>NC_135330.1:106283209-107483209 GCF_023851605.1 Tamandua tetradactyla | reverse complement strand
CATGAAAAGATGTTCAACATCATTAGTCATTAGATAAATGCAGTTTAAAACCACAATGAGACACTACTTCACACCTTATCGAAATGGAGGCTGATCCTGTTAAGTGAAAGATGTAGAGCAACTGGAATTCTCATACATTGCTACTGGGATTGTAAAATGGTGCAACCACTCTGGGAAACAATTTGGCAGTGTGTCCATCAGGGCTCTCCAGAGAAACAGCAGGATACATATATAGAATATATGTGTATGTGTGTGTGTAAACATTTGTATATATACGTGCATATGTATTTATATATTATATAGCAATAAATATAGATATAGAGAGTTTTATTATAAGGAATTGGCTTCATGTGATTGATTAGACTGGATTCCACAGGGAAGGCTGGAGACTAGACGCTCTGATAAAGCTAATGTTGAATACTTGAGTCTGAATTCCTTCCTTAGACTGGAAGCTCAGGAAGGAGTTGAGGATGAAGTCTTGAGGCAGATTTTCTTCTGTTTCTTGAAGCTCTCAGTTTTTAAGACTTCCACCTGATTTAATGAGGTGCACTCACATAATGGAGGCACTAAAGAGGGCAAACTGTTTTTAGGGAGGGTAAACGGTTTTACTTAAGGTCAACTGATTATAGATGCTAATCTCATCTAATAAATACATCCACAATAACCACTAGGGCAGTGTGTGACTAAACAACCGGACATTATAACCTAGCCATATTGACACATAAAATTAACCATCATAGGCAGTTTTTAATGAAGCTAAACATGTGCTTAGCATTTCATCCAGCAGCTATCCTCCTAGCTGTTTACTGAAGAGCAATGAAGATACATGTCCATATAAAGACTTGCATAATATTATTCATAGCAGCTTTGCTGTAATAACCAACCCCTAGAGACAACCCAAATTTCCATCAGTTGATGAGTAGATGAACAATTTATGGTATGTCCATACAATGGAATACTCAGCAATAAAAATGAAAGAACTATCAATACATGCAATAACATGAATGAAACTTGAAATAATTATGCTGATTAAACAAGCAGATAAAAAATGAGTGAGTACATATTGTATAATTCTTTCTATATAAAAATCTAGAAAATGCAGACCAATCTGTAGTGACAGAAAGCTGATTAGTAGTTGATTGTGGATGGGGAGTGGGGAGCACTGGAGGGATTACAAAGGAGTTTGAGGAAACACTCAGAGGTGATAGATTTGTTCATTGTCTTGATTGCGATGACAGTTTCATAGTATGTAACTATTTCAAAATTTATCAAATTGTAGGTTTAAAAAAAGTCAATTAGCCAAAACTTCTTGGCCTTTTGGCTAAGATCGAATGTAAAAAAAGTCATTATACCTCAATAATGGTGCTAACTTAGCAACAATAGTAGGGGATATTTATTGAGAGGCAGGAGGTGATAGTGTAGAGATTGGGCTCTGAAGCCAGAACACCTGGGATAACAATTCTGACTCTTCCACTTACTAGTTGCTTGACTTTGAACTGGTCAGCCTCTCAAGATCTGTTTTTCTTTCCCCAAAAATGGAGATGCAGTTCCTACCTCAATGGCTTGTTGTGAACATTCAACTGGTTTTGTAATTAGAAAGCTCTTCATTTTTATTAGATAAAGCTTCCAGAATGCAACACACTAGAGATGGATCGGCTTTTTTTTAAAGGGAATTTATTTAGTTACAAATATACAGTTCTTTGGAGGAAAAGCAAGTAGCTTTCATCTGAGTTCCTCTGTCACATGGGAAGGCACAGGGTGACACCTGCCGGCCTTCCCTCTTGGCTTCTGGGTTTAAATGGCTTTCCTGGGCCACTTCCTTTTCACATCTCCAAATGTCTGGGTCTGAGCTGGCTCTGAGCTCACGGCAGCATTGTGGTGGGCTGTACTGACCTGTTTTCTCTTCCTTCTGATTTTTCCTTTTAAGCCTCACTCGCTGTGGATCATACTCCCCTCGGCCAACCACAGATGTAAGCAGCCATAGATGAAATTCAAATGTTGCTGATAATTTAAGTCCACAGCAACAGAACAACTGGGCATCATCACCTGGCCAAATGACACTTGAAACTACTAGACTCTTACAATACTCCCTGTCATATAGGAAATATTAGCAGGTGTTAGAAATTATTATGTGATGGTCATTGTGCTGAGTACTTAACAAGAATTATCTCACTTAAACTTCACAGCCCTGTGAAATATGTACCAATATTTTTATGTTACAGATAAGAAAATCAAGGCGAAAAGAGGATGTATAACTTATCCAAGGTTAGTTACACAGGAGGCAAGTAGAAGAACCTGGAATTGAATAAAGGCAGTCAAACTCCAGAGTCTTCACTTTTAATCCTACAAATATATGCTAACATGTGGGACCCTGACTCAAGTACTAAAAAGAAAATTGTTGGTACTCATACAAGGGGTAGGAGTTTCTTCCAGGAAGCCTATTTGTTGCTCAGATGTGGCCTCTCTCTCTCTAAGCCCAACTCTGCAAGGAAAATTGTTGCCCTCCCCTCTATGTAGTACAAGCCATTCAGGGGTGAAAATATTCCTGACATTGTGGGGGTGTGACTCCAGGGATGAGTCTGGCCTGGGCATCATGGGATTGATAGCACCTTCTTGATGAAAAGGGGGAAAAGAGTAATAAAATAAGACATTAGTGGCCAAGAGAGAACAAATGGAGTCAAGAGTCTGTTCTGGAGGCTGTTCTTATGCAAGCTTCAGTTAGATAGTGCTAATCATCATGGTTTCCTAAACCGCAATCAACATCATTCCTGTTGACTCTTAAGAACACCTGCTGGAACTGAGACTCTATAAAGGTTCCACGAACTAGGTTTGACTTCCTGGAACATATAATTAAGGGTTCCTAGGTCAGATAAATCCTGAAACTCAGAGGGACTAGCCTCTTCATGATTAACAATTACTTACATCCCCCTACCCTTTAGTGTGGATACCCCTTCTCAACATGAAAAAGTCAGAGCAGGCATTTCCCAAAGATCCATATAGATTGAGAGAAGGATTAGAGAAGGAGGAGGTATGGCAGAGAAAATGGGATTTAACAGATGAGTATGACTGCTGTATCACTATATTAATATTCTTTCTAGCCTTCAGTGTTTTGGAGCATCTAGGAGGAAAAATCTGAGATAGTAGAATGGTAGCCCATGACAAACTCTGGGATCTGTCCTGTAACTACTTGTTGAAGTATGCTTTGAAAATTATTGCTTTTTTCTTTGTTTGTTTTGTATATATGTTATATCATAGAATTAAAAACAGTTAAAAAAAATTGCCTACACATTGCCCATGTTTTCTAGGACATTATTATCTGAGATGTGTGGACCAACTGGAGACCAACATGTTTGGGCAGCTTTCTATGAGTTCCTTTGTAATTATTCCTGGCAACTGGCTGCATACTCACCAACCCTGTTTCTTCTTACCGGCACAGAGTCAAACTGTATTTCCTTGCCCTCTTGTACCTAATGAGTCATGGGACTAGTTCTTGCTGGTAGAATGTGAGCGAAAGTGCTTGTGCTGTTTCTAGGCAAAGGCAGGTAAGAGTGGGTGGGCTTTCTTTATACTCTACTTCCCATCTCCTTCCCCCACCCCATTTGATGTTTAACATATAGTAGCAACAACCTGAAAGGAACCTAGTTCCTGAATGACTGTCTAGAATAGAATCCTATCACAGACATTGTGGGGCCATCTTTGATGTGTTAAGTCACTAAGATTTTGAGTTTTGGAGGTTGCTCATTATAGCAAGTATCATGTCCTATTACCTTTGTTGGCATAGCCCATCTCTAGGAATTTCTGACATATGGGACAATACATAGGTCAACTATCATATTTGGAGAAGACCAAAGAGTTGTTGGAGTAGAAATTTAATTAATAGGAAATAATGTATAATTAATAGACGATAATATATGAATGACACATGGGAATTAAATGTTCTATGCTGACAAAATTCCGATATTTAAATATCCTCCATCTGACTCATGGTGGCTGAGTGGTGACACGTATTCTTTCAAATTCCCAGATGGTCTTTGCTGTATATGCTTCCTGTTTCTTGGAGCTTCAGGTGTGGGCATCAACTCTAGCCTTTCTAAGACCCACAAGAAATTTAATCACCTCTGTTCCTTTCAAATGTATAATTGCATCCCTGGGTTGCTCTGAAACTTGCCACTTACCTCTCAAAAATCTGTTCAAAGGGGCAGGTTGCTACCATCCGATTTTCAATGGTCATTTTTAATTCCTTCTTACTCCTTAAAGGTTTACCTTCCAATCATTTTAGTAATTTCCCATCCGTGGTATGTCTTCTTTTATACTGAATCCTATCTATAACATGACCATTGTGGTCTGTTGATGATGTTCTGGTTCCCGGCCAATTGCAACTGGATTGCAACTCTGTCAATCTCCTGGCATCAGAGGCTTCTCTTGGCTCCCCAGGCAGTCCCAAAGCTTACTGCTTTAGGGCCATCTGCAATAGACTAAATACATAGAATTATATATTTTTTGTTTCATTTCTTCCTTTACTAATTATGGGTTTAAAAGAAAAAAAAGTTCAGAGATAATATCTTTAGGCTTCTTGAGTTCAGGAGGTTTTGGGAGAGAACAGCTGTCCGCAAAGATGGACAGTGAGGATCTCATGCCATTGTCATGGGGAAGGAGCTAAGCTGTGGGCATCTGGTTCTGGGCACCTATTGCTTTTAGCTAAAGGTGCATTCCAGAAGGCTACCTATGGAGGAATGTGGGAGACCTGATCCTCTAGTCCTGTTTTAGTTTACTAGCTGCTGGAATGCAATATACCAGAAATGGAACAACTTTCTCAAAAAGGGAGTTTATTAAATTGCAAGGTTACCATTCTAAGGCCATGAAAATGTCCAAACTAAGGCATCCAGGGAAAGATACTTTAATTCAAGAAAGGCTGATGAGTCCAGAATACCTCTGCTGGCTGGAAGGGCATATGACAACATTTGCTAGCCTTTTCTTTTCATTTCATAAGGTTTCCCTTGGGTATTTTTCCTTTTGCATCTCAAAAAGTCTCTGGCTGTGTGGGCTCTGTCAGCACTGAGCTTTTTCCAAAATGGCTCCATCTCAAAGGGCTCCAGTAAGCAACACTACCTTGAATGGATGGAAACACATCTACATGGAAACCACTTAATCAAAAGTAACCACCCACAAGTGGATGGGTAACATCTCCATGGAAACAATAAAAAAGATCCTACCCAGCAATATTGAATAAAGATTAAAGAAATTGGCTTCTCTTGGGTGCATGACAGTTTCAAACTAGCATAGGTCCATGATCTCATTTATCGTTAAGGAAACTGTGCCCTAGAGTAAAAATGAGAGCTCTCAAAGTGTGGTTGTCAGACTGGTGCAGATCTACAAAACATTTCCTACTGGTTAGTGACACTGTAGGCTCAGAACAAGAAAATTCTACTGTGATTTGATAGAATAATTTTAAGTCTGTTGACCCTAATAAAAAAAATCTAGGCTTATATTTTGTGTTCCTTTAAATTCTTTTTTTTTTGGTGATGTATTCTATTTTAAAAATAAACTTTAATTTTAGAACAGTTTTATATTTACAGAAAAGTGACAGGCAGTAAGACAGTTCTCATAAAACTGGCACTCTGTTTCCCTTTTATTAATATCTTACCTTAGTGTGGTATATTTGTTAAAATTAATGAGCCAACATTGTTACACCATTATTAATTAAAGTTCATACTTTATTCAGATTTTCTTAACTTTTACCTAAGAATTTCTGTTCCAGGATTCCATCCAGGATCCCACATTCCATTTTGTGATCATATCACTCTAGGCTCCTCTTGGCTGTGACAGTTCCTCAGACTTTCCTTGTTTTTGATGACTTTGACAGTTTTGAGGAGGACTGGCCAGGTATTCTGTAGAATGTCCTTCAATTGGGATTTTTCGGATGATTTACTCATGACTAGACTGGGGTAATAGGATGAGGGGAAGAGGACCACTAAGATAAAATGTTGTTTTCATCCCATCATATCAAGGGCGTTTGCTGTCAACATGACATCCTTGCTGATGGTAACCTAGGCCACCTGGTCGAGGTTGTGCTGTCAGGTTTCTCCACTGTTAACTTGTTCTTTGTTCCCCTTTCCATACTGTGCTCTTTGGAAGAAAGTCACTATGGGCAGCCCATACTTAAGGCATGGGGAGTTGTAATTTATTTTATTGTACTTTATAAAAATATTGGTTTATGATAGACTGAAAGTGGAAAAAGTAAAGGTCCTTGATACTGTTAATTTGAGAAGCACTGCTCAGGGCCTGCAGAAGATTCCCTGGGACTGAGACCACAATATCTTGGCTCCAATCCCAGGTTCTTCCCATCCCTCTGAGCCCAATCATCTGATTATGGGACCAAACTATGGCTGGCCAGTAGCACCATAGATGACCCCATGTCTACTTCCATAGATCTTAAGGAGTGCTTCAAGACTTGGTAGAAGTTTCCAGAACATCAGGCACCCTGCACCTTTTATTGCTAGTTTGTCTGGATACTGTTTTAGATCAGTTTCAGTGTCAAAAAAACTCAAGGTGGAGGTTCAACACTAGGAGATTTATAAGGGAGTGTTCTCAGGAGCATCTTCTAAGACAGCAAGGGAAGTTGGGTTGGGTAGAGAGAGAAGTTGCCATCAGAACAGGAGCCTCCATGAGCCTTATTGGGAGCTCTGGACCTGGGGTGGGATTCAGGGCTGCTTTTAATTGAGGCAGAGAAACCAGAAGCCAATGTTCAGAAATACTATCAGCTGCATCCCTACACTAACCAGGTATTGGGTGCTGTCTTTGGAAGGGAGGTACAACCTTGGGAATGGACATGACCTCAAAGGGACCAAATTGAGCCATCAGCAGCCAAGACTTCTGGCAGCTGGAGCACTGAAGGCCTGGGTAGACCTGCTGGGGGCCTTTGGATGGCACCCCATAGAACTTGCCACAGATACCATTACTCTTTCTATTTTGTTTGTTTTTGTGTTGTATCTAGATTCTTGGAACCAAGAGGTTGTTTGCTGTGAAACTCCTTGCACTAATGGTTGTAGCTGGTGCCTGCATGTACTACTTTCACTTTGGGTATGGATAAGGAAAGTGATGCTGGGGAAAGAGTTCAGAGGAGAAGATTTATGTGGTCATGAGACATGATGCAGATGATTTGAATTTGTACCTTCTACCTGCTTCTGCGATTCACAGGGGTCTGTGTACCTCCATTATCAACATGTCCCAGTGCACTAAATGTGGCTTTGTACAGAGAGAAGAAAGTTGGAACTTCAGCAGGGAGGAAGGCATATGTGCCTGCAGTGAAGAGTACAAATACATACTTAGCGAAGCCACACAGAAAGAAGCTGCAAGATCACTTTAAGCTTTTTTTTTTTTTCAGGGAAAGGGAGTGTAAGTGACAGAATTATTTTTATTGATCAAGGATTTGGCTCTTCTGTCTCTTGTTTTTCATGGGGTCTGTAGTTTGCTCTTTCCCACCCATTTTGATTGGAAGCGGAACAAAAGAACTTTAATAACAGGGCAAAAGAAGGAATTTTAGAGCAGAGTAAACTTGGCAAAAGCAAATTCTTATATAAAAAGCAAGTTTCTTCTACCAGGCACCTTGTTTCCCTAATTCTGTCTGATGTTCATCACTTTTGTGCATTGTAATTTGAATTCAGACATAGTTTTTTTTCTCTCAGCTTCTCCCTGAACTGGAGAATGCTTTGAATGAATGGATGATCACAGACTGGATAAGATGTTAGGAAAATCTTATACCTAAGAAAGGAGATGCTAAAGAAACAGAGCCCCTTTCCCTCAATGATTCTTTTCCACCTGATGCTTCAGGATTTGACAATCCCCATTTGGCTGATACGTAGCAGCAAGATTAGAAAGCACTGAAATGTGTTTTTTTCCTCCTCTCATGTGCTAGAACAATTTTTTATAAGAACCACAGTTTTTACATAATAACCACAGCCATCTAGAAATAGCTAGCATTTGAGCTTTTTAAAGTGTTCGGAACTGCGTTCAGTGCTTTATATGCGTTATCTTAGTTTATGCTCATGGCTCAATGATGTGAGTGCTCTTATGAACCTCTTAGAATGGATGGTGAAGCTGAGTCTTGGAGAGGTTAGGTTTGGTGCCTACTGGGATTCAAGTCTAGATGCAGATGCCAACTTTTGCACATTTCTATACTTCTTCATGGGCTATGGGATTGGGAAGAGGCAGTGGTTTGAACAGGGACAACAAGAAAAGGCCTCAGACAACAAAAGGCTCCTAAGGAGCCCCTATCAGCTCTTTCTTGCAGCTCGAGCCATATTTGTTTTTATTTTGTATTACTCTTTTTGGTTTTGGGTGCGTGGGCTGGGACTCAAACCCAGGTCTCCTGCACGGCAGGCTAGTATTCTACCACTGAACCACCCATGAACCCTGTCATATTTATTTAGATATATATATTTTTAGTCCTTACAAAAGAGACCAAATGGGCAACTGAGAGTCAGGACCTTAGGGCTAAATGTGGGAAATGTGGTATTGATTTGGGAATCTATGACAACAAGTTCATACAACAAGGCTAAGACTATAGGTGTTGATAAGATATACTCAAGGAGAGAAGGTGCATCAACGAGGTGAAAAGGTTGAGGTTGGATTCCTGGAAACCAACATTTAAGGGGAGTGTAGAGGAAGATGAATTGATGGGGAGTCCAAGAGAAAGAGCCAGCCTTTCTGAGGTTATCCAGGAGAGAGGAGCAAATGATGAAAAACTGCCAAGTTAGGTGGCATCTTGCCTTCCAAGAGAGGAGAGAAGGAAGAGAAGACAGGTGGGAAGACAGATGCTTTCGAAAGTGGAAAGCAGTAAACATGAGGAAGATGATCAACCTTGTATGTGCTTAGGAAAGTGGAAGAATCTTCAGGTTTTTCTGGCTTGATTTTTTCCTTTCCAGGGTAGTCCATTAATAGCCATACTCAGATGATCTCAAGTAGGAGCACTTCAGCTCAAGAGTAACCCAGTTACAGACCCTGCTATAAAAATGGCATCTTGACAGGGAGAGTCCTGTTTGATTAGCCACTGGCTAATTAGCTAAAGCTGTGGCTGCACCATTGCCAGCTCTCACATGGCCCTGTTTTTACCCTCCTTGATCGCCTTCTCCAAACTTTCTTGGGAAACCAGTGGGGTAGTTTCACCATTTGACTCTTACTTTGCATAGAGTAGTTTCAGGTTTGTGATCAAGTATTTTCCACCTGCCTCCTATCAGTGGGGCATCCTAGCATAGGTGGCAGGGAGACCTGGGCCCACTTCTCTTTTGACTGAAAACTTTGGGCAAAGCCAACTCTGGGGGACTCTAATGTGGCAAAAAGCACTCTCTAGAATCAGACTCCTGCTAGACATTTTAGATCCACGTTTTCTGGGCACAAGCCTCCCAGGGTTCTGTGCCTTCCAGAATCTTCCTGCCTCATTTCTGAAACTGTTATGTGGATATTATGCACTTTGAAAACATTTGAAACTCCTAAGTCAATGGAGTAGGATTTTAGCACCCGAAATCTCTCATTTTATGGACAAAGAAACTGATGTTCAGAGAGAGCTGACTTGTCCAAAGCCACAAGGTTAGGATCTGAACCCAAGTCTTCTGTTGCTAGTTGAATGTTCTCTATATAATGGCGTCTTCATCCTGCAGTCGAGGATAGCTCATTACAGAAATGTAAGGGGAAAAGAGGGCACCCTCTCTCCTTTCTCCACAGTTCTCACCAAATTTGTGTTTCTTGCTCCCACTTACTCAGGATATAATTTTTGCTTTCCAGGGAAGGGAAACCATAGCTCACCCCATGGCTGAAACCAACTCAATCTTTTGAATCTTCTCTATATTTATAATCTGCTTCTCATAGTTTTAAATATTAGTGAACAAGGTCTTCTTTCCATAGTTAGAGATGTTACCCACAAGATTAAATCTTGGAGAAACTGTATTTAAATTGGAACCAAATTATAAAATATTGACATAATATTTTCCTGGGAGCTGGGTGGGAGTGGGAAGAGATTATAGCAATAATAGTGGTTCAGCGGGTGTTTTATATACTCTAAGTTTATAACAACACAGGGCTTGGTTTCATTTTATAAAAAGGAGACTGGGGCATGTAGTAGTTAATTAACCTAAAGTCCCCTTGGATTGTGCTAAGTGTTAGCGCTGGGTTTCCGATTTTGGTTTATCAGGCTCTAATGCCCAGGCTCTTTTGACACTGAGGGGTTCTGTAACTGGATGCAAAAATTTCCTTGAGAAGCTTGTTTAAAATGCACAATTTCACCCCATCCAGAGATACTAACTCAGTAGGACTGTAGTAGGGTCAGGAATTATGTTTTTAACAAGTACTTCAGTGATTCTCCTGTACAACTTATTGGGAACCATTGCAGGGGGGAGACAAGAAAACAGGGGCCATGGGTGCGGGTGGCAGATTCTTCTCTTTGACAGTTTGGAGCAAGGCCAGCTGTGCTTCGCAGGCCACCTAGGCTCTCCAGACCTATCTGAATAGCCTCTGACCCGTAGGGGGTCCTCCCACCAGCTATGTAAGAGAACTGCTGCTGAACTTGCACTAAGGCAAGGCTTTCCTGCATGGAAATCCAAGGAAGTTTCAGGGTTAAGAATTTAGTCCCTGGTTTTCTTCCTCCAAAGGTAGAACTGGTTGTAACCATATTCTCATCCCGGAGACTGGATTTCCTTGTCTCTGTATTTCCAGGGTCTAGAACAAATGGCTGGTTCATGATGGTCCTCGGTGTTCACTGGGTCAGGAAGGAGGCAAAGTAGAGCATTCAGTCCTAATGGGTTAGGCCGGACTTCCAGTTTTAAGTATGTCCTCTCTGGGACTTATACTCTCTTAGGGAGTTGTTCCTCTTGTAAGTAACTCTGAAGAGGGCATAGCTGAGGGCCCACTGTGGTGAATTGAATCATGTACCATGTACCAATAAAAGACATATTCTCAGTCTTGATCTTTGTTCCTGTGGTGTGAACCCATGGTAAGTAGAACCCTTTGAATGTGCAATATCAGTTAAGGTGTGGACTCAATTATGAACACAATCTTCTAAATCCTTTTTAGTTGTGGCCAAACTGAATCAGAGTGGTTATTTCTTTTGCATGAGCAGGCACTGGAAAACGAACCCGGGTCTCAGGCATGGTGGGCAAGAATTCTGCCTGCTGATCCACTGTGGCCTGCCCCATGGTAAGTTTTAATCCCTATCACTGGAGGCCTTGTAATAAGAGGAAATTTGGGTGCAGTCAGTGAGAGAAAGCCAAAGGAAAAAGCCAGAAGTCAATAGAAGCTGGACAAGGAAGCACAGGAGAGAAATCACTATGCGACAGAGGCAGAGATGCCTGCCAAGCAACCCCAAGTCCCTGAAACTTGTAAACCAAGTGCCATAACATTACAGACTCCAGGGAGAAAGCATAGTCTATTGACCTTTTGATATTGAACTTCTAACCTTCAAAACCATGAGTCAATAAACATTTGTTGTTTAGCACATTGTATGGCATTTGTCATAGCATCTGGACAAACTGAGACACCAAGAGTCCAGATGTGGCCAGTTTCTTAAAGAATACAGTAGTGAGTCTGTGTGGTAGTTTTTTTTTTCCACTTCATAATATTTTATAAATTGAATCTCATTTACGGTGGGAAAGTATTGTAGAGATTAAATTTCTAACCTAGTCAATCTCTAATTAATTCCTTACTTTGGCTGATCATTGATATTTCAGGGGACTACCTCCCAACTCAGAATCAACCACAACTGTCATTAACTTGCCTTCTAGTATTTCTCCCCAATTATTAGTAAGAAATGAACAATCAAGTGACTCCAAGAGCCTGAAGCTTAATCAAAGGATCTGGTCTTCTGATCCAGAGAAGAAGTAACATGTTCCAGAGCTCTAATTTCTAATTTCCTATGCTTTTGAACCTCGAAGTCCTCTGATGTGGAGACCTCTGATGATTTTCAATAATATGATTCCATAGTATATAGAATTCCCTGCAAGCTATCATTTCTGCATCCTTGCTCTCTGGGAGTTAGCAAGGCACTGATAGCTGCTCTGGTTCAGAATCAAGGGAGAGGAGGCACTTGAGGGCTGCTCTCCTATGCCACATGTTCTCAGGTTCCTCTTCCTTCCCTTCCTGCTCTTTCTCTCCCCTCTGCTTTAGCCAAGCTTTTCTTAATAAGATCAGAACTTATTCTTTGGTATGTGGGAGTATGGCAGAGGGGAAGTAGCTCAGAGAGCCCCCACTTCAGAGTCACTTTTGTTCAGACAGCTTGGACCAAAACTGGCATTTTTAAGGTTTGAGGCTATGTAACGACCACTTCTCTCATGTGGCTATTGGTAGCTACACATTATAAGGATAAGGATGAGGAGACGAGAGACCCCACGTTAGAGAAATTAGTATTTGTAATGAAAAAAACCTTATAACATATCTAAAAATAAATCTAAATAATTTTCCAATGGATGAAAGTAAATCATCTACTAGTTTGGTCCACACAATGCTCATTCATTCATTCATTCATTCATTCATTCACCCACCTAATGTGGTGGGCACTGTGTTAAGAGCTGGGTGTATATTGGTGATTATGCCGCAGGCTCTGCTCAGTCTCGTGACTGTGAAACAGATGTTTCCAAACAGTGTGGCTGTGTGGGGTTGGGAAGTCAAGAAGGTTCTTGACTTATAATAAAAATACTTAATCATTTTACCAGTATTTCAGAGCTGTAGAATATTTCAGGGTGAGAGAAAAATCAGAGAAGTAACTCCAAAACGCTAGAGTATTTCAGTTGAAAAACTGGGACATGACAAAACTAATTTTCAATTCGGAACTACTTAGTTTCAAAAGAGGAAAACAAAATCACCTTAAGAGAATAACACGAGCTTCAAAGCAAGTGCCATCACAGGCAAAACAGCCAGCTCCACACCTAACATACATAGGGCTAAGGGAAGCTTCAGCTTTTAATGTTTAGTGGTTCTTAAAATCTCAACTAGTGGACATTATTTTGAGATAGAAAAAGTCTATTTGTTCCTCAAGTCCAGTTCACTTAAAAGCAGGGGATGGATTCTGCTTCCATCTTCCAATGCAAGTGAGTTTCCACTGGGTAGAGACCAAGCATGGACAATTTCAGCTTGAAATGATTAGTTTCTGGAAATTTTCATTGAGTGGAAACAGCCATGTAGAGCTGTGGGTCTTTGCTACCTGGATCAATAATCTTAGCTAGTTAAGATTCCTGCCAAGGAAAAGCAAAGAAGGTCAAATTTCATAGCTCTAATGAACCACTGGAAACTGCCTGCACGTGTGTGTGCGAGGTTCATTTTTAAAAATGATTTATAGAAACCAAAGCCATCATTCGAATAAGAATAGTAGCTGACATTTATTCATCATTTATTATGCTGGCCACTGTGCCGAGTGCTTTATATACATTGACTTATTTAAAATCACAACGAGCTATGGCCAGACACTATTACAATTTCTACTTTAGAAATGCCAGCATGGGGGCACAAAAAAGGCTAAATAATGAGGATAAATGTGTCATTAGCTTGGAGAATGACTCAAATTTCAACCAAACTTATTGTTGGGTTTTCCTTCTCAAGTTTAGTGTGCTCTCTTTTGTGTTCACAGGTTACTGGTAACCTCTTAATCCTTTGGACAAACGCCAAATTTTGAATCCAGAAGACAGTTTTGAAACCCACAACATGAATTGAAGAAGCTAAAAGAAAATCTAATTTTACAAATGGAATAATAACAGTTTGGAAAACCCACTGCTTTTTCTGGGTTTGCTGTTGGGGGACTTTGCCATTTTCTCCAAGCATCCCTTTAATTTCTTCTTGTGATAAAAGGTAGCAAGTTGCAACCGACTGATTCTTTTTCTAGTGAATGACACGTTTATCTTACCCTATAAAGCGAAACTTTCATCAATTCCCTAATGCTCATGGCATCTGAAATGTAAATTTTGCTTCTTAGAGTGTTGGATCTCCTACAGCTTGGCTTCCCATCACTCCTATTCAAATGTACTCTAGTACTCTGTCACTCTCTCTGCTTTGGGCTGGGTTTCCAGGCTATTCTTTGAACACAATGTTCAACCCTGCTTTGTTGCTTTTGCTTAGGCTGTTGTCTCCTTGTTGTGTCCTTGCAGGACCACACTTCTGAATGACTCCAGAACGGAACTATTAATCTCTATACTTTTATCGCTAAGTCAATCCTGGCCCAGCCCTTCCAATCAGATTGCCTTCAAACATAGAGTTGGATAAGAAAATTTGTATTCTGGCACCAAGGAATCATGCTGAATCACATACGTTCTCTGAGTCTCAAAGAAGGCACATTGTCTACTATAAAGCAATAATCAAATGATAGGAGAGTGTAAAGGACTCCAATTTTCTGGCTGGGTGTCTTATTTAGTTGTGATCAATTCCCACCTCCCACCCTCCACCCAGATAACCATCATCTCCAGAAACGTGCCTGCCAATATGTGGGGATGTTTCAGAATTTGTGTCAGAAGCCAGCGTTCAGAAACAATATCAGCTGGACACACACATTTCAAAGGCAAAGACTTTTGGAAACTACCACTATATTATTTTTCACTTTAAACTTCTCAAGTTTAAGTGAAGCAAACTCAGGGCAGGGAGTTGGATGGATTTGCCTTTGGCCACAGCTTCAGGCTGTGGAGTAAACAGGAGAAAAACAGTATGCGCTAAAGGCTATTAGTATTTGCCAAACCATAGTGTTTTTTTTTTTTTAATGCATGCATACATTGCACAAATAGTCTGGCATTATAAAAAGGATCTTTTAAATACTGCAGTCTTTTATCCAGAACATTATCAAGAACTTTTCGTTAAAAATTAAGATGCCTTAGAAACCACATAAAACTTTAAAGGCTCTACCTTTCCACTTAGCCTTTTCAAAGGCACCTGAGGAGAGACAGTAAAATTTTCAAACAGTTGGAGAGCTTGGCTGAGAAATACTCCCTGCCAATTTGTCCCTATGTTGACCCAAGCAGCCATATGCCACCTTGTTTTTGGTTATTTCAGCTGCTGTGAGGTGTGGTCTTTCAAACACACCTGCCCTGCCATCTAAGTTCCTTTAAATAGCAATAGTAGGTAGAATGAGGTGTGCTTCTGCCAGCTTGAGACTGCAGCTGAAGCTCTGTCTGAGCTCCCTGTTTATCCTGAAGTTGTCTTTTATTTCAGAATCTGCCTCAGATGTATTCATTGGCATCATGGCATCTCTCTGTTTAACTCAACTGAACACAACATGGTCTTGTTTCATTTGGGGACCCTCCATCAATCTCCCTTCCTGTCCCCTGCCTTCCTTCTCCTCCTTTCTTTCTTATTCACTAACGTAGAAGAGTACTTCAAAATGTTTCCTAAATGTACTTCTTTTTATATTCAAGAGCGACTGCCATTCTCAGATGCTGTGATTTGGCTAAGAAATCCCATATCATTCCATACCCTTTCTTGACCCCCTACACCTTTCCTGGTTTCCTCACTTTGATCCTGTCTTCTCAGCTTTTGCCTTTTCCCATAATTTAATCTACTATTTTACTATAAGCTCTCAAATTCCCTTCTCTTGGGTATTCTCTTGTACTTTTTTTTTTTCCCTCTAATTATAACGTCAAGACTTTGGGCCCAGGTTGCAAAAGACATATGTTTCCCTGATTTTTTTTTTCCAGTACGGTCCACCGGACTTTCTTTACTATCAGCTCTTTTTAGTGGAAACTCCTGAAAGCTCTGAATAAGCTGTTTCCTGAGATTCTAAGTTTTGCTCTTTGGTTGGAGCGCTCACCCAGTCTGGACAGAGTCTTGAACTCTCTGGCTTGTTGATGTGCTTATTTCATTAATTAAACATTTGCTGAGTACCTTCTCCATGCAAAACAGTAAACTGGGTGCTGAGGATACAGAGAAGAATGTGATGCAGACTGTGTCCAGAAGGGGCATGCATTCTGGTATAGAAGACAACATAAGCATGCATGATTACAACACTTTGGGTCAAAGTATAAGGGAGTGGAGTTAGAAGAGGGGGTATGGGATGCTCCATCTATTGCTGGAGAATAGAATGCCTCATTCTGCAAGGAGGAGGTAGCAGGGAAAGTGTCACCAAAAGCTTGAAATTGGACTGAGTTGTGAAGCATGATTAGGAGTTCATCAGGGAAAGTAAGCAAGGACCTTTGTGGTGGATGCAACCGCATACGCAAAAGCTCAGAAGTATAGAAAAGAGTTGGCTATGTCCATTCTGTTTAGTGTCCTTGAGAAAGATCATGAGCTTGTCCTCATATGTCTCCTGCCAGCCATACAAGCAGGATTTGCTTTGATTGGGTTTTCAGGACATGTTTAAGTGAGTATAGCTGGTGTTTGCACCTGGGTAGCTGGGGCAGGGAAAGGGATCAAAGAGTATGTCACCTGCAAGTTTTGCATGCTGAAACATAGTTCCTAGGTTCCCTGGGCTTTTTGCAGAGGACAAAGAGCTTAAAGGCAGATTGTGCAGCCCATGGTGAGCCAGTGAATGATTTCAATAGTGGGACACCTGGGCAGCCCTGTTTATTGGGCTATCACATCCCTTTGTGACTCTCCTTGGGATTGTCCATGAGGGATTAGGGTGAAAATGTGGGGTTTTTAAGCATTTTAATGTGATCCTAATTGCATTTTGTTTTTAGTTTTTAATAAAGTTCTGTTTAAAAAGGCACAAGATAAAAAAATTCCGTTTAACAGGCACCCTAATGTTATAATACTGGGAATAAGGTTTAGCAAGACCATGGTTTATCTCCTTCAAGTAAATGCAATGAAAGGTGCTGTTGGAATGGGAAAAGAGGGAAGGTACATATATACACGAGTGTATCATTTTATTTTTCTATGTAGCCAGTAGTTCCACTCTTTGGAAGTAATTGCTGAGCTGCTGGCATCTTTGTCTAATAACCTCCTCATATGATAGCTACACTGCTCCAAACACAGTACTGACATCTGAGCCAAACATTTTTCTGTTTCGTTTGCAAGAAATCGAACTGACAGATATACCTGTCTATTTGGATTCCAAGAAAACGTCTTGTTAGAAATGTGTGAAAGTATATGACAGTCGCTGAAAATGTTTCAGATACAGCAATAAATTGATTGTGGTTCTTGGACCAGATGTGCAGTGTGTTTAGAATTTATTGCGCTTCTCTGTATCTCCGCTCAATGCTTAAGTAAATAGAAAAAGGCTTTGCCTTTTCTATGAAACCCCTTATGTGAATGAAAGGCTTTTTTGAACAATTTAATGATTGGAAATTATAGAAATCATGAAAATTGGAGATATTTACTCTCCTTTGCACCCTCTGTGTAGCTGATAAAGTTCACATTAAGAGCCTGTTGTTTTTGTTCTTTCCTGAGGTGAAGAGAGAGTCTTAGCTGGCAGCCACCATAGGTTAAGCCACGCTGCATTTTCTGTGCTCACACAGAAGCCAAACAAATGTACTTCAGATCTGAATGTCGTATTTTAAATCACTGCCTTGCAATCTAACGTATGATAGAACCTAATCGGAACTCCGTTGGTTAAAAAGGCTGAAGGAGACCCTCCTTTTACTGCAAATCCCTGAGAGTTTCAACCCAGCACTTAGGAAAGGTGTTTGAAAAAGGACATTTGTTTTTCTACGTGTGTTCAGTAAAAGATCCGTCTGAACATAGAAATGGTCTGTCTTAAGGGGTCTGCTCCTTTATCTGCTCCCATTTTCCATTTAAATTCGAGAGGTGCGTTGTCAAGAGTGGCTAAAGCCGTCTCATTTCCCTGCCAACTGTGATTATGTTTCCTGGCTTTTTGATACTTCTGGGCATTTCAATTGTTACTACTTCTGGCGTCCTACGCATTACGGTGCCAGGAATTCTGTAGAATTCTATGCTTTCTTCAAGGAGGCAAGGGGGCAGTCCATTCACGATCAAAGGGATCATACACGAGACCTCATTTAAGGTGCACAGCAACCCCCAGCTTTGCAAGGGGCGGTCCTGTCTCCATTTTAGGACCGATGACGTTGAATCTCTGGTAGTTCAGCAACCGGTATCCAGAACCCACACTCTCCCTTCCACCTCACCACCTGGCTGGCTGGAGCGTCAAGACTTAATGAGGAAAATGGAACATAAGGATGGAAAAGAAAAAATTTTTTTTCATTGCAGTTCCAATTATGTCATCATTGAAGAGAAAATGGATCACAGCACGATACAGAGTTCAGTCAAGAAGGCCAGAAAAATTGTGAATTTTGAATAAAGATTAATATAGGCACCATGGCACTAAAATACCATGCGAGTTAGAGAAGGAAACGGCACGCGACTTGCAAACACTAAGGCTTTGCGGAAGAGGGCCTGAGCTGTGCCTGGAAGGATGAAGACAGAAATCTCAGGTGCAGAGGCATGGAAATGCATGCGCCTGCGGTGCTCCAACTTCTGTCGCCGGCCAGCCGCAGGGTGGGAGAGCCCGGGTGGAGCAGGGAAGATGATGTGGTCTAGGGTAGGGGCAGACCATGAAGGACCCCGGATGTGAATAGAGCGTTGGAGCCTTGCAAGAAAGAGCGCATATGTACACGCGCGCCAGACAGACCAGGAAAGATCTTAGAATGTGGAGAAAAAGTGCCATTTAACTTGCCGTTGGGGAGCTGTACCATTTTGAATTTTCCCTCTGCAGCAAGAAAAAGTGGTGTTTTAATAAGGCAGAGAATGTCACGTTTCTTTATCCACCAGGGAATAAAATAAGTCAACCTCTTTGCTGAATTGAAAGTGTCAGCGAGTTGTTGGCAAAAGGAACAGATTTCCTTTGAGTCCCGTGGGAGAAGGAAAAAGCACGGGGAGCTGGGGGCGAAGGGACAAGTGAAGGGGGAAATGAGTCCAGACCACCACAATCCGCCAGTTTCTCTGATTTTCTGGAGGTTCTTGGAAAGTAGGAGGTAGATGAAAATCTGAAAGAAAGGAATTCTGGAGCAAATTCCCAGTGAACCCAGAGAGCAGCACAGAGTCTGTGAGTCAGCTCTTCAGATCTGCGGTAAGAATTGGGATTTGAGATGGGGCTGTTCTTGCAGAGCATATAATTTCTCAAATGTGACCAACACATGTTTGTTGACTATTGTGTGCAGGCACTGTAGCATAAAGTGTAAATCCATAAAGTGTAACTTCTCTTCCTTTTTCTTTTTTTGTTTATAGGGAGACAGAGCAACATATTACGAAAAGTTTGAAAGTATTTGTTACAGAAATTAATAACATACAATTTTAAAATTTGGTTGAAGATGTAATAGGTGACTGACGAAGAACCCTGTCAAACATGGAAGAAAGGTGCACACCAAACTCACACCTGCATTTTTCTGGTGGCAGGAAGGAAGCAAAGGAGTTTATTTCAAATGTGTGAAAAATTAATGCGCTATTTTCAGTGTGTGCATAACGTGTGGTAGACAATGTGCTACATGATGAGAAACAAAGAAGCCATTCAGGAAGCTCACGGTCTATTGAAGGAGGCAGAAAAATGTGTAATGCGAAGGGTCAGTGCTACCATATACAAAGAGTGGTGGAAATAAACAAAAAGGGTGATTCACACAGGCCAGAGAGATTGGATTAGGCACTCTGGAGAAAATAACATTTGAGTTGGGATTTGCAGTATGCGTAGGAGTTCAGTTGGAGATGGGGGAACTGGAATGAAGAAGAGTGATGAGGGGCATATTAGGTGGAGAAACATACAGTTAGTTGTAAGTGGAGAAACATCACGTACCTAACAAACTTTCCATAGACTAAAGTGAGTATGCACAATGTTTGTGAGGAAATGAATAAGAAATGGGGCTGGAAAAATAGAGATAGGTGGCAACAGCCTTAAATTCTTTGCTTAGGGAGCTTGAAATTTATTCCTTAGATTAGTGTTTTTCAAGGTGTTTTTTTCCTTTTCATTTCATAATATGAATCCTGCAAGATGTCCTGGAAGAAATGAGTTCGATGTAAATTTGAGAGATACTGTAAATATTTATTCTTCTTCTTAGAAATGCACAATATTTCTGCTATCCTAATGCATTTTTGCATTGCAAAAGCTCTGAGAATTCCTGATAACAAACAAGAGTACAACAACACAACCAAATAGTTTAGCTTTGTTTCACTCATTGCTTCTCCAATATATTATAGCTATTACAAGGCCCCCTTTTCGTATAAAGCTGTCGATTCCTCGCAACTAGTGTTCTCCTAACCTAGGCTGAGAAATGAAGCTGAAGACCTGTGGGAACCACTGAGGTTTTTTTTAGCAGGAGAAGGATCTTATCTGGACCACACTGGAGAAAGATATCTGGGGCCACCATGGAGGCCAGAGTGGGGGTTGGAGCCCCACACGGGGACACAATGCAAAAAACTGAACATAATACTTGTAAATTCTCTGCTATAGAACTTATCTTGTGCTGTAAATTTTCTGTCTCCTTGCCCGGGCTGTGAGTTCCTTAACTTAGTCCTCATTGTACCCTGGTCCAACCCACAGTAGGTTTTCAATAAATACATACATGGATTAATTTTTGGAGGAATGAGCTGTTGTAGTTGTTTGGTTAAGAGATCAGAATTACAAAGCTATTGTCAGGAAGGTGTGAGATTCTTTGGGACTCTAGGGAAAAACAAGATCTTTGGGGCTAGCAAACAAGAAAAATAAATTGCCTAAGTGAGGTTATTTCACAGCTCTTACTTTTTATGTTGATTCTGATAAAGCAGTGTGGCTAACTTAATTTTTATTTTTTTTCATGGTCAGGCACCAGGAATTGAACCTGGGTCTCCGGCATAGCAGGCGAGAACTCTGCCACTGCGTCACCATTGCCCCCTCAACTTAATTTTTGTCGTTGTTAAATGTGTTCTTTCATGTGGGTGTATCACTGATAAGTCCTTTTGTCCACATGAAATGTTTGTTTTCTTACTTTTATGAGAAAATAAAAATTTTTAAGGGAAGTGTTGTTTAACATCTTTATACAGACGGAAAGGTGAAGTAAGGAGATTAAATTGTGAGCCTTTTGTTGTGGATTGACAATTATTTTATCAGATAAAGGAGATGTTTCCTTAATGTTTATCACAACATGCATAGAAAAAGCAAAACAGAGAAAGAGGACAAAAGTCCATTTACAGTTCACTTTGCTCCCAGATTTTACAAGGCAGGACTTAGTCTAAAAGCAAAGCTAAAAGAAAACTAGATAAATGGTTCCGCAGACAGCATCACCCTTATCACATTTGAAATGGCAAAGCCATGGTGCTTCAATTTAGCTTTTGAAAGGTGGAAGTATCCACTTCAGCTTGGCCAATGTGGCCTATAGGAAATGGACTCAGAAATCAACCCACAGGGCTATAGGAAATGACTCAGAAATCAGACCAGAGCTTCTTGAGGCTGAGTCCTGCCTTTGGTGAGGCTGCAGGGTCCCAAGGTGGTGTGGTGTATAATATTTTGAGTATCAACTGATATTTCTGTGTCTTTTGGTACTGCTTCCACTTAGTAAACGAGGCCAGTCTGGGCTCCTTGCCTTAAGGAAGGTAGGTCACCGAGCAGGCATGGAAAATGAGGTCCATCCTTGACTTTTGAGTTCCAAAAGCCTAGCTCTCTCAGGAGACAGAAAAACCTTGGGTCATGGACAATAGATGAGTTAGAATACCAGGGCCAGGCGCCAAAGGAGGAAAAGATTCCATGGTATGGGAAGCCTTGGGGAATTGTGGGGGCTGCTTCGTTGACCCCATCCGACTCCCTGCCCAGCCCCAGCCCTGGGGAGGGATAGATTCGTGGGAGCTGAACATGCACAGGTCCTGGGCCTCATTTTCTGGACAGAGTCCAGAGGGGAAATGGTCGAAAGGGGAGGAAGGGGCTGGGATAGAGTCACTTTCTTGTGGCTCAGTTTAGTGCTTTGGGACAGCACTGCATTTACTCATAGCCTAGAATGGCGTGGGTACAGGGGCATGGAGTCCTGGGCACCAGAGAGGAGCCCAGGAGAAGCAGAAGCAGAGGCGGAGATGAGAACATGGGCCAGGCAGTGGTGAGCTTGCTGGGCAAGACTGGGAGGTCCCAATGGCATCTCAGCAAATGCCACCAAGGACAGATAAGCCTGAGGACTCAATTGACCCCCTCCATCCCTCATCCCTGCATTCTTGGTACTGCTCAACACCCCCAATCTCTTCTGCCATCCCTTCAGAAAAGAGAAATCCAGTTGTGTTATAGAAATCTAAAGTCACGTGTTCTGCACACTAAATCTTGGGGTTAAGTGGCAAGCCTGCTTTTTCTCTAATAAAGAAAAATTTCGTATGAGGAAATCTGGTCAAGAATGGGTTTTTCTCTGTTCGTCAGAGATCAGATATGCATTCAGCTCAGGCAAATACAAAGAGAGGTTTGTTGATAGGAAACACAACCATCTCTTTGAAACCAAGAACAGAAAATATAGTTAGGTCTGAGAGCGATTCTTGGAAAGTGACACATAAGGCTGTTTTCACTGTCACTTTCACCTCTCTCCTTGTGCATCCCCTTCTCTCCTCATTTTCATCTCCTTCTGCCACCCCAGCCCTCACAGTCTGAGCGGCCAATCTCAGGCCATGCAATTGCTCCTTCATGTCTAAAAGTTGGGTCCACACAAGAATCTGATTGGCTCCTTTTGAATCACTTGGCCACTCCTGGACCCACCCCTGGTTGAAGTGTTGCTGTTCAGTGGCAACCACATTTAGAGCAAGGATGGAGGGAAGCAGGGATACCGGGAAGTTCAATCCATGGGCATCTGTCCAGCAGTACTTGGAATGGCATTGTCTGGATGTGTGTGGGTCACATCTTACATGGCCAAGTGCAATGTCCTGTCCCAGAGCCCTGCTATCCTCCTGTTGGATAAATGCAATAAAATGGTGGAATTTAGTGTTATGATTCACTTTGAGTGAAGAGCTTTCTGGGTCATGTGGGTGCATGGAGCTGGAGAAGAAGAACTGACCTCGGTATTTGTGAATGTTCATGGAGAACAGAATGAGGTTGTCTTGTCGAGTTGGGTGCTTCCGCATGGACTTGGGTGGAAGCTTATAAATACAGTGGTTTCTAGCGCAGGCTTTGATGTCAAGCAGACCCAGATTCAAATCCATCTCAGCTAATAAATGGGATATTGGGCAAGTTGATTTCTCTACCTCTCATCAGGGAGATTGCTCATTCCTACCCATAGGCCTGGTTTTCAGGATTAAAGAAACAATGCTGGTAGGACAGGTCATGGTGGCTCAGCAGGCAGAGTTCTCGCCTACCATGCCAGAGACCCGGGTTCGATTCCCGGATTTAGTCTAATGCCTGGTGCTTCCTAAGAGCACAGTAATGTCGACAATAATGTGCTGGATGTCGATTTTACTACTAGTGGTGATAAACATGTGAATTATGCAGTCATTTAATGTTAATGACCCATTATCAATAGGTCAAACCCTTGATCTTGAAGCTTACTCTTGTGAAGCTTAGCCTACCTATAGGCATGCCTCAGAGTTACTTCTGGAGCACCTCTCTTGTTGCTCAGATGTGGCCTCACTCTCTCTAAGCCCAACTCTGTGAGGGAAATCATTGACCTCCCTCCTACATGGGATATGACATCCAGGGGTGGAAGTCTCCCTGGCAACATGGGAGATGACTTCCAGGGATGAGTTTGGCCCTGGTACCATAGGATCAACAATTCCATCCTGACCAAAAGGGGGAAAATAAGTGTAATTAATAACGTATCAGTGGCAAAGAGAGTTCAAGTAGAGTCAAGAGGCTGCTCTGGAGGTTGTTCTTATGCAAGCTTCAGGTAGACATTGCTGCCTATCGTAAGTTGCCAAACCCCAACCAGGACCGTTCCAGCCAATCCTAAAGAACACCTAGGGCAATATATAAGATTCCACAAGGGTTTCGTGGTGCACTAGAGTAACTTTCAAGAAATCTACAATTTCAATATGGACCTTTGGGCCAGGTAAGTCCTGAAACCTAAAGGGCCCAGTCTCTCCAGAACATCAGATAGTTCCATCTCCCTACCCGGTAATTACTGACAGACCCTTCCATTACGAAAAAATTAGAATGGCCATAATCCAAACATCCCTAAAGAGAGGGATAGAAAGATCAAAGGTGATAGTGCAGAGAAGATAGGATTTCACAATGAATATGATTGCTGAATCATTAAATTGATATCTCTTATAGTCTCCAGTATCTTAGAGCAACTAGAAGTGAAACCTAAAATTGTGGAATTGTAACTCTTACCAAACTCTGAAATCTGTTCTACAACTAATTGTGCTGCTGTGCTTTGAGATTTATTGCTTTTTTGTATGTATGTTATTTTCACAAAAAAAGGAAAAAAAGTCGATTGTGATGATAAAAAAAATATTTAAGCCCTCTAGCCTCCTATATTCTGGAGCAGCCAGAAGGAAAAATCTGAGAGGATCGTATGGTAGCCCATGACACACTCTGGGATCTGTCCTGTAACTACTTGTTGAAGAGTGCTTTGAAAGCCATTGCTTTTGTCTTACTTTGCTTTGTATTTATGCTATATTATACAATAAAAAAGTTAAAAAAAATTGTTAATGGCCCATTATACAAAAAGCATATACATAAAAGGTCACTACTATTCCTGGTGCCTGCCTATGTTAAAAAAAAGGTGGCTATGTGGTGAGGGTTTATTAATTAGTTAAAATAAAATCAGGATCACCATGTTATACCAAAACGGATACCAGTAATAACTAATGACAAATACTATGATGATGGCGATGGAGCTGATGGTAATCAAGCTGAATCAACGAACCTGGATTAAATTAGTTTAGGCTTGTGTGGTGTAGGTATGCATGTATGCATTCTATCTGATTTTGATTTTATTTTAAGTCTTTTTTCTCAATTGCTTTTTCCTTAGCTTCCTGACCCTATTGTGACATCTAGCGAGATGTGATTTTCTTCGAGCTACATGTTTCATAAACACAATACATGTTTATATCTGACTGTGCCCAGTCTGCTCTTTATTGGCCTGCCTTTCTATAGCTCGCTATTAATCACTCATGTCTTTGGGGTTATATAGAAAACAATTTATGTTACAAAATAAAATTCTCCCTTGAAAATGTTTGCCCAAGGAGTTAGGAGGGAGGAAATCACAAACTGTTAGTATTTTCCCTTAGATGGATCTAAATATTAACATTCCCTTAGCTTTAAAGATTATTTTTGTGCCGCTCCTTTATAAACAATTGAAGTACACTAACTTTTCTGTTGTCTCAAGTTCTGTCTACAGCATACCCGAACAACTAAGCTTAAAAAAAAAAAAAAAAGGAAAACTAATTGAACAGGTTATTTGGCACTATGTATAGAAAATAAAAATGTTTGAGCAGCTTAAATCATAATTAAAAATGCAACATTTAGT
Organism: Tamandua tetradactyla; assembly: GCF_023851605.1. Classification (NCBI taxonomy): domain Eukaryota; kingdom Metazoa; phylum Chordata; class Mammalia; order Pilosa; family Myrmecophagidae; genus Tamandua; species Tamandua tetradactyla. The sequence continues at coordinate 107,457,899 of NC_135330.1, read as the reverse complement.
GAATGGATTTAAGTGTTTAAACACAATGTCAGGCTCCCTCACGCAGTGGAGGGAGTTCCTGTTTCCAGATTTCATTGCAGTTGTATTAACTGTCCAGTTGTTAGGACCATGGCAGCAGCAGTCGTCGTTATAGAAGGAGGAGATGGAGGCAGAAGAAGAGAAAGCTAGTGTGAAAATAACAACAGGAGTCGTTGTGCATGTGGAAGTTATAACGCTACTGGCTAACATGTGAAGACACAATTCTAAGCACTGCCTGTAGAGGGACTCATTTAATCTGTACAACAATCTGATAAGATAGAACTATTGTTTTCCCATTTCACAGAAGAGGAAACTGAGACTTGGAGAAGTGAAGTAGCTAACAGCAAACAAAACTTGAAGGACAATAATGACAGCTAATATTTATCAAATGTTACCTGCTTCCAAACTCTTGATGTGCGTCACCTCATTGAATCCTCACAAGATTCTGAGGTGATAGGATCTTTCATTCCCCCCATTTTACCTATGATGAATTCGAAGTTTTTAGGAAGGATAGGGATTAAATGGCCAAGAGGGGATTGAAACCAGGCGTCCTAAGCCAGAGCTCCAGACTTGCCTTTCACTTTGGAGTTTGGAACTGGTGTCTTATAGGTTCTACTTGAATGGATTTGTAGAGAGAGGGAAACCTTCTAAGTGGAAGGTGCTCCCTCGGGGGTGGGGAGAATCTGGGGAACCCCCTCTCCCCAATGTGGTCCCTTCCTAAGCAACATCTTCTATTGCCTGTCCTGAAAAGCAGATGCTGTCCTTCTGAGTGATCCCATTGTACCCCTACGGTAGGGACAGGACCGGGGTAAAGCAAGTGAAGCACTTGGCTTGGGTGCAAAGAGTAAGGGGACAAGAAAAATCCAATAATCAAGATAAATAGCATTTTAATGCGATATTTTCAAAAAGCATAATTAAGGCAAAAAAACCCCTTGATGAACGAAACATCAACATTTCCAGTAAACATAGGAGCAGTATGACTCTGGATTGCCTGGATGCCAGGCCTCAGATGGAGACCAGGCAGGAGGATAAGTCTGATGCAAGCTGTGGTGGTTTGGAGCTGTGTGTGCCCCAGAAAAGCATGTTCTTAAATGTAATCCATTCCTGTGGGTGTGAACCTATCCAAAGTAGGACCTTTTGATTAGGTTAGTTCAGTTAAATTGGGACCTGCTTCAATCAGATGGGTCTTAATCCTCTTACTGGAATCCTTCAGAAGTGGAATGAAATTTAGATAAAAATATAGAGAAAGCCACAGAGAGAGGAGCCAGAAACTGAATATCAGTGGGATCAGGAAGAGAAGGGAGAGACCAGGAGAGGCCACCATGGGCACTGCCATGTGCCAGAGGAGCCCAGGACCAAGATTGCCGGCAGCCAGCCCCAGACGCCAGTGTTCAGGAAGAAAGCATTGCCTTGATGAGGCCTCGGTTTTGGACTTCTAGATTCAAAACCATGAGCCAATAAATTCTCATTGTTTAAGCTGAACCATTGCATGGTACTTGCTTGAGTAGCAGGGAAACAAAAATACTGGCCCTTGAGTTATGGCCACCCTGCCACTCTCATTCTCTGTAGACCTTCTTTGGCTCTTAATAGCATTCCACTCCTCTGTCTGGCTTTCTACACTGTTGCACACACAGGTCTCTCTCAAAGAGTCTGCAGGAGGCGAGAGCAGCCCAGGTGGCAGCACTTTTGCAGGTTCACCAAAGCAAGATTTCTTTCTTCCATGTTACTTTTAAAAAATGAGTTGACAACAGGGGCTTGAACAAATATTTGTACACCAATGTTCATAGCAGCATTATTCACAATAGCCAAAAGGTGAAGCAATCCAAGTGTTTATCCACCCACAGATGAATGGATAAACAAAATGTGATATAGACGTATAATGGAATGCCATTCAGCAGAAAAAAGAAGTTCTGATACACGCGACAACACGGATGAAACTTGAAAACATTGTGTTGAGTGGAATAAGCCCGATACAAAAAGACAAATATTATATGATCTCACTGATATAAAAAATGACTAGAATATAAAGATTCCAGACAGAAAGTAGAGGAGAGATTACCAGGGGTCAGGGGAAAGGGGAATAGGTAGTTACTGCTTAACAGATACAGAGTTCCTTATTGTAGTAATGAGGAAGTGTTGGTATTTGATGTAGTGATGGTAGTACAATATTACAAATGTAATTGATATCGCTGAGTTGTACACATGAAAGGGGTTACCATAGGAAAGTTTGTGTTGCATATGTGTTACCAAAATGAAAATTGAAAAAACAAAAAGTAGAACACAAAGAGTGAACCCTAATGTAAACTATGGACGACAGTTAAAATGTGGTTTATAATAATGTTGTCTCATGAATCGTAACAAATATACCACACTAATGCAAAGTGTTAATAATAGGGAAAACTGTGAATGGGGGCTACATGGGAACTCTGTACTTTCTGCATGATTTTTTTAGTAAATCTACAAGTGCTCTAAGAAAAAAAAAGAGTGAGAGAGAGAAAGAGACACGGCTAATGCCTTTCCAATTTTAGTTCTGCATATTGGACAACTCTTGGTTTCTCTTTTCGTATTTACTGCTTGGAGTGTCAACTTAAGGAAGCACTGGCCCTGCAGCTGGCACGTCAGCGGGTACACATGTGTCTTGCTGATGGGTTTCCAAAGGCCCAGGGAATTGACCAGTCCCAGTGGCCTCAGGCTCTGTGCCCTCTACCCAGCGATCATGCCGCTGAATACGAATTTAGCTGCCTCCCACCCCAGAAGACAGTCCATTTATTTTTTTAAAAAATATTTTCTTTGGGCTCCTTTAATCCTAGGGGACATTTGCTTGATGAATAGCAAATAAGTTCTCTAAACCAGACTGGTGTTATAAATATCCGTGGCATTAATTCAAAACATTTGCATTGGAAACTTTTTTTTTTCTTAGAGCAAAATGGGTGACTGACTTAACCTCAACATTTGGGATATGATTTTCCTTAAAATAACTACAACATCCATCTTTCTTTCTTTTTTTCCTGCTGGTGTGTCAATTTCCTAATGAGAGGTTGGGTCCCTTCAGTACCTTTGGTCTCCATGGTAACAATTTCATGTGTTTATTCTGGCTTACTGAAATAAAACACTAAGGCGCAGGGCAGTGACTCATTTCTGATTGGGGGTTACTTCTAATGAGAGGATGATTATTTAAAATTTGATCACTGACACAAAAATACTATGTGCTTAAAAATAAGACCCCTGGTGAGCCTTTTAAATGACAAATTAGAAAACACTGAGACAGTCAGAGGTTTCCAAATGATGGCTCTTTCTTCGCAGGTGCAGGTGTTTTTGGGATTATTATTATTTTCATCCATGTATAACTGACCTTGATTCCTTGCCATTCCCTGCCTGGTACCAGGAGCTGAGTAATGCATTAAGTAATGGATTAAAACATCTGGATTGTCGAATGCGGTTCTAGGAGTTTGGGCCTTTGGTATATGCATTTGAGATGAACTGCATCAATATAGTACAATAAGTCTTTCCAGGATGGCCACTGGGAGGCCAGCTGAGCAGGAGATGTTGTTACTGGTCTTCTCTCTCTACCATTACCCTCAGCTGTGTGTTGGGTCCCTAGGAAGGCAGAAGGGGCCTGCAGTGTTTCATGAGTGTTGCCTGGGGGTGCCTTTCTCTCCTCATCTGTAAAATGGGAACAACATTAGAATCTGCATCCTAAGGCACGTGATGATTAGATGCGATAACAACACTCACATAGCCTTCAGTGCAGTCCAGGTTCTCAGTCAACACCAAACAATGTTGGCTGTTATCGATAATCAGTTTCACCTTCATTTTGAGATCATCCCTTTGTTCTTTGTATGGAGTTCCTTTGCCTTTGAGCAAATTGTTTAAAACTAAGGTAAGACTGAGCTGCTAGTGAAATTTGTACTTTAGAAGAACAAAAACCAGTTCAAATAAGTGTGGACATGTCCATCTGGGCTCCTGAGAGCTGTGGGGGAACCTCACCCTCTTGGGCACTGGCTCCCCGGATTAATGGCCCAGCTCAGGCAGTGGGCCCCTGGCTCTGGTTGAAGCTTGATTGGTATTTGAGATATAAAGCAATCTAAACTGAGCTGGCAGAACTGGAAGTCAGCTGCACCCCCGTTAGCCCTTTGCAGTGGCCAACTCTTTATGCTTCCATGAAATACCATGGGATGAAGCAGACTGCCTGAATGTGAGCTGTGTGGGCTTGCAGGGAAGTGCAGAAGCAGATGCTATCTTTTAGATATCATTCTGGGGGGTTGCATGAGGCTTTTTTCTAGGTACTCTTGAAAATTCATCCTTTTGGTGGCTCTTAGTAAAATCTAGACGCAGAAGCAGACTGCTAGATCAGCTCTGAACATGACTGACAAGATTCATCTCTCAGAGCTTACATTCGAGGTGGCGGAGAAGGATAAGAAATGAGTCAAAAAAACATAAGAGAAAGAAAATAATTTAAAAATACTAAATGCTGTGAAGGAAGGGAAAAGCACATTGTAAAACCTTCCTGTATTGCTGCAAGGGGAAGGCTGTGACTTTTGCAGGTAAGGAGGGTGGACATCTCTTTCCAGTTACTTCTAGGACTCTTCCCTGTTGTGTTAATACCAGCTCAGCCTTCCCTCAGGCTGAGCAGTTGACTCAGCTAAGAGAGAGTGGTCGCTGTTTTTACTTTAGTTGCAAATACTAATGTTGGTAGGGCTGCTAGTCTCGATTAACTGTTATAACGACTGTTTTTATCTTCATTGTCAGAAAACACAGCTTTGTAAACTGATCTGATAACAGACTGCCTTTTGTTTATCAAGCATTGCCTGGGTCTGGTGTTTCCCAAAACACATTTTGGAAAAGAGTGTTTTAGAAAATGCAGTTTGAATGGTCCTGTGGTATGAATTTCTGAACAGTAGTACGTTTGAAGAGAAATATTCCAGGTAAGGAATCGACATTGGTTGGCTCTCCTAGGGTTTTGAGTGTTTGGTTAAGACCACAAGTTTTAATTTTATGATTCCTTACGAACCAGAAACCACCTTCACCCTATTTGTCAATGTTGTTTCAAAGAAAACTAAAAAAACAAAGCAAAATAAAACAAAAAATAGTTATTTGATGGCAAAAAATATAAGTAGATTCCACCTTAAAGGTTAGTACAGAATAAATGGGTATGAATCAGGCTTGTTTCTAGGTTTCTAAAAGGATAAAAAATGACACAGCAATACCTTGGGGAAAATGTCGTATATGTCAAAAAATCTCTTTCTCTTTTCCATTTTCTGTCTTTATCCCGTTGTAGTTCTCGAACATTTTTTATTTTAATTCAAAACAAGCATGTATTTCTTCTTTGCTTGAAATATTTAAAAATATTATAGGTGCAAAGGGAATTAACTTTCACATCCGTTCAGCTCTCACATCCTTCAGCAGAGAGTGCAGCAGTCTGAGCCCAGTTTTATTGCTCTAGGGACCTGACCATATTCAGCTTTTCCTGATCATCTCAAGCTATGAATTACATGAAATCTTGTTAATCCTCTGGGGACACATTTGAGTCACAGTGTTTTGGTAGTAGGGGTGAAGAAAAGTTGTGGTGTTCTAGAAAGTGATTTTGATGAGGCTTTTTAAAACTTGCTGTTTCTTTTGTCTTTAAAAATATTGGAAATTATGTCCAAAAAGCAGTGTGCATACACCATGCTGAAGAGTGACTGAACGGTTATATTAGGGAAAATTTCTTCCACCTCCCCTGTAGTCAGTGTAACACTGGGCCTTGTAGCTAATAGGTCAAAAGTGTAAAGATGCCCAGGGCGGTGTGATGGTGGCTCAGTGGTAGACTTCTTGCCTGCCATGCAGGAGACCCAGGTTCAATTCCTGGTGCCTGCCTATGCTAAAAAAAAAAAAAAAAAAGAGAGATGCCCAGCTGCTGGGTGAAATTTAGAAGGAGCCAAGAGCTTCAAAATAGTCAACTTTGGCTCATGAATTTCCAATGCAGTCTGGAAGAAGATGCTTCTTTACATCTCAAGCCAAAAAAGAGATAATGGTGAGGGGGCCCCTTATTTCCCATCACACAGGTTACTCCCCCTCCAGTTCTTTCTGTATGTTCCTTAATCAAACTCTGCTCCCCAAGTTTGCTGGCCCTCTCTTATTTGGGGGCTATTCCTTCAAATGTGGATCCCAATATTAATGTGTATCAGAATCAGTGCAGAGCTTGTTAAAATGCAAATTCCTGGGCCCCTTCTGCCACTGTAAGTTCTGATTCTGTAAGTCTGTTGTGAGCTCGGAATTCTTCATTTTGCATTAAGAAGCTTCTCATGCATGTGATTTATGGGCCCATTTTGAGAGACGTTGATATCTAGTGATATCTTAAACCTTGCCTTCCGCATGCATTCTGTCTCTTCTTCTGCCTTGGCCCTTGTTAGAACAAAAACAAACAAACAAAAAAACACATTTCTCCAGTATAGGGCAATAGGGATTGAGCGAGCTTCTTGCTAAAGTCATAGAATATGACAGAGATGATGCTGGTAAAATATGGTCTCTCTTGAAAAAATTGTAATAACAGATTGTCCTGCCTCCGAGCAGTAACTGATAAGCCCTATGGAAATTTCACTCCCAGTTACAGAGGACTTGCTTGTATTGGACAAACCCTCTTACCATGAACAATTAGAGAAATTGGATAAAATATAAAAATAAGTTGTCTGAAGCCTCAGAGAGATACCAAAGCAGTGAAAAGTTGAAACACCAAGATCCCAGGGAGCAGGGACGTGCAGCTAAACATTCAGCTAAACGTTTTCCTTTGCATTGGTTTTCCTTTCTAGGCATTCGACAGTTCATGATCAGTAGTCAAAAAGCCGAGAGGTTGAGCTGAGTTCAAAACTTGTCAAGGAGAAAAGGTCTTGGTAAGCAAGCTAAGCTTTCAGATGGGAACCCTGAAAAATTATTCTCTAGGAGTAAAGGCGGGCCAGAAATAGCTCAGTCCTCATATAGACTGGCCCAGCCTCAAATCAACTTGAATCTCTAGCTGGATTAAGGGAACTTCCCTATCCTATTTACTTGCCAGATGCAAAACAAATCCTCAGTGGAATAGAGAAAATTGCTTGGAGCCACAAATTATCGTCACAATTTTTCAGATGCAATGTCCTACATTCAATCATCAGTTGTCAGGCATGCCAGAAAAGAAAGCCAAATGACTGAACACTGAAAGGCAAATCAGACAATGAAGACTGACCCACACCCCCGTCCCCCTAGAAATCTAGATATTGGGATTATCAGACAGGGACTTTAGAAGAACTGGAATTAAAATAAAAAGAATCAAATGAAAAATAGAACTAAATTGAAAAGTTCAACAGATGGGATCAAAGGCAGATTGTTAGAGTTTATGAGAGGTTTAGGAAATTGGGAGATGTGTAGGTAGCGATAGGCATACTGAAGCACAGAGAGACATAAAGATGTAAAATGCTAGAATGAAGAGAAGAGACATATGCAACTTAAGAAAAAGGTGTAATATTCATGTAAACTGAATTCCAGAAGAAGAGGAGAGAGAAATGAGACATAGGCCTCACTGAAGGGATCAATAAGAATTTTCCAAAACTGATGAAAGATAAGTCACAGTTTCCCATGGTTAACCTTAATTTGGGGAAATACAAATAAAATTACATCTGAATACATCACAATATAAATGCTGAAACCCAAAGACAGAGAATAATAAAAGGAGACACAGGGGGAAAATTACCTTCAGAGGATCAACAATAAAATGAAAACAGCTAAATTCTCAACAGAATCAATGAAACCCAGAAGACAATGGAATGACATCTTCAAACTGATAGAAGAAACTAACTATCTGCCAAGATTTCTATACCCAGTGAAATTAGTAATAAAATATATTTCCAGACCAAGAAATACAGAGAACTTTTCACCAGCAGACCGGCACTAAAAGAAAGTACTTTAGATAGAATTAAAATGATCTTAGCTGGAAGCATGGAATTACAAGAAGGAAAACAGTACATTGGAAAGGATGAATATGTGGGTAAATATAGATGTGTTTTGTTTTGGTTTGCTAAAGCTGACAAAATGCAATATACCTGAAATGGCCTGGCTTTTAAAAATGGGATTCATTAGCTTACAAATTTACAGTTCTAAGGCCATGAAAATGTCCCAATTAATGCATCAGCAGGATACGTTCTCTGAAGAGCAGTTTCTGGTGAGCTTGGATTTAGAGCAGGGCACATGGAGGCACGTGCTGGTCCTTGTCTCCAGGGTTTCATAGCTGCAGCTTCTGGCTTCTCCATCTTGGCTTTTACTCTAAACTTTTCTGGGTATTTCTCTGAGAGCTTCTCTTAGTTTTATCTCTTAGTTTGCATGTATTTTATTGTCGTGTAAAGGACTTCACTAAGAGGATTAAGACCAGTTTGAATGAGATGGGTCACGTCTCAATTGAAATAACCTAATCAAAAGACCTACAGTAGGTCTACACCCACAGGAATGAATTAACATACTTTTCTGGGATCCATAAAACCTCCAAACCATCACATATATTGACTATTTCAAAATGTAATTAAAAAAAATTTTTTTTTTATAAACAACGAACAAACACAAACATTCTTGACATACAAAGATTCTTGACATGGTTACAATCAATGACTCACAGTATCATCACATAGTTGTATATTCATCATCAAGATCATTTTTTTGAACATTGGTATCTCTCCAGTAAAAGAAAGAAAAAAGAAAAAAGAAAAATTTCATACATGCCATACTCCTTACCACCCCCTTTCATTGACCACTAGTATTTCAATCTACTCAATTTATTTTAACCTTTGTTTCCCCTATTATTTATTTCTTATCCATAAAAAATGCAGTATTTTTTGAGGCTTAAATATCTAAACATATAAATTAATATTCTAAATGAATGTAAAGAATATAAATACATGACAATGACCTAAGTAGTAGGAGGGGCAGTTGGAGATGCAGTATTCTAAGATCCTCGCATATTTTTAGAGGTGGCAAAATAATTTATATTAGATTTTAATTCAAACATCGTGTTGCAATCTCTAAAGGAATGTATAACTGAAAGAGTGGTGCTGCTATTCACCACCTACTGATAACGATACTTATGCTTACATAGTACGCTACAGGGTCCGTGATGCTTTCACACAATTTGAATATCTCCCTATCCCATGGCCCATTCATTGCTCAAATACCTATTGGGTTATTAAACTTAATATCATAAACTTACTTCATTACCTTCCCTCTTCTTTACTTACAGGAGAAGGCATGTAACAAATACCCTTTGCTAGTTGTCTCCTGTCCACCTCTGGCCTCTCCCTGTTCAAGATCTTCCTCTCCATAGTTTCTGTTTATCTGTTGATCTATTGCTTGTCATAAAACATTTGTGGTCTCCAAAGACTCAGGCACTGTGCTAGATGCTCTCTCTCTCTCTCTTTTTAATAGAAAGCTTTTGGATTGTTTGTTTTAGGGCCATTTTAGGTTTACAGAAAAATTGTGCAGAAAGAACAATGTCACCATCAATCCCCTCTCTATCCACCCACACCCATATTCCCCCGTTACTAACATCTTGCATGAGTGTGGTACATCTGTTGCAATTAATGAACAATATTGATCAATTATTGTTTATAGTTGACATGAGGGTTCTGTGGGTTTTGACAAATGTGTCATGTTGTGTGTCCACTATTATGGTGCCACTCGGAATAGCTTCCCTAAAGATGCCCTGTGCTGTACCTGCTCACCCTTTCCCCTCCCATTCTTTAGCAACCACTGATTTTCAATTATTTATTAATTTTTAATTGTGATAAAATATATATAACAATCATTTTAAGTGGAACATTCTTTGACATTAAGTAACTTTCACTCTATTTCCAGATTATTTCATCATCCGAAACCAAAATTCATAATCATTTATCAATAACTCCCCATTTTTCCCTCCCCTCACCCCTGAGAACCACTATTCTGCTTTCTGTTTCTACGAATTTGCATATTTTAAGTACTTCTTATGAGAAATTATTTACTATTTGTCCTTTTGGGCCTGGCTTATTTCACTGAACATGTTGTCTTCAAAGTTCACTTACACTGAAGCGTAAACCAACACTTCATTTCTTTTTATGGCTGAATAACGTATTATATGGATATACCAAATTTTATTTATCTATTCATCTGTTGATGAACACTTCGATTGTTTCCACCTTTTGGGTCTTGTGAATAATGCTGCTGTGAACACTGGTGTACAAATATCTATCCAAGTCCCTGTTTTCAATTCTTTTGAATACATTCCTAGGTGTGGTACTGCTGGGTATGCCAGTTTGAATCTTGTGGACCCCAGAAAAGTCATGACTTTAAATCTTCATTCAGTATTGCTGGGTGGGACCTTTCTGATGGTTTCCATGGAGATATGACACACCCAATTGTGGGTGGAAACTTTTGATTAGATGGCTTCCATGGAGATGTGTCTCCACCCATTCAAGGTGCGGTTGCTTACTGGGGCCCTTTAAGAGGGAACCATTTGGAAAAAGCTTTAGAGTTCATGCAGCCAAGAACTTTGGAGATGAAGAAAGAAAACGCCTCTGGGGGGCTTTATGAAACAAGAAGCCTGGAGAAAAAGCTAGCAGATGCCGCCATGTTCACTATATGCCTTTCCAGCTGAGAGAGAAACCCTGAATGTCATTGGTCTTATTGAACCAAGGTATCTTTCACTGGATGCCTTAGATTGGGCAATTCTATAACCTTGCTTTAATTCAGACATTTTCACAGCCTTAGAACTATAAGCACGCAACTTAACAAATTCCCCTTTTAAAAAGCATTTCTGGTATATTGCATTCCAGCAGCTTGTAAATTAGAACACTGGGTCATATGGTAACTTTGTTTATTTCTAAGTAATGCCAAACCATTTTCCACAGAGGCTGCACCATTTTACATTCCCACCAACAATATATGTGAGTTTCTATTTCTCCACATCCTCACCAAGATTTGTTATTTTCAGTCTTTTCAATAATATTCATCCTACTGCGTGTGAAGTGGTAGCTCATTGTAGTTTTAATTTACTTTTCTTTAATGGCTAATGATGTTAAGCATGCTTTCACATACTTATTGGCCATTGAATATCTACATTTTACCCATTATTCTAATCTGTGTTTTGATTGGAGAGTTTAATCCATTTACATTCAGATTAATTACTGATAAGGCAAACTATACTTCACAATTTTGATCTTTGTTTCTTGTATGTCTCATACTTTTTGTCCCCCTTTTCCTTCACTGCAGCCTTTTTTTTTAGCTATAGCTGATCTTTTGTAATGAAACAGATTGATCCCTTCTCATTTCCATTTCTGTACATACTTTAATTACTTTCTTTGTGTTTGCCATAGTATGGTGATTAGGCTGTGGTTTTAACTTGGCCAGGTGTTGGTGCCCAGTTGTCTGGTCAGGCAAGCACTGGCCTAACCATTACTGCAAGGATGTTTTATGGCAGGTTGATAAACCAGAAAGCTGGTTTATTAAATCATCAGTCAGTTGATGACATCTTTGGCTGATTACATCTACAATCAAGTAAGGGTGTGTCTCCCACAAACAAGAAAATCTAATCAGTTGAATTTGATTCTATCAGTTGAAGACTTTTAAGGGAGAAGAGAAAATTTTCAGTGTTTCTGCAGCCAGGGGCCTCTCCTGTGGAATTTGTGGAGACCCTTCATCAGAGATGCAGACTTGCAGCCTGCCCTACAGATTTTGGACTCTTGCATTTCCACGGTTGTGTGAGACACTTTTATAAATCTTATTTTTACAGATATCTCCTGTTGGTTCTGTTTCTATAGAGAACCCTAACTAATACACATGACAATTAAATTTAACAGCCTAAATCTATAGCTAACTTGTTTGAAAGGATACCTACTTAACTTCAATAGTATACACAGTCTCTCTACCACTCTTCCTTTTTAATGTTGTTTTTGTCACACTTTACCTCTTTACATTTGCATGCCATAACATAGATGTATAAACAATTAAAAATAAATCTTATGAGAAATAAGAAGTAGGGTTCATACCAATGATACAATAATACTGGCATTTGGAATTACCCGTGAAGTTACCTTTACTGGAGACTTTTATTTCATCATATGGCAGCATGCTACTATCCACTGTCCTTTCCATTCAACCTGTAGAGCTCCCTTTAGCATTCCTTATAGGGCAGGTCTCATGGTGATGAACTCTCTCAGCTTTTGTTTCTCTGTGAATGTCTTAAATTCTGCCTCATTTTTGAAGGACTGTTTTGCCACATATAGAATTCTTGGCTGGCAGTTTTTCTCTTTCAGTACTTTGAATACGTTTTATTACTGCTTTCCACTCCATGATTTCTGTTGAGAAATCAGCACTTAATCTTACTGAGGATCCCTTATATGTGATGAATAACTCCTATATTGTTCCTTTCAAAATTCTCTGTTTATCCTTGATTATGAAGTGTCTTGTAGTGGGTTTATTTGAGTTTGTCCCGTTTAGAGTTCTTTGGGCTTCTTGGATATATATTTTCATGTCTTTCATCAGGTTTAGAGGTTTTTGGCGATTTCCTCCAATATTATTTCTGCCACCTTTTCCTGCTCCTTTCTCCTGGGACTTCCATAACATGTACTTAGGTACACTTCATGTTGGCCATGGGATTTTTAGGTTCTGCTTACTTTTTTCATTCTTTTCTCTATCTGCTCTTCAGGACATTTGATTTCAATTGTCCTACTTGTAGTTCACAGACTCTTTATTCTGCCTGTTCAAATCTGCTGTTGAATGCCTCTGGTGTATGTTTAATCTCTGTTATGTGTTTTCATTCCCAGAAGTTCTGCGTGGTTCCTTTATAAAGTTTCTAATTCCTCATTTTTTTTTCTCCACACATCGTTATTTCCTTTAGTTCTATACTCTTGTCTTCCTTTAGCTCATTGAACTTATTTAGGAGATTTGACTGAATGTTCTTGATTAGCTGTTCCAACGTTCGTGCTTCTTCTGTTGTTTTAATTTGTTCTTTTGAATGAGCCATTTCTTCTTGTATCTTTGTAGACTTGTGGTCTTTTGTGGATGTCTAGGCATTTGATTATTTTGATGTGCTAATTCTAAAGTCAGTCTCTCTGTCTTCCCTAAGGTTTAATGAAGATTTGTTATGTGTTAAGGCTCCTTGTTAATGCTTAGACTGATTTATACTGAACCTTTAGATTGGCCCGTGGTTGACTATCTGTTTTTTCTCAGGTGTCTCTGAGCCCGCATCCTGCCCTGGATATGTGCAGAACTTTCAAGAACTCTCTATCATGTGTGGCTGTTTCCTTTCCAGGAGATTTCCTCTCCAGCTTCTCCTGGAGTCCTGTACTGTGTGCTCTCTGTTTTTATACAGTTTTCCTCTCCAGCATCTGTGGTAGCTCAGCCCCACTCCCACACACTGATCTACCCTTTTACTCCAAATTTCAGATCTGGGCCCATGCTGCCATTCAGTAGCCACATTCCCCTTTTCTGCATAGTTTTTCTTTTCCTGGTAAGTACGTTCTGACCTGCACTCAGAATCTATCTCTCATGGTGGCAGATGGGGCCGATGTACAAAGACACCCAATATTTTCATTTAGGTGCACCAGTAACCAGACTCCAGGGACTGGTTGCCAAACTGACACCACGGATTGCTTCAGTTTCAGGGAGCCTCACTGGTTGTGCACACAAACCTTTGCCTTGGGCCTCAGGGTCTTGGGATCAAACGTACATGGATTGCCCAACTGTTGCCATAGATGGATGGGTCTCCAGAGACTGGCAGTAGAACGTGCCTTAGCTATGGAGCTCCCAAATTGGTAAACTGGTCCCGTCACTCACTCTCCTACTGTGTGAGGGTGGGGTTTACTTTCCTAATTTAGTATTCATTGAGTCATTCTTTAGTTATGATCATCTTTCAGAGTCTTGAGAAAGTTGATTTTGCCTTTTAGCTAGTTGTTCCTAAGCGAGGAGTGTTTACCAGGATGTTCTATGCTGTCATCTTGAAGATGTCACTCTAGCCACTCTATTGTTATATTAATTAAAATTCTCACAAAACTCTGACAGGGGGAGATTATTATAGATAAAAGCAGTGAGATTGAGACTAAGTACCTTCCTAAAGTCGCACACAGCAGGTAAGTTGTGCGTGGGACCGGGATTTAAAACTCACACAAATAAACATCTTCTTTTGAGGGGTTTCTCAGGAGGAAAGAGCTTGGCTGGGGACACTGCAAATCCTGCCCTGAGTAGTAACTATGGAAGGGATGCTGTGCCCAGAGAGAAAAAGAGGAGGGAAAAAAGCACAGAACAAACACCCACTTTATGAACTTTAGAGCATATGGTGGAGAAAATCTGTTTTTGATGACTGATAGAGCAAAAGATGACTTTTGCTTTGATATTGTGAAATTTGCATACAAAGCAAAGAGAATATCCACTCCATTCGACTGGACATGAGAAATGATAAAGCCCTGAGAAGAGCAAGTCAACTGTGGACTTTGAGTGATCTAGGCAGTTGATGTCAAGGTTTCAAGCGGTGTACACAAATCACCAAGGGTCTTGTTAAAAGGCAGATTCTGATCCTGTAGGTCGGGGGTGGGCCCGAGAATCTGCATTTCTAATGCATTCGCAGGCCCGTGCCAAGAATGTGATGTGCCTGGAAAATGAATTGCACCCTGACATAGGTGGGGGTCTGCGGGTGCCAACTTAACAGGGGCTGACAGCTGTGGTTCTGGGGTAACTGGATGTAGATTTAAGACACTTGAAACTGAAGCCAACTCTACCACTTTCTAACTTTAAGCAAACCACTTCAACTTTTTGAGTCTTTTTTTTTTTTTTTTCTCTTTCCGAGAATGAGAACCAACAACATCCATTTACTGGGATGTTGAGAGGATTAAAATGAGATAATGATATGTGAAAGCACTTAGCAAACTACCAAGTATTAGACTTTAATCTAGCTTGGTCTCTGCACTCATCTGTCATTGCATAAAGTGGGATGAAGGCTGCTTTTTTTTTTTTTTTTTTTTTCTGCAATTTTTTTTTTTTATTAATTAAAAAAAGAATTAACAAAACAATTAGAAATCATTCCAATCTACATGTACAATCAGTAATTCTTAATAACATCACATAGTTGCATATTCATCATTTCTTAGTACATTTGCATCAATTTAGAAAAAGAAATAAAAAGACAACAGAATAAGAATTAAAACAATAATAGAAAGAAAAAAAAACAAAAAAAACAAAAACAAAAAACCTATACCTCACATGCAGCTTCATTCAGTGTTTTAACATAATTGCATTACAATTGGGTAGTATTGTGCTGTCCATTTCTGAGTTTTTATATCCAGTCCCGTTGTACAGTCTGTATCCCTTCATCTCCAATTATCCCTTCTCTCTTTTTTTTTTTTTTTTTAATTAACGGAAAAAAAGAAATTAACCCAACATTTAGAGATCATACCATTCTACACATGCAATCATTAATTCTTAACATCATCACATAGATGCATGATCATCATTTCTTAGTACATATGCATTGGTTTAGAAGAACTAGCAACATAACCGAAAAAGATATAGAATGCTAATATAGAGAAAAAAATAAAAGTAATAATAGTAAAATCAAAACAAAACAAAACAAAACAAAACAAAAACCTATAGCTCAGATGCAGCTTCATTCAGTGTTTTAACATGATTACTTTACAATTAGGTATTATTGTGCTGTCCATTTTTGAGTTTTTGTATCTAGTCCTGTTGCACAGTCTGTATCCCTTCAGCTTCAATTACCCATTGTCTTACCCTGTTTCTAACTCCTGCTGAACTCTGTTACCAATGACATATTTCAAGTTTATTCTCGAATGTCCGTTCACATCAGTGGGACCATACAGTATTTGTCCTTTAGTTTTTGGCTGGATTCACTCAGCATAATATTCTCTAGGTCCATCCATGTTATTACATGGTTCATAAGTTTATCTTGTCTTAAAGCTGCATAATATTCCATCGTATGTATATACCACAGTTTGTTTAGCCACTCTTCTGTTGATGGAGATTTTGGCTGTTTCCATCTCTTTGCAATTGTAAATAATGCTGCTATAAACATTGGTGTGCAAATGTCCGTTTGTGTCTTTGCCCTTAAGTCCTTTGAGTAGATACCTAGCAATGGTATTGCTGGGTCGTATGGCAATTCTATATTCAGCTTTTTGAGGAACCGCCAAACTGCTGAGGGCTGCTTTTGGACCTGAGTTTGGGGGTTAAAAGTTCCTAAGACTGAGAACAGCGGATGGAGGATCTTTGAAGTATGGAAGGAGAAAGAATGAGGGGCATGGATGGACCTGGGAGAGTGGAGGTCTGGGAAGGGAAGTGGATGTTCACAGGAAGAATGGCAATCTGGAGAACAGTGATTTTCAGTGAGCCTAAGGACAGGACATGAAGTGCAGTTACTAGGTATATTTTTCTCCAGCATGCATTGAAATGGAATACTATTGGGTGAATAAAATTAAGGTAGATATAATTCCATTAGCCTTGAAATATATATTGAGAAAAAAAGTAGTTCCATTTCCAGTAACAGGTAAACTAGATAACCTGAAAACTCTCCTGTTAAAAACACTTACAAGTACTGGGTAGAATAATAACAAATATTCTTTTAAATGCATAGCTGAACTCTTAATCAGGTGAGGTAAATACTCAGGGATACAAAACAGAGATGAACCTGAAAGTTGTGACAGTTATAGGTAGCTTTTTCTTTAATCAGCTTTTATTTTGGTAAATGGGAGTCCTGCAAGGTTGGAGGGAGGGCTTAGTCAGTCACCTGGTGGGAGGTGGGAACTGAGATCCCTCCCACCACAAGCTGGGACCCTCAAATGCCTCTCTCCAACTCCTTGACTTCTCCAGCTCTCACTGTCCATTCATCCATTCTACAGTTTATCAGCAAATGTTCATGCAGGATTTCATCTAGTCCCAGTAGAGGGGGGACCTGATCATATGCTTCACCATCTATGATTCAATGAATCAATGCATAATAAAGTATTTTGAAGATGGTAAAAAGTCTATGTAGACATGTCATCCCATAGAAGTGGCATGAATGAACTTATCTCAGCCCTGGTACCCACAGTGAGGTTTTGGGACAATTCCTTGACCTCAGCTGTTTCCTGTCACTCCAGCAGGAACTTGCTCTGTGTCAGGATATCGGGCACATTTGCATAATCCTAGGAAATATTTGTTTTAGAGTCCCCAGGTTCTCTGTACATACACCCTCATCTCCCGGGGCAGTGGCCTCCTAGTTTGCAAAGCCTTGGAAAGTGGGTTTCAGTACAGGTTGGTTTCTGAGTTCTGAGTCACCCCAAGTTCCAGGAATCCTATTTCTTATTCTTCTTTGGAATTACCCTCTCCATGGCCCCCACAGTCTGGTGGATATTGTGGAGATCTTTCTGAGGTATGAGGTAGTTTTTCAGACCCATGAGTAATATTGGAGGCCAAACGGAGCCAAGAGACAAATGAGAACAAATGAACTTCACCTGCAAAGAGCACGGGAGGGGGGTGAGGAGTCTGCTCGGTCTTGCGAGGGCTGATGGTCACGAGAAAGACAAAGCAGAGTGGAGCACTCCCCCTCCTACTGCTGAAAATCTAGCAATGCCAGTTACTGTCCAGCTCACAAAAGTGGGTGCTGTGGCTACTGGCTGGGCTCCCAAGTGCCTGCTTTTAGACAGAGTGAAGAAACGGAAACTGCAGGGAACTGCTCACTGAAACTCCCGTGGGGGATGGAGTTTCTCCCATTAGAAACCTTGCTGTTGGCTTCTCAGCCCTATAAACAGAAAGTCTAGCTTCTGAGTAATTTAAGTGGTAACTTAAGTTCAGCGAGATCTGCGCTGAGGGCCAATTTTTCCTCCAGTGCTATTATTCAAGAACAACCATTTGTCAGCAAGAGTAACGTAAAGGGAAGAGACCTTGCTTCTTATTCCTGGTGGAGAGAGAAGCTTGGGGCTGCGCGGCAGTTTGACCACATCAGTCTACAGCCTGTTTTCAAAGCTTGGGAAACTGAGCTGGTTGAGAGGCTCAGTAGGAGCTTGGGCCATCTGGGAGCCATTGTTGACAGCTGTTTACTGTGCAGTCAAGAATGTATTTTCAGGTTATTTGTTCAGCTCGGTGATTCCCTTTTAAGACATGAGATTGTTACAAGTTTATAGAAAGGGAAAGACTGGCTTCCTACATTTTTAGAAGGTAGCATAGACTTTGGTGCCAGACAAATGTGCATTTATAAGTTTGGGCATTGCCAATAGCCAGTTAGCTGAATGCAGGTTGGTCCCTTAACTCTCAGAGACTCAATGTCCTCATCTGCAAGATGGGAATGCTTGGCTTATTCCAACAGAAAGTGGATGTGTTGGGATTTAGTGACTTCTATTTTTTTGTGTATGTCTCTTAGGACAATTTTTTTAGGAAGTGCAAAATCAGACTTGCTCTAGTCCCTTGCACGTAAGCAGAGAGGTGAAGTTTAAGGGTGGGAGTGTTTGGTAGAAGCAATAGCCTTCAAGGCTGCATCTGGGGTTGGAAGGGGCTGCCAAATAGAGCATCTTGACTGTTGGGAGACTATAGTCAGCACTTATCTTAAAGATTGAGCAGGATATTGGAGTTTTGTTCCCTGAAAATTCTCATAGTAAATAGTAACTAGCTAAGCAATCATGGTAACATATAAATTTTGTCTTGATGGTATGAAAAGAATACTTATCATAACCAGTTCTACAAACCACTAGCTTAAGAAACGTTCAGTAAATTTTGGAGTGAGTGAATACTGGCCATGCAGAGCCAAAAGAATCTCTCACTTATATATCTGTACATTCATTCATTTATCAGATATTTACTGAGTTACTAACAGGGGCCAGGCATGGTAAGCACTAGAGATAGAAGAGGTCAGACAAAATTCTGCCTACACTAGGGAATAAAAGGAAATAAAATTAAATTTCAATATAGTGTTAAGTAGTTGTAGAGTAAGGCAATTAGGCTCTTAAAAGAGATCTAGTCTTTGTCCTAGTGGGGGTTGGGCAGGAATTTCCCTTGATGGAAGGGTTTTTGTCACCCCTGGTGGGCCCCAGACCATCTGATAATTTATGCTAACGAAATGACTCAGGTGGGGGCTGGTGCAAGAGAAAGACCAACCAGTTGATTAAAAGGTATGGCTTTGAGCCAGCTTCCCCAGGGAGGGAGGTGGACATTGAGTCAATCAATTATGCCTACCTAATGAGTCTCCAATAAAGACAATGGACACCAGAGCTTGGGTGAGTTTACTGGTTGGTAATTCACCTCGATGTGTCCAGACTGAGACACACCCTGACTACCCAGGGAGAGGATACCAGAATTTTCATGTTCCTTCTTCTGGCTCATCCTGATCTGTATCTTTTTTTCTATAATAAAACTGTAATGAAAAGTATGGTGCTTTCTTGACTTCTTTGAGTCTTCCTAGCAAATGATCAAGTCTGTGAGCTTAGTGGGAACCTCTGAATTGGTAGCCAGATGATCAGTTTGTCAGGATCTTGGGTGGCCCGGGAATCCCTAAACTTGGGGCTGGTGTTTGAATTGCAAAGAGGCCTGACTTGGGATTGGGCCCTTAGCCTGGGAACTTGGCCTAACCCTGGCTAGTTAGGGTCAGAATGGCATGGCAGTTGGTGTCAGACATCACTGAAGTGGTAATAAGACACTTTGGGAAAATGTAAAGCAGAGAAAGGAGGTAGACAATCATTATTAGGTACAGAGGTCAAGGAAGGCATCTTTGAAGAGATGGTGTTTGGTCAGAAATTTGGATCAAGTGAGGGAACAAGCCATGGGAATATCAGGAGGGAAGTACTTCTAAGGCAAAAGAAACAAGTGCAAAGGCCTGAGGTGAAAGTGTGTTTGACATATCCGAGGAACACGCAGGAAGTCTGTCTGGCCAGTCTGGGGAGTGAGGGGGAGAATGGAAGAAAACAAAGCCATACGCAGGAAGAATGCCAGTCCAAATCACATGGAAACTTTCCAAGGCAACCCTCTATCTTAGTGTCCAAACAGGGGAACTTGAGAGTGAGGGAGGACATTAAATAATTATGCCAGAAGAATAGCCGTAAACAAGGTTTGTGCCAGAAAACCTAAGGCCTATGGTTATTCCATAGGGGAGGACTTTGGACTTTATTCTAAGCATGAAAAGAAGCCATTGGAGGAAAGACCATCTGATTTATGTTTTATAAAGATCACTTAAGCTGCTGAGAGGAGGGTAGATTATGGGATAGTAAGAATGGAAACAGGGAGATCAGTTAAGCGGCCACTGCAATAGCCAGGAGAGAGATGACAGCTTATCTTTAAATAGGGCTGACTTAGAAAATTTTTATTTGACTCCACACTGAGCTCATCCTGAATGCACAATCCTCGCGTTCATTTCTGAAGCAGCATTATTTGTTCTTGGTACTAAATAAAATTGGGGGGGGGGATCATTGATTCGAATGGTCTGCCTTCCAAAGATGGGAATGGGTTTGTGGTTGTATGCGGGTGCTCCCTGCAGTGGTTTACTGTGCCCACCTTCTACTCCTTTGCTCCTCCCCAAGGAGAGTGGAAGTATCAGTCTCTCTTTTCTTGCTTCATTTTTGTAGTCTTTGGTTTCAGAACTGAATGTCCTCTCTTCCATCTGGGGATCAAAATGTTTCATTTATCTTCCACAGTAATTTTGTGTTTGCCCCTTAGGGACATGCAGTATTTTCTTGGAGTTGGTTCAAAGGTCGTGATATGTGGATTTGGAATTGTCTAGTAGTCCTCAGAAAAGTTTTATTAGGTACATGGTGGACCTGGAAAAACTTGTTGGAACTTGTAGGTTATGTAACTTTTAGCTTCATTGCTAGAATGCTTGGGACTCTCACCCATGATTTCATTTCTCGTGAATGTGGATTTCATGCATCTGGTTGCTTGGCTGTTTTCAGAAAGTAGGGGAAATAGTCACATTAATATATCATCTTTTCCATGATTAGAAAAGAAACCTGAGAATGCTTTCCTAGCAAGTATGTAGACAGTTCCTCCAACACCTGTTCTTTTGAGTCATGAGATGTTTGAAAATAACCACACGAGTTCCTCTGTCTGACCTGGTCTTTTTTTTCTTTTTGTTTTTTTTGGGTGCCTGGTCTGGGAATCGAACCCTGGTCTTCCACATGAAAGGCAAGCATTCTACCATTGAACCACCTGCGCACCCAATAATGACCTGGTCTTTTGATACCTGCTGGAGCAACATAAAAATTATGCTACTATGATCCTTGCACCTTCAACTGACTTCTGTCCATGGATTCAAGTACAATAAGTTTCTATTGATTTGGAATGGGTTATTTTGGCTCCCTGTAATTAATCAACAGAAAATCAAACTTTTTTTATGTGTGCGTAAAATGCTTAATGGTACATTACTATTAAGTTAAGGAGTTGGGAATCTGATTCCCTATTTCAAAATACTCATCCACCCTGCTGTATTTTGAAAAGTTAAGAAAATCATCAAAAGTGCATCCTGGCATCATTAGAGTGAGAAAGTCTTCTGGATCAAAACGGGGAAGAGAAGTGAAACAAAATAAAGTTTCAGTGGCTGAGAGATTTCAAGAATCCAGAGGTCTTTCTGAAGGTTATTTGTATGCAGTGTATAGATATCCCCTTCCAGCTTTTGGTATATTGGAATAGCTAGAGGGAAATACCTGAAACTGTTGAGCTGCAATCCAATAGCTTTGATTCATGAAGATGACTGAATAACTATAGAGCTTTTAAGGTGTGACTGTGTGACTGTGAAAACCTTGTGACCGACTCTCCCTTTACCCAGTGTACAGACAGATGAGCATGGAACAAAGACAAAAGATAAAAAATAAATAATAGGGGGGATGCGATATTTTGTGTATTCTTTCTCACTTATATTTTCTCTCTCTCTTTTTGTTTTTGGAGTAATGAAAAATGCTCAAAAATCAGTTGTGATGATGAATACATTGGATGATTATATTGTATGTGGATATATATCTCAATAAAATTGTATTTAAAAAAAAGTGCATTCTGGAAAAAAGAAAACACCAATGGATAAAAGATTAAAAACAATATATTTAAAAAAAAATCCTCCTATCCAGAGAGAATCACTGCTAATATTTTCGTGCCCTTTTGTCTAGACTTTTTTTCTTATACAAACGTAGTTTCAAGTGTATTTTAAAATATACTGCTTTTTTTCCCACTTTTTTATTAATTAAAAAAATTAACTAACAAAACATTTAGAAATCATTCCAATCTACATATACAATCAGTAATTCTTAATATCATCACATAGTTGCATATTCATCATTTCTTAGTACATTTGCATCGACAACAGAAAAAGAAATAAAACGATAATAGAGAGAAAAAATAAAAATAAAAAAAACTACACCTCACATGCAGCTTCATTCAATGTTGTAACATAATTACATTACAATTAGGTAGTATTGTGCTGTCCATTTCTGAGTTTTTGTATCCAGACCTGTTGCACAATCTGTATCCCTTCAGCTCCAGTTACCCATTATCTTACCCTATTTCTATCTCCTGATGGTCTCTGTTACCAATGACATATTCCAAGTTTATTCACTAATGTTGGTTCATATCAGTGAGACCATACAGTATTTGTCCTTTAGTTTTTGGCTAGTCTCACTCAGCATAATGTTCTCTAGGTCCATCCATGTTATTACATGCTTCATAAGTTTATTCTGTCTTAGAGCTGCATAATATTCCATTGTATGTATATACCACAGTTTGTTTAGCCACTCATCTGTTGATGGACATTTTGGCTGTTTCCATCTCTTTGCAATTGTAAATAATGCTGCTATAAACATTGGTGTGCAAATGTCCGTTTGTCCTTAAGTCCTCTGAGTAGATACCTAGCAATGGTATTGCTGGGTCATATGGCAATTCTATATTCAGCTTTTTGAGAAACCGCCAAACTGCCTTCCACAGTGGTTGCACCATTTGACATTCCCACCAACAGTGGATAAGTGTGCCTCTTTCTCCACATCCTCTCCAGCACTTGTCATTTTCTGTTTTGTTGATAATGACCATTCTGGTGGGTGTGAGATGATGTCTCATTGTGGTTTTGATTTGCATTTCTCTAATGGCCAGGGACATTGAGCATCTCTTCATGTGCTTTTTGGCCATTTGTATTTCCCCTTCTGAGAAGTGTCTGTTCAAGTCTTTTTCCCATTTTGTAATTGGATTGGCTGTCTTTTTGTTGTTGAGTTGAACAATCTCTTTATAAATTCTGGATACTAGACCTTTATCTGATATGTTGTTTCCAAATATTGTCTCCCATTGTGTAGGCTGTCTTTTTACTTTCTTGATGAAGTTCTTTGATGCACAAAAGTGTTTAATTATATACTGCTTTTTAAAGTATATTTAAAAGTACTGCTTTTCAACCTGCTTTTTCCCTTTAATAATAACTTGTGTTCAGTAGAGGTAGCCCATTGGAATACATAAGAATCCCACACTAACCAATGGATACCTGCTTCCCACTTTTTCAAGACTGCCCCCCCACCCCCCACCACCATGTAAGAGGAAAATTTAAAGTCAGGTAGTCATTGCCACCCAACTTGGAAATTTCCTTAATGCCTTTGTAATCAACCGTGACTTCCCTTGTTAAGATCTGCTTGCTTGTGAATGTTTTTTGCCTCTTTCAATAAATCCTTCTAATGCTTTAATTTATATATGGTAAAGTGCTTGTCTTGATAGTGTTTTCTATTGATGTGTGAAAAAATTGAAATTAAGTAGTCTCTTTCTAGTTCTTTTTAAACTTGGGACTGGCTACTGAATTTTGTTAAATGCATTTTAAACATCTATTGATAAGACAACATGAGCATTTATCTTTTACATTTTCGCTGTGCTGGATCAAATGGGTATGTTTCCCGGTGTTGACCATCCTATTATTCCCCATTATTTTTGACATGTTGATAGGTTCTCTCTTATTTTATTTAGAATTTTTGTTTTTATGGTTATAAATCAATTGATTTATAGTCTTCTATTTTGCTTCTAATTTTTATCGTATGAATTATTGAAGTTTAAATATGAGAGTTTATGTGTATGTGTACATATATGTATGTCTATATACATATATATGTGTATATATACTTTTTAATTGAATGCATTTCTTGATAGCTTACAATTCTTATTCATTTTATGCCATCTAAATCTCTCCAAATCTGAGGCTTATCTTGAAGTTTTCCACTATCACTGATTGTTTATCAAGTTCTTTTTGCCTTTCTAATAGTTGATTATTTAAAAAAATGTATTTAGCTACTATAGTGTTTGGAAGCATGTTGGTTTATGAGTATTATAGATTCTTTAAAAAATTATTATTTTATCTGTTCATAATATCTTGTTTTAACCTATTGTTACATCTAATCTCAAATTTTACTTTGTATGTTATTAGTATTTTCACTCCTACTTTCTTTTTGTTTGAATTTGCCTGGTACATTTTTGACCAATTTTTTAAAAATGAGCTTTTCTATGATGAGTTTAAGTGTCTTTCTTGTTAAATAGACTATGTAGGCTTTATTTATTAACTTGCTTAAACCTTGTTGATGAGAAAATTTCAGCCCTTTTCATATATATATCAGTGGTTACACTAATTATATATATATATATCTCACTGATATATATATATTTACATGTATTGATTTATTATTTATTCTGGCTTATTTTTATTACTTATTTAACGCAGTTTACCTTCTTTTTTCTTTATCTTATTTTTTGCAGGTTTGATCAAGTCGGTAGGCATCTTATTTTTTTGTTGTGAACCTGAAAGTTAGACTACTGTACCTTCCATTCCGTTAAGAGTTACCTTCATTTTCCCCTTTTCTCATATCAGATGTATGAGTCTACTGTTATTTGGCACAAAGTACCCTGTTTGTTAATATCCCCATAAATATACACTGTTTTTCTCAACAAGGTACTCTATCCCTTGCCTATTTTTGCCAGTCTTGTAGGAAGAGGCCTGAGCAAACTCTCACTTCCCTTCCTTTCTCCTCTTTTTCTACCTTGTTCCAAGGAGACCTCTGGAACTCCTTAACTTTCCTTCCCTCCTCTTCCCACTCGCACTACCTAGTCTTTGCTGTCATAGTTTAGTACTCAAATTTTCTTCTGTTTTAGTCTCAAAGCCTCATAATTTAGATTTAATGAGATATGATATATTTTTTAGTTTGTTATATATACAGCCATATTTTATTTCTTTTTTTCAATCCTCTTGCATTTTATTTATTTTTATTGCCTTACAGAAGTGGCTGAAATGAACAGTAAGCTGTTGAATTAAGTAAGTAGAGTGGGCATTTTTGGCTCATAGAAATGTTTAAAGAAAACTTTTAATGTTTTAACATTTAGTAATATTTGCTAAATGTTTTGAATAAGTAACCTTTGTTAGATTAAGAAAATTTCCTTCTGTTCCAAGTTTACTAAGAGTTTTGTTTTTAATCATAAATGTTGGATTTTAATAATGCTTTTTCTTTGTATGTATCATAATTTCATTAATTGATTTTTCAGTGTTAATCCAACCTTATAGTTCTGTATTAAACCAATTTGGTAATGATATATTTTTCTCTATATAATGCTATATTTGTTTAATTAATATTTGTTTAGCAGTTTTTTGCATTTACATTTCTGAATGAGTTTGTTTTTATTTTTATTTAATTTTTAATTAAATAAATTTTATTTTTTATTTTGGCTTGTCCTTGTTGGGTTTTGCTATCAAAGCTATGATGGTCATATGTTTTTTTGCTCCCTTTATCCTCACTTTAACAATTAAAATATTACAGGCAAATCAGAAGTTCAATTTAATGTTCACTTCAAAGCTTCTCCCCTCACTCTTCCTAGGTCTGATCCATGGCCAAGGATACTTTCATATTTCTCTTAGTACTTTTACTTTTCTTCTCCCACTTTTTTTTTGCTGCTTCTGGATCCTCTAGGCTTGGGATTAGAGAAAGATATATTAAAAGAGCACAGGCTATAAGTATTTTAATTCAACAGTGGCAACAGCAGCCCAAATCCTATTTTTATCTTGTTTATGGAAGTCTCAAGGCTTTACCTCATTGGCAACTTTAGATATTAAAAAGCAGATTCTGGTATTTGTCTGTTTACAACTTTTAAACGTCTGCTGGATGTAAAAGTTTGGAATACAGTTGCTTGTCTTTAATGGATTACTCATTACTAATTTAACTATTCTATAAGTCTTTCCACTCTGAACTAAGATATGTTTGTTAAGATAATGTTAGCTTCTGTAACAAATTTAATGCAGGTTTATTTTATCACCTATGTAATGTCTGAAATTGGTTCCATTTCAATAGGATGCTCTCTTCTAAATAGTGATTCAGAACCTGAGTTCCTTCCATCTATGCTTCTGCCACCTCTATGCATGCCTTCTGTGGTTGCCTCACCCATCTGTGCCGAGTTGGCATTGCTTAGGGAGTGTTTTATTGGATTAGGCCTGGGGTCGGCACACATCACTTCCACTCACATTCCATTGGCTAGGACCCAGTGACACTCAACTGCAAGGGATGCTGGGGAATGCATCATAGTTTTGTGCCAAAGGAGAAGAGAAAAGACTTGATGAAATATTAGCTCATCTTTGTATAGGAATAATTTCCTTGTTACAAGAGTTCCATCTATTTAAATTGAAATTAATGTGCAGTGAGTACGGCTTTTCATCCCTCTTCTGTGGCAGTGTGTTGACATCATACGGCTAGTTCATTCACCCCTAAACAAGCCCTCAATGCGTAAATTGTTTGCAGGAATTAAAAAACAAAGAAAGATTACTTATCACACTAACACAAACACTCTTACAAGTTGCTAAGCTTGGGTTTTTGAGAAAATTTCTTGAAGGGTTCATTCCTTTATAATGAACATTTAAAACAAAATAGAACAGATTTAATAGAAGATGTTTTGGTCAAGTAGTGATTATTTTTATACCATATGAGATCCTGAGAAGTTTTTTACTTTTCCTTCTAAAATTAATTCTTGAATATCTTTTTTTTTTTTTTTTTTTAAAGACAGAGAGAAGGAAGGAAGGATGGAAGGAAGGAAGGGAGGAAGAAAGGGAGACATCTTTAAACATTTTCTTGTTTTATTATATTTTGTTTGTTTGTTTGTTTCTTACATGGGCTGGGGCCGGGAATCGAACCGGGGTCCTCCGGCATAGCAGGCAAGCATTCTTGCCCGCTGAGCCACCGCGGCCCGCCCTTGAATATCTTTTTAAAGACTTTTTTTTCATTTAAAAATAAGAACACAGAACTCAATTTCTGGAGTACTGATTTCAAACAAAAAGACATTTGTATAAAGAATCTTTTAGAGTGTTTATACGTGTGTCTGTGTTTACTATTTTTCTTACAAAATATCAAGCCCCTGGAGTCATGGGATACTCAGGCCCCAGGGACTCCAGTTTAATATTACTTTAATGGTCCTGACCTCTGCTCTGAAGAAGATTTGTATGGACGAGTCAGGCCTTGCATGTCCCATAGTCATCAATTTCGCATGAAATGGTCTTGCTGCTTGAGTTGTCTTCATTATTTCTGAGTTGGGTATCTATAAAATGTCTGTGTCTACTTGACAACCTGAAGAATTTAAGAGCAAACTGCTTGTGGGGATGATAGCACTTGAGAGCCAGGAGCTTTGTGATCTTACGTGTCAAAGAGTAAATCTCTCTATTTAGTTACCTGGGGTACTGACTTAGTTAGTGATTAGATTGATACCTTTTTCAAAGAATGATAAGTATTCTTCAACACAGCTGTGGAAATTGTTCTGTATGTTGCCAAACCAGCCTTGAACAATCTGTTGAGAACTTAATACTTTATTAAGTATTGTGCTCATTAATTTGGTGTCTTTTGTGTGTCTCAGTTTCTTACTATACTGTCCTCATTAGTAATGTCTATTTTAATGCAGATATGAAGAGGAAGGGAAAATAGCTTTATTGATTTGACAAGATTTGTTTAATGGTTGCTGTATATCAGGCATCTGAAATCAAAGGCATACTGGAATTAGTCCCTTGTGGAAACTTTCAAGGCTATCAGATGATGTTTGGATGACAACATGAGCATATTTTGGCCAAACGCAGGACTTAAGCTCAATAAGTAAATTTGGTAGTATGTTAGAAGGTGGAAAGTGTTATAGAAAAAAATAAACGGGTATGTGAAGTCAAGTATGATTAATATTGCAATTTTAAATATGCTAGTCATAGAAGGCATCACTGATTATGTGACATTTGAACAAAACTTGAAGGTGTTGAGGAAAGATCATTTCAAGTAAAGAGCACATCAAGGATAGGGTATTTTAAGCTTACATATTTAAGGAACAACAAAGAAACCAACTTACGTGACTGCTCAGAGTGAGCAAGAGAAGCATGGTTGAATAGAGGCCAGATAAGTTGAATTCAGGTTGGTGAGGAGGGATGAGAGACAGTGGAGGAGAGTAGGCACTGGCTAGGAGCAAAGCCTGAATTGCGTGGTGTCCTGGAGGCCAAGAGAAGAATCAGGAAGGAGGAAGTGGTACATTGTGTCAAGTGATGCTGATGTATCATGTGAAATATAGTCTGAGAACTAACTACTGGATTTAGATTTATGTTGAGTAGATTTCATGGGGTGGGGGAATGTGGAGGGAAACGGAGTCAAGAACTTTTTTTAAAAAGGGAAAGAAATTATAACATGTTTGTATGATGGTGACAATAATCCAGGAGAGAGGGAGAAATGTATGACATAGGAGTAAGAGGAGAGAATGAATGCAAGTGAGAAAGCATCCAGTGCATGTATAGAGAGGCTGGCCTTAAACAGAAACAATGCCAGCACATTTATGGGGAAGGCAGAATAAATGGGCAGAGACGCAGGTTGGTGGAGCATGTGGAACTCTCTTTTAATGACACCTATTTTCTCATTATTACAGAAAGCAAGACCATCAGGGGTGAAAGGGAATGGGAGAAGGCTTTTAGAACTTCGAGGAGAAAGGACAAGGTATGAAGAAATTTGGTTGTGAGAAAGGGAAAGTAGATGACCTGGGAAAGTGACATGATTACTGGGCATGATTTCAAAGGATTTTGAAAGGAAGAAGTGAAACTTTCCCTATCTGCAGATGGCATGATCCTATATACAGAAAAACCTGACAATTCCACAACAAAGCTGCTGGAACTATAAACAAATTCAGCAGAGTGGTGAGGTAAACAATCAACACATACAAATCAGTAGGTTTCTATATAATAATAATGAGTAATTTGAAGAAAAATTCCATTTATAATATCAAATAAAAATAAAATATATAGGAATAAATATAACCAAAGATATGTACACAGAAAACTACAAGACATTGCTAAAAGAAATCAAAGAAGACCCAAATAAATGGAAGGAATTCCATGTTCATAGATTGGAAAACAAAATATTCTTAAGATATCAATCCTACCCAAAGAAATTTACAGAATCCCAATCAAAATTCCAACAGTCTTATTTACAGAAATGGAAAATCCAGTCAGCAAATTAATATGGTAGGGTAAGGGGCCCTGAATAGCTAAAGCCATCTTGAAAAAGAATAATGAAGTTGGAGGACTCATACTTCCCAATCTTAAAACTTATTACAAAGCCATAGTAATTAACAGCACACTACTGGCTCAAGGACAGACATATAGACCAATGGAATTAAATTGAGAGTTCAGAAATCAACCCTTACATTTATGGCCAATTGATTTTTGACAAGACTACCAAGTCCATTCAATGGGAAAAGAATAGCCTCTTCAACAAATGGTGCTGGGAAAACTGGATGTCCATATGCAAAAGAATGAAGGTGGACCCTGATGCATGGTATACAAAAATGAGCTAAAAATGAATCAAAGACCTTAATATAAGAATCAGAACTATAAAACTTCTGGATAAACATAGAGGAGTGTGACGTTTTGAAGCAGTTATATACCCAAGAAAAGCAATATTCTTTTAATCCATTCTTGTGTGTGCAGACCCGGTGTGGGTGAGACCTTTTGATTGTTTCCATGGAGAGATGACCCACTTAATTCAAAGTGGGTCTTAATCCTTTTACTGGAGTCTTCTGTGAAGAGAATAAAGACAGAAAACACAGAGAGCTACAGAAACCAGAGAGATGAAACCAAGTGAAAGATGGAGAGAGAGAGAGAGAGAGAGAGAGAAACGACTTGGATCCGTTAAGAGAAGACCTGCAGGACACAGAGAATGCAAAGAAGTGTCCCTGGAGAAGCAAGCAAGGATACCCATAACCTAAAAGCAGTGGAACCTGGGCAGACAGCTTCCATGTGACAGAGGAACACCGGATGCTATTGGCTTTTCTTCAGCGAAGGTATCTTCTTGTTGATGCCTTAATTTGGATATTTCCATGGCCTTAGAATTGTAACTTGTAACTTAATCAATCCCCATTGTCAAAAGCCAACTCACTTCTGGTATTACATTCTTGCAGCTTTAGCAAACCAAAACAGGAAGAATCTTCAGGACTTTGTATTAGGCAATGATTTCTTAGACAAAGCACAACCATCAAAATTAAAACCTTTTGTAGATCAAAAGACTTTATCATGAAAGTAAAATGACAAGTTACTCAAAGGAAGAAAATATTGCAAACCACATATCCAATAAGGGTTCAATATCCAGAATAAATAAAGAAATCTTACAACGAAATTACAAAAAGACAAATAGCCCAATTAAAAATGGGCAAAAGACCATTAGAAATGGTTATGATATGATTAGATATTTCGGTAAAGAAGATATACAATTGGTCAAAAAGCACATGAAAAGATACTCAACATCATTAGCTATTAGGAAAATGCAAATGAAAACCACAGTGATATACCATTTCACACCCAAAAAAATGGCTACTATTAAAAAAAACAGAAAACTACAAGTGCTGGAGTGAATGTGGAGAAATAGGAATACTAAATCATTGCTGGTGGAAAATTAAAATGGTGCAACCACTGTGAAAAACAGTTTTGCAGTTCCTCTGAAAGTTGAGTATAGAATTGTCATATGATGTGGGAATCCAACATCTAGGTATGTACCCAGAAGAATTGAAGGCAGGGGTATGAACAGATATTTGTACACTAATATGCATAGAGGCATTATTCACACTTGCCAAAATATGGAAGCAACCAAAGTGTCCACCAACTGAAGAGTGAATAAATAAAATGTGGTATATACATACAATGGAATGTTATTCAACCCCAAAAGTCAATGAAGTTCTGATACATGTGACAACTTGGATGAAACTTGAAGACATCATCTTGACTGAAATAAGCCAGACACCAGAGGACAAATACGGTATGATCTCACTGATACAATATTACAATAATAAAATTCATAGAGTTGAAACTAGAATATAATTAACCAGTGGCAGGGGTGGGGTAGGGAATGGAAACCTAAAGCTTAAATTGTATTGGGTTTCTGTAGGGGTTTATGGAAAAGTTTTGGCCGTGGATGATGATGATGGTAGCACAACTGAATGTAGTGAACAGAACTGAATTATGTTTTTGAAGGTAGTTAAAGGGGAAATTTTAAGTTGCATAAGTGTCAGTAGATTAAAAAAAAAAAACCTCTACAACTGTGAACCTTATTGTAAATAATGGGCTGTCATTAATAGTACAATTATGAAAACATTTTTTCATGAATTATAGCAAATATACCACTCTAAAGCAAGGTGTCAATAATTGGGTGGTATGTAAAGATTATGTATAAAACATAATTTTTCTATAAAACTACAACTTTTTAATTAAAAAAAAAAGAATGACAAGAATTTAGGTCTGAGAGATAACTAAGGGTCAGATCTTGTACAGCCTTGCAGGCTGTGGTAAAGGGCTTGGATTTTATTGCAAGTGAGATGGACAATCATTGGATGGTTTGAGCTGTGGAGTGAAACTCCGTGATTTAGATTTTAAAAGATCATTTTGACCACTCTGTGTGTAATAGTCTAGCAAGAGTGGAACCAGGACTCAGGCTGGTTCAGTCGCCTAAGTGAAAGATGATGCGTACTCTAGGGCACAAGTGGTAGAGATGGAGAAGGGGTTGGACCTGAGATACAAGGTCGACCTGATCAGATTTGCCAGGTAAAGACAGACATCAAGGAAGAATCTAAGGTCTAATCCTCAGCAATGCATGAATGGTGGTGCCAATTCAATATCACAAACACCAACTATTCTGATATACTCAGCTAAGTATCAAAATGGTTTCATGTAAACTGAGGCTGGAGTCCCTTAAACACTAATGTTGCTAGTCACCTCACAATTCAAATATAAAGGGGGCAGATCTTGGCATAAACACGCATAAAGGAAATCTATCATGTGCAGTTGTACACTTTTTCCAAGTGTCTTAGCATACTTTCTTTTAATTTGATAACTCCAGGAATAATTAAGTAGATATAGACTTCATCTTGCCTCTAGAAGTATACTTGGAATGTCTTCTTTAAAACTAACAGAGTTCAGTTAATAATCTGGAGTGAGTTAGAATTTTCCAAACGGTACAACAAAGTGTATTTATTTTAATGGGGAAACTCTGCCGTATCCTTTCAGTATTTTAATGTTTTCAGTTTTCCTTTCTTTAAAGCTTAAGTAGAGTTGTCAAAGAGAAAAATGAATATACAGATCAACTTTAAAAAGAAAGACGACATCTTCCTTCTCTTTTTAATGAGCCACTTGTCTCAAGTTTCCTATTCTCTATTTTCTTGAAAAATTATTAGCCTTCTGAATGGGCCGATCTGGCTACATAATCACTTGCTATTTCATCTCATTTTTGTCAGTGCACCTTCAGGTCTAACAGGTAACAGCTGGTATCTTCTCTTCAATCCCCTTACATTTTGGGACTTCAGATGTTTCTGTAATAGCTCACTAATCAGAGAAAACCAAACAAAAGGACACTAAACACTTTCTTTAAAAAGGACAATTTGGTCATTTTCTTTATTGTGCTTGCAAATGATGCCACTAGGAATGAGGGAGGAAATGAACGTATTGCATGGGAACCTTTGTTTTGCAGTTTGAGGATATCAAGAAGCATTGTACCTGGGTCTTTTATTAGTGCTTTCAGTTAGTTCCTTCTGGTCCTCTTTCCTCTCAGCAGGGTAAAGGGCTAATTTCAGAGTAAAGGCAGTAAGTCATTTATTGCCTTTCACGTAATCAGGCCATGAACCTGATGGCTGCAATTGCTGGTTTTTAAAATTGTAAACAGCTGCCAGGTTTGCAGATTGGTGCTGGGGAGAGGGCACTTGTTATTGCTGACATAAAGACAATGCAGTGTAGAAGTTGAGAGCTTGGGCTCTGGAGTGGAACTTGAATACCAATTCTAGTGTCACCACTCTCTACCTGGTTAGGTCACTTAACTTCTCTGAGGCTCAATTTACTCATCTGTACAATAGGGATAATAATGTTACCCTATAGGGTTGTTGCAAAAGATTAAAATAAATAATATATCTTAAGCAATTATGCAGTGCCCTGCAGATAATAAACATTTTTTTTGAAAAGTCTTTGTCAAAAAAAAAGAAAAAAAAAAAAAAAAAAGAAGGTCTTTGTCAGACATATCCAAAGTCTGGTATTCCTCATTGTTAGTTTCTGAAATTTTATATTGTTCTTTTGTATGAGCCATCACATCCTATTTTTTGTTTGTTTTGTATTCTTTTGTTGCACACTCTACATTTCAATATTTCAATGTGTTAACTTTGAGATCTATTCCCCCAGCTGTCTGTTCCTTAAGTTATATCCTGTTAGTGATGTAGTGGAAATTTCTTTGAGTGACAGGAGCTAATGAAACAAAGCAATGCCAAAAAAAAAAATACCTTCTTTCAGTCTGCAAATTGGCTCTACATAGGCTGGTGCTTTCCTTCAGACTTTAGTCCTCCTACCAAGAAGCTCTACCTGAGGTGAAAGTATGGGGCATCTCTGTCTTTTCTAAACCTGCATCTTGTCCTGAACATGTACTCATGGCCTTATGAATTTCCCCATTTACAGGACTTTGAATGACCCCTCTACTCCCCATGGAATAGACTTTACCCCTCCTGTGTGCTCTATTGTATGTCTTAAAGCTGGTAATGCTTGGCCCACAGCCACTTTGATTTAATTGTTTCTTAGGCTGCTATAGCTATAAGTAAGCTGCTTCTGACTATAGGGCAAGTTCTGAGAGAGTGAGCCAGAGATGAGCGTCCTGCTTCTGGCCTTTAGGCTACCACCCAGTACACTTGCACTGACATAGAGGCACCCAAGAATATGCATATGTTTACATTGCTCCCTTTGGAACAGGGCCAGGGACCCTCAATTAAAGCAAAGGCCAGCACCGCACTGAGCCAGGGAGGGGGTGGCAGAGAGATCACAAAGGATGCCTGGGCTTCTCTTACTTTTTTATTGGTTGCATTTTCCTGATTCAGCACTCACCCACTTACTGCAGCCCTTTAATTGTTTTCTGCCAGTTTTTGCTAGCTGTTCAAAGATTTTGTGAGGAAACAGAACCTTGGAGTATCAGATACTGTTGTCTTGGTTGACTAGAAGTCCATATGAAACACTTGATAGTTGGTGGCTATTATAGTTTTTCAGTTTATAAATTTGTAATTTAAGGGGTGCAAGGTTGAGACAAATCTTAGATTAACAAGAATACTACTTTGATTTCTCTGAACCCCCTTGAAGGAGTAGGTCAGTGGTGATTAAAAAAAGTGCTCCCCAAACCAATGGCATCAGTTTCACCTAGGAACTTGTTAGATACTCAAATTCTTGAGCTTCATCCCAAACCTACTGATTCAGAAACATTGAGGGTAGAGCTCAACAATCTGTGTTGTAATGACTCCTTCCTGTAATCCTCATGCACTGTAAAATTTGAGAATCTCTGAACTGGACCAAGTCTTCATTCCAGGAAAATTACCTTCAATCTAAAACATTCTTAGCATAATTGACACCTTTTTCATGTGGTAACTTCTCAGCAACCTGTAGATGCTGAACTAAAATCAAACGACAATAATAAAAATACTAAATCTCTGTTCTTTATTGTGAACTTACTAGGTGCAAAGCACTGTGTTAACGTGCTTTAATGCACATTTAATATCATTGTGTTTGGCACATTGGACAAATGGGTGAGACCTAACAATCCAACTTCATTTCCTATTGTTTGAAGGTTAGCACGGTAGTGCTTTCTCCCTACCCTGTCAAAGAGTGGTGAAAGTATTTGAGGCCACCACTGTTAGGCTTCCTCATATTCCATGAATGGAACAGAAGACTGATGATTGTGTTAATCCTGTTGGATCCTTCCTGGCTGATGAGAAGGGAACCCAGTCCAGAAGGAGGGGCACAAGTTCCTGTCAGTTCTCCAATCACCTGGTGGCTTCCCATGGAACCTCCCAGTCTACAGAAGTAGTCCCTTCCACATAAGATGTCTTAATTCAATGAAATGTTACACACAGTTTTATTACTTCCTTGGAATAGTTTGTTAGGTATTGTTGTTTCTAGTGTGATTAAAATGACTGATATTCCCCTTGTGACATCAGTCAGAGTAAACCATGACCATGTGAAGAAAATATTTTGAATAAAACAAGACAGTACAGGGAACCATATAACAAACTTGATATAGTCAATATTTAGAGTTAACAAATGCTAACATTTTGCCATCTTTCTGATTTTACCCACTGCTGACCCCATTCTCCTTCCTCCTTGTCAAATGTAGACTCTTGAGAATTTGGTATGTCTTCTTCCTTTCCTTCTTTTATACATTTACTTTGCATACACATGCACATATTTATGTCTGTAAATACTACACTGTATCACATAGTATGCTTGATGAATGCTCCTTATTTATTTATTGAACCAAACTTACCTCTTCTATATCTTTGCATGTTTTTCAATCTGTTTGAGGAAAGTTAAAGTCTTGCACTATAATTGTGATTGGTCAGTTTCCCTTTGTAACACAATAATATGTGATTTATGTATCTTGAAGTTATCTTATGAAGTGAACATAGCCAAGTATCTGCAGGGATGGGTAGAGAAGTAGAGCATATGGATTTGGCAGATGTCAGACACCAGAGATAAAATAGGAGAAAAGCTGGGAATAAAAGCTTTTCCTTAAACTCTAAGCAAAGGTTTGACATAAAATAAACAGCAGGTCCTACTCAAAAAGTCAATGGAAAATAGAACTGAGGTGGGAGCTGAGTTGCTCTGTTGGATGAATGAGGAAGAGCAGGTACCAAGAAAAGTCAGCCGGATGTAACTCACCACCAACTTTTTAACTACTCCTATTGCAAAAGGGGCCAGATTTGAAAGTTCTATCCAGCATTGTGTGCTGGCAGGAAGCACTTCTTTTTGTTGACCGAAACACATCAGAGGGACTTCTAACATTTAATTAATTCCCACTGACCCTTTCATTGTGGAAAAATATACCTGACTTTTGTATGCTTCTTTGTTAAAAACATAATATCACTTTCATATTATCCTTTGTGTTTTGTGTTCCAGAATGGTGAATTATTCCAGTTGTCTTACTTAAACCTGACTGTTACTGTCTGGAGGACACTTTCCTGAGTTCAGTTTACCGGGTAGCTGTTCCCTGGAGATCCTTGTTTCTGGTAGACTTCACCCTGGGCAGAAATACTCCTATTACAGTACTCAGTTTATCTGTAGATGAAAACCTTTGCATCTTAAATAAAACACTCAGCTAGCGGGGTCATGTTTGACTCTG
Source organism: Tamandua tetradactyla (assembly GCF_023851605.1). Taxonomy (NCBI): domain Eukaryota; kingdom Metazoa; phylum Chordata; class Mammalia; order Pilosa; family Myrmecophagidae; genus Tamandua; species Tamandua tetradactyla. The sequence goes on along the minus strand of NC_135330.1, from coordinate 107,421,270 downwards.
TTTCTCTTCATCAGTGCTTCCACATCCACTTGCCAAGTCTGAGATTGCGGTTCAGACGCTTGGAGGGTAAGGGTGCTTTTCATTGAATGTGAAAATAGCATTTGGCAGAAGGCTGTTTTGCTCAGTTACTCCAAACTAATTTACCTTGGGGAGCAGAGACCAAGTCTGAGATATTCAAGACTTTAAAAGGAAACTTAAAAAAAAAAAAAAGTACATGTAATTATAAGCAATTGACAAAAGGGAGTTTATGATAAAATTTATTTTTCAATCCTGACAGGGACATTCTCTGCTGTAAAATCTGCAGCTCTCTCACAAGCATGAAGAATGTATAAACCCTCTCCCCTCATTCATTTCAGATCTCTCGATTTTGGGTGAAAAAAATAAGCAAAGTTTATGGTGAGGTTTATTTTAGTAAAATAGGCTATTACCCCGATGATTCAAGATTCTGCCTTTCTGAGCTCCCTGCAAATATTTATCTCTTTTATTTAGTTTATGTGAATGAAAGGGACTTTTGGGGGTGTGTGCCAAATATTCTGTATAACTGCACAGTTTTAAATTTTAGTTTCTTAGTACAGACTCAGTATCTAAGATGGCGTGACTTTTTAGTCTCTGAAATCCTTATAACAAACTTTACAAAATCTGTTGCTGAGTCTGAGGGTTTTCCTCTTTGGTCATTTTCATGCAATTAGATGTTACCGCTCCAAATTCTGCCTGGTAGAACTGACACCAGATCCCTCCCATGAATATCCACCGCTTTTCCAAATTCAAAAATATAGAATAAAAATAGCTAAATTAAGCAGGAGATTATCTGAGAGTTTTCAAGGGAAGAAAGAACAAGAGTCCAATTAGACAGCATTCCCTTTAGGACTGAGGCCTAATTGCACCCATTCCACAATACTCCAATCTGAGAGCAGCCTCCAGACTTTGATTAGAAGTCTCTTTGAAAAATCACTCAGAATTCATTTTAAATTCAGATATTTTCCAGGGTAGGTCTTAAACACTGGGGCTTCAGGCCAAATTGCTTAAAATTCCTTTTCCCTGACTTCCTTTTGTTTGCTAGCAATTTCTCTCCTTCTCAGTTGAAGATGATCTAGTTACCCTACAAAGTTGGTAGAGTGTGGACCTACTAAGCTTGTCTATAGACACTCAGCTGAGATAAGCCATTTTGCTTTCTCTGCTGCCCTTCCAACAGACAGCAAGCAAGAGAGCCTGTGGGCTGCCATGCATTAATAGTGGACATCTCTACATGACTGGAAGCTGTCCATTTAAGAGGCAGCCGTTGGTCATTATATTTACAAAGAAGAATGATTTGTGCTCCACTTCCTTCCCCAACGAACTATGAGGTTGACAGCCAGAAATTTATCTAAAGCACAAGTCTAAATTTTTAAATCAAGAGATATTACTAACACTCAGCAACTTGTTTTCAAAAACAATAATTTGCGTGACACTTTGTTTGACAATGTGGGAGATTCTGCATTTTACACATTAGAAGGAGATAGGAGATGCAAATCCTAGCAGCTATAATTCCAAGAAGGATATTATAAGGGTCCTGTGAACAGCCCAGACAGTGTTAATATAGTGACCCTTTCTAGCAGGGGTCAGGGAAGGTTTTCCTGGAGAAAGTTGAGTTAGTTAGTTGCAATGAAGAGTTTTCTTAAGAGACAGGAAATGTCAATACACAGACACATTTAAGTTCTACTGGACTACTTTATACAAAACATGATTACAGATAGAGCAAACTGCATGAACAAGACCTGGAAGTAAGGAAGAGCAAGTCATGATCAAGTTACATTGGGTTTAAAGGAGTGGGAAAATGGTACCAGGGAGTATGACAATGGAAGGGTGAGGTAGAAGGCCAAAGATGCAGGGGGAGGCCAGCTCATGAAGAGTCTTCACTGATGGGCTTTTGCTGGCAATGGAGTTGCCAAATTTGGGCAGGAGAGCAGTAAGGTGACTGTGGTGTTTGCAGGATACTTATCATGGTGGCTGTGGAAAGCATCAGAGAAAGCAGCCTGGAGAGGAGGAGGCCAGCTAGAATATTCTTGCAATCGTCTGGGTGTGAAAGGCTTGAATTGGGACTCAAATCGCATCTCTACCTATTCCTACCTAAGGGGCAGACCCAGATTTGATGAGACTTAAAGATTATACAATTTTGGGGGGGTGGGGGTGGGGCTTTAAGAAAAAAACAAATTTACAAGTTAAAAATCACTGTGGTCCTTCCTCGCCTCTAACAAGGGTGTGAAAATGAGGGGCTCTGATGCCCACAGCTTCATGGTAAACTACACTTTGGTGGAAACTGTGAGTTGCTGAGGTAGAAGGATTTGCCCCTCTCATTATTGTTGAAACACATCTGCTTGCTCCAAAATGGGAGTTTAATGAAAACTGACTCAAGCTAGACAAATAAAACGGGACAAAGTCTATAAGCAGACACTGCCTATTTGTAAATATTTCTGCTTTACAAATTTTGAGTTAATAATTTACAACACCTAAAACATTTCTTTTTAAAAGTTTAAGAGCATGTAAATTATTGAAAGTATGAAAGGGGAATTAGCTGTGCAGCTTCTCAGGCCAGGCTAGCTGGGTTCGAATCCTAGGTCTGCTTAAGTGCTTAGTACAATGCCTGACACATAATAAGTGCTCAGTAAATATTAGGTGCTATTTTCATGAACTTGGATGAAAAAAATTAATTAACGTTTGTTGAATGCAAGATGGGTGTTCATTACTTTTAGACAGATTATTTGAGCAATTTTTGTTGCTGACACCTATATTCAGGTTTGCAAATTCAGTCCTAAAGAAGTTGCTTGTTGCCTGTGGCTTTCGGTTCCAGTGGTTTTTTCTTTAATGCAATTTTCTTTGAGATATATTCACATACCATATAATCATCCAAAGTGTACAATCAGTGGTTCACGGTATCATCATATAGTTGTGTATTCATCACCACAAATCAATTTTTGAACACTTCATTACTCCAAAAAAAGATATATAAGAATTAAAATAAAAAAGAACCCCGAGAACATCCTATACCTGCATTTTTTCCATGCATACACACATGCACCTATTATTTAAAATGGAGTCAGTGCTGCTTATTGTTTTGAGAATGCCTTTTCCTTTAGTAAAGTTTATATTTTTTATTTTGCCTTAGTGTTGGCTTTGATGCTTCTGTGTGTCCATAGATGCTTACTACCATTGAGTATTAACCAGACCCTTGCCTCAGGGTCATGTATGATTCAAGATGATTTCCTAGATTTTTATGGGTCAGAATTATCCTCTCATCTTAAAAACAATGGGTCTGGGAAAATGAGGCTGGAAGAGCCTGTGTGGAGGATGTCAGTCAGGGGCGTCCTCCTGACTTGATTATGAAGCTCAGAATTAAGCATGTGGGAGGCACCAAGGAGGCTGAGTGGGCAACGCCAGGAATCTTAGACTCCAAGGAGAAGCTGATCTCGAATGGAGGCCTAGGGCCTGGACCCAACTGAATCCTAGACCTGCTGGATGTCACACATGTGACCCTTGCCTTAGGGCTCTTTGTCTTTAATGGAACTTATTGGGTCCCTTTTCTTGTGAGGTTCAGGCTGTTTTCTTGAAAAGAAGGAATCATAACTTATTCTTCTCAGTATTGCTAGCACTATACTTGGCACATAACCAAGTTTGTGGAAAGGATGAAGAAAGGGGACCTCACTCACGATGATGAAGCCCTTTCTTTTCCAATATGGAACCAGGACTACAGGCTAAACAGGACCAGTCCATCTCATTTAGAGAGAATGAAATGTTGCCCCCTACTCCATCCTAAATGTAAACCAAACTGGAATGGACTTGGGAGTAGGGGGACTTGGCAGTTTGAGGGATTTTGCAAAACCTCTAAGAACTATTTTAGAATCTTTTGGGCTAAACTTTCCCTTTTTCTCTGCTTTTGTTTAACACCTCCCCTGAATTTAAATCCATGTGATTTAAATGGAAGCAGATGTCATTCAGACAGAGAAGAAATCCATGGTGAAATAAGGTTTGCTTGGTTGTTGTCCTGTTTCCCAAGATGACTGAAATATGGCCTGTGAATAGTTAGTTGTCTTGGAGTTGAAGTTTCTGTGACTCTTCTCTACTCTGTGTCTATTCCAGAACCTTAATTAAGGGCCCCAAACCTCAGTGATGTATCATCTCAGCTCCAGGTTCCTTCCTTTAGAACAGAAGTTTGCACCGGCACCTGTGCTGGGCTAGAATGCTGCACTTGGTCTATGAACTATTGTATTCTTCTAGAAAATTCAACCTCAAGCACTTAAACTATTTTATCCCCATATGATTTTGTAGCTGTATAGTAAAGAATTTAACTTTGCCCAAAGAGAGATCTAACCTTTGCCCTTGGCTTCTGGGGGACAAACTGAAGGCCTTGGAAAATCATGCCTATTATGAGTATATTAGAGAGCCTTGGGTCACTGGATAGTCTAACCGTATGGTTTGGGGTGAGGGCTGGCTACAGCAGAAAGACCAACAATATGATTTAGGATGAGGACTTTGGGCCATACCTGGAGTGATGGGGTTGGAGATTGCAGACTGAGATAGACATGTGGGCAGTTAATCAGTCATCCCTATGGAGTTGCCATGGAATGGATCTCCAAGAAAACTTTGAACATGGAGGCTTGGTTGAGCTCCCTTGGGTGGCAATCCTCCATCGATTCTAGGAGAGTAATGCTTTCCTGATTTCATGGGGAGAGGTCAACAGAAGCTTCACGTTTGGTATTTCTTAGTCTCTGCCCCATGTACTTCTTCCCTTGGTGATCTCAGTGTGCATCCTTTCCTTGTAATGAACTGAAACCTAGTATATAACAGCTTTCAGGGAGTTCTGAGAGTGCTTCTAGCAAATGACTAAACCTGGGGGTGCTTTGGGAACCCCTTTGAACTTGCATTTGATGTCTGAAGTGAGGGTGGTCTTGTGGGAAGTGTATTCCTTCCAACTTTATGGTTGTCCTGAATGCATCAGAGTAGCCAAACATTTCTTCATGTGTGGGAACAAAGTCCTAAGGGGGGATTCACTCTCAGAAATTCCACACAGATCTTGAGCTGTGATGATATTTTGTACTGTGCTAAGCATCTTTGTAGAACCTGTCACTAGACTGTAAGCTCTACAGGGACAGAGTCCATGTCTGTCTTATTTATTTCTGTATCTTCTATATCTGACATATAGTGGCCTGATAAAAATATGTTCAGTGTGTGATAGGGGACTTGGAAGTCAGAGTCATTCAGCAGAAGGTGTTAAAGTATAGTAGACAGGATTAAAATGGTGAGAATGCTAGTAAAGATACTACTGTAAAATCCACACAAAAGTCAACAATGCTACAACAACTCTTCTTTCAGAGAGAAGGCTATTTTAAAAGCATTATGGAAAATAATCCCATCTCATAATAGAACCTTTGGCTGGCCAGTGTGGTGGTGAATTTTGCATGTCCACTCAGATGATGTCCAGTTGCTTGGCTGAACCCTGGGCTAGATGTTGCTGTGGAGGTATTTTGTAGATGACATTAGCAACAATCAAAATTTGACTTTAAGTAAAGGTGATTGCCCTCAATAATGTGTGTTTCATGCAATCAGGTAGAGGTCTTAAAAGCAAATAACTATGGGTTCCAGAGAGAAGAAGAAATTTTGCTTCAAGACTATACCATCTATTCTTCACTGAGCTTCCAGCCTGCTGATCTTCCCCAAGGATTTTGGTCTCCAGCCTTCCATATCAATTCTTACTGGTATTTCTAGCCTCAAGCCTACCCTACAGACTTCAGATTTGCCAACCCCATGACTGCCTGAGCCAAGTCCTTTAAATAAATCTCTTACTATATATATATATATATATACACAAATATATCCTGAGAACCCTGCTTGACATAGCCAGGAAGTTCTCTCTGACAGGATTCAGTGACCCTCAAGATAGGTGATCTGATTGCCTCACTCAGAAGAGAAAGTTTGAAGAAACCTGAGTTTTCCCATACGCCTCCCTGCAGTCTTGGTGAGTGGGGAGGGGGAGGGATTGAGAAGCAGATGAATCTTTTAGGGTTGACTTGTGTGGTAGGCATATGGATTGTCACTCAATATCCATTTCAGCCTCCTTCTATTCTGCCTTGCTGTACTGCAGGGGCCGTAAAACTGAAAACTACATTTTCAGCCCCTTTAAAACCAGAGTTTTGGATGAAATTTGGATGGACTCTCAACCGGAAGGCAGGAGCAAGGCAGAGGCACTGCTTCTGCCGGCAAGGATGGGAGTGGAGGCATGTGGTTTTTGTTAGCACTGTTAGTAAATCCCCAGGGTCTGGCCACTCGCGTCATGGGCAATAAGAGACAGGGTGCCAGGCAGCCCTATTGTGGACCCATTCCTTAGTTCTGGTGACTGGCAGGAACGATGATGGCTGATGGTAGCAGCTGCTGGACCATGGTTGCTTGCCTATCAGTTTGTTCATCATGACAGGGGTGGTGCGTTTTGTAGCCCAGCTTCCCAAGCATCAGGTGGCAACCTTAGTGCCTGTTTCTGCTGTGTGGCTTGGGAGAGGCCCCTCAAATAACCCATTGCTTATTTTTTTTTAGCCCCCCCAATGCTCTGTACATCATAATAAATCCCTTTCTGCTTAAACAACCCATAGTGAATTCTTCTCTCTGTGATGGAACCCTGATTATGACAGCTTTTGAATGAGGGGATGAACCAAACTCTGAGTTAGATATTACCAAGGTTGGCCCTTTCCAGTGACTCTTGCCTCGGCTTTAGACAATAATTTGCAAAACTGCTAAGGTATTACTTTTGGTTGGTAAATTCCAAGCCATTGGGTATTTGTTTGCTTTATTCTTGTAAGTGGTAAGCAATTAGAAATCCAAGATTATGGATTTTATTAGGCTTAATGAAATGTTGACTCTGTTATGTATTAAATTCTGACATGTTTCAAAAAGTAGTGAGCTTAATACTAATTTAATTATCCATCCTGTGCCTGGTGTGTTATTAATGAGCCTTTGTGTCCTTCTTTATGGATTTCTAAAACATTCTCGTCTGATCCTTTATGTTTGAAGTAAGGAAGGTATTGCAAAAAAGAAAACTGAGATTCACAGAAGTATTATAATTTGTTAAAAAACAAGACATTAGTGGGCAGGCCACGGTGGCTCAGCAGGTAAGAATGCTTGCCTCCCATGCCCAAAGACCCGGGTTCGATTCCCGGTGCCTGCCCATGTAAAAAAAACAAAAACAAAAACAAGACATTAGTTAGTGAAAAGCAGAACCAGGCTTTTACCAGGTCAGAAAAGCCAACACCCAAAGCGACTGGCCTGATGTAAGGGGTTTCTTCCCCTAACCAGCAAAGGGCAGTCTGAGGCATCCAATGGGACTTTTAGCTCCCTTTTTGAAAAAAAATCAACAGGGAACGATTCATTGGGTCAGGAAAAAAGGTGCTCCTGCCTTTAGAGTTCCCAATTTCCTTGCAAAGACTGGTGGCAATGACAGAAAAGTTGGGGGTGGAAGGGAACGTGGAGAGACACGATTCAAGTCAAAGTGATTTTCTTGCAACATCTGTTAGCACTGAGGCGAGCTTGGGTTACAGCTTTATTCCATAAAAGAAGGATGTGAAGGCACCCTTAAGGAAAATACATTAGGAGACCGAGGCGGTGGAGGAGATGCTCAGAGGAGGACGCGTGGAGAGGGGAGCAGACTACCTGTTGGACTTGGTACCTCAGTTAACACTATTTTGTTGTTCTCGCTATTTATTTCTATTATTAAAGAGTCCTTCAAAATAACATTGTGGGTTTGAAACGGAATGGGAATGTAGTATTCTTTTCCATCAGATATCTCCTCAGCCCCACTGGCTAAGACTTTCCTGGACTTGGTTTTAGCTTTCCTGGTACATGAAGAGGTTTCCTTTTGCTGTGGAAGGATTTACATGCAGCCAAATGTTTCATGGTCCTATCTGTAATGTGCTTTAAAGCCTTTTCTGAAAGTGAAATTTATTTAAAGGAACGGCTGTTTCCTACTAGTTGGAACAGCATCTAGAAGTGTGAGTCATGCCGCTGGTCTCAGGAGCTTTGATAGCAGAAACTTGCAACAAGGCACATCTAAAGAGGTTAACGTTGTAGTGCTGTGGGTGTGTCCTCAGCAGCCCTACCCCTGCAAACCTAAGTATTTCCAGTGCCTTCTGTTGTTCTGTTTCTACGGGGAGGACAGAGCAATGGATGGATAATAGTAGCTAAAGCCTGTTGCAAACTATCACCCTAGAAGGTAAATTGATGGTTGGGAGGGTGAGCTCAAGGTTAAGTCTCTCTTTCCCAGGAACTTGCCTCAGAAACCACTGCCTGCTGAGCAGATGAAATCAGGATAAGCAAAGGACTGTTGCCATGTCCTTATATATAATGAAAATAGGGTGGCCTTAGCCTGCAGACCAATGTGGTTTGGAGTCAATTTGCTAGCTGTTGGATATCAGGTAAACTAATCTTTCTCAGATATAGATAAACCATTAAAAAGTTGTTGTGAGGATTAGAATGGTTTTTAAGGCACAAAACACATGCTGGGCACCTAGGAGGCAAACCACTAATGAAGATTAAGGTTATTTGCTGGTTATTTCCTTAACCAATGGTCTTTCCATGTCTCTTTGGGTGTCCTTTCTCCTCAAACTTACTCTTCCCAATTTTTCTATTTCTGTTAGGAGCATGAGGTTTTCATGCAGTGTTTCTATTTCTGGAGCTCAAACCCCCTGTAATTTAAAACATTATCCCCATAACAGCCTTGCAGAACAGGCAGCCAGGAGGGTTGCTGTTCTTATTTCAGAGATGGGAATAATGAAGTTAAGGGACACCAGGAAAGAAACAAAAAAGGGGAGAGAGAGATTAGCACCAGGGTCTTTCATCTGGGGGTTATGGGCATTACCTCCCTGAAAATGAATGCAAAAATCCAGTGTGTTTCAGTCAAGAGAAAGTCTACAGCTTTCATCAGATTCTCAGCTTAAGAATCAGGACCTCCTAAACTAGGGACTCAGTGGAGGCAGCGCATGGTTTCTGCACTCATGGAGAGAGCGTAGCAGTGTGGGGCACCGTCCAAATTTCCTGGGCTGCTTTCTAAAAATGCATATTTCTAGGTCCCAGCTCAGACTTACAGAATCAGTCTCAATAGCTGGAGCTGAGAATCTGGCTCGTTTCACGGCTGCTAGAATTTGACAGTCCTGGGTGGAGTAAAAGCCTGGCTTAGGGGTCAGGTCACCAATCATGGATCCATCACTTACAGCTGTGGGAACCTGGGGCCATTATTTCAGTTGTCTCACCTGCAAGAAGGGGAGACTAACCATGCCTCCCTTGTAGAATGTTTGTGAATATTAAATAAGATCATGTCTACACAGTGTTCAGCCAAATGCTTCATATGCTAAGGGCTCAATAAATGTTAAATGAAATAACAATATTTGTTTTAATGAATGTCACTATTTCATTAATACAATTAGGATGTTGGGAGCACTGAAGGTCCTACCTCTTTGTGGGAAATTCATGGATTATGGCCAATTGAGAATTTACTTCAGTTGTTTCTATGAGTTGTCTGGATTCCCACACGATATTTGTCAGTTATCCATCCTAAATTGTAACGGCATGAAATGAACAAAGCAGTTATATTATAGGTGATGGATAATTTTATTTTCTTCTTTTTCTTATTAGTTTCCAATACTTTTATTACCATGAGTATGGGTAACACTAAAAAGTACCCTTTATTATTTCAAAAAGACTCTTTTACTGTACAACTTACCAAAAAATAACTCATGGTTTATTAACTGGGATATTGTGGTAATTTATTTAGATAATTGATCAGGAATTTTACTCCTTTTATTACATTGTTTGAGAAGATTAGGTTCCACTAAAGTAACTTTGGCTTAAAGGGCCTTTTCAGGAACTGAAACAATTTCTCAGAAGGAAAACTTTCTGGGGAGCATGGCATTACTTTTGGAGGAATTAGAATTCTAGAGGATGCTGCCTGATGTTTGAATAGGCTGGCTAATTTCATGAAGGACTGAGACATTCATTTGAGAGCCAACAAAATGACTGGCAAAATCTTACAAAATACTCCAAATACTCTTCAGAAGGGCAAACTGTACTTTTCAGAAATGCTAGGCTTGTTTTTAAAGTTTTTTTTAAAAAAGAACTGGCATAGTTAACACATTCTTGTTTCAACGAATTTTATGTGTATACACACACACACACACACATACTAATATTTTCAACTGTAAGAGCAATGCACTACAGATTAAAAGTCAAAAGCTCAAATCAAGACCAGCAGCCAAGCCAAATGGAAAACCACAAAATATTGATAATGCTCTACTCCAGAGTTAAGTCTTTGTATTAACAATGGTTGCTTACTTTTTTAATGAGTTGCCAGTGGAAGGGCAAGAGGCAAAGTCCTCTGGTGACAATAAACTACTAAGTAAAGAAAAATACACAGCAAAAGAGAGCAAAACTCCAGAACATAAGCTAACGATGAGGTACAACATGAAATTCAGATTGAAAGCAAATTCATGTGTCCCAGAGGGAATATTTTAAGGAAGCGTAACTGTGAGATTGAATTAAAAGTGTGTGGTAACTCATCAGGAAAAATAAAGGATCGTGAACACAGAAGAAGCTGATGGGAAAAGGCTCAGTTTCTCTTTTCTTTCATCTGCTCTTGGATAGTTAATTGTTGTCAAGGTACCCTGGAGCTTCTTGCCAACCATCGCTCTTGACTTTGTGCTCTGGGTAGGATATTGCCCCAGCTTGAACTCAGTCTCTGAATTGCACCCTGGCACTGCAGGGTTCCCAGGTTCTGTGAAGGACCCACTGTATTCCAGGGACAGTGCAACAGTGTGATCAGGTGGGGGAAGAAACACCTGAGGAGTGACAGGAGGGGTTTGAGCGGTTGGGCCCATGAGTTGGTGAGTTGGTGGGTCCAGTGCAGGAGATGGGCAGAGCCGTGGTTTCTTAGTGTCTTCCATATACAGAACCAGAATGAAAACTGCCACCAGTGATGGTGAGCCTGCAGTCAAATCAGGTTGGTCCACCGTCGCCTGAGGAGAAAAGGACCTATCTGGAAACCCAGGTTATCTGTGTTCTTGGGAACCAATGTCAGTGGCCAGAATGCCCTCTATGTCTTGGTCTGAGGGAATTTTCTCTGCTCTATGTGTCCCCAAAGCCTTCCAAGACCTCTCCCCTCTCGATCACCCCTCTCAATTAGCAGCAACAGTCAATTTTAAGGCTGCAGTCCATACTCAACCTGGTTTTCAGCCCTGTTCTCTTCTCCAACGTACAGGAGTAGGACTGCACGATGGCTTCATGGTTACAACCCAGGTAAACTTCTAGAAAGCCCTGCTTCATCTCCAAGTGGGGCTGGCTGCCCCATGACTGCCTCATCTAATCTGTCTCAGAGTCTCTCTTACATGCACGTTTATGCTTTGTGTATTGTGTTTTCTGTCTTTGCTCTCACATAACTCTTACAGTTTTCCTTCTAGGTTTCACACCTAGGGTTCTTGTTAACTGTAATTGTTTCCCTTATGTCAATAGTAACTTTTATTATGGGTCCTGTAATCATTTTCTTTCATTGCCTCAACCCTTTTTCAATTTTGCTGAAGTCTGTGGATGATAACTTTTCCCACCTTCCACAAATTTCTCTGTCTCTCTATCTCTGTCTGTCTCTGTCTCTCTTTCTGTGTACATGAGGAATAAGAGGAAATCAAAAGGAGAGAGGGCCCCTTCCCTCTGCAGTCAGGGGCCTATAAGCACATTTGTGCTTTCCCAGCTCTTTTGTTATAGAGTGATGTCCAAGTACCCTGTGCCCTGTGTCCACAGCCTGAGACCTCTGGGTCTGAAGAGTGGACTTAGATGATTGGTGTACTAGCTCTTGGATGACTTGCAAACTTTATTTTAAAAATATAAATGAAAGTATCAAAGTTTTGAAAGGAATATTCCCGGGCATTAGTTCCCAATGGAGCATTTTCCTTTAACAGGAGTCTCCTTGAAAGCCTGCAGGGATGTGTTGAGGTTGGCCTAGCATTGGAGGAGGGAAGGACCAAAAACCCTTGCATCGCAGCTCCCGTCCCAAGCAGTACTGACCTCCGAGCTGGCTTCCCAGGGGCTGAGTTAGTCACATGCGTTTTCCACTGAGCCTGGATAAATCAAATGAGGAAATAGATGAAAGGTGTTGGTTTCCGACACTTAATTTCTCCTGCAGCCGGGCTAATGGGAAAACTCAAGTTTCTGCAGCACAGCAGGGTTGTATGAATAAAAGTAATAGTTGAAAGTTGGCAACTTAATTTGGGGCAATCAATCTGCTATCTCAAGGGAATGGTTTGGTGAAGTGGATTCAAAAGTAGGAATGAGATCCATGGGTTAAGATTTGGTCTTCTTCCAGGTTTGCTATTAGCGTGCTCTGTGCCTCAGTGCTATTTTCCTTGCTCTATAGAAGATACCACAACATCAGCTGAGCAGGTGTAAGAATTGACTAGCATATGTGAGGCGATGTATCGTCCTCGGACTTAAATATAGTACCTGATCATCTCATATCGTTGTACCCTAGCCATATCTGACACAATACATTAATGGTTATTAACAGCATATGATTGTTTTATTGTATGTGTTTAATTCTCATTGACAATATCTATATTGCCATGTGCTGTTTTAGCCCATATATTTTCCTTGGAGTACTTCTCCAACTTAATTATTTGCACGTGGTATTTCTCTTTGATTGTTTCTATGGTTTTTCCTCTTCTCTTTTCCAAGTGTTCTTTTTCTTGAATGTCCTTTCTCCATCTTTATCACCCTAGAATTTTATTTTAGTCTTGGGATTTATTGGCTCTCTTCTCCAAGATTTCATTACCAGTTCATCCCTGGTTTCTCAGGATCCCTTCACATGGTTTAGTCATTTTTATATGTCTTCAAACTTTTAAACCTTTGATTAGATAAATAAATACTCCAAAACACAAATGTTCTCTGACTGGATTAAAAAAGAAACCTCTCAGAAATGAATACAATTCTCATAAACATGTTTATGTATCATATTAAGTTGAAAAACAGGTGATGTGTTTAACCTTATACACTGTAGAAATTCTAAGTTTAATTTTTTAAAGATTGAGTAAATACACACTCAGAAATGCCTGTAATTCTTATAAGCAATTTCTATCCACCTGTCAACTGTCAATGTCAACCTCTATAAATTAACAGATGACCTGGCTTTGACACAGTGACTAAATGCTTGTTGTTTATAGCCAGAGTGATCTTGTGAGTGTCATATCCCGTTGGAGCTTAGAAAAACATAATTATAAATTTTATACAGAAAGAATACATAGAAAATAGAGGGTAGCAACAGTGGGTCTGTCTAGAGGTCCTAGGGACTCTACCCATGGCCAACTAAGCCAGCTTCCCTCTTCAGGATGGCCCCATGTTTTAGAGGTAGGGGACTCAGACAAAGCATTTAGTTTGTCAAAGTATTTTTACGAAACATCACACACCGTTCAGCTAAAACTTGTGGCCATAAAAAACATGGGTAATAAAGGCCAACAGTAAGAAATGTGGAGGCTGGAATATGGGTTGGAAGACATGGCACCACCTGTAACTTGAACAATTAACAGTTAAGAAACCACTATATATATGTCCTGCCCTAGAAAATTATATAAACACCTATGACTTAGTTTTTTAAAAAATATTTTAATTGAGAAATCTCTACACATATATATTCTATACTTGGTGTACATTCAATGGCTCACAATACCATCACATGGTTGTGTATTCATCACCACGATCATTTTTTTTTTAACTTTTTTATTGTATAGTATAACATATATACGGAGCAAAAATAAAAAAGTCATCATTTTCAAAGCACACTTCAACAAGTAGTTCCAGGACAGATCCCAGCGTGTGTCATGGGCTACCATACGATCCTTTCAGATTTTTCCTTCTTGCTGCTCCAGAATATAGGATGCTAGAAGGCTTAAATATTTTTTAACATCACAATCGACTTTTTTTCCTTTTTTTTTTTTGTGAAAAATAACATATATACAAAATAAGCAATAAATTTCAAAGCACAGCAGCACAATTAATTGTAGAACAGATTTCAGAGTTTGGTATGGGGTTCAATTCCACAATTTTAGGTTTTTACTTCTATCTGCTCTAAGATACTGGAGACCAAAAGAGATATCAATTTAATGATTCAGCATTCATATTCATTTGTTAAATTCTATCTTCACTGTATAACTCCACCATCACTTTTGATCTTTCCATCCCTCTCTTTAGGGGTGTTTGGGCTATGACCATTCTGAATTTTTCATATTGGAAGGTCTGCCACTAATATGGGGTAGGGAGATGGAAATATCTGATGATCTGAGTGGCTGGGCCCTCTAGGTTTCGGGACTTATCTGGACCAAGGACCCAACTGCGGGTTGGAGGTTTCTGGAAAGTTACCACGATCATTTTTTTTTTTTTAAGAGCATTTGCATCACTCCAGAAAAAGAAATAAAAAGAAAAAAGAAAAAAACTCATACATCCGATGCCCCTTACTCCTCCCTCTCATTGACCACTAGTATTTGCATCTTCTCAATTTATTTTACCCTTTGTCTCCTTTAGTATTTATTTATTTTTTATCCATATCTTTTTTAAACTCATCAGTATGACTTAGTTTTAATTCTTATAGTTTTATAACTTTTATTTAGTGGGAGGGGGGCATGAATAGAAGACGCCTTTATTTGGAAAGACGGTGAGTAGAAGGCACCGTAACTTAAGGGTGGCAACGAGAAAAGAGTGCTTCCTGGTGAGTAGGAGTACCTTTGTTTGAGGGGCGTGATGGGTAGAGACGCCCAGTTCTGAGGTCTGGAAAGGGAGGAGAGAGCCAAAGATGAAGGCTCATAGGTGGCCATGAAAGGAAATATCCACTTTGCATAATCATTCTCTTCTGTTCTTGGTGTTTTTTGTATATTCTATTAAATAAATAGCTTTATTCTATGAGTTCATGGTTACATTCTTTCTCCTCACCAGATTACAGGTTATTTGAAGGAATGGGTTGTGTCTTCAACTTGTAAATTTCTTGCACATGGCATTCAAAACGTACTCAATAAATTTTTATTGACTGAATGGATGGATACAATTTATTTAAGCAATTATTTACCTCAATTCAGAATAAGGATCACTGAATTGGTAGCAGTTTATAAGGAAAAGAGTGTGGGGGAAAATGGGTTAAATGGAGTGGGAGAAAGTGATGGAAGGGTTTACTTACACAGTATTCTTAGTAGAACCAGACAATGTTAGTTAAAAAAAAAAAAAAAAGAAGACATTCTTACAAATAAGCAAAATGTGAGTAAACTGAATTTAACAACACATTAAAAAAAAAAAAACACATCATGACTGTGTATGATTTTTTCCCCAGAAATGTAAGGATGATTTGGCATAAAGCAAGAAATCAGTCAATGCCACACATGTAATGCAAAAGATTAAGAAAGTAAAGAAGATAAACTATATCTCATTTGATATAGATAAAATCCAGTGCAGTCATGATTTTTTAAAAATGCTCTTTGAAGCTATATTAGTTTCCTATAGTTGGTGTAGCTAATCATTATAAGCTTAGTGGCTTAAATTTTTCTCTTACAATTCTGAATGCCAGAAATCTGAAATGAGTCTTATGGGACTAAAATCAAGCTGTCAGCAGGGTTGGTTTCTTCTGTAGGCTCTAGGGGAGAATTTGTTTCTTTGCCTTTTCTAGCTTCTGGATGCTACCTTCTTCCTCAGCTCCTGACCTCTGCTTTGCATCACATCACCTTTATCCTTATCGGTGGTGAAACCTCTCTTGGTCTCCCACTTGTAAGAACTCTTATAAATACATTTAGGGCCCTCTCAGATAATCCAGGATAATCTCTGCATTTTAAAATCCTTAGTTTAATCACTTCTGTGAAGTCCCTTTTGCTAGATAAGATAACATTCACAGGTTGCCAAGATTATGACCCAGACGTTTTTGGAGGCCCTTATTCAGTCATCCACAGAAAGTTAAGCATAAATTGGTCAGCTACTTTGTAGGCCAGTTGGTAGTATCTTACAACACTGAAAATGTGCATATCTTATAGTTGGGCTTTTAGTTCTGGCACATATGCAATGAAGACGTGGCCAAAGATGTCCATTGCAGAATTGTTTATATTAGGAAAAACTCCCCCATAAAGTTAAAGGGGCAGTCGGGGGGGGGGGGGAGCAGTGAAGTAGTTTTAGAAATAGTTCTTGGAGCCATACAGACTTAAAACTGAGTCCTGGTGCTATCATTTAATAGCTGAATGACTTCGGGTAAATTAGGTAACTTCTCTGGCTTACTTTTCTCATCTGTAAAATGGAGATAGTAACAAAAGCCACTTCAATAGGTTGTTATGAGAATTAAATAAGTAAATCCATGTAAAATGCTTAGCATGGTGCCTAATACACAAAAAGCTCCAAACACATTTAAAAGAATAGTAGTAGTAGTAATAATAAATGTAATTATAATCATAACAGTACAGTTGAACAATTAATCTAGCTCCTGACGGACATGCAATTAAATGTTTAAAGAACCGAAAAAAATTCTTATTTCTTCCATGTTGCTCCAGAAGATAGGTCCAGGACCCAGGTGGATATTAGAGATTGAGGTATTTTAAATAAATGTGAGAAAGAACCTTCTAACAATCACAGCTCTCCAATGGTAGAGCAAGCAGCTGAGCAAAAAGAAGAGAGAGAGAGAAAAAAAGAGAGAATTCCCTGTCTTTGGACATTTTCAAACAGTCTGGAAGACCATCTGGCAGAAGAGATTACTCTTTTGGTAGGAGTTAGAAGAAATAAATTCTAAGCTCTCTTCCAGACATGAAAATATAATTATGTTTTATTTAATTGAAATATTTGTATTGGATCTTTCTTTCAAAGTGGCATTTTGCTCTAACAAGGCAAACCACAAGGCAACCAAACAACATGGTGGGGGACCGTGAAAGGGTCTTTCTCCACTCTCCTCCATCCCCCCAATTTCATCCTTCTAGGGTAACCAATATTGGCAGCTTGGTTAAGATTCTCCTTCTTCTTTTCTTTATACTCCAACAAACTTACGCAAGCACACACATCCACTCTCCCCCTCTTCACCACCAGTTTTCCTAACATAGGATCAGTATGATCTATAGCATATATACATTGTTCAGCAACTTGACATTTTAAAATGATGGACATAGCTTTGATTTTTTTTTTTTTTTTTTTGCATGGGCAGGCACTGGGAATCGAACCCGGGTCTCTGGCATGGCAGGCGAGAACTCTGCCTGCTGAGCCAGTGTGACCTGCCCTAGTTTTTTGTTTGTTTGTTTGTTTTTTAATAGCTTTGCTTTTAAAATTCATACAGGAGAAATACATATGTGTGGAACACTGAGACAAATTTGAAAATTGCTTTATTAGACTTCCAGACTTATTATAAAATTGCTTAGGTTAAAAAGTGTGGCATTAACGGAAAACAGATCAATTGGTAGCCCAGAAATTATTTCAAATTCATATGGGAACTTGGCATTTTTATAAAATGATTCCTTCTCCTTCCATCTATGATTATTGCACACTGTAGGTAAAGACTGTTATATAAAAAAAAAATTAAAGATAAAATGAAGGAACTAAATATAAGATATTAAAATGCTAAAAGGCAATTCCTTGTATAGTCTTGGATGTGAGTGTTTTTGGAGATGGTTTCTAAACAGATAAGACACCCAGAAGCCAAAAGTAAAAGGTTGACAAATTTAGCTATATAAGAATTTAAAATTTTTGTTCAGAAAAAGACACAATAAACAAAGTAAACAATATATCAAATAGGGAGAAAATATGTACATGGACTGTCAAGGGGCTAATGTCCTTATTAAATTTTAAAAAATTCCAAAAATGGATTAGGAAGTACTAAATAACCAGCTTTATAAAATTATTAGAGAAGTTGTTTGTTTATAGAAAAAACATGCAGAAAGTAGAGAGCTCCCATATATCCACCCTCACAGTTTTCTTTATTAATACTTTTCAACTTTGCTACAATTGATGAAACAATATTACTATAATTATACTATTATTTGTTGTCCATAGTTTACATTCAGGGTTCACTGTTCATGTTGTACATTCCTATGTTTTTTTTTTTTTTAATTAAATAGCCCAGTTTTCAACTCGACAAAGTTGGTCAACAGGTATAGACAGAAGAGGAAATCAGGTGGCCAGTAAACATGTGGAAAGATGCAAAACATCACCAGTTATGGGGGAACTGAGAAATCAATGCAACGACAAGCTGGCATTTTCATTCACTATATTGGTAAAAACATAAAACACTTATCACATCTGGTGATAAATAAGAGTGTGGGAAAATAGCGCTCATAAATTGCTCTTGAGAATGTGAAATGTCCCCTTTGGGGAAAGTTATCTGGTATACTAAAGTAAAAACCAATCCTATTCTTTGGCCTATTATTTCTGTCTTTAAGAATCATCTGTAGAAATGAAACCCTCAGCAATTAAGAACATATATTCAAGGATGTTTGTTATAGTATTGTTTGAAGTGCTAAAAAGCTGTACAATTCATTAATGTGTATAATTAGGGGAAAGTTGGAAGAACTGTTGATACGTTCATACTGTAGAATATTGTGGCGGGTTGGATTATGTGCCCCCAAATAGGCAGGTTTGTCATCTTCAGCCCATCCCTGTGCTATGAACCCACTGTAAACAGGACCTCTTAAAGATGTGATTTTTCGCTGATGTGTGGCCCAGCTGAATGAGGGTGGGTTTTTAATCTGGATTATTGGATGTCTGATAAAGAGAACCTGGAATTCACAGGGGCTTGAAAGAAAAGGACATGGCCATGTGAGGAGAGGCAGAGCTAAAAATGAGGGACCCAGGGATTACCAGCAGCCAACACCAGAATGCCCCTGGCATGATTTCGGGAGAAAGTCTGGTCCTGCATTTGCAATTCTGGCCTCTGAACCTGTAAGCCAATAAAGACTTATTGTTTAAACCAAACCAGTTTGTGGTATTTGTAATAGAAGCTCAAGCAAACTCAGACAAATATTATGGGCTACTTTTGCATAAAAGAGATGTTCTATAGGGAACATCATAATACTTAACTGAGGTCAAGGAAACATTTTTTTATTTATAAATCAGCACCTGGTCAATATAAGAAATTCATAAAATAAGTGTGAAAAGTTATAAACTATATATGTTTCTTAGAGTTAGCCATTGTTAATATTTTAACCAATTTTCCAGCTCTCTTTGTGTGTGTATGTGCCCATATGTGTTCATATACCGACACAATACATTTGTGGTGTTACATGTATTCACACTTATACTTGATTTTTAAAAAAGATGTAGCATGAAGTTGTAAGCATTTTAAACATCCATTTTAAACATCCTTTAAAACATATCAAAATACTATTTTAAGTAGTTGAATCATAGTCCATCTTGGGGCTGTAGCACACTTTGTTTTAACCATCAGAAAGTAATGGATCCCTCATGCACTGATGGTAGAATGCAATATGACACAACCAGTCTGGAAAACAGACAATTTCTTTACAAAACTAAAAATGTGACTACGTTAAGACCCAGCAATTGAATGCTTGAGCATTTCATTTCAGAGAAATGAAGACTTATGCTTGCCTGTGCACAAATGTTCATAGCAGCTTTATTCATAGCAGCTCCAAACTGGAAACCACCCTTCAACAGGTAAATGATTATACCAAGTGGACTCCACCCATGCCACAGAAATCTACTCCTCAGTAGAAAGGAAGGAACCAGGGATGCATGCAATGACATGGGTGCATCTTTAGGGAATTGTGCTGAGTGAAAAAAGTAAATCTCAAAAAAATAAATCATACATGCTGTATGATTCCATTTATATGGCATTTCTTGAAATGATAAAATTACAGAAATCGAGAACAGATCAATGATTTCATGGGGGTAGGAGGGGGTGAGGGCAGGAAGGAGATGGGTGTGACTATTAAAGAGCAACTCCAGGGGCCCCAGGAATGCTTCTGGTGATGGAATGTTCTCTATCTTAACTGTATCTGTTTCAATATCCTGGGTGTGATATTGGATTGTCATTTTGTCAGATGTTACAGCACTGGGGGAAATTGAAGAAAGGGTACATGGGAGCTCCCTTTAGTCTTCCTTACAATTACATGCAAATCTACAATTATCCCAAAATAAGTTAAAATTAAAATAAATGAGTCAATGAACAGTCCCATCCATAAGCTCATGTGAATATCTGTCTGTATTCCTAGAGGTGAAATTTCTGTCTCAAATACTACAATATTTTTAAGACTCTTGAAGTGCATCGCCAAATTGCTTTTCAAATGGGGGATGCCAGTTTGCACAAGCTGGTATTTTCTGATAACATAGTAGTAGTTTGCAGTTATTTTTATAATAATAGTCAACATTCTCAAGTCCTTGCCTTTTATGAGGTACTGTCCTAAGCACTTCACCTCTCATTTAAGTTCCCCAGTAGGGCCATAGGGTAAGCCTTTTATTGGCCTCACTTTACAGATGAGGAAATTAAAGCTTGGAGAGGTTGAATAACCACCTACAGTTACGTGCTGCTAAGTGATAGCATAGTTTTATTTAATGCCAAAGCCAGCGTGGGTTCATCTCATGCTCTTATTTATTATATTATGTTTGCAACTAGGTATACTCTCTAAGGATTAAGAGAATCAAGCCTGGAAGGGAGATAGGAAAAAAGAATTGCTTTTTGAATAGTTCTGGAATCCTAGACAGTTATCTAGCGTAGTGGGACATAGATGACACTTCTAGAAACATACCTAACTCAAATCAGATTTTCCCATTGGTTCTCTGGCTCTTCAGAGGTCTGCAAAACTAAATGTTGAGGCCAATCCTTCCTATTGTTTCTTTCCAAGAAGTTTTCAGCTTGGTTGTAAAGCACTGAGGTACATTTCTATGAGAGGATTTAGCCCTAATTTTTTAATCATCATTTGTATCACACATGTTATGTTTCCAACTCATTGATAGGCCAAATGGAATGTGAAAATCAGGAAGGGTACGTATATGTTGTGCTTGTGTATGGCCCATTTGTGGGAGACTACTTGTTGTTACTCTGATAAATGTACCAAAGCTTTCATCTCCCGGTTGTTCCAAGTCAGGAGTTAATCATTTTTATTAAGTGTTTTCCAGAAACTGTTGTTTTAACAAAGTTTCCTTTTTGTTATTCAATTTTCAGATATCATTTTATGTACTGAGTTGACTCCTCTAGGAAAATGACATTTTCATGGTGGT
This sequence comes from Tamandua tetradactyla, assembly GCF_023851605.1. NCBI lineage: Eukaryota > Metazoa > Chordata > Mammalia > Pilosa > Myrmecophagidae > Tamandua > Tamandua tetradactyla. Next base: position 107,400,042 of record NC_135330.1, on the reverse strand, counting down.
CCTGTGGGTAGAACCATATTTCACTTGAAATTACTTACTTTGACCTATCTGTATAATTTCTTAAAGTATAGCTGATAACATTAAATTAGAGATAGACACTATCTCTGCACTTTTTCTCATACAGTGAAAGTTGTAAACCGATTTGTTTTGCCAGTCTTTTAGAAAAGATATTGGGTTAAAAATACTGAATGCCTGTTATATTGTGGATATGTAGGTTTTGATTGATTTGAATTGATTAATTAGCACAGCAGGACCAACATTCATTCATTTACTTATTTGCTTTAGTTTATTTTGTTAGACCTAGTCACATTATTTCACATTTCTGTAATTACTTTAGAGTACCGTTTCTCCTTTTCCAAAAATACAGTCCTGGGCTTTCCAATCTCTCTGTGTTATGAAAACCCTTACCCTGCCTTGCTTTCTTTTTCTTGTGCTTTTTCTGTTTTTTTTTTTTCTTGTGCTTTTGTGCTATACTTTTACTCTTTGGGAGAAGAGGACTCTAAATGATAAAGATAAGACATGAATGATTTATGAAATAGAATGATAATAGAGACCATATCTTTCCCCAATCTCTCTACTTCTGCCTTTCTTTTTTCTTTGGACTACTACTGCATATTGAGCATACATCTTCATCTAAGTGTCAAGAAAGACGCCTAGCTCATTTTACAGGGCTGGAAGCTCTCCACGTCTTCCTCAAGGCCAATGTTAAAAAGGATCGTAAATTGCCAAGAAAGCAAAAATAAAAATTTGGATTTAATGAACGTCTTATGGCAGAGGTGATGGAGTTCTTGGAAGTGAAAAGTAATTGGATCTAATTGTGAAGGCCGATTGTTTATAGCAGGAACATGTGTAGAATTTATGAGTTTGGAAGGTCTACTCCATACGAAATATAAGTAGTGTTGGCCTCAAGTGACCATATAAATAAATTGTGGCACTTCAAGTGATTCTCCTTATTGGGCAAACTATATTGTAGGAATAAACCAGATGACAGGAATACTGTTCCAAAGATGTTTCAGGCTCTTCTACTGAGAGGGGTCTGGAGTTAGAGCCTACACATGGTGCTTTTTGGCATATTTTTAATGACTTCGTACCATTCACATATGTAAGATGCTCAGTAGTCACCTCACTTCCGTGATTCTCAACAAGGGTGCAGCCAAGGGTGGGTGGTGGAGGGCATGCTGGGAATAGTGGCAGAATGCTGGGGCCTGCGGTCTAAAAACACTCCTCAGGAGGCTATTAGCCACCACCCCTCCAAGAGCTACCTGCCTCACTCATAATAAAAATAACTAGCCTAAGACCATAGTTAGGAATATAAGAAAATACAACATTAAACTCTATGCTGACAAAATGGAAGTTTCCAAAGAAATAGACTCTTTACTTGGAAAGTTGTGAATGACCAAGATTGATTCTAAAAGTAAAAAAAAAAAAAAAAAAGAATCATATACTCAAATACAATCCTGAAAAAAGTTTTAAATGTTAAAATTTATATCTAGATAAATAAGTAGGTAGGTAGATAATGATATATAGCAAATGTCGCAAAATGTTCAAAGTTGGTGCATCTGGGCATTTGGGTGGGGGTATGGTGGAGTTCTTTGTGTGTGTTTTGTAGTATTTTTGCAGCTGGCCTGTGAGTTTGAAATGATTTTAAAATAAAGTAAAAAAAAAGAAAAAAGACACATACAAAAAAAGGGCCCAGACCCATATGTTTCTATAGGCAAGTTCTTTCAAATTTTCTAAGAACAGATAAATCTGATGGTATACATAAGTTTTCCTGTTCTGTCATGTATGATCCCAGTATTTTTCAAAACAAAATACATGTGTATGTTATTATGCATAGAAAAAAAATGGAAATAAAATACCTCAAACTAGTAAAGACATTCGTACCTGGTTGGTGAGATTTGGGGTTTTATTTCTTCTTCACACTTTTTAGTTCCCAAATTCTCTATAATGAGCGTGGTTTATTTATATAACATAAAAATCAGTGCATCATCTTTCTTTGGAGGAAAGAAAGCAAATGTGGATACAATGAGCAGCAGGCTGCCAGCACAGTATGCAAAGTCTGTGACGAGTGTCCTCTTTGGATAAGTGAGGTCTTTTTTTGACCATGGTCAAAGTCAAAACCTCGGAGTGACTCTTGTCACTGTTGTTAATAAGACTTGAGTGATTTCTCTAGGCCAGTGTCCCCACACCCTGGCTGCAATTAGAATAATCTGGGATGCTGTAAATTTATCCCCTGCTCATTGGTATCGTTTTTGAAAGCTCTCCAGGTGATTCTAGCATGCAGCTAGGTTCAGGACTATTGTCAGAGGCTCACCAGGTATGTGTTAAACAGGTTTGATATTTGGGCTCAGAGCTGCAGCCAGAGAACTGGAAGTCTGTTGTCCCTCTGATGGCATAAGCCAAGGCAAGTGACAGTCCATCCCCACCTTTGGTCTGCTTGTTTGGCCCTTTAAGTGTAGGGGAAGAGCTTATGCTTTGCCAATGTGCTTGCCAGGTGTCCACTCTGAACATCTGTCCTTCACTGAGATACAATTTGAGATAATAGCTCTTTAGCAAAAATTACTCAGTATGAAGCTGTTTACATGAACTCTTCAATTCAACCCTTCTTAGGGAATGGGAGGTTTAATTTGGTTTCTAGTGATGTGCAATTCTAAGAATTTCCATTACACCTGGCCTGGATGTCAATTCTATTTCTTATCACTCAATAAAACCATTTATTAGGAAAATAGGGTTTCAAAGTGCCAGTCTGCAGACAATACGACCCTTGCAAATCATAAATGTCCCAAATCTTGTAGGACAGCTGGAGAGGTAACTGAGATATGCCTTTTCTTACTGCTCCTGGCTGGGAGCCAGGCCCTGAGATCCATCCTGGGCTGGGGAATGAGATGTATAGATGGTTGGAAGTCAAGGGGGAGGGACTCCGGACAGAGGCTGCTGGCTTCAGTCTGAAGCCTGGCTATGGACATGGGGCTTGTCAGGTCTAGATCTGCTCGGTTATTATCACAAATAGGAAGCCCAGGTTCTGGGCAGCATTCAAGGATGAGAAGCCAGGTGGGTTTAAGGAATGCGATACAAAACACTGCTCTATTATGCAGCTCTTGGCTTTTCATCTGACTCGAAAGGCAGGGTAGCTAGGATAAATTATCTGGCAAAGAATGGAGAGCAGAAACTCTTTCCTCTATCTCAAACAACTCTTTAATGTCCTGTTATGTCCTGTACATTTCAAATGATTTATCTTAAAATCTGAAGTCCTCTAGAGCAGTGAGAAAATCATTACTGCACCCATCTGGCTGCAGGACAATTAAAGTTTCATAAAACCCAATCTCTCTTTCTTCTTGTCCTTCCTCATCTAGTGAACCACAAAGATTTTGTAGATACAAGTATTTTCCATCAAGTGTATGAATAATACCACTTGGCAAAAGACCTTGAACAAAGAACCAAACTGCAATGTGTTGTAGTGACTTTACATTCAATGTGCCTTAATTACTGGCAAGCTTGACAAGAACTTATTCCCGCATGTGCCAACACTTTCTTAATACACTGTAATTCATCATATACGCATGGCTGAAACAAGGTACTCTACATCGTCATGCTCACTCTTCTCCGAGGGCTGGTCTTGAATTGCGTGTTCCACCCCGGCATCTTTGTCCGGTGAACAAAGAACAGACTGTGGCATTGAAACAGTAAGGCCTCTGGAGTTGATCAAAGTTGTACATCACTGAGCATTTCAGCCTGTACATCACAGCAGCGCACATCCAAGAAGTACTGCTTTATTGTCAAAAGGACATTCACTTAATAATGGCAGTAAATCCTGAAAAGCAGCCTAATTTTAGACAGAAGACTTGGCTAAGAGGGAATGCTATCATTTACCCTTTTGACAATTTTATTCATTGAGTTCATTTTCGTCCTTGTTGTGTGATTAAATGAACATAGGAATTTATTTTTTTTTAATTAAAAAAAAAAGGGAGAATACCTTTTGGGTTTGAGAAAGGAGGGCAGGAAAGGAAAAAGGAAGTCTAAATAAGTAATGCTGCACTTCAATTGGAAATAGAGTAATTTGAAATCTGGAGTTATGCTCTCTGGATCATCTCTTAACCCTTTGGCTCTTTGGAGTGAATTTAGAAATTAGCTGCCATTGGTCTCTGAGCCTGATTTGAGATGGTTTGGGAAAGAAATGGTGACTATGAGCCTTGTCTTAGGAAAATTGGTATTGGATGCCAAAGCAACTTTGCTTTTAATGGTTATTCAGATTGCTTATTTCATTTTGCATTTCAGTTTTAAAGTCCAGGAGACAGAAGATAAACTTATCTACTAAAAGTTTCAGATTGCATGTGACAGGCTTCATATGAATCTTGGGTAATGCAAGCATTTTAGAAAGTTCAGAAGGAAGGGGCCAAGGATCTGTGTATGGGAAACAGAAATTTTCTTCCTGATATTGTTGAGGCTTTGGGGAGATTCTTACCTCTGTGTCCTCCTTGCAATCCCTAAATCCAGTGCTTTGATGGGCACTCCTTTACGAGAAGTTGTTCAGATCCATGAATACAGTTATCAGTGGCATCTTGGTGGGAAAGGGAGACCTGCTATTTCGTATCAATCTTTTACATTACTTCACCTGGCATCTTCCAATTGGAGCAAATTCCTTGTGTTGGGGCTATATTGATGGTGCAAATTATATATCTGCCAAGTATGGAGTATGCATTCTAACAGGCAAAAGACTACCACAGCACAATCTGGATAATAACCAGCTTTATAACTATATAGGCACGTAGTCATTACATGATTATAGTGAAGTTAAGGAATGTAAGGAAGCACAAATTCTCCTGTCTTTTAGAGACTTGCCGTCCAGTTGAGTGGTATGTGTATGGATAAATGACAGCAGGAGCAACACTGAGAGTAAGTTCTTTGGGAGAGAAGAGGATGATGGAGGGTTGGAGATGGCTCTACAGAGGAGATACTACTGGAGATAGGCACTTACTGTGAAGAGAGCTCTTGGAGAAGAAGAGATAATGAAGTCCAGGAAGAGAGCAGAAAGGATAGACAGACTTCCTGAGGACACAATGTAGACATCTCTAAATAAAGCTTTCTGACTTTCTAGTGGGATGCAGAGTGTTAAAATATTTATCAACTGATAGTAAAGCAGGAGCTATATGTCAGAGCCCAACACATCAATTTCCTCCCAAACTTGCATTGTTTCTTGAGCTTCTTTGTTTTATTTATGGAAGCAACATCTCATCAGCCCTCCAAGTTCTAAATCTCAAAAAGATCTTTGCTACTTTCCTTCATTCTGTCACTGGCATCTGGTTGTATTCCAAAATTTTGTTGAGTTTTGATTCTGTACCATCCCTCCACGCCCTCCCTGCTGTTACTATTCCCCTGTTTCCTTCTCTCTCAGAGGGGAAATAATGTCTCCACTTGGACGTGCAACCTCCTGTCTTTCTGCATATCCATTTTATGCTGAGCTTTCAGATTAGGTTTTTTTGAAGCACTGCTTTTTTTCTTTTGATACTTTAAATATTTTTAATGTAATTTTATTGAGATCTATCCACATACCGTATAATCACCCAAACTGTACAATCAATGGTTTACAGTATCATCTTATAGTTGTGTATTCACCACCACAATCAATTTTTTGAACATCTTCATTACTCCAAAAAATAGAAATATGAATAAAAATAAAAAAGAATACCCAGAACATCCTATGCCCCTTATTCCCCCTATTATTTTTGTATTTTTTTTGTCTTTATTGTCTTACTCATCTGTTCATACACTGGATACAAGGAGTGTCAAGTCACAAGGTTTTCACAATCACATGGTCACACTGTAAAAGCTAAAATAATTATACAGTCATCTTCAGGAATCCAAGTTATTGGATTAGAGTTCAACCGTTTCAGGTATTTTTTTCTTGCAATTCTAAAATGCTAAAAACTAAAAAGGAATAATTATATAATGCATAAGAATAATCCCCAGAATGACCTCTTGTCTCTTATTTGAGTTCTTTCACCACTGAAAGTTTATTTTGTTTCATTCCTCATCCCCCTTTTGGTAAAGAAAGTTTTTTTCAATCCCATGATGCCAGGGCCAGACTCATCCCTGGGATTCATCCCACATTGCCAGGGAGATTTATGTCCCTTGGAGCCATGTCCCACATAGTGGGGAGGGCAGGGAGTTCACCTGCTGAGCTGGCTTCGAGAGAGAGGCCACTTCTGAGCAATTGGCAGTCCCCAATCTTGTGAGAATATCAGGAACTCCCCAGGTGGGGAAGTTCAATATTTCCATCTTTTCCCCAGTCCCTCAAGGGGTCTTTGCACATACTTTTTTATTTTCTACTCAGATTATTCTGGGGTGTATCAGGGCATTACACTAACCTGCACAAACCAACAAGATCTCACTCCCTATTCAAGTTTTCCATGTAATTATGCTGAAGAATAAACTGACCATACAAGTTAAACTAGATAGTGGCAATACCACTCTTACACTCTCCTGCTCAAAAACCTTCAGAGGTCCATGCAAGGACCTCTCCATTTTGACTCTATAGTTCTCTTCATGCTCTGTAATCTGGTTAAGCATAACTGCACCCCATGCTTTCCTTTCTCCTTAACTGTTCCTTCGGCTTTGAATTCATTGCCCATGATCATTGCTTAAAACATGATTGTTGAATCAATATATTGGAGTTTTGAATTCATAATTTTAATTTATTTGCAGCTTTTATGAATTGGTTAATAAAATAGTACCAACAAGAGTTAGGGATTAGTTTTCCGTAGAAGTATCCTATTCATACATGAGGCCAATATTTTAAGATTTCTGCCATTTTCATTAAATCTGTGACCCTATCGATGACTGATAGAATTAGAAATTCTTTAAATCACTTAATTGTCAGTAAAATTAGATTCTGATGACTGAAGGTCTAGCTATAAAATTACAGCCAGCAGAGAAATAAGAGGAAGAGAAAAACAACGCAGTAGAGTAATAATATGTTGCCATGCTGTGCTGCCTTAATAAGATAAGTGACCTTATCCCATGGTTTAATATAATAAAGACTTATTTATTGCTCACATAAAATCCAGTGCAAGTCAGGTAACCCTCCAGAGCAATTCTCTTCAACACAGGGGATCTGAGGTCTGGGTTCCCTCCATCTGATGATGTCACCATCTCAGCACATATTAATGCTTATTTTCACACATCACCTTCACTCATATTCTATTGTCTGAAACTAGTCACATGGCCATGCCTAACTGCAACGCACCAGAGAAGTACAGAGGAAGACATGGAGCATTTGATGAGCATTACCGTCTCAGCTGCAGAAAATAAAGTCAGTGAAAAGCATGTTTGAGAAGTCCCATGTTTTAACATGGAAGATAGTATGGTAGTCCTCATACTAGCATTGACTTTTGAAAGGGTGTTTACCAGGTATGCCTCAGTTTTCTTTGTATAAAATGTAATAATAATAACAATTCTAGCTCGTGAGATTGTAGAATAGATTCAGTAACACGATCTCTGTAAAGGCATGGAATAATGCCTGGGGCATTGTAATTTGAATTAATGCTAGCTATTATTATTATTAACATAAAAAACCTGGGAGAAGAGACAAAGAGAGCCAGGACTTGGAATAAAATTCCTTAAAAAAGGATCTCATGTATCCATGGCCAATGGATTTTTTATAAGGGTGCCAAGTTCACTCCGGAGAAAGAATACTCTCTTCAGCAAATGGTGCTGGGGAAACTGGATATCCACATGCAAAAGAAGGAAATTGGACCCTTACTTCATACTGTATAAAAATTTTAACTCAAAATGCATCAAAGACCTAAACATAAGTGCTAAAATCATAAATTCTATGATTAGGAATTGATTATTAGAGATGACAACACAAGCACAAGTAACAAAAGAAAAAACAGATCAATTTACTTCACCAAAATTAGAACACTCTGTGCATCAAAAGACATTCTCAAGAAGATTAAAAGGCAACCTACAGAATGGGAAAAATTATTTGGAAATCATACATCTATTAAGGTTTTAATATCCAGAATATATAAACTCCTGCTATAACTAGACAACAAAAAGACAAAAAACCCAAGTAAAGAATGGGTAAAGGTCTTGAATAGAAGTTTTTTAAAGAAGATATACAAATGGCCAATTAGCACATGCAAAGATGTTCAACATAACTAGCCATTAGGGAAATGAAAATCAGAACCACAATGAGATACCACTTTACAGCCACTATAATGGTTATTATTAAAAAAATGGAAAATAGTAGGCATTGGCAAGTATGTGGAGAAATTGTAAATCTTGTGCATTGCTGTTGGGAATATAAAATGGTGCAGTCACTGTGGAAAACTGTTTGGTGGTTCCTTAAAAATTAAACATAGAATTACCTCATTACCTGCCAATTCCACTCTTAGGCATATATCCCAAAGAACTGAAAGCAGTGACTTGGACAGATGCTTGTACACCAGCACGCAGAGCAGCATTATTTGTAATAGTCAAATGGTGCAAGCAACCCAAGGGAAGGATGAATGGATAAACAAAATGTGGTATATACATACAATTCACACTATTCTGACATAAAAAGAATAAAGTTTGATATGTACCACAATGTGGATGAGCCTTGAAATCATTATGCTAAGTAAAATAAGTCAGAAAAAGGACAAATATTGTATGATTCCACTTAATATGAAATATTTAGAATATGAAAATTCATAGAGAGAGGAAGTTGATTAGAGGCTACCAGAGGCTGGAGGTAGGAAAAAAGGGTGAGTTATCGATTAGTAGGTACAGATTATCTGTTTCAGGTGATGAAAAAGTTTTAGCAATGGAAGATGATGAAGATAGCACAACTTTGTAAAAAGAATTAATCCTACTGAATTGCGCACTTAAAAATGTTTAAAATGGCAAATTCTATATATAGATATAAAACTACAATAAAAACAAAAAAGCTTAATGAGAAAAATAAAATATTTGGCATATTTTAGCCTTGATAGGCTTTGGGTAAACAATCACAGTGGCCAAGTGGTCCATCAGGTAATTTCCTTGAGGAATAGGGATAAAGAAGAAATATAGCTATTTTGTTATTATTATTCTTTTAAATGGCTTTTCTAAAAATCATGCTTGGAATACCAGATTTCAAATTTATGGCATGATTAAAGAGGATTGGGCTGAGAATCTTTTAATTATTAGACTGTGGAATGGACTGAAGGATGAGCTTTTAAGACTCCCTGCCCCAGAAGATGCTAAAGGAATTCATTTATGAGTAAAACATACATCTGCGGTGTAAAATGGAGCTGAATATTCACAGTGGCGCCTGTCAAGGCAGAAAAGACAGATTGTAAGCAGTCTCTGGCTCTGGGCTACAGGATTGCAAGTCCTACCTCTGCCTCTTCTTAGCTGCACAACCTGAATCTCTCTGTGACTCAGATCATTTTCTGTAAAATGGGAATAATAATTGTCCCTACCCATCCTATAGGGTTGGAGTGAGGATTAGAGGCTTTATTATACTTAAAGCAATTAGAAAACACTAGTTATTCAGTAAGTGCTTATGACTTGCTAGCTGCTGCTATTATCTGTTGTTCTAGTTTGCTAGCTGCCGGAATGCAACACACCAGAGACGGATTGGCTTTTAATAAAAGGGATTTATTTCGTTAGTTCTTCAGAGGAAAGGCAGCTAACTTTCAACTGAGGTTCTTTCTTACATGGGAAGGCACAGGGTGATCTCTGCTGGTCTTCTCTCCAGGCCACTGGGCTCCAACAACTTTCCCCGGGGTGACTTTTTTCTGTATCTCCAAAGGCCTGGGCTGAGCTGCGAGTGCTGAGATGAGGAATGCTGAGCTGCTTGGGCTGTGCTATGTTGTGCTCTCTCATTGAAGCACCAGCCAATTAAGTCAAACGTCATTCATTGCAGCAGGCATGCCTCCTAACCAACTGCAGATATAATTAGCAGCAGATGAGGTTCACGTACCATCGGCTCATGTCCACAGCAACAGAACTAGGCGCCTCACCTGGCCAAGTTGACAACTGAATCTAACTACCACATCTATTGAGGACAATGAAGAAATATAAATCATAGTCAAGATGAGGAGGGGATTAGGATGCAAAGTAATGGTAAGAAATGGAGGGAAATGTCACCAGCTCTAAGCAAATCCCACCAGTGAGGAGCATGAAGTTGTGTAATGGCGTCTTGGAGAATGAGACGGAAACTGTTGTTTGAGTCATGTAGGCTCAGGCAAAGTCCCAAAGCATATGCTGCAGGAAGTGTGAGGTCGTGGATACCATAACCTAATAAAGTACTTTTCACCTTGAATTTCTCAGGTGGCTGGATTAGACAGCTGGAGAGAATGACATTGTTCTTTTCCAGGAAGGAACTACTTCAAACTAGTTTATTGCAAGTATGTCTGTGTTGATTAAATCAGAATGAGGTTCTGTCAACACACACAGCTGCTTACAGAGGTAGGGGTTCCTTAGTCCAAAGACAGGTGCAGAGTGGAGGACACCACCTGGCTCATTCGGGCCAAAATGTCACAGCAGAATGAGGGGAAGGAAGCTTTTGAATTTAAATGATCTGGAAAATTACTTTAATTTTCAACATCATTTTGCACATTACAGTCATACTTGACCTCTGCGTATTTTGGAAAAACAAGTTTTTGGATTGAGTGTGGCTGTTTTTTTTTTTGACCAGTCAATAAAGAATGTTTGATGCATTTTTATATTTCTTGGCATTATTTTTACTGTGTCAAACTAAACACAGATGCCTGCTACATATTCAAAGGAATGGCCTCTATTTTAAATTTTATTTTTCTTTAGGAGGAGGGAACATGGGTTCACTGGTAGAAGTAATGGAGGGGAAGTTTAGCACCCCTACTAGATCACACCACTATAGGAGAAGGGTATGGAATATCCTTTAAAAAGGCATTTTCAATCATATATTATTTATATTTCAAAATAAAAACTTTCATCTCCCTAACATAAACTTCTTAAAGTAAAGATCACCAACATCTTGGCTAATATAAAGAAGACACAATGATTCTTGATGGTTTAGGGGAAGGGGTATCATAATATATTAAAGAAAGGCATTTGGAAATGAACCAAGTTGAGCATCTCAACAGCAGTGAGAACATACTCTGGTTTGCCTCGGACAATCCCAAATGATGCACATAAGGAAGGCAGTATGGTGTAATGGAAAAGTTCCAAAGCTCAAAAAAAAAAAAAAATCAAAGACTTGGGCTCCTGTTGAGTTTTGTCATTTACCGATTCTGAAACATTGACCCAGTCACTTAACCTCACTGAGTCTGTCGTCTCATCTGTAAAATGGAAATAATAAAACATCCCTTTATCTTTCACAGGCCTGGAATATATATCGAGATAACTTTCCATTTGTAAAGTGCTAACAAGTAAAGACATTATCACTATAATGCCAGAGCTGCCATTCCTGATTTTGTCTTAAAGTAAACAGCCAAGACCCAATTCCCACCAGTACAGCACATGCATTTGTGTGTGTGCACACACAGATCATTGTTCAAATGCACGACAATTTGTGCATTTTTGGCTAAGGTATACAATCTGTTTTGCAAATGTTATTTCTACCTTTGCTTTCAAAGATACGATGAGAAGAAATACTTTAAAAAGTAGACGAAGGAAAATACCATCACTATCTGCTTTCTCCTAACCTTATCCAGCCATCCATGCCAGGTCTCCAATGACCTGTGCACAAATCCACTTTTGAGACTGTAAGCAATTATTTTAACTTTGCCTTAGACTCTTCTCCAGTAGTATGAAAATGTTTAATGTTCAGGTTTGAGATAATTTCCCTGAAAGTAACGGTTTTCTGCCTTTTCAGACTTCCTCGCATTGCTTCTGGTGTCTTTTTGGCATGAAGCAAACAGTAGGACATTGCAAATCTTCCAGGATCTTGTCTTCTCCCTTGGGAATTCACTGTTGTACTCTTGATCTTTGAACCCATCCATCCTGCTCCCACGGAGTGCCCTCATCTGATAATCTCGGTACAAGAAGAGAGAGATATTTATAGCACATCGAGTTATTATTCAGGCTTGTGGCTCTATGGTGAAATATTGGGTTTCTGCCTCCAAATTAGTAGTTTACTGTGTTTTCTTAAGTGCTGGAAATTTATGGAGTTAGAGTTGAATTTTTGTTCCTAAAACTAAAACAAAATATCATTTGCTAATTTCTTTCTATTTCTGTGTATTTGGATGGGCTTATATTATCTTCATAACATGTAAGAGTGCAAAAGAATTGTTTCCCCAATATCTGATTGCTTTTTGAGCTACTCCTTATATATCTTTTAGTAATGATGTTATCATCTCACCCAGAGATTACTAAAAGACAAAGCTATGTTTTACATAATACCACAAATATTAGTCATTTCTTGACCATGTAAGCATTTGTCTGACATTGAGGCAATTGGTGAAATATGAAGGCTGATAATTGTCTAGGGAACTTAAAATACTGCAAATCATTTAAAATCAGGAAAAACATCTATGTGTTTGGAACTTCTAAAGCTAATTTACAAGATCATAGAAGCTCGGGTTAAAAGGCACTGTGGCTTCATGATTCCAAATAATTCATGTAGGTACACCCTCTCTCAAGTTTGGGATAGCAAAACTCCCCACTCTTCAAGTGTGAGCTGCACATAGGAACGTCCTTCCAAAGCTACATTATGCAAAAGGGAGGGGAGAGGGTAACTTTTCAGTGGGAAACTCGACAAACACTACCTCAGCCAGGTGATCAAGGCCAATTTCATCAGAGATGAGTCATGATATGATGAGATGAAAATGGCATCTTCTCCCTCTGGTCTTCCTGTCAATAATCCATAACTCCAGCCTTACCAAGAGAAAAAGATCACGCAAATTCCAATAGTAGGGAATCTTACAAAATCCCTGGTCAAGGTAGTCAAGGTCATAAAAAGAAAGTCTGAGAAACTGCCCCAGTAAAAAAGAATCTAAGCAGACAGGCAACTAAATATAAAGAGATATTCTAGAACAGCAAAAGGGAATTAGGTAAAAACCAAGTTTAAGTCTAAAATCTGGACTTCAGTTAACAATAACACATAATTATTGTTTCATTAATTGTAACAGATGTAAAATGTTAATAGAAGAAATTGGGTGTGGGTGTATGAGAATTCTCTGTAGTATCTTATCACTTATTCCATAAATCTAAAGTTGTTCTAAAAAGTAAAGTCTGAAGATTTTTTTAAGAAGGCTTTTTGGCAACTACCCTGCTGATTCTCTCATGTAGCAATTGAAACTCTTTCCTATCTATCAAAATTCAGTGTCTTCTTGAATTCCTCCAATGATAGGCAACTCACAACTTCCAAAAGTAGTACTTTTATTACTGCACAACTCTTAGTGCTTTGTCTTGTTCATTTATTTGTTTTTTGGTAAGTACTAGTAGTTGCCAAAGAAATTTGAGATGGTCAAGTTTAGCTACTCCCCACAAACTCCCTTCAAAGTTTTAATTAATAAGTCTCAGAAGAGACTCTGCCCCCAAACATTTATTATATTATCATTCATTAACAAGCAAGAAAGCATGCAAAAGATAATGTAACCTGTTTTGTAAGTTTGCTGAAATCCAACCTTTCTTTTCTTTTTGGTACTCTGACTACCTACACCCTGTTTGTGAGATTCACTCCAAGCAGGCATGATACTTCAGAGGCAGGATTTTGTGTGCTCAGGTAGGCACTGTGAAATGAGAAATCTTCTTAAACCAACAACTGGGATCAGGCATCAGGTTGCATGACTTACTGGATTCTCAAATTTTGTTCATGCAAGAGTTTTTCTAAATTATTTTGACCAATTTGCATATTTTGCTACTTCTAATTTCACCAGTGAGAGCCCATTACTAACAGCCACTATGCTGTTACCTGTTTAACCAATAAAGCCCGTTACTGATGTTCAGAGTGCTGATTAGTAAAATATGGCTGAAGGACTTATAATAAGTCTTCTGGAGCATGACCTTTACTGATATAATGTGGGTGACCACCCTGGGACTATGCATTCTCGATATCATGGTAGCTAACCATCCTTAGAATGATAGGTTTTACTGGTATGAACATTATGTTACACTGATTATACTGAAAAGTTTTGTAGTGAATTACAGACAGTGGAAAAAGGAAATTACATTTTTTTAAAACAACTCAACCTAGAAATCTGCTTTTATGCCTCTTCTATTCATCCCTTCCTTTGAAGTACAAAGCAGTGTGCTTAAAAGTTGCATCAGAAGTGAATACTATACTTGGGTATGACATCTCTGAGAGAAAACTGCAAATATTGATAATTCTTGGGACTGTATGATGGGGGAGGAGGAGAAAGAGGGAGACTGGGTGAACATAGTGACAGAGAAGTCCTGTGCATTCAATGGCAGAGAACTACAGTGGGTTGGGGAAAATGGCATCTTCCTTTAATCTAGAGTTTTCCAATTGAGTTAATAATAGAATTACTTTTGAACAAAATACTTATTAATATTCCACAGAAGTAATATTCCATGCAACACAAAGTTCACTCCCTTATCCAGTACTATAGCAGAATGTCAACTGGGGTAGGGCTGGAACAGCATTCCTCTGATAAAAACAACGCAAAAATTAAACACCATCATTATAATAGGAGCAGTTATTTTTTTAGTACTTGTCATGTGCCAGGTATTACTTCTATTAAATTGTTCTAAGCACATTATATAGATCAAATAATTTAATCCTACAATAAATCTAGGCCATCTATTTATGGGCTGTGTGAAATGACTGAATATACTATCTCGCACTCTCTGGAAAAAGTTGATGTTCCATGAGAAGATGGTGAGATGGCAGAGTTAGAGAAAATATAAAGCAATTAAAAAGAATGAACATATAGGGAACTAGAGAATTGACTACAACTAGCATTCATATCTATGTACCCAGAATATTAAAAAGTACCTTTAGAAAATTAATTTAGAGTCTTTGCAGGTACTGGTACAAATAATATTTTATTAAATTCTTATTATCTTCTAAGCTTTTATTATTCTTTAACTGGCCCATAGCTGTATGAATAAGATATCATCTGTATAGAAGAAAAGTGGCTTAAATATTTTCAAATTCTGTCCCATAAAAATGGGGGGAATAAGAATTCTGGGAAGATGGTAGCAGTGGCAATATAGTTTGGCTATCTCTGAACCCTTCAGTAAACACAGTTGAGTAACAAAACTGCAAGAGTGAAATCTACAACAAAACAAAGAATCTTCACATACCTTAATATATGCACAGGTGGAGACAAAATCTTGAAACCAAAAAGACCTTATGTGATCACCAAAAAGAAAAACAGGGAATTGAGAGTTATGGTGGCCCTGAGAGTAATAGAATCTCCAAATTGCCAAAGCTACTCACTGGAAAGCTCAGTGTTTTACTTTGAGAGAAGCAACAGACACTGGGGAGGTGCTTAGCAGGACACAATTCATAGATAAGTACAAGGAAGACATAGTCAGATCTGATGAGTCTGTCACTGTCTGGCTCTATGAACTTTTTAAATTAACAAACTACAATTAGAACAAAGCCCTGGAATGAGAAGAGACTTCTGGGAGTAGAACTCAAATTGAGCTGGATGAGACTAACCGTGGCAAAGGAAAGGAAAGGAAAGGCCAAGCTAAGAATTAGATAGAAAAGCTACTCTGGAAAATCTCAGAGAGTATAAGACCATATTTTTGAATTTGTTTTTATATAAAAAAAAACAAAAACACAAGTTTTTCTAAAAATCATTATCCCATTTTAACATAAGCCACAGAAAAGGATTACAGTAAAATCCCACATAAAGTTAATATAAAAAAACAGAGAGGAAGTAGAATAATGTCTCTATAGACAACAAAAACACTCCAGACAGATTGGACTACAAGGCAGATAAAAACTTTAAAATAATACTACAAAATGAGTTAAATGAAATTGTGAAGACAATAATAATAGTTACGATAAAGAAATTGTCAAGAATATAATAGACATGATAGAACAACACAAATATAAGTTATAAAAACTCAAAAATGAGGATGACTGGAGAAAAATAAGATTTGGAAAGAGGGATGACAATTTAAGAAATCATTGGGAATAAAATTTAAATGTGGTTTCAATAATACAACCTAAACTAGAAGAAACCCAAAAGTGAATAAACACCTTGGATAATAACCCAAAGAAGTAGAAGAAACAAAGAAGAGAAATATTTTTAATGTAAAAGTAAATAAAGAGATTAAAAGGACTAGAAAGAAGGTGATAGATCTTGACGATAAGTAAGAAAGAGCCAACACATGAATAAAAGGAGTCCCCAAGAAAAGGATCAAAGCAGTGGAATAGAATGAAAAACAAAACAGTGGAATAGAATGAGAAGTCAAAATTACAATTCAAGAAAAAAAAATACTGATTTGAAGTTACTTATTGAAAGAGCATATTGAAAACTGGGAAAATTGACTCAAGACATAGTTTAGTAAAACCAATGGACTTTAAAGAGGAAAAAGATCCTTTGGTCAAGCAAGTAAAAAGATGAAATCACTTACAAGGAAAGGAAATCAGATTGTATAAAACTTCTCAACAGGCAATCTTTATTTCAAGCAGACTGTGAAGAAACATATGTGAGAAAATCAAGAATTGATGTATGAACCAAAGATATTATATCTTATCTAACAGACATTTAATTATAAAGGCCATAGGCAAACTGTTATGATTATGAAAAAAAAAACCCAACTCTGGGAAAATTGTTCCCAGACTTCAAGGCACCCCTACCATAAAACAAGCTTTAGGTATCTAAAATGACTGGAGAGACATAGACATAAGGACTGGAAGCATTACATATATATTTATCTAATGAATTTTATTTTTATAAGGGAGATACTTTAATATACAATGGCTAAAAACAAAACAATATAGAGAGCCACAAATATAAAAAACTTGGGGGATAATCAAGAAAGTATTAGAATAAGTAGAATAGGTTCATTTAGTAGCTTATAAGTTAAAATTGGACTAAAAGGACTTTATTTCAGTTACACACTAAGGAGGAAGAAGGAATTGGAGAAGACACGCTTACCGGCTAATATTAATAGTGTACAAATAATACAGAACCAACAGGGGAACAGCAAAAATAAAAAATAGTGGAGGTAACTAAAGGTATTAATATAAAGGTAACCATTACAATAAAAAATAACCCATTTTATCTATCTATCTATCTATCTATCTATCTATCTATCTATCTATCTATCTATCTATCTATTCAGGGAGAAAGGGAGACAGGATGAAAAAAAGATGAGAGCAAATAAATAGAGTGCATACTAAAGACTGAAAATATAAGAGTACATGCACATGCCCACGAAATATGGTAGATTGAAGCTAAAGAAATTAAATGTATTAGTAAGCATAAATGGGCTTAGCTCACTTATTAAGATAAAACAAATTGAGATTGGCTAGCCATGCAAAATCTAATACTATTTTGTGTACAGCGTAGATACCAAACAAAATATATTCAGAAAGTAAAGAAATATATATTTTAAAATAGGGCGATGGGTAGGTTCTGGTATCAACTTGGCCAAGTGATGATGCCCAGTCAGGCACTGGCCTGACCACTGCTGGAAGGATATTTCATGGCTGGTTGATAAACCAGAAAGTTGGTGTATTAAATCATCAGTCAGTTGCTTGCATCTGTGGCTGATCACATCTGTGATCAACAAAGGCGTGTCTCCCATCACAAGATAATCCAATCAGCTGAAGACTTTGTAAGGAGGAAGAGAGAATTTTTACTGCTTCTTCAGCCAATGAGCCTCTCCTGGCAGTTCTTCCAGACCCTTCACTTGACCTGCCAGCTTCACAGCCTGCCCTACGGATTTTGGACTCTTCCATTCCCATGGTTGCATGAGACACCTTCATAAAATCTCGTATTTGCAGAGCTCTTCTCTTGGTTCTGTTTCTCTAGAGAACCCCGACTAATACACTGTTTGCTTTTCACAAGGTAGAATTCAGACCTAAAAGTATCGAAACAGAAAATGAACACTTGATAATACTAAAGACTATAATTCACTATAAGGATATAATAGTTATTGATTCTTTTTTTTTTTTTTTAACTTTTTTTATTAATTAAAAAAATTAACAAACAAAACATTAAGAGATCATTCCATTCTACATATACAATCGGTAATTCCTAATATCATCACATAGTTGCATATTCATCATTTCTTAGAACATTTGCATCAATTTAGAAAAAGAAATAAAAAGACAACAGAAAAAGAAATAAAACGATAACAGAGAAAAACAAGATTATACATACCATACCCCTTACCCCTCGCTTTCATTTACCATTAGCACTTCAAACTAAATTTATTTTAACATTTGTTCCCCCTATTATTTATTTTTATTCCATATGTTCTACTCTTCTGCTGATGTAGTAGCTAAAAGGAGCATCAGACACAAGGTTTTCACATTCGCAGAGTCTCATTGTGAAAGCTATATCATTGTTCAATCATCATCAAGAAACATGGCTACTGGAACACAGCTCTACATTTTCAGGCAGTTCCCTCCAGCCTCTCCACTACATCTTGAACAACAAGGTGATATCTACTTAATGCATAAGAATAACCTCCAGGATAACCTCTCAACTCTGTTTGGAATCTCTCAGCCATTGACACTTAGTCTCATTTCACTCTTCCCCCTTTGGTCGAGAAGGTTCTCTCAATCCCCTGATGTTAATTCCCAGCTCATTCTAGGGTTTTTCTCAGTCCCTTGACGCTGAGTCTCAGCTCATTCCAGGATCCCTGTCCCACGTTGCCAGGAAGGTCCACACCCCTGGGAGTCATGTCCCATGCAGAGAGGGGGAGGGTGGTGAGACTGCTCGTTGTGTTGGCTGGAGAGAGAGGCCACATCTGAGCAACAAAAGAGGCTCTCCTGGGGGTGACTCTTAGGCCTAAATTTTAAGTAGACTTGACCTATCCTTTGTGGGGTTAAGTTTCATGTGAACAAACCCCAAGCCTGGGGGTTCAGCCTATAGCTTTGGTTGTCCACACTGCTTGTGAGAATATCAAGAATTCAACTTGGGGAAGTTGAATTTCTCCCCACTCTCACCATTCCCTGAAGGGGGCTTGCAAATACTTTTCCAGTCACTGATCAAATCACTCTGGGATTCATTGGGGCATCACTCTGGACAAACCAACAAAATCTCATGTCCTACCTGAGATTCCAAGTACTTATGACATTCAATCAAACTATCTACATGAGTTATATTAGGAAATGCTCTAGTCAAAATATAAATTTTGTAGCAAATAAACATTTTTTGCTTTAGTCTCACACATAAGGTGACATTTTAAAGTATTAATTGTCATCTATTTTCAACACCCTGCAATAATGACATTCCTTTGTTCTTCCTCAGGCAAAAACATTTCTTAAATTTGTACATTGTACATTTCACCATTATTATACACTCTAGGCATTCCTAGATTATACCATCTCGATCTTTACCATCTCTCTTTCTTTCTGATATCATTTATGTCCCCAGTCCTCCTCCCTCTATCATTCTCACATGCAGGTTCATTCAGTGTTTTAACATAATTACATTACTGTTAGGTAGTATTATGCTGTCCATATCTGAGATTTTATATTCAGTCCTGTTGCACAATCTGTATCCCTTCAGCTCCAATCACCCAATACCTCACCCTATTTCTATCTCCTGATGGTCTCTGTTACCAAGGAAATATTCTAAGTTTATTCACTAACATCAGTTCATGTCAGTGAGACCATACAGTATTTGTCCTTTTGTTTCTGGCTAATCACACTCAGCATAATGTCCTTAAGGTCCATTCATGTTGTTACATACTTCATAACTTTATTCTGTCTTACAGCTGCATAATATTCCATCTTATGTAAATGTCACAGTTTGTTTAGTCAACTGTATATTGATGGACATTTTGGCTGTTTCCATCACTTGGTAATTGTTAATAATGCTGCTATAAACATGTAAATGTCCATTTGTGTCCTTGGCCTCGTGACCTTTGAGTAGAGACAGCATATACATGGGTCCTGTTTTTTAAACCATTCTGCCAGACTATGTCTTTTGATTGGAGAGTTTAATCCATTAACATTCAGTGTTATTACTGTATGGGTAGTACTTTCTTCTACTATTTTGCCTTCTGGATTTTATATGTCATATCTAATTTTCCTTCCTTTTACCTTTACTCATAGTCTTCCTTTCTACACTCTTCTCCACACCTCTCTCTTCTGTCTTCGTATCTGTTTCTAGTGTTCCCTTTAGTATTTCTTGCAGAGCTGGTCTCTTGGTCACAAATTCTCTCAGTGATTTTTTGTCTGAAAATGTTTTCATTTCTCCCTCATTTTTGAAGGAAAATTTTGCTGGATATAGAATTCTTGGTTGGCAGTTTTTCTCTTTTAATAATTTAAATATATTATCCCACTGTCTTCTCGCCTCCATGGTTTCTGCTGAGAGATCTGCACATAGTCTTATTGGGCTTCCCTTGTATGTGATGGATTGCTTTTCTCTTGCTGCTTTCAAGATCCTCTCTTTCTCTTTGACCTTGGACATTCTGATTATTAAATGTCTTGGAGTATGTCTATTTGGATCTGTTCTCTTTGGGGTACGCTGCACTTCTTGGATCTGTAATTTTAAGTCTTTCATAAGAGTTGGGAAATTTTCAGTGATAATTTCCTCCATTAGTTTTTCTCCTCCTTTTCCATTCTCTTCTCCTTCTGGGACACCCACAACACGTATATTCATGCGCTTCATATTGTCTTTCAATTCCCTGAGTCCCTGCTCATATTTTTCCATTTTTTTCCCTATAGTTTCTGTTTCTTGTTGGATTTCAGATGTTCTGTCCTCCGGTTCATTAATCCTATGTTCTGCCTCTCGAAATCTACCATTGTAGGTTTCCATTGTTTTTTTCATCTCTTCTACTGTGTCTTTCATTCCCATAAGTTCTGTGATTTGTTTTTTCAGACTTTCAGTTTCTTTTTTTTGTTCTTTCCTTGCCTTCTTTATATCCTCCCTCAAGTCATTGATTTGGTTTTTGATGAGGTTTTCCATGTCTGTTCGTATATTCTGAATTAGTTGTTTCAGCTCCTGTATGTCATTTGAATTGTTGGTTTGTTCCTTTGACTGGGCCATATCTTCAATTTCCTTAGTGTGATTTGTTATTTTTTGCTGGCGTCTAGGCATTTAATTACCTTAATTAGTTTATTCTGGAGATTGCTTTCACTTCTTTTATCTAGGGTTTTCTTGCTGGATGAATTTGCTGTCTATCTGTTCTTTGACATTCTGTTCAGCTTTATCTGAACCTTTAGCTTAAGTTTTGTTTAACAGAGGAGAATTTTTCAGTTCTTGTTTTCTTGTTTCTTGCCCTGCTTGTGTGGTACCTTTCCCCCCACACTCACTTAGGAGGGTCTGCTTAGATATTATAGACCCCAGCCAGATTTTCCCAGACCAAACTGGCCTCCTATCAGGAGGAAAGAGTCACCTGCGTCGGTTTTCCCTGAGCATGAGACCCAGCAGCTTGAAAGACTTTCCTGTGAAGTCTCTGGACTCTGTTTTTCTTTTCCTGCCCAGTATGTGGCACTTGTCTGGTTGCAGGTCCCACCAGCATAAGATGATGCGGTACCTTTAACTTTGGCTGGGGGTTTGTTGGAGACAGAGGAGAGGTTGTAGGCTGGTTTTAATGGCTTCAAATTACCAAGCCCTGGTGTCTGAATTCCTTGATGGAGGGATTCCACCTGGGTGGGCCTTCACCCCTCCCCTGGGGAAGGCACAGACTCCAGATAAGTCCCCAAAAGAGCTCACTTCTGCCTATGCCTGGGGCAGTTGCAGCCTGAAAAGTCCTGCCACTGTATCCAGAGGCAGTCAAGCCTTTATAGATACACAGCCACAAAAACCTGTTTCCTTCTTTTTTTTCCCCCTTTTTCTGTCAGTCCTGCCCCCTTGGTGCCGGGGCAAAAATGATCAACCTCCGCTTTGATCAGGTTCACCTAAGCTGGGGGCCTATTTTTATTAGTCAGAATTTGTTAATTAGTTCCACAATTGGCGTTTGATTGTGCCCAGTCCCTGCTGCTGGTAAAGTCCTTTCCTTTCCCCTCTGGGAAACGGCCTGTGGGGAAGGGGCGCTGGCCGCTGCAGCTTTGGGAACTCACGGTTTTGGGGGGGTGCTCACAGCCAGTCCGGCTGGTCCAGACTGGGGTACGCTGTGTGTCTGGTCACTGACGTGGCCCCAGCAGCTGTTCTGTACTGTTTCTGGTTATTTAGCAGTTGTTCTGGAGGATGAACTAAAACACGCACGTTGTTAAGCCGCCATCTTGACCCAGGGAGTTATTGATTCTTATAGTCGCAATAGCACAACAAAGAATTCATAAAGCACAGCAACTAGGAAACACAAACAAAATTATGCCAGTAATAGGTCATTTTAATACACTTCTTTCAACCTAAGGTTAATCAAATGGATAAAAATATTAGTAAGGATACAGAAGTTATCAACAACATAATCATCAAGATTATATTTAGAATGTCTGAACCCAGACAACGGAGAATACACTTTGGGTTTAAATGTACATGGGACATTTATAAAAACTTATCATGTTTTAATCCATAGAGAAAACTTCTATCAGTGCCAGAGTATATAAAATTACAAATAATATTTTCTGACCACAGTGCAAAAAAACAGAAATTAAGAAAACAACCAAAATTAATGCTATTAATTAACTTCAGGGCCTAGGGGGAATAGGAATTGAAGAACTCTTTGAAAATAAAAAACATGACAAACTCTATGGAATACAGCCACAGCAGTCATTAAAGGAAACGTATGGCCTTAAAAATATGTATAATGATGAAAAGAAAAAAGGGAGAGAAATAAATGAGAAACTCAATTTAAAACATCATCATCACTGAAGACGACAAAAGAAAGGAGGATGTTCTTAATAAAGATAAAAGCAGAAATTAATGGATAGAAAACAGAAAATATAAATGTAAAGCAACAAAATAAATCCAAATCCTGTCTATTTGAAAGCAGTAGACAAAATAGACAGACCACAGGCTAAGCTAATCAAGAAAGAAATAGCAAAGCCACAGACATGCAAGGTTAGAAAAGTTATAAAATGTAGAAAAGTAGAAAAAGCTATCAAAATAAAGAAAAATAAAATAATCATAGGGGACTATTTGGCATATTCTATGCACATGAATATTAAAACTTACATGAAAATATATGAATTTTAAGAAAAATATAACCAAGCAAAATTGACCCCAACAGAGAAAGAAAGATTAAACTGAAAAATTGTTACAGAGAAAATAGAGAAGTAGTTAAAGAGCTGTCTTACATAAAAGTCTCTTAAGGGTTCACAGGGGAATTCAACAAAAACCTTCAAAGATAAAATAAACATTATTCTAATAGGATTCAGCCAGGCAAACAAGAAAGACTTTCAAATTCATTGTATGAAATGAGATATAGGCCCTCAAACTTTGCAAAGTTTGTGCTAAAAAGAAAACTATAAAATAATCTCACTTATGAATAGTGATAAAAAAATTGTTAAATAAAATATTAGCAGGCAAAATTTAACAGCATATTAGAAATAATACATCATGACCATGTGGGATCAAAATTCTTCTAGCATTAAATCCAAAGATCTGAGGGAAAAAAATCACATGATAAAGTCTCTGTGGATGCAGAATGGGCATTTGACAAAATTCAACATTTTTTCGTATTACAAAATACTCGCAAAAACAGGAATTGATGGATACTTTAAAATATGATGAGACAGCTCAGTGTCAAAGCCTCTTCCTTCATGGGAAAATGCTAGTACCTTTCCTCTAAAGTTCTAATAAGATCAAGAGAAGGTTGGCCATTATCTCTACCACCATTCAACCCTGTGTTGAAGGCATTAGCCAATGGAATTAGACAAAAGAAGGCAGTTAGCTGTGACGAATTGGAAAGGAAGAGGCACAACTATCTTTATAGATTATATCGGATCGTATGTCTGGAAATCCCAAAGGATCCACTGCAAATCAAGTGGAAAACTACTATAAATTACAGAAGAATTCTATAGAGTAGATTTTAAAACCAGCATACAAAAAATAAACAGACTTATTACATAAGACATTTTATGTAGATAAACATTTTAATAGATAAAATGGAAAAGAACACTTCACTTTTAATAGCCAATAAAACAAAATAAAATGAGATGAGATTAAATACCTAGGTGTATATTTAACAAGAAATATTTTTAAAATCTTGTAAAGAAAACTACAAACATCCTGCCCACCAAATACTTTACAAAAAAAAAGAATACTGTAACAGATGGAAAGCCATACTCTGTTCTTAGATAGAAAGATTCTATATTATAAACTTGTTAATCTTCCCTAAATTAGTTTATAAATTTAACACAATTCCAATAAAAATGACATAAAGTTTTTTAAAAAAATTTTTATAGTCAACTAGACAAGTTGATTAAAGCATTTATTAGGAATAACACAAATTAAGAATAGCCAGGAAAATAATTAATAACAGGGAATGGAGCTAGTGCACCCTGATAAAAAAAAAAACTCTGTAAAGCCTATAATAATTAAAAGAAGGTGCTTTAAGTATATGAGTAAACAGTTAGACTAATGGGCCAGAACAGAAAATTCAGAAACAGATCCAATTGCATATGCAAATCAGTGGGGAAAAGGACCTAAAAGTTTTATTGAAAAAGCTGGATGATTTTAGGGGAGAAAGATAAAATTGGATATATTCTTCACTCTGCACATCAAAATACATTCCAAAATATATCAGAGATTTAAATGTAAAAATGACACACAAGTATGAAAAGTAAACACAAATGGCAAAACTTTTCTAAATATGAATCAAAACTCAGAAGCATCAGTGGAAAAAATTGATGCATTTGTTAACATAAATACAAACAAATTTTGCATGATAGAAAGATCCACCATAAGAAAATCAAAACGACAAATGAAAACTGGAAAAATTATTCAAAATTTATATTGTGGACAAAGGGTTATATATCCCTTATACATAAAGAGCTTCTGGGTAGGCCATGGTGGCTCAGCAGGTAAGAATGCTTGCCTGCCATGCCCGAGGACTCAGGTTTGATTCTTGATGCCTGCCCATGTAAAAAAAAAAAAAAAAAGAGCTTCTACAGCAGAGGGAGAAAAACCAACAAACCTACAGAAAAATGAGCTAAAGCTACAGACAATTCACAGAATAATAAATTCAATACTCAACCTCATGCAGAGTAAGAGAAATGCAAATTAAAATTACACTGAGTTACCATTTCTCAACTATCAAATTGACAAAACCTAAGTCTAACAACACAGTCTGGGGTCATTAGGAGTGGGGCTTTTTTTGGCCTGAGGGAAAGGAAATAAGATGCTAGATGAGGGAGGTTAGGTAAAACTGCAGTATTCCTAAATTGAAATGTATTTTATCTAAAAAAATACCCAACATGCTAAAAAAAAGTACCTCCATCTTTTCAATGAAAATAAGTAAAAACAATAGCTAATTCCAGTGATAATAAGAACTTGTAGAATTCAGATTATTCTTTTAAGTCCCATTTCCCACTAAAAGGTAGCAGGGCTCTTTGGAGAATGGCTAATTCTTGGTTTGGGAAAGGAAATGTACACGATTGGCTTAGAACATTTTGTGGTCCCGGAAAGCAAGGAAGCTAGAGGAAGCTAAAGACTTGTTGGGTCTGATCAAAGGGAACCATTTTGAAGTTTTTCCACGGGCTAAATCTGGGCACCAATAAGGACAAAATCCTTAATGAATTGCCACACAAATATAGTTAAATCCGTGAGTTCTAACGGTACTGAAAAACCACATTGGGGGTCTTTGAAAAATCCAGGGGATGGATTTCTTATTTTGACAAACAGTAAATAGAAGTAGCTGGCATTTATTCTGCCTTTTCTATACTAACTGTATCTCAAGCTATCCAAACAACTGATGAGGTGAAATTTCACTTACAGATGGATTCTAGGTAATACATGAAAAATAAATAATAGAATTAAAGTATCATCATTTTGCAACCTCAACAATGGATCTAGGCAATAACCATCAATGGCTGCTAAAATCACCAAGAGACATTAGAGAAGAGAAAATTAGACAATATAGATGCCTCCTGATTGAATTTCACATTATCACTATGAACTATTCCTACCAAAAAATTGAGTCTGAATCCAATCAATTTTCTAATTACCAGTTTTGAGGATCACAGAAGACAGCAGAACAAGTTAAATAACACCACAAGGTTGCAGTCAGCAAACCCAAATTGAAGAACTTTGTACACGACAAATGAACCAATATTTTCAAAAACAGCAACTAAATGCCAAGGCAAAACAGGAGAGAAGGGGTGCCTTATAGATTAATATTAGCCAGTATCAATGTATGGACTTTACTTCTCCCAATTAGAAACAAAACAAAATAACAGTTAAAAAAAATCCATCTCTAAACACTAACAGGATATTTGATGCCATTAAGAAATAATTGTTGAAAAATATTTAGAGAAGATAATTATTGTGGTTTTGTTTTAAAAAAGAATCCTTGTATCTAAGAATCCTCAGAAATGTTTATAAGTGAAATGATATGATTTCTTGGATGTTCTCCAAAATCATCCAGTGAGACTGATTGGGGTATCAATGAAATAAAATTGGTGGTGAAACTATAATTGTTGAAACTGAGAATTTGGTATGTGGGGGCTTCTTACACCCTTCTCAGTTTAAATATGTTTGAAAATTTGTGTGATAGATAAGTTTAGAAAAATTAGGGTTATGTCTTTTTTTTTTAAAACAGTGGTTGGAGTTTAGGTGAAAAAGCATTAACCAAGTATAGGAGAATTGGGCTGCCATCTTGGTGTGCTAATTTCATTGAGCTCTTTGAAATGCTAAGGCTCCAAACACACTCTGTCAAATGCTTTTCCTTTTATTTTAAACATCATTTGTATCTTATAGGTAATTTAATTTAAATACTTCTGCTTAGCTCATTCAAATACTTTTTTTATGAGGACGTTTTGAGTTGTGATTTCTACTCCTTCAACAACAACAACAACGGGACACCAAAATGCTTATCTTTAGGCTGTGTTCTATCTAGAATTGAAGCTGTCATTTTGGCCAACATAGACAAAAACCGCTTCTTGAAAAAAAACACAGTTTCACTTAACATTGCTACATAAGAAACTACCCCAAAACTTAACGGCTTAAAACAACAACTACTTTATTTATTATATCTCTACCAGATTCCCCTACCAGGTGATAGATCTTCTGGTGTTTCTCAGGCAGGTTCACAGATGGCTAGAGCTGCAGCCACGACCGATGCTCAGTGTCCCAGCCTTTGGTGCTCCCCTGCATTGTTCTTCCTACTAGCATCTTTTAGGCTCTCTCCTTGTGACATCTTTCTCCAGCAGGGTGTTCTGGACTTCTTTTATGGCAGCTTAAGGCTTACAGGAGGGAGAAGAAGCTACTAGTCCTTTGCAAGTCCCAGGACGTTAGTTCCTCTGTGTTCTGTTGATCAAAAGCACTCATACAGGCAGCCCAGGTCGAAGGGGAGGGTGAGGTGAGTTCTGTCTCTTCCTGGGAGGAACAGTATGTACATACAAGGAGGAGTAGGAGTGTTTGGGACCGTCTTTGGAGACAGCTACTACAAAATGTCAGCAAAGTCAGAATGTGCTACGTATCGTGGCCTACTTTCCACAGATGCACATGTAAAATATACAAGAAGCATGTTTTGTTGCAGCCAGCCAGGTACCATGTGAATGACATATAGCCCCATTTTGCTTAATTGGAAAAATTACTTAGTAAAAGATGAGTGTATTTAAAAAGCTGAATGAGGGCTAAGAATGCATAAAATCTATATTTTAAAACTGTCCACCCCACTACATATCTCAAGACGGGTGCGATTGCTAAGTTAGCCATTCTATCCTGGCTGAATGGTATGTGGCATTTTTGAAGGGTGTGTGTGCACTGGTTTGAAAGGATATATGTACTCTAGAAAAGCCATGTTTTAATCTTAATCCCATTTGTAAAGGCAGACATTTCTTCTAATCCTTATTCAGTACTGTATGTTTGAAACTATAATTAGGTCATCTCCCTGGAGATGTGACTCAATCAAGAGTGGTTGTTAAGCTGGGTTAGGTGGAGATATGTCTTTACCCATTCAGGTGGATCTTGATTACTTTACTGGACTCCTATAAAAGAGGAAACATTTTGAAGAAAAGGAGATTCTGAGAGAGAAGAAAAGGACATAGCCACAAAAGCAGAAAGTCCACCAGACAGCGACCTTTGGAGATGAAGAAGGAAAATGACTGCCAGCGAGTGTCATGAAACAGGAAGCCAGAAGAGAAGACTAGCAGATGACACCGTGTTCTCCAGGTGGCCTTTCAGCCAAGACAGAAACCCTGACCGTGCTTGCCATGTGCCTTCTCACTTGAGAGAGAAACCTGAACTTCATCAGCCTTCTTGAACCAAGGTATCTTTGCATGGATGCTGTTGATTGGACATTTCTATAGACTTGTTTTAATTGGACATTTTCTCAGCCTTAGAACTGTAAACTAGCAACTTATTAAATTCCCCTTTTTAAAAGCCATTCTGTTCCTAGTATATTGCATTCTGGCAGCTAGCAAACTAGAACAGGGGTTATGCTCTGCCTTTGCTTTAGGCAGTTCTTCTCTGATTTGCCTCCTCAGTGGTGAAGACTGTGATTTTAAACCCACTAAATGCAAGGAAACAATGGGAGTCTTTCTTAGCTACTTGAAAAAGGTCATATGGAAATTGAGCGTTGGCATAGTTCCAGCTGAACATGCACGCATAGGCATAAATGAACATATTTAGCCCATCAGTTGTTACAGAAAAAGGAGACTTTTCCTATATTCAGATAGCTTTGTATTGAGCTTGTGTAAAGTAGGAAATAGAAGTGAATCATGGAGACTTTTACTTGATGAGTTGGAGCGGGGAGCTCTGAGAAGGCTCAATATGGAGATGATGTCTGAATCCACGGAGAGAGAGGACACCTACAAAATATGTCAATTTTCCTCTCAGGTTCCCAAGTAAGACAATCAGCATGCCAGAGCCTAATGACAACCTTTAAAGGCCTCTGGCACTTAAAAAAGTATGCCCTATACTACAAGTCAACAGAAAAATAATAAACTCTAAGTAAGTATTCTCCAATGTTCTGACTTTCCACAGTGACTACTTCAATTTTTAAAATTAAATATAAAATTCTTTCAAAGATTTTTTCCCCCATAAATTGAATTCTTGGGGCCTAAACACATGCATTGCTTTGGAGCAATATAGCAGTGGTTTATATCCATCTTTTCAGGAATTCCCAGCATTTATTCATCAATAAACTGGATAGGATGGGTCTACTCATCAATGTGTTTTACTGATGATAATTTTCACTGATCTAAGAGTACTTTTTAGGTTCCTAGGCTGCTCAAACAAATACCATGTAATGGTTTGACTTACATATCAGATATCGAACTCAATTTTCCCAAATTCTCTGCCATTAACACAGTTATCATTTTCTTCTAATGCCTCATTGGAAGTATCTTTAACATCTTCCTTTCTACAAAAGTCCTTTCAAAACAGTCTAGGCCTTTTTCTATCAAGAAATAGTTCTTTTCTATCAATTATTTCTTTTCTATCAAGAAATAATTCTTTCAGCCGTTACCCAATTCCAAAGTTAGTGCTACATTTTTGGTATTTGCAATAGCAGCACCCACTTTCCTGGTACCAAAATCTGTTTTAGTCTCCTATGCTGCTCAAGGAAATGCCATGAAATGGTTCAGCTTAGACAAAGAGAATTTATTTTCTTATGGTTTTGAGGTCAGGAGAAACATGCAAATCCAGGCATCAACAAGGTGGTGCTCGCTC
Organism: Tamandua tetradactyla; assembly: GCF_023851605.1. NCBI lineage: Eukaryota > Metazoa > Chordata > Mammalia > Pilosa > Myrmecophagidae > Tamandua > Tamandua tetradactyla. Next base: position 107,370,208 of record NC_135330.1, on the reverse strand, counting down.
CTGAAGACTGGCTGCTGGTGAGCCTTGGCTCCTCTGGCACATGACAAGAAATCTGGTGGCATTTGTTTATCTCTCTTCTCTTCCAGGATTTAATGATTTCAGCTTCTTGCTTCTATGGTTTTTCTCTCTCTGTTTCTGAAGTTCATTCCACTTATATGTCCTCCAAGATTAGGATTAAGATTCATCCGACTGAAGTGGGCCATGGCTTAATTGAAGTGATCTCATTAAAAGGACCTACTTACAATGGGTTCATATCCATAGGAATGAATTAAATTGAAGTGTGATTTTCTTACTTACATATAGCTCCAAGCCACCACAAATACTGTTTGCATTTATTTGGAATATAGTCGCTTTTGTGAGAAACTGGTGAGGCTAGATTATCCTCAGATTTCTGGAAAATATTTTATAATAAGCCTAGCCATGAAAGGAAGGATTATACTTCATGGATCATCAGGGGGGAAATCTGGTGTTCAATGCCATTATTTCCAGCAGCAAACATGAAAATACTTTAATCCATTTCTCACAATGTAGATTTCTAGATTTGCAAGTTTCTGCTTTATGACTGTCCTACATAAACAAGAAGGGATTTGAATGCGTGCTGTGGTATAAAAATCCAACACTACTTTCCAACAGAATGAGCAAATGAGTAAATGTGCATTGTAAATAAATAATGTCTGAGAACCTGAGAATTTGTGCAATCTGAATTAAAAATTAGGAAAGTAATGCATGGAATTGATGACTTCATTTTGGGCATGCAAGTCATTTTTCTGTTCATATTCTTTTTCTCCTTTTTTCTTTTCTTCTCTTTCTCCCTCTTCCAGCATCCCTCCTCCCTACTTCTAAAACAACACTGTTCTCAAAACTCTCTCAGGCCTTCTTAACTGAAAGCAATGACTCTGAGTCACTCCTTTATATTAAGTGAAACGCTCTTGCATGACTCTCCAGGGATGAAGTGATTAGCCCAGCAAGAAGCTGGTGGGCTCCGGTTGTCTCTGTGAGTGGTAGAAAGAATTAAATACAATTTTACAAAGATAACACTGAAAGAATGGTGTTTTCTTTCAAAATATGTCCTTCTCTGAAACATCAGCGCAGACATATGTCGAGATAGAAACCGGGTCATATTTCCAACAGTTGAAGACTCAGATTTCATCCAACAAGACTGTTTGTTCTCATGCCCAAACTGGATCCTACACTGTCTCGTTGTCTGGACTATAATGGAATAGAATATTAACTTCGGACAGTGGAGGTTGAGTTGGTGCCAATCTTCCTAATGAACATGTGGTTTCAATAATAATACAGCTACTTGCACATTCGGTGGCAAGGTGCCAGGTACTTAATGCTGAGGGGGCAACCCATGTAAAAAGTGCCATCTCCCTATTTGATTACATTTCCAAAAATGCTTGGGGTCCAGGATGAAACCCAGAAAACCGAGGAGTGTCACTCAGCTTCGGGTACTAGCAGATGAGGAGAAGCCTCCATGCTCAGATTCTGCAAATGTGAAGCATCTCAGAGCCTTGAAAGGGATAACGCTGCAGTGCGGAAGAATTCAGGCTGGCTCAGAGGGTGATGGGGTGTAGGGGTGGAGGATTAGGATTACTCCTTGTTGCAAGTTCCTGGTATTCTCAACTCTGCGACTTGAGGGTCTGAAAGCTAAAGACAGTGAAATGAGTTATAGTTTAATGATGTTCCCACTACACTGACAAAATGGATTCAATTACATAATGGTAGCATGAAATGTTATTAAGAAAAGGGTCCAATGTCTTGAGCCCAGACTTTTAGAAAAGCACGATAAGATGCTTAAAACAGCTGAAATGGCACATTTATAGGCTTTCTGGCCCTAGGTTTGTGGATGGGGAAAGAGTAGCTACATTTGCTCATGCTACAGTGCTAGTCCGTTATCAGGCATTTAAGGCTTGGAGAGGGGCTTGTTGGAACATATTTGGCTTGATTATTATATCTCAAAGGTCACTGTTCTTTTCAGAAATGCTTTGGTGAAATGCAGAGCTCAAAGGCTTGCTGGAGGCTTTGAAGGCTTGGAATGGTTTGGTAGGGCAATAGATTTTCTTGGAGACAGGATCCCTTCTCTAGCATGCCCAGGTTTAGAGGAAAGGCTTTTTTTCCTTCAATTCTATCTTTCCCTATGAACGAGAGGCTTTTTATCTTTGTTTTCTTTTTAATTTTGTACTGTGAGTTTTATTTTTTGTGGTGTACAGTTTTGACAAATGCGTAGGGTTGTGTTGCCACCCCCAAATTCAACATATGGAGAGTTCTATCACTTCAAAAAGGTCTTCAGGCTGCATAATTTGTTGAAAAGCTTTTCTTTATCTTTTGAATTACCTTTCCACCTTTGTCAAAGGTCATTTGACCACATTTGTGTGGGTCTTTTTCTGGACTCCAATCTGTTTCATTCATGTATGTGTCTACCCTTTTCTAAGTACCAAACTTTTCTTTTCTATTCTAATGCTGTAATAAATCTTGAGAACAGATAGTGTGAGTCCTCCAACTTTTTTTTTGCATGGGCAGGTGCTAGGAATTGAACCTGGGTCTCCGGCATGGCAGGAAAGAACTCTGCCTGCTGAGCCATTGTGGCCCACCCAGTCCTCCAACTTTGTTCCTTTTCTTTTTGTAAATTATTTTAGTTGATATTTACAAAAGAAAAATCATCCTGATATTTTGATTGAGATTACAGGGAATCAATTTGGGGAGAATTATCTTTGAACAATATTGAGTTTTCCAACCCACAAACATCATATATTTTTCTACTTATTTAGGACTTTGCTTTTTCTCCATTGTTTTGTAACTTTTACACCTAAGCCTTCATTTATTTTTAAAGCAGTTTTATTGAAATATGTTTATATACCATACAATCCATCCGGAATTCACAATCCGTAACTCACAGTATATCCACAGAGTTGTGCAATCATCACCACAATCAATTTTAGAACATTTTCATTACTTTTAAAACAAAAGCCCCATACCCGTTATACCGTCTTATTAATGACATTTAGCACTGGTGTAACCTTTGTTACAACTGATGAAAGAACTTTAAAATAGTACTGTTAAATATAGCCCATTAGGTGTATTTTTTCCCCATTTATCACCCTACTGTTAACACCTTGTAATAGTGATACATATTTGTTCGAATTCATGAGAGAACATTTTTATATTTGTACTATTAACCAAGTTATCATCATCCACAATAGTTTACTATTGTTATCAAGTCCCATAGTTTTTCCTCTAGCTTTCCTTCTAGTGGCATACAAGATCCCAAATATCACCATTCAACCACATTCACACACATAATTCAATGCAGTTAATCACACTCCTAGTAATATGCTACCATCCCCTTTACACATTTTGAAACAGTTACAATTCACTTCATTAAAAATTTAGCGCAAATTAAGTATCAGCTTCCCATTCTCTACCCTCATTTTATCTCCTGGGTATCCTGCATTCTAGAATTTAACTCTACAAGCTTGTTTATTATAATTAGATCATATTAGTAAGATCATACAAAATTTGTGCTTTTGTGTTTGGCCTATCTCACTCAACATGGTGTCCTCAAGTTTCATCCATGTTGTCACAATCTATAAATGTTAGTCTATAAATAGTACTATTTGAATTCCAATTGTTTATTAATTTTGGAAAATTCTTTGCATATTGACTTTTTATCCTGCAATCTTGCTAAACTCACTTATTAATTCTAGGAGCAATTTTTTGATAGAGTCCATGAGTTTCTCTCTTCAGACTAGCATTTTATCTGCAGGTAGAGACAGTTTCATTTCTTCACTTCACTTCATTTCTTGCCTTAGTGCATCAGCTAAGATTTCGAATATGATGTTGAATAGTAGTGAGAAAGGACATCCTTGTCTGGCTCTTGAGCTTATGGGAAATGCATCCAGTTTTTCACCACTAAGAATGTTAGCTGTGAGTTTTATGCTACATACCCACTAACAGTTTAAGGATATTCCCCTTTGTTGGGGATTGAATCTTTTCCTCTATAAAAACAAGTTCAGATCTTAACCTGCATGCCTATGGGCATGAAACAATTTGTAAATAGGACCTTTTGCAGTGGTTATTGCTTAAAGTGTGGCTAAATTGAATCACTGTGGGTTTTAGTACAATTGGAAACATTACAAGGAGAGGAAATTTAGGCTCAGTCAATCAGAGGAAAGCCACAGTAGAAGGCAAAAGCCAGAAAACCAGAAGAAGCCAGAAGTCGGAAGAAGATCACTCTGTCACAATGGCCCACCTTCACCAGAATGCTCCCACCCCTGGGAGAAAGTGTGGCCTTGCTATCAACTTGACTTTGGACTTCTAGGCTTCAAATCCATGACATGATAAATTCCTGCTGATTAAATCAGCCCATTGTGTGGTATTTGTCATAGCAGCACTTGTAGACTAAGCCTTTCTACACCATCTGTTGAGGGTTTATTATGAATGGTGACTGGAATTTGTAGAATGATTTCCATGCACTACTGAGCTGATCATATTTTCTTCTTTGCTTTGAAATATGGTGAAATACAATTGATTACTTTTTGAAATTTTGAACCAGTCTTGCATTTCTGGGATAACTCCTACTTGATCATGGTGTGTTCTGTTTTTCTTTGTATTGGTACCTAAAATTTGCTAATATTTGCATAGAATTGGTATTATTTCTTCCCTAAATATTTGGCAGAATTCTCCAGAGAAGATATCTAGGCCTAGAGTTTCCTTTGTTGGAATGTTTTAAACTATGAATAGAATTTCTTTAATAGATAAAGAGTAAACAGTCTCCCATCAAGATGTACAATTTGACAAGCAAAGTTTGGGCTAGGATTCAGCTCCAATTTGTTGCCTTGGCTATGTACCTTTCTGGGGTAAACAACCTGCCTAATTGTACAAAGCAGTACAGTCTGCTTTCAGTCTTGGGAAAGACTGAAAGCCCAACTTAACTTTGTTTTTGGAAGAAACAGGCAGGACATTTATTTCCCAAATTTACAGAGCTATACACAAAATCTTTCAAATTTATTGGTATAAAGTTATTTGCAGTAAACCCTTTTACTGCAAATTATCCTTTTAATGTCTATGGGGTCAATCCTGGTATTTATTGTTTACTCCTGACATTAGTAATTTGTGTCCTCACTATTTTTGCCCGATTCTGTCTGACTAGAGGTTTATCAATTCTACTGATTTTTTTTAAGAACTAGCTTGATTTTTTTTTCTCTATTTATATTTTTTTTTTTTTTTTTTTTTTTTTTATGTGAACAGGCACTGGGAATCGAACCTAGGTCTCTAGAATGGCAGGCGAGAACTCTGCTTGTTCAGCCACCATGGCCTGTGCTTTCTATTGGTTTTGTTTTCAATTTCACCTTTTATCTTTATTATTTCTTCCCTTCTGTTTGCTTTGGATTTAATTTGTTCTTCTTTATCTAGTTTCTTAAGGTGGAAGAGAATGTCATTAATTTGATAACTTTTTTCTAATATAAGGATCTAATGCTAAATTTTTCTTAAGCACTGCTTTAGATGATTTCCACAAAATTTGACATTGTGTACTTCCTTTTTTTTTTTTTTTGCATGGGCAGGCATAGGGAAATGAACCTGGGTCTTCGGCATGGCAGGCTAGAATTCTGCCTGCTGAGCCACTGTCGCACTGCCCTGTACTTTCTTTTTTATTCAGTTTGAAATATTTGTAAATTTCCCTTGAGACTTCCTTTTTAACCTGTGTGTTATTTAAAAGTGACTTAATTTCCAGATATTTGGGGAGTTCCAGATATCCCTATTATTGATTTTTAATTTAATTTCAGTATGGTCAGAGATCATTCTAGTATGGCTTCTTTTCTTTTAAATTTGGTAAGAAACTTTATGTGCAGAGAGATGATCTATCTTGGTAAATGGTATAAGTGCATTAGGAAGGAATGTGGATTCTGCTGTTGTTGAGTATAATGTTCTATAAGTTAGGTCCAGTTGCCTGATTATAATGGCAAGTTCTCCTGTTCATTTCCCAAGAGAAGAGGACTGAAATCCCATCTATAATTCAGGATGTGTCTTTTTCTTTTCTAAATTCCATAGGTTTCTGCTTATATATATATATATATATATATATATATACATACATACATATATATATATATATATATATATATTTTTTTTTTTTGCATGGGCAGGCACTGGGAATTGAACCTGGGTCTCCAGCATGGCAGGTGAGAACTCTGCCACTGAGCCACTGTGGCCTGCCCTGCTTCAATAATTTTTAATCACTGTTAATTGAATAGACATTTAGGAATGTTATATTTTCTTGGAAAGTTTACCCCTTCATTAATATGTTTTGTCTCTCTTTTTCCCTGGTAATATCCCTTTACCTGAAGTGTACTTTATTTTATATTAATGTAACTATGCCAACTTTCTTCTGATTATTGTTTGTGTGGTATATAGTTTTCTATCCCTTTACATTGAACTCATCTGTATCCTTTAGTCAAAATGAGTTTTTTGTAGACAACATATATTTCAGTCTTACTTTATCATACCATCTGACAATCTCTCTTTTAATCGACATATTGAGACTGTTATATTTAATGTTATTATTGATATGTTGGGTTAAGATCTGCCAACTTACTAGCTGTTTTCTATTTGTTACATCTGTTTTTGTTTATTTTCACTTGTTCCATCCTTTTTTTGAGTGATAGTTTAAAATTTTTATAATTTGTTTTTTATCTTAAATATTAGTTTGTTATTTACATCTGCTTTTTATTTACTTTTAGGGTTTGCCCTAAAGTTACAATATAATTTTTAATTGATCTGAGTCTACCTTCAAATAATATATTACTTCATATGTAGTGTAAAGAGTTTACAACAGTATATTCCTAATTCCTCCATCATAGTATGTGCTATTTTTGTCATTCATTTTAATTTTACTTATGCTATTGGCACCCAATAAATTACTACTATTTTTGCTTTATGTAGTCAGCTATCATTTAAAGCATTTAAAAGTAGAGAAAATACATTTTTAAAAACCTTTATCCATTCCCTTTCCAGGACTCTTCATTGCTTTGTGTAGGTCCAAGTTTTTGTCTGGCGTTATAGCCCTTCTGCCTGGATAAATTCCTTGAACATTGCTTATAGTGCGGGTCTGCTGGCAATGAATTTTCTTAGGTTTTTTTTTTTTTTTGGTCTTTATTTCTCCTTCATTTTAGAAAGATGTTTCACAGCGTACAGAATTCTGGGTTGACAATTTTAAGTCTGCGTTTTAAAGACATAACTCCTCTTTTTCTGGGGTGCATAGTTTCTGATGAGAAGTTTGCTGTAATTCTTATCTTTGTTTCTCTGACTTTTGGTTTGGCTAGTAATAAACTTTATTTTTCAGGTGAGTTTTAGGTTTATGGAGAAATTGTGCAGATAGTGTGGACAATTCTCATATATCACACCCAGTTTCGCCTATCATTAACATGTTGCATCAATATGGTTCATTCATTACAAATAATCATCCAATATTGATATATTGTTTATCAACTAAAGTCCATATTTTATTAAAAGTTCCTTAGCTTTTATCAAATGTCCTTTTCTGTTCCATAACCCCATCCAGAACAGCATGTTATATTTAATTGTTGTGTCCCCTTAGGCCTCTCTTGATTGTGACAGTTTTTGAGATTTTCCTTGTTTTAATGACTTTGTCAGTTATGAGGAATATTAGTTTTGTAGGATGTCCTTCAATTTGTCTTTGTTTGGGATTATGGATGTTTGAGAAGAAGACCACAGAGGTAAAATGCCATTTTCATCACATTTTATTAAGACTAAGTACTATCAACATTACTTATCACTGTTGATGGTAACCTTGATCATTTCGCCAAGGTAGTGTTTGTTAGGTTTATCCATTATCAAGTTACTCCTCCCACCCTATTTTCCATATTATATTATTTGGAAGGAACCCAGCATGCATGTCCTTAGGAGGACAAATTTATGCTCCCCTTTCCTTGAAGGCAGAGTACTTATAAAAGTATTTAGAATTCTTCTGCAAGGAGATTTGTCTATTCTTCCTCATTTATTTATTTATTCAGCCATTTGTTTGTATTTTTATTAATATGTGTTTTTTTGGCTACTTTAAAATCTTTTTCTCCTTTCTTTGTTTTTCAGCAGTTTGAATAAATGCCTCAGGTTTGTTTTTTCTTTTATATTGTATTGCATGTATCTTCTTTGGTGTTCTTTGTGTTTCTTGGATCTTGTGCATGGAATCTATCATTAATTTTGGAAAATTCTTGGCCATTATGTATTCAAGTATTTCTTCTGCCTTATTCTTTCTCTTCTTGTGAGATTCCAATTAAACATATCTTAGAAATATCACAGTCTTACATCACTTGGGTGCTCTGTTCTGCCTATTTTGCTTTGTTTTACTCTTTCATTTCTTTTTGTGTTTCAGTTTGAGTAATTTATATGGACCTGTATTCACATTTATTGATTCTTTCCTTAACTGTGTTGAATCTACTGATGATCCATTCAAAGGGATTCTTTATTTCCTCTACTGCGTTTTTTGCATTTCTAGCATTTCCATTGTGTTTCTTTTTTTGCTTCCATCTCTCTGCTAAAATGCCTCATATAATTCTGCATGTTGTCTCCATTTTCTACTAGAAACTTCAGCATAATAATTATAGTAATTTTAATTCCTTTTCTTACAGATTCAACATCTGTGCCTTATCCAATTGTGGTTCTATTAATTTTCTCTTGGTAGTGTGTTGTTTTTCTTTGGTTTCTTTTTATGCTTTATAGTTTTTGTTGGAAGCTGGATATGTTCTGTAGAAAAGTAGATAAATGATAAATGGTTTTGATGCTTGAAAATTGGCACGCTTTTCCTTCCACCAGGTCTTTCATGTGTATTATTGAGTCAATTTAATTATGAATTGAGCTGAGATCGGGGATTTGTGTTGCTCTGGTTATCACAGTGCATCGCAGACCTTAAATTCCTCTTGAGAACTTTGTGTTTGGAGTGGAGACTGGTTTTCCAGAGGACTTTTCTCAATATCTACCATCAGCTTTAGGTCTTCCTTTTGCCCAGTGCCTCAGAGAAGGTTTCTTTCCATGCTCTTTTAATTCTTCATACTACTATAACACTATGTGTTCCATGATGTTGGTTAGCCTGGGGGTGTTGAGCCAACAATGCATTTTCTGCTGTTCTCATTAATGCTCAAACTTAGAAAAGACACTATGTCCCTGAAGATCTTTTTCTATATGTTTTTAAATATTTTATTTTTAAGAGTATGGCAACTGCCCCTATAGATCTAGGCATCTGTAAGGAAGCATCAACTTGATACAGATTAATCCAAGAAGCATATTTGAGCATCTAATATGTCCCTGGCCCCAGGGCTATGGGCCAAAGGTACAAATGTGAATAAAACTTGGCTCATAAAATTCAGGAGCTCTATAACAGAGAACCACAAACTGGTAAAAATGACAACTTAATGTGTGTCATGATAGCAGTAGATCCTTTGTGCTTTAAAATCCAAAGGAGAGTCATTTAGCTCTATGTGACAGAAGATGGTGGCCAGGGAATTTTTCCTGGAGGAAATTCAGTCGTACCACCATTTTCTAGGATTTATTACTTGTGGTCCTTCAGGCAAGAGACAGTAGGTTTGAGATGAAAGACAGAGAGACCTGAAGTTTTGAAATAAGGATGTAGGAGGTAGATGAAAGAACTATAGAGAAATGCAGGTCCTTCTAAATGTGGGAGTCTCTGCATTATTTCAAGTATTTTCCTTTTGTCAACTCTAGAAAGATCAAGTTTTTGATTCAGACCCAGATTCAAATCTGGTTTTGAAATCTGTTTTTACCACCTACAACTTGAGTAGTATTTGAGCGAGTTATCTTCCTAAGGCTTGTTTTCCTCATATGTGTTTCCTATCTCATAGGGTTGCTGAGATCATTATGTGACATGCTGAGATCCTAGAAGATCCATAATGGGCTGTCGGTGTGGTGGTGGTTATGACTCTTATATGCAGCCATTAAATTTAATGGTTTCAGCCCTTTAGGTTCCCCTGATAATTAGCTTACTTAAGGTCTTCTGAGTCTTCTTAGAGATGAGAAACATCTGTCCTTCTTGTAGAACTTCTTCCCAGAGTGGTTGAGTCTCTGCTAATGGTGAGGAAGACAACTGGCATCCAAAGCAGACCTCATAAAAGCCTAACTGAGCACTCAACTCCTGTGGTCATCTCTTATACTCCTTAACATCTCAGAGTTTTGTCCAGCAAGCATATGGGACCCACAGAGTTCACAGCACCACAATATCTTGGTCATATGTACTCATCTGTTACACTCAACCACCAAACTGAAATAAGATATTTTCTTTTCTGGGCAGGATTCAGAGTGAGCTCTCTTAGACTCAACTGGCCCCTGCAATCAGGGTAAAAGGACTGTAATTGAAATGTCACTCAATGAGTTTGCCAAGAATAATGAAACTGAGATGACTACCTTGCCTTGTGGTGAGTTCTCTCCTTTGGAGATTAGCAAGATGTTCAGAGAGATGGGCAGAAGGCAACATTGGATGTCTTAGCCCTGCTATTTCCTTCAGTATATAATCCAACATGTTTTAGGAACTGAATATCAATGATAAGCCCATGACAGTTTCTTCTTTAGAAGATCAGGGTTTATCTTCTCCACAAACAGAGATTCTAGCCTAGATTATAGGAGCTGGGTGGAGGAGGTAGGGGGTACTTCCATGCCATTCTTCATTAATTCATTTAAAATTCTCAGTATTTTGCCTACCTTTGGCTAAGCTTCAGGGAGATAATGCTAGACTTTTTTTCCCTAATGGAATTTATAGTCTGGGAGGTTCAGAGTAGGGGGAGAGATAAGTATTAATCCAATGATGCAAAGATAAATGTACTCTGAAGGAGAGTTATCTGATTTTGGTGTTCAGGGAAGTCTTTCCCAAGTGAGATAATTTCTGAACCAGGTGAGCTGTCAGGGATGGGGAGAGGCTTCTTTCTCTATGGATAAAGTTTGAAATATTCACTAGACGGGTGGGAGAGAGAATTGATCAGATGCATGTAGGAATCTCGTTGAACCTTGTTGTGGTCATGATTGCTTATAGTGTTCATGACTTTACAATGATGCTAATCTGCTCTACATGTCACTTTCTTTGAAAATAATTGTATATTTAAGCTCAGACACAAAGGAAAAAAGGGCAGTTAGTGTTCCAGATTAAGTTGTATCCTTCCAAAAAGATACCTTGAAGCCCTAACCTCTGATCTGTGAATATGACTTTATTTGAATAGAGGGTCTTTGCAGAGGTAATCAAGTTGGGGTCATACTGAATTATCGAGGGCCCTAACCCAGCATAGCTGGTGTCCTTATGCAAAGAGAAGAGACAGACACAGATACAAAGGTAAGAGAGCCACTAGAAGGAGGCAGATATTGGAGTTATGTAGCCACAAGCCAAGGCATACCTGGGTATACCAGAAACTGAAAGAGACAGGAGTGATCCTCTTCATAGAGTTTTCATGGGAGCATGGATCTTTAAACCATCCAACGGTAATAAACTCTTCTACCTTGGGTGGTGCTGGACTTAGAAGTGGAAGTGGTTTCAGAGTTTAATGTGCACAGCTTTGTATTATGTAAGTTAAAATCTCTGTACAATGTTTGGCATGGTCCTAGAAGTGTTAACATGAGTAAATTTTAAGAGGGAGTAGATATTTCATTTCCTGGACCAAGAGAGTTAACCTGTCCCCAATTACTTAGGAAAGAAATTAGGTTTGTTGTTTAAAAAAAAAAACACCAGAGATGTGATTGGGAAGTCATCTTCAGAAGAATTAAATTAATAACCTAGGTACAGATTAAAACCAACCACATCTTGAAGGGCTTACAAAATTCTTACAATTTGAGAACTTTCTTATATTTACAAAAATAACTATTTCTTCCTTTACTCAAATGTACTGCTCCCAGGTACAACTCCTTTAGAGTGGTTTCTCTCATTCCAAAAACTGTTAACTAAAAGAGTTGTTATAAGCACCCCCCCTCAAGATACAGTGGTAAAATATAGGATTACCACAATAGGATAAATTGACTACAAGAAACATTTCTATTAAAAAATGCAGAGAAGTGGAAGCACATAGCAGCCACTCTCCATAGCAATTTGAATTTTAGCTAGGCACTTAGTGCCAATTGCTACTTAAGGTCCAGTCCTGCTTTCTGAAAACGTGATATTTGTCTCTACTTACTGGGCCATTTTTCCTTATTTATAAGAAATGCTATTTGCAACCAAGTACTTATCTCGACCCCTGACCTGGCACTTTTCATTTCAAACTGTCTTTGTAACTTTTAGTACAAGCTGGTGATGTTTATCCAAGTACAATTCTCTTAATAAATTTGTAGCTTGCCTATGAATCCTATTGTAATTCATTCATTTGGACAAATGCCACACTCATAAGTCTCTTAGAGTGCATCTGAAATCTTTCTGAGTTTTCAGAAAAGGTCTTACATCAATGTCTTTTACTTCATCTTTACCTTGAGACCACTTTTTAATTTGAGAAACTTCTGCTTGCTGGACAGATTATCCTAGGCACTATTTCCTCAAGACGCTTTTTAAAAAAGCTGAACAGTTCTGTTTCTAATTCCTCTGTCTTTATCTGTACCATATCATATGCTTCTAAAAGAAACTATTTGTAACCTTCAGTGTTCCATCTGGAAATCTCTTTAAACCAAACTCACTAGTTTATTAGAAATATATTCTCTTTTCCCAATTACTATGGATAACATATTGCCAAACTTTTTAACACTACGTATTACCAATCCTTTTTATTTCAGTCTCCAAAAACAATATCTTCATTATCTTCCCAGTCTCCATTAACAGCCTTCTCAAGGCCTCTGGCCTCTGTCCAATGTCTGGTCCAAGCCAATGTCACATGTTTTAGCACTCCAGCTGTAGGTACCAATTTCTGTGGTGGTTATCCATAGCCACATAACCATTCTCTCCGAAATGTAGTGACTCAAAACAATAATTTATTTTTCCCCTCTGGATTCTGTGGGTTGACTAGGGTCAGCTGTGTGGCGCTCACTTGGAATCATTCATGATATTGTAGTTAGATGGTGACTGGGAATGGCTTAGTAAGGCTTGAGTCAGTTGGTTGTTCACATGTTTCTAGTGCCTCTGCTAGGATGGCTTGCACAGTATGAGACTAGTTAGACATTTCTCTCCCTACATGTGGTCTTTCCATATAGCAAGCAAAGGCTACTCTTAGGAGGAAGGTCTTGCAGTATTTGGACTTCTTATGTGGCAGCTGGCATCCCCCAGAGCAGGTGCTTAATGACAAAAGTAGACTCTGCAAGGCCTCTTAAGACTGATCTTGGGCATTTGTACAGCACAACTTTTGTCACATTCTTTTGGTCATGCAGGTCAACTGGATTCAGTGTGGAAAGGGACCAGACAAGAACAAGGATACTAGGTGGTATGGTTCACTGGGGGCCATTTTTGGAGACTAGTTACAACTTGTGGACATGTCATAACTTATCTAATCATTCTTTCCTTGGTTTGTAATGACTTTGGGTTAATTAAAATTTGTTACTATTATAAACTTTGCTGCAGAGAACATCTCTTTCATGTGCTTTTTTTTTTTGTCAGTCCTTCTCAGTCATGATACTCTTTCATTTGAACATAAAAGAGGAAGTTTAGGGAACGCTACAGAATTAGTATAAATCTTCTGTGGAAGAAAATATGTTTAAGACTTGCTGATAAATTTTTGAAGAAGTAATAGTGAAGAGAGATTTGCCCCAGTGATTTAAGCATATGCTTTATAAAGCTACTGTAATGTAAATAGCATGGTACTTGCAGAGAGAAATACAAGTAAAGTAGTGGATGTTTTAGTTTGTAAGATGCCGAAATACAATATACCAGAAATGGAATGGGCTTTTAAAAAGGGAATTAATTAAGTTGTAAGTTTACAACTCTAAGGCTGTGAAAATGTCCTAATTTCCAAAGGCACAAGGGGAAAGAAAGTACCTTAATTCCAAAGACAGGGCCGATGGCGTTCAGGGTTGCTCTCTCTCAGCTGGGAAGGCACATAGTGGTGTTTGTTAACTTTCTCTCCTCATTTCATAAGGCTTCCTGGGGGCATTTTTCTTCGGCTCCAAAGATCTCTGGTTGTGTCGGCTCTATTGGTTCTAAGCTTTTTCCAAAATGGTTCCCTCTTAAAGGACTCTAGTAAGCAACCCCACCTTGGGAGACTAATCTCCATGGAAACCATCTAATCAAAAGTTACCACCCATGGTTGGGTGGGCCACATCTCTATGGAAACAATCAGAAAGATCCCGCTCACCTATACTGAATGAGGATTAAAGGACATGGTTCTCTGGGGGTACATAATAATTTCAAAATGGCACAGTGGAGTAGAGAAAAGTCTAGAAACAGACTCAAAATATGTGTAAATTTAAGATTTTATAATAATGGTATTTCAAATCAATTGGGGAAATAATCTTATTAGGATTATTGGTATTTTTTTAGAAGACTAAGTTTTGAATACCTGTGTCATACCATATGGAAAAACAAATTATATATGGACTAATGATATAGATATAAAATGGGACCCTATAAAAATATTGAAGAAATTTGAAAACAAAGTACTTTTAGAGTGATCTCAGAGTGGGTAAATCTGTGAAGCAAAAGAAAGATGTGTATATAAAATTTAAAACTTCTATATGATGAAAGACATTATATTGGCTTTTAATTTACAATTAAAAAGAAAAAATAGAATGGAAAAATAATGAACTGTGACCCTGCCATACAGCATACAAAAAGAAAGAAAAAATAGAATGAAAGAATATATTTGAAACACATATGAGAAACAAGAAACTAATATCTTTAACATATAACAAAATGAATAAGAGCTCCTTGATGTCACAGAATACCCAGTTTGTATTCAATTTCCCCTAGTTCTCTCAAAAATGTCTTTTTAAAAATGACTTATTGAGGTGAAATTCACATAGCATAAAATTTACGTTTTTAAAGTGAACAATTGTGTGGCATTTAGTATATTCACAACATTGTGAAACCAATACCTCTATAGCTTCAAATCATTTCCATCACTCCAGTGTAAAACCCTTGTCCCATTAAGCAGCTTCTTCCTATTTCCTCCCATGTGCATTAGTTTATCTTATAAGTTGTTGTCCTACCAGATATAGAATTTAACATCTCATTTTTTTAATGTAACATAAGATAAGCATTACTTCAAATCCTCATAAATTAATGCAAAACATCATTTTTGATGATTTCATAATATTCTGCCAAATGTGCATATCGTAGTTTACTTAACTATCCCACCACTATTAGAAAAATAATGTGGTTTGCTATCAAACTTTTTTTTTTTGCATGGGCAGGCACCAGGAATTGAACCCAGGTCTCCAGCATGGCAGACTATTAAACCTTTTGAATAAAAGTTTAATCATTCATATTTCATGCTTGTTTCCTTAGAGATGTTGTGGTAGTTAGATTCAGTTGTGAACTTGGCCAGGCGAAGGCACCTAGTTCTATTGCTGTGGACATGACCCAATGGTACGTGAACCTCATTTGTTGCTGATTACATCTGTAGTCGGCTAGGAGGTGTGCCTGCTGCAATGAATGATGTTTGACTTAATTGGCTGGTGCTTAAATGAGAGAGCCTAACGTAGCACAGCCCAAGCAACTAGGCATACCTCATCTCAGCACTTGCAGCTCAGCCCAGGCCTTTGGAGACACAGAAAGAAAACACCCCAGGTAAAGTTGTTGGAACCCAGAGGCCTGGAGAGAAGGCCAGCAGAGATCACCCTGAGCCTTCCCATGTAAGAAAGAACCTCAGATGAAAGTTGGCTGCCTTTCCTCTGAAGAACTAATTAAATAAATCCCCTTTTATTAAAAGCCAATCCATCTCTGGTGTGTTGCATTCCGGCAGCTAGCAAACCAGAACAGATATCCAAATACTTATTTTCAACATGTTTGCTAGCCACTTGAATTGGCCTTTGAGAATTGTCTGGTTTCTATCATTTGTGTATTTTATGCTACTGCTTTGTTTAAATATTAATCATTTGAATTATTTTTGGCTATTTTCCCCATTCATTGATATATTTTAATATTGATTAGTTTTATAAGTATGCTGAAGTTTTTCATTTACATATGAAGTCTACTACTCTCCTACTTTGTGACTTCTTCCTTATTTAAAAATTTTAGATTCAGTGGCACGGGAAACAATTTTTCAGCACATAGCTGACGTGTAGGTGTTAGAACAGGAGCATGCGAAGGTGTTTCATCTCTTGTGCCAGGCTAAGGAAGAAGGGAAGATAAGACAGGAGAGTGACATGTGACCTTCACGATTAGAGCAGCCCAGCTACAGTGACCGAAGGGAACCCTTGAAGGGCTTAGGTGGGCATAAGTTCTTCAGTTAGTTGCTTTGGGTGGCTATGGAGGGGCTGTGGCATTTCATCTGCTATGCTGTACATGCTGACAACTCAGCTCCTCTGCTTTGTCCCTCCTTCCCTAGCCAGTAACATTTCTGCCTCCTCCTCTCCCTACCTCCAGCTCTGTGGCATTATTCTATTGTCTGAAATACCAGCTGCATTTGAGATAAACCAGTGAAACACTAGCCTGTTTTTACCTCTCATAGGTTCAAGAAGTGGTCACTCTTTTACTACCAACCACCTATTACATACCAGGTACTCCTGGGAGGAGCAAAATAGACAAGGTGGTCAGAAATGGTCAGCTCAAGGGTTTATTTTGAAAGTAGGACTGAGAAAGGACTTGTTCAAGGATTGGATGTGGGTTATGAGCACAAGAGAAGCCAGAGACAACCCCAAGGCTTTTGCTATGACCCACCTGAAGCAAGATGCTGCCATATACTAAGATAACATAGGCAGTAAGAGAAGAAGGCTTGAGAGGCAGAGATCAGGAGGTCAGGTTTTGGACCTGTTAGGTTTGATTTGCTATGACCCATCCAGATGGAGATATATGAGTCTGGAGTTAGAGAGAAAGCTCCAGGCTGGAGATTTGCCAACAAATAGATGGACAAGACCACCAACAGCGTACCTAAAGAGGTGAAGAGGGTGAAGGGCTTGGCCTTGGGACCTTCCGATGGGACATTATTAAGAGGGCAGAGAGATGAGATCAAACCAGCAAAGGACATGGCAGAGCAGTAACCAATAAGGTAAGAGGAAAACCAAGAGAATGTGAGATTCTGGAAGCCCAACGAAGGGAGTTTATCTAGCAGGAGAGAATCATCAACAATGTTAAATGCTGTTAATAGGTCAAGTAAGATATAGGCTGAGAATTGACTTTTAGGTATAGCAAAATGGAGGTAATAGAGACTTTGATAAGAGCAGTTTCAGTAGCGTCTTGAAGGGGAAAGCCTGAAAGAAGTGGGTTCAAGAGAGAAATGGGAGAAAAAATTGGGACAGTAGAGATCTGCACTGTCCAATATGCTGGCATCCAGACACATGTGGCTACTGAGCATTTTAAATGTGACTACTCTGACCTGAAAGGTGCTTTAAGTGTAATAGACCTACCCAATTAGTATGAAAAAGAAGGTAAAATATCAATAACGCTTAAAGGTATTATATGCTCAAGTGATCATATTTTGGATATATCGGACTAAATAAAATATCTTGTTACAATTAGTTTCATTTGTTTCTTTTTACCTTGTTAATGTAGTTATTAGAAAACTTCACATCGTAGCTGTGGTTCGCATTATAACTTCTGGACAGCAGTGGTGTAAACAATGCTTCTGAGGCATTTTGTTACAAAGGGGAGTAGAGAAATGAAGTGGGAGCTGATGACAAAGTGAGATTAAGAGAATTTTTTGTTGTTTTTGAAATGGGAGAAATTGCATCATATTTGTATTAGGAATAGTGTAGTCGAGA
This sequence comes from Tamandua tetradactyla, assembly GCF_023851605.1. Classification (NCBI taxonomy): domain Eukaryota; kingdom Metazoa; phylum Chordata; class Mammalia; order Pilosa; family Myrmecophagidae; genus Tamandua; species Tamandua tetradactyla. The sequence continues at coordinate 107,352,367 of NC_135330.1, read as the reverse complement.
GTGAAAATGGATGATGCAGCAGATGAGGGCAATTGCAGGATGGTGTCCTTGAGCAGGGGGAAGTATTTGGGTTCTAGCGCTCGAGCAGAGGGTTGGCCATAGGGTCATGGGCTGTTCATTCAGAGTCATAGCAAGAAAGGCAGAAGGCATTGTCTAGAAACAGAGAGCTGGGTATATACGGAAGTGTGACTGGTAAGAAGAGGGAAATTTGGACACAGACAGACACACAGAGAGAAGACAGCCATGTGACAATGGGGATTGAATTATGCCACAAGCCAAGGACCCTGAAGGACTGTTGGCCATCGGTGTAAACCAGGAGGGAGGCGTGGAATGGAAACTTCCCTACACACTGCAGAAGGAGAGGCCCTGCTGGCACCTTCACGTCAGACTTCCAGCCTCCTGTGAGACTGTAGACGTCTGTTGTTCTAAGCCAACCCGTCTGTAGTTCTTTGTTATGGCAGCCCTAGGGAACTAAAGAGGGGTAGGAAGGGTTTTTCTGATACATACCACAGACCACAGAGTTTGACAAGAGCTTCTGGACTGTAGGGTGGCTTGGAAGAGAGCATAAGAGACATCAAGGATTCTCTGGTAGCCCCTTCCCGAAGACAAAAAATGAAGGAACCTATTGGGTAACTCTCCCCACTCAGTCACCTCTTCTGTTTTATTTCCTGTTCTCAATTTTTTTCTATCAAAGCAGAAAATAAAAGACCCACCTCTCCCTCCTCCCTTTGCTCAGTGTTCAAGGCAGTTTCTCCTGCCACAGGGCAGCTTGCTTTCTAAGTTTAATTGCTGCAAACATGCTTGAAGCCAGAGCCTTTAGATGACCAACTCAGCCTTTTGTGCTTCTTGTTTTCCTTCTTCTCTGCCTTCGAGAAAGAAAAGGATGACCCTATCTATCCCAGCGGCTCAGGAGGAGGCCCGGGGCCTGGCTGGGGAGCAGCTTCCCCTGCGCTTTGGCTGCTCCTGGACTTCCGCAACCAGGCTTCTAAGAGAAACCACCGCTTCCTTCCCTGGGCCCCCCGGGCCGGCGTCGGAGGCAGTGAGGCTGATTCAAAGTTAAGTTTCACTTTGGGCTACTTTAAACATTTGCTTTATCCTAAAAGATAAAGGGATCCCAAATCTTTTCAGGTCCCCCTCGGGAATATAGGCTTCTTTGATGTCCCAGTATATAGTACCATTTTGAAACCTCTCTTCACATTATTAGTTGTAACCCCCAAAGGTCAAAAAATATGTTTGGATAAAATCCTTACTCTGATCTTTGGGTTCCCTGGGCTTAAAAGACAATAAGTCTGGACAATATTGAGACTGTTGGACATAAACCTACAACTTTTCTAATTCGTACGGAAAAAATAAAAAAAGACTGCTGGACAGCCAGCCAGGCTGGGCTCAACACTGACTCCCAGACTTGGCACTTTCAGAGTTGTCCAAATGATGATATACTGGTGGGAAAGCATAAGGGGGCTGAGGTGACCAGCTTAAAGTTGCAGATTTTATGTGAGGTTTAGCTGGAATCAGAGCAGAAAAATGACCCGTGTGCTGAATTCTGTTTTCTTCCCTTGCTGTTTTGGAACTAGAGCACATAAAAATACCTGAAGTTTATTTTCTGTGAAATATTTGCAGTTCACCTTTGAGCTCGTGAGCATCTGTACCTTAAAGACCATCAAAATGGAAGAGTTTACAAGAGGCCGTGAGTTGGCACAACCAGGCAAGGGAGGAGAAAGCCCTCGGTACAAGTAAATATTTTACTACACCTATATTTGCAGATTGTAACTGCCTTAAAGGACAGCCTTCTTTCTCTCTTCTGGTTTGCTTCCTCTCCTTTCCCTTTCCTTTGGCTTTCTTTCTTTCTGTCCTCCTTTTTTTTCCCCCCTCCTCAAATTAATTGTTTCCATTTGCTTCTACCTGCTTCTCTCATAGTTAACCTGTCAGTGAGTTATCTAAAGAGTTTACAAATTTCTCTAAGTTCGTCATAATTATTTTCTTGGCTGGATGTCCTTCTTATTCCGTGTGAAGAAGCAGTTGGAACTGGAAAGACTGGAACTGTAGGGTGTGTCGAGTTGAGTTACACCTGTTGTTGCAAAGCCAGGATTCATGAAACAAAACAAAATGATAAACAGTCAATCTTAATAAGCCGCCTGCCTCTTTCTCTGACTGCTGTCATCTCTTTGTACATGAGGTCTGGGTTTTGGAAGAGATCCCTCAACCTACAACCTCCCCACTTAGCACTGGATTAGTTTACAGTAAAGCAAAGTTCACCAGGAGGAGGTTCTTGAATCAGAGGCAATAATTTCTTTGGCTTTAAAAGACATTTGAAATTAAAAAAAAAAAAAATTATTAGAAAGGTTGTGGGTTTACAGAACAATCATGGATAAAATACAAGATTCCCATACACCACCCTACTATCAGCACTTGCATTGGTGTGGAAAATTAGTTACAATTGACAATAATACTTTTTTGTAATTCTACTACATTTTAAACAGTATTTTCATTTGTTACAATTGATGAAAGATTATTAAAGTAGTACCATTAACTATTTCCAAAGTTTATATAGGGATATTTTTCCCATATTCCCAACTTATGATTATTATTATTTTCACGCATGTCTTTATTTTATTACTCATCTGTCCATACACTGGATAAAAGGGGTATCAGTCACATGGTTTACACAATCACACAGTCACACAATAAGACCCATATAATTACACAGTCAATATCAAAGATCAAGGCTACTGGATTACAATTCAACAATTTCAGGTATTTCCTTCTGGTTGGTCTAATACACTAGAAACTAAAAAAGAAATATCTATCTAATGAATCCATAGCTACAATCATTTGTTAAATTCTAATTTCTCAGTTACACCTCCACCCTCTCATTTGATCATTCTCTCAATCTTCAGGGATATTTGGGCCATGACCATTCTAAGTTCTTTGGGCTGGAAAGGGGTGTCAACCTTATGGGGTAAAGGAATGAACCTGGTTGATTTTCTTGGAAAGACTGGGACCTCTGGGTTTCAGGGCTTACCTGGCAGAGGAACAATCTGGAAACTTTCGGTTTCTGAAAAAAATAAGGTTAGTAAAATTTCTATAGAGCCTTAGATAGAGCCCAGATATTTAAATTTTAACAGTAACTTTTTTCCCCAGTGGGATTTACCAGGAAATCCCAATAGGATTTAATTTTAACAGTGAGAGGTATAAGGGAACAAAACATGTTTCTAGACATGATCTAGACATGACAGTTTTTTGTATTTAATGTACAGTTGAGGGTTAGGGTTGGAGTTAGTGACCTGTCTTTGCAAATGAATGAATTTTCTTCATTTTTACAAGGCTGAAAAGCAAAGGGCCAGATGGGAAAGTACCCTAACTCTTTGGATGGGGTGCAAGGCACTGCCGGCCACTGCCTCATGGAGATTGGCACAGTTTTCCACTAACTCCATAAAGGATTGTAATTTAAAAATGCATTTGGGCTTAAAGTTCTGTCTTAATCAGCAATTCCATGGCAACATTCATTCCACCGTAAAAATTAGTGATCATTTCAGTTGGTCAAGGGAAAAACAAAAGAAAAGAAAGCAGAGATACAATTGCTTTATTCTGAAGATTCATTGAGTTTAAAGAAAAAAATATTTTGTACATGTGTGGCAAAGATTCTGATGTGTGGGCTCCCACATTCTGCCAGAGCTCATAGACCAGTCCCGGCTAAGTCCTGTCAGAGAAGAGGCCAGCCAACAAGAAGGAGTTTCTTTGCACTTTTGGCAAGAGACCTAGTTTCTCTAAGGCCTGAGAAGTCCGGGGGCAGTTGAGGACAGACACAACACCTACAACCATTGGAAAGCTTGTTCCCAATGTTAGCAGCATCTGGGTTGAACTTTTTTCTCCATTTAACTCTTGAGAGGGGAGAAAGAAAGTTCAAAGGGATGGGGTTTGGGGAGGAGGGCAATCTGAGTGCTTATTCAAAGGGCAGCTAGCACTTTGCAACTGGGAAGCCTCTGACATTGGGCTCTGGCCAAGGCACCTCATCCTTGTGCTCCTGTTGGCTTTTAACAGGCTCCACAGGCCTCGTGGCCACCCCAACAGCCAAGTCTGCTAAATTGTTGGATGGTTTTGGTGATGTGGGCTGAAGTCCACCATGGCTAAGTTAGGATCTCTGCGCTCACTTCATTTGTGTCACCCTGTAAATGAAGTCAGAATCCAGCACTGCAGATGGGAAAAAGATGGTTCTCTGCACTAAACTTTTCCATCTCATTCTGGTGGGAGTTATTCCCTTGCTTTATAACATGCCTCTGGGTTGATGATACCAACTCTGTATTTTTGAAGATTCAATGGGGTCTGAGTTTGTGCTGTTCTAATACTTCTGCAAACTGTTCCATGACCACGATTACCTTATCCTATGAGACATCTTTTTCCAAAAAAAAACACTTTACTTATGTTTAGACAAAGTATCAAAACCACAAATAATGGGATTCAAAGAGACAGTCACACACCAATGTTCATGGCAGCATTTTTCACCGTAGCCAAAGGTGGAAGCAACCTGAGTATTCACAGGTAGATGAACAGATAAACAAAATGTGGTATATACATATTGTGGAATATTATTTGGACATAAAAATGAATAAAGTTCTTTTACATAATACAACGTGGGTGAACCTTGAAAATATCATCCTGAGTAAAAGAAACCAGACACTAAAGGAGAAACATTGTGCATGAATTCCCTTCTATAAAATACCCAGAATAAACAAATTCATAGAGACAGAAAATAGATTCCATTATTGCTGAATGGCTGTCTCAAGATTCCTAAGACTGTTGTAGCAAAATACCACAAACTGGATGGCTTAAAACAACAGAAATGTGTCGTCTCCAGTTCTGGAGGCCAGAAGTCTGAAATCTGCAGGGGAGGATCCTTCCTTGCTTCCTTCTAGTTTCTAGTGGTTTCCTGGCCACCCTCGGGCTTCCCTCTCTGCCTTAATTGTCACGTGGTCTTCTCCTTGGTGTCTGTCGGCCTGTGTCCAGTTCTTCTTTCATTATAAGGACATGAGTTGTATTGGATTGGGGGCCAAGCTCCTCCAATAGCACTTCATCTGAATTGAAATGATTTCATCTGCGATAACCTTATTTCCAAATAAGCTCCCATTCTAAGATACCTAGGCACATCTTTTTGGGAAAAAATTGAACATGTAATAATGGGTACAAAGCTTCTTTTTGGGGTGATGAAAAATTTTTGGTAATGGGTGGTGGTAGCTGGTAGCACAAAATTGTGAATGCAGTTAATGCCCTGAATTGTACACTTAGAAATGGTTAAAGTTGCAAATTTTATCTTGTGTACATTGTTACAATAATACCATTTTAAGAAACACTTGAATTAAAGTGACAGGATGGCTGCATTTCCTTTTAATGCAGACCATTTGATTCTTTGGAAGAATGTACCCTTATTTGACATGCTATTTTCTATTGATTAAGGACTAGATTCTATGATTTAGACATTAACTTGTAGCTTTGTACCCAGTCATGATGCAAATGATTTCTGCCCAGTTGAAAAGATAACCTAAAGGTGATATGTCATTGCATTGTGTGACATTCATTGATTTCTACCTCTTTTAGCAATCTCATTCCAACATTTGCCCTCCAACGCCTTATTTATACCCAGCTCTCCAAATGCTCTTTTCACCAGGTTTAGCATTTTCCTGGTTCCTTCACTGATGAGTTAAATAAATCTTGGTTACATGCTCACTTTATATTTATATGGGAGCCATAGTTGTAACTTTTCAGCAATTCACTTTAAATTTCTTTCTTGCCAAAGCAGCCAGTGTTAATAATTGCATTTCTTTATTGAAGTTTTTCTTGCCAGCTAGACAGGGGCTCAGAAGTGTCAGAAGAGTGAGCACAAGACCTACACTGGGATAAACTAGAAAATGGCTTTCTGTTAAATGTAATCATAGAATTATTCCTTTAAAAAAGAAGAAGAAGATGACTAATTAACAATGCAGCAACCTATTTGGCTTCTAAGTATGTCCATGAATTTCAATTTAATGTGAAAGCAAAGTTGAGTACATGGTAATTCTTGGGCCAAGAATTACTAAGCTTCTGTTCATCACAACTCTACTATGCAAACACAAGGCCGGAAGGCTGAAGAGACCTCAAGGTGTATTTCCCAAAAGGTACAGCAGGAAGGCTGGCTTAGCTCACAAATCTGCAATTTCAACAAAAAATATTTAAAATAAAATAAAAATGAAAGGCCAAGTTTCCATAAACTCTGCAGTTTTATACCCACCTGCAGCCAAACCTCCTTCAGTTGGAGATGAGCCCCTTTTCTTGCAAAGGGTTTACTCTTTCAGCTCTGCTCTACCCTGGCAGAGTGGAAATGACTGTGGAAAGCAAGCCAGGGCCAGAATGCTCAATGATTCCTTTTCTTTCCATGTAGCTGTATGTGTGTGTGTGTGTGTGTGTGTGTGTGTGCATCTGCACGCCTGTCTGTATGTGTGTGTTCACCCCCTCACGGCACTGGTAAGTGAAATGCTTCAAAGATCAATTTATTTGGCAGTTTTGTGAATAGCAAGTGCCTCATTTCTGAAGTTTTGCCCTAAGGATTGGGACTTATTCTCAAGGACAGAGGTTAACATCTTGGTCGCTTTTGAAATATCTGGCATCTAGAAGAGAGATCAGCACGAATTAATCAATGAATGGCTGAATTGTATCGATTTTGCTTCTTCTTTTGCCCCATGTGAGAGGCAATGCTAAGACAAGTGGTAATCTCTAGACAGAAATTAAGGGAAGGTTAGGAAAGCAAACAATGTGTTGCAGTGCGTTCACACAGGCCACTGGAGTCCTGTTAAAAACCTCCAACAGAGTTTAATCGTTGTCACATTGCAAACTCTACCTTGAAAAAAAGAAAAAATTTAAGCTACAACCTTCCTCAATTTTCTCCATCGATGCGTGCAAACCCTCCATTGTGAGATCATCTGCTTGAGTCTGGCTTTAAATTATTCAATCATCATGTACTCCATTATATTTTGGTAGCCCTTTGGCTAAAATATTGGTGGTCCATCCTGGGAGTATAGAGACATCCTGGGGCTTTTCACCCTGTGACATTGACGGGTAACAGCTGGAGAAATCCTGCTGCTAGAGTTGGTGAGGCCCCCTCAATTTCTAGGAAATCTTTTCTAATTCTGGTTTTATACTTTTACGGGCCTTTGCTTCACATGTGGTCCATGTGTTTAGGGTCATTTCAATCTTTTAAACAAAATTGGTATCCAGCCTATTTATTTATTTATTTTTTGGCAGTGTTTTGAATTTTCACTTTGATGTCGCAATATTTCAGGAATAACCACGAGTGATTTGGTAATTCTTCCCGATATTTTATTTTAAACCTTAGGAAACCATGGTCAGTATCCACGAATGTTTATTGTGTGTTGGCTGGGAAGGAGCCCCATTCACGGCACTTTAATAGGCCTGCTCGGAAGGATCTGGATTTCCAAGATGTTCCATTACCTGGTTGGGGAGTCAGATATATCCCCAAAGAGATCTTCATTGTTTCCTAAGTTTTAAAATTATTTTAAGTTCCCAGTTTTTAAGGTCATTGTCTGCAGGACAAGAGCATTCAGTAGTTTTTTCCTCTATTACATGCTAGAAACTGTAGTTAGGCAGGCATTTTATATTGCACTTCCTAATTCCTCACACCAATCCACCAGATACGAGGATGACTAATCTTATTCCCATTTTAGAGATGTGCACGCAGAGGCTTAGTGAGACTGATCTGTTCCAGGTGGCACCCCAAGCTTGGAATTTGGATTTGAGCTCAGGTCTGTCTAATTCCACAGTCCCTCAGCTATACCATGTCTAGTTTTCTTTGTGGTAGCCTTTTGTAACTTCTCATTGGATAGTTTAGATGCCATCTGTCATGTGGTGATATATTTTAAACCTTAGCAAATGAGGTCTGCTTTGGTGAACAATTACTGAGTGCCGACTAGCTCTCTTGACATTTTTGTTGTCGTTATTTTATTATTTATTTATTTTTTATTTTTGTGTTTCTTGACATTTTACATGTCCATTTTGCATAGTTTGGATTTCCAAGTTATTTCATTAACTGATTACTTTGATCAGGTATGTCTCTGAAAGGGGATTTGAAGAGTGAACCTTATTTTAAATTACCAGTTGCTCACCATATTTTATTAATGGCTGAGAACACCCAGCACTTTTTGTTCCTTAAGTATTGAAAAATGATTGTTACCAACCCTAAATGAGCTTGGTAACAAATGTCTTCAGGCATCAATCAGTAGGACTATGTGCTCTCTGGCTCTTTTTGAATGTTTTCTGTCTCCCCACGATCTGGGTGCAGTGTGATGAGATGTTCTGCTGAGAAACAAACATTTAAAGAATAAACAGAGTGGACAGAATCAACAGAATAAATCCTGACTGTGGAGGAAGCTTTGCAAGATGGGCTCCTTTGCGGTCTTGACTAACTCACTCACCTGCCTGAATTGCCTAGTATATGCCCAGAGTTTTCTTTTTTTGAATTGGTGTAAATGGTTCATTGCAGCCAAGTCATTTGGCTTCTCACTAACCAGCACAGGGATTGAGACTGGCTTTGGGGGAAACTAGCAAACTTGGCAACCTCACTGAACAAACCTTTACCTCCCAAACACTTGCACATGTGCTGAGAAAGAAGGAAGGGAATGGTTCACGACACATGCACACACCCCACAGATACACACACAATCATTCACACACACAAAAACACACACACACATAAATAACCACAAAAATCATACACACACATAAATGCACACATAGTCACACAAACACACAAACATCCATACACACAAACATACACACAAATGCACACACAATCATCTATACTCACACACACACGCAAACACACACAAACACTCACCACATCAAACGTAAGCATACACATTCATTCACACATGCAAACACACAGACACACACACATACACGCAGAGAGAGATAGGACTACCTAATATAAAAGAAATGGATTTATTATTGTTAATTATTATGGCTGACACCTCGAATTAAATTACACATTCTTCTAAAAATTTTCCATTTTATATTTGTCAAATATTCTCTTCTGAGGGTCTTTAAATTGTACATTGCTCCATAAAAATGGAATAGTTGGCATTGTCATGTAAGTTGGGTTGGGGATGGGCAAAAAAAGGAAAATTGAAGAAGCAGTTGTCAAAAGTTACCAAAAAAATGAAAGAAAAAATAAAGCATGCATTCACTCATTCATTCATTCATTCATTCATCATTCTTGGTGATATATCAGTTAAACAAAAAGTTTTCCTGCCCTGGCCTTGCGGAACTCATGTTCTAGCAGCAGAGACAGACAAAGCAATAAGCAGTAAGCAATAATAGATAACTAAATCTTCTAGCTTGTTAAAAGGTGGCAAATACCATGAATAAAGAAGAAGAGCAGGGCCAGGGGCGTGGTGGGGGAGGGCTGCTTAGACCAGCTCAACTGGTGGTCAGGACAAGCCTTGATGGGAAGGCAGGAGCTGAGCTGGCAAGCACATGCAGAACAAGCATTCCAAATAGAGAGGCAAGCATTCACACAGGGAGGGTCAGCGATGTGATTGAGGACCAGCAAGAAGAGACCAGGGTGGGTGGAGAGGAGCCAGTGAGGGGAGGAAGTGGGGAGAGAAGTTACAGCAGCGATGGCCAGTGGATAGATCTTTCTGGGCCTGTGGGACGTGTGGGGACTTCGGCTTTCCTTTGGTATGAAACAAGGAGCTACTGCATGATTTTGAGCAGTGGGGTGTTCCAGTTTGCTAGCTGCTGGAATGCAACACACCGGAGACGGATAGGCTTTTAATAAAAGGGGATTTATTTCATTAGTTCTTCAGAGCAAAGGCAGCTAACTTTCATCTGAGGTTCTTTCTTATGTGGGAAGGCTCAGGGTAATCTCTGCTGGCCTTCTCTCCAGGCCTCTGGGTTCCAACAACTTTCCCTGGGGTGATTCCTTTCTGCATCTCCAAAGGCCTGGGCTGAGCTGCTAATGCTGAGATGACGTATGCTGAGCTGCTTGGGCTGTGCTACGTTGCGCTCTGTCATTTAAGCACCAGCCAATTAAGTCAAACATCATTCATTGCAGCAGGTACACCTCCCAGCCAACTGCAGAAGTAAATCAGCAACAGATGAGGGTCATGTACCATTGGCTCATGTCCACAGCAATAGAACTAGGTGCCTTCACCTAGCCAAGTTGACAACTGAATCTTACTACTTCTGGGCCTGTGGGATGTGGTGGGGACTTTGGCTTTCCTTTGGTATGAAATAAGGAGCTATAGCATGATTTTGAGCAGAGGTGGGGGCATCATCTGTTTTACATTTCGGTGACTGGCTCCAGCTGTTGGACTGAGAAGACCCTCTCCTGAGAGGTGGGAAGTAGGGGAACTGGTGAAGAGAGTGGCTAAGCCTGGGAGAGATCCCAGCTCAGACCAGGTATTGTCGTGGAGGGAGTGAGAAGGTGCCAGGTGTGGGAGACAGTCAAAAGTTATCTTAAAGCCATCATATGTCCTGGTGGATTGCATCTGAGGTGTCAACGGGGTCAAGGATGTGTCTAGACCAAGGTTTTTGGTCTGAGTCCTTGGGAGGGTACAGGAGCCATTGCCAAGTTGGAGAAAGCCCCAGGAGAAACCTGCTTTGAGAGGAAGATCAAGAGTTCAGTCTTGGAGTGCTAGGTCTGAGACGTCCCTTAGGCATTCAGAGAGAGGTATGAATCCAGGCTAACCATCTGAGAAGGCTAACCATCCCTGGCATACGGATGTTATTTAAAACTGTGAGGTCGAGTGAAATCACCAAGGGACTGAGTTTGTAGCAAGGAATGAGCCCAGGACTAAAAAGGAAGGTTGAGGAGGAAAGGAAGGAGCAGCCAACAATGTAGGGTTAAAACCAACACCCTGTGATGTCCTAGAAACCAAGTAAGGAAAGTGCATCTGGCAGGAGGGAGAGCACCACTGTGTCAAATGCTGCTGAGACCTGGGAATTCAGGCACCAGGGTATCACTGGGGAGGGGATGAGGGCACAGTTTTGGTGGAGCCGGTGGGGATGAATGTCTGATTGGAGCTGAAATTGGAATCAGGTAGAACGGACAACGCTTCTAAGAAGCTTGTTGCAAAGAGAAGTAAAGAGGTTTAGCTGGTGCAGGAAATGTAGCCAAAAACAAGCTCTTAACTACATCTTCTTAAGTTTTGAGAGTTCGCATGCTGATCACAAGCAGTCTGATAAAGAACAAAAATTTGTTGAAAAAGAGATGGCAGCAATTAATTAGGAACAAAATTGGAAGGTAAAGGGCAGAGAAGAGAGTCATTGCATTCTAACTTGCAACAAATAAAGTGAAATGCAACCATCTACCCAAACTCTGCCCTTGTCTTGGTGGGACTCTGGGCTGCTTACAAGAGGTCTCACCTTCAAGGGCACCAGCCTCACTAATAAGGCACCTCCTAAGCCTCATTATCACACACTCCTACCCAAAAGTTTCTCAGGAAGTCAATGTTTCCCTATGTGGACAGCAGGAACACCCTCCACTGGAAATGAGAAAAGGAGGGAAAATTCCTTAGTGGAGTTCCCTCTATCAACAGAGCTGTTTGTGCCCCAAATGCCCAAGGCAATTCCTTACTAAGTAGAGTTGTTACATGGGAGAGAGTCTGTAAGCCTTGCAGTCCATATCTGTGAAGCCCTGTGCTTCCATCACTTTCAAAAGTGGTAGAACTTGTTCACTGTTTGTGTAGCAGGACAGCTATACTTGGGGGCTCAGGTGGGGCTGTCACAGAATTGGGCACAAGGGAGAACAGAGAGCTTGTGGTCAGTGATAGAGGCAAATGTGCCTCCTGGGGGGCTTTGGAGATCTCAGGACAGAACCCACGGTAATATCCACCCCCCATCCCCATCTCCATCCCCCCGACTGCCGCCAGCCATGGGCCACCACTGTAAACTTGAATCATGAGCCCAGGTAGCTCTGATAACCTCCAGGACAGCCTTGGTTTGAGTTACTAGCACACACTTCAGCCCCTCCCTGAGGCTTTCCTAGAAACCCAGCCATGGACTTTATGTGGATTCAGTCCAGGGACTCCCTTCTTATCTGATAGAGTGAAATGCTTTTTTTGGCATTTATTTTCATTTGCAACAGTTGGTGAAGACTTGGCCATTGGCATCTCTAGTTTTTTTCTTCCTGCCCTACATATCCGCGCTGTTCTCCCTCTACTGCTATTTATGGGACATAGTAGGGGGTCCTGCATTTAAATTATTATTAGTAGGTTTTTTTCATTCCAATTTTTTTTTGTATGCTGTACGTCAGAGTCACATTTCATTATTTTTCCATGTGAGAATCCCATTATTGCAGCACCATTTGTTGACTTTTTGTCTGTTTGCTTGTTTGTTTTTGGGGGAAGTACATGGACCAGGAATTCTCCCACATAGCAGAATTCTACCACTGAACTACCCTTATACCCCTCAGTAATAGGGTTTTTCCTTTTGGTGTGTGGAAGAGAATATTGATTCCCATTTACCAGGGAAAAGGTACAGCTGAGAAACAATTAAACTTGAAGGTAAAGGTTTAAGGGAGAGGATGGGAAAGTGAGTTTAACCTTAGCTGTCTCCAAGCCCTTCTCCTCTCCAGGTGTATCCGTGCCTTTGAGCACATCTTTGTGAAAAAAGCTCACCCTTTCAAGGTGACATTCGTTGTCTTGGCACTGAACCCCAGAATACCAAGGATTAACAAAGCCCGCTGGACTGGAGATGGTCTTCTTTTGTACAGAGTGTCCTGAATGGGGAGGAGAAGCGAGCAGAAGAGGTGCTCAGTCCACCCCTTTAGGTAGTTTTGTATTTCCCTTGACATTCTTTTTCCTTGATACTGTGCTTTGCTGCCCTGTCTTATTTGAAGTATTTCCTTCTGCCTTTACGATAGCCTTATAGAGGTCCTCCTGTGGCATACAGACATATTTCCCATAGTGAAAGGAGCAAGGAAGGACACTCCAGAATCCCTCCGAAGGGTCAGGGATCCGTTTGTTGACTTTTAGAGGTGGTGGCAGCTGAGGAGGAAGGTTCAAAAGACCCAATGTTGTGTATGAATTATGATGTGATAGGTTCAGCTTTTAGCTCTCAACTGGGCAGAACTTCAAAGATAGTTTTCAATGGTTTTCTTCATGGGACCACACCATCATCCTCAAGATGTGAGTGTGAGGATGCTTCCCATCTTACATCACTCACAAATAACCGCCAGAGAGCAACAAGGAACAAAAACTATAACAATTTACAGTCTGCCCCCTTTGATGTAAGGTGGGATGGGACATGCAGAAACAGCTTCGAGTAGAGTGTGGTTGAATGACCACAGAAAGCAAACCCTTGCTTCCTTGAGAAGAGAGCAAACAGCACCAGCAAATTAAAAAATATTAGAAAGCCTTTACTCTGATAAAGTTGGCTTGAGTTGGGGCAAGGCGGGGTAAGGCAAGAGAAAAAGAAACCAAAGGGCATTTGCCAAGGATTTGCTGAACACGTTAAAAGGAGGAAAAAAAAAAGTGCTGACTGGCATTAAATTAAGTAAAAACTAAAGATTACACAAAGGTAAACATTCCTGTAAATGTTTGACTAAAAGCTAACTGAGGACTCCAAATGACTCTGCTTAATTTACAGATCAAATCAATAATAGCCCCAGGGGACTGCGGCTGCTAAAAGTGGGAGGCGAGGGGGCTGTTTTATAACCAGAAACCACGTTATTATTTTTAAATTTAGAAAAAGAAAGTTAGAGCTGAAGTTGCTGCTTTAGAAACTTCAGGGAAGGAGAGACAGATAGAGAAAAAGAAGGGAGTTATATGTCTGGGCTTGCTGGGCTTGCTGGGCTTGGGCTAGAAATATGGTTGAGAAAAAAAAAGAGAGGAATGTGTGGCTTTAAAAATAAGTCTTGTCGGTGTGATGGTGGCTCAGTGGCAGAATTTTCTCCTGCCATGCCGGAGACCCGGGTTCGATTCCCAGTGCCTGCCCATGTAAACAAATAATAAGAATAAAATAAATAAGATAAATCTTCTAGGGGGAGGGAATGTGTTAGGATCAAAGAGTTAACTGTTCTGTGGGATAGCAGTCTTAATGAATTCTAGAGTGTGCCAGCAGCCCTGTCTACCCCAAATGAAGGCGTGTAAATTCCCCTGTGTTATCAAATAAAATTGGTTGAACTTTGCAACATCGAGCTTCAAGTTAAAACTTAAGTGTACAGTGATACAGGGAATGGTTTTAAAATTATAGTCCCTCTTCAGCCTAACCTCTTTTGACACAGTTTTCAATGCTTTTAAAGTGGGATGTGTAGTTTGTTTAGTAACATAGCAGTTGCTATCCTTAGATTGAGTTTTCATCATGTACTTTAATTTTCTAGGGCTGGGGGTGACCATAATTGCTGAACAATGCAACAGAACGGAATGGGCTAATTCAGCGCTTTTTACTGCCCTTTTCCACATAATACCTAAAATCACCCCCCTGACCCCCACCCCACACATGATATTCATGATTATGAAAGCAAGACACTTAACCCTCACATCTCCTGGGCTTGAATAATTTGCTTAATAAGGCGTAACACTTTTGCAGATCCACTCTCTTTCCGTCTGCATGTCATTATGGAGGCGATTTCACCATTTAGTGCAGCAGAGAGCTGATTCTGTCTCCTTCATGCCCTATAATGTTCAGAGGATTCTCATGGAATCGCCGTCCCTCCAAGGACACTTTGTTATCCGTGAGTCCCTGTCTGCTCTCAGGAAAAAAGCTGTGCTAGCTCAGGCTTGAGTTTACTCTCAGCGTCTCAAAAGCAAACAGTGGTACAGGCTGGGTATCATTCATCTGCTTTTCTCTGTTTGCCCGGATGAAATGTCAAAAATGCTGAAAGTCACCAAAATCTCTGCTCTTTCCCTTAATTGCCCCGGATTATCAGGCTGAAGAAATGGAATGGGCGGGTCTGTTCTAGGGCTATTAAATCTTGTGCTAACTTTACTGATACTGGGCCTTTGACTCCTGCAGCCTATTCTGCTTTTCAGTATCCTCCAGGGGCCTTCCCAGCACGTCAGAAACCAAACCCTCTGTCTGCAGGGGTGGCCTGACGCCAGAGCTTTTGCTTTGCCTTAAGAAGCTGAAACAGAAAAATAAAGCCGCGGCACCCCCTCTGCGCTGTCAGCGGGCTCACTTTATGTCCTTTATTGTCAGGTCCAAACTCAATGGCTGGCTCGACTAGGGTTACCAGCCCCTCGGGGCTATTTTATAGTTTGAACATCGCCCGGCATTTGCAGATCTTTCCATTTATGACTCTGCTCAAATATTCTGATGAGCACTTCTCAAAAATGTGTAGCCTCCAAATAGGTAGGTGTTCCAAGCCACAGCAAAACTGAACGAAAATGGCACTTTGGAGTAACCAGAATTAGGAAACTTTGACTTCTTACCTGTTATCCTCTGTATATGATGTTAAAAACAAAGACCAAGGCCACGTGTTTCCACTGGGTCAGCTCCTAAAAGAGAATTTGAGAATGTCTAGAAGGGATGGAACTTCCATGTATGCATGGAAATGTTTCTTTTCCTTTTTTTCCGTTTAATTCAAACAACTCACTGTAATTAAAATAAGTCTGTTGTGAATGGCGTTTTGTGGACAATATCACACCGTGTGGCCAGGCTGCATTCGGAAAGGTCTGCTGATTGTGATGAGTTGATCTTTCGTTCCCTTGCCTTAAACAGAAATTGGCTACATTTAGTTGGCTCTTGAGCTGTTTTAATTTGAACTTGAAAAAATAAAATTGACGTCATTTCTCAAAACTTCAAGTCACAAAGTTGGGTCACGGTAAATGGAATTATAAAAACAACAATAATAGCAAAATCTTTTTGTCTATCTATGATGTACAGCGCTCTAAGCACTCGACACGCAGTAATTCATTCAATCCTTGCAACAAGCCAGTGGGGCAGGTATGATTGATTGTTATCTGGTTATAGAGTGTAGGCACGAAGGGACAGGTCAGGGAGGTGTCTAAGGCCACACAGCCAGATTCAGCCACACACCTGTTTCCATCTAGTCCTGTGCTTCTTGTGGGGGTGGGGTGGGAGGAGACTCAGCCTCCTCTGCATCTCCAAGCATCAAAGTGTATGTGGCCCTGTGGTTCCAGGGGACCCTGCCAAGGAGCCTACCTCAGATGCCATACACGTCTCACTGGGGTGGGGGGAGAAGAGGTGGGATTTCTTGAAGCCAAACCAAACTCCATTCTCCATTATGCCTAAAGATCACATCTTTTCCGCAATTTTAAGAGTGGACTCTTTTATTGGAAAAGAATATGAGCTACGTTCAGCTTATTAACAAGCCCTGGAAATCATGCAAAGTGCTTTATATGAATCAACTAATTTTATTCTCATAACGGTAGGAGGTAAAGAGTATTATCTCCAGTTTACAGATGGGTAAACTGAAGCACAGAAAGTTTATGTCACTTGCTCAAGTCCCCCAGCCGAAGGGATGCAGAGCTGGAACTCAAATAGGGCAGCCTGGCTCCAGAGTCTAGCTCTTCTCATTGTACCATCTCACTAACGAATTGAGGGCTATCCAGGTGATACGAAGGCTGGCCATGAAATGAGTTGTGTTATGTAATTTTGTCAGAGTCCTATCATGTCTGATGGCAGAACCGGCCATTTAGTCACCAACAAGGATGGTTAGTGCTCCCGGGTGGCATCTCCAGAAGTAACACCCTGGCTGTGGGAGGATCAATAGAGCCTTATGACCTTCTTCCAGCTCTCAGATTGGATGACGTTTGATTCTTACTTCTATTCCTTATGCCTGGACTCTCCCACTTCAGAATATGCATCTGCAGTGTGTTCCAGTTTCAAAGCAACTTTTCACACACATTTCCTCCATGGGATGTGAGCCTCACCTCAGCTCTAGAGGGAAGGTGCAGCCAGGATCTTCATTTTAAGATAAGGAAGCAATAGCTCAAAGAGACAGGTCCAGGCACCTTTTTAAACGAATGGTCAAAAGCCAGATCTGGGACTGAAACCTGGCTTTCTGGTTCCCATCCCAAACACGTTTCAACTGTAATCCCAGTTCTTTCTTCCGTAGAAACAACTTCTCACAAGTTACCCTGTCTTCAGGCAGTTTCATGGGGAGACCTCAAAGCACTTCTCAAAACCCATTATTTGTTCTTTAGAGTGAGTCTCCATGAAGTTGTCCTTGAACTGGCTGGAGACCATGCCCACATGCTGCTGGTGCCGTTTTGGGGATCTCACTTGTGTGCGGCGGTGGAATCTCAGCATTAGACGAAGAGTCTGGAGCTGGTTTCAAGGATGGAGTTTGGGAACGAGCCTTTGGTGGGCCTCTGTGGGTTCAGGCCATGGACAGAGCATTCGAAACAGCCTTGGTGCAGTGAACAAGAGTTTGCCTTGGTTTCCCCCCTGGAGATTGTACAGACATATTGCTTTCTCTTAAAGTCCTTCTGCGGGTGAGAAGGACCCAGTCCCATGCTGTTCCCTGCTTCTTCCATCCCTCCTTGTGGATGGTGGTGCAAGAGGGTAGGCCACTGACTTACTTGTTCATTCCCCTCTCCAGCCCACAAGGGCCCCTCCTCACTGGAGGCCAGACACCGGAACCTCAGTTTGGAATTGCAGAATAGCCCAGGCAGTTTGCACAGAGAGGAATCTGTGACCTGGGGAACAGACTCTCACAACAAAACATGCTCGGAAAATAGGACTGGCTGGCTTGTGAAGCGTCTCTGAAAAAATGTAGCTGTCTCTGGTCAACCAGGCAGAGGGAAGGGCCAGGGGAGGGAAAGAGAGAAACCTGGAGAAAAAAGAGCCATGAAAAAGATATGTGAAAGGAAAAATAAAGCTTCTTTTTCTATATGGCTTTTGAGCTGGAGTTTACCAGCAAGGCACCTGCAGACACATGGACAGATTAATGCTCTTAAAATCAAGCAAGAGTGAGAATAACAGGGCGAGACAAGCAGAAAGTTACAGCTGGTCAGGGATTCTGGGCTGACACCATTAAATCCAGCAATTACTGCAGAATGGGGACGATTTCCCCAGCTTTGGGGCACACATATGGGGGGCAGGGAGGGCTGAAAAGCATTTATCCCATCCTTGGTACAGATCTCTTAGAGAATAAGGAAGGCTTTGCAGGAAAATTCTCTCTTCTGAGTTCTGGAGGCCAGGTTAGAAGCCTTTTGCCTGGTTGTAGCCTGCATCTGGGGTGGCCTTGGTGCAGGCTGGGACCTGGGCAGGAAAGGAAAAAGCGTGTGTGCATGTGTGCATGCGTGCACTTGTTCATGCGCATGTGCCCGCTGTGGCAATGGCTGTGGGCTTTCTGAGTTACACGGCTGGAGCCTCAAGATGCACATTTGTTTGTTACTTGCCATCCTTTGGATTTGGGCATGTACTTCTTTGGGGGAACAAATTAAATATGAAAAGTTTATAAACTTGGCAGCCGTAGTAAAGCAATCAATTCACTTGCCTGCCTAATTTTCTAAAACGGTTGAGTGCTGGTTTCTGTTTCACTGGTTTTTGTGAAAGACATCTCAGAACTGCTTGCCGCTAAAAATCAACACCCCCACACCCAAACACACACACACACACACTTCTGCGCTGGGAGAGCTGACCCATAATTGCCCGAGACATTCCTTCCTGGGCCTCTGCTGGCACCAGGCAGATTTATTCACTGACGTTGCTGCCATTAGAGGATGTTCCGCCCTAGTGAATACATGTTTTTAAATGTTCAGTACCTGTGCTTACAAAACCTAAAGGACCTAGAGGAGGTCCCAGCAGGCTACAGGGATATCCCGGAATTCTCTGGTCTAGCTGAGCTCAGAGTCTTGCATCGACTCCCTGTCTCTCAGGCAGAGCTCTCCAGACCTTATGCAGGCTACTGCTTTGGTAATTTCAAAATGCTTTATGGTGCTACTGGGCGTGAAATGTGCAAAGCAGCCCCTCTTTGGTTCAAAGCTCAGACTTGGAAGTCAGAACTCTGCTTGAATTCTGATGAGCCACTAACTGCACATGCATAACATCTTTTAACCTTTGGGTCTCAATTTTCCCATATATAAAATGGGTCAGCAATAATACCTGCTGCAAGAGTTAAATGAGATAACAGATGTGCAATGCTTAGTATAATGTCTGGTGCGTGGACAAGAAATGTTAGTGCAGTAAAGTTTTGCTATTATTATCATCTTGTTTACTCCAACAAGTAGCTGATCTTAGCATATTGAGGCCTAGAGTTTGGGGAAGGGAGCTTCTGGAAGCAAAAGTCACACTCTTAGTCACCGTTCCTCACTCAGCAGCCTCTGGTACACATCCCTTGACTTCTCCCTCTCTGGTATATGTTCCTTGGGCAATCCTAAACTGGAATCTGGTTGAAGAGAGAGCATTTTGAGCTACAGATCCCTCTCTTGGGAGGGGACTTGGTTGACTATCCTACATATTAGCCATTGCATTGCCAGGTTGGCACTTTGCACTTGGGGGAAGAGATGGTCAGAGAACGGCAGGTGATACAGGCATCACTGGAATCCCACACACTGTACACCAGAGCTTTCCTCTGCCTTCCTCTTAAACTGATGACAATTTGAAACTCAATGTTTTGCAAAGTACCCAAAGGAAGGCTGATGATGAAAATGTTCACCTCTGTCTTCCAAGGTTGCAGTCTATCCTGTGCTCATGCAATAAAATCACAGTTCTGGGCTTGAGTGAGGTGGCCTCAGTGAAATGGTAGGGTTCTTTCCCCCAAAAAGAATTAGGTTAGTGCTAAAAAGGTTCTCCACTTTAATTTTTCTACCCCATTTTTTTCCGAACTATTTAGTGCCCCTTTCTGTATATAATGCTAAGCAAATTACCAAGTGTCTTAGTTCCGCTATGGCAAGTACCACCCAATGGGCTGGCTTAAACAACAGAAATTTATTGTGTCATGGTTTTGGAGGCTAGAAGTCCAACATCACGGCTTTGGCAGGGTTTGCTTTCTCCTGGGGTTGAGGCATTCCAGCGATCCTCTGTTACAAGGAGATCTCTCTAATTCCTTGGTCTGCTGCTCTGATATCCTCCAATGTGTGGCTTCTACTGACTGCATGCAAATGTCCTTTGCTTCTGAGGACTCCAGTCCTATGGATTAAATCCACTCTAATTCAATCGGACCTCATATAAATAGAGTCTTCTAAGATAACATTCACTGGTGAGTCCACACCTTAACTAATACTATTTTCAAAAGTCCCATTTACAAATAGGTTCATACCCAGAGAAACACAGATTTTAAGACTTGAAAGTGTCTTTATTAGGGACAAGATTCAATTTTCAACACCAAGAATTCAAACAATTAACCAAGGCACATTTGGAGGAAAAAAAATAAACTGGTGACATACTTTGTGTGGCATACAATTCAGATAATTTTGGTCAACTCCAGGCTTAGATGGCTTGTGAATTTCGGGTACCTTAGTGGAGAGGAGGCCTGTAGATTTGAATGGAAGCTGTCTCAGTTTGCTAAAGCTGCCAGAATGCAATAGACCAGAAATGGGTTAGCTGTTTCAATGGGGATTTACTAGTTTGCAAATTTACAGTTCAAAGGCCATGGAAATGTCCAAATTAAGGCATTAAGAGGAAGATACCTTCTCTGAGGAAAGGCTGCTGGCATCTCGGGTTCCTCTGTCAAGTGTGAAGGCACATGGTGACATCTGCTGGTCCTTCTCTCCTGACTTCTGATTTCAATGGCTCTCTCTCAATTCCTGTGGGTCCTTGTGGGTTTCTCTTGGGGTGTTTCTCGCTAAGCTTTCTGGGCTTTGATTGTCATTTATCCTCTTCTCAAAGGATTCCATTAAAGGATTAAGACCCACCTTGTATGGGCGGGGTCACATCTCCATTGAAATAGCCTAATCAGAAGGTCCCACCCACATTAGGTCTGCCCCCCCCCCAAGAATGAGTTTAAAAACATGGCCTCTTGTGGGGTACATAACAGCTCCAAACCAGCATGAAGCCTACCCAAATGCTCTGTTCTCCCACTTCTTTTGCACCTCATCATTTCTCCACGGTCAGAATTAATGTAAGCTGTAAATATTCTTCCAGAGCTAGTTATTAGCCATGAAGGTTGGGAGGCCTTGATAAATATAAAATGTTACATCTAGGCACAATAGTAAATGAGAGCATTATCTAGATCACAAGAGACTCAGAGTTTTCTTTAATCCCTGCAGTCTTTTAGTATTCCAACAGTTCCAGGATGGAACAAAGTTCCATGGTATATCTTTTTAATGTGGCAGGTCTCAAGGGTGGATTGAGTTAGGCAATTCATCCCCTTTTATGCCCTGTATCCACAGACAACACTCCAATGGGGTAACATAAAACCACAGATAGGTGTATTTACAACAGTGTTTAAGTGGACTAATAAAGCAGCCCAAGCCATGTGGAGACGGGGGAAAGAAGTATCAGAGAAGGAACCACCAAAGCAAAAAATCTTCCCAACTGTTTCAAACACTATGCTTAAAGACACATTTCTCTGGCAACTTATAATTTTCTGAAATTAGCTCTTGGGCCTCAGTTCTTCCCCAAGGTGTTTATTTTGCATTTGGTCTCGGTAAAAGCCATTGCTTCCCAGGTCTTCCAGCCCTCACCACCGGACCACGCGTTCCTGCCATTCAGCAATCCGATGAGAGAGGAAAGGTTCAAGGAGGGTTACTGCTCAGAACTGGCCGACTCATTTACCCACCGTGTGGGCTGCTCACACGGTGGATGTACAAACCATCTAAAACATATTGGGACTCTACAATGCACACACACACACACACACACACACACACACACACACACACACACACACATTTTCAACCTGGAAGAGAGGACTAAGCTAGAATGGGAAGTTCTGAAACTTGTGCTCCCAGCAGGCGGGACCACCCCTCCTGCTGGCCAGTCCACCGCCAAGCTTGTCTGGGCATGTCAGCCCATCCAAAGCCAGGCCAAGTTTCAGGGAAGGAATTTGGCCGTATCTGGAGCTGGAGTTCAGGTTTGCTGACAAGAGCATGATCTGTTGGTTGTCAGCACACAGAAAAGGTGACTTTCAAACAAACAGCTGAGAACATTGTGCTAGCTGATAGTGGCAAAGCTTTAATTCCAATAGGAAATTTCAGAAATAAAAGCATTGTGCAGAAAATATAGGGACGGGGCAGGAAATGGATCCGAGGTTGCCAGGGGTCAGGGGTGAGAGGAAGGGATTGGTTGACTATGAATGGACGCAGAGAACTTCTTACAGTGTTAAGAAATATTTTAGGTCTTGATTGTGGGGGCGGTTATTTGACAGTGGATGTTAATCAAAATTCATAGAATGGTGGACCTAAAAAGGATGAATTTTACTGTCTATCAATTATAACTCAGTAAGCCTGAATAAGAAAAAAATCCATGCAGTTAGGAGGCTGTTTAAAACCAAATTTTCCTTAAAAATATATTGGATTTAATTATTTAAAAAAATCTTCCATGTCAAATCTCAACCTTTTAAGAGCCATTTGGAGAAACAGGATCTGAATGTTTCAGATTTGATTTTACTTTTTATTTGTTCATACATACTTTCTCTTCTTTTGACTTTTTAAAAAGAAGTCAGGTTTATGAAGAATTGGAAAACTATAATTCTAAAAATTTGAATTGATTCTGAGACCTCAAAGTGATGCTTATGGAGAGAATTTAGAATCTACTTATTAAAACCTAGGAAATCAGCTGTTAGTTCATGATGAGGCCTTGATATAAAATATACAAAATATCCATAACTGGAAAATAATTGTAAGGAGGAAAAAATCTCTTTTACAATAGGAGGGGAAAACAAAGCCAGGCAAACAACAATAAAACCTAGACACAGGCTTGGAAAAAATGTATAGAGCTTCTATGAATGCAGCTGTAAAACTTCAATTAATAAAATAAAAGTTGACTTGAATATATTGGAACATAGTCCATGTTTTCAGGTGACAGCACTTTTTTCCCAAACTAATTATTAGTTTCAAAATTACTGTGGTCAAAGTCCCAACTGAAATATTTTTAAATGAAAATATGACATTAAAGTTAATCTGGAAGAAAGTGTAGATAAAAATAAGCAAGAAAGATTTCTAAAGAAATAAAGAGATTTGTACTCCAGATTTAAAAATCTTGCTATAAAATGCACATAGCATGGTACTGGTACAAAACTAGACAGAGATAAGAAAATACAAAGTCCCCAAACACCATCATATATAAGAATTTAATATTTGATACATTAATTTTTAATCAGTGAGGAAATGAAAAGATTATTCCGTCATTAGTTCAGGAGCAACTGATTCTTTTTGAAGGGGAGGAGGGAACATTCATATACTCCCAAATAAAGTCTAGATGAAATAAATAATTAAATTAAAAAAAAATGAAAGCACAAAGCAGTAGAAAAAATTCTCATAAATATTTATCAACTGCTGGTGTGTACAGGCACATTTCAAGCAAAAAGGTAGAGGAAGAATCTGTAAGAAAAGAAGGTGGATTTTTAATATAAAAATTAAAAATTTGTATATATTAAGGCCCACGGTAAAAAAAAAAGCACAAAATAATCTGGAAAAAATGACAATATTTAAGTTAAAAGTTAATATGGTTAACACATGAAGAACTTCTAGGAATCAATAATTAAAGGATAAACATTCTAAATAAAAACGTTGTCAAGGTTCATGAAAAAGAAATTTGTATAAACATTAAAAAGAAGACAGTAACTCAAGAAAAAATTTCAAGTTCACCATTCATTAAAAAATAATTAAAAGAAGATACCAATTTTGTTTATTAAAATTTGACAAATATTTTAACCAAAAACCAGACAGATAGTTACCTATTCTTGGCAAAAGCTCAGGAGAAAGGGAGGTCTCGCACATGGTTGGTGGAAGTGTGAAAATTTTCCAAACTCCAAATGTCCTGTTAGAAATGTGGCAATGCGTATCTAGAGATTTAAAACTGTGGGTAACGTTTGACCAAATAATCTCTTTTCTAAGAATCTATCCCTGGGAAATATAAATATTTAGGTTCAAGAATGTTTATTGCATGTTACTTGTAACTGTGAAAAATTCCAAAACCAAGTTTAATTAATTATAATGTATCAGTAGACACTGAAAATTACATTCTCAAAAAAATGTTTGACTTTGGAAAATGTTAAAACAAAATATTAAGTGAAAAAATAGGATGCAAAGCTGTAGGACAAAAAATTAAAGGGTGAATTTGGCTAAATGCCCACATACATATGTACACACATGGAAGAAAGACTGGAAAGGTCTGTACAAATGAAAGTTTAATCGTGAGCCTCAGAATAATGGAATTATTGCTGTTTTTTCTAACCTTATGTTTTAGTACTTTGCAGGATTTTCTGCAAAAAATAATTTTTTTACCGCTACAATCAGAAACAAAAATTTTATTTTTGTAATTTTCTTTGCTATCAAGGGCTCCCCCTGCTGCCGGCTTGAAGAATCTTGGAGGGTCGGTGTTTTGATCTTTTCTTCTACTTATATCTGAATTTCCCTATTGCTTAAAAGCCTCCATTTGTTAGCTCAGTGACTAATCAACACTTGTTCCTTGACTTTGGAGCGAACTTCTCTAAGCTGAGTATTTGGTATCACATGTCAAGTTCTAGACCCTTTTAAATCTGAGATACAATGGGCATAGCCTCCTGTTAGCCTGTTTAAAGGGTACAATTCAGTTGTGTGTGTGTGTTTTTTTTTTTTTTTGTATATTTACAGAATTATGCAAATATCCCCAGCACCAATGTCTAATTTCAGAACATTTTCTTCACTCTAAAAAGAAACCCCTGTCCCATTAGCAGTCACTTCTCATTGCTTTTTCTTCCCCATTCCCTGCTAGCTGCAAATCTACTTTCTGACTCTATGGGTTTACCTATTCCAGATAATTCATATAGATGGAATTATATAAATTCCAGCTAATTATAAGAATTAAGTGGAATATTTAATTTATTATTATGTGGACTTTTGTGTCTGCTTTCTTTCACTTAGCATATTGCTTTCAAGGTTATTCCATGTTGTAGCATGTATCAGTACTTCATTCCTTTTTGTGGCTGAATAATATTCCATTGTTTGACTATACCACATTTTTTAATTCATTCATTGGCTTATGGGCATTTGGATTGTTTCCACATTTAGGCTCTTATGAGTAATGCTGCTATGAATATTCTTGTACAAATTTTGTAGACATGTGTTTTCAATTATCTTGGTTATATAACTAGCAGTGGAATTGCTGGGTCATGTTGTAAGACTATGTTTAACCTTTTGAGGAACCATGAAACTTTGTTTTCCACAGCAGCTGCACTATTTCACACTCCCACCAGCAATGTATGAAAGTTTTAATCTCTCCACATCCTTGACACAACTTGTTATTTTTTTTTTATTGCAGCTACCCTAGTTGGTATGAAATGTTATTTCATTATGGTTTTGGTTTGTATTTCCTTAATGATTAAAATGTTGAGCATGTTTTCATGTGCTGATTGGATATTTGTATAACCTCTTTGGAGAAATATCTATTCAAATTCTTCGCCCATTTCTTGTTGGGTTCTTTGTCTTTTTTATTCATTTGAAATAGATCTTTACATATTCTGGATATCAGACACATAAAGTATGGGATTTAAGATATTTTCTCTCACTTTGTAGTATGACTTTTCACTTTCTTGATAGTGTTGTTTAAAGCACAAAAATTAAAGTCCACTATTTATCTATTTTTTTGGTCTCTTATACTTGTGGTGTTATATCTAAAAAATCCATTGTCTAATCCAAGATTGCAAACTTTATATCTATGTTTTCTTTCAAGAATTTCATAGTTTTAGCATTTATGTTTAGATCTTTGGTACATTTTGTGTTAATTTTTATATATATATAAAGTAGGATTTCAATTTCATTTTCTTGCATGTAGATACTTCTAGCACCATCTGTTAAAGATGTATGGAGCAGTGTTACCAGCTCAAGTGAGTTTTTCGGACACTCACGCAGTGTGGTAGAAGCTCTTCTATTTCTTTCTCATGAGAAAGGGCCTCACAGGAACAAACGGCAAGCGAGTGCAGAGTATGGGAGCGCACAGGCTTTAACCTTAGTCCCTAATGCAAAGAAGTCCCTCTCCTCCATTCACCCTTGGCTGGCTACTTAGGAGTTACAATCTAGTCTTGGAAACTAGCCAAGTAATAGGTGAGTTTTCTATACCTTATTATCATAATTATTCATTTAGTTTTAACCAATCACAGACTAGGGTAGGTTGAATCCTTAATTTGCATATTCGACTGCCCTTATATAGATGGTATCAATCGAATAAACTTTATGCCCTAAGCCCCAATCATATTCTAGTAAACTCAATCCTTTATACACTGACGTGATTTGGGGGGACTGTGGGCCAGGTTAAGAGGTCGAGACTTAAACAAAGGGGCTCCCACACTTCCTTATTTGAGTAGGAGGAGTCCACAGTCCCTTACAAAGAGAATATTCTTTCTCCATTGAATGGACTTGGTACTCTCATTAAAATTCAACAAGCTTCGGACATATAGGTTTATTTCTGAACTATTATAAGTCCAGTAGCAAGGTGTCCTCTTCCCTCACTGGCTTTAAACATTTAATAATTTATCATTTAAGTGTTTTTTTCTTTTTTCAGTTATTCTGGGTAAAGTTTGGTTAATTTATTGATCTTTTCAAGGAAACAACTTTTGATTTCACTGATTTTTCTCTAATATTTTTCCCTTAACTATTTCATGTATTTCTGCTCTAATCTTTATTATTTCATCCCTTATGCTTCATTTGGGTTTAGTTTGTTCTCTTTATATAGTTTCTTAAGATCAAATTTAGGCTATTGATTTGCAGTCTTTCTTCTTTGTTAATATACGTAGATTTCTCTCTAAGCACTTCTTTAGCTATAGTTGATAAATTTGATATATTACTTTTGTTTTCATTTTCATTCATTTCAGTGTTTTCTTTCCAATTTCCCTTGCGATTCCTTCTTTGAATCATTGATTATTTAAGAACATGTTGCTTAATTCCCATATGTTTTCGGATTTCCAAATTTCCTTTTGTTATTGATTTCCACTTCATTCCATGTGGTATGATTTCAATATTTTAAAGTTTATTGAAATTTCTCTTCTATCTTAACATATGGCCTATCCTGGAGAATGATCTATATGCATATGAAAAAAATATGTATTCTGTTGTGTTCTATTTATGTCTGCTTGATCTAGTTGGTTTATAGTGTTGTTTAAGTATCCTGCGTCCTTGTTGATTTTCTACTTGTTCTACCATTATTGAAAGTGGAATATTAAGATCCCAATTACTGTTGTTGAATTGTCTATTTCTTTTCTTTTTTTCGGGGGGGGGGGGTCCCTGGATCACTCTGTACCCAATCTGCCTCTATCATCTTGAGCATGTGCTATTTCTAATCTCATGCCATATGGTCTTCTAAAGAGTTACATTTCCCACCAAAATCTCATTCAATTCCCATCAAATACACTCCTTGGGCAGCTATCCCTTGTTCATGGAGAATGGTTGCCCTCATACAGATGCCCGGACCACACCCCATGACAACCTTTCTACTTATCTCTTTTTTTTTATTAATTATAAAATAATTAACAACAAACCAAACAATAAGATATCATTCCATTCTACATATATAATCAGTAATTCTTAATATCATCACATAGTTGCATATTTATCATTTCTTAGAACATTTGCATCGATTTAGAAAAAAAAATAAAAAGACAACAGAAAAAGAAATAAAACGATAATAGAGAAAAAAAGTTATACATACCATACTCCTTACCCCTCGCTTTCATTTACCACTAGCATTTCTATTGTCTATTTCTCCCTTAAATTCTATCAGTTTATTTTCATGTTTGGAGGCTCTAATTGGGTGCATATATGAATATCAGTAATTATATTAAATGAAAATGGTTATTGTTTTCTATATCTCTTATGTCTTTTTTTGGTTCCTCCTTATTCTTTCATTAATGACTCACTTTGTATAAATAGGTATTTTCTAGTGTACCATTTTAATTCCCTTATTTTTCTTACTATATATTTTGGAGTTATCTTCTTAGTGGTTTCCCAGGGGATTATAATAGAAATCTTAGTTTATATTAATCTCTTTTTTTTTTCATTTATTTTTCTTGCTATTCCTTAGAATGAATAATCTCAATTGTCTTATCTTTAAGGTCACTGATTTTCTCTTCTGCCTTTGAATCTGCCTCAGATCCTATTTGGGGACTTTTTAATTTTAGTAATTATCCTTTTCAACTCCAGAGTTTCTATTTGATTGATTTTAAAATTTTGACCTCTTTATTGATATTTTCCATTTAGTTAGACATTGTCCTCATACTTTCTTTTAAATCTTTGAAGATGGTTTTCTTCTGTTCTTTGAACATATTTAAAATAGTTGATTTAAAGTCTTTGTTAAGTCCAAAGTTTGGGTTTCCTCAGGGATAGTTTCCATTTAATTGTTTTTCTCCTCTGTATAGACCATGTTTTAATTTGTTGTAATGTTCTTGTTGAAAACTGGACATGTCAAGTAATATAAACTTGCCAGTCTGGACAGATTCCCTTCCCTCCATAGGATTTGTTGTAGCTGTTGTTTCTTTGTTTAGTAACTGTAATCACAGGACATGATAGTTCTCAGAGATGCCCTAGGGGATCTTCTGTATTCCAGAATCACTTCCATTTTGTAGTAGCAGTCCTATTTCCACTTACTGGTCAGGATCAATCACTCTAGTCTGTGCAGTAATACCCTTCTTTGCCTGTCGATTCAGAAGCATGAAGGGCCCCAAATGGTTGGGTGGCAGTCTTAACTTTCACTTCAGTGTAATCACTGTTGTGTCTCCTGGTGGAAGCAGTCCTTTAAGAACTAAGATATGGAGCCCAGAAGAACTTGAGGTCATGGGACAGGAAACAAAAATGTTTTTGGTAGATCACCACGGGTAGAATGGTATCATTTCCATTTCCACCCCTTGACTCCTGGACTAAGAATCCTGTCTACGAGAGAAACATCAACATACAGTTGTTACTGATTTAGAGCATATACAACCTCCTGGAGAACATTCCCAGCCATGTAAGGTATTGCCACCACTTGACACCATATTTAAGTTTTCAATAGGCCGTTCTACCACTTTATCAATCCAGCTGCTTCAGGATGATGGGGAACATGGTAAAGCCATTGGTTCCATGAACATATGCCCATTACTGTACTTCATTTGCTGTGAAGTGGATTCCTTGATCAGAAGCAATCCTGTGTGGAATACCATAATGATGGTCCAATGTAATCAAGCTGCCATCAGGTAGCAGGCTGATCTTCTCCAGGAATAGTGCCATGTCAGGGACTGAGTATTAGTCTCTGCTACTGGCAAATTGAGCACTCAGCAGTGTCTGTAGCCAGGTCAGCTTTGGTGAGTGTGGCTGAGCCCGTGCAAAACCTACAACCCTAACACAGTGGCCACTTTGTTCATGAGCTGATTGGGCAATGACAAGGGTGGCTGGAGGAAGCAGCTGACTGGTATCCACAGAAGGGGTTATCCTATCCACTTGCTTATTAAAATCTTCCTCTACTAAAGTATTCACATAGGACACAAATCTCTTCATGTTTTTTGCCCATTCAGAAAGGTCTACTCATATATTTCTGCCCCAGACCTCTTTGTCATCAATTTAACAATCATATTCCTTCCAAGTTCCTGACCCTCTGGCCAAACCATTGGCCACAGCCCATGAATCAGTATATAAATGCACCTCTGACCATTTCTCCTTCCAGGAAAAATGAATAGCCAGGTGCACTGTTTGAAATTCTGCCCCCTGGGAGGATTTCCCTTTACCACTGTCCTTTAGGGACATCCTAGAAAGGAGCTATGGTTCTGCAGCTGTCCAGTGTTGGGTGGTACCTACATGTCATGCAAAATTGTTTGTAAACTAGGTCCAAATTTTCTTTTCTTTAGTCATCTGATTTTAGGGAAATCCCCAAGGTCATAGATGTGGGCTGGGAAGGAGCAGGTAATGTTGCAGGAGTGGGGGCCATGGGTATTTGGACCACTTCCTCATGTAATTTACTGGTGTCTTCAAGGCCTATTTGAGCCTGATCTCATATGCACTGCCTCCATTTGATGTCCTGCTGTGCATGCCCAATCTTATGGCTTGAGGGATCATGAAACACACCCAGTTCATCATGGGCTACTGAGGTCACATGGGAACTTGGTGGCCCATGGTTAAGGTCTTAGTCTCTATTAAGGCCCAGTAGCAGGCCAAAAGCTCCTTCCCAAAGGGAGAGTAATTATCTGGGGAAGATGCCAGAGCCTTGCTCCAAAATCCTAAGGGTCTGTACTGTGACTCTTCTGTAGGAGTCTGACAAAGGCTCCAGAGAGCATGTCTATTTGCAGCTGACACTTCCAGCAGCATTGGATCTGCTGGAGCATATGGCCCACATGGTAGAGCAGCTTGCTCAGCAGCCTGGACATATCACAGAGCCTCCTCTTTTTCCAGCCCCTACTGAAAACTAGCAGTTTTTTTGGTGTCCTGATAAATGCGTCAGGGTAGCACACCCAATTAGGAAAAAATGTTAGCTCCAAAATTCAAACAGATAAACTTGGTATTTTGCCTTTTTTTGGCTGTAGGAGGGGCCAGATGCAACAATATAACCATTACCTTAGAAGGAATATCTCGAAATGCCTCACATCACTGGTCATCTAGAAATTTTACTAAGGTGAAAGCCTCCTGCTTTTTTGTTGGATTTATCTCCTACTTTCTGACATTCAAATGCTTTACCAGTAAGTCTAGAGTAGTTGCTTGGTCCAGTTAACAATATATCACCAATGTAATGGACCGGCGTTATGTCTTGCGGGAAGGAGAGATGATTAAGGTCCCTGCGGACAAGATTATGACATAGGGCTGGAGAGCTGATATATCCCTGAGGTAGGACAATGGAAGTGTATTGCTTTGCCAGCTGGAAACAAACTGCTTCTGGTGGTCTTTACTAACAGATATAAAGAAAAAAATTATTTGTCAGATCAATCGCTATATACTAGGAACCAGAGGATGTATTGATTTGTTTAAGCAACAATACCACATCTGGAACTGGAGATGTGGAGTCACCACCTGGTTAACTTCATAAGAATGCACTGTACCATCATCCTTCAAGATCCCTCTGTTTTCTCTGCAGGCTAAAAAGGAGAGTTAAATGGGGATGTGGTGAGAATCACCACCCCTCCATCCTTCAAGTCTTTCAAGGTGGCATTAACCTCTGCAATCCTTCCAGGAAAGTGGTATTGCTCTTGATTTACTATTTTGCTAGGGAGAAGAAGTTCTAGGGTCTTTCACCTGGCCTTTCCTACCATAGTATCCCTCACTCCACAGGTCAGGGAACCAATGCAGGGATTCTGCCAGGTGCTAAGTATGGCTATTCAATTATGCATCCTAGAACCAGAGAAAGAAATGACAAAATGGGTCTGGGGACCCATTGGACCTACTGTGAGATGAACCTGAGCTAAAACTCCATTGATCACCTGACCTCCATAAGCCCCTGTGGTGGTGGATGACAGTGACGTTTTGGGTCTCCTGGAATTAATGTCAGTTCAGAGCCAGTGTCTGATAATACCTAAAATGTCTGATCATTTCCTTTCCCCCAGTGCACAGTTACCCTGGCAAAAGGCTGTAGGTCCCTTTGGGGAAGGTTGGGAGGAAGAGCGACAGTATAAATTTTTGGCAGTGTAGCAGGTTCCTTCCCCAGGGGGACCTGGCGTTTCCTTCATACAAGGGGTTTTTGAGTCTGTGAACTATCTCGTCTGGAAATTGATTGAAGAATCATGACTCTGTTTTTGTGATTCAAGTTGAACTTTTGTTCACTTGACCTAGGACACTTCTGCTTATCCAGATAACATAAGAATTTAGTAGACTGCCTATCTATTTTACTTCTGTTACCCCATGATCAACTAACTAACATCGTAAGTCTCTGCGAGTTGAACAATTCTGATGACTGCTTCACTCTTCTATCCATTAAATTAACTATACCTGCCTTGTCTTTGACAATTAAGTCAAGCTGTCCCTTGGCTCCTGTTAACCTGGGAACTGATCATCCCCATTGTATTTAAGGAACCCAGTTCAGTGACAGCAGTTCCCACAGTAATATCTGACCTACAAAGAAGGATGACTGCAGAGCTCTTCAGAGATAATGGAGTTAGTCTAGCAAATTTATTCCTCACAGTTTTGGACAATTTTGGAGTGGGTGAGCAGGTCTTATATGATAAATCCAGCAGGTCTTGTATGATAAATCCACTCTAACCTTCCAACCCTTCTAAGCCTCTGGATCTCCTCAGTTACGTTATACCAGGGCAGTTCTGGTATTTTGATCTTAGTTGGTGTCAGCCACCTTTTGGTCCATGTTTCAGCCAACCACCCAAACAAACTGTTATGGCCCTTTCTAACCTTTCTAACACTGAATCCAGATCACTGCTTAGTAGGTGTGTGTGGCGTATTTCTCAGGGACTGGAGCCTAGCCAAACTTAAAATTTTTTTAATGTTTCTCTCCCTCTCTAGGTTCACTCTCTGCCCCCCATATCTGTAACCTAGCTCACTGTTCCCCCCTTCCCCCTCTTGTCGTAGACCGCCCATTTCCATAGCCCACCACAAAACAACAGGCCTTCCTGTTATTCTCTATACTTCCCTATCCCCGAAACATACCTTTCTGCCTAGCAACTGCCGCTAAGCTTGTGTGAGTGGCTGTCTCCCCCTGACGTGTCTGCCCAAGACTCCACCCCTCCCCGAGAGTACTTAAGCCCCACGCTTACCCCGCTCTGGGTCGTCCGAGCCCCGGGGTCTTCGGACCCCAGACGTCTCACTCCTCGGGTTCCCGGGTGGCCCATCCCGGTGTGTATCAATAAAGCTTTAACCTGAATCTGGCCTCAGTGAAGACCTTCCTCGCGACCGCCAGCTGGGGAAAGCGCCGGCTCCAGCTTACCCAGGTTAATTCCCTGCGAGCTTGCCCCCAAAACCACCCAGTGTACCAGTCCGCCGCCCGGCTGAGTTAATCCCCGGCAGGTGTGTATCAGCAAATTCATCCTGATCCAACTTTACTTTCCTTCCACCGTTATTTCACACCTTCAAACCCACTCCCACACATATTACCCTGATTTCTGTCTATATAAAGGGAAAAATTATGCAGTTGTTTTGGAATGTAGTACACCACTTCATGGGTCATTTTTTGTATCTCACCTTTCCTGGCCTGCTGGGACTTCAGTTTAGTTATGTATCTGGAAGAAAAGAGCAAAGGTGACAGTGAGTTGTGAGAGCAACTGGCAGTGTCTTGCAAGCCAACCACCTCAGAGTATTTCATTATAGTTTATCTGGTGAAACAGGGTTAATTTCTTCAGATGGAAAAGCGAGGGCTGTTTCTTTCGGGGAGGTAGTTGCAGGTTTGTCATGCATGGCAGTTGATCTCCTCATGTGGAGGAGAGAAGGCTTCCTTATGCCATATTGGAGGTAAGCCCCCGAGCAGATTTGGGGTGAGTGGCTGACTCCCCAGGGCAGACCATTACAAGTTTATCTGGCAAAAAAAAAACCCCATCAGAATCTAGTGTTTCAATGCTCCCGCCATCATCATCATCAGCCCACATATCTACATTTCAATTTTTGGGATCTCACTCCTTCCCAGTGAATGCTTTCACTTTAACAGCAGACACCCTGCAAAATTGGGAATTCAATTTATGATGTAATTCAGTCACTTGCAAATGAGAATCTGGTCAGGTTTTCAGAAATCCCAAGTCTGAGGATGCAAGAAATAAGAGTTTATTTCAGGACACACATAGAAATTTGCATGTCCTTCATGGCATGCTAAAGCTGGGAATTTGAAACCTTGAACTCATCTCTTTCATTAACAAGCATATCCAGCATATTTAGGAAGAACCAGCCAACATCATTACACTTATTAATTCCACAAAGCTCTGTTACGTTGTCAAATACACTCTCACCCTGAGCCTCACCTCTCATAAGCACTTGAGCAGCTGTATACAACGGTGTGATCTTGTATACGGCCAGTTCAGTCCATGGACTATCAGTGTGACCTTGATCATTGGAAATAGAGCCAGTAGTGGCTTTCAAACTAATCAGAGTAGAGAACCAATTCAAAATACCACAAGACCAATCAGAAACCTCATCCTTAAGATTCAGTTTCTCAAGAACAACTGGTACCAAATCTATATTAGTCAGGTTCTCTAGGAAACAGAACTGACTGGGTGTGTGTGTGTGTGTGACTGTGTATAAATACTATGAGATTTATTACAGGATTTTGCTCATGCGACCATGGGGATTATCAAGTTCAAATTCCATAGGGCAGATTCCAAGCTGGGAACTCCAGAGAAATTTTTGATGACTTCCCCAGGAGAAGTTGCTGGCTGAAATAGAGATGGAAATTCTTTCTGACTGCTGAAACCCTCTATTCTCCCTTTAAGGCCTTCAACTGAATGGATGAGACTTCTCTTGTTTGTGATTGTAGATGTAATTAGCCAGAGATGCAATCATGCAATTAATGCATGATTGCAATTAATCATGCAATCATGACTAATGATTTAAGTCCACAAAATATCCTCAGAGAAACAACCAGGTCAGGGCTTGCTTGGCCAAACCACTGGAAACCATAACCTAGCCACATTGACATGTGACCTTAAAAACCACAGGTGGGGCAGTGCAATGGTGTCTCAGTGGCAAAATTCTTACCTCTGCTGGAGACCCGAGTTAGATTCCTGGAGCCTGCCCATGCGAAAAAAAATAAAGAAAAAAAAAATCCCCAATAAATTAAACTGATTTCCAGAAAACTGAATGGGGGTGGGGAAGATGGAGAAGGATACACAAGTATCTCAAAGCTGTCATACTGAAGTCAGTATCTTTGGTCTTCTTTATTTGGAGACTTAGCCTAGAGGTAAGGAGGAGGTAGACTGGGACAGTGTGGGCTGTGGTTTAATTTCAGTGATTATGTGAGTCTACATCTGTGCATTTCCTAATTCATGTAGCTTTACTTAATGATGCCCAGCTCTAAGTCTTTTTGGCCTTAAGGAATGTACCTGACTAGCTACATTGATGGATTATTTGGTTATGATGTTTGTTGAATGAATCCTTAGCTTCTGTTCCTCCTTTAGAGCATCATAGATGTTGGCTCTGGGAATCTTATCAAAGTAATTTTAATCATAATGGAATTTTGGCTCAAGAATCTGTAAAAATATAAACTGGTGACATAAAATGACAACTTGAATCCCCATATTCTATTTCTAGGACTACAACTAATATGAACATTAACTGCCATTTCCTGTAGGCCGTTTTCCTATTTATCGCTAAGCATTTTACAAACGTTAACCCATTGATCAATGATACTTCCCTAGAAAAAGACACTGAGGCTCAGACTGGTTAATTCACTTGGGTGGGAATAAATATGTGCTAAGGGATTACAGTAAAAGTTCACAATTTCACGCTAATAGAGGCGAGACAACCTGAATTTGTGGGACATATGCTTTAATAAGCTATATTTAAAGCTAAAGAATTTCCCGCCTTCTCACACAGTGTATAAACTTGAATAATATATGGAAGGAGAG
The DNA here is from genome assembly GCF_023851605.1 of Tamandua tetradactyla. Classification (NCBI taxonomy): domain Eukaryota; kingdom Metazoa; phylum Chordata; class Mammalia; order Pilosa; family Myrmecophagidae; genus Tamandua; species Tamandua tetradactyla. Next base: position 107,316,822 of record NC_135330.1, on the reverse strand, counting down.
CAGTGGCCTGGTAGGGGGTCTTGGAAGACCTACAGAAAAGCATTATTTGTAATTAGCATGTCACTCTTAAAGGCACTATTTATAATTAACATGTCAGTTATTTATAGTTGAAAAAATACTTCCAGATTATTTTGAAAGGATTTTTAGAAACATTTCGTCTTAAACTATTTAAATGAAAATTCTTTTCGTCTTTGATTTGCTTAACCAACTTCAGGCCAGCTCTGTAAACTGACTCCGAATTCATGGGAGTGTGGACTAAAGCAGTTGAGTGTAGAGGATTTGTAGGCAGCCTTGTTCGGCTTTCTTATTTTAAGTACATCTCTTGTTGACTGGAACTGGCTGTTTGGGCATCTCTACGATTCATTCTTTGTAATGATAATAGCATCAAAGCCTCTAAGAAATTGGATTTAGTTCAAAACCCCCCAGTTTTCCTTTGAAGTGACCCTTTAAAAAATATTAGCCAGTACCTGTCTTAATATCGAACTTGTATGCCTCACTGAGTTTTCATGAGATTAGCAGCCACTACGGACTCTTTGTCTGGAAGTTGAAATGAAAAGCAGAGCTGCAGTGCCCTGAGACACCCACACTGCCCCTGCTTCATGTTCCTTTGCCTGTTGTGTTCCAAATGACTCAGATACGGTACTACAGCTGTTTCAGCATTCTTGGGTTTTGTTTGCCAGCTCTATTGGAGACGAAAGCTTATATAAGTAATATAAAACCTCAGCATTTACAACATAAAGGCACCACAAGAACTCGCAGACATTAAGCTCCGGTAGGATTTTATTTGGAGGAATTTTATTTTAAAATGTAATATCCTTTTCCTTTCTTTGGCAAAATAGAATCCCGAAGAACTTGGATGGAACTCTACAGCTTATGAAAAGTCTCACCCTGTTCATATAAGCAAGTCTGTCACCCTTGATTGGAAAGTAATAATTCATAAAGCTTTAATGTTATTATCATCCCTCTGCCCAGAGTGATAGGTATTCTTGAGGCCTTTTTAAATAAAAAGTTTAAAATTGAATTTGTGACTCAAAAGATTTGGTGGGTTCAAATGTTAGTTTCATGCTGAGTAACTGGGAAAACAATTCCAAAGTAGCTAGCGGTGTGTTAGGAATGGCAGTTTTATTAAATGTCTTGATGGAGTGCAATGAAAACACACATTCGTTGTCTTTCTGCAGCCTCCCCCGCTACAAAAATAAGTTTTCTTATAGAAGCTAGTTTTTGCCTTCACTCTGGTGATTCTCCCAGTTGAGGTTTTCTGCAACGGTTTTCTATAAGAAGGTGAGATTCAGTTTTATTAATGGAAGACCAATTCATTTCTTTTTTTTTCTTCTTTTTTTTTTTTTTTTAACATGGGCAGGCACCGGGAATCGAACCTGAGTCCTCTGGCATGGCAGGCAAGCGTCCTTGCCTGCTGAGCCACCGTGGCCCCCAATTCATTTCTTACTTGTGCACTGATTGATCTGGCACTCCTCTGAAGTTATTGATTTGCATTTCATCCTAATTTCGTAGCTGTAAAATCTTCAACTATGAGGAAAACCCTATTTGGTCTAAAATACAGCCACTGAGTATTGCGTCCTCACAGTTCCTGCCAGCGTGGTGGTGAGTTCTTGTGCCTTCCAACATCGCAGATTTTCAGTGAGGTCCCTGGAGGAACAGGGCCTTGCTGCAGGAAAGTGACCCATCCAGATGTGGGAAGGCTGCTCTCGTTCAATAGGAAACCAGCAAGTTCATTTAAAAAGGTATCTTTCAATTATGAAAACTGGCAGGCGTCAACGGACATTTGGCAGTTGAACTCTGCAAAAACATTTGCACTGGCGGCCGAAGAGGATCTTCTCTTGCTGGTTTCATGAAAAAAAATAAAATAAAAAAAAGAAATGTTTTGCAGTTTCACCTCAATTTCCTCTCTCTTTTTTCCATAAAAACAAAAGGCGACTTCATTTGAGTCTTCATATGGGCTTGACCAAATCCCTCTAGATGAAAAGTGCAAATCTGCTGTGATTTCCAGTCCCTCCCCTCCTGTTGTCCCGTAGTCAAGGGTAAATTCTCCGTATTCCCCGTTTCTTTATTTCCTGCCCCTCCATGGTCAGAAAACTGCTGTTAAAAATTGTTTTAAAAAGTGAAATTCCAGGCTTGACTAAATTTGCACGCATTTAAAAAAAAAACTTTGTTCTCCTTGGGAAACTTGACAAAGTGAAACTTGACAGCTTAGTTCTTCTCAGTGGACACTTAGATTTACTATAGGACTTGAATTTGCAAAAGATTCTTAAGCATAATTGTAGGAAAAAATACTACTAAATTAAGTGTGACTTATGTTCACCTCCACGTTAAACATCTCACAGCAGGTCTTTCTAGCCAGGACCTGAGGACCCCTTCCTTTCTGGGCAGGAGCATAACTTTGCGAGAATAGGCAAGGATCCCTACCTGAGAACGGTGCTCCTTCCATCAAGACACTGTCTAGTCTTGCTTAGATGTTTGGGAAAGTGAAGGTTGAGGAAGCCTCAGACTGCCTAGTGGTTTGCAAATTAAGTGCATCTTTGAGTTCCTGTTATAACAAAAACAAAGCCCTCACATCAGCAGACTTCAGTACACCATACCTTAAAATATTTGTCTGTGATATAAAATAACCCTGGGTCGATTATAGCCGTACCACTCAACACACTTAGTTCAAGTCCCACTCTATAATTTTTGTGTGCATGCATGTGGATTTTATTCGTCAGTGTTTATCCTTAACAGAATAAAGTGGGTGCTCTAAATTTCTTCTGTATCTATACGTAAACATTGGTATAGCCACGGAGAAGAGAGACACCCATCTACTCACACTTTAACCCCCCAAATTTTATCTTCTTCTTTCCTACATTTTTTATGTCCATTTTTATGATTTTGCTTCTAAGACCTAAATTGAAAATCTAGCTGTCTGAAGGATTTTTGGTGGCTCTTTGGCCTCACCTCTACTGCAGGGAGGGAATGTCCTTTTCTGCCTTGCAGTGAACCTGTAGGAAGCACTGACCATCCAGTTACAGGGGCAGAGTGACTAGCCATGGATCTCAAGGGAGAAATCTTGGCTGTTGCTCATGAGAGGAGACAAGCATACTGAGACTTAGCCATTTCCATTTTCACCATGAATTCCCCATATATTCCTCACCTCCTACCCCACCTCTAGCCTCTGCCCTCATGTGGTTGGCTGAATAAGGCTGCTCACCACCCAAAGTGTCCACATCCTAATTCCTTGAACCTGTGACTATAGTAAAAGGGGCTTTGCAGACGTAAGTGTAAAATGGGAACATTATCTTGCCTTATCAGGGTGGGCCCAGTGAAATGACAAGGGTCCTGGTTAGGGGGACATAGAAAGGTCAGACAGGGGAGACAGCAATGTGAAAATGGAAGGTGAGATTAGAGTGACACAGCCATGAGCCAAGGTACGCAGGCAGCTTTTAGAAGCTGAAAAAGTTGAGTAATGGATACTCCAGTGGAGCCTGGAGGAGGAACCAGCCTTGTTGACAACTTAATTTTAGTCCCTTAGAGCTCATTTTGGATTTCTGACTTCCAAAACTGTAAGTCAACAGATTTGGGTTGTTTGAAGCCACTAAAGTTGTGGCAATTTGTTATAGCAGCCACAGAATACTGATACACCTCCCCTGCCCTTCCTTCCCCTTCCACTCAGAATCTTTGACTTTGCTTCTATGTACAGTTTTGCCAGTGTTTGAGTTTCTCATTCCTATTTTCTGTCCCTTTGCCCAAGGATTTGCCTACACTTAACTCACCAGCCTGGATTCTTGGACACCCAAAGAATTCACCAGCTTTGCCCCGAATGAAGAAAACCTATGGTCATAGAGCCAGGGTAACTTTTCCCAAAGTGTGTTTTGTGTTATACAGTTCCTTGAATTTGTGAACAGAGGGTACCATGCTCAAGAAATTTGCCTATCATATCCCCATCTTTGTGAGTCATAATATACATTAGCACATTAATTCCACAATTTTGAGTTGAGAAATTCTACAATTTTGTTTGATGCAATATTTCTCAAATTTCTTAAGCTATAGTACATTTTTTCTCCATAAACAGATATGAACAGAAATGTTGTTCTTGGGCAACTGTTTGGGAAATGCTGCCTCGGGGTGTCCTAGGTCTCTGGGGTTTGACATCTGTCTCCTGTGCCTGAAGCAGGCACCCAGTTGGTGCCTGAATGGGAAAGGAAAGTCAACTTCAGCCCACAGGGGGCTGAGCTCTGTGCACTTCCCCTGGGTTACATGGGAAGGTCAATAAAATTGTTGACTGAACAAGCTCCAAGTATCTAGGGGCAGTTTCCCACTTGGGTTCTTCAGGCATTTGTGTGAAACTTAGGTGGGTTTCAAAGATCTGCCTTAAATCCACACACCCAGTGGACTGACCCATTGATAGACTGAAGGCAGACTCTGCAAACTCTTTAAGGGTATATGCCTTTGGTCTGAAGGGGATAGAACCTAAAGGGCCTTTTGAGTGAACTGAAGTTCCTGGATCTAGAACCCCAGGAAGGGCCCTCACTGGCATCTGTGGGGTCGATGGCCACCTCTGGAACAATCAGCACTGGCTATGGCACAGGTCAGAAAGATAGCAGTAAAACTGGAATGTTTAGAGTATTAGCTCAGTGCCAGGCATCGCTCTGAGTATTTTGCATGCACAACAACTCTATGCAAAAATCTGAGGCCTGGGGGGTTAAACAATCCGCCCAGGCCACATGACTAGTAAGTGGCAGCCCTGGGTTTGGAATCCAGGCAGTCTGGCCCCAGAGTTCCACACTGTTAAACCACTGTGCCCTGTCACAAGCAGAAAGAGGGCAAACTTTGGAATCAGCTTGATCTGAGTTACTGCCAAGTCTCTGCAGTTGAGAACGGGGCATATCTCTTAATCTCTTTCAGCTTCCATTTCCCCATTGGAAAATCAGGATATGACACCTGGTATCAGAATGAAATTGCACGCCTGCCAATCCATTAATATATGAACCTCTACCACCCAACTGACCCTCTCACAAATCTGCTTTGTGGGAACTGTAGCCATCTGTGGGTGTCTGCTTCCTTTGAAGAGATGAATTATATTCTTCTTCTTGATAAACCATGCCATTTAGATATTGTTCTTGCGTGAATTATCTTCTTATGAAAATGTTTTTTTTCCTTAGGGCAACATTTTAAGGCCCTACAAAGAAGCAGCACTGATTTGAAAAGGGAAAGGCTTAGTTTGTATGATTTGCTTGTACTGTGCCAGGGCTCAGACATAAATAAATTGCTAAATAAATGCCTATTGATGAGGATGAATAGAACTTGAAGCAATTGCTTACTCTCCAGGCAGGTTCGTGTCAGCATCCTACCTAGCTCTACAGGTAGAGTCTGTGAGAGTGCCTGGGTCTTACCAGGCAGGTGAGCACACCAGGAGCGTCCTATGACCTGGCTCCCACTAGTGCTGTTAGGTGGGAATCATACCAAAGACCTCCCCAATATTCTAGAAACAGGAGAATGCTTCTTGAGAGATGCCAAGCTTAGTTTTCAGAGCTTTCCCCTCCTGGCTGCTTGCCAGGAGCTTTGATCTCTCATGGAAACAGATGCTGCTGCTGATTATAAGTCAAGAGTGGGGCTTTAGCTCCTTTGTTGAGAAGTGATCATTTAAACTTCCTAGCAATCATTCTTCCCAAGAATTCACATTCCAAGAGTTTTCATTCTTTTTAAAATCTGTACATTGAAATCACGGTTTTGCAATGGAATGTTATACAACTATCAATAAGAAAATGGCAGATCTATGCTTTGATGTGGAGATCTGTACACAATAGTACACTACATTCATATTATACATGTGCCTATATTTATGTCCATGCATTTATATATGGACAGAAGAGTCAGCGGGTATGTGAAAATGTTAATATGAGTTACCTCCACTGGGTGGGATTAAGGAAGCACTTTAATTTTCTACTTTTTTACTTACGGTGTAATCCGAATTTCTACAATAAGCAGGAGTTTCTTCAAAAGTAGCCTGATATTTTAGAAAGGGAAATAAGATTTTAAAATTGCAGCCTGAGTTATTGGTTATAATGATAAAGATATGAATTTAATTTGTATTCAGAACCTGGCCTTGATAATTTAAAGATTACAATAAATATATGCTTCCAGCATTTTTGACATCTCCTTTTAAAGATATATCTTGGAATTATGGGGAGTTAATTTATCATTGGTGCAGAGTTTCTGTGCATTGATGGAAATGTCTTGGTATGTAGGGTGGGGATAGTAATGCAACATTGCGAATGTAATTCATACCATTGAATTATATATCTGAATGTGGTTAAAAGGAGAAATTTTAGGTGGTATAATACATTGCTGGAATTGTGAAAATATAGAATCTATATTGCATATGATGTCATTTTCCCCTCCTCCCACCAAGACTTCTCATAATGTGTGTTCCTTCGGATATCAAAAGTGTTGATGCATGCACTCATTCACTCACTCACTCACTCATTCATTCATTCATGCCTTCAACAGACATTTATCTATGTGTTCCACACTGGGCCATACAGGGGATGGAGTTGTAAGACTGACAGACAGACAAGGTCCTGCACATAACATAACCCATGCATTCCAAATGAAAAATGTATTTTTCACAAGATAAGTGATGTTGGGCCAAGTAGCATTTCATAGGTATCACTAATTTAGATGTAAAGAGATCAGAAAGAACCAAGGCTGTAAGGTTTTATTGCACAAATCATATCAAGTGAAAAGTTCTCAAACTCTCTTATAATAGACTGCTCATTCCAGTCCCTGCTATTTCACACCCACCCTGTAACTTCCACAGATTGGGAGCAGGGAAGTGGCGTCTTCCCTCTGTGTTGTTCAGAGAATTTGAAATGTGCCCACAGAAGTGAAAGGGACAGTTTGATGATCTTTTTTCTCCCTTTTTGTTCTTCCTATGTCCATCACTAGTAAGAGGGCATGGCTTGTGCGTGGGCCTTTGAGGGACTTTCAGTACTAAAACCAGGAAAGTCCCTGGCAAACCGGGATGAGTTAGTCACCATTGGAAGAAGGGAAGTTGGGTATTTCAGTGAGGAGTGGACAAGAATGGTCTGAAGTGAGGGATTTCAGATCTCCCCATATTTACTGCAATTTCAGGAGAAAGATGACATTTCAGTGTTTTTCATAAATGTAACCTAGGATGTTGTATTTCTCTATAATAGTTACAGAAGATGGACCCAATTTTCCATGTTTTTCATTCTACCCTTCATGTTCAGTTTAGAGAAACACCAGATAAACAGAAATGCGGAGAACTCCAGGTCAGAAAACCTGCGAGCTCTTGACTAATGGTAGCCACGTGTCCCTGGAGGGAAAAGGCACTTTCAGGGGCTCTTGCCCGCAGCAGCCAGCCCTTCCATGACAGTGCAGCCTTAAGAGTTTTCTTAAACTCCTGTTTCTTAAGCCAGAAACAACACCACAAAATGCTACTCTCCTCTCTTTGTGATGGTCTGGGGAGTGGCTAAGGGTAGCCGTGGGTACCAAGAGTATAATCACTTTTTATTTTTGGAAGCAAAAAGCACGTCTCCTTATCGGCAGCTGGCATAGACCAGAGGGAGAAGTTTAAATGACTGGCTTCCCAGTGCCCCTACTTATCTACACCAACCCCTGGGGCAACGGATTTGGTAAATCTCTTAGTAGTTGCCTTTGAGGAAATCAACCAGAAGTCTCATTCCTTTTGTTTTGATATGTGAATGTCGGTTGTAAAAAATGAAACTGTTCCTCTTCTACCCGACCCATGTCTCCACCCTTGGGGCTGTGGGTCTGGAGGGCGGGATGCCTTCCATGTCCCAGAACCTCTGTCAGCCTTCCCCAGCCTGGCCTGACCCAGGGGCAGGGGACCCACAGCTATTTGCAAAGTCTAGTTGTGTGGGCTCGGTTTTCTATAAGGAGTGGTTGGTTGGCTATCGCCACGATAACTGAGATTAATGCATAAAGGTTTGACATAGTTAAACCTCATCTTAAGCCCCATCTTGCCAGACAGAATCATAAAAATTTAAATTTTGGATAGCAGATTATTTAATAAGAGCGTACTTGGCTTCCAGTAGTCACAAGTGATGACACCCACAATGGGTGCAAAGATCACTGAGAATCAGCAGACGGGGTTCCAATCCTACCTCTGCCAGTCTCTGGATGTCAGTGCTCCTAGCTGCTAAATGAGGAAGGCGATCGCATGATTTCTCTGCCAAATTATTCTATTTGTGGCATCGTATTCACTGACTCCTTCAATTATTTGACATTTATTGGCATCTTCCAATTTTAAATTATTTGTATTTGCATCTCCTATTAGGTAGTCTGTTAATTAATCCAGTAGTAGTCAGTGTTTACTAGGCTCTGAAACTTCAAACTGGGAATACAAAGACACCCCATACTTTTAACGAGGAAAACATTTGTCTGTAGAAAACAGGCAAGTCATCGATTTATGGTATTATATTCCTTCACAGTTGCCTGTTATATCTTACTAGCCATTTCCGGATGCATTTCAAATGTCATCCCCTCTAGATGCTCCCATGGAACTTTCTTTTATTTTTTGTTACCCTGGACCTTTCAGTGTGTATCTCATGGTATGTTGTCATATTCTGCCTTGCATATTAATTATTTGTATCTCTAACTTGCCCTTTCCTCAAGCCCACTCGGCTTGAAGACAGATACTGCATTGGTCTTATTTTCTTCTCAGTGCACTGGTGCTCTAGGACTGACACAATAGATATTAAACACATAGAGTTCGCTTGCATCAGTAGGTGCAATTCTAATTAATGACCTTTTATTGTCTATATTCAGTTGCTCTCTCAATGGCACATTCTATTACACTAATGACAAGTCCCCCAGACTCCTTTGAGGCTGGGACATTCCTCTGGAAGCCAGAGAGAAAACTCTCAAAGGAGTGAGGATGGTTTTTTTTCCTTGAAGACAGGGACACTCTAAGTTATCAACCTTAGGATTTTAAGAAAGGGCTTCTTTTGTTAATACAAAGTTTTCTGGATTATGGCACAGATGCTCTGATGCCCCTTCCAGATGGAGAACAGGAATATTTGTTGCCAGCAGCTGGAAATGTAGACTTCCCTTCAAGCACGGTAAGCCTGGCTGGAGAAGAGAATCCCCAAAGGGCTACAGGATGCCTTCTCCGTTCCACAACCAAGAGGTTAAAAGAATGTCTTTTTAGCACCTGCTCAAAAACAGATCTGGGCTGATCTTGTTGTATTTAGATGCAGTCATTCAATACAGACTATTTTTAACCGGTTCACCTTAAGAAGTGGCAATAACGACACTGAAAGGACTTATAAAAGTTGCAAGATAATAGTGCCTGCCGTTTATGGAGCACTTCTAGTGTTCCAGATTGTCTCTACATGTGCTAGTCCATTGAATCTTCACAACAACAGTGTAGGACCAGCAGACAGAGTGCAGGGGTCAGGACATCAGTACTTATTAATAGGCAATGGTTGGAACAGTACTAGTTTGTACAATCAGTCAGTGACTGCAAACAAAGATGTGTGCATGCAACAGTTATTAGCTCCATCGATCTCATCCAGACAACTGAGAATATCCTTATATTAATTTTCACCACGTTTTGATGGAAATAACCTTCCCCCCTCCTGCACCCCATTTCCAACCACTCAGGCACATTAAGTCCTGAGGGAGAATTTATGGCCTCCTTGGAACACAGATGTTAACTTCGCTAGTTCAATAGATCCCAGCTTGAAAAACTATCTTGGTGATCTTTAAGACTCAAGTTGAGCGGGCTTGCCTTTAAACACAAACATTACCAGACTCAGAAGTGGCCAGCTGTGTTCATGAGAAAGATTGCTGTGCCTTTAATTCTCTCCTCTCGGCATCTTGAGTTGGGAATCGACCTGAGCTCAGAAGTAGTTTTACATCAAAAGCCTCTGGTGACAGAACGGACAGAAGATGCTTCAGCCTGCCCCGCCCACCTCCAAATGGATAGCTTTGGAGATTTGCTCTGAAATCAAGACTTTCAACCCATACGTGCCACTGGAATAGTTTATTCTTGGTAAAGCAGGACTTCCTGTTTTTCAGAAAACAGACTTAAAGAGATTTAGCCAGGAGGCTCAGGAGCTTTCTCATACCAAACAGTTCTTGCAAAATAGCGTTTTAATTTTTTAAGTGCAAGTGAATCAGAAACATCTGAATTAAATTTTCTTGAAAAGAACACAGTTGACTTTTAAAACCAAAGGGAGAAAGTGCTTGGCTGGCAAAAAATGACTTGGGTTTTTTGGTAACCCCAAAGTGTTTGAAAAACAATTTACATAATTGATGAGCTCAAAATGTCTCTGGATCAGGCCTTATCCCCAGGTTAAAATACACAATTAATAAATATGGGCATTTTTAATGGGGGTCATATTGAGTTCCATTTCGTGGGGTTTGGGATTTGGCAATCAAAAGTAGAGAAGGCCAGGCCTTACTTTTCACAAGGTACATTTCCAAAATCATTGATAGTCTTTCAAAAAAATTATTCAAATAATGAATAAGGTTCAGGTACCAGACTTTTCAGGGTGTCAAAGTAGAATAACTCAGACAATGTAATAATACACTTTTTGATAGCTACTTTTGACTGAGTTTATTTTGTACAAAGGGGAAATTATTTCAGAAGAAGTAAGTCCAAGAATGTTTAGGTTCTCAGAGAGTTCTGATACGACTACACATCTTCCTGTAAGGTACTTATAGAAATTAAATTTGATTTTATTCTTGGGAGGTTCACACAAAATTGGGTTGATTGGGATAAATCAACCCAATGCACACTGCCTTGGCATTTTCCGACAAGGCTCCTATAATCTAGGATAGGTGTTTTCTGGTTGACATGTGCATACCAAGGCACCAGAGTGACTTGAGTTTTTGACCATCAGTGGTGAAGTATAGGTGGCAACCCAAACCTGGAGAGGTCCATTGAAAGACATTCACCAATCTATACGAACTTATTGATTAAAACCTGCTATGAACTGGCAATGTGATGACTAATTCAGCAGTGAGTAACTTAATGGACTTAAAGCCAGAAGGTCTTGAATTTTTCCTTGTTATGTCAGTGGCAAACAAATAATTGAGCCTCTTCACCCTGGTTTGCAATGCCTAGCCTGGTTCTGGTAAATAGGGAAAGAAAAAGCAGCTGACATCAGGGACTCAGAATCAAGGGAGGTGAGGGATGCTGGCAAGGTAAAATTCTCTGTGTCAGTATGGATTCAATCTCTGAGTACCTTGGTTTGATTCGTTTTTTTATACCATTATGAAATATTTATAAGCTGTGTGCAAACCTTTTTGCCTGAAGCATAATGTTATTTCCTTACAGAGTCTTAAAACTAGGGAGTATTTAATAAATGCTTGTTGAATTGATTTTTTTTTTTTTACGTGGGCAGGCACCGAGAATCGAACCCAGGTCCTCTGGCATCGCAGGCAAACATTCCTGCCTGCTAAGCCACCGTGGCCCGCCCTGAATTGATTTTAATGAATTAGGCCACACTTTTGTTTTGGAATGATACACCTCATTCATTCTTGTATCAACACTTTTTTTCTGTACGCTGTATGTTGGGGTCCCATTTCATTATTTTTTCATGTGAGCAACTCATTATTGCAGCACCATATTGTTGAATTTTTGTTTGTTTGTTTTTTTGACATGGGTAGGCACCAGGAATCGAACCCAGGTCTCCAGCATGTCAGGCGAGAACTCTGCCTGCTGAGCCACTGTGGCCCGCCCTTTGTTTTTGATTTTGCTTGTTTGTTTTTTGGGGGGGTGGGTTGGGGAGGGAAATGCATGGACCCAGAATCGAACCTGGGTCTCCTGCATGCAGGTGGGAATTCTACCACTGAACCATCCTTGCACCGCCTGTATCAGTACTTTTTGAGTATCTATTCTATATGAGCACCCGCTATATGTATACCACAGTGAACAAGACAAATGTGTTCCTTACCTTTATGGGCTTTATATAAGGTGCTGTGGATCCAGAGCTGATAAAATACAACCCTAAATGTCCAGAAGCTCATGGCCAGGGAAGTAAGAGATATAAAAATGAGTCATTCTAGTTCAGGATCTGTGTTGTGTGTCAGAAGCTACTGGATGCCTACCCCAATGTCTGGTCTCCCATTTCTCTGTAGGGAACCCTAGGTTTTGTCTGAGCCTGTGCACTCCCAGAATAGCATTCTCAATTTCCAAGCTTGCCTGGCTGCTAGGCATGGCTGTACATCCAGATTTTGACTAGGGAGATCAAATGTGGGTATCTTGTGTGGGATTTCCAAGAGGAGTGAGTAAGTGAAATAACTCAGCTGGAGAGCTGCCTTTTGTCCTGCTGTTTTTCTGCCTTCTTTGGGCCTGAAACCCTAGGAGCCATTTTGAACATGAAGTGAATTTTAAGGTGGAAGCTAATTGCTAGAGTGGTGGAGTGGATCAATGGAAGCCTGGGTCTCTAATAATGTTATGGAACTGCTTTACCAACCTTGGACTGCTTACTTTTAATTTCATTTTAGACATGACAATTTTGTATCTGCTTAAGAAAATCTTATTTTGGAATTTTCTAGTTTAAGCAGCACAACTGAAATCTGATATAAGCCATGCTAAGGGTGTCCAAAAGGTGACATGGGGGTCTTTAGCAGAGGGATCTCATGGTCTAGGCAAGGGGTGCAGAGAAGTCTCTCCAGATAAGGAGACCCCTGAATGAACCCTGAAGGAGGAGTGGCAGTTTGTCAGTAGGGCAGGTTTGGTGAAGGCAGAGATGATATTCCAGATAAAACGAAGAGTGCTGTGTGCTTACATCAAGGTCAAAAGAGGGGCCTAGTGCAGCCTTGGGAGGGAAAGTATCATATTCACAGGGCACATTAGTGACAAAAGGCCAAAAGAAAGAATCTCAGACTTGTCAGGTGCTACCTACCTTTCTACCCCCATATCTTCCAAGGTAATTGACTTTAGTATCAAAACACTGAAGAAGCCATAAGATGCCCATGATAGCGCTCTTATGTCCTAAAAGATCCTGTACATTTTAAAAAAAATAAATAAGTAAATAGAAAGTTTTGCAGAGAGCCTGGTAAGAATAAAACCTGTCAGGTGCTTGTGAAAAGAGGCTAGGGGAAATAAAAAATGAATGAAGTAGTTCTAGTCTCCCAGGGCTTCCAATCTAAGGCTGCAGGGAGAGGGTCTGCACACATAATAAAAAAAGGAAAACAAAGGAAGATTGGGAAGGGGGGATGGGGAAGTGTTGAGTGAGGACTGGAAGGAGGTGACCATCGCCCATCAAGTTACAATTGGGAACATTGGTGCTACCCCACAGCTGCTTTAAAATCTTCCCACCAGTAAGACTAAGTGGGATTTACCAGGTCTGGGAATGGAACTTGGAGAATCTGTGGGGATAATGGTGTGAGAACTCTTGAGACTTCCCAGCAGCACAGTGGATGATGGTGGCAATGACCTGGAATGAACAACAGGTAAGTGTTGAAGGCCAGTTTGTGAAAGCAAATGCACAGGAGAGACTTGGTTATAGCTGGAAGATGCTTCTTCTGAGAAGCAGATATTTTGTGCAACAGAAGTGCAGAAATACATTAAGAGAGAGGTCAAGGTTAGAAAACGGAATGAAAGCACTGGCGACAGTAAAGCAGGGGATAGCTTTGAGTAACTATGAAGTCATCTGGCCGTATCTCCCCAAAATGCTCCTGGTATTTGCTTTTTGTGATCTGGGATCTTGCAGACTCAACAGGGACAAGGTTAGAAGACGAAAGCTGTGACATTTCTAACCTATTAGGAGATGAATTTGGGTAATTGGTTTGGTCTGAGCAGTCCAAGTATAGGAAAAAACAAAACAAAATGGAATGCTTATGTGGGGCTGGGATGCTTATTTGAGGAGGTGACTTATCTAATTATAGAAAGAAAAATTTGAGTTTTCTTTAAGCCCTGGTGGAATGGTAGAGAGAAAGATTGTAAAAGGCAGACACCTGCTTTGCTTCATATGCCAGGGCATAGCACTGCCTGTTTGGGGGAAGAGGGACTTTCCAGATCCACATCGTGGGTGGGAGTGGGTGAAACAAGGAGCAAAATGAAGTTAAATATACCATCCTAGCAGTTCCAGAATAATTTCATCTCCCAAGAAAAATGTGACATTCTGGGTCTCCCCACTACTGCAGAAATAATCTGTTGTTTAGAGGAATAGCACATTTCCAAGATGTTTTTAGGAAGATTGTTTTAGGGAGACAGAGTTCCAGGTTATAACTTCAAAAAGAGATTAGGCTACAAGTCCATGCATTCTGATGTCTATAGAGTCTGCATGTTTTGGGATTGCATTGTACCCAGCGCTGTACTGACCAGCCCTTAGCTTAGAACATGGTCCTGGGCCCTTCAGAGAATGTCCCTTTCCAACAAAGGTAGAGACATGGGATCTGTTGTGGGCAGCGAGATGCCTCCTTCTCCTCCAAAGAAGTTAATATGAGCACAGGCACGTGGATCAAGTCAGAGGACAACATCATGGCCATTTTTCTGTATGCCCAGCCTCTCCTTTGCCTGTAAATGTGTCATGTAATAGCGGTTTAATGCACGGATTCCAGAACCTGTCTGCCTGGGGTCTACTGCTTTCTAATTGTGTGACCCTGGACAAGTTATTCACTGGAACTTAGTCTACTCCTCTTCAAAACAGCATCTGCTAAAATTGAGTGTGTGTGTGTGTGTGTGTGTGTGTGTGTGTGTGTGTGTGTGTAGGTTTTGGAGTATTTCTAGTTGATTTGTGGAAATTATTTATATATTATTATCTTCTAGAGAGAGTTTTATTTTCAAGTCTTCCTGCCATTTTTGATAGAGGGACATTGTATTAGTTAGGGTTCTCTAGAGAAACAGAATCAACAGGGAACACTTGCAAATATAAAATTTATGAAAGTGTCTCACGTGACCGTAGGAATGCAGAGTCCAAAATCCACAGGGCAGGCTGCGAAGCCGATGACTCCAATGGATGGCCTGGATGAACTCCACAGGAGAGGCTCACCAGCCAAAGCAGGAATGGAACCTGTCTCCTCTGAGTCCTCCTTAAAAGGCTTCCCATGATTGGATTTAGCATCACTAATTGCAGAAGACACTCCGCTTTGGCTGATTACAAATGGAATCAGCTGTGGATGTAGCTGACGTGATCATGACCTAATCCTATGAAATGTCCTCATTGCAACAGACAGGCCGGCGCTTGCCCAATCAGATGAACAGGTACCACAACTTGGCCAAGTTGACACCTGTCCCTAACCATGACAGACATTTTAATTCTTTATGTAATCAAGTGAATTGATTGTTACTTTTTTATTTCTTCATTTGCTTTTGTGCTTAAAGAGTTTTCCCCATTCCAATAAAGCTATCTGTATACTGACTTTATGGCACCATTTTTATGTTTAACCTTGTTAATCCATTTAGAAATTATTTTTTTACAGTGTATGAGGGGAAGGTCTAAGTAAACTTTTAAAATCTAAATATTTGGTCAATGCTGTCAATATCATTGGTTGAATAATTCATTTTTTCTCTATTAATTTGTGGTTCTTTGTTTATTAGACATTCAATTCTTATATATTATATAGTCTACTTTTAAAATACTTTATTCTGTATCACGGTTCTTGCCGCCAATACCACCTTGTTTTAATTAAAATAGTGTTATGACATTTTAATAGCTGGTCATGTAAGCCTCCTGGATGACTTTTCCTGTTCAAAATCTTTTCACCTATTCTTTCTTTTGTATATATCCAAATGAACTTAAGGATCATTTTATACCTAAGGGAATTTCATTTGGAAAAAAATAATTTCAAAATATTCACTCTTCCATATAAAGACATGATTTTTCTCTTTTCTTATGTCATGAACATTTCTTTGTATGAGTCATGAACATTTCAAGATTAGCCCATCAGCAAATACTTAATGAGTGCCAGCTATAAGAGCATGAAAAGCCTATTTCACTTTTGTGCATGTGGAAAAGTGTGCACACACACACATGCACATACACACAGAGTAAACTTGGTATCTGACATAGTAAACTTCTTTCCTTTTTAAGATTTAGGCTTTTTAGTTAGGTAAATGGATTTCTTTCTCAGTCAAAGAGGGCATCCTGTTGTGTCTCTTTGTAGATGACATTTTAATCTCAGCATCCTTGTCCATTTGTAAGGATATCAGGATGTCGATGGCAACAGTGGATCCCAGACTTTTCCAATAGCTGCCTTCACTGAACCTTTTTGCTTATATCAGTAAGGAATAAATGGTCAGATATACATTTTTATGAGGGGCAACCTACAAATTCTCCTGAAACAATATTATGGACCAAAACCAAAAAAGTTAAAAAATTCTCATTGTTGGTATCTGCTTTGGTCTGTAAAAGCTGACAAAATGCAATATAGCAGAAATGGTTTGGCTTTTACCGATGGTGATTTATTAGCTTACAAGTTTACTGTTCTTAAGCCATGTACATTTCCAAATTAAGGCATCAACAGGATGATACCTGGACTCAGAAGACAGGCTGCTGGCATCCTCAGCTCCTCTGCCACGTAGCCGGGCACATGGTGATGCTGCTGTCTCTCCTTCCAGTTTCTGGCTTCAGTGGCTTCCTTTCTTTTTTCTGTGTGTTTTCTCTTTTAATTTCTGTGTTTCTTAGCTTCTTTGGGGCCTTTCTCTCTAAACTTCCTTGGGACTTTTATCCTATTGTAAAGGACTCCACTAAAAGGATTAAGATCCACCCTGAATGAGGTGGGTCACAACTCAATTGAAATAACCTAGCCAAAAGGTCCCATCAATAATAGGTCTACACCCACAGGAATGGATTAAATTTAAGAACCTGCGTTTCTGGAGCAAAAACAGCTTCAAACTACCCCAGTGCCTTTGAAGGGGATCAATAAATACTGCCTTTATTCCCTGACTTATTTACAAACCCACTGAAAATAAGACTTAAGACAGCAGATGGAGAACTTTATTACTGAATGAGACTACCTCAGCCTCTGACTGATCCAGTTAGAAAGAGAAGGAGAAAGAAAAGGGATGTCTATTTCCTGGGACTTTTGAAAGGTTATCTCAAACCAGAAATATGGGAGAATGACTGTCACTCTTTAACCAATAACTCTCTTCCCTTTGGTGGGAGGAGTAAGAGATGGGGCAAGAAGCCAGTGTTTAAGAGAAAAAAATCCTTCCTTGTGGAAATCAGGAGGGAAGAGAGGTGGCCCCTCTCAATAATGACAGATTTGGGTCAGGCACTATAGTTCTGCAGGCAATCTGACTCAGTGTTCTAGGTTTGAATTCTCTCTGATGGTCCAATACTTATTTCCTCAACCAATATTTATGTGCCCACCCACCATGCATCAGACACAGTTCTGGGCACTGGAGAGGCAGCCTGAAAGATTGCAGACAAGGCTGAAGGTCTCTGCTTTCTTGGAGCTTACAGTCTAGAAGAGAAAGTGCATACTGCAAACAAGAAAACAAAGGGACAAAGGTTAGATGTTGAGAAGCCATGAAAAATAAAGCAGGATAATTCTTTTAGTTTGTAAAAGCTGTCGGGGTGCAACAAACCTAAAACGGAATGGCTTTTAAAAAGGGGAATTTATTAAGTTGCAAGTTTATAGTTCTAAGGCCATGAAACTGTCCAAATTAAGGCAAGGCTATAAAAATGTTCAATCTAAGGCATCCAGGGAAAGATACCTTGGCTCAAGAAGGCTGATGATGTTCAGGGTTTCTCTCTCAGCTGGGAAGACATATGGTGATGTCTGCTAGTTTTTGCTCCAGCCTTCTTCAAAGGCTTCCCCAGGGCTCTGTCCATTCTGTTGGCTCTAAAGCTTTTTCCCAGGTGGTTTGCTCTTAAAGGACCCCAGTAAGCAACCTCACCTTGAATGGGTGGAGACATACCTCCATGGAAATCATCTGATCAAAAGTTACCACCCACTCTCCTTGGAAACAACCAGAAAGAGCCCACCCAGCAATATTGAATGAGGAATAAAGGACATGGCCTTTCTCAGATACGTAATAGTTTCAAACCAGTACGATGATGGAGCAGAATGGGGTGGGGGTGGAGCTTGATTCTGGATGAATCTCTGAGGCAATGATACCGAACCTAGACCTGAATGATGAGGAGTTAAGAATCAGCCTTGTGAAGATCACGGAGAAGCCTCCTGAAGGGGCTGAAGGGGGCAGGGGTGGGCACCCAAAGCTGGGCTAGCATCCAACCGTCCTAGGAATGCAGACGACAGCTGGAGGTCGAACACCAGAGGCAAAAGGGAGATATGCATCAGGGGCAGGGTGCTCTCCCCAGCCTGGATCTTGTAATCTAGGTTTGTGCCAAGGTACAAAGAAGGGTGCTGAAGGGTAGTCACAGATCGCGGAGGGCCCCAGAGGCTGGGACTCACTGTAACCGGACACAGCATCTCTATTTTAACAAGTACCTTGGCATTAGAGCTTCATTTGTTTAAGTAACATGCTTGGAGTGATTACTTTTGCCTTTGATAAATTCTAAAGGGCGAAAGTAAACCTCCTTGATCTGGAGGAATGGGAGTAGTTCGAAACTGAGGCCATTATCTGACCTCTTAATACTCGATGTCTAAGAGTGGTGCCTTTGAGCAAAGACCTTGCGAGTGCCACAGGCAGGTAATCTAACCACTTATGGACCAGGCACTGGGGATACCACAACAGGTAAGACAGACGTGGCCCTTGTCCTGGTCTATAAAGTCGTGGGGATGATAGATGTTAAGAATAATTTAATAACACTTTGGCTATTCCTGGTTTATTCTGGGTATTTTATTGTTGTGGACGATCTTGAATGAAATTATTTCCCCATTCTATGTTTTCAGTGATTATTTCTGGTAGATAAGAAATCATTATTTACATCAACATCTACATCTCCCTATATTTATATCTGTATCTTTCATCTCTCTCTAGCTATATAATATGTTGCTACTTCACAGAATTCTCCAATTCTAGGAACTAGTCTACCTTTTTTCATTTGGATTTTCTGGGTATGTAATCATTTCATCTGAAAATAATGGAAAAAATATCTCGCTTCTTTTAAAGTAACTAAAGCTCCCATTTTTGTTTGGCATCTGTGATTGTATGGGTCAGAACTTTCTTAGCAAGGATCAGTGATAAAGTAGGGAACTGAATAGAGAGTGCAAGGTGGGTTGAGATTTTAGAAGGTGATAAGGAAAGGCCAAGGTGACATTTGTGTAAGTCACAGAGTGGATAACCAGGGAATAAGTATCTTAGGAAGAGGGAACAGCAAGTGCAAAAACCTGTACTTCTATCATCCTGCAGTGGAAACATGTTCGGTATGTTTGAGGACTAGGGAGGGAACTAAATATTGCTGTCATGAGGGGGAGAGTGGTAGGAGATGAGGTCAGAGAGACAATCAATGGCTGGATTGTGAAAGAACTTGTAGGTCATGGCAGGGTTTTAATAGAAAAGTGCCTTGATCTCAGTTACATTTAACTGGATCACCCTGGCTGCTGTGTCAAGAATCAATCACCAAAAGGGAGGTGGAATCAATAAAACCAGTTAGGAGGCTATTGCAATTACACACATGAGGAATGCTGGTGACATGGAGCAGGATGATAGAAGTACAGGTGGCAAGAAGTGATCAGATCTGGATATGTGTTGAAGATAGAGTCAAACTGCATGGGGGATATAAGATAAAGAGAAGAATCAATGACTCCAAGGTTTTTTGGTTTGAAAAATTGAATAAGTGAAATTGCCGTTTATGGATATGGCATTGGGGGATAAAGTGTTTATTGGAGAAGATCAGGTATACTTATCTTGAGATGGTAATATATGTTGAGGCAGCGATGAGGTGTAGGCAACTGGAGTTGAACCTGGAGTTCAGGAGAGAAGTCCACACTATAGATATCAGCTTGGGTATTATCAGCATGTGGTTGGTAATTGAACCATGTAGAAAAGTGTAATGGCCTTAAGGGCATGAGTACAGGTAGAGTAGAGCAATTGTCCAAAGACTTTTGGTTCACTGCAACATTTAAAGGGTAAAGAGTGGTGAAAGAATGGCCACTGAGTAGCAGCTATAGGACGAAAACCATGGAGTGCGATAGACTGGCAGACAAAAGAATGTTTGAAGAAAGATGGAATGATTGACTATGTTGAATGCTGCTTATGGGTCACATAAGATGAGAATTGGTTTTGCAAAGGGATTAAACAAAGAAAGATCTTTAAGTGATTTTGACTAGAGTAGTTTTTTTGAAAGGTATAGGTGAAAACCTGATTTTAACAGGCTTAAGAAAGGTGGCGAGGGATTTGAGAAAACAAAAAGTTTAGTGAAGGAAGAAGAGTGGTAGCTGAAATGAGAAATGGAATGTAGGAGGGATATTTTAAAATCCTTCCTAAAAATCAATTTTACTGAGGTTTAATTTATATGCAACAAAATGTACCCATTTTGTGCATATATTTTAATGAATTTTGACAAATGCATACATCTGTGAAACTACCACCATAATGAAGGTATAAAACATTTACATCATCCCTAAATGTTCCTTGTGCTTCTTTCCAGTCAATCCCTCCAGTGCTGACCCAGGCAACCAGTAATCTGCTTTCTGCCACCTTAGATTAGAGTTGCTTTTTCTAGAATTTTCATTTAAATAGAATCATAAAGTTTGTATTCTTTTACATCCAAGTTTTTCACTCAGTATGTTTTTTGAGATTTATCCATGCTGTTGAGTGTTTCAGTAGTTGATTCCATTTTTGCTGGCTAGCATTCCATCGTCTGGATACACCACATTTACCTTAAGATGTACATTTGTGTTGTTTTCAGTTTTGGACCATTATGAATTAAGATGCTATGGACATTTGTGTGCAAGGCTTTGTGTGGATGTGTATGTTTTCATTTCTCTGGGGTAAATACTTTAGGAACAAAATTACTAGGTTAAATGGTAAGTGTCTGTATGACCTTATAAGAAACTGCTAAATGTTTTCCAAAGTAACTACTGTTTTGTATACCCAAAGTGTATAAGAGTTCCAGTTGCTCCAAATCCCCTCCAACACTTAATATTTTCAGCATTTTTTACTGTAGCCAATTTATTAAGTGCATAATTTAAATTTGTATTTTACTAATGATTCATGAGTGTTAAGCATTTTTTTGCATGTGCATATTAATAATTTATATACCTTCCTTTGTGAAATGTCTGTTCAAATTATTTGCCAATATTTAATTTGGGCATTTGTGCTTTTATTATTGAGTTGTAAAAGTTCTTTGTATATGCTAGATATAAGTTCATTGTCCTTAATATATGTTTTTGTAAATGTTGTCTTCAGTCTGTGACTTACCTTTACATTTTCATTTAGAAAAGTGAAATTTTTAATTTTTATAAAGGCTGTTTTATAAATATCTACTTTTTAATGTTTCTTTGTCCTATCTAGAAACTATTTGTATACTCTAAAGTCATGAAGATGTTTTTTCTATGTTTTCTTCCAGAGATGTAGAAGTTTTAGCTTTTATATTTAGGTCTATGATCCACTTCAAAATAATTTTCATAAATGGTATGTGGCAAGAGTTTGGTTTCATTTTTTACATATGGCTATCCATCTGTTCCAGCATCATTTGTTGAAAAGACCATACTTCTCTCAGTGAATTACCTTGGAAATTTATTTATTGAAAGTCAATTAAGCATAAACTTGTAAGTGTATTTCTGGATTCTTTTCAGTTCTGTTGCTGTATTTGTCCACCTTTAACCACTATCACACTCTCTTGGTTACTGCACTTTATAGTAAGTTTTGATATCAAGTAGTACAAGCCCTTCAAATTTATTCTTATTAATTAAAACTCTTCTGACTATTCATAAGTCTTTTAAATTCCCAAATAAATTTTAAAATTGGCTTATCAACAAAATCCTGCTGGGATTATGATAAGGATATTTATAGATAATTTGTGGAGAAGTAACATCTTACTAATTTTGAATCCTTAATTCTATGAACATGGTATAGCTTTTTGTTTATTTGTTTAATTTCTCTCAGCAATGTTTTATCTTTTTAGGTCTTATGCACATTTTTTAAAGTTTCTTCTTAACTATTTTGTGCTTTTTATGTGATTATAAATTATGCATTTTTCAATTTCCGATTAATAATTGCTAGTATAGTGAAATACAATTGATCTTTATATATTAACCTTATATTATATAATCTTGTTAAATACACTTGCTAGTTCCTGAAGCTTTTTGTAAATTCCTTAGGATTTACTATGTGTAAGTCATATCTTCTGCAAATAGAGTCAGTTTTACTTCTGCATTTCTAATCTGCATGCTGTTTATTTCTTTTTCTTGCCTTATTAAACCTCTAGTACAATGTTGAATAGAAGGGATGGGAGCAGTCATCTTTGCCCTGTTCCTGACGTTAGGAAGAAAACAATCAGTCTACCACCATTAAGTACAATGTTAGGTTTTTCATGAAGGCTCTTTTTCAGATTGAGAAAATTAACATCCAATCCTAGTGTGCTGAGAGTTGTGCTTTTTTATTCCAACACCAGAATAAGTGTTGGAATTTGTCAAATCTTTTTCTGAATCTATTGAGATGATCATTTGTTTTTCCTTCTTTATTATTTCAATCTCACATTTCTGGGATAAATTTCACTTGGTCATGTTTATTATTCTTTTTACTATACTGTTGGATTTTGTTTGCCAACATTTTGTTAAGGATTTTTACACCTATATTCTTCATGAATATTAGCCTGTAGCTTTTTCTTCTTGATAGCAATACCATGCTGGCCTCATAAGTTATACTGAGAAGTGTTTATTCCTCTTCTATTTTCTGAAAGAGTTTATGCAGCATTGCTATTATTTGCTCTTTAAATATTTGGTAGAATTATACTATTATGTCTCATCGGCCTTGAATTTTCTTTCTGGGAAGTTTTAAATACTGAATTAAATTTCTTAGCAAATATAGTCTATTTAGATTTTCTATTTCTTCTTAAGTAAGCTTTGGTAATTCGGAATTTGGGGGGATTTTTTTCACATCATCTAATTTGTACAATTTATTGGCCTAAAGTTATTCATAATAATGACTTCCTTTCTTTCTAATATTTCTACTATCTGAATGATTTCCTTTTTCTCATTCCTAATAATTGAGACTTCAGTCATTTTTGCTGTTGTTAATTGGTCTGGGTAAGATCTTATCACTTTTTTATCTTTTAAAGGAACAAAATTTGACTTATTTCTTTTCTGTTTGTTGTTTTTTTTATTTTTTTTGTACTCACCTTTATTATTTCTTCCCTAAGATTAGGATTTAAGCCTATAGGTTTCATTCTAGGCATTATTTTAGTGGCATTCTACAAATTTTGATATGTTTATTCAAATTTATTCATTCAGTTCAAAACATGTTTTAGTTTACATTGTGAACTTTTCCCTCGATCCATGTGTTATTTAAAAGTGTGATGTTCAGATTTTTAAATGTAGGTAATTTTCAGATATCTTTCTGTTATTGATTTCTATTCAATTTCATTGGTATTTCTATAACTTTTTTTTTTTTTACTGAATGTTAATTTTGTGATACTATTCAGTGCCTGGATTTTGTTGTTTTCCTCTAAAAAATGTTGGGTTTTGTTTTGGCAAAGTGCTATTTTCTTGCAGTCAATTTGTTCCCATTGAGGCCTTGTTTTAAACTTCAGTGAGGAGGAGATTTCACTGCAGGGACAGTTTACCTCTACTACAAAGGCTTGGCCCATCTGGTGACTTTGTTGAATGTCATTGAACTTTTTATATAAAAAATATGAATGATCTCTTGATCAGTTGGCTCTATCAGTGTAAAGATGTATTTTTATTTAGCTCTGTGAAATAGTCTTTTATTATTTTAAAATTAATCTTGATCACATTTCCTAATTTTCTCTGTTCTCACTTTCCTGATCTCATTATTAGATAACTGTTGAAATTTTGGGTATTTCCACTGTGCTTTAAACTTTTATTTCATACTTTCCATTGCATTTTTTTGTTTGCACTATGCTATGAGAGAATTCATTAGCTTAATCTTTCAGGTTGTTAATTTGCTCTTCATCAGTGTCCATTCTGCTATTCCACTGATCTGTTGAGTATGTTTCATTTTTAAGATCTCTAATTGGTTCTTTTGTATATAACCTATTCTTTCATAGATGTGATAGCCTCTCTTTTCCCTTCGAGAATATTAATTATTCCTTTTAAAATTTTTTGCTGTTGTTTTTATTGTTTGTTCTATTAACTGTGTATCTGCATATTTTAGCTTTCTTATTTGTTGAGATTGATGCTTTTATCAGAGCGTTTGTTGATTCTGGGCTTATATTTCTTTTATATTCCCTTCTTATTTTTATATGAAGACTGTTATTGTTTACAATAATTACCCTCAGTTATTGTAGGGGGAGTAGACCGTTCAGCTGGGAAGCATGTGCCAGTAGCTCATCTTCTGGATGAGTGGTATTTCCTCTTTCCCCAGGTTATAACCAGACTCTGGTGGTACTGCCTTGTTTTTCAGACCAATGACTAATATTTTGTAATCCAACTTCACAAAAGTGTGCTGTGTATTCCTTGTTTCAAGTTAAGAATGAATGCAGCGGTAGAAAAAGCCACTCTCATGGGTGCTTTAAATGCAGTGTTCAGATAAATCAACACCACAATCTCTTGTTGGAGTCTCCCAGACTTCCAAATTATATTTTAGTTTCATAATTACAGCGTAGTGTTTATTTCTGTTAATTCAATCCTACATTTCCTTTTTATATCTATCTATCTAGTTATCATCTACATATCTTACTCTATCTATCCTTTCTATCTTTAAAGGATTTTTGAACCAATTTGCTAGATTGATAAAACTTTTCTTATTTTCCGGAGTGGTTATAAAAGTTTTTGTGTAAATTAAAAAATTTTCAATGTCTTCTGTTTTTTTGTTGACTCACTTTAAGATTTATTTGGTTACTTCTACATTGTTTTAGTAAAATTTGTTACTTTTTCCCATACTGCTGATTTCAAATAATCAGCTGATTTCTTTAATTTTGCTTTCTTAATGTTTAATTATTTATTTTCATGCTATACTCTTATTTAATAAAAAGTGTTCAGAGTACTAATGTGCCTTGTACATTCAGTTTTGGCTGCTTCTCACAAATTTTGATTTATGAAATATATGCTGTAATTATTTTCTAGTGTTTTAAATAATAGTTCGACTATTGAACTAAAGAAGAAATGAGAGAACACTATAATTTCCATTTACTGATTTTTAAAAGACGTTTGCTTTTTTCCTGGAAGTCTCAGCAAGTATCTCTATCATATCTCATTGATTCTACTTGATTTATGCTCATCTTTATACCAATTAATCAGGTCAGATTGATGAGATATAAGGCAATCTGGCCTGACCAAACACATGTGGCTGATAATGGGGAAGAATTTGGGGTTTTCTGAAGACTATTTAGAGTATTGTTTGAAAGGGGAAAGCGAAGAATTGATCCTGGAATGACAACCAAAAATACCTACAAGAGTAGACATTCTTTCTCATTCCTTATTTTATTAAGATGGTCATAATGAAAAGCTAATGGAGGCTACAGTATCTAACTAAACACTATTGTTATATGTGAGTTAATGACAAAAATAACAATCTTATATTTGCCTATTAATTCAGTTTTAAAACCCATGATCTCATTTAAGTCTCATACATTCATATGGAATAATTAGGATTTTTATTATTGTTCCTATCATGCAAATACAGATACTGAGACTTAAAGAAGAAATTAAATAACTTCTATAAGTTATGTTCCACATTCAATATGTCTGGGAACTGTGTCTAGGGCTAGCCAAGACAACACACTTTCTAACTGCACATTCAACTAAATACCATTTTTCTTCTTTACCTATAAACCAAAAGGTTTTTTTCGTTTTAAAATTGCCATACAATTTTTTATGCTAATTACCCTATTTTAAATTGCCACTGAAAAAAAAACCCTATCATTTTCACCAAATCCTTACTTTTTTCTTAGGGGTAAATTATATATAGTCTTAACCTCATAATTCTGCTTACGCTGATGTGGGTAAATATAATGATGTTCTTTTCAATACCATATTTGAAAATGCTGTCACATTGTTTGTACCTTCTCTTTTGTGTTATTCTCTAGCTTCTAGGTTTAATGGTTTAAATCATTATTAATTTCTTAACCGCTTTATAAAGGTTACATTCAGATTTTCTGTAGTAGGACTTTATTATTACAATTTGGGAACAATATTAATTGTTGAAAATCATATGCAATTTCTTATGCTGACTTCTGCCTTTTAGTGAATTTTTTAGGTAAAAATATCTAAGCAGTAGGTTTTGTTTTTTAATCCTTTGAAGTTACAGTGATAGAAACAAAGTTGTTTGTTTGTTTTAACTTTTTTTGTGTGTGGGCAGGCACCGGGAATCAAACCTGGGCCTCCAACATGGCAGGTGAGAATGCTGCCACTGAGCCACCATCACACCACCCAGAAACAAGAGTTTTAACTCTTTAGGGCTGAATACCATTTCCTGCTCTTAGCTACAGTGTCATATGTAGTAGGTGGTAATGTACAGTAGCTTAAGAAACTGTATTTTGGAGTTGTCCTAAAATTTCAAATCGTAGGCTTAAAACAAAGATTCGTGATTTAATTCTCAGGTTTTAGCTTAGCGTCGTGATCAGAATTATTTCCTATTTAATGGATTCTAGTCAAACGCAAAATAGCAAGGCCTGAATTAATGTTTTGGAAATAGATCCCATTTTAAATAATGACCTTGATTGGATTGTCTTATCTTCTTTCTTCAAGACATACCAGAATGTGTTTCATTCTATCTGGCTGGGAAAATTGATATTTGAAACTTGCAAAAATTTCTAGTAATATGGAAGGAATTGGAGTTACGTGTTAGTACTTTAAGCTTGAAAAAATGGCTCATACTCAGTTTTTGTTGTTTTATTGAAAGAGATGCCTATTTCTTAAACTGTGGATATGTAAAAAAAACAACATGATACAGTAAAAAGGTTCTTGGCTTTGGGTTTGAAAGACCTGGCTATAATGTGTGCTAGCTGTGAGCTAGTAGGTTGGATAACTGGTCTCTCTGAGCCTGTTTCTTCATGCAGTTATGGGAACAATACTTACCTGATCTCCAAGAGTAAGTTGAGAGAATCAAATGACATTACATATAAAGAAGATGCTAGGATCTGCCAAAAGAGATGTAATGTTAGATATGTGCATTAGCATTGTGTGTGTGTCTGTATTTTAGACCTAAGTGTAAACAAAACCCTACCCATCCATCTAGAAAGGGAGAAGGAGAACATAATGAAAGAAGAATACTTTTCTTTAAATTTTTTTTCATCTGATGTCTATTTGGATTGGTCCAGACAATGCAGAGAATAATATCACCATAGCTTTGTAGTGTTCATTTTTTGCCTCTTCACTCTTTGCTTCTGTGGAGTGATATTTTGGGGATTCTCAAACATTTAGTCAAAATTTGGATATTCTTTCAAACGGTGCTTTGTTTTCTCTATATGTTCATTTTGATGGTAGCAAATATCAATGCAATTTCTCCTGTTGATTTTTGAAGCATTTGAAAATTTCCCCTCTCCTGGTTTTAATTACATCTTTGTGATCATTTTCAATATGCATGTCAATTATTTCAAATTGTCATCCTTCAGAATGATCATTTAGATCAATTATGTTGTAACTTTACTATGGGAACATTTATGTGACACTCAAGACATAAGACTACTGTGTTATGAGGACACTAAATCAGATCAGATAGGGTCTTCAGGCAGCTTCTATGGAAACCAAAGACATGGAGACACACACAACTAACTGTAATAGGAAGTGCTGTGAGCTAATAGAAGTGATATAAACCTAGCAGGGGGTTCTAGCTTGGAATGGACTCCAATGTACATTTTTAAAATCTGATGGCTGAAAGGTAGGGTAAAAAGGTCTGGCACTTAAAGATGAGAAATAATTTTTTCATTTATCTAGAGCAGAGTCACAAGTGGGTGGCTGTAGGCTTGATTTGGCTTGAATATATGTATTTTTTTTGGTTCACAAAATATTTCAAAATTTTGAGCCAACCTGGAAACGTTAGAGATTTCATTGAGAAAGGCCAATTTTTCCAGTTTCTCTTGAAAATTTTTAAAGATATGGTAACACTAGTTTTATATTCCTACATGACATTAGTTGCCTGGAGATGAATAGAACCTGCCCATCTGCTCTCAGGTTCTAGTGGTACCACTTCCTATTCAGAATGGAGAACAACTTGGCAGGACATCAAACAAGACCCATATTACCACAAGCGTGGGGGTTATGAAGACTTCACCTATTAGGAATAGCCATTACTGTATCCTCTGGATTCTGAATAAGCAAGTTTATTTTATTCATGTGCAAGGGAAAGCCCCATGGTAGGCTGAATCTGTGTCTTCAACTCAAAGATGAAAGAGCAGGATTAGCTCCCCGGACACTTTGCTGCCCATGGACCCCTACTAAAGGCCCCTTTGCAGACTTCAGCAAAGTGGAAAATAAAGACAAGGGCATCAGTGCTCAGTTTTTGACTTTCAGTCAAATTCTCAGTTCATGGAGAATGGGAGGTCCCCAAAACAAGAGCAAGAACATGACAATGGCTTCACCCTGCTTTTCTACCCAGCGTTTGGAGTAGGCTAGAAAAAGAGCAGGAGATCAAAAAGAATGAAAAGTATATTCCAGTTTTTCGACTACTGATGATTTCAGACACACTGATCTGTTCTTTTGCAACCACATCCAAACCATCAGCATTTCTTCTTCACTCTGACTTCAAAATATATGCATTTCTATGTCCATTTCTTGCTACCTCCAAGTCATTAAACTACATCCAGCTTCCTAGCTGGTCTCCCTGTTTTAGCCCTTGCTACCCTATGGTCTGTGGTCCATTCTCTACCCATCAGCCAAAGTGATCCTTATCCCCTAAATAGGATTGATTTTTCCTCAGCTCAGAACTCTGCAGTGACTTCCCACCTCCCTTAGTATAAAATATTCTGTGGCCTCTGATTTCATCTCTTAACAATCTCTTTCTTGCTTACTCTTCTTTGGCCACCTTGGTATTCTTGAAATCCCGACATGTTCTACCTCCAGGGCCCTTGCATCTACTCTTCTCTAGCCTGGAAAGTTCTTCCTTCAGGACCTGCACGGCTTAATCTCTTCCTCCATTCAGGTCTCTGGTTAATGACACCTCATTGGAAAGGCTTTCCTTTTCTAGTGTGTCCTCTCTAAAGGGCATATTCACTCCCGTCACTCTTTATCCATTTATCTCATTTTTTCATTCTTTGGAACACTTACTTCCGTGTGACGTACTATCTATTTTCTATGCACTGATTTGTTTATTAAATCAGGTAGCCAATATATTATCAGTTCAGGGAGAGCAGGGCCTTTGCTTGTTTTGTTTACTGGCATCCCTACCTCCTCTATCAGTGCATGGCACACAGCATGGATGAGAAAATCTGTGTAGTATGGATGGTACTCTTGCAGTTTTGCTCAGTTTCTGACCATGCTGAGAGTCAGCATCAGAGTAAATGGGCCTCTGTTATTCCCTGGCTCCTAAAACCACAACCAAACTGTGAAATAGCTTAGATCTTTAAAAAAAATCTATCCATAACTTTGCATGCATGGCAGGTACATGTTGTACATTACACCTAAAATATACACACAGTTTTTTAAAACCTGCACTATCATGGTAATGATCATGAGAAGCTGTTCCCAGGATCTATGTAACCTGAACAGAAAATAAAGACTTCTGTTTGACCATGAGTGCTACAAATTCAAGAAACTGTGGCATCCACATGATTTGGGACATACAATTCAGTTTGGACTGGGCTGAAAGTCTGAGCATTTTGTGGTTTCTCCATAAGACATGACGATAGAACTCTCCAGACAGTGTATTGTGCAGTTTTATTTCAGGTTATCTTAAAATCACAAAGTTATGGGGGGTAAAAAATGACACATCTTACCTCCTATGGCACTCTGCTTTGAAAACAAAATTTATCAAAAATATCAGGAAAAAAAGAAAATATGAGAAACTTTTGATAGACTGGATGAGAAGGAAATGCAGGAGAGAATATTTTGAGTCTGGATAAGTTTTACCACAGTGCAAAAATAATCCCCCTGCTCTTACTGTTCCTTCAGCAAATGATACATGGAAAGATTTATGTGATTTAGTAGGATCTCCTACCACCAGGAAAAAGCACTGGATGGGGTAAGTATTGTAGGAAACCCTGATTGTGAACTTGTGTTTTTCACCAGCTTGACCTGTATGCATATGTGTGTATTGTCCCCAAAATGATGAATTATTTAATTTCATTCAACATGTTGTTTCACAGATCTGCCTCATTCCCATTTAGTACTGGTTATTCCTCTTTTGCGCTCTCTTTTTTTCTTACATCCTGAAGGAAAAAAATAAGCTCAACATCTGAGTAAAGGCTTTTCATCAACCTAAATGCATGCTTTCTTCTCCATCCATGGGTTAATGTTTCCCCAGTTGTGCTTTTCTGTTTTATACTAAGTAATTTGAAGGCATTTTCATTTATTCAGAAAATGTTTATTTACTGCTTACCAGTCCTAGGCAGTCAGGATCCAGAGGGGGAACAAAAGATAACACTCTTTGAGTGCTTTCTATGGTCTGAGTAAGCTCCAAAGAGAATTTTTATAGGCACTGGTTGAAAAATCCATCAAAGAAATATGTTGAGAGAAAATTAAACAAACGATGTTCTTTTCTTGCAAAAGATAGGCACTTAATCCTGGTGCTCCATGGAAAACTTTACTGTAAGTTGTATATAGGGATATGTATGCCAAATGCTCTCTATCAAAATAACTACAAATTCTAACACCCTAGAAGAATGTCTCAGAAGAAGCCAGGACCAGATGTTCCATGACATACACATAAACAGCACACGGGAACATGCTTATGTATTTTACTAGCCTTTCTTCCTCAGGCTGAGATGTCTAAACCAGAGATATAGGAAAGGTTATGCCAACATTGCATAGAACATTCTCAGTCTCTCTTCATGCCTGCAGATGGAAACATAAACACCATTTCAGAGACCAGCTGAGTGGGTGGCCCCCTGGGTGTCTTTTTTTTTTTTAGAGAAGTTTTAATCAGCAAATTATTTAGATGACAGCGTGTATTGTGTTTAGCTGAATCTGTAGCAGGAAGTAGGTAGAAAGCAGCCACAGAAGAGGAAACTTAATGTCTTTTAATAGTCCCCATGTTATTTCAAACCAAAATTGGGGCTGCTAGTGGTTCCAGTAGCAGGAAGACTCGTCTGTAGAAAGACATTTCTGTGCTTTTTTGTTGGGTCTACCCGTGGACCCTGTTGGTGTATTTCATGATGGCTGTGAACATGGACATTCTATTTCCCACTGTGAGGTGGTGCTGCCCAAGGGGAGGGAGATCAGAAAAATACTTGTGCGTGGAGGGGTTAGGGGGAGGCCCTTGACACCTGGAATGGTTGGGGAAAGGCAAGTTCTACTAAGTTTGTTTCATGCTCGGAGTTGAAAATATTTCCAAGAAGTCTGTCTTCATTGGTGAATCCTATGTAGAAATTGTGGTGGGGCCTTTGGTGAAGGCTGGAGGGTCTCGCCCTACTGGACATTGGGTGGCCCCTCTACTTGTAAAGTGAAGATCATAAAAGGCTGGTCTAAATATCAATACAGAACATTCCATGGACACTGGATTCTGGGCTACATCCTCATAAGGATTATTTCTTGCTCTTTTGAGAACTAATATTAAGGATTCTGGGTAGTTGTATGGCTGTACTTCTGTGACTTTCATCCATGAACATTTTGAGAAAAAAAGAGACTCTCAGTGAAATTATTTGCAAAAGTTAAATTTTTTATTATATTTTCTTTTTTTCCTGATTTTTTTTGATAATTTTTATTTTCAAAGCAGAGTTCCATAGGAGGTAAGATGTGTCATTTTCTACCCCCCATAACTTTGTGATTTTAAGATAACTGAGATAAATTCGTAAGTGATGGGGTATGATTCAAATAAGGCCTTAAACATGAATAACTCAAAATGATTCCCTTTTATAAATAAATAAACTAAGATTCACACAGGTGAGGTGTGTCCAAGGCCACCGAACAGGTTGGAGGCAGCCTCTGTGTCTCAGGCTGGTGACTTTCCACCCCACCCCATGCCTGGCTGTATGCACAGTCCACAAGTGTCTTCTGGCTTGGGGACAAAGACAGTCTCTCATCACCATCAACTGCAGTCCAAACTGCAATGGCAATCTGTTGGAGAAAGACTTTTTCCCTTAGTCATCATATATTGACCCCCTATTATGGCCAGACTCTGTACCAGGTTCTTTACTTTGCTGATCTCAAATCCTCACGACAACCTTATGTGGCCCTATTATCATTAAGCTCACTCTACAGGTGAGTGAACTGAGTCTCAGAGATGTTAAGGAACCTGGTCAAGTCACACAGGGAGAAAGAGATGGAGCTGGGATCCAAACCATGGTGGGTGCTGTTTGAGCCTCTCCTCTCTGCACAATGCAGAGGAATGCCAGAGCCCTGTGCAAACACCCTCCTCCGCCCACCCCCTCCAGAGATGGCTGCCACGCTTGGCTTGTTGCCTGGCACCTGCGACTTGGAACTGGCAGCAGCTGGACCTCACGGGGTTCTGAGGTCCCGGCTGGGTGGGCGCATCACTCCCCACCACACGAAAGGGCGTTTGGTCTGCCTTAGCTCACCACTGGGTGGAGCCCACTTTGGGCAGAACACGTGGTGGCTGAATAAACACTTGGAGCCTCTTGGAAAGGCTGCCTGGGCTGGCGGTTTGACACTGATTTGGGCTGTTTGGAGAGGCGCCACTGAAAGCCAGTCTTGACCACTGCGAGCTGTGGAGAGACCTTGCCTTCTTAGCATCTCAGTGTCCTAGTTTCTTGGAGGGCAACTGAGGACAAACAAACTCTGCTATTTCTGCTGAGTTTCTCTTCCCCATGCAGAGGACAGAGGCGGGAGGTGCCTCTGAAATGCTGGACGAAATAAACTAAATGCAGCCAGAAGGGAAGAGTCTGCTTCAGGAGCTCACACCTGGGAGGGTGATAGGGATGCACAACCCTGGGCACAGATGGAGGAAACTCCTTTTTACTTTCAAAGTGCTTGGAACTGGCCCCTTAACAGAGCTGTTTGCTTTTGTCACCTTGAGGACCATGATGGAGGCTTTGGGGAACTAAGGCTAGAACTCATGCTGCAGGTCCTTTTCCTGGCTAGGACTTGTCCAGGGGTCTCAAGAGGGCATGGTGGCTATGACCAGGAGCCCAGGAAAAGTGCAGGAGACTGGGAGTTAGGACATGACTATGAAAGCTGTCACATGAAGGTTAAAGATACATGGGTAGGGAGAGTGTTTTCTGGTGGGCAAAACCAGCCATTATGCAAAGGAAGTTGGGGAAGCTGCTGTGAATTACTCAAACTGAGAACTAGAGTGCAAACATCAGGGACGAATTCATAGTATTTTTTCATTAGCTTATATAAAGATCTAATCTATGCACATTTGCAAACTTGCTGGAGATCCTCAAACTAACCCAATAGAATATCTGTGATATAGTAAATATTCTTTGACCAAGGATATAAATAGTTTCTTTTTCTGACTGAACTAGGAGTTTGGAGATTCAAGATGGTTGGTGGGATAATAAAGCGCTATTTTGTTTTGAAGATGTAATGAGCAAGAAACAAAGAAGATATGACCATCATGTGGAGCATATGCAAATCCATTTTTTTCCTAAACATAACCTGTAGGAGAACCACCTCTGGAGCTTGAGATTTGCGTCACTGACTTTTTAAAAAAAAATTAGAGAAGTTGTGGATTTATAGAAAAATCTCTATGCATATAATACAGTATTCCCATGTACCATCCTGTTATTAACATACTGCATTGGTGTGGTTCATTTGTTACAAGTGATGAAAGCACATTTTCATACTGGTACTATTAACTATAGACTTTGGTTTAACTTGGGGTTCACAGTTTGTATTTTACAGTACCATGAATAGCTTAAAAAAATTTTTACTCCCGTAACATACACAACTTAACATATCCCCTTTTAACCACATTCAAATATATAATTCGTTAATTACATTCACAATGTTTTGGTACCATCACCACCATCCGTTACAAAACTTTTCCATCAACATAAATAGAAACTCTGCATTTTAAGTTTTAACTCCCTATTCCTCATCCCCACTCCATCTCCTGATAACTGTATTCTACGTCCTGCCTCTTTGCTTATCCTAGTTACTTCATAAGTGAGATCATATAATATTTGACCTTTTGTGTCTGGCTTATTTCACTTAACATGGTCTCTTCAAGGTCCATCCATGTTGTTGCATGTATTAGGACTTCATTATTTCATGGCTGAATAATATCCTATTGTGTGTATACACCATACTTTGTTTATCCCTTCTTCAATTGATGGACACTTGGGTCACTTTCACCTTTTGGCAATTGTGAATAATGCTGCTGTGAATATTTGTGTGCAACTATCTGGTCAAGTCCCTGCTTTCAGTTCTCTTGGGTATACAAAAGTGGGTTGTTAAAGTCTCCTACTATTAATATAGAATCATCAGTTTCTCCCATGAGAACTGTTCATACTAACATATTTTGGAGTTCTGCGGTTAGGTTCATATATATTTATAATTGTTTTGTCTTCTTTTAAAATTGAACTGTATTGGAGTATAGTGATTGTTTTTCCTCTCGTAACATTTTCAGACTGAAAATTTATTTTATATGATATCAGTATCGCTACCCTAGCTCTCTTTCAGCTATTGCTTTCATGCATATTTTTTTTCCATTCTTTCACTTTCAAATTATTGATGTCTTTGAATTTAAGATGAGTCTTTTGTAGACAGCGTATTGTTGGGTCATACCTTTTTACCCATTCTGCCAGTCTTTGCCTTTTTACTGGAGAGTTTCATCCACTGACATTTAAAGTCACTACTGATAATGCAAGACTTTTTCCTGCCATTCTGCTATGCAGCCTTTTATGTCTTATACTCTTTTGTTACTCAATTTTTCTGTTAATGCCTACATTCATATTATTCGATTTTTTGTATTGTACCATATTGCGTGACTTCTCATTTCTATCTGGATTTATTTTTCATCAATTTTCCTTGTAGTTACCAGGTTAAATTGTAGCATCCTAAGTATATATAACAATCATGTTTGATTTGCTACCAGTTTGACATCAATAGCATACACATATATTGTTCCTATATCCCTTCTCCCCTACCACCTATTTTGTACTTGTTACAAATTATATCTTTATATATTCTATGTCCAAAATCATAGATTTAGCACTACTTTTTTATGCATTTGCAATTTAGTACTTGTGCTGGTTTGAAAGGATGTACGTCCCTTAGAAAAACCATGTTTTAATCTAAATCCCATTTCATAAAGGCAGAATAATCCCTATTCAATGCTGTATATTTGACACTGTAATCAGACCATCTCGCTGGAGATATGATTTAATCAAGAGGGGTTGTTAAGATGGATTAGGTGATGACATGTCTCAACCCGTTTAGGTGGGTCTTGATAAGTTTCTGGAGTCCTATAAAAGAGGAAACATTTTGGAGAATAAAGGAGATTCAGAGAGAGCAGAGAATGCTGCAGCATCACAAAGCAGAGAGTCCACAAGCCAGTGACCTTTGGAGATGAAGAAGGAAAGTGCTTCTTGGGGAGCTTCATGAAACAGGAAGCCAGTAGAGAAAGCTAGCAGATAATGCCATGTTCACCATGTGCCATTCCAGCTGAGAGAGAAGCCGTGACTGTGTTCACCATGTGCCTTCTCACTTGAGAGAGAGACCCTGAACTTCATCGGCCTTCTTGAACCAAGGTATCTTTCTCTGGATGGATGCCTTAGATTGGACATTTCTATAGACATGTTTTAATTGGGACATTTTCTCGGCCTTAGAACTGTAAACTAGCAACTTATTAAATTCCCCTTTTCAAAAGCCATTCTGTTTCTGGTATACTGCATTCTGGCAGCTAGCAAACTAGAACAGATGTGCATATTCACATCTTTTGCTAAGTTTGGGAAGTTCGATGTCACTATTTCTTTGAATATTTCTGCCCCTTTTTCTCTTTCAATTCCTTTCATTTCCTACCCATAATGAATATGGTAGTACACTTGATGGTGTCCCAGAGGTCCATTAGGCTATTTTTTTTTCATACTTCTTTTCTGTTTCTGCTCTTCAGTAATACTCACTTCAATTGTCTCATCTTCAGGTTCATTGCTTCTTTCCTTCTACCAGCTCCAATCTGCTCTTGAAACCCTCCTGGGGAATTTTCATTTCAGTTATTGTAGTCTTCATCTCCAGTAGTTTTGTTCAGTTCCCTTTTAAACTTTCTATCCCTTTATTGAGATTCTCATATTATTCGTGTGTTGTCTTCCTGATATCTTTAAGTTCTTTTTCTGTATGTTCCCTCATCTCCTTGAGTATACTGAAGGAGATGAAATCTCTGTTTGGTATGTCCACAGTCTGGTCTTATTTGTTGATGTTTCTGGATTTGTATCCTCTTCCTTTGAATGGGTTATCATTTCCTAGTTTTTTAAAAAAATTTTTTGTTGTACTGTACGTTTTAATATTTAAAATGTTAACTGTGGGATTCATTCCCTGAGATGTCTGTTTCTTGAGTTTGTAACCAGCTGATGATATGACAGAGATTTTCTTGAGCATCAGGAGTTAATAAAATGAAGCAAACCTAGGCATAGAGAAGACATTTCACTATTTATTCAAATTAGGTTTGCATTGACTGGCTCCCCAGCAGAGTTTAGCACTCCTAACAAGAAGGTCAGCCCAATGCAAATGCAAAGAGCAAGGTCATTTTTGTCTTTTCTGGCCCTGTGTCTTTTCTTGGGTGGCCTTGGGAGTTCTGCTTACAGGAGTTTAAATGCCCCTTCTTCCTAAGAAACAGATATTCTCCCTCTTCCAATTGTTCCACTACCATATTTAAAGCAGATAAGCCTTTGACCTAGGCTGTCTACTTCAGTTGTTTCTTATATTGCTTTCATTGTTTCAAGCTAACTTTGCCTAGAGGACAAATTCTGGGATCCTGGGCAAGCCAGAGCGGTGTTTCCCAAGTGAGTCTTTCCAACTGTAGCAAGGCGAGAACCCACAAAGGGAGCACCAGTGGGCTCCAAAGTGCCCTAGGGAAGGTGACCATTCACTTCTTCCATGGCTCTCTAAAGCTGTGCCTTCTTTACCCAGACCTTGCCCAGTAAAGCAGCCCTTCAACTGTCCTTTTAACTCTGAGGACATGTACATTTTTAAAGTCTCCTCCACTGCCATTGCCCTGGGCATGTTGAAACAGTGGCCACCCTCAGAGTCATAACCTCATTGATCTGAAGTAGCTGATCTAAAGCCATGATCAGCAATTGACCCACACACTCGCTCTTGCAGAATTGGATTTCTATGTCCCTTTCTGACATCAGCAAGCTAGCCCAGGACCAGATCTCATTGCTGCTTGCCATGATCGTTGGGGTTGGGTGATGGGAATCGCCCTGCAGAGTGAGCAGTTTACTGGTCTTTACTGTTATTTACCAGCCACTTTCTCCTGGCTGTTCTTTGGATGCTTCAGAGTCTTCTACTGGACACTGGAGTATCAAAATAGTTGTTTCACTCCCCACTATGCGGGACATGACATCCAGGGTGAAAGTCTTCCTAGTGGTGTGTGAGATGACCCCCAGGGATGAGTCTGGCCTTGGCACCATGAAATCAACAATTCCATCCTGGCCAAAAGAGGGAAAAGAAGTGTAACAAATAAGGGATCAGTGGCTGAGAGAGTTCAAATAGAGTCGAGAGGCTACTCTGGAGGTCACTCTTATGCAAGCTTCAGTTAGACTTTGCTACTTATCATAATTTGCCATCTCCCAGCTGAAACCATTCCAGCCAATCCTAAAGAACACTTAGGGCAATACAAAAGAGTCTGCAAGAGTTCCATGCACTAGGGTAGCTTTCCAGAAATCTACACCCTCCAGATAGGTGCCTGGACCAGACGAGTCCTGAAACCTAGAGGGGCCAGCCTTCCCAGAACACCAGCTAGTTCCATCTCCCTACCTCATTATTATGGACAGCCCCTTCCAACATGAAAAAGTTAGAAAGGCCATAGACCAAACACCTCTAAAGAGTGGGAGAAAGATCACAGGTGATGGTGGAGTTATACAGAGAAGATAGGGTTTAACAAATGAGCATGATTGTTCAATCATTACATTGGTATTCCTTTTAGTCTCCAGTATCGTAGAGCAGCTAGAAGTAAAAACCTAAAATTGTGGAATTGTAACCCATGCCAAACTCTGAAATCTGTTCTATAACTAATTATTGCGCTATCCTTTGGAATTTATTGCTTTTGTGTGTATATGTTATTTTTCATGAAAAAAAAAGTCAATTGTGATGATAAAAAAATATTTATTCATTCTAGCCTTCTGTGTTCTAGAGTAGCTAGAAGGAAAATTCTGAGATGATGGTATTATAGTCCAGACTCTGGGATCTATCCTGTAACTACTTGTTGAAGAGTGCTTTAAAAACTGTTGCTTTTTTCTTTCTTTGCTTTGTATATGTGTTATATTATACAATAAAAAAAGTTAAAAGAAAAAAAAGTTGTTTCAGACAGCTCCTGCCTGTTTAATAGTTGCTCTGATGGAGGGACTGGATCCTGGAGATTCCTACTCTGCCATCTTCCCACAATTGAATTTTAAAAAATGGTTTATTTTTCTATTCTCTGTTGATATCTAGCCAGGTAAAATAATTTCACTTGTGTATATTATTTCTCACACTGTGTCTCATGGAAAACACTGCAATTACCGTGGATTTGAAAAATTTCTGACAGACATAAGAGACGTGTTACTCTGAGTAGCCTGGAAAGATGTCCAAATGGTCAAGTGAATTGGTGTGATTAATGAGCAATGCAGGGGTCAGCAGCAGAGGTGGAGGTCTGGGTTAAACTTCTTTTCCTTAATTTCAAGCTCAGATATAGAGAGTTGAGTTAGGGTCTGGATAAAACAGTATCAGGATAACATAGCCCTGAATGAGTTGTGCCTCTTCCCCAGCTGTGTGTCTGATGTCCCAAGTCAGTCCTTTCTTACTGAGTAAACATTTGATTGGGATAATGGAAAACAGTGTTACAACAAATGCTCAAGACTTCTGGGAGACTTTCTTCTCATATGCCAAAAGTCAAATATTTAAGGGGCTGACAGCTTTCTCATCCTGCAAGGGCTCAGTTTAAATAACAACCACTCTCCCATGCCTGGAGGTCTTCTTTGACCATCCAAAATGTTAGTTCTCACTCATAATTTCACAGCTCCCTGGACATTACATTAATCAGAACTATAATTCACACCTGTGTGATTATCTGTTGAATATCTCTCTCCCATGGAGACAAGAACCATGCCTGTAATCTTCACCTGTATATTTTTGGCCCCTTACATCATGACTGGTTCACAGTAGGTGTTTAATAACCCATTCTTTATACATTAAGACTATTTGAGATGGTCAGAGAGGTGTATTGGTCTGATCAGTTCAATATCTTTCTAAGACTAGAAATTTCTCTAGATGAGAAACTAAAGATACAATTTTATAAAATGAATTCTAGGTTTCCAAATGATAATGCTTATTTGTAGCTTTGTTTTACAATCTCTGAGCAACTCGATTATATGGGGCTTAAATTTCAAGGAAGGGGGATGACATTGTCAAAGTTAGATTCCACAAATTAAGCCACAAGATACCACTTCACACCCATAAGGATGGTGTTTTGATTTTCTAAAGCTGTCAGAATACACTATACCAGAAATAGATTGGCTCTTATAAAGGGGATTTATTAAGTTACAAATTCCAATTCTAAAGCCATGAAAAGGTTCAGATTAAGGCACCAACTTTCTTTCATTCAAGAAAGGCCAGTCAAATTTGGGTTTTCTCTGTCACATGAGAAGGCACTGGTGATGACAGCTGTCTTTCTCTCCAGACTTCTGGTTTCAAAGGGCTCTCTCAGCATCTCCAAGTGCCTATGCTGGCATCTGCTCTCTGAGTTGACTCTTTTAAGGACTCTAGTAAACTAATTAAGACCCACCTTGAATGGGCTCATTTCCACTGAAAACAGTCTAACTAAATGTCAGTTTATGGGTGGGTTACAACTTCACGGAAACAATCTAATCAAAAGGTCACACCCTAAACAACAGGCTCACCCCCACTAGATTGGATTAAGATTAGAAAAGTCTTTTGGCTTTTCTTGAGTATATAACAGTTTCAAACCAGCACAGTTGAGCATTATTTAAAAAAAGATATGAAAAAGATGAAGTGTTGGAAAGGATGCAGAGAAATTGAAACTCGAGTGCATTGGTGGTGGGAAGGTAAAACAATGCAGTCCCTATGGAAAGCAATATATCAGCTCCTCAAAAACTTAATATAGAATTACCATTTGACCTGGTAATCCCACTTTCTAGGTATATACTAAAAGAAAGTGAACACAGGGTCTCAAAGAGATACTTGTATAGCGATGGTTATAGTGGCATTATTCACAATAGCTAAAAGGTGGAAAACAGCCCAAGCATTCATCAAAAAAATGAATGGATAAACAAATATATATATACACAATGGAGTATTATGTGTCCATAAGAAATAGCGAAATTATGAGATATCCTGCCACATGGAAGAAACTTGAAAGCATCATGCTCAGTGAAATAAGGAAGACATATAAGGGCAAATATTGTACGACATTCATTTTAAGAGCTGACAAGAAAAAGCAAATT
Source organism: Tamandua tetradactyla (assembly GCF_023851605.1). Classification (NCBI taxonomy): domain Eukaryota; kingdom Metazoa; phylum Chordata; class Mammalia; order Pilosa; family Myrmecophagidae; genus Tamandua; species Tamandua tetradactyla. The sequence goes on along the minus strand of NC_135330.1, from coordinate 107,276,131 downwards.
TTCAGAGATAGAAAATAGATTGGAGGTTACAGGAGAATGGGTGAGGGGGGAAACGAGGAGTGTTTGGGAAAATGCAAACACAATTAGATTCCTCTTTTCTCACCTGTCACCAAGTCTCTGTATATCCTCCTAGTGAAGATTTATGAAAATACCATTGTGAGGATTGCCAAAGTCATGGGAACCAAAGGCTGATGGCCATTGCATCTGTCTTTTCAGCCATAACTTAAGTTTTTTTGCTGCAGTTCAATGTTCAGGCAATCTCCGTGCCCCTGTCTTTCTGTAAGCAATGCTCTTGAGTCTTAATATGAGTATCAGGTCTATAAGGTGAAATCTTTTATGTGAATATTTCAAACATTTTTTTCTACTGATTTAAGGGTAAATGTCAACAATAAATATCAAAGGGCCATAAGTTAACAAAGCAGAACTTCATAAAATTGTCAAACTGAAGAAAAACAGTTGACAAAATCCTCCTCCAGGATATTGAAGACTATTTTTTAAAAATTGTATCTGTAATTTTTTTAATTAGAGAAATCATGCAGAAAAACTGTGCACAAAATATAGAGTTTCCCTATATATTTCACTCTGTGATTAACGCCCTGCATTAGTGTGGTACATTTACTACAACTCATGAAAGAATATTTTTATAATTGTACTATTCACTGTAGTTCATGGTTTACAATTAGGTTCACTGTGTTGCATAGTCATGTTTTTTGTATGTTTTAATGTTTATTCTAGAAACCTATATACAATCTAAACTTTCCCCGCCAGTTGGAGGTTAGTTGCTAAAAGCAGATATGGGAGCAAACATTGACCTTCTATATCTGGTTTGAGTCTGACTCAGTATTTTCTCAAAAAGCAATTCTAACTTCACAGAGCCCATGCAGGCAAGGGGAAAGACTGAACAAAATGCTCTGTTTGGAAGCATTTGCTTTGCTCCCCATACTATGCCACTGTAGTGGACAATATTCAGTCCCAGTAGACTCTGGCGAAATGTCCTCCACAACCGAGATGACAGCAGTGTGTGGCTAGAGCCTCTCGGTGGTCTGTGCCTCAGCTGGAGATGACAGATGCCATTGGGGCCTTTGCAGTCCCTCTCACTCTGTTCCCACTCTGCATGGACAAGAAATACAAAGAGGGATATATATTTGGAGTACAAATACTTGCCTTTTTTAGGCTGAACCAGTATGTTTCAAATAGTGCTGCTATTTACAGCCTAGACAATTTAAATATTTTGAAATAATTTTGATAAGTTTACACATTTCACCATGTTTTCCAATATCCAACTTGTTTTCTTCTCTTAGCCTGTCTTAACTGTTTGACTTTTTAAAAATTACCATTTGCACACAACAGTTTCTAAATTACAGTGTCAAGTCAATGACTAACAATATGACAACAGAAAAAGTTTTAGCCTCTTTTTTTCTGGTTCATTTCACCCTTTGGAAACATTTCACTAGGGCTGTCTAGCAAATTACTGTTTCCTTTTAAAGCTTGAAAGACAATAGGAAAATATGATTGTTATATTGATTAAAGACTGTAGAGCTTTAGCCATGATTGTCTCTCATTTTGTAAATATCCACTTCATCCTTTGCAACAATTTGCATTCATTTGAAAACACAAACTCAAACTTGGTTGTACCCCAAGATTGCATTTTAGACCCAGAACTTGGTCTTCCTTGGTAGATTTACCATTTAGAAAGAGGGAAAGTAAGCTGTTAACTCTGTAGAGGTGGATGTGAGCAGATCCCTCCATTCATACAGCAAGTATGGAAGGCCGCTTTACCCAAAGCATAGAGGGCCAAACTAGCTCCAAAACTGGTACCACCTTAGACCTATCACTCATGCCCTTCTCCTCTGGGGGTCTCCAGACCATCACTCTACAATGACAAGGGGTCCTACTACCCAGTGTCCTCTCACAGTGTCCCCTCAATGCAGTGGCATCATGTTCTCCCAAGTCAGTCTGGGGTGAAGGAAGGATGGCTTTTCTTTGCCCTGCTCTTCTGTGGCTGTGGACTTAAATCATCAGCATGTGAAATTCATCTATGGCTGATCACATTTGTGATTGGCCAAGTGGCGTGCCTTCCCCATTGAGTGTTTTTTAATTTAATTAGCTGGAGGCTTAAAAGTGAGAAGAGAGAAGAGAGCTCAGCAGCTCACATCCAGGTATGTAGAGATTCAGAAAGAACATACATGAACCAAAGAGCAGATGTCACCATACGTCCTTACATGGTAACAGAGAAACCCAGGGGAAAGCCAACTGCCTTTCCTCCAAAGAACTGTAAATTTGTAACTAAGTAAATCCACCTTATAGAAGCCAGTCCATCTCTGGTGTATTGCATTCTGGAAGCCTTAGCAATTGAAAACAGTAGAAGACATGAAATCTGTCAAAAAGTGCAGAGTTAAATAAAGAATAGGACTAAAGTAGTATGAAATGGTATCAAGATACCATGTACCCTGATTAGACAATCAGCAAATACACAAGAACCTCTTGTCTACCCATTATTCTAAATCTTTACTGATAAATTACTCTACCTCACATAGACCCCCAAATTTTGTAACATATGTTGTTTTTATCAAGGTAAAAGTCAAATAACATAAAATTAATCATTTTTAAAGTCAACAATTTAGTGATATTTAGTACATTCACAATATTGTGCAACCATTACCCTGATATCTAGTTCCAAAACATTTTCATCACATCAAAATGAAACACCAAACCCATTAGTGGTCACTGTCCATTCCTTCCTTCTCCCAGCCCCTGGAAATCATTAATGTGCTTTCTGTCTCTGCAGATCTACCTATTGTGTATACTTTGTATACATGAAATCATACAATATGTGACCTTTTGAGTCTGGCTTCTTTCACTTAGCATGATGTTTTCAAGGTTCATCCATGTTCGAAAATATGTCAATTGTTAATTCCTTTTCATAGCTGAATAATATCCCATCACACTGGGTAGACCACGTTTGCTTATTCATTCAACTGTTGATGGGCTGTTTGCATCTTTCAGCTATTGTGAGTAATGTGGTTATGAATATCCATGCACTTGTTTCGGTTTGTTGTAAATTATTTTGGCCATATACTGAGGCATGCAATTGCTGTGTCATGTGGTAGTTCTATGTTTAAACTTTTTCAGGAGCCACGAAACTATTTTCCACAGCAGCTGTACCAATTTACATTCCCACCAGCAGTGTATGAGGGTTCTAATTTCTCCACATCCTTGGAATGCTTACTTTCATTTTTCAATGTAAATTTTATTACAGCCAGCTCTGTGGCCGTGAAGTGGTATCTCATTGTGGTTTTCATTTACTGTTATATAATTTTCATCAAATTATTTATTTAGACAGAGGCCAGTAAAAAAATATGTGCCCAAGATTCCATATGCTCTAGGAGCTGCTCAAACCATATCCACTTATTCCATACAATGGAATATTATTCAACAGTAAGAAGGATGAAGTCCCGAAGCATGTGACAGTATGGATAAACCTTGAGGACATTACGTTAAGTGAAATAAGTGAGACACAAAAGGACAGCTATTGTATGGTCTCACTAATATAAGCTAATCATAATATGTAAATCCATAGACATAAAATTCAGAATATAAATTATCAGGATATAGAATGAGGCTAGAAAATGGGGAGTGGTTGCTTAATATGTGCAGAATATTTAACTTGGTTGAACCTAAACATTTGGAAATGGATAGAGGCGATGGTAGCATGCTAATGTGAGGATCATTAACAGTGCTGAATTGTGTGGAATATGGTGGAAAAAGGGAAAATTTGGAGTCGTGTGTGTTACCAGAGGGAAAGTTGGAGACTAAAACATGTGAATGGACAGCACGGCAAACGTTGTGGTGGAAAAAGACTGTAATTAACTGTACAAATATTAAACAGTTATTTCATGAACTAGAACAAATGTATGACACTATTACAAGCAGTTAATAATAGAGAGTATATTAGAAAAAAATGTGTCTATTGGAAACTAAGTACTATAGTTAACAGCATATCTTAGTGCTTTCGTCAAGAGTGACAACTGTACCACACCAGCAATATGGGTCAATAATATGGAGGGTAAGGGAGATGGGAGGATTTAGGTTTTCTTTTTAATTTTTATTTCTTTTCTGGAGTAATGAAAATGCTCTTAAATTGATCATGGTGATGTATGCACAACTATGTGATGAAACCGTGAACCATTGATTATATTCCTTGGATGGTTTGTATGGCGTGTGAGTATATCTTAATAAAATTGCACTAGAGGAAAAAAACACCACTCCACTGAGTGCCAATTAAGAAACTGGCTACTACTTCATGCCTTGAAATTCTTGGCTTCAGAATCATTCATATGTCAGAACACACAGACAGGAGTATCAGACATGTATGGTCATATTCTGTAAGTATATTTTGGGACACAGGGAGGTTGTAAGAAATGCAGTATTTCAGGTATCACACCATTCCTACTGAATCAGGATTTGCATTTGAACAAGATCCCCAGGTGATTCTTTTGCTCATGAAAGGCTGAGAGCTTCCTGTCTTACTGAGGAGCCTGGGAGAAAGTGCATGCCAGAAAACCATTTACAGGTGCAAAGGAGAGCTGTCAAGCTTAATAAGACACAGGTGCAGTGTGCAGGGCTGGAGCGGTAGTTCTCAAACTTGGCTGCACATTGGAAATCTCCAGGAGAGTTTTAAAATATTTGAATGTCTGGGTTCTATTCCCCCCTCCCACCCTAGAGAGTCTGATTTAATTGGTCCCAAGTGGCACCTAAGTAACAGAACTTTTAAAAACACCTCAGTGATACTAATGCACAGTCAGTTTTGAGAACTATTTGTGTGTATAGCATTAGTTGAGCTATCTAGAAAGAACACATAGAGGTTCTTAAAGCAGTGATTAGAAAGTGGAAAGAAACAACATTTGGCAGTGAGGGCAGAGTGGATAAGGAGGGGCCTGAGTTGCTAGAATAGGGCAGAAAGTAGAAGCTGGGGCTTGTAGGGGGAAGAATTCTTGGGTGGAAGTCTTGCTACCTGTAACCAGAGTTTCAATATTGTGTGTGATCATTAATTTCATGTGTCCATTTGGCTAAGTGATGGTGTCAGTTGTTTGGTCAAACAAGCACTGGTCTGGCTGTTGCTAAGACGGTGTTTTGAGGATTTCAGTCATCAATCAGTAAGTTGCAAATCTGTCTGATTGCATTCACAGTCAACATAGGAAATTGCCTTTAGCAATTAAAGGGGTCTACCCATCCAACTGGTTGAAGGCCTTAAAGGGAGAACTGATGAGTTCAGCAGTCAGAAGAAAGAATTTCTATCTATCCCAGAAAGCTAGCTTCTCCTGGGTAATTCAAAGCCTCCTTCATTGAGTTTCCAACCCATAGCTTGTTCTGGAGAATTCAACATCACCACTGAGTTCCCAGGTTGTGGCCTGCTCTACAGAATCTGGTCCTGCCAACCCCCAAGGTCATTTGAGCCCATTCCTATAATAAATCTCTTAATACTTACATATGTGTATATATATATATATATCTTGTTGGTTCTGCTTCTCTATTGAGGGTTCATTAGAAGGATAGATGATTTTTGTTGCTGTTTAGGGGAGGGGATGCTAAAGACAGGGAAGTTGTACTCATTGGTTGTTGTCTACCTAACTAAAAGTTTCTGCAAATTCCAGAAAGGATGTTTACTGATTAGTGTGAGAATCCATTAAAAAAGTATTCTGTGCACATGATTACCTCAGAAAATTTTCTATGCTGATAAGAAATATCCACTTATTTATGGTTAATTACGCTTCACAGACTTTAATATTCAGAAATTGATGTCCACACTCCTTTGTTCAGATCTTCATTCATTTGACAAATAGTTATTGAGTACTTGCTCAGGGTGTGTGATAGTTTGAAGCTTTTATGTACCCCAGAAAATCATGTTCCTGAATTTAATCCATTCCTGCAGGTGTAGATCTATCGTAGGTGGGACATTTTGCTTAGGTTATTTCAATTGAGATGTGATCCAGCTCATTCAAGGCAGGTCTTAATCTTCTTGCTGGAGTCCTTTATAAAAGGATAAAACACATAGAGGTGAAATTAAGAGAAGCTCGTGGAAAAAGCCCCAGAGAAGCTGAGAGGAAATCATTGAAGCCAAAACCTGGAAGCAATGAAACCTAGGAGAGAAGGACCAGCAGACATTGCCATGTGCCTTGCTATCTGATAGAGAAGCCCAAGCTCACTGGTAATCAGTCTTCAGAGAAGGTACCGTCCTGTTGATGCCTTGAGGTGGACATTTTTGCAGCCTTAGAATTGTAACTTACAAGTTACAATTGTAACAATGGCCAATAAATCCCCATTGTTAAATGCCAGTTCATTTCCATTATATTGTATTTCATCAGGTTTAGCAAACAGAAACAGTGTGTGATAGAGAAGAATTGCAAACCAGAAGAGTGGATTAGATAGAGGGGGATTGAGAACCAGAAGATTGGGTGTTCCCACTTTCAAATCAACAGGGACAGTGCCTTCCATGAGGTGTTTTGGAAATTTAGAAAGTCTTTGGATTGTTACAATGGTTGTGCCAGGGACATTAAAGGACCTGTTAGGCTCTGGTCAATCCACACAATGGAGAATGCTCATGTGGGGGAGTGGGGAAGGAATCTTTTTATAAGGATCTGAACCTAGAAATTAACTCATATATATATAGCTATCTGAGCTTAGAACTTGAGCTCAAATACAGACATGCAAATATCTTTTTCAGGATATTAATGCATGTGAGACTCTTCCAAGAATGGTCCTGCTATGTATAGTGAAGGAAGATAGTACTTTGTTTCAATCAGCTGTTTACGGAGAATTGGTCACTGTTTTGGAAAATGACATTCCTAGTTGCTTAGCTGACCCCAGTGTTTGAGTTTCATCAGTCTTATTAGTTTTGTAACTGTGATTCTACACATAGGTGCGTTAAAGGATAATGCTTGAAAGTGTTTATAATCATGACTCTTATTCAACTATACAGGAGCCTGTATCAAGGATTTCATTTAAGTTATTAATTAATGAGGAAACTAATATTCAAAGTGATTACATATATTTGTGTGTGTGTGTATAATTCAGGTAAGGAATGATGAGATGAATTTAAAAATAGATACAAAACTGACCAATATCTACAGGGCAATAATAAATTGCACTCTACCAGATACATTTTGCATTTCTCTGCACAACAGTCTGTTTTTTACAACTTACGGAGTTGTTAGCTCAAAGGCAATGCATGAAAGACAGAGATAACCACCCCCCCCCCCAAAATGTGCTAAACAGAACATTCAAGAATTGACTTTTTCACTGATGTAAAAGTCTTTCACAAGTTTTCCTGACACAGTTATCTAATTTTATGTCTTCTAGTGTAGTCATACTTGAATATTTGCATAGCAAAATGATGGGGTTTTTTTTGTTTTGTTTTGTTTTTTTGGCACAGGCAGGCACCAGGAATTGAATCCGGGTCTCTGGCATGGCAGGTGAGAACTCTGCCACTGCACCACCATTGCCCACCCAAAATGGTATTTTTAAAATGATAAATTCTTTTCCTTTTATTTCTCCCTTATATTAAAGTTAGAGCAGAAAATTGATTATTTAAAAACTGTGAATGCAGAAAAATTATGTTATTTATGGAGTTCATTTTAGAATAGTAATTAAGGTGCTAGAAAATATTTGCTATAAAAAGAGGGTACTGGTGCTGTGTGATGGCATTGATGAGCACTGGATGAAATATCCTTTAAGGTCCTGCCAACTAGGCAGATCTGTGATTCTCCTTAGTCTAGACTAGGGGTTAAGAACAGGGCCTCTGAGAACCCAAGGTCATTGGCTTGAGTCTAGGCTGCACCACTTCCTAGAGTCATGACCTTGGGGAAGTTTCCTAGATGTTTCTGTGCTCCATTTCCTCTCTGAGTGGTTGTGAGGATGAAATGGGGTCAGCTTATGTGGCTCATAGGATGGGTATGGCACAGAGGGAGGGCTTCTGGGCTGGCTAGCTTCCCCATCTCTTGGACAAGCTCTCTCAGGTGGTGAACACAACAGTCCCTAGAAACCCCAGCTCCTTGCCTGTGGACTCAGGGACTCCCAGCATGTGGTAGAACCATCTAGAAGGACTCTGATTGGCCCAGCAATCAGATGGTCCGACCTCATCTGTGAACCCTGAGCCCTGCCGTTCTTTCTCTAGTTGGTCAGTACTGACCCAACAGTTCACCTGAGCTGGCGGTTGGGAATATCAGCAGCGCCTGACCCACACATAATCAGTTTCCCACATGAAATAGGGGTTCTGAGGAGTAAAGGATGCTGAACTGTCCATCTTCCCTGCAAGATGCTTTTGTGAAGTTCTTCGTGCAAAGGTGAAGTACGCAGCTACCCGTCCCCTCTCCTCTGACCTGCCATTTTTTATTTTTCACTAGGAGGCCAGGGTGATGTTTCTAAAATGGTAGCTCAGAGTGTGCGCCTCTGCTTAACACTCTCCATATGCTTCCCCTCGCAAGTCAAAGGAAACTTACCAAGGCCAGCCCCATCCCACCCATCATTCTCCCACCCGCTGCTTTCCCTCTGGGGAACCCTCTTCCTGGACTCATGCCCATATCTCATTCCTTCACTTCTTTAGGTTTCTGGCTAAAGGTGACCTAATCAGTGTGGTCCTCTCTGCCTCCCCCCACCTAAAACAGCAATACCACTCCCCCAACTCTCTTGCTCTGGGTCATGCTTTATCCTGCTTCATGGCCCATGTCACCTGACACATTACACAGGAATGAGCTGATTTGTCTCCTCCCGTCAGAACAGGAACTCCATGAGAGCAGGGAGTTTGCCTTTTCACTGCTGTTTTCTCGGCACCTACAACGCCTGAAATATATTAGGTGCACAATAAGTGTTTGTTGAAGAGTGAAGAATGAAGGAACTGCTCAGCTCTCCTGTTCGGAGATGGTCTGGCAAAAAGACTCCTCTTCCCCTGACCTCCTAAGAGCTTTGGTCTACCCATTGAGGAAGCAGAAAAGGATATTTCAAGATTGGTGGTCGGCTCCTTCTTAGAGAATGAACTTTTGTTTTGTTTGGACCGTTTGAGTGTGAAAAAGCAGCAGGAATGTAGCTGGGAAGATACTGGGGTAAGAAAAATAGGTGAACAGTAAGTGAAGGTTTTAGAGGCTTATGGGGTGCCCAACTATTCTCGTGTTTTACACATTAACTCATTTATTCCACATATAGGCATGGTCTTAGCCCCAGCTTTCAGATGAGGAAACTGAAGCACAGAGCAGCTAAGTGATTTACCCAAGATTAGACAGCAAGTGAAGGATCCAGCTGGTATGTGGACCCAGGCAGCCTGGCTCTAGAGTCTCTTTAGACTCTACGTTTAGACTCTACATACACCATCTTGCTCTACATATTAAGATGAAAATATTTTAACATCTCTTTGGTTAGCCACGGACGGAGGAAATCAGAAATCTGGGAATGGGGAGAATGAGAGAAGATGAGAACAGGTGGGAGACAGGAGGACCAAGGAAGGAGGCAGGCAATAGTATGAAAAGAGTGATGATTCCAGCATGGAACAGCCAGGGGACTTTCAGGCCAAGGAGATCTTATTGCTGGTTGCCTCTGTGCTTTCTGTATTGCCATCACCCTCCTGACTTCGTAAATCCCAACTTAGGGTACAAACCTCCTGCTTGGAGGATAGATGGTTGGGAAGGGTGCCCAATGTAGGGTCATGTGGAACCAGAAGGGGAGAGCATGCTCCAGAGGTAAGAAATAGATGGGAGAGACGGAATTCCTTGGGAGCAAGAATCAGAGCTAGGGGGAATTCTAAGACCCCCAAGCCCAACTATTCTGAAATTCCAGAATATTATAGTACACGCTGGGCTTCCCATTGGCCAATTTACTTGTTCAAGTTCAGGGTGCCCCTAGCGATTGGAAAACTCAGGAAAGCCAGGTGTATGTGTCTACTTGGAAGGAACAGAAAAAAAGCTGACTTTGTGACAGAGGGACTACATCTGACCTGAGATATTGGGCTTTAGAAGAAAATACAGGAGACAGGTTGAGAGCAGGGACCCTGAAAAGAAGTGATGAGTAAGGAAAGTAGGTGAGGCTGAGTGGGAGCATAAACTGAGCCCTTCGTGTGCTTCAGAGAACAAATCCGGCGTCAGCGTGTGGCTTTTTTATGTTAATATTTTTAGGATTCAAAGTCTGATACATCCTTTGGGTTTTATTACTTATACTAGGTGCTTTCAAAATCTAAGAAAACAAGCTAGGTTCTTCCTGTGTAAACATTCGCAAAGGCTGGTGTGGTTTTATGTGCACACTGTGAACTGTTTCGAGGCTGGAGGATTCGGTTCTACTTTTAGCCACACCGCGATTCATCTTGGCAGATGCCTCAAGTATGGACCGGCTGCGTCAGCAGATGCTCCTAAGACAGCATTGCTCTCCTGGGGTGCCGATCAGGGATTTTCTTCTTTAAACTCCCTTCTCCGCCTTTTATTTAAGGACTGGCGACAGGGTTATAACAAGGCACATATTTCAAAACCATTTCTCTGTCCTTATCTATTTCTGTAATCTTTATTTTAGTAAATAAAACCCAGGGTCTAAGTTCTGATTTTCCCAGGACAACTTTGCCTCTGACACAATTGTGCGTTTCTGAAATACTCTATCGAGGGGCTGTCGGGGCACCACTAGGGCACAGAGCAGTGTGTGTGGCAAGCAAATATTTTCCTTACAGGGCCTTTTATCTATGTGCTTCCACAGATACACCAGATGAAAAGTCCAGAACGCTGCATTTTTCTGTTCGCAGAGCTCAGGCTTTCTGACATCTGGAAAAAGTGGTTTGCTGGACTTTCCAGCAAAGTTCTCTTTCAATTGGATTCACGTACGCCTGTCCTGCTCACTTATAGTTTGGACAATAGCGACACCTGTCCTTTTCCTTGGCAGTGCTAGCAGCTCTTAGGGTAGAAATAAGAGCCCTTGGAAAAGTATTAGGGAAATGGTCACACTTCTGTTGTGTGGAGGGGAGAGAGGCTTTTTCTTCCTCTTTTGACTAGAGCTGAGAAAGTCTCTTAGCTTGCCTGGAACATGTCAGTCCTTCTGAACTGGGGTCTGAGTTGGCATCCTAAAGGGCACCAAGCAGTGGGCCAGAGGCTCCCCTGAGCACAGAGAAGCCAGGTCTGTGGAGGAAGTAACCCCTTTTTGACAGCCTTTGAGGACTTGGGTGATGCACCCATTATCCCAGGACAATCTGTCAGCACCTCCCTCACCCCAGTGTGGGAAGAGTTTTCCATGGGAGAGGATTTTGTTCAACTGATGGGGGCTTGGCATGAGAATGGGGCAAAACAGAAGAAAAATATCATCAAGATGAAAAATGAAGGAGATTTATGAAGTCAGCCCGTCCCTCGCCTGCTGCATGGTACTTGCTGCCCGAGATTTATTTTCCAGCTCCCCGAGCACACCGGTTTTAAATGAGTCAAATGTGCAGGCTGCCATCGCTTTCTTGAGAAACTGTCAACAGATTAATAGATCTTCCCAATATAGAAATTCTCCTCCGATTGAGACTATATTTTCCATCACATCACTGAATTTATGTTTCCTTTGGAGTAGCCTTGGCCTTTGTTTATGCCCCTTGGATACCTGTTTCACATCCAACACTCTCCTATTCCTTTTAGCAATGGGATCGCTTGTGAGGGTTACATGGACTTTTTTTTACATGCCTTTGCAGTGTTTTCTTCCAACTCATACTCCCTCTCAGGCCTCTCTTCAAATTCCCTGTGTGTCTTTGGTGCTCTCCCTTATGCAGAACCACGGAACTTGGTACCTAGGGCAGGATTTGTTCCCCAGGGCTCTGCAGTCTCTTTCTGACTACTGCTCTTGCTTCATAAATTATTTAAACCGCTTGGGGTCTAAGATTTCTCACCGGTGACAAAGAAGTAATGTTTGCCTCTTCCCTCAGTCCTCGCCTACTACCAAGTCCCTTGATGCCCTGTTTATCTCGACACCCATAAAGGTGTCGAGATAAACGAGATAAAGGAGGAAAGGGCTTTTGGGATTCCTCACATGAGGCAAGAGGTATGGCAAAATCCAAGTTGCCTTGTAGGATATGGATGGAATTTAATGTGTGTCGAGCGAGCATTTGAATGGCTTGGAACAAAAGTGTTACATCAATATGGCATCTGCCTCAAAGGTTATAGGCTCAAGAGACTGTCCATGAGACTTCCTCTCTCAGCACATTCAGTTGTTGTCTCATTAGCTCTCGGTCAATATGCAAAGATTTCTGTCCTGCTATTATGCTCTTGGATTCTTTCTTTCAGAACTTCAGAGGGTTTTGTACCATTTTCTTCCATATGTGCTTAAAAGGTTAGTTTTAATTTATCTGTGTCTTCTGGTCTTATAGAAAGGTCTCAAGAAAACCTGAAAGCCATTAGGACTTTGAAAGGCTGCTTAACTAAGATACCACCTCACCCACCTCTTTCATTTACAAAGAAAAACTCTTCAAAGTCCTGGAGCCAAGACGAGCATAGTTTTAGGCTCTTTGTGGTTACTTTAATGTCTGACCTTTCTTTGACATCGTCTTTGAGAAAGACAGGGGAGATCTCCAGAGATAAAAATCTGATCCACCATCTTCAGCCCATGCCAAGTCCCGAATAGTTGACCCTGATTCATCTTTTAAAAACTAAAGTCTTTTTTTTCACCCTCACCCCTCGAAAGCGCCGTATCACTCAGGCTGTTTGGAATTCCCCTTCCCAGGTCCTCCCCACGTCCTTACACTGCACAGAAATAAAAGTTGCCCCCTCATCCAGGAATTCTGCAGCCCTGACCCGGCAAGCCCTTTACCTCCCCTGGGCAAATTATTTGCACTCTATTCATCTGTGCTAAAGACCTGGATGTGATGCCCTGAATTTTAGAGGGCTGTCCTCTGCCCCCAGCTCTCCCCAGAGCTTACGGAATCCACCGGCTCACTCTGAGTCGGCACTGCCCCTTCCCAGACCGGGTAACCAGGACCCTAGATTGCTGCCCAAACAGCAGAAGCCCGCTTCCAAGGCCTGGGTGCAGTTTGGGGTGGTGGCGTGGAAGCATGGCAAAAGAGGAGTGTGGGGAGAACTTGGTAATGACAGCTGGGATGTCCACTTGTGTAGACCTGCAGTCGATGGGCTACATCTGAGGCCCATGGGGTACAACTGGTTGGATGTTGGACCCAACCAGGAGAGGAAAGGACGGTCAGATCTGTTACAGGCTGTAGGCTGGGTGGTAAGTTCCCATTTTCCCTAAGCCTGCCTGATCCAGCACAGAACTCCGGGGAGCCTGTGAACTCTAAGCTTGTACCGGGCCTTCTAGGTATATTGATCAAGGTAAAGGAGGAAACATGTTGATAACAGCTTGCTGTATCGCTTTTGAATATCTAGACCTGTAATAGCTGGGCCTCCCTTTTGCTCTTCCTGGAGACAAATGTTAGGGGCGAGCCTGTGGTGGCTGCAGCTTCAAGCAGCCTAATTTTATGACTCTGGGTGGAAAACATTGGAGAGGGAGCTCTCTGCTAAATGGTCCCATAGATCAGTCTCCGGGGAGGGGAGGTGCTAGAGCTTTTCCTGCTCAGTGTTTGCCCCTGACAGAGTGTGAGCCCCTGGGACAAGAGCTGCAATAGCTCCTAGAATCTCCTCTTTTGGGGAGGTGACAGGGAGCTGGCATGTCAGCAGCTTTGCAAGGCCAGCTAGGCAGCAGAGCCTGTTCACTTCCACTGACCCCAACCCCAGTGGCCTTATACTGGTGAGGGTCTGTAGGGGACAAGCTTTCCTTTCTCTTTTTGGCACAAACATTCATGCCATTCCAGTCCCAAAGCATTGCTTATGAAGTCATTTCATCTGAAGTGTGAGTGGCTTGGACCCTTTGAGGAAAGGGTTAAATATTTTGTTCTTTCCCAAAGCACGTGAAAAAGATACATCTTCAATAGGGTCATCTCTTTTTTGGTTTTGCTTTTAACCCCCCATTTTCTTGCTGATGAAATGTTTTTCAAAGTAATATGGAAAAAATGATTTCATTTGAACACCTTTTAGCCAAAAAAACATATGTTGCTTGTTATGCCGTGCAAGAACAGTGACTTTTGCAGGGCTTGCCTGCATAGCTTGAGGTCTGTGGCTCGGCCACCAACACCACCATTGACTCAGGACTCAGTTGGGGTGGAGCCCAGCTGGCAAGCCAGTCTGCTTTTCCCAACGGAGCTGGGTCCCAAGAAAGTGGGCAGGGTTGCATGCGACAGCAGGGAAGTGAGAGTGTGTGTGCATTTGAACTACTGTGCAACGCGCTGCAGGCGCCCCAGGCTTCAGTCGTCCCAACGGCTGACTGATTTATGACAGACGCGTGCGTTTCTGTGTTCAGGCTACCCAGATTCGGGACCATAAATAATTGCTAAAGAAGAGGACTCTTCTTTCTTCTCTGTGGTGGCTTTGTTTTACGGTGTCAGGAAATCTCATCGTACGTGGGCACTGTGCTCTGAAACCTGCTATTCACTGTATGCCTTTGCAAATAAACAAGAGAAAGCAAAAATACAAACATCTTCCAGCAACCACAGATAAGCCTGTGTGAGAGAAAGGCATGCATTCATTTAAGATTCTTTTTTTGTGAGCCTACTATGTGCCAATCAGTCTGGGTAAGAGGTGTGAACTTCAGAAGGGTTGGCTGGGTTGCAGAGGGACAGGGTGGGCTGGCTGGGCTGAGCCAAACAGAACCCCGGCTTCTGGCCCTGGGTTTGTAGCAAGTTGACTCAGCAAATAAATGTCTTGGTGAAAGTTGCTTGTATCCTTGAGCTTCGACTCAACCACACATTGCTTTAAGGGTACTCAGTGCCTTGCCACACAGACTGGCAGTAAGATTTGTCTAGCTTTCATGTAACTTATTTTGTTTGGCAGAGACTACTAGAGCACTTACTGTGTACCAAGCACTGGTCTAGGCACTTTTTTGCGTAATGACCCTATGAGATAGGTGCTCTTATCATCTCCATATTGCACCCTGAGAAACTGAAATACAGAGTACCTAAGTAACTTGCTCATGACAATACAGTCAATAAGTGGTGGAGCTAGGACTAAATGGAAGTGGGGCAATCAGCCATCCTGACTTGTCCAGTACTAATGGGGTTCCTGGGATGTGGAAAATTTCAGTGATAAAACCAGGACAGTTCCAGGCAAACGGAAAGGGTTTGTCCCACCAGAAGTCTTCCAAACCCCATACATCTCCCTTAATTCTTCTTGGGTCATTGGCTAATAACTGCCTCAATCCAAAGACCCTCACTGGTACCTGTTCCTGTTGGATGAGGAGAGATGATGGAATAGAAGCTATTCGGCCTCCTTGTGTTCTAAGAAACAAAACTCACGTTTTGCTGACTTTTTTGGAGATTGTTCAGTGCAGAGACTGTGTCCCCATTTATTTATAGCTGTCTAGTCTCCATTGTACAAATGAACATGCCTACAAATTCCTATTTGCAATATTTGGAAGCAAACACTGATATTTGGAAGCAAACACTGAATCCATCAGTCTTTCACAGATCCTTGGAGCCAGACCCCTTCCATGTACTTGATCCTCAGGAAAGTATCTGCACTGTCCAATTCTGCTTCTCTTGATCATGGAACAAAGGGAAGGGAGACTGCAAAAATTATACAATAGGTCTTTGCCAACTTTGATGGATTTCAAATTGTAGTTTCAAAGGTATAGTACTTAAGACCAGAAGGTGGGTCTTTTGGGATGTACTCTAGGGTTCTCCCAAGAGGAAAACTTATTTTTCTCCTTCTACCCCTTCCTTCCATAGCCAGCAGTCATGAGGCACCAGAGAAGAGCCAGTGCATCCTCTGAGCAGACTGAATCTCCATTGTGAGAAGGCCTGCCCATGTCCTGGGTCCCAGGACCTTGGCTCTTTGGATGGGCATTCACCCCCTAAGCTCCCACCCAGGGCTGACCACTGGTTCTGCAGGTTTCCCCATGCCTCATCCCCAGCAGTGCCTGTAGGGGTCAGAGTCTCAAATGCCCTAAACATTGGGTTTAAGGAAAAGAATTACCTTTCAGTCGTAACTTGCTGTGATGGTTAGGTTCTGGTGATTATGCCAAGTTGTCTGGTCAGGCAAGCATTGACCTAACCATTCCTGTAAAGATATTTCGTGGCTGGTTGATAAACCGGAAGGTTGGTGTATTAAGTCATCAGTAGTTGATTGCATCTGTGACCGATCACATCTGTGATCAACTAAGGCATGTCTCCCACAACAAGATAATCCAATCAGTTGACGGCTTTTAAGGAAGAAGGGAGACTCTTTCACTTTTTCTTCAGCCAGTGAGCCTCTCCAGTGGAGTTCATCCAGACCCCTCTTTGGAGTTGCCAGCTTCACAGACTGCCTTATGGATTTCAGGCTCTTCCATTCCCACAGTTGCATGAGACACCTTTACAAATATCATAATTATAGATCGCTCCTGTTGGTTCTGTTTCTCTAGAGAATCCTAACACACTTGCACACATGTTCTCAATAGATAACCATCTGATTCTCATTTCTAGGTATTCTTTTGTGCCACAGAACTCAGGCTCAGGCAGATGTCGGGATGAATTTCAGCTCCACTTATGGCTGTGTGGTTATTTGAACCTTGCTTCCCTAATCTTTAAAATGGGGATATTAATACCTACCTTGCATGACCAGCTATAAGACAGAAAATGTACTTAGCTTTGAACATGACCATCAGGTTCTAGAACATTCCTAGGATGGTAATCCATTCATGCCTTTGTTAGCAACTAGACATGTGTTATTAATTTTCTCTGAATAGGTAATGAATTTACATAGGGCAAAATTTGAAAGATATGCAGGTTTCCCTCCCATCCATCGTTCTTAGATTTCTATGTCTTCTCTCTAGAAGTAACAAACGTAGTCTTTCCAGAGCTATTTTTGACTTATGTGAGCAGATACTCAAAATTTGTTTTCTCCCTTTTTGTACCCAAGTTGTTCTGTCATTTTTTTTCAAAATGTAACCTAACAGAATATCTTGGAGATTGTTCAGTGCAGAGACTGTGTCCCCATTTATTTATAGCTGTCTAGTCTCCATTGCACAAATGAACATGCCTACAAATTCCTGTTTGCAATTCCTAAATTCAAAGGCCTCTGAAAACCAACAGTTTTCCCAAGTTTGTGGCAAACTTGTTTGATGACAAAATATGACTTGAACTGACGTGAGTCAATTTATAGTCTGTATTTCTCCCACTAAATATGAATAGTTATATTTTCTCTGCAGAAATGTTAATGGATTTGATTACTGAGTGCTGCCCCAGAGCCCACTGGGATGTTACATAATATACGGTATATGCACTGATTTAGCTTTCTAAATTTCTAAAATTCTGACATGCAAACCACATCTGACCCCAGGGTTTCAGAAAAGGAACTATGGCGCTGTACCATAATTCATTTAACTAGTCCCCTGCTGCCTAGCATTTGGATTTTTAAATACTTTTTGCTATTACAATGTTGTAGTAAATAACTTTGCACATATGTCATTTCACATGTGTAAAATAATGTACACGGGAAAAATTCCTAGAATTGGAATTGCAGGGTCAAAGAACAAATGCATTTGAGATTTTGATATAGTTGGCTAAATTGCCTTCCTCAGAGGTTGTAGATAGTTTCACTGTTACCAGCCAAGCCTGTTTCTGTATGTTCCACCGACAGAATTATTCTTTTCTACCTTTGTCAGATGAATAAGTTAAGCATCTTTTGATATTTGAAATACCACTTTTCATTCATTTTCTGTGAGCTCTTTGTTAATCTGTTTTGCTCATCTTTATACTGATTGTTGAGTCTTTCTTATTGATTTATAGAAGCTCTTTATATATAGATTTGATGTGATATAATTTGCTAATTTTTTTCTAGTTATTTGTCTTTTGAATTTACTTGTAGTGGTTTTTAGTAGTGTTTTTTTTTTTATTCATTCATTTAGCTATTCCCTCTCACAAGCAACATTCCTTCAGACTATTATTTTTACTCCGTGTTTGGAGTAATCACCTTCAATTTTTTCAAGAGAAGGGCATAAGTAAAGGATGTAGGATGAGCAGCTATCTGCATGATTCAGATCTTTGGAGAATCAGGAAATGTATTGGAAACACTGAACACTTTCAATTCATCACTTAAAGGTTTATTTTCATATTTAGTCAGTATATACCACCAGCAATGTTTATCGATGTGCAGTAAAATAATAGAACATTTAATTTTGACAATTTTTGCATCTTAGAAAACACAACTGTGTGAAGATGCTCCTACCCATGTATCTGGCATTTGCATTTTGTGTGTGTGTGTGTGTGTGTGTGTGTGTGTATGTGTGTGTGTTGTTGTTGTTGTTTTTTAAAAATGTGGCTCAGGTCTTCTGCATTGCATGAAAATCATTAAGGGCAAAACTCCATCAGTCCAGAGCTGCACTCGCTTTGAGCTGATGGAGTCAACTCTTTCACTGCAAGCTTGTGATTATTTTTAAGCAAGAGGGCGGAGGGTACAGCCAGGGAAGAAGGGCTGCGGAGCTATGGGGGTGGTTCGGAAACCGCAGGCCTCCATTGATTCACAGCGCAGGTGCAGGGCGGGGGCAGGCTCGAGGGGCCCCTGGGGTGCCTCCCAATCAGTTGTCACACCTGGCCCACGGTCGTCCCTCGGTCTACCTCCCTGTGACATCCCAAACGGGCGGAGGAAGCCAGAGTTTACTGAAAGCAGGGCTTTTACGACTTGGCTGTTTGAAAAATTTAGTTCAGAAGTTAAATTGGGAGTGGGGTCCCAAGTGGTAAAAAATCTAAATAGTCTCTCTTTTCCTTTCCACTCTCCCCTCTCCCTAGAGCTGCTCCAACCAAACCTTCCATTTCCTGCCTTGAGCTGCCCCTCTCCATTTGAGGAGGTCACACTTGTTGTTTTTTCCCTCCTGTGAAACTCCTGCTTAGCTTCCAGCCTTTGGAGGAAGTGCTTAATATTTTCAGCAGCTAACGCTGTTTTTTTTTTTTTTTTTTTTGCGAACTTTGGAAATACAAACTTTCTTGAAGAAGAAAGAGAGTGAGACTATCACATTGAGAATCTGGCAGCCTCTGGCTGAGTAGATAGCAGAGGAGGAAGAGGTGAATAACCAATTCATCTCTGAACAATTATTAATTACACTCTACCCAAGAGCCAAATGCCGTATTCAGCATGGGTGAGGATCAAAAGAGAGAGACACGGGTCTTGCACGTCAGCTTACAATCTAGTTGGAAAGTTATAGCAATAGCACCTTGGAACAGGGCTGGCATGATCAACCAGGTAGATCTGGGTTTCATCCCAAGCACTGCCAGTTAATAGCTGTGTGACCCTACCAAATTACTTAACTTCCCTGAGCTTCTATTTCCTGGTCAGTGCAATGGAGACAAGGATAGCATCTACCTTAAGGGATTGCCCTGAGGACTAAATGGGACCATGCATGGAAGTCATAAATCGGAGAGCCTGGCCTTTAACACATCTGGGTGAGGTGAGTGTATGAACTCTGTATATGGAGAGCAGGAGCAGATGAATTCAGAACACAGCAAGGACCTCTTGATTGGAAATTCAGAGAAAAGTCCACGAGGAAGAAGTACTTGGCCTGAGCTTGAATTAAGTGAAGGAGGGAATTGGTAATATGGATGGAAGACAGGGAAGATTTTCAGTTGGAGTTAGGGGGCAAGTGGGTGGTGCCAGAATTCCCCTGTGGTGGGTTCAGCATTTTATGTGAGCAAGGGAAACTGCACTACTGTCATTTTATATATTGGGGGCAGGGGTTGTAGGGACCTTCCAAAAAAAAAGATTTTGTTTGAAGGAAAGAAAATTGCGGCATGTCCATACAATGGAATATTATTCAGCCAGGAAAAAGAGAATATATTCCTGAGGCATGCATCAACATAGATGAATCTTGAAGACATCATGTTTGAATGAAATAAACCAGACACCAAAAGACAAATATTGTATGACCTCACTGATATGAAATGATTACAATAAGTAAATTCATAGTCAGAAACTAGAATATAGGTTATTGGGGTGGGGGAAGGGAATGGAACATTAAGGCTTAAATTGTACAGAGTGTCTGTCTGGGTGGTGGAAAGGTTTTGTACCAGTTGGTGGGCATGGCAGCACAACACTGTGAATATAATTAACAGCACTGAATTATGTATTTGAATGTGGTTGCAAGGGGAAATTTTAGGTTGTGTATAAGTTGCTAGATCAAAAATTAAAGCAAAAAACATTGGGCTGTATATTACAAACAGTTAAACCTAAAGTAAATGATGGACTATAGTTAATAGTACAATTACAAAAATGTTCTTTCATGAATTTTAACAAATGTAACCCCACTAAGGCAAGGTATTAAAAATAGGGGAGTATCTGAGAACCCTGTATTTTGTGCATGACTTAATCTGTTAACCTACAACTTCACTTAAAAAAGAAAAAAAAAAAGGAAACCAGTGTTTCTATTTAAGGCAATTGATTAGTGATACAACAACAGTATTTGAAAAGTTGATTTATATTCTCTAATACTGTTTGTTCCAGAAGTCTTATGTCACCATTTTTGGAGCACTTGTCATGCAAGACACACAGATATACCTGTGGTTCCTGCTGCCAGCTTCTGCTCCCAGGGCAGGAGAGACCAGGCTGTCTTCCCATATGACCTAAGTGATAGCAGCTTGAGCAAAGGGCAACTGGAGCCGTTAAATCGACCTGGGGTCAATCTGAAAGGTCCAGGTTGAAGGTCTGGAAAGGCTGCATAGATGGAAGTGACCCATGAGCTATGGGGCTGGGCAGGCTACCTCCTTAAATTTCAAGATATCAAGGGGGTGCCCTGCCCCTCCTCTGTAGAAGGAATGGGACAGGGCAGTGTGGGTTGGGGGAAGAGAAGAGAAAGGCTGAACTCAAGCACTGAGATTCATGTATGTTGATGCATGTGTCAGGCTGAAAGAGGAGCCCACATGCTGTGCCCTTGGTAGAGGCTTACACAGAGACTCTACCTGCAGAGGTGGACATGCTTTTGGATGGTAACTAAGGCCTGGGGTGGGAAGGAAGACCCGAGTTAGTGACAATCTTCCAGGAATGCTCTGACTTAGCCTTTTCTGCCACTGCCTTCTCTTTCCAACCATCTAAAAAACATTTCTTCACCATTTTGTGCTAGAATAGTCCTTCTGGCCATAGAAATCCCCAGGAAGGATTAGAGGGTCTACTGGCTAGATGAGGGGACTTAGCAAAGTGAAGGAAATTATGCCCTCTCAGTTCCTAACTTTAGATGTCCATATCACTACAAAAAGTCATGGCTAGGGCGGGCCGCGGTGGCTCAGCGGGCAAGAGTGCTTGCCTGCCGTGCCGGAGGACCCCGGTTCGATTCCCGGCCCCAGCCCATGTAAAAAACAAACAAACAAACAAAATATAATAAAACAAGAAAATGTTTAAAAATGTTTCCCTTTCTTCCTCCCTTCCTTCCTTCCATCCTTCCTTCCTTCTCTGTCTTTCCTTCCCTTCCTCCCTCTCTCTTTAAAAAAAAAAAAAAAAAAAAGTCATGGCTAAATATGTCTTTGGAGCCCTATGATGCCTTGTGGAGAATGGATGCACAAAAAACATTTGTACCATGGAATGAAATGAAGCAAAATGGGACATAGCTTCATAATTAAATTTGCAGATGAAGCTCGCTAGAGATAGGATCTGGGAACACCAGTGACAATTGCGAAACTGCCCCAAAGGGAGGGGGAGGGGAAGGGGCTAAGCATATGGGCAGGAAATAACAACGGGAGGTTTGACCTTGAACAATAGAAGAGTGATTCACCTATGGTGACATAATTGGAAACACAGATACTCAGCTGAGGAAAGGCACATTGAAATTTACAACACTGATAAGGGCTTGGGGAGACTAAGTAGTAAATTGGCTTTCTGATTAAATCAGGACAAGCCTGCACAAAACTAAACTCTGGTGGGTGGTCTGCCAGGGGGGTAGCCCCTGCTTGGTTCTGCCAGGAACTAGCGCAGGCAGCAGAAAGACTGGTATAGTCTAAGATACAAACCAAGGAAGCTCCTAAGTTTGGTGTTCCCCTTCACAAATGCACGCAGAGGAAGGATGTTTTCTGGTGGGGGTCTGGGTGCAAGAGGGCTAGTCTCATGGCTTGAATAAAGTATAACAACACTTTGTCCTACTTAAAGAGATATTGGGAAGAAATGGTTCCCAGGCCAGGTAATCCCTGAAACCCAGAGTTTCCAGTCTCTGCAAGAGCATCAACCAGTTACACCCCCTAACCTATAATATCAACACTCCTTTTCAACATGAAGAAGTTAGAACCGTCATTGCCCAGACATCCCTAAAGACTGGAAGAAGAGTCAAAGGAGAAGGAGGAGTTGTAACAGAGAAGTTAGGATTTAACAAATGAGTATAAGTGCTGAATCATTGTATTGATATTTCTTTTTAGTCTCCAGTGTCTTAGAGCAGTTAGAAGGAAACACCTGAAATCGTAGAACTGAAACCCATACCATACATTGAAATTTGCTCTATGACTACTTGTTAGAACATACATTGAAATTTATTGCTTTTATATATATATGTTATGTTTCGCAATAAAAAATGTTAAAAATAAATAAGATGCATAGGGAGGCTTCACAGAGGAAGGCTGGGGACGGAATGTAGGTGAAGAGGAGGTGTCCTTCCCCTTAGCACAGCACATGGCACTTGGTGGCACTCAGAATTGTTGAATGAATGAATGTTACCTGCCGCTAGCCTCAGGGGTCAATAACACTGAGACTTCTCCATCAGGGATGCAGGTTTACTAGTGGTCCCAGGGTTCTTTAGATGGTCCCAAGCTGGCATACTGTGTACTTTTAAATTATTGGCTCACAGTATCTATCCATTGCTTTCAACATGACAACTTTTTAGAGCTTTATGCCTTGCATTAAGTTTCATAAAAACTGCCTCCTTCTCTCTCTCTCTTTTTTTGTCTTTAGTAAAGCAAGAGTAGGGGGGATTAAATAGGGTCTTTGGCCCATTTGTTCATAGATCAAAATAATCTGAGAACCCAACATTTTAGAAAGCTCCAGCAGACTGAAGGGTTAATTGAGTGTTTTCTTCCCAGCTATGTGGACACAAAGTGATCATCTGATTTCCATCCCCTCCCCTTGTCCCTCAGGTTGCCTTAGTCTAGTGGCTTCTCCTTCCTTCACTGTCTTTGGAGCATGCCCTTCTCTCACTTCCCACTGCCCCTGGCCTTCCAGACCTGAGTGCTTCTCCCTTGCCCAGGTGCAGTCACTTCATTCTGGTCCTCTCCATTCCCATCCTCCACCCTCCCCACCATTCTGAATCTCAGCATTGACTAGGTCACTCACCTTCTGAAAAATCTTCAATGGTTCTCATTGGTTTTTTAAAAATATATAATCTCAAATTTTGGTCGGCTGCTGAGGGCTCTCAACCTATCCCCTCCCACCTCTGCAGAGCCCTCCTTGTTTTACTTCCTGGATCCCAAGCTGCCTCCTCCTTTCCCAGGCCCACCGTGCTCCCCATCTGTGTCTTTTCTGCACACTTTCTTCTCAGGTCTTCCCCACTCCACCCCTTTCCTTCTTTCTCTCTCCCATTAACTTGGGTCTGAAACCTACTGGTCTCTCAAGGCTCAGCACAAAAGTGCAAAGCCTACTGTGGCTCCTCCAGCTTATGCCTCTCTCTCTTCCACGCTATTTAGACTCTATCAGACCATTTCATGGGGGACAGAAGGATCCCCAGAATCTCTGTGCTTGTGTGTTAAGAGCATAGTTAGCCCTGCCTGGGCTCTCTCACTGACATGCCATGTGACTTCGGCCAAATAACTTAACCTCTCTAGGCTTGCACTCCCCTGTTTGTGAAATGTATGGGTCATGCTTTGCAAAGTGGCTACACTGGTCAGCAAGACACTGCTGAGCTGCATGGCATAAGACGAGGGACTAATAAATGACAGCTACGGGTAGGGTACTAACCAACCCCCAAAATATTTTACATTACTATGTTTATACTCATCTTGTCTTATTTTTACCCTTTCATTGGAAGTTCCTTCTAGGCAGAGCTGACTGGTGTCTTTACCTTCTGAAGCACATAGTGTGGTACCTCCTATCAAATAGATACTCGAAAGGTATTTGTTGACGACATCAGGGATCAAATTAATAGAATAGTAATTGATGGTACCATATGGAATACTCTCTTGAGGCTTGCCATTTGATTCAGCCTGACATTTGCATTAAATGGAAGTGGCAACAGATTTCAGTCACTTGTAGACCCACTGCCAGAAGCAGAAAAGCACTCTGATGGACCGGTTACAACCTCATGGGTTTCCTGAGTTGGGTTATCCAGTGGACTAATTCACCTCTGTGCTTTATTTCCTCCCTTCATTGAACTAATCTGAATCCATCCCGCAGCCAACAGATGTAACAGAGCCTTGGAAATGGAGGTAGGTTTCCTTCTTTGGGTCCCTTGGGAGTTTCACTACCACATACATCACTAACTGGCTGGAAACAATTTAGCATCTGGCTCCCAAGAGGTAGAAATGTATAGTAACAGGGAAAGGGGCAAAAGTACATCCCATCCTGTCTTTAAAAAAAAAGGAAATTCTGGCTCAGAAAGGAAGCAATCTGAACACATTTTTCCCCCCAAGAAAATGTGACTGTAGTAATTTTTCTTGAAAGAGCCCAATGTTCTGGGTCTTTTTGATTAAAGAGAGTCTAAAGGGGAGAGGTCATTTCAGAGAACAAGGTCTGTCTGGCAAGAGTTTAGAAGGAGGCTTTCTTTCTGAAATGTTTTCCTCTTCTTTGCCTGCTCAGGACCCCTTATCCTCCCCAATACTACCCTTGGAAATTAGCTCTTTCTTACTTTCTGCCCTGGGCTACGCATGACCCGGAATTCTTGTGTGGGCCTGTTCTCTGAGGTTGGGTCCTATACTCTGATGTTTCCTAGTTCTCCTCTGTCCTCACTTCCACCCCTCTTCTGCTCCCAAATTAATCTAAGGCATTCACCTCTTACCCATTCCATGAAGCATGATACATTTTAACAAGGCCTTCTGGAGAGGTGACATTATAATTCCAAAGACTGGTTCTAATGATGGAAATATTTCAACCCCATCAGATCTACCTAGGCTCAGGACCAGCTCTGGAAACTGGAGATGTGTTTATGTATCCATCATCTTCTTTCAAGTCATCTTTCCCCCGACATGCTGGGAGAGCATTGACACAAATGCTGAACGGTATAATCATACCTGAAAATTCAGAATTTGGGACATTTTCATAAAAAGAATACCATGTTTAAATACAGTACTCAAAAAATGGTTTGCTTTCCAGTAGAACTATTTCCTTCTGGTTTGTAAGTACAATTTGAGCTTTTTCAACCTTGGAAAAAATAATTAGGGCTCCATGTCACTTCCATTGTTCATGTTAGAGTATTTCCCAACTTCTACACGATATCGGAAAGCATCTATTGTTGGTGTCATGGTCAGGGATATGTGTCAGCTTGGCCAGGTGGTGGTACCTGTTTATCTGGTTGGGCAAGTGCTGGCCTGTCTGTTGCGATAAGGACATTTCATAGAATTTGATCATGATCATGTCACCTGCATCCACAGCTGATTCCATTTTTAATCAGCCAAAGAGAGTGTCTTCTGCAATGAGTGATGCTTAATCTAATCACAGGGAGCCTTTTAAGGAGGATTCAGAGGAGACAGGTCCCATTCCTGCTTCGGCTGGTGAGCCTCACCTGTGGAGTTTGTCCAGACCCTCCATCGGAGTCGTCGGCTTCACAGCCTGCCCTGCGGATTTTGGACTCTGCATTCCTGCGGTCACATGAGACACTTTTATAAATTTTATATTTGTGAGTGTTCCCTGTTGATTCTGTTTCTCCAGAGAACCCTAACTAATACAGTTGGTCTTAAGGAGAAAAAAGAGGTTGCTTAAGAGTTGCACTCAAGGTTCACCCAGAAAAGCAGAGCAGTGTGTGGGGCTGGGGAGGGGGGCAGGGGCAAATGTTTTAATTGTCAGGGTCCTGAGGCCTTTTCAAAACAAGAGGAAAAGGGGAAGCAAGGTTGGGGTGGGCGACAGTTTAAATAAAGAGGATATAATGCTAAATAAACAGAGCAGAAAATCGGGAACCAAATCTAAACAGAGATAGTCAAAACAATCAGAAGATGGAGGACTTATTGAAGTTGGAGGAACAAAAAAATTGCTGACAATAAAGAAGTGAATTCTTCCAGAGGAAAACTCCTTTTTCAAAGAAAGCCCAAGTGAGACTACACATTGCTGATTGTCCTTAAAAGTGAGCTTGTATGTAGCATCTGACATGGCCTCATAACAAGGGTTCACTCATTCTCTACTCACTGATAGCAAAACTACACCAGTGTTGGTTTCTTATGTCAGCAGGGATTGTGTCTGTAATGGGCCCGGGGTCCTGGATGTTGGAATACTTAAGAGAGATGTTGGTGTTTTGTCAAAGGTCCTTGTTGCAGAGGGAAGATGTCTCTCCAAATTCATAGTGTATTTTCAAAAAGTTGTGTTCGGGATCTTCTAGATCAACATATTCTACTCTTTATTTTATTGATAAAGAATCTGAGAGACAGGGAATTCCTGCTGGTTTCAAGTCTCATTTGTATACCCTGCTGCATATTTTACTGTAATGGCTACAATAGGTCCAAATATTGATCTAGAGCAATTGAGATCATCATGTTAATGAATGTCCATAAATCTGGTGTGAAAACATGTTAAATGAAAAAAACTATGAATATAAAAAGTGATCCCAACTAAGTTAAACGTATGATTTGTAGAGAAAAAGAATGAAAGGAAATACAGAAGGTTGACAGTGGTATTCTTTGGGAGGTGGGATCATGAGAGATTATTGTTTGTCTTTGTTCTTTTCTCTGTTTTGTTTGGACATTTTCTAAAGTTAATGTGTATTGCTTTTTCTTAACCAGAAAAATAACATTCACAACTTGGGAAAATGTAGTTTAAAGGGAATAAAATAGTACATGAATGTTATCAATAAATAAGGTGGAAGGAAACAAAGGGAACACTGAAAGCAGATAAAGAATTAGCAAAAGTCAGGGGTGCACAGATGATTCAGTGGGAGACCCGGGTTCGATTCCAGACCATTCACCACCACCACCACCATCCCCCCCAAAAAAAGAATTAGCAAAAGCCAACACTCTCCAGGAGAAGAGATACAGAGTGTCTTAGCACAGGAAGTAAAGGTGTCCAGGCCTATCAGGAGTCAATTTTAACCAGGAGGTCAAGCGACCAGCATATTTTGAAAAAACAGATATCAAAACCCAAAGTATGAAAGTCCAAGGAGGACAGAACCCCTAAAGATGAAGCTGGTGTTGGAAGATGCCTCCATGAGAAAAAGAAGTTGAAGTAGGTACATGCTGCAGAATTTCTTTACAGCTCCTCCCTTGCAAGGGCTGGCCTACTTGTGTGGCAGTGGATGTGAACATCTGATTGTGTGTGTTAAGGTGTAACTGGATAAAACCTCTTGTTCTAGTGTGCTGGCTGCCAGAATGCTATATACCAGAAACAGACCAGCTTTTAAAAGGGGGAATTGATTAAGTTGCAAGTTTACAGTTCTAAAGCTGTGAAAAATGTCCAAATTAAAGCAAGGCTATAGAAATGTCCAATCTAAGGCATCCGGGGAAAGATACCTTGGTTCAAGAAGGCTGATGATGTTCAGGGTTTCTTTTTCAACTTGAAAGGCACATAGTGAACATGGTGACGTCTGCTAGCTTTCTCTCTAGGCTTCTTGTTTCATAAAGCTCTCCTGGGGGCATTTTCCTTCTTCATCTCCAAAGGTTGATGGTTGTGTGGACTCTCGTGGTTCTCATGGCTCTCAATCTTTTTTTTTTTGAAATGTTTCTTCTTTTAAAGGATTCCAGTAAACTAATTAAAACCCAACTGGAATAAGTGGGGTCACATCTCCCTCTAATCAAAGATGTGACACCACAATTGGGTGTGTCACATCTCCGTGGCGATAATCTAATCAAGTTTCCAACCTAGAGTGCCGAATAGAAATTAGAAGAAATGGTTACCTCCGCAAGATGATCAGGATTAAAACATGGCTTTTCTAGAGTGCATAATCCTTTCAAACCAGTACATCCATTTTCTGTGCTAATCATAATTTGCATTAGCTCTCCCTCCTCCATCTCAAGGCAAATTCTACCTGGGTTGCTGGCCCAAAGCCACACAGCTGGGACATAATAGAATTGGGACTTGAATGCAAATCTCCCAACTCTTAGTTCCTTTCCTTTCCATGTCAGTGTGCTCCCTTTCTTTTAAGCCATCCTCTTTACCACATGCGTTTTATGCCTGAAAGGAAACTGAACTCTTGGGTGCCAAGTTTAGTCTTATACACAGGTAGGGTAGAATTATGGGGTGTAATAAGAGCCCAGAAAACCCGTTGACCTCCAAATCTCTGGAAGTTCCCAGCAATACTTGATATTCCCTGGCTTGAAGCTTCAGCAATCCAATCCCTGCTTCCACCCCCACATGACCTTCTCCTCTGTGTGTCTGTCCGTCTCTGTGTCCAAATCCTCCTCTTCTTATAGGGACGCTAGTTACATTGGATTAGGATCCACCCTAATCCAGTTTGGCCTTGTCTTAACTAGCCACATTCTCAAAGGCCCTCTTCCAAGTAAGGTCACGTTTGCAGGACAGGGGTCAGGACTTGGACATAACTTTTTGGGGGACACAATTTAAACCATCACGGTTGCATTTCCATCTTGTAAGGAACTAAGTTTACCAGCAACTTGAAGGGGAGGCAGAAGGGGACGTCAGTCCAGAGATGATGGGGAAGCTGAACAATTAGCATCCAAGCAATTGAGACTTCTCTGTCTTACTTGTACTCATATTCTAGAGTTAAGAATGTTTTCATCCAGAATATCAAAACCTCTCAAAAAACCCACATGATTATCAATTGGTGGTTTGGGTCAAGAGGGCCCTTCTCAGATGGATTTTCTATTTTTTTGGTGCCAGAGCTGGATATTTATGTTTAGAGGTATCTAAAATATGTGTTTCCTAAGGAGAGGGGAAAAGCACATAAAAATCCACATTAAGGAAGTCACAGACGCACACTCAAAGGCCATCTCTCAGCCCTCACCTAGCCCCTGCCCCTTTTCTATTGTGCAGTTTCTATTACACAGTCTGGGGGAGATGTTAAGTCTAATGAAAAGGCCTAACCAAAACTCAAACATGGAAACTGGGAACAAGCAACCTAGAAGCTAATCAAGACAAGAATTCTCACGGGCAAGGCTCCCTTTACGGCAGAGTGGATACATACCACACACAAACAATATAGCTTGATCTCTCTTCTTTGGTGCAAAGTGGGGCATGCAGAGCTGCCATTTACCGACTCCAGCCCAAGCAGTTTTGGCCACCCCAGGAGACCAGCCACTATGGGATCTCTTCCTCTGCCCTTTTGGACCCTTTGTGCTGTGTAAGTAATAAAATGCTCATTTACTGAGAGTTTCTGTTGTACTGAGCTTGTGTTCCCACAATGCACCATGAGAGCAACTTGCTCCACAGATTTTGGTGCAGTGAGCAGAGTGTTCAGTGATGTATGGAGTGGGTTGATTTTTTGGCTGTCCCTTTCATTGTGTTAGGAGCATCTTAGGCGGCACAGGACTAGTGGCTTTGTGGGCTAAACAGAGGGATCATGTCTTCCCTACTAGCCTGAGGAGAGGTGCTTATCCATGACTGGTGGACCTGTGGTGTGGTTTCTCCAACCTGTGAGAGAAATGAAGTGATAAATGGGACTTTGAAAATCCCCCCATGAATGCTAGGGAGTTGGTGAGCTGCTTTCATGCTGAAATCAGTGAGGTTGAGACTTCCACCACCTGGCATATGCTTCCCTAGCTCTTGGCTTCTTATATCTGCTCTTGTTCTGAAACCAGTCACACTCAGTGCACTCAGGGTCCCAAAATTGATCTTGAGGTTAGTGTGAACCCTGTCATCATTTAGGAAATGATTAGAACTGATGATGTGCAACTGGAGGTGAAAGCAAAAGTGTAGGTTTTTGTGGAGAAGGAGATAAGGGATATGAAAATGGACATGGGCCAAAGCCAGGAGAGGACCTCCTCTTGTGACTTCCAGATTTACTCTGAGGGCATGACAACTGCCCTGATCAACCGGGCTGAGTGGAAAAGTCTCAGCCACATTGCATTCAACCCCATTTTTCAACAGACTCTAGTCAACTAGAGCAGAAAGAGGAGGAAGTAGGGGGTTCCACCTAAGTCTTGGCGTCACAAGAATGCTGGGCATTGGGGTATTGTTTCGGTTTGCTAAAGCTGCCAGAATGCAATAGCCAGAAATGTATTGGCTTTTACAATTTTTGTAAAATTAACATAAAATTTACATTTCTAGGGCCATGAGAATATCCAAATTAAGGCAGCAACAGGATGATACCTAGTCTCTGAAGACAAGCTGCTGGCATCCAGGGCACTTCTGTCACATGCAAAGGCACATGGCAACATCTGCTGATCCTTCTCTCCTGGGTTTCATTGCCTTCAGCTTTCTGGTTCCAATGGCTTCCTCTGTGAGGCTTGTGAGCCCTCTCTTAGCATCTCTGGGGCTGTTCTCTCTCTTTCTCTTTGAGCTTTCTCTGTGTATTTCTCTCTGAGCTCTCAGCTTATCCTGTCTTTTATCCTCATAAAGGCCTGGCAGGGGAGCTTGGCCAGCAAGTAGTGGATGTATGCCTACCAACCTGGTGGACTCTAGGACCCCCAAGTTAGGACATGACCACCCCTTCCTCTCTGATCTCCACTGCCAGGCTTTGCTTTTGTGGTTACTAGAGCAAAGAGTCCCAAAGGACACTGAAGACAGGATTTCCTTTAGAGAACTTTGGAAAACTACAAACTAGACAGAAGGCCACAAGCTTAACCAGGATGATCTGTCCCTACCTGACCCCCTTCCATAATCCCCAAGATCTGGGCAATAGAGGAGGGAGAGAAATCTGCAAATCTCTGGCTTCAGCCCAGCTAAGGAGTCAACCCTTAAAAAGTAACCTGGGGGTGAGGAACTGGAGGTCACATGCTCTGGTGTGTGTGTGATTTGTGGGCAGTGAACAAACTCTTATGGTGCTTTTGGAGATGGGCGCCCAGGTCATTGTTATTCTGGGAGATGCAGAGGGAAGGGAATGACAATTCATGTGGGTGGTTTTGGGCATTCTCCTTGGGTGTGGGAACAGGAGGGTACTGCCACCCTGTGTGTCAGTTCCTATGACTTTTTAGCTGCCCCTGTGGCTGTGCTTCTCACCTGGGAATACGTTTGCAAGAATTAATATTCTGCACTGTTGCACCTCTTAATGTCAACTGTGGGAACATGTTTCCCTATCCCAACAAATTCAAGCCATCATGATTGGGCAAATGACAGACCACACAGCCCCAGTGCTCCCATCTTCTTGCTGTGTTGTATTGCAGTGCCAATACCACTTCCCATTCAGGATTGTACTCTTCTAGACCCCCATGCGACATGCTTGCATAAACAGGTGCCAGAATCATCCCTACCCCCAGTAATGATGCTGTTGCATCACCAGATGAGGGCCCTCCCCTCTCTTCACTGGCATCTTGGGGACCCCCACTCAAGGATGCCCCACCAGATAGATGCTCAGTTCTGGTTCATTGATAGATGAAGCCATCTGGAGTTCATTGGGCAGCAGCTGCTGCTTCCCTTGCCTCAGGCAGTTTATATACCACCTCTGACACTGGAAAAAGTGCTCAACGGGCTGAATTTGAGAAGTCCTCTTAGCCCTGTATCACTTGGATCCACACACCTCTGTGTACCTGTTTACGGACTCATAAGCTGTCACCAGTGGCTTAGCAGTCTGGTCAGGTTCATAGAGGGAAGCAATTGGAGAATCAAGGATTCCCCAGTGTGGGAAAGGGAATTTGAAAACAATTAGCAGTGTGGAAAGTCACCATCTGTGTTACCCATGTGGATGCACATGGCAAAGGCTTACATCACAATGCACATAATTGGAAGGAATTAGCCAACAAAGGATGCAACAAGCTGCTTTTCACACCCAACAAGGCTGGATAGCCTCCTGGGAGGGAAACAAAAGATAAATCCCATCTGGGGGATGGGGTCAATGAACTTACCCACATCTGAGAAATAGCTGAATGTACCATGACTGCTTCCGCTGCCCTGTGGGTCCACCACTGAACTGGATATGGAAATTCTGACACCTTGAAATTAGGGACCCAGGAATATAGAGTATCTTTCACAATTGAAAAAGCCCTAGTCTACCGTTTATCAATGTGAGAGGCATCAATTACAAGCCACAGTCCAAAGAAGGGCATTTAGGGACGATTCCCTGAGGAGCCACACCAGGCTGCTCATGGCTAGTGGACTACATTGGCCCTCTCTTGCCATCCCACGGTGTGTCCTACACCTTGGTTGCAAACCTAGTCAGGCTATGGCCTTTCCTTTCCAGATTGTTGCACAGACATGGTATATACATGAGGCACCTTGGAAAAGCAGTTTTGTCACCCCTTTGTGTACACAGATGACATCTTCTCTGAACAAGAACTGCATTTCACTGTAAAATCCACGCCACTAGTCTCAGGGAGTTAGATGGACCATGTTACCCACCACCCACAGGGAGTTGGCATTGTGGAGAACTTTAACAGCCACCAGTAAAAGGAGCTTTGAAGTCTATACCCTGAGAACTCTATTTCTGGATGTACTGACTACTTTACTCAGACCCACTAGGAGCTGAACTCAGCAGTTTCCCAGAAGGGAAACACGGCTTTATTCTGCTTCCTAGCCCTGGAGGGACAAGGGTGGGGGAAGAACCCAGGCTTTGTTTTGTGCCTGCCCTTACACCCATCAGGATGAGGACTGACCCCAAAAGGGGAAACAAGGACATACCACTTGGGGCTCTCCTTTCCAGCCCTGTGAGGGGATCAGCCCATCATGCCCTCCACATGATTCCCAGGACAGTGGAGGTTAGGGCCACTAGAAGGAGGGATGGTATGCAGGAAGCAGGCCTGGAAGTGCTTAACACACATGGGGTGATAATCCAGAGGGCAGGACCTGTGGATCCCAAAGCATGCATACTGGAGGATAGTAGGCGATGCCTATTTCTAGTTGGTCCCTGGGAATGGGCATAGGATATCTTCAGGGAGCTCTAACAACTCCCGTCTGTCTAGAAGGGATGGAAATAGCTGGAAGATATGAGTAAGGCATGCAGATCAATGGGAAAGGGGTGAAGTTACAGCTCAGCACAAGAGGCAGACAGACTAGGTGGCCTTAGAAGGAAAAAATAAGTTACTGCAAATAAGCTTCAAGAATTATCTTCCACAGGAAATGGTTGTACAGCCACCTCATCAGGACTAGTAACTGCTCCCTTCTCCTGTCCCTTCTCCTGTTTTCTACAAAATATGACCTGGTGGCAACCTAGAAGGAAGACACCTTCCTCCATCCAACCGAGGCTATCGTGGTGGCAGGGAACCTGATTGATGGCTGAATCCAGCATCTGATGCCTTGCTCTCTCTCTGTTTGCCAAGTCTGGATTGCCATGCAAAGTGCTGGTCTTTCCTGTGTCACATTTGAACTAACACCAGGAAGCTCTTCATTTACTTCCGTGACAAAGATTAATGGCACAGCCATTGGCTATATACTGCTTCTCCACACCCTTGGACAACCTGTTGAGGTGCAACAAGTGATGCAACTGGCAAATGGCTCAGTCGTCTTTCCGATTTACTCACCAATGAACACATGATATGTAATCTCTCAACCATCTTGTCTGGCATTGCTGAATTTACCTTTCAGGATCAGCAAAAATCATTAGACTGTCTAACCAAAGTAGTACCTGATAACTGCATTGCCGCAGACTTCCTCCTAGCCCCAAAAGGAGATGCATGTGCTATTGCTAACACCTCCTACTACACGTGGGTTAATACCTGTGTATTAAGGAAAGTGGAACAGAAGATGACTAAAATCCAAAGGCAAGCCACTGGCTACAACGTGCACAAACAGATTCTATGTGGGACCCCTTCGGCTGTCTCCTAGGGGTATAAGGGCATGGCTGGAACCATTACATCAGACCTGATCACTCTGCTTGGAGTCATGGCATGCATAGGTGAAGCCTGCCTAATGCGCTGCAGCTATTGGTGTTCCCAAACCATTACTACCAACAGTCTGGAGCGCCACACCCAGCAAGCTCTATATCTCGGTAAATGAGAACTGGAGGCCAGTTGTCGTGGTGCTGGGGACACTGCAGCAAATGGAAGGGAAGAAAGAGAGTGCATTTGGACTGCAAATAGCAGCAGCTATTTCTCCTTATAACTGAGTCTTATCTTACCCTACCAAAATGTTGAGCCACCCATAACTGAGAAAAAAAATTTATTTATTTATTTATTTATTTATTTATTTATTTATTTATTTATTTATTTATTTTGCATGGGCAGACATCAGGAAGCGAACTCAGGTCGCTGGCATGGCAGGCGAGAACTCTGCCTGCTGAGCCACCGTGGCCCACCTAGAAAACAATTTTTAACAGCTTGATACCAATGTGCTGCAAGTGACTTTCATTATTAGTATCAGCATATAAAATGCCCAAGTTCATTATTTCTCTTACCATCTTATCAATGTCCAATATCTGTCTACTGGTTCAAGGCAGTATCATTAACTATCAGGTACTATGCATTTCATTGAGAACATGGGGTCAATGGAAATGTAGATACTATCAGCAGTGATGGAATGGAATGAACTTTTAAGCCAGCTGAAAGAGTCACCCCATGCTACTGAAATGTAATAGCATGCATCACAGTCAAATTGTCAAGGGGCAATGCTTCCAAACTATGACCTCACAGCCATAAAATATAAGCTGTATAATATGTAAGGAAACCCAAGACAACTTTTTTCTTTCCATTTTTTTGAGCCAATAAGATTACCATATGGAAAATAACTAACTAGTTATAGTAATCTGATTAAAAGAATATTTAATAATTGTCTAAGTATTTCTTCTCAAGTATTCCATTTTCAAGGGCTTGCATTTCTTAGTTATTTGTTCATTATGACAGCACAAATTTATACAGTTACCTCCACATCGCATGCTCAGCTCCAGCCTGTCCAGTAAAGGGACCTTGAGTCTTTTCACATCTTGACGCTCTAGAATCCATCCCAGACAGCTAAATTATTCCCCATTACTAAATGGACCACAGCAGCAGGTGAGCTCTGGCAAGTTAACACAGTCACCCCAGAGCTTTGCCAGCAGCTGTCAAAGACAGTCTGGGGTAAGCTTTAATAAAAACTATCCTTTGGACCTCTCCCCACACAGAACTCACATCCAACTCCAATAATTCATCAAGAACTTTTGATGACAGCTCTGTGCGTTTCTGAGGCTGCTTTAGAAATCCCTTTGTTCCCTTTTTAAGGTTTCTTTGCTTTTCTTCAGAGTAAATTCCATGACACTTTTTTCTTCTTTGTATCTGGGTTTGTATCTAATTTAAGATTAACAAGGCTGATGGCAAAACCCACAGTCCTGCAATCAGACAATGCTTTGCTGAGTCTTCTCTATGAGCACTGTTGGCTTTCACACCACTCCTGGATGCTCACCTAGGAGCTAGTTAGTGACTCCTGAGACACAAGCTGAGGTAGGTGACGATTAGGGAGGAGGTGCCCTTCAGTGGACCAGCTTCAGTGTTGGCTGGTAACCTGCTGACCTTAAGTTACAGATAAACACCCACCAAAGCCTTGTGAAAAGTCCCACACTCGCACCAAGATTTCTACACATGTCCAACAGGTCAGTTCACATTTGACTCCAACTTCCCTTCCCTTCTGTGTCCTTATTCTCTGTTCTGTCTTACACGGTTGCTTGGTCCCTGCCTTTGCCATTGACTCAAGAGATGAAATACAGCACAGAGTCCTTTTTCATGATTTCCCAAAACAAAGACCCAGCGAAGATCTTATTTATGTATGAGTTTACTGAAAGTTTGGGGAAAGGGAGGGGTTTTATTCTGCAACAATGACTCATGTTCCTGTGGTTAAAAGTCCTCTGGCATCTCTGACATGTTTTTTTACTTTCTTCTTTCTGTTTTCTCACTCTCTAACGTGAACTACCTGTTTTCTTAGGCAGAGCCGTTGGATTCCCTCCACTCTTTCCTGAACACTGAGCTGGGCCAGATGTCCCTCTCACTGTACATTCAAAGATTTCACTGAGGCTTCATCATTTCTTGTAAAGTACATTCTTAGACAATGGGCATCCTTCTCCTCACCCTCTGTCTGGAGAAAGGGGAGAGTGCCAATTACAAAGAAAGAACTTCTGTTCTCATTTGATCAGGGGTCTCATTTCATCAAAGTTCAACTGAAGACCTACTAAGTATGCTCATCATGATCATCACATATTATGTTTCGCTTTGTAGAATTTTTGTCCCAGTCCCCTATAACCTGTTCTTTCATTAGTTCAGTCTCTTGTCGATGATCATTTCTTAAAAATTGAACCAAAATCCTTTTCCAGATTAGTAAACATAAGTTTCCTCAGTAGCGTCCTTGGAGATTGAGCTGGATACACTGGGGCGGAGTAAATCATCACTCAACTCATCAATCAGCTCAATTACAAGTGATTGATGGAGTCAGACAGGAAAATGTGCACTTTTGCTGTCTAACAAAATAATGCATAAGAAATACATCACTTTTTAATGGATGTAGAAGAAGGTGAACAATTCAATCTGGTTAGCATATGAAAGCAACGACCTCTTACATGTAATCATAGAGCTATTGCTTTTGGAAATGATCTATTGCTTTGTTATTACCACCAAAATGAAAAGGAATGATGACGAGCTCTGTAACGTGTTCCTAGAGGTTGGGAGGAGGAGGAAACTGAACTGACAGAGGTGTCTCATCTACAGAAAAAGCTCAGCAGTGCTGTTTAACATCCCCATAATTACTGCTAACACCTACTGAACACTTATTACATACTCTACATGCATTATCTTATTTACTGTCATGTCAACCCATAAACGAGGCTCTATATTTAGCAACCACCAAGGGACAGAATAAGTTTTGCCCCAAGGCCACCCAACCAACAAAGGACAGAATCTGCTTCCAGACCTTCATATTACATTGTTTCCCAAGAAGGGTGAGGAAGGAAATTTCCCCCCCATAAATATATATATAAGGATTCCAGTGGCTATAGCCCTTAAGATGTTTTGTGTGTGTGTGTGTGTGTGTGTGTGTGTGTGTGTGTGTGTGTGTGGATTGCAAAGAATCATCTTGTCCAACAGAGAATATATGCAGATGTGGTATGGAAAAGGTGATACATTAAATAATGGTAATTGCTATTAGACTGCTACCACCATACACTGCCATTTAGTGCTAAGAAGAGTTACTTTCTTTATTTGACTATCATTTCAATTCCATAGTTAGGCAAGAAAGGGAGGATTCAACTCATTTTACAGGTGATGAAAGTGAACATCCAAGAAACTTTACAATGCAGACGAAGGAGTTTGGAGTAATTCTTTAGATGCATAGTGGCTCCACTGTTTAAGACTGTGGGGACTTGGGCAAGTCATAGACCCTCACAGGGTGCATTTTATAGTAAGTAAAGGAAGAATAGTGCCACCTCTCTATAAGGCTAATATGAAAATAAAGTTAATGAAAGTAAAGGACCTGTGCCACTGTCAGGTATACAGTGGGCTTGTTCTTTGTACCCAAAAAGTGCAGTGTTACATTCTTCTTAAGTCTGAGGGAAAGTAGGGTCCCTAAGTTTTTATTTCAATCCATTCCAAATCCTCTTCTGAACCTCAGGGCTGTGCCTGAGGTTTGGGAACAGTGTGCTACAGGGAAAGAGTGATACTTCTAAGACGACTACCAAAAATAAGTCTCTAATTAAACCCATGTCTATCGGGAGCCTGAAAGTCACCCCATGTCCTGTGGCCGCCCCAGCTCCAGGGATGCCAGCAACAATGGCTTCTTGTCCTTGAAGAATGCACGCGTTTTTACCTATGTGTGGCTCTTTCACACAGCCATAAGCTTCTTGAGGACAGGCTGTTATTCCTGCTTTTCCCCCCAAACCCGGGGCAGTACTGGGTTCAGAACAAGTTCCTGACACATGTTCCTGGAAACAATACACTGTACTGGTCTGAAACTATTATGTACCCCCGGAAAAGCCATGGTATTTTTATTGTAATCCAATCTTGTGAGGGCAGACCTATTGTATTAGCTAGGGTTCTCTAGAGAAACAGAATGAGCAGGAGATAGCCATGGATATAAAATTTATAAAAGTGTCTTAAGTAACTGCGGGAATGTAGAGTCCAAGGTCTGTAGGGCAGGCCTCAAGCTGGTGACTCTGATGAACTCCCAGGAGAGGCTGGCTGGACAACTGTGGGAATGGAAGAGTCCAAAATCTGTAGGGCAGGCTGTGCAGCTGGCGACTCTGATGAAAGGTCTGGACAAACTCCGCAGGAGAGGCTCACTGGCTGAAGCAGGAAGAGGGATTTTCTGTTCTGAATCCTCCTTAAAAGCCTTCTGGTGATTAAATTAAGTGTCACTCATTGCAGAAGACACTCCCCTTAGTTGATTACAGATGCAATCAGCTGTGGGTGCAGTGAATGTATTCATGATTAAATCCAGGAAAAGCACTAGCAACAGACAGGCCAGTGCTTGCCCAAAAAAGATGACTGGGCACCACCACCTGGCCAAGTTTTCATGTGAACCTGACCATGACACCTATCATTAGGTGTGACCTTTTGATAAGGCTGTTTCCATGGAGAGGTGACCCTGCCCATTCAAGGTGGGTCTTAATTAGTTTACTGAAGTCCTTAAAACAACTCATGGAGAAGAGAGAGCTCAGAGCTGACACAGAGAGCAGACACCTATACGCAAGGTTTGGAGATGCTTGGAGAACCAGCATGGAGAACAGATGCTTAGACACAGACAGAAGCTCAAAGAGAAGGTCATGGAATCAGGAGCTGAAAGCAACAAAACCCAGGAGCAAAAGCCAGCAGACGTCGCCATGTGCCTTCCCATGTGGCGGAGAAGCCCTGGACTCGATCAGCCTTTCTTGAGTGAAGGACATTTTCATGGTCTTAGAACTATAACTTGTAAGTTAAATCCCCTTTATAAAAGCCAATCCATTTCTGGTATACTGCATTTCAGCAGAGTGAGAGAGAACCAAAATATATGCTAAAGCAGACAACTGAGGTCTCCGTGCCTTCCAGGCAGACAGTGGCAGCCTCTGCACATTGACTGGGAGAGGCTTTCCATTTGCCACAGTTTGGCCTGTGAGCAAATCTGAAAGCTAAGATGATTTGTTGCAAGTGTCTGCCCTTGGTCTTTTTTTTCTCTTCCTTGGCTTTCTGGAAGAATCGTTATTTTAGCAACCTGGTTTGACTCGCCCAAGGTCACTTTGCACAGGTGGTGTGCCAGGTGCTTGGGTACTCACCTGACTTTCAGGTGGCTGGGGCAGAGTCAGCGTCAGGACCCCGGTCTCCCAATAGCTAGCTTAAAAGCTTTCTGTCCCCTATCATGGAGTGTAGACACACATTTTATAACTGCTGGTCCAACACAGCAGCCACCATCCAATCATGGCTACTGAGCACTTGAAATGTCTCTAGCCCAAATCAAGACGAGCTGTAAGTGTGAAACACACGCCAGGTTTTGAAGACTTCATATAAAAATGATTATAAGATACCTCATTGCTATTTTTGTATACTTTACATGTCAAAATGGTCATATTTTGAACATAAAAGATACTATTAAAAGTAACATCACCTGCTTTCTTTAAAAAATGTGAATATTAGAAAATTCAAAATAGCTTATGCGGCTCCAATTATATTTCTGTGGGACAGTGCTGCCTTATGCATATGACATACATAGATTTATTCTTGTTTGAGAAGCAACAAAAGCATTCTTCAAAATGAGATCTTATCTGATTTAAGATAAGAGGAAGGCTTTCAGTTAAAAATAATCATGATTATGATAGTAATAAGAGATAACAGAAACAGCCAACATTTGCTTAGAGATTCCTGGAGCTGGGTTTTGAACCATATTTTTGTTATTAACATGTTAAAGTTATTATACTAATAATTTTATCATTATTTATTACTCATACATTTATTATTTATATTTAATTAAGAATCTATTAATAACATGTTAAAAATTCATAGCGACCTATGGAGAGAATCCTACTGTGATCCCCATTGCACAAACAAAGAAACTATGGTGCAAGCAGAAATGACAAGCTGCTGCTTATAGTGCCAGAGAAATTGGTTTCAGACCCACACTGTTTGGCTCCAGAGCCCAAAGCCTTTCCTTCCCTGGAGTTGCTGTGACAGGAGCCATCCCGTAGCCTCAATGGCTGGTATGGCTCTAAATACATGGCCGGCGATGGAGGCTCTCCCTTCAAAGGAGCACTTTGTTCTTGTGACATCATTCCAGTTGGCCCTCACAGCGACGTTGGCTCACAATTGGGAGAAATCAGTGTTAGCTTGTGATATAACATTGATGCCAGGGCCAGCCCTGACGGCTTCCAAACTTGTCAGAATAGGAGCTTATTACCTCATAGGTCCCTGGAAGAGTTTGGACTTGCTACAGAGTGGCTCTGGGGCAGAGATTGCAAAGCTCCCAACTCCGCGGATATTATCACTGAGGAGGAAGAGGGAGAGTGGAGAGGAGGGAGAAGCTATTCCTCCAATCAGGTTGTTGAGGAAAATTAGATAAGACGTGCAAAGGCCCTGTACCAAGGGCCTGGGACAAAATAAGTGTTCTATAATGTTCCTTTCCTTTCCATTTTCTCCTTAAAAATGTAAAATCTAGGATCTGCTGTTAATTTTAGTATACATTGCATTATTCATATGTATTCATTCTCAAATGCAGACAATAGAAGCATGTAATAGGTGTTTAGCTGAATCCCCACAAAATCAGGTAAGGAGCCATGCATTCTGGCTTTCTAAGAATTTACATTCCTTTTCTCAAGTACATTCTTGCTTTGAAAAGTAACCTCATTGTCATAGTTTCCCACATTAATGAAAGGGAG
Source organism: Tamandua tetradactyla (assembly GCF_023851605.1). Lineage (NCBI taxonomy): Eukaryota > Metazoa > Chordata > Mammalia > Pilosa > Myrmecophagidae > Tamandua > Tamandua tetradactyla. The sequence goes on along the minus strand of NC_135330.1, from coordinate 107,235,184 downwards.
GGGTAAGGGGTATAGTAGGTATGAATTTTTAACTGTTGTCTTTTTATTTCTTCTTCTGAATTGATGCAAATGTTCTAAGAAGTGATCATGATGTTGAATATGCAACTATGTGATGATATTGTGAATTACTGATTATATGTGTAGAACGGAATGATCATGTTTGCATTTGTTTGTTATTATATATTTTTTTAAATTAAAAAATTAATTAAAAAAATGTATTTATGTTTTTCTCTCCCTATTCCCATCCATTATTTTTTCTGGAGTAAACCTTGAAGCAAACCCCTGACATAAATTTTACTATGGCTTGCTAACAACGTGGACTTAGAAATACACAGTACCATCATAACACCTAGAAAATTAATAATAATTTCTATTTTCCAGTCCCCTGATTGGCTTGGAAATGTCTTCTTACAGTTAGTAGCTTTGCTGGGATTACGTCCTTTCCTTTAAATTCCATTTCTCTTGTCCTCTGTCTTCTTTGCCTATTCTAGAAAATATTTAAAGGATCTTTCAATAATACATATAGGACAGTGAGGCAGATTAATTCCAAAGTAAGGGAAAAAATATGACAAAGGCTGAACACAAGTATAAAGAAAAGGTGGCACCAAGTTTATGATGGGGCAGAATTTCCCTTAGTCTTTTCCCAGACACCAGACATTTCTTTCTGAGTTTTCCAGTAGATGCTACAAAGACTACACATGTGCACTTGTGTGACTCAGAGTTGATAACATGCAATAAAGTTGCTCGGAAGAAGCATGACCTAAGAGATATTTCCCCAAGGATCCACACAAAGGCCACAGTGGGTAATCAGAAAAACCATGTCTTCCAAAGAAGCCGTGGAGTACAAAAGCAATGAATTTCATAAGGATTTCTAAAAATTACATCCTGGATATTTGAATGCTATTTCTGTTAAAGGATCCCCTTACAGCAGGAGCATTTCTTGAAGGTCAGTTGTGAATTCATGCCCAGAAGCCTGGAGCAGCTGTCTGGCTGATCTCCTTGCTTAGTAGAGTAGCTCCCTTTGTCCACCCAACCCAGCTACCCTTTCCTGAGGGCACTTGCCAGGTCAGTCTTCCCATGTGACCACATTAATCTATTTCTCTCTTACTCAGATCCCTTCCCTATCGCCCATTGCATGTGCAGGTTCGAAGTTCTCTGCTGTAAGGGGGCTTCTCATCTGACTCCTCCAGTTTCTCTGAAGCTGAGGGAAGAGAGAGTTTGAAGAAGGAAGATTAGCTCAAGCTCTCAAAAGTTTCAGAGGAGCAGAAGAAACTGACCTCTTAGAGACCCACGGATTTGGAAGAACATGGAGTGATCTTCAAGAGAGCAGTTCTGAAAAAAATGGCTAAGATGAGACTAGACACTTAAATTTAAGAACATCCTGTTTTAGTACTTAAATGCTCTTTGCTTGTTTCGTGTGAGCATTAGCTTTGTGATCCCAGTTCTGTGTTCCAGTCTTGCACACGCCACTCATTGAGTTACCTAAGCTCACCGTGCCTCAGTTTCCTCACCTCTAAAATGGGGATAATGTAACAGTACCTCAATGGGGATATCATTTGGGAGACTGAGTGGGCTGCATAGAGGGAGTGCTATGCAAGGGTGACCTGTCCATCCACCTGGGTTGAGGGCTGTGCCTCTTTGTACCTAGCATGACAATTCTTAATGTTTACCACAGCGCATGCCCTCTGTTTTCCAAATATTTTCTCCCACTTCTTATACATGCATCTCTGGAAAGAACATATTTAAAGACTAAAACAAGATAAACTGTAGCTAAGTTCAGTTCATTCAATTTAAAGATAAAGGAAATATAACCAGAGAATTGCAATTTAATTTAATTTAATAGAATCCTAAAAATGCATAAAAATTACACAATTAGATGCTTTGCAATGAATACTGGAAGAGGAGAATTGTAAGAAGATGGCAACTGGGAGGTTCCCTCCACAAGAACAGCCATTGAAATGGCAGGAACTGACTGAATCAAACACTTTGAAATTCCAGAGGCTAAGCGAACAAGGTGCACCTTCCAAGGAAAAACAGGAGGAGGAGGCTGGTGGTTTCACCTCCCTGCAGAGACCACCATCACCCTTCCCCCAGCCTCATGGCTGACAGCAGTAGGGACAGCCCCAGCTTGTTTGTGCCAAGGTGGGATATAGGATCTAGTCCTCCACATCATTCCAAGGGTGTAAATCTTCCTGGCAATGTGGGAAATAAGTCTCGGAAATAAGTGTGATGAGCTGGGACCCGGCATCAAAAGAATGAGAAAGTCTTCTTGACCAAAAGGGGGAAGAGAGAAATGAGACAAAACAAAGTGTCAGTGGCTGAGAGATTTCAAACAGAGTCGAGAGGTTATCCTGGAGGTTATTCTTATGCATTATATAGATATCCCTTTTTAGTTTATGGTGTATGAGTGTGGCTATAGGGAAGTACCTGAAATTGTACAGCTGTGTGTTTCAGTAGCCTTGTTTCCTGAAGATGATTGTATAATGATATAGCTTTTACAATGTGACTGTGTGATTGTGAAAACCTGTGTATGATGCGCCTTTTATCAAGGATATGGACAGATGAGTAAAAAATATGGATAAAAATAAACAAATAATAGGGGGAACAAAGGTTAAAATAAATTGAGTAGAATGAAATACTAGTGGTTAATGAGAGGGAGGAGTAAGGGATATGGGATGTGTGAGTTTTTTGTCTTGCTCTTTTTTTTCTGGAGTGATACAAATGTTCTAAAATTTTTCATGATGATAATTGCACAGCTGTGTGTGATGATATTGTGAGTCATTGATTGTACACTTTGGATGGAATGTATTGCATGAAGATATCTCAATGAAAATATTTTTAAAAACAATGGGATTGATCACACTACAATGGGAAAGGATGTTGGTAATAACTGAATTTAGCAAACATTTCCAGAACAGTGTGATCACATTAATAATACACTAAACATATTTGTATGTATATAGGTTTTGTATTTTACGTCTATTGCACAACTTCAGCAGGTACCATTCACATCTCACACTGTGTTTTTGTTTTATATATGAATGGAGCTTCCTGGCACTGTACAACTGTCATGTGTGTGTATGTGTGTGTGCACACATGAGTGTGTGTGTGTGAGGACAAGCATGTGCATGGGAGAGGCAGGGAAGGGGGAGAGAGATGAGGTAAATTTATTCATCACTTCCTTAGTTAAACAGTCAATAGCTCCTTGAGGCCTTCAAAAGAAAATTTTGTACTTCTAAAAAATAAATAAATAAATAAATAAAGATCTAGTCTTCCAGATTCTAGGGATATGTGGTTGTTGTCATTCCCAGTATTCTACCTTTGATCAGGTGTTTCAGACTCCTGGATGTCAGCTCTGAGGGCCACTGTTTCAATGTCCCTGGGGCAAAAGTGACAGTAAAGTTCTTAAAAACTACAAAAAAAAAACCCCACAACAATTAAAGTGCTGCATCAAGCAGACCAGTGCTGAATTTTAAAAATCCAACTTTGAAAACCATAGAAAAAGCCCCTAGTGCCCTGCCTTCCCCTCTCCAACCACTCCATAATGAGAGGTGGTACCGGCCTGCCATCCCATTGTGGGTCTCTGCCTGTTCCAAAAAGAGCAGAGTGGCCCCCGTGCGCATACTAGAGTACATGTACATCAGTGCCAATTATCAAGTGGGAGTATGAGAGACTGAGTCTGGGAATGAGCCTTGAGCTTACCCTCCCAGAAATTATCCTGAGGGCAGAGAAACTGCTAGCAAACAGCTGGGGCAGTATGAGCCTCCCACAAAGGACTGCCTGCATTAAGTAACTCCAAAGAGCACCCCAGGAGGCGAAGGAGGTCTCTTCCAAACGGAGGAGAGAGGGGTGTAAACAGGGAATTCCTGGGGTCTTGAGCAAGCACAGACCCAGGAACAGAAAGAAACAGGCTCTCTTGCTCTGGCTTCATCCAGGCTCAGATAAGACACAGAGGACCTTGCATTTCCCATTTTCTTTGGACTGATATGCTTAATTGGAGAGCTAAGCTCTGAAGGAGACTACCAGCCAAAGCAGAGCACATTTTCCAGGAGTGAAGAGTGATTTTTGCCTTGCTTTACTTGTTTTGATTGACTCCTGGCATTCAAGAAAATCTCTGTCATATCACTAGCTGGATCCACACTTAAGGGACAGCCAAAAGACCATCTCAGAGTTAACACTTTTAAATATTAAAATGTCCAATGTGTGGTTAAAGATTACAAGACAAACAAAGGAACAGGAAATGATGGCTCATCCAATGGAACAAGATAAAAATCCAGAAATCACTTCAATTCACCACTCTCATCAATGGACAGAACATCTAGACAGAGGATCAATAAAGAAATAGAGAATCTGAATATTACTATAAATGAGCTAGACTTAACAGACATTTACAGGACATTACATCCAACAACAGCAGGATACACCTTTTTCTCAAGTGCTCATGGATCATTCTCAAAGATAGACCATATGCTGGGTCACAAAGCAAGTCTTAACAAATTTAAAAAGATTGAAATCATACACAACACTTTCTCAGATCATAAAGGAATGAAGTTGGAAATCAATAATAGGTGGAGTGCCAGAAAATTCACAAATACGTGGAGGCTCAACAACACACTCCTAAACAACGAGTGGGTCAAAGAAGAAATTGCTAGAGAAATTAGCAAATACCTCGAGGTGAATGAAAATGAAAACACAACATATCAAAACTTATGGGATGCAGCAAAGGCAGTGCTAAGAGGGAAATTTATTGCCCTAAATGCCTATATCAGAAAAGAAGAAAAGGCAAAAATTCAGGAATTAACTATCCATTTGGAAGAACTGGAGAAAGAACAGCAAACTAATCCCAAAGCAAGCAAAAGGAAAGAAATAACAAAGATTAGAGCAGAAATAAATGAAATTGAAAACATGAAAACAATAGAGAAAATCAATAAGGCCAGAAGTTGGTTCTACAAGAAAATCAATAAGATTGATGGGCCCTTAGCAAGATTGACAAAAAGAAGAAGAGAGAGGATGCAAATAAATAAGATCAGAAATGGAAGAGGAGACATAACTACTGACCTCACAGAAATAAAGGAGGTAATAACAGGATACTATGAACAACTTTACGCTAATAAATACAACAATTTAGATGAAATGGACGGGTTCCTGGAAAGACATGAACAACCAACTTTGACTCAAGAAGAAATACATGACCTCAACAAACCAATCACAAGTAAAGAAATTGAATTAGTCATTCAAAAGCTTCCTAAAAAGAAAAGTCCAGGACCAGACGGCTTCACATGTGAATTCTATCAAACATTCCAGAAAGAATTAGTTCCAACTCTCCTCAAACTCTTCAAAAAAATCGAAGTGGAGAGAAAACTACCTAATTCATTCTATGAAGCCAACATCACCCTCATACCAAAACCAGGCAAAGATATTACAAAAAAAGAAAACTACAGACCAATCTCTCTAATGAATATAGATGCAAAAATCCTCAATAAAATTCTAGCAAATCATATCCAACAACACATTAAAAGAATTATACATCATGACCAAGTAGGATTCATCCCAGGTATGCAAGGATGGTTCAACATAAAATCAATTAATGTAATACACCATATCAACAAATCAAAGCAGAAAAATCACATGATCATCTCAATTGATGCAGAGAAGGCATTTGACAAGATTCAACATCCTTTCCTGTTGAAAACACTTCAAAGGATAGGAATACAAGGGAACTTCCTTAAAATGATAGAGGGAATATATGAAAAACCCACAGCTAATATCATCCTCAATGGGGAAAAATTGAAAACTTTCCCCCTAAGATCAGGAACAAGACAAGGATGTCCACTATCACCAGTATTATTCAACATTATGTTGGAGGTTCTAGCCAGAGCAATTAGACAAGAAAAAGAAATACAAGGCATCAAAATTGGAAAGGAAGAAGTAAAACTATCACTGTTTGCAGACGATATGATACTATACGTCGAAAACCTGGAAAAATCCACAACAAAACTACTAGAGCTAATAAATGAGTACAGCAAAGTAGCAGGTTACAAGATCAACATTCAAAAATCTGTAGCATTTCTATACACTAGCAATGAACAAGCGGAGGGGGAAATCAAGAAACGAATCCCATTTACAATTGCAACTAAAAGAATAAAATACCTAGGAATAAATTTAACTAAAGAGACAAAAAACCTATATAAAGAAAACTACAAAAAACTGTTAAAAGAAATCACAGAAGACCTAAATAGATGGAAGGGCATACCGTGTTCATGGATTGGAAGACTAAATATAGTTAAGATGTCAATCCTACCTAAATTGATTTACAGATTCAATGCAATACCAATCAAAATCCCAACAACTTATTTTTCAGAAATAGAAAAACCAATAAGCAAATTTATCTGGAAGGGCAGGGTGCCCCGAATTGCTAAAAACATCTTGAGGGAAAAAAACGAAGCTGGAGGTCTTGCACTGCCTGACTTTAAGGCATATTATGAAGCCACAGTGGTCAAAACAGCATGGTATTGGCATAAAGATAGATATATTGACCAATGGAATCGAATAGAGTGCTCAGATATAGACCCTCTCATCTATGGACATATGATCTTTGATAAGGCAGTCAAGCCAACTCACCTGGGACAGAACAGTCTCTTCAATAAATGGTGCCTAGAGAACTGGATATCCATATGCAAAAGAATGAAAGAAGACCCATATCTCACACCCTACACAAAAGTTAACTCAAAATGGATCAAAGATCTAAACATTAGGTCTAAGACCATAAAACAGTTAGAGGAAAATGTAGGGAGATATCTTATGAATCTTACAATTGGAGGCAGTTTTATGGACCTTAAACCTAAAGCAAGAGCACTGAAGAAGGAAATAAATAAATGGGAACTCCTCAAAATTAAACACTTTTGTGAATCAAAGAACTTCATCAAGAAAGTAGAAAGACAGCCTACACAATGGGAATCAATATTTGGAAACGACATATCAAATAAAGGTCTAGTATCCAGAATTTATGTAGAGATTGTTCAACTCAACAACAAAAAGACAGCCAACCCAATTACAAAATGGGAAAAAGACTTGAATAGACACCTCTCAGAGGAGGAAATACAAATGGCCAAAAGGCACATGAAGAGATGCTCAATGTCCCTGGCCATTAGAGAAATGCAAATCAAAACCACAATGAGATATCATCTCACACCCACCAGAATGGCCATTATCAACAAAACAGAAAATGACAAGTGCTGGAGAGAATGCGGAGAAAGAGGCACACTTATCCACTGTTGGTGGGAATGTCAAATGGTGCAACCACTGTGGAAGGCAGTTTGGTGGTTCCTCAAAAAGCTGAATATAGAATTGCCATACGACCCAGCAATACCATTGCTGGGAATCTACTCAAAGGAATTAAGGGCAAAAACTCAAACGGACATTTGCACACCAATGTTTATAGCAGCATTATTTACAATTGCAAAGAGATGGAAACAGCCAAAATCTCCATCAACAGACGAGCAGCTAAACAAACTGTGGTATATACATACGATGGAATATTATGCAGCTTTAAGGCAGGATAAACTTATGAAGCATGTAATAACATGGATGGACCTAGAGAATATTATGCTGAGTGAGTCTAGCCAAAAACTAAAAGACAAATACTGTATGGTCCCAATGATGTGAATCGACACTCAAGAATAAACCTGGAATATGTCGTTGGTAACAGAGTTCAGCAGGAGTTAGAAACAGGGTAAGATAATGGGTAATTGGAGCTGATGGGATACAGACTGTGCAATAGGACTAGATACAAAAACTCAAAAATGGACAGCACAATAATACCCAATTGTAAAGTAATCATGTTAAAACACTGAATGAAGCTGCATCCGAGCTATAGGTTTTTGTTTTGTTTTGTTTTGTTCTTACTATTATTACTTTTATTTTTTTCTCTATATTAACATTCTATATCTTTTTCAGTTATATTGCTAGTTCTCCTAAACCGATGCAAATGTACTAAGAAACAATGATCATGCATCTATGTGATGATGTTAAGAATTACTGATTGCATATGTAGAATGGTATGATTTCTAAAAAAAAAAATGGACAGCACAATACTACCTAATTGTAATGTAATTATGTTAAAACACTGAATGAAGCTGCATTTGAGCTATAGTTTTTTTTCTTATATATTTTTGTATTTTTTATTTTTTCTCTATATTATCATTTTATTTCTTTTTCTGTTGTCTTGCTATTTCTTTTTCTAAATCGATGCATATGTACTAAGAAATGATGATCATACATCTATGTGATGATATTAAGAATTACTGATTGCATATGTAGAATGGAATGATTTCTAAATGTTGTGTTAGTTTATTTTTTTAATTAATTAAAAAAAAATCCAGAAATCATCAATGAAGACAATCAGACTTTCAGACTTGCCAGAGACTTTAAAATAATGATCCTCAACATGCTTAAGGAGATAAAGAAAAAAACAGAAATAACTAAAGATCTGAGGAAACAATGAATGAATATTGGAATCTCTCCAGAAAAATACTGGAGTTGCAGAGCACAATAACTGAAATGAAAAATTCCATGGATAGTTTAATAGCAGTTTGGAGATTGCAGAAGAAAGAATCAGCAATCTTGAAGACAAGACAGCTGAAAAGATTGAGGCTGAGAAACAGAAGGATAAAATAATAAAAAAGACCAAACAGAGCCTAAGAAACTTGTGGAACACTATCAAGTGTATCAATATATGCATTATGGGCATTCCAGGAGGAGAATAAAGAGAGAAAAAGATAGAAAGGATATTCAAAGAAATAATAGCAGAAAACTTCCCAAATTTAAGGAAAGACATGAATATGAACAACTAACCCCAAACAGGATATACTGAGAAGAACCACACCCAGACATGAAAATCAAATTGTTCAGTGCAAGGACAAAGAGAGAGTTCTGAAAACTGCAAGAGAAAAGCTATGAGTTATACACAAAGGAATCCCAATGCAATTAGTGCCAACTTTTCACCAGAAGCCATGGAGGCAAGAAGGCAGTGGTGAGAAACATGTAAAGTGCTGAAAGAACACAGTTGTGAACCAAGAATTGTATAGCTGAGAAGACTTTCTATAAAAAATGAGGGAGATATTAAGACATTCCCAGATGAACAAAAGCTGAGGGAATTTGTCACCACTAGACCTGCTCTATAAGCAGGGAATTCTTTAGACTGAAAGAAAACCACTAGACAGTTGATCAAAGCAGCATAAAGAAATAAAGAACTCTGGTAAATGTAAGTATATGGGTATTATAAATGCCAATACTGTTGTATTGTATTATTTGTTTTGTAACTCCACTTCTTGCTTCATACAGGTGCTAAAATGAAAATGCATAGATTATGATAAATTGATGACTTGTAGCATACAAAGTACAAAGATACAATTTGTAATAGAAACTCAAAAGAAGATGGAGAGATAAAGGGGTATAGGACAGCATATGTATATGCTATCAAAGATAAGTTGGTATCAAATCATATACGATTAAGGGTTATAGATTTAGGATGTTAAACCTCATGGGAACCACAAAGAAAATAAATGAAAAGCATATTCAAAACAAAATGAGAAGTGACTCAAAATGGTACAATACAACAAACCAAATAAAAATAGAATAGACAAAGCTAACTAAATAAATAGACAATAGAGTAGAATAGGCTTTAACAGAAGAATTGAAGGTCAAAAAAGGCATATAAGACTTACGAACACAAAACAGCAAAATGGTAAAGGAATGTCCTGCATTATCAGTAGTAGTCACTTTAAATGTAAATGGATTAAATTCCCCAGTCAAAAGGAAAATTTTGGCAGAATGGATACAAAATGTATGATCCAACTCAATGCTGTTTGCAAGAGATTCACCTTAAATTCAAAGACATAAGTTGGTTGAAAATGAAAAGATGGGAAAAGATATACCATGCAAGTAGTAACCAAAAGAGAGCTGGGGTAGCTATACTAATATCAGATAAAATAGACTTTAAATAAAAAATTGTTATTAAGAGATGTGTCGCTAATAAAATACCAGCGGCAGTGAGAGTTCAAATAGAGTTGAGAGGCTACTCTGGAGGTTGCTCTTATGCAAGCTTCAGTTAGACCTTGCTACCTATCATAACCTTCCAACCCCCAACCAGGACCATTCCAGCCAATTCTAAAGAACACTTAAGGCAATATATAAGATTCCACAAGGGTTCTAGGCACTAATATAAGTTTCCAGAAACTTACAATCTCCAGATGGGTCCTTGGGCCAGATATATCCTGAAACCTAGAGGGCCCAGCCTCTCCAGAACATCAGATAGTTCCATCTCTCTACCCCATATTAGTGACAGACCCTTCCAACATGAAAAAGTTAGAATGGCCATAGCCCAAACACCCCTAAAGAGAAGGATAAAAAGATCAAAGTTGATGGTGGAGTTATACAGAGAAGATAGGATTTAACAAATGAATATGATTGCTGAATCATTAAATTGATATCTCTTTTAGTCTCCAATATCTTAGAGCAGCTAGAAGTAAAAACTCAAAACTGGGGTGCACGGGTAGTTCAGTGGTTAGAATGCCTGCCTTCCATGCAGGAGACCCAGGTTTGATTCCCAGACCATGTACCCCCCAAAAATAACAAAAACAAAAACACCCTAAAATTGTGGAATTGTAACCCTATGTCAAACTCTGAAATATGTTCTACAACTAATTGTAGTGTTGTGCTTTAGAATTTATTGCTTTTTTGTATATATGCTATTTTTCACAAAAAAGAAATAAAAAAAGTCGATTGTGGTGATAAAAAAATATTTAAGCCTTCTGGCCTTCTATATTCTGGAGCAGCTAGAAGGAAAAATCTGAGAGGATCATATGTAGCCCATGACAAACTCTGGGGTTTGTCCTATAACTACTTGGTAAGGAGTGCTTTGAAAACTATTGCTTTTTTATTTCTTTGTTTGTACATATGTTTTACTATACAATAAAAAAGTTAAAACAAACCAAAAAACCAAGAGCTTATGAATCCACAGTTTAGGCTAGTCCATTGTGGAGTACTTGTCATATCAGCCTGGCAAAGTGACCCATTATTTATTGAATACTTGCCTAGAAACTTGCCAGTAACACTATATACATTGTAACATTTAATAACCATGACAACTTAGAGAGATAGGACTCATTTATTCCATCCTGCAGATTTTTAAAAAACCAGGTACCATGTGGCTGACTAACTTGCTCAAAGCCAATGAGTTGTGAAGTAAATTTAACCTAAATCTACCTGACTCCAAACCGTAGGAAACTGTTTTTCTCCTACATCTTCATGAGCAAAATCTCACTCCATAAAGGCATATAGCATTTAGGAATGACATAAGCTTTTCAAAGTGATATATCAAAAGAAAACCTTAAGAACTTTTATAGCTTAAATTTGTAATCAGTAGGCACTACATTAAAATAAAATTCTGAAATGCAATGATTTTTGCTAGAGAGCTCTATATGCTACATGATTAATACATTCTTAAGAAAAATGTGCATTTTCTCTGGCACATATTGGTCTCTGAGATTGTATATCATTTTTACATCTGGATGTTATGTCCAGGTTAATTGTGAAGATGATTCTACCACTTTATATTCTTTGTGCTTCCTTAACTGTTGTGTTTATCTGTTCTTCTTGTCTTCTTCAGTCTTGAAATGTCTTCTTCACTTGCTGATTTTGTTCTATTGTATTTCTATAAATTCAGTATTTATCTAAAGTGTCTTTATATCTTCTGTTATTGTTCACCTGAAAAACCTTATTACAGTACTACCTGTGCAATTCAAAAAGCCCCCTTTATAGTTCCATGCAATGCTTCTTCTCATATTTTAGAGCTAGGAGAATATCTCTCTTCTGATAATTTGGTTTTCTTCTTTATTAGCTATTGAGCAAGGTGTGTCACATTATGTCCCCTTTTTGCTTGGATGCCTGAAGGATAGGTGTTTGATTTTGTGCACAATAGCAATAGTTTTTCCAGCCTTTCTTGTCTGGGATGCTTATTGTTCCCATTGTTATTTATCTATTATCAGTGTTTAAGTTATGTTACAGTTTTATCATATGTTACCTTAATTTGTATGCAAATATGCAACTTGGAAGTCATGCAGTGTTTTATTTAAGAAAGCAATAAAACTAGTAAAAATGGCTTTAAGGAGGTATTAACCCAGATTTTTTTGTTAATGTGCTTAATTTAGACTTTAGCAGGATTTTGGAAGTTTTTACTTTTCAACATGTGAAAATCCCATCATTACAATCAATTAAGGAGCATACCTTTATCAAATATTACTACTGTATTATGGAAACGTTGACATTTACCATTTATTGTCAATTTAACAGGCTTATCACTGCCTTGGAATTCTTTTTTCTGTCTTAAAATTTAAATACAGAAAATAAGACATTTCAGTGTAGTAAACATGGCCCTGAACAACAAAAAAAATGTACCAGTTTTGTACCTGTGTGATAAAAACATCAATCAAAACTTTGCACTTGGTGTTTCTAAAACATCTGCTGCTGTTGATTCTTTTCTAAGAAATGAGCAGACACTCATTTCTAAGAAATGAGCAGAATTATCTAATTCTAAATAAAATTAGAAGGGTGTAGAGGGTGGCAAGTTTACATAAATATGGACTCCATAAATTTGTCATCTGTAAATAATCTTTTAATTAATCTCACTCTATTCCCTTTTTTGTGTTATTATATTTATATTTCAAAAAAATGCATACAATTGATTACTAAAAACACTGAAACTTGTGGGGAAAATTAAATCCATCATTATCAGTGTGATTGCCTCTTAGTTTTTATTTTATGATCTAATACTGTAATTAAAAAAAATCAATTTCAGGTTCATTTATTTCATTGATGTTTGTTAAATAAACCACTGCTTGTGTTAACGTAGTAAAGAAAAACTTATCCATTATAAGCCTGTTATCAACACTGTACTGGTGCTGTACTGGTGATATGCAATTCATTTATAAAAGAAAAGCTGTAAATCCAAAATATTCCAGGAGCTTTACACTCACATACTTTGTACTGTTCCAGTAAAATGCTGTAAGATTATATTCCAGATTTTCAAGGAAAAAGTTCAGTAAAGCCTGCAAGATAGAGCTTTCTCAAGTGTCTACAATGCCAGCATGAAAATAAAAAATTAAGTTACATTGATACATCCAAGTTTTTTATATGCAATGATGAGCACAAACATTAATAGAGATAAAATACTGATGCAAATAATTCACCCAAAATAACAATGTAATTATTTTCCATCATTTACAATACAGTAGTTACAATGACACTCTCAACAGAAAAGCAAAGTAGCAAATCAAAACTCCAGTTTCTATTTCATGTAATTAGACTTACAGAGAAAATGGAAGGCTAAATAACAATTAGTTAAGTCACCTAATTTCACAGCTATCTGAAGTGGCAATTGTTATATATCAGGTTATCTACGATATATTAAAGATAAATGATGCAATTTATTACTTGCCTGTAAGCTAAAACGCAGCCTCAGTCTAATACCATTCCTTAAATTCCATCTCTACACTACAATATACTTGAAGCCTATACAAAAGTAGCTACCTTTTATATAGGAAATAGATGATAAAGTCTTTGGTGCTGTAATAGTAACTTCATTTAAACATCACTACCACTACCAAAAAGAAAAAAGGAAAAAAATCCAAGACATACTTCTGAAGATAAAAGCATGCAATTTCTGTCCCTGATGGAATATATTAAATAAGCAAACACCGCCAACAAGCAAAACAAGTACTACAGTGTAAAAATACTTAAAAAAAAAGACCAACAAAAACCCCTCATATGCATAAATGAACAATTGCACACAAAGAACTCACATCTTTTCAAGTTTCAATAGTAAATTAAACAATGTATTCTTAAACACCAAGGAATTAAAGAGACAATCACAAGGAAAATTAGGAAATATCTTGAGGCAAATGAAAATAAAAACACAGTATATCAAAATTTATGGGAAGCAGAAAAGGCATGCTGTGAGGGAAATTTATAGCTCAAAATTCTTACATTAAAAAAGAAGAAAGATCTTAAATCAGAGACCTTACCTCAAAACTAGGGGATCTAGAAAAAGAAGAATAAACTAAAACCAAAATCAAGCAGAAGGAAGGAAAATGCAAGATTAGAGCAAGGATACACAAAATAGAGACTTAAAACAAAAGCACAATAAAAGCAACAAAACCAAAAGTTGTTTCTTTGAAAAGGTCATTTTTTTTCAATCAGAAATGAAAAGAAGAACATTACACCAACTTCATAGAAATAAAAAGGACTAAAAGAGGATACTACAAACAACTGTACATCAACAAATTGGATAATCTAGATGAAATGGACAACTTTTCAGAAACACAAATTACCTACACTGATTCAAGAAAAAAGAAAAGATCTAAACAAATCAATAACCAGTAAAAAGATTGAATGATTAATCAAAAATCTTGCAATGAAGAAAAGCCCAGGACCAGATGTCTTCACAAGTGAATTCTACCAAACATTCCAAGAATAATTAACATCTATTTTCCTCAAAATCTTCCAAAAAATTGAAGAGGATGGAACACTCCCCAACTCCTTCTATGAGGCCAGCATCACCCTCATGCCAAAGCCAAGTCAGCTAAAGAGAACACAACAAAACAAAACTACATACCAATATCCCTTATGAATATAGAAGAAAAAAATCCTCAACAAAATACAAGCAAACCAAATCCAACAGTGCATTAAAAGAATAATACACCATGATCAGGTGGGATTCATACCAGATATGCAAGGGTGACACAACATCAGAAAATCAATTAATGTAAAAGACCACATTACGAGAACAAAGGGAAAAAACAAAACAAAACATGATCATCTCAATTGATGCAAAAAAGGCATTTGACAAAATCCGGCACTGCTTCTTGCTAAAACACTTAGAAAAATAGGAATAGAAGGAAACTTCCTCAACATGATAAAAAGCATATATAAAACACCCACTTCTAACGTAATAACCAATGGTGAAAGACTGAAAGCTTTCCTTCTAAGAGTAGGAACAAGACAAGGATGTCCCCTGTCACCGAGGCCATTCAACATTGTGCTAGAAGGTCTAGCTAGAGCAATTAGGTAAGAGAAAGAAATTAAAGGTATCCAAATTGGAAAGGAAGAAGTAAAATTTTCCCAGTTTGCAGATGACATAAACAGAAAATCCTGA
This sequence comes from Tamandua tetradactyla, assembly GCF_023851605.1. NCBI lineage: Eukaryota > Metazoa > Chordata > Mammalia > Pilosa > Myrmecophagidae > Tamandua > Tamandua tetradactyla. The sequence continues at coordinate 107,219,973 of NC_135330.1, read as the reverse complement.
AAAATTCCTGACAAAGCTGTTGGAATTAATACATGAATTCAGCAAAGGGGGAGGGTATAGGATCAACATGCAAAACTCAGTAGTGCTTCTATATATCATTAGTGAACAATATAAAGATGAAAGCAAGAAAAAAAATCCATATACAATAGCAACTAAGCAAATGAAATATCTAGGAATAAATCCAACAAGGTTGTAGAGGATTTATACACAGAAACCCGCAAAATATTTCTAAAAGAAATCAAAGAAGACCTAAATATATGGAAAGATTTCCATGCTCATGGGTTGCAAGACTAACTATTAAAATCTCTGTCCTACCCAAAGTGATTTACAGATTCCATGCAATCCCAATAAAAATTCCAACAGCCTTCTTTGTAGAAATGGAAAAGCTAATCATCAAATTTATATGGAAGTATAAGGGGCCCTGAATAGCAAAAGCCATCTTGGAAAAGAAGAACTAAGTTGGAGAACATATACTTCCTGGTCTTAAAACTTATTGCAAAGCAACAGTAATCAAACAGCATGGTACTGGTACAAGGACAGACATAGAGACAAACAAAATCAAAGTTGAAAGTTCAGAAATCAACCCTCACTTTTATGGCCAACTGACTTTTGACAAGGGTGCCAAGTTGACTCAATGGGGAAAGAATAATCTTTTCAGCATATGGTTCTGGGAAAACTGGATGTCCATGTGCAAAAGAATGAAGGTGGATCCTTATCTCACACCATATACAAAAATCAACTCAAAATGGATTATGAACCTAAATATAAGACCCAGAAATATGAAACTCCTAGAAGAAAACATAGGGAAGCATCTTCAGGAACTTGTGTTAGACAATGGTTTCTCAGCCTTTATACATAAAGCACAAGCATCAAAAGAAAAATTAGATAAATGGTACCTCATCAAAATTAAAAACCTTTGTGCATCAAAGAAATTATCATGAGAGTAAAATGACAACCTACTCAATGGGAGAAAATATTTGGGAACCACATATATGATAAAGGTTTAATATCATAATATATAAAGAACTCCTACAACTCAACAATTAAAAAACAAACAGCTCTATTCAAAAAATGGAGAAAGGATTGAATAGACATTTTTCCAAAGAAGATATACAAATGGCCAAAAAGTGCATGAAAAAAAGATGCTCAATATCACTAGCTATTAGGAAATGCAGAAATGAGAAGCCATTTGTCTCCCACTAGAATGGCCGCTGTTAAAGAAACAGAGAGTTACAAGTGTTGGAGACTATTTGGAGAAATAGGAACACTCACTCATTGTTGATGGAAGTGTAAAATGCTGCATCCACTGTGGAAGACAGTGTGGCAGTAGTTCAGAAAGTTATGTATAGAATTACCAGAAATCCCACGTTTAGATCTATTCCAAAAAGACTTAAGATTAGATACTTGAACAGATATTTGCACACCAATGTTCATAGCTTCATTATTCATAATTACTAAAAGATGGAAGCAACCCAAGTGCCCATCAACTGATGAGTGGATAAATAAAACATTGGTATATACATACAATGGAATATCATTTAGCTGTGAGAAGGAATGAGATTCTGATACCTGTGACATGAATGAACCTTAAAGATAACATCTTAAGTGAAGTAAGCCAGACATAAAAGGACAAATATATGATCTCACCGATATTAAAAAATTGGAATAAGCAAACAAGCAGAGTCAGAATCTAGAGTGTAAGTTACCAGGGGACAGGGTGGGAGTGGGGAATGGGGAAGACTTAACTTGCACAGAACTTTTATTTGGGTTGATAGTAAAGTTTCGGTAATGGACGGTAGTGATGGTAGCATAACACTATGAACATTATTAATAGCACCGAATCATATATTTGAAAATGGTTAAAAGGGGAAACTTTAGGTTGAATAACATTTAAAAAAATATGATGGTACAACAGAAGCAATGAACCCTATTGTAAATAATGGACTATAGTTAATGGTATAATTATTAAAAATGTTCTTTCATGAATTGTAACAAATGTACCATACTAATGCAAGGTGTTAATAATAGAGCGGCATATGGGAAACCTGTAATTTATACATAGTTTTTCTATAAACCTACAACCTCTCCAATAAAAAACATTGGTTCTTTGAAAAGCTCAATAAAACCTACAAAACTTTAGCTAGGCTCACAGAAAGAGAGGACACAAATAACTAAAAGCAGAAATGAAAATGTAGACATTATTATTGACTACACAGAAATAAAAAGGAATGTAAAGAGGGTTCTATGTACACCAACAAATTAGATAACCCACATGAAATGGGCAACTTCCTAGAAACACACAAGCTACCTACACTGATTCAAGAAGAAGGAGAAGTTCTCAGAAAACCAAAAAACAATAAAAAGATTGAATGATTAATCAAAAGCCTTGCAACAAAGAAAAGCTCAGGATTTGATGGCTTCATAGGTGAATTTTACCAAACATTCCGAGAGGAATTAACCCTAATTCTGTTCAAACTCACCCAAAAAATTGAACAGGAGGGAACACTCCCCAATGCATTCTATGAGGTCAACATCATCCTCCTATGAAAGCTGGATAAACTTACAAGAAGACAAGAAAATTACAAACCATATTTCTTATGGATATAAATGCAAAAATCCTCAATAAAATACTAGCAAATTGAATCAAATATCATATTAAAAGAATTAAACACCATGATCAAGTGGAATTAATCCCAAGTCTGCAAGGGAAAATCAGTTGATGTAATATTCCATATTGATAGAATAAAGGAAAATACACGGGAGCATCTCAATTGATGCCAAAAATGCACCGAAAAATCCAGCACCCCTTCTTGATAAAAAACTCAGAAAACTTGAACAGAAGGAAACTTCCTCAATATGACAAAGGACATATACCAAAATCCCACAGCTAATATCAGATTCAATGGGGAAAGGCTAAAATTTTCCTTAGAAGATCAGAAACAAGGCGAGGATGCCCACTGTCACTACTGTTATTCAACCTTGTGCTGCAAGTTCTAGCCAGAGAAATTAGGCAAGAGAAAGAAATAAGATTTCCAAATTGGAAAGGGAAAAGTGAAACTCTCCCATTTGCAGATATGATCTTATATGCAGAAAACCCTGAAAAATCCACAATAAAGCTACTTGAACTAATAAACAAATTCATTCAAGTGGCTAAGTAAAGTTACTGGACTACAAAATCTAGGCCTAAAAGAAAAAAAATCAAAATACTTAGAAGAGGAAAAAAGAAAATTTGGTCTTGGACTTTTTCATAGCAATATTCACTACTAGAAGATGGTGGAAAATGTCATCAAATCCTCAGAAAATGTGCGACCCAGAATTTCCTACCCAGAAAAATTGTTCTTTGATATTTCCAATCTGAGAGCACTGCAGGAATAAAGAACCCATGAGCCTTTTCTAAAAAAGAAGAAAAAAATTTTAATTATGTGGAGATGCCAATCAAGTGACTGACGGATGAAGTAATAGTGAGCAAAGGGAGCAGTGACTTAATCTCATAAAAGGACACGGGAAAGCAACTGTAGGAATTACAATTATAGAATAGTATATGATGTAGAAAAATAGTCGTAGTATAAGAAACCAAATATGGGTGGTAGAGAGAGAAGAAAAGAAGGTGGTATAAGTTTGAGTTCCTCATTTGTTCTAACAGCACAGAAACAGGGTTTCTGAACTTACTGTTCAAATTGATAAACCAAGTAGTGGAATTATCAGTGTATTATTATTTAAAATAAAAGGTAACCACCAGAGGCATTAATAATGTAATAAGTCAAAATGGGCAGTGAAGGATAGGTAGGCATGATGGAGTAAGTAAAAATGAATTTTTTCGTTTTTTGTTAATGGTGAGTCTTCAGATAGAATAGTTAAGACATTTTAAAGTATGATAAAGTATTACATAAAGTTATCAGCAAACTACTAAAATCTTAAGATAGACTCTTGAACCTCCAGAGTTATCAGAACAAAGAACACAAAATAAAGGACTCACACACCACAGGAAAATAAATAAATGTCAATGTGTGTGTGGCTTTAATTTTTGTGTATTACATTATAAAGGAAAAGTGTTACTAATGATGACAACACTGTGAACAAACATTTCTCTCATATCTAGAAATTTAAATCTATTGAAAGAAAAGAATTTTAAGTCCTTTTCTTAAATACATGCCACACAGAGACACAAAGGGTTAAAAGCACGCCCAGCCAACAGAGCAGAAAGAAGCAGTGATTTTGGTGTTAGTATCAGTTCAGGTTGAATTAAAAGGATATAACTCATAGTGAAGTTTTAATTATCCTGAATTTTTATATACTACATATCCAAGCACTAGTGTTCATATAGTAAAAAAGCCACTGGAAATACCCAAACTAAGAGGGGAAAAAAAGAGTTAGAACAAATACACCTAAATGACATAACTAATAACATAGATCTAAGCAACACGATTTTGAATTATATCACCCAATTTCATAATATATCTCTTTAACTATGCAACATTAAAAAAAAAAAGTAATAAAGGAAACTTCAGTATATCCCACAAGTTGAAAGAATGACAAATACATTCTCCCTCCTTAATGCAACAAAACCTATAAATTATCAATAAAATCTTACAACAAATTATTCTGCCACCCAGAGCTTTAAAAGTAAAACACAGAAACCCATCTCCAGTGCAAAAAGCCTGAGTGGAATGAGTGTCCCTTCTCATGCAAATGAATTGTCCTATCAGCTACAATAGTCATTACTTCATTTCTTAAGCTTTTTCTTTCTCCAAAAAAAAAAAAAAAAAAAAAAGAGAAGAATGAAATGTGTCTCTTCTACACACTTGCTCCAAATTGGAAATTTCCTAATAAACACATATAACCTCTCTATTGCATTCATCTCCATTCCTGATAGAGATGTGTTAAATTTATTTAAGATTTTACTAAATTTGTCATGTATTATAATAGAATAAACTTTTTAGATCTTTTAATTGAATTTCTGCTATGGTTTCAAATAAGCAGACGTGTTTCCCCATGTATTAATACGCTACCAGTAAAAGGTTGGAGCAGTGTGACAGGGACGCAGACAACTGCCACTGCCGTTGTACTATCTATTGAACCTGAGGGAGGACACTGAGTGAGCTCGCTCTTGGCCTGCCTGGACAGTGCTGACGGAATGTCTGCTGTCCCCTTTGTCCTTGGCAGTACAGGGCTTCTCTTTTCACCCCTTGAACATATTCTGCCTTCCTCACTCCTGAGAACAGGAAGCCCGAGGAGCTCAGAAAAAATGCAGCAGCCTCTCCCTTTCTCAGTCACATAGTTGGCTCCTGGCCCACACTCCTCCAATCTGCCAGATGCCCCACCTTGACCACTCACTTTCCTGAAAGGTCAAAGATGAGGCCAGAATGTGACCCAGAGACAGGTTCAGATGATCTTCACCAGGGAACCTTCATCTCATATTTAATAATTATCCTCGCCTCATGCAGCCTGGTTTGTGAAGACTACTCAGGTTTTTAAAAAAAATTCTTTTATTTCATTTTTATAATATATCATATTTTGAAGCAGTTTTATGCTTACAGAAAAATTGAGCAGAAAGTGAAGATAGTTACCAACCCCCTCCCTTCTCTCCACTTCCAGCCCCCAAATAATAGTTTCCCCTATTATTAGCATCTTGCATTAGTGTGGGATATCAACAAATGTTGATATATTGTTATTAACTAAAACCTATACTTTACATTAGGGTTCCTTCTTCGTGTCGCATGGTTCTATGAGCTTTGACAAATGCATAATGTCATGTATACACCATTACAGTATCAGACAGAATAGCTTCACCTCCCTAGAAATCCCGTGTCCCACTTATTCATCCTTCCTTCCTTCCTCCAAAACCCTTGGCAACCACCATGCTTTCACTGTTTCTACAGTTTTGCATTTTTCAGAATGTCAAAGAGTTGGAATCATATAGCATGTAGCCTTTTTAGATCGACTTTTTTCACTTAGCACTACATATTTAAGATTCCTCCATGTCTTTTCATGTCTTGATAGCTCATTTCTTTTTATCATTGCGTAGTATTCCATTGTACCGTGGTTTGTTTCCCCATTCACGTTTTGAAGGGCATCTTGGTTGCTGCCAATTTGGTCAATTATGAATCAAACTGCTGTAAACATTCAAGAGCAGTTTTTTGCATGGACATTGGTTTCAGCTTATTTGGGTAAATACCTAAGGGGTGTGATTGCTTCATTGTAAGGTAAGCCAATGTTTAGCTTTGTAAGAAATTACCAAACTGTCTACAAATTCACTGTACTGGTTTTTATCCCCACCAGCCATGAAGGAAGGCTCCTGCTGCTCCACATCCTTGTCAGCATTTGGTGTTGTCAGTGTTTTGAATTTTAGCCATTCTAATAGGTACATAGTGGTATTTCAGTGTTGTTTTAATTTGCAATTTAGTTCTTATATTGATCACTTTTCTCTTTCATTTCTATATAAATAGTTGTTAAAATAATATTTGATTGAGAAAAAAAGTCGAGTAAGCACATGGCCATTGAAAATCCACCTAATTTCTCTACAGTGTGCTTGCTACTGATTCCTTTGTCAAAGACAGGAACCAGAGGGGTGGTTGGAGAGCATTATCTGAAAACATGGGCTGTGTTTACCATATTACACAAACCAGTCTTCAATATTTGGGGGAAATCCTTTGCAGCAAAATCATCCTCATGCAATATTATGTGTGAAAATCATAAGAGGACCTGTTTTCTTGTAAAAGGCTGCAGATCTTGAATTTTTCTCAGTATGTAGGAGCACCATCCATACAAATGGATTCACATATGTAAAGCATTAACTTATGCTTTCAAAAAGCAGTCACTGTCAAGACTGAATTAATCAATTTCTTTGTCGTTATTTGCAATGGTTCACAGAACAAGAATTCTTTGATCTGTTTCTCCTTTATGTGTATCACAATCACAGTGAGCTCCATACAGCCATAAACCCCTGATAACAGTGGAATATTCTCTTTGAGAGGGCTAATGTGGTTGGCTTCTATAGCTTGTCCTTTAATGAATTCTAGGACTGATCTTGTCATTTTATTCGGGAACTACTGAGCATTCTTTTTGCACCTGCTTCCAATAGTATTTTTCTAAAATTCCTTTCAAGATACAAGTTTTCACTAAATTTTCAAGTTTTGTATGAACTTTTTTCTCCCTTGCCAAACAAATATGCAATATGACAAGAAAATTACAATAAACAAGGATTTCCAGGTGTCAAACCTAACTGAAACACTGCAAGGTATTTCTAGACACAGTCTCATGTTCAGCTGCCCAGGTTTGCTTTGTTGGAAGGTTGGGAAACTCTGATGATTTGAAATTGGGTCTTGAAAATTATGAATTACACAGAACACAGTACAGTGCATCAACATCGTACAGCAAACTTCCAAAGAATACATCCCTGCTCCAATTTGTGTCTCTTCAACATGGCTCACCTCAAAACAGGTGGATATATCCCTGAGATGATGCAAAATTTTGCTGGGTAAGTAAGTCTTGGCTCTTCCAATATTACCCAAGCAAGGGCTGTGATAGTAGCTAACCTCTCTTGAGCAGTTATACCATGCTGAATGCATTAAAGAATTATCACATATTATCCTCACAACAAATCATGAATAATAATTATTATCGTTTCATAGAAGCAGAAATGATACTTAAGAGAGTTAGACAATTGGGTTCTTCAAGTACCTTTTCCCACTAAAAGGAACCAGGATTCCTTGGAGAAAATTGCTAATTCCAATCTGGAACAGGAGATATTATGCTAATTCCAATCTGGAACACAATGAGTCTGGAATGCCTTGCCATACTAGATAGCAAAAGAGCTATCAAAGAATAGTCATATTAGGATAAGCAACTCATCCTGGTTTGCCAAAGACTTTTTTGCTTTTAAAGCTGGAAAACATGTGTCCTGGGATCCCCATTTGAGCATAAATAAAGATAATAATTGGAGTGAATTGAAAAAGCAACAAATATGTATAAATCCATATGTTTGTAGTGACACTATAAACAATTCAAAACACAAAACCCAAACAACTAATTGGTTGGCCACCATTGGAAAGCGCTAGGGCATGACCTTGTTATTTTGAAAATCAAGCATTTATTTAGACTTTCCTAAATAGACAGTGTCACTGGGTATCTAAAAAGTAGATGAAGGGAAGTTTCTTTTTTTTTTTTTTTTTTTAAAGGGAGGAAGGGAAGGAAAGACAGAGAGAAGGAAGGAAAGGAAACATCTTTAAACATTTTCTTGTTTTATTGTATTTTGTTTGTTTGTTTGTTTTTTACATGGGCTGGGGCCGGGAATCGAACCGAGGTCCTCCGGCATGGCAGGCAAGCACTTTGCCCGCTGAGCCACCGCGGCCCGCCCCGGGAAGTTTCTTTTTAGAGAAGTATTCCGACTCAAAGAAGGAAGATAAAATTAGAATACCACCATTTTGCAACCTCTAATGGATCTAAGCCCTGGGCATAAATAGCTGCTAATTTCACCAAAAGAGACAAACAAAATTATGTATTATCTGTTGTGAAAACCAACATCAGATACAGGAAACCCAGAGCACAGAGGAACATGTTAAACACCACCCAGAGATGCAATCAGCAAAATATAGACTGTGGGAAACTGTACAGAGCAAATGATCAGTTTTCTTCAGCCCAAAATTGTGTGGAAATAAAAGATGAAACAAGAATATTCAGATTAAAAGAAACTGACAGAGGGCGGTGCAACAGTGGCTCAGTGGCAGAACTCTTGCCTGCCATGCTGGAGACATGGGTTTGATTCCCGGTTTGATTCCCGGTGCCTGCCCATGCAAAAAACAAAACAAAACAAAAAAAAACTAAAAGAAACAAGAAATATGTCAACTGGTTGCAATGTATGGACATTATTTGGAACTTGATTCAAACAAATGAATTAAAAATAAATAGAAAATTTGAGATAATTGTAAATTTAAACCATGATTGTATAGTGATAATGCTAAGGAATCATTTAATTTTTAAGTGTGATGATGGTTTTGCAGTTTTCTTTTTTATTAAAGAATGCTCATATTTCAGAAATACAAACTGAATTGTTATGGATAAAATGACATGATCTGTTTATCTGATATATGAGTTTCAAATGGTGTGGGGTGGGAGGGGGGTAGGGTTGGAGAAAATGAAACAAGATTGGCCATGAGTTAATAATTATTGAAGTTAGGTGATAGACACATGAGGAGCCTATGCTATTCAAAATTCATCATATGAGAGAAAGAAATGGGAGATTAAATATTTTAATGTCACTTAACCAGAAAGTAGATGAGTCAGGATAGGAACAAAGACAATTTTTGTCTAGAATTGATTTTCTTAAGGTAAAACTAGCTCAAAAATACATAGAAACATGGGTATAACTTAAACAATGACAGACAACTGAACAAAAGCAACCTACCTACTTTCATTTTCCCATTGGTAATCATTTCAGAGTCCACGATGGTGGAGGGGCACCGTGAGTGGGATTTTTAAAAACTGAGCTCTCTCCAAGTGCTCTGGCTGAACCACAGTAATGCTTCTTCGTTTTTCTGCCATCCCTCTCCAAGGAAAGGTATCTCATTTCCCCAGAAGACACATACATCCCTTGTAAAGAATCTATCACAAGACTTGATACATAGCAATTTCAAAGAAAAATCTGTTGTAAGTCTTTACTTGGCCTAAAAGATGAAACATAGTTTCAGTCATTTCACGGTTCTACCACTTGCTTAAGGATTTTCTAAGTCAATTCAGGGTTAACTTGATTCCTTCCCAAATCTCAGTGGAATTGTAACTAAATTTGGAATGCTTAAGCCATCAGGGGAAGAGGTGGAAGAGTGTCTGGTCCTTGTCTGCCATCTAACTATGGAGCACCTGCCATTGTTTTCTTAGCCATGATTCCCAGACATTGCCAGGTGTACTCATGTAAAAAGTCAGTTTCCATTAGATGGTCTCCATCTAATCAAACGTCTAGTTGGATCACTCTGCATCCCTCTTGTCCTCCCGGTGGGGACTCCTGGCCCGCTGCCTTCTGAGAACACAGCAAACATTTGGACATTCTTTTTCACCTCAAGGCAGTCTCAGGGCCCACCCGTTGCCCAGATCCATTGAGCTGCCAGAAACTACCCTAATGCTAGTCCGTCCACCCAGAGTGTGAGGAGAACTGAGGCCTTACAGCTTTTCCAGGTTCCACCAAGGAAACCAAGAACAGGTCTTCTACACGCTCAAATCTCCAAGTTTACTGAGGGCTCCACTGTTCCCCCCCATGTGGATTTTGACCCCAGGAGAGAGAGAGTATAATACCCCTTCTTAGACCCCCCTAGTATTGCTTTCCTTTTTACTTTCTCTCCCTTTCCAAGTCCAAGGAATTTTTATTTAGTATCCTGTGGACAGAAACATTCACTCTGTCTGATCATGCAATCTTTCAAGTCTTTTTGTCTCACATCTGGACCTCAGCTTTGGAAGCTCAAAAGCTAAGAATTAACGTTTTATTTTTTCCTCTGCAGTCAGCCGTGACCTCCCTTCAGGCAATACATTCTCCATATCTAGCTGGCTAAACGGGAGAGGGTCATGGGTTAACAGGGGGAATACGTGAAAAAGACCATAGTTGTTGATTCATTAAAACACTATCTTGCCACATGGGGATAGTAATTGTACTGGATGGGCTGCAGCAGAAGTCCATAAAACCTGGAATGTTTTCTCTTCCATAGCTACTTTTTAAGGAAAGTCGTTTCAACTGGTTCTTTCCAAACTAAGCTGCTATATTTTCGTTTTACGTGAAACTAAGCTTCCTGATCTAGCTGCAGCTGAATCGACCAAGGGACCGTTTATTGGACCCAGGCTACCATTTATGAATTGAACAAGAGGGAGGCCTACCTACAGCCTTTTGAGGTGGCCGAGCAAAGAGTTGACCCATAAGGATGCTTCTTACTTAATGGGCAAAAACTGTCCAACCAAATCCTCCTTTTTGTGATTTATAGTTGCTAGAAGGACAAAGAGGAGGCAATTCTTTTGCGTTCAGGTAGCCATCCCAAAGGATGTTGAGCAACTTGTTGGCAACTGTATATCGTGCTGAATACTGCAGTGGGGGGGGGGGTGGAATTTAAGGATACAGAGAGGACCATGGGGCTTATGGGACAAACTCCCACACTGCATCATGTTCTCATATATTTTTGCATTAAATCCCCACCACTTAGGCCATCTAACATGGGTCTTTCCTGGGACTATAAAGAAACTGATGAGTACCATAATACTTATAGGGTTTTGGTAATGAAATAAAGTATATAAACTTCCTAGCACAATTGCTTGGAGCACAGTAAATAGCAGCTTAATAAATTTAGTTGCCTTCCCTTCACAATTTCTTATTAACTTTTATTGATTGACTATATCTGCTCTGGATTTTTGGTTGAACCAGAGACCCTAAAATATTTTCACTATACTTAGGAATCCTCAAAAGACTTAAGAAACGGTATTTAGCAACCATCATTAAAAATGTATTAAAGAGTCACTGGTTATTTGCCACAGTACAAGGAATTCAGTGGCAAAAAGATTTTTTACTTCTTTTGTCTTGAAGTTATGAATTCTGTCAAGATAGAAGAAATGATAAGAGCCTCTTCATCATCTTTCCTCTCAAAACTTCCTAATCTCCAACCAGTAACTATTATTGCCTTTTTGTTTGTTTGTTTTTATTTCTGTTTTTTTGCATGGGCAGGCACTGGGAATTGAACCCAGGTATCCGGCATGGCAGGTGAGAACTCTGCCTGCTGAGCCACCATGGCCCGCCCTATTATTGCTTTTTAAGTTGAGAAAAAAAAAAGAGCCACCTGATTTGTTAAATATTATGACAGAGCTGGTGACCAACTGGGCCTCCAGATGGTCTCTGTAATGATTTCTGTATAAGATGGGACAGTTCCTGGAATCAAGGTGCATTAGTTATTTATTGCTGCATCACAAATTACCCCAAACTCAGTAGTTTATGACAACACACATTTCTTATCTCACAGTTCCCATGGGTCAGGAACCCAGGAATGTCTCAGCTCATTGAGTCCGGCTCAGGGTCTCCCATGAAGTTGTGGTCAAGTTGATGGTCAGGGCTGCCATCATATCAAGACGCGACTGAAGCTAAGGGCCCAGCCTCCAAAGTCACTCAATGGTTATTGGTAGGCTTCAGCACCTCATAGGCTGTTGAACTGATGGCCTCAGTTCCATGCTGGGTGTTTGCCAGAGGCCTTCCTCAGTTCTTTGTCACATGGGCTTCTCCATAGGGTAGCACCAAACCCTGAAGCTGGCTTTCCCCAGACTGAGCAATTCAAGAGAGAACAAAAGGCAGAGTGACCCAAGACAGAAACCAAACTCTATAACAATCTAATATTGGAAGTGTCATCCCATCACTTCTGTCATATTGTTTCATTAGAAGTGAGTCACAAAATCCAGCTCACAGTCAAGGTGAAGGGATCACACAAAGGCTTGGAGACCAGGAGATGGAGATCAATGAGGATCAACTTGGAGACTGATGACCTCACAAAGATATACCCAACACTATCTCCAGAAAAGAGGTGGCTGGGCCCTTGAAACCCCTGTTCCATGGCTAGGCTGCTTAAGGTTTTTCTAGCTAAATTGAGAGTTCCAGCTAGTGACTGCAAGTTTCAAAAACAGAACTTACAATGGAAGAAGTGGCTATAACATCACATCACTCTGTTCTGTTTAAACAGATAAGGATGGAAAGTTGGAAAGGAGGTTCTACCTATGCCTGTGTTCGTAGAGCCTCAGGCCTGATTAAACTCACTGACCATTCAGCAAATAGTGTTAAGTTTTCCGGGATTTTTGTTTAGAAGAAAGCTCCACTGACAATGGGGGCAGGGGTGTGTCCTCAGAGACCTTCCGTGTACCCACATTTTATGGATCTCTTGCAGAGACACAACCATCACAGAAAGTACTAGAAGAAACTGCATCACACAAGGGTCAGTCACCTAGGTGTTCATTGACAGTTTCTTGGTAAATATATGTTGATGATTTTATCATGCAAACTTTATGATCTTCTTGAAATAATTATCTCTACTGTAGTACCTATATTCCTTGTGTGACTATTAGGAGATACTTTGAAAGAAACATTTCTTCTGCTTTCTAAGGACTTTGACTCTACATCTGTCTATGGCTGCTGAAACAAAACACCATGAATTTGGCTTCAAGCAGTAGAAAGTTATTCCCTCACAGCTCTGGATACAAGAAGTTTGAAATCAAATTGTCATCAGAGTCATGCATCCTGCAAAGCCTCTAGGAGAGAATCCTTCCTTGCCTCTTCTTACTTCTGGTGGATTCCAGCCCTCCTTGGTGTTTCTTGGTTTGTGGTAGCATCACTCCAATCTAGGCCTCCATCTTCGCATGGATGTCTTCCCCCTGTGTCTGCTTCTCTGTGCCTCTTTCTTACAAGAAACCCAGTCATATTGGATTAAGAGGCTGCCTTACCCCAGTAGACCTCATTTTTATTTGATTACCTCTGCAAAGACCTTAATTCCAAATAAGGTCACATTTACAGGTTCTATAGATTAGGACTTGAACCTATCTTGCTGGGGGGGGACACAATTCAACCCAAAGCAATGACCAAGACCAATGACAAAGCACAGAAAAGAAACACAGGTAGCTTGTACTGTGTAAGGCAATGGACGGTAGGCCAGCACTCCCTGAAGGGGTCGTGGGAAGAAATGGATGAAGAAGGCTTTCAGTTGAAAAAGAACAAATTCTCCCATGGGGGACCAGACACTCTCACACATTTACAATCTCTGTGGAAGTCGATTTGGCAATATACATCAAAGTTGCAATGTGCTTATACCCTTTGATTCAGAAATTCCACTTCGTAGGAATTTACTTAAAAATACATTTGCATACATCTGAAATGATATATGAACAAAGTTTGCAACACTGATTGCAGTAGCAAAAAGACTGGAATTAATACAAAGATTAATCCATGGGGAAATAGTTAAAGAATATCGCATATCTGCATAATATAAAATCATATAGTTGCAAAGAGCTCAGAGTAGGTGGTAGTGCATGGTTACTCAAGATGCATGGTGTATCCTTCAGGCCCTTCGGTAGGTGATAGGGGTAGATTTAGATTTGTAGAGACTAATGTGTTCATGCACTCACTGATTCTGTGTTGTTGCAAAATGAACGGCTAAAAATTCACCTTTGATGACAAGATTGAAGCAAAAATAAACACATCAATGTTATTGGACTTAAAAATGATCATATAGCTGTAAAAAAAATGAAGGAGCTCTTTGCGCAGTAACACGGAATATCCTTGAAATATGTTGTTAAGTGAAAAAAAAAAAAAAAAAGCCATATCTCTCCTGGGAGATCAGTTGGTGGAAAGAGACTTTTGCCAAGTAGTATGTCACTGTCTGAAAGGAGCTCAGTAACCTGAAGAGGTTTTGTATAATTTGTCACTTTGACGTATTTGCCTTTCTTAATATGCTGAAGTGTTTTGGGAAAGGCTACAGGCAAAATATACCTTGTCTTATTTTTGAAATGTTGCTTAGTTCCCAAGAAAATTTGTGCCCTAGCCAGTGGGATGTACCAAATACAAAGGCTTCTGTGGGTGCCTTTGACTGTTTATTTTTCAGGTTAAAAGGTTTCAAAAAAGGTTTTAAAATATGTATGAACAAGATAAATAAAACAAGCTATACTCAAAGAATCACTGTAGTGAAGAATACATAAATATGTGGGGTCTGTTTTATAGGATATAGAAATGTGTCATTGAATGCAAAGAAAAACATTCAAGAAAGAGAGCAAATTAGACAACCTTAGCAGATAATGAAAATATATTAACTAAAATGGACGAGAACAAACCTCCTAAATATCAGGGCAAGGTTATTTAGAATCAGAAGCAAACACTTCATTAATCATTAACCCTCTCTCACCCTGCCTGATAGGGAATCTACATTATATATTTATTGAACAGAACAAAACTTCTGTACCCAGCAAGTGGGAGAAAAGGTCAGTTTGCCAGATCATGATGTAATCCAAGGGCTAATGGTAAGTAACTTTGAGGTCATGTTTATGGTATAGAACTATATGGGAGAACAGTGGAGTCTCAAGCACTTAGGGTGACTTTGATGTCATTGAAATGGAAAGAATGAGCATGCTGACCAGGTTAGCTGTATGGGGAGTGCCTTCGGCTATCACCTCAGAAGGTCCAAACAAGCCTGTAATTGATGGGGAATCAGAGCCAGTACCCTTTAAAACAAGGGGAAAAAATAAGAGGAGGAGGTAGGGGAACAGACCTTTTGTTTCTGGGAGGTATAGATGAAAGTTGTGACATTCTTATCCTTTGTTTTGGGAGACATATTATAAGACAAAGAGCGTATTCCCATGGGCTTCAATGCTCCTAAAAATTCTTTCTAGACATCTGGCTTCATGAAAATTTCCCCTATTTAAATTAGGAAGGAAGAGCAGGTAGTGAACAAGCAATAAGAAATAAGGGGACAAAAAATTCTTTTATATTCCCTTCGAATACCTCATGTTCTTTTCAGTTTCACGGACATTTTTTTAAAATAGTGTTTCCATTTATTTAAGTCTTATTTTCTGTCCATTATAAGATTTTATGTTTCTGCATAAAGTTCAGATGAATATATTTTCAACATATTCCCTGATACCATGTAGTTTTTGTGGTTTCATAAAAATACATTTTTTCTGTCATATATTAATTATTTTTGGTATTTAACAATGGTATTGATATATATCCACTGATTCTTTGTATACAGCTATCTTGCTGAATTCTATTTAATTTACTGGTCTGGCAGTCAATTGTCTTGAATTTTATATATAGAATCTATCTGCAAAGAATGACAGTTTTCTCTCTTTATTTCCGATATTTGAACCTAAATTATTTTACTTGTCTTATTGCACTGGCTTGGATGTTAGACATAATGTTAATAGTACTTGATATTAGGTGTCTTTATCTTATTTCTGACTTTATTGGGTCTGTTACAATTGATTGTAGAGACATTATCACATTACGTAAGTTCCATTTTACTCCTTAATTGCTAAAATATATATTTTGAAAAATCCTGAAAAATGACTGTATTTTGACCTTCTGTTAAGAAAATTATATTTATTTTCTACTTTTTATCTGTTAACTTGTGAATTACATTGATTTTTTAACCATCTTTGCATTCCTGGGGTAAATCCTTATCAGTGCTGATGTATTTTTTTTAAATGTTTTGCTGGACTTAATTTGTTAATGTTTTGATAAGCATTTTGCATTTGTGTCTGTACATGATAGCCTATACATTTTTTATGGCCCTTTTCCAATTTTGGTATCAAGTATCAAAGAAATTTTACTAAGAAAAAAAAACATTTTTCTGGGAAAATATGGGCACACTTTTAATAGCATTTAATTCCATATCAGCTTCTACTGTTACAGCCACTGAAAGCAATTCACTCAGTTAATATTTACTGAATGTTTTTCAAGTGCCAGGTGCTATACTTGTGGTACAAAGATGAAAGTGTGGTATCCAGACAGAGGACCTTGTGGCCAGTTTCCTATAAAATCTGGTTGTCTGAGCACGTCCGAGCTGCTCAGTAGGTGGGTCTGCCAGGACCCCATCTATTCAAGGGTAGAACAAGCCACATGGGACAAAGTGACTAGATGTGATAGACTGACCAGGGGCCAGGGTAACCATCAGTCTTGCCTTGAACCAGTCTGATATTTAAGCTTTATGCCCTAGAAGAAAAGTGAGAAAATACTGGTCACGTTAGTGTTGAATATTTTTTTAAAAATATTGTTATTGAGACCTTCAGACACATACAGACCATACATGGTGTACAATCAATGGCTCACTATACCATCACATGGTTGTGTTTCATCACCATGATCATTTTTAGAACTTTTGTGTCACTCCAGAAAGAGAAAAAATAAAAGAAAAAGAAAAAACTCATATATCCCATTCTCCTTACCCCTCCCTCTCATTGACCAATAGTATTTCAATCTTCCCAATTTATTTTACCCCTATCCCTTCTATTATTTATTTATTTTTAATCCACACTTTTTCACTCATCTGTCCATACCCTGAATAAAAGGAGCACTGGACACACAGTTTCCACAATCACAGAGTCACACTGTAAAAGTTATAATGTAAAACAATTGTCTTCAAGAATCAAGGCTGCTGGAACACAGCTCCACAGTTTCAGGTACTTTCCTCCACTGGCTCCATAAGCTAAAAAGGGATAATTATATAATGCATATGAATAACCTCCAGGATAATCTCTCGACTCTGAAATCTCTCAGCCACTGAAACTTTATTTTGTCTCATTTCTCTCTTCCCCCTTTTGGTCAAGAAGCCTTCATGGATCTCATGAAGCTGGGTCCTGGAAAATCCTGGGAGTTCTTTCCCATGTTGCCAGGGAGATTTACACCCCTGGGAGTCATGTTCCACGTAGAAGAGAGGACAGTGAGCTCACCTGCCATATCGGCTTACAGAGAGAGGTCACATCTGAGAAACAAAAGAGGCTCTCCAGGAGTGACTCTTAGGTATAATAATAAGTAGGCCTAGCCTATCCTTTGCAGGAATAAGTTTCATAGGGATGAACCCCAAGATTGAGGGCTCAGATTTGGTTTTCCCCACTGCTTGCAAGAATATCAGGAATTCTCCAAATGTGGAAGTTGAATATTTACTCCTTTCTCCGCAGTCCCTCAAGGAGACTTTGCAAACATTTTTTTATTTACTGCCCAAATTACTCTGGGATATATCAGGGCATCACACAACCTGGACAATTCAACAAGATCTCACACCCTAGTCAAGATTCCATGTACTTATTCATGTGTCCAACTAAATTGATCATACAAGTTAAATTAGTACAGATATTACCCAAATATTACCCACTACCCAAAATATAAATTTTACACTAAATAAAAAACTCTTCCTTTGGTCTCACACAGAGTTGAAGTTTTAAAGTATGGACCATATCATCCTTTACCCTGTATTCTAACTTACCTTAGTCCTATCCAGATCAGCTTCATTCATATTTCTAGTCAAAGTCTGATCCGTTTTTCAACTTTTTAAATAGTTCCTATATGGGGTAGTGCTGACTTTCGTAGCTTCAGAGCTCTAACTCTGAGTCTCAGGTGTCCCATAAATACCTGAAGTTTCTAGACATGAACAGGTTATATACAAACAGCTCAGTAGCTCAGAATTTGGAAATAAGTTACAACTCCTGAATGTATGTCTGGTAGTTAGATTCAGTTGTCAACTTGGCCAGGTGAAGGCACCTAGTTCTGTTGCTGTGGACATGAGCCAATGGTATGTGAATCTCATCTGTTGCTGATTACATCTGCAGTTGGCTAGGAGGCGTGCCTGCTGCAATGAAAGATGTTTGATTTAATTGGCTGGTGCGTAAATGAGAGAGCTCAATGTAGCACAGCCCAAGCAGCTCAGCATACCTCATCTCAGCACTCGCAGCTCAGCCCAGGCTTTGGGAGATGCAGAAAGAAATCACCCCAGGAAAAGTTGTTGGAACCAGAGGCCTGGAGAGAAGGCCAGCAGAGACCATCCTGTGCCTTCCCACGTAAGAAGGAACCTCAGTTGAAACTTAGCTGCCTTTCCACTGAAGAACTAACAAAATAAATCCCTTTTTATTAAAAGTCAATTCATCTCAGGTATGTTGCATTCTGGCAGCTAGCAAACTAGAACAGTATGTGACTGTGGTAAGAGCTTACAATCTAGGACCCTTTACAGTAGGCCCCAACCTGACCACCCATACTCTCGAATTCAGTTCACTGACCCTTTAACAATATGGACTAACAAGTGAGGTGATGAGCATTTTTAAATAAGTAAACTGTATTCTTATCTTGCTATGAAATGCTTGTGCCTAATAATTCTCTTTCACTCTTAGGCATGTGGTATGTACTGCTATACCAATCTGATGCCCTGATGCCAGGAGGGCCATATTTTTACTTTCATGGCCCCTAGACAGTTGTACCATTCTAGGTCCTTAATATAGATGAAACTGTGTTGCCCCAAAAGATCTGTTGAGGTCTTAATCCCCAGAACCTTAGAATATAACCTTATTTGAAAATATGCCTTCATAGATGGAATTAAGCAAGTTAAAGTGTGGTCACACTAGAGCAAGGTGGGCCCTTAATTGAAAACAACTGGTGTCCTGGTAAGTAGGAGAGCAGAGACAGAGAAAAGTCAGCCATGTGACAACAGAGGTAGAGATTGAGTTAAGCCACCGCCAGGAAATGCCAAGGATTGCCAGCTCCAGCAGAAGCCAGAGCATGGATCAGATTCACCCCTATGGGCTTCAGAAGGAGCAGAGCCCCCCTGACACTGGGAATTTCCATCTTCTGGCCTCCAGAACCGTGAGAGAATAAATCCTCATTATTTGAAGCCACCCAGCTTGTGGGACTTTGTCATGGCAGCCACAGAAAACTAAGACAGCCCCTGTCTCCATTTAAAAATATATTGTTCTAGTTTGCTAGCTGCTGGAATGCAATATACCAGGGATGGATTGGCTTTTTAAAGGGGGAATTTAATAAGTTGCTAGTTTACAGTTCTAAAGCCAAGAAAATGTCCCAATTAAGGCAAGTCTATAGAAATGTCCAATCTAAGGTATCCAGGGAAAGATCTCTTGGTTCAGGAAGGCCTGAACCAAGTTCAGAGTTTCTTGCTCATCTGGAAGGGCACATGGCAAATGGCATCACCTGCTAGCTTACTCTCCTGGCTTCCCTTTACAAAGCTCCCTGGGAGGTGCTTTCCTTCTTCACCTCCAAAGATTGCTGGCTGATGGACTCTACTTCTTGTGGCTGTCATTCTGCTCTCTCAGAAATCTCTCAATTGCCTTCATTCTCCAAAATGTTTCCTCTTTTATAGGATTCCAGTAAACTCATCAAGACCCACCCAAGTGGGTGGAGACACGCTTCCACCTAATCCAGCCTAACAACCACTCTTGATTAAATCACATCTCCAGGGAGATGATCTGATTACAGTTTCAAACATACAATACTGAATACAGATGAGAAGAAATGGCTGCCTTTACAAAACGGGATTAGGATTAAAAGGGTACATACATCCTTTCAAACTGGCACATATATTAGAAATTTAGGATTGTATGGGTATAAAGATGAATATATCAAAACTATATTTTAAAACCTCTCTTCATCTTAAAATTAATTTTTTTCCTCTGATTTTGAAAGAAATGAAAACTGCTCAGGGTGTCGCTTTGGTCCCATGCCTGCTGGGTCTCATGGACCAGTCAGCCCTGGCTGCCAGCCTAAGCCTCCCTGCCCAGGAGTGCCGCTGGTGGAGACGATGGCAGAGGGGCACAGTTCTGAATCTGCTGCAGCATCCTTTACAGACCAGGCAACATGTAGAGTGCCTAGTTATTTCCTTTGTAGGCATGTTTTCAAGTCAGTGTTGTATCTTATTCCTTGTAGTACCTGCGGGCATCTTGTCTATCTTTTTAACCCTATGGTGCACAAAGAGATGACAAACATGAAGAAGGTTGAAATGAGCACTTCGGCAAGATGATTCAGGCATTGGAGCCCCATTCTGAAATACAAGGGGAATTGCTTACACTTTTCTCACGAATTTTCTGAGAAACCAATGGAGACTGTCAGTGTTTTGTTAGATTCATAGCAAACATTACTGACCAAAGCTAAAATGTGCAGGGTGAGATTTGTCACGGCCAAATATTGATAAGAAAAATAAAAGCTTGGTAAATTTGAGATCTGTAAAATTCGACCCAAGAAAATTGGATTTTCTAAAATGAAAAGAAAAACAAAAGATAGAGAACAAGATTCACACTGCGAAAAAAAATCTGTGAAGTATAAATCAAAAGTAAAAACTGAGAAGTAGAAAAATAGAACTGTGCTGCATAGAAAACTGATCACAGAATTAAAGTGGGGTGCTTTCAATTTGGAAAATTAATCAATGTGAGTATAACTCTAGTTAAAATGTTTATAGTTATACACATGTACTCAATATAATATTAGAGATAAAACGATAGAATTAATCAGAATTCAGAAATAAAATAGTGAATTCAAAATATTGGATCCATCTTCTAGCAAAAAAATATGGGTTATGGCAGCTTGGAGTTATGTACCCCCAAAACACATGTTCTTTAACTTAATCCATTCCTGTGGTGTGAACCCATTGTAAGTAGGACCTTGTGAGGCGGTTACTTCAGAGAAGGTGTGGCCGATTGAATCTTGATGCTGTAACTGGTGGCCTTATAGAGAAGGCCACAGAGAGAAGCCGTGGACGAGCATGAAACGAAGTCACTAGAACCCCAAGGAGAAAGAAGAAGATGCCGCCATTGCATTGTCATGTGACAGAAAAGCCAAGGACCAAGGATTGCTGGCAGCCAGCCCCAGAATGCCACAGTCTTCAGGGCGGACACATTACCTCACTAACACTTTGATTTGGGGCTTCTCCTAATCTCAAACCATGAGCTAATAAATTCCTCTTGTTTAAGCCAACCCATTGTATGATATTATTTTTTTGTTTCTTTGTTTTTGTTGCATGGGCAGGCACCCAGAATCGAACCTGGGTCTCCGGCATGACAGGCGAAGATTCTGCCACTGAGCCACTGTTGCACTCCCCTGTATTGTTTTTTGAAGTTGGAAAACTAAAATGCAGGGTATCCCAAAGTTTTAGTGCAGTTATCAATCATTAGAATGATATATTTTAAAGTTCAACCTCCTTCAATAAAAGTTTTAATAGTTATACATGTGCATATGCTAGTGTAACTGCATAGAAATGTTCTAGAA
The DNA here is from genome assembly GCF_023851605.1 of Tamandua tetradactyla. NCBI lineage: Eukaryota > Metazoa > Chordata > Mammalia > Pilosa > Myrmecophagidae > Tamandua > Tamandua tetradactyla. The sequence continues at coordinate 107,198,225 of NC_135330.1, read as the reverse complement.
GGATAACTCCAAACACATACCAGTGATTACTGCTGGGGAGGGACATGACAAAGTTTATGAATGGAGACTTTTGTTTTTTATTCTGAATAATGTTGCATTTTCCCCACCAGCCAATTAGGGCACCAAAGGGGCAGATCTTATCTTTTTAAAAAGTCTCCTGTTGACATTGCTGGTCCTGCTTTTACACCAGAGCAGCATCCAGTGACTTTATCATTTCCTTTAAATATTTTACATGCTTACTTCCACTCATTTTCTGAAAGTGCAGCAACTTTTCCATTAGCAGTTTTTTTCTCTCTCCATAGTATACAGCATCCATCTTAATTTATGCCCAGAAAACATATACATCTCTATGTAGTAAGTAGGGCAGGTATTATCCCAATTTATAGGTAAGCAAGTAGAGGAAGAGTTTAAAATACTTCTCCCAAGTGATTGAGCTTATGGCCCCCAATGCCAGCTCAGAAGTCTCTCTCTGCTGTCCAATTATTCATCTGAGCTTTTAGCCTAGTAATATAACTAGTAAATGTGCTACTTAAAAGAAGACAGACCTCCAGTTCACTTTTAAGGTTAACACCTACAATGGGCTCCCACTGCTTAATGAAAACAGCACAAACTATGAATATGTTGGAAAAATAGGGACTCAGAAGAATTTGGAAAGAATTCTTCATATTGCAAAAGTAATTATGCCTTTGAATCCCTGCTGGGTCTATGTGGTTATTTCACAGTTCACTAATTATAAGATTTAATAAGAGACGACCAAGAGAATAATTCTTCTGAAGAGTTATAGGCTCTAAGGAGACAGAAACTCTAAATGAAATGAAACTCCAATTCCCTGAGATGTAAGACTGCAAGGAGAATTTTCGTGGCTGATCCTGCATTCCACTCTGCCTGGCCAAGAGCTTCTTTGCTTGCTATACTCTTTCTCAAATCTCCCTTGTCACCCATTTCAGCCCCTGTAAGTGCATTGGTCTGGCTCTAGAATGTGTAATGGGCTGCTGGGTGAATCTACACTTAAACTCGTGTTTTAGCTAGTGAAGCCTGCCAGCTGCTTCTCAACTTAGGAGAAGTAAAAAAGTCACATTGGGTCAGAAATATCCTGTTGTTCATGGTGTCACTGGGTGAGTCCCTGTTAGTCAATCAAGGAAGGTGAGCAGACACTCCTGGCTCTGGGAAAAAGGTAATAAAACCTTTTCTACCACCTGTCTTAGTTTACATTAGCATGCAAAACTCCAGGGAGGAGAGGAAGAGTTTTCAGAAAGAGTGCTGGAGTCTTCTGAGGGAGAAGATTCTAGACTCTAACCTATTCTCAAAGATTGAAGTTTGGTAAACTGTCCAGCTAAGGACAAGTTCTCCCGACCAGGACCAGGGTCAGGTAAGAATAATGGGGCTTGTTTTGGTTTGTTAATGCTACAAAAATGCACTATACCAGAAATGGGTTGGCTTTTATAAAGGGAATTTATTAGGTTACAAGTTTACAGTACTAAGGCATCCAGAAACAGTACCTTGACTCAAGAAAGGGCAGATGATGTTCAGAGTTTCTCTGTCAGCTGGAAGGGCACATGGTGACATTTGTTAGTTTTTGGATTCAGTTTACAACAGCTTCCCCAGGAGAATTTTCATTTCTGCACCTCTAAATGTCTCTCTCTGTGGGCCATCACACTTTTTCCAAAATGGTCCCCTCTTAAAGAACTCCAGTAAGCAACCAATCTTGAATGACTGGAGACACATCTCCATAGAAACCACTTAATCAAAGGTCCCACCCACAATTGGGTGGGTCACCTCTCCATGGAAACAACTTAATAAAAAAAATCTCACCCAACAATATTGAATGAGGATTAAAGAGCATGGCCTTTCTGGGGTACACAACAGTTTCAAACTGGTACAGGGCTCCTGGAATAAAATTCCATAATGATAAGAGAATGGTTCAGTGGTGCTATCTAAGCACTGAGTTGGGACAGAAAAGGAGGGGACCATGGTTATGGGTCAGGGAAGGAACAGGAAGGGCAGCCTGCCCCAGCCCAGCCCCTCCTAAAGGGAAGACCTATACCCCAGGGAAGTTAAGGGAACGAACTCCAACTTGGGACCTCTGGAAGTTTTGGTCTGGAGCTTTCTTGACAAGGGAAGTGTGGCTGTCATCTCTCAAAGAACCCTCCTGGCTTGGACATTCGCTGAGAACATGATGATAGCAATGCCCAATGGCATGGCAGCTCTTGTTGAGATGATATCCCAGGGCAGTTACAGTAGGCTTCAGCCTTGGACAGGATGCATTTGAGTTACCATTGCAAAGACAAGGTTTCCAACCCCTTCCACTCTTGCCTCTTGCCCTACACACCAGGCAGATTTCTGCACATTCAAGAAAGAATGAGAGTCTTGAGGCTACAGAATAAACTCCCTGCAAGTAGGAATGTGGGAGCTGAGCATTGGACTTTGAGATACTGTGAGGGTGGGAAGCCTTGCTTTTGTTCCAAATCATAAAACTGTGTATTCCAGTTGCTATGAGTAGAAATAATTTCACTAGTGCTTTTAGCACAGCCGTAAGAGCTGGAGAGCCTTATCAGAACTTAATTAATTCCTAAGGAAAACCAACAGGGAAATAAACACAGAGAAATAAGTTAGGGCCCAATTTCCAAACATCATCTTCTGATTCTATCACACCAGGTGCTTTCAAGACTTAAAGGCCTCACCATCTATTCAAAGCCACATTGTCTGGAAACATCTGTCACCCAACCTACATTGCTACAACCTCGCAGCACCTCACGTGTGCTTCCACCTCCTCATTCTTGGCATGACTAGAGTGGAGAGTATCAGATTAGCACCAACTGTTCAGGAGCTGTTCCAGAAACATCTGGAAACTCCTAAAGTGAGGACAAAGAAATTCCAGGTCCTCTTGGTTCAGGTTTTCATAAGAGAGACTGTTCTCCAGCTGTCTTTAACTTTTGACTTAAAATAGGCTGAGTACATAGCAGTAACAGTGCAATAATCTCACATTTATATATCAAGTCTTTCACCTCAGCAGATACTAAAGCATTGCCCTGTATCTGTTAGTCCCTCTGTGTGAGAGCAGCCCTGAAAAGATCAGGGGGGCTGCCCATTTCTACCCATTCACTTTACACAAGAAGAAATGTTACAGCGACATAGGGACCAGAGAAAATGAGATGGCAAATGCATACTTTTTGCATCTTTAGGATGCAAAACAGTGAGAAATGAATAGGAAATTATAGTCCCATTGCTGATGTCCTATCTAGAGAGCAAATTCCATGAGCTGTCAAGCTTGTTCATTGCTGTTTCTCAGACCTGTTAGAAATTAAAAAAAAAAAAAAAATTGTCTTATGAATGAATGGCAAACTTTGTTTAAGAAAAAGAACAAACCCGAAATCAATGCCTAATTGTGGAGACAAGCCCAATGGAAAAATAAATGACCCTGGGCCAGAAGCTCTCTTTGGGTTGCTTGGCTACAAGGTAGCAGAGCCTGTGTACCCCACACAAGGGAGGACCTCCCAGGGGACCAGGGACCTCTCCTGTCCTGATGGGAGGGGTCATACCCAAACGCAACTTCCCACAGATTTAGGATCCTCCAGACCTTCAGGTGCTAAGCTTCTGACATTTCTCAGAAATCCCTTAAATAGCTGGCACCTAGCTCAAGCAATTTGGCAGCTGAGCACAAAATGTTCGTTTCTGCAGTGCCTGGCTGCTCTCACACAGGGTCCATGATCCACACAGAGATCCCACTTTCATGAAAACTGAGAACAGGAAGTGGGATCTCTGCCTTCTTCAAACTCCTCAGAGTGTCCATCTCTGCTATAGGCAAAGCACACGTCCTTGGGGAAGCTAAGATAAGAAAGGATCCCTGAACCTGCTGACCTCCTATGGATTTCAGACTGCTTGCTGCTTCTCACCCAAGCCCAATTCATGTCACCAAGAGTAGACAATGGAATCACAGACATTTTTAGAGCCAGAAGATTTTTTCATTCTATAAGCATGGGAATTGAGGCCCACAAAACATAATTGAGAATCTCACCCCAATAGTGAGTAAATTCAGGGTTAGGCATACAGCCCCAGCCTCTGCTTTGTAGGTCATTTACATGGCCACTTGGGTTGACTGATTCAGCTCATTGGAGCCTATATAAACTTACGTAGCTACAATCCCCCCCCCCCCACCACCATGGAATATGGATCAAGGGAAGTCTAGTGTCCTCTCGAGGATTTCTGCAAATTCCTTATGGGTTTATATTCTCCTAATTTTTGGCACCCTACTTTTGCTGAATAGATGAATTTAGAAAGTCACAATTCAAAATTCCAATGGTCCCATAAAAATTAGAGTTTTCTTTTTGTTTTTTACATTTGTTCATTTGGAATCATGATTCAAACAAGGTTCACACCTTGTTTTTGTTTGGTCTCCGTTTTTACATTAGGATTTCTCTTGTTTTGTATTCCTTTCGGTTTACTTGTTGAGAACACCAGGTTATTTGTCCCATAAGGTTTTCTATAGTTTTGATTTTGCTGATTACATCTTTGTGGCATAAATTAATATGTTTATTAATTCACTAAGGGTTTTAAAATGGTGATATCTCACTTTTTCATTTATTTGACTGCAATACTTCTATAAAAAGAAACTCCCCATCAGCTGTTTCTATTTTCAGAGGTATATTTCATGTTAAGAAAGGCAGGATAGATACCTAATTCTCTTTCTTATTTTATCAGTTTTCAGAGCTGATAAATACGCAAACATGACTAATGAATTAAGAAAATCATTATGAAACCATGAGCTAAAATGTATTTGGTATCTTTTAAACTAATTGCAGTCCCTTTGTTTTTCTGGATACAGAAATGTCAGTGGGAACCTATCTGAGTCAGCTCTTGAGCCATTTGGCTTATCTTGTACATTCCTGGACAGGAATGATCCACTTCTCTAGAGAAACCTGGTTTCTTTTAGTGAAAAATGCTATTGGAGATCACAATCTGGGAACTAAGGATGCTGTTTGTTACTAGGTTTTTCATTGTTTCTTTGGATTTTTAAAAGTTTTAAGATGAAACGTACCTAGAGTTCATAAATACTTTCAGTTAAATAGTTCTATAGAGTCTTAATCTTTTCAATATTACATTTGTACATTCTTTCTCCCTGCTAAGAACCCAGGTTTTCCATTATACTGGGGGTGATAGAATTAGAACATCATGCAATTACTTTTTTGCTCTATCTTACCATATGCACATAACAGCTTTAGAGTAACACCAAAACTACTATCAACACCATGATTACTGAAAATAAACTTAAGATTTTTTTTTGCAGTTGTTTTTGACCCAATGACTGAATTTTAAGGCCACTTGGAATAGTTGTTTTCTTTGTGGTCTTTCTGCCAACTAGGTACACATTTAGATTTGGGATCCTTGTCTCCATTTTATTTTCCATTGTTAGGATTGTTTTTAATTTTTTCTTTATGCTATTATCATAAATTAAAAGGTAAAATATTTATATCTAGAAACACAAAGCTATTCCTGTGCTATCTGAAAGTCTGAATACAGCCAGAAGAACGATGGCATGCCCAAAAGTTCTTTCCAACTGAGAGCACATGTTGAGCATCTGATGGGTACAAAATTCCAGTTGATTTTTTCACTAGGTGGATGGTTACTCTGATTGGTCCCAAATCATTTTACATAAGAAAGATTTGTCTTCACTTACTAGACATACCAGAATCCCTGAAGGGGTGGGGAGCTGTTGATGTCATATGGTCAAAACACATATCACTAATGGGAAGAGTGTCACTGAGTGAGCACAGAATGAGAGGCTGTTGTATGTGTTAGATATCACTGATGTCTCAAACTTTACTCTAAAAAAAAATTAAGTAAATATTACCTTCTTCTCCATCATCATATGTACTACATACGTACGCAATTACTTTTCAGAGAACTTACCATTATAAAAGTCAGCACTGCAGAAAGCTGCACCACGTTTTTAGGATGGTTTTCAGTCCTTTACACACATTGTTTAATAGCCTTCAATTAGGAGACAGAGTGTGCTATCAGAGCTGCTTAATCACATAGTGTGTCGAAATATTTTGGCAATAAATTAGAAATATAGTGCTTTTTAACTTGAGTTTGTACACATCATCCTTGCTAAACATGTATTCTGATTAATTGTACTTTAGTGATGACAAAAAGTGTTCTTGTAATAGAAACAATGAAATTAACAAGTTACAGAGAACTTACCATATGACGTGCTTTTCCTGCATTAACTTATATAATTCCCACAGCAAACCCATGAGCTAGTTACTATTATTTTTCTTATGTCGGTGATGAAAAAAAACGGAAATATAAAGATGATTGATCAGCAACCTGGTGGCCTGAATGTGTCAGCCAGTATAGGGTAAGCAATAATCCCCAAATCTCAGTGGCTCAACACAATCCAGGTTTATTTATTGCCCACACCACATGCTCAACAGGGGTCAGCAGGAAAGCTCTGCTCAAAGCATGATTAAGACTTATTAAAGCCACTCAGGAATCCCAATGCAGGAAGCACCATCTCAACCTGTGCACCCATAATGCTTAGGCTGGAGAAATGGAACTACATGGCAAATTGTGCCTGTCGCTTAATGCTCCTGCCCAGGAATGGCACACAACACTTCTGTCCACATTACTCTGGCCAAAGCAAGTCATGTAGACTAACTGCAAAGCAGAGTGGTATAGTAAGTGGATTGGTGTGCCCCCCAAATTCACATCCACCCAGATGTGACCTTATTTGGAATAAGGATCGCTGCAGAAATAATTAAGGTAAGAGGCAAAATGCAGTCATACTTGATGGGGTGGTGTGGTAGTTTGGAGCCGTATGGTCCCCAGGAAAACATGTTCTTAAACACAATCCATTCCTGTGAAAACAGGCCATTTTGATGGGGTGACTTCAGTTAAGGTGTGACCTGTCTCATCCAGGATGGGTCCTAATCCTATTCCTGGACCTTTTTAAGTAGAAAAAATTTTAGACAAACAGAGAGAAAGCTATAAAGGGTGCATCCAGAAGGTGAATATCAATAGGACCCGAAAGAGAAGGGAGAGACAGGGAGACATCACCATGCGCCTTTCCATGTGACAAGCTAAGGACCAAGGATCACCAGCAGCCAGCCCCAGAATGCCAGTCTTCAGGGAGAAAGCATCATCTTGGTGATGCCTTGATTTGGAATTTTTCCTAACTTCAAAACATTGAGTCATTAAATTCCCATTATTTAAGCCAGCCAATTGCATGGCATTTGTTGAGCAGACAAGCAAACTACAATAGGTGTGCTCTAAGTCCAATGAGAGTGTCCTTCTGACAGACAGAAAGAACTCAGAGGATACAGAGGTAAAGACAAGGTGAAGACAAGACAGAGATTGGAGTAATGCAGCTACAAGCCAAGAAACATCAAGGATTGCTGGAGCCAACGGAAGCTAGGAAAGAGCCTCCAGAAGACACTGACCTTGCAAACACCTTGATTTTGGAATTCTTCCAGTCTGTGAAAGAATAAATTTATGTTAAAGTCACCCATTTGTGGTAATTTGTTACAGCAGACAAAGGAAACGAATACAAGTGGGTGTCATCCTACTATGAACCTGGAAGTCAGAGATTAAGAAATATATGGTGATGAAGACCAAGTACAGCATAGCAGTAAATTGAGGATTGAGAATACAAAGTAGAGTGCCATACAGCTCACAATTTAACACTGTGCTTATATTTTGAAAATAGTACTTCTTTCCCCTTTTGTCATTGCTCAAATTTTTTTATCTGTGTACATACTTTATAATATACATTTTCACAGCTGTCCATGTATATAGTTTATTAATAAATTAATTATACATATGCCTGGGATTTGGGTCCACCAGAAATATGACTGAGGAGTACACAAGTATGAAGTTTGGAAAATCATGGCTCCAGGCGATGGAAAGGCATCAAAGGTTTTCAGCAGAAGAGGATCATGTTCAACTTTGTGCTCTTAAAAAAATAACTCTAAGAAGGTGTATTGCCCAAACCATAACCTCACACTGGAGGACCCTGTTGATGCAGTTTTGCCATGCTTTGTATCTGCTAAATGCTTTTTAAGAGCTGCTTTTTATCTTTTGTATTCAAAATAAGAAGAAGACGGATTTCAAGAGATCTGTTTCTTATTATTTAGAAGTGTCTTGAATTTGGATTCTTGTATTGGAGTTTCACTGGGGCTGATAGTATCTGGCAGTAAAACACACCACTCATCTAACTCTCCCATCTCTAATACTCTGTACCAGGACTTTATTTAGAAGTTTATCCTTGAAAATGGGAAATCTCACCGAGGACTTTTGAAACAGTGAATAGCATTAGCGGAGTGGGTGGGGGGGGGGTGTAGGTCCAGTGAATTTTATCTTCAGACTCGTGAAAGTGAAGCTCAATAAACAACTTGAACGACGGAATCCTCTGTTTGGTAAGTCCCCTTTCAAGGATGTTAAATGTCTCACTTGGCTCTTTGTTTTATTTAACTAACTTTTCAGCCTGTTTTAACACGTGGAACCTCCTGAAACATGAGCTAGAAAGCCTCCAGATTGAGCTCCGTTTCGTTCTGCTCTGACACTTTGGTGTTAGCATTTTCTCTCTCTCATTTCCAGTTTGAATTATGAAACCATTTCAGTTCAGTTTTAATAACCTCCTTGGCATGGCAAGCTTTAAAAGAGCTGCCAAATTTAATACATTGAATCCTTCTGAAGAGGGCAGCAGCTCTAGCCAGGAAGATGGGGTGGTGGATTTTCTATAAACACATCCGTTTTCCATTACAGCCCATTCTGACTTGGTAGCCACCTGCCAGGTGCAGCTGGTTTCCTGTCCTACGCACAATCACATTGGACTTTGGTTTCTCCGTGTCCTTGTCTCCTGACTCACCCTGCTCACTAAACAAACTAGCCCGTGATTGATCTTCCTGCCTGAGGAGTCCACCCCAAGGCTCAAAAGCTGTATGAGGACTTAGCTGTGCCCTGCAGGAGAAAACTCTGGTCCACAATATCCATGTGTGTTTCTGGAGGCTTCTATGACCAGCTGCTTTGGCATAGAAACAGCAACCTTCGTGGAGCTGAAGTGAGATCCTGATCTCTAAATGGATTTCCTCCTGAAATAGAGTCACAAGTCTGAGGAAAAGTTCTCTAGATCTACAGCAATGTGTACTTTCTCCCAGCTACCTCCTGGGACATGAAACAAATGGCCAACCAGGGTCAGAGTCCTGGCTTCCTATCACTTGGCTTCATTCTTTCCTTAGAATCTGTTTTTTTAAGACAATAGACATACAGACCAATGGAAAAGAACAGAGAGCTCAGAAACCAACCCACCTATTTATGGCCAACTGATTTTTGACAGGATGGAAAGATCACACAAAAATAATGTCTCTTCAGCCAATGGTGCCAGGAAAACTGGATCTCCGAGAAAAAAATAAGGAGGGCCCATACCTCACAACATATACAAAAATCAACTGAAAATGGTTCAAAGACCTTAATATATGAGCTAGAACTATCAAGCTCCTATGTTAGAAGAAAACAGGGAAGCATCTTTAGGACATGTATTAGGCAATGGTTTCTTAGGCTTTATAGTACGAGCAACAACAACAAAAAATAGATGAATGGGACCTCATAAAAATTTAAAACTTTGGTACTTCAAAGAACTCTATCATGAAAGTAAAATGACAACCTACACAAAGGAGAAAATATTTAAAACTACATGTCTGATAAAGCTTAAAATCCAAATACATGAAGAAATCCTTCAGCTTAACAAAAAGACAAACAAACCAATTTAAAAATGGGCAATAAGACTTGAACAGACAGCTCTCCAAAGAAGATATGCAAATGGTCGAAAAGCACATGTAAAGATGCACAACACCATTAGCCATCAGGAAAAGTACAATGAGATATCATTTCACACCCATTTAGAATGGCTACTATAAAAGCAGTGGAAAATAATAAGTGTTTGAGAGGATGTGGAGAAATAGAAACACGCATCCATTGCTGATGGGAATGAAAACGGTGCAGTCACTTTGGAAGACAGTTTGTAGTTCCTCAGACAGCTAAATATAGAACTGCCATATGAACTGAAAATCCCACTTCTAGGTATGTATCCAAGGAATTGAATACAGGGATTTAAACAAAGAATTAAATAAAGGGATATTTGTACAACTGATGCTCATTGCAGCATTATTCACAATTACCAAAAGACAGAAGCTACCCAAGTGTCTATCAACTGATGAATGGATAAGCAAAATGTGGTATATAAGTATGATGGAATATTATTCAGCCATAAAAAGGAATGAATTCCTGGTACATGTGACATGGATGAAACTTGATGACATCATGCTGAGTGGAATAAGCCAGACACAAAAGAACAAAAATTGTATGATCTCGCTGATATGAAATAATTACAATAAGTAAACCCATGGAGTCAGAATCTAGAGTTTAGGTTACCAGGGGGGTGGGATGGGGATAGCGAATGGGAATTAAGTGTCAGAATTCCAGCATTCTTATTTGGAATGATGGAGATGTTTTGGTAGTAGCACATTGTGAAACAATTAACAAAACTGAAATGTATATCTGAAAATGATTAAAAGGGGAAATGTTAGATTGTATATAACAGAATAAAAGTTCTCTTTTAAATCCATGGATGGAGGAGTGCAAGGGTAGTTCAGTGGTAGAATTCTTGCCTGCCATGTGGGAGACCTGGGTTTGATTCCCTCCATGCACTTTCCAAAAAACCAAACAAGCAAGCAAAACAAACAAGATATAAACAAACAAACAAAAATTCAACAAATGGCGCTGCAATAACAAGACACTCACATGGAAAAATAATGAAATGTGACCCCGCCATACAGCATACAAGAAAAAAATCCATGAATTGACACTACACAAACAGGGAACACTAAGTTAAGACGTGGACTTTAATTAATAGTACAATTATAAGAATGTGCTATCAACAGTTGTAACACCTGTTCTATGCCAATGGAAGGTGTTGGTGGCAGGGTGGTACATGGGAGTCCTGTATTTTATTCATCATGGTTCTGTAAACCCACAACTTCTCGAACTAAAAAAGAGTTCAATAGACTATAGACTTCATGAACTGGTTTGAAATATAGGGACACCTTGCTTTCGACCAAAAAAACACGTGAAATTCCAAATGTATAAACAAACAGAAAGGATATAGTAGCAGTATGATTACTTGCTTTACAAAAAAGGCAATCATAGGAAACTTTAAAGAGTTATATTCTATTATAGCATTAATATACTAAGTTTGCTTTATTCAGTCAAGGTAAGCCATGTCTATAACAACAGAAGTTAGAAGAAAAGTAGTGTCAGGTACAGAGCCAAAACGCTGTCCAAAACAGGTGTATAAATTCCCATTTGGGAATGCTGCCACCTATCATTTCCTTTGGAACCTCAACTTAATCTTATTAAATTTCCACTCATTTCTCTAGGGGGTTGGAAATGTTTCCCTGGCTTTGGCTTCTTACTGCACATGTGTTTGTAGCCTCTGGAAGTCGAGGGGAAAAGAAACCTGAGAGACTGCAAATTCCATTTCCCTGTCTGGGGAAAGGGTGGCCATCTGGGCATCTCATTGCTGCTGTTCTCAGCCTTTTATTCTGCTACAGCAGGTGGAGGGTGATGGCCTCTGAGTGACATATTTCCATGGACATAGATTTCAGGTTGCTGCAAACACAAAAGAGACCATACCCCACCACTGTCTCCCCTACTCAAGAAAGCGCATTAGAATGCAAGTGAATAACAGTGGTGTTATTATAAGAATAACTTGGAATGCACTCATTGTTTTTAAGTCGATTGCCTAGAAGTTTTAATATTCTCTATTAAAAACTTATTGTGGTAACATATATATATATGTATATATAAAATATTTCTATTTTACCATTTTAAGTGTATAATTCAGTGGAATTAATTACATTTACAATGTTGTGCTATCATCACCATCCACTATAATTTTTTTCTGCCAACCCAAGCAGAAACTCTGTGCCCATTAAGAAATAATTCTATATTTCTCCTACCCACTTCCCCCTGGCACCTGATAAACTATCCCCTACATTCTGTCCCTGTGAATTTGCTCATTCTAGATATTTCATATAAGTAGAGCCATACAATATTCGTCATTTTGTGTCTGGCTTATTTAACTTAGCAGAAGGTCTTCAAGATTCATCCACATAGTAGCATCTATCAGCATTTTATTGGAAGATGGTGGAGAAGGAAATCACAATACTCCATCTTCCTTCAAAAACAGCTAGTGGTCAGGCAGAAACTGTTTGAATCAACTGTTCTGGGGCTCCTGAGGCAGCTTCCAAATCCCTCCTCCATCCAGAGCAGCCAGCCAGAAACTGGATTGGAGTGGCTGGTCTCAAGAATGTGGGTTGGACACTGGCAGTCACTGCTTGCTGAGAACTTTACTAACTATTCTTTACTGAAATATCTCAATGTGATGATTAGGTTCTGGAGCCAACTTGGTTAAGTGATGATGCTCAGTTGTCTGGTCAGGCAAGTGCAGACCTGATCATTGCTGGAAGGTTATTTCATGGCTGGTTGATAAACCAGAAGGCTGGTGTATTAAATCATCAGTCAGTTGATTGCATCTGTGACTGATTACATCTGTGATCAACTAAGGTACATCATCCAGAGAAGAGTAGGAAGAAAAGGCTGAGTGTATTAGTCACGGTTCTCTTGAGAAACAGAACCAACAGGAGATACATATTCGTAAACATAAGATTTATAAAGGTGTCTCATGCAACTAGGAATGAAAGAGTCCAAAATCCACAGGGTAGGCTCTAGGAAGCTGGAAGCTCTGATGAAGGGTCTGGGTGAACTCCATAGAAAAAGCTTACTGGTCGAAGAAGCCATGAAAATCTCTCTCTTCTTCCTTAGAAGTCTTCAGCTGATTGGGTTGCCTCATTCGTGGGAGAAGTACCTTAGTTGATCACAGATGTAATCAGTCACAGATGCAATCAACTGACTGATGATTTAATACACCAGCCTTCTGGTTTATCAACCAGCCATGAAATATCCTTCCAGCAATGATCAGGTCTGTGCTTGCCTGATCAGACAACTGGGCATCATCACTTAGCCAAGTTGGCACGAGAACCTAATCATCACATTGAGATACTTCAGTAAAGAATAGTTAGTAAAGTTCTCAGCAAGCAGTGACTGCCAGTGTCCAACCCACATTCTTGAGGCCAGCCACTCCAATCCAGTTTCTGGCTGGCTGCTGTGGATGGAGGAGGGATTTGGAAGCTGCTTTCCCAAGAATGGGGGAGAGGAGTGGACACAATTGAGCACTGACCATGGCTTCCCATTGGCAAATTGTGATCACTAGTTCTTGGATTCAAACCGTAGTTTTAGCCCACCTCAGACAGGGACCACCTGGCCATTGTTTCAAACCAGCCACCAACAGGGGAAGGGGTGTTGGAAGTTCAAAGATGCACAGTCTCCTTAGGGCTGCAGGGAAAAGTTTGATGAAGAGTGAAATCTGTTGGGCAGGGCAGGAAAGTGCAGCTCCTTGGAGCTATCAAAAAGACTTTTGGGCATCTTTCTTGACCCTCTTCTAGAGCTCTTTGGAACTGGTCTGTGCCCCTTTGTGGGCCCCTGGCCATGTTTTGGCTTAGGGATATTAACTTGGGAAAACCTTCTTCAGGGTGACCTTCTTCCCAGAATTTGCCCTCCAGTGAAAAGCAGATAGAGGCAATGAGAGGAGAATAAAAATAAAACTATGGAGGTGAAACAAAAACAAACAGAAGAGATCACATTTCTCTGAAAAGGAGCAGAGGAAAGGAAGCTTTCTCATGCAGGTGAACATTTGCACAAATAATGCAATCTTAAAAGTTTTACTACCTACCTAGGGCAAGAATCTGATGAAGAAAAGGTGAAAAAACCTGATCAGTTAAACACAAGCAATTCTTTCAACCTATTTGTATCCTTGTGTCTCAGATGAGTCTCTTGTATGCAGCATAAAGCTATATTATATTTCTTAATCCATTCTGCTAATCTGTATCTTTTAATTGGTTAATTTTGTTCATTAACATTCAAAGTTATTTCTGAAAAGGAGTTTCTTGAATCCATGATCTTATTTTTTTTATTTTATTTGTCAGAACTATATGTTCTTTTCCATCTTCTTTTTTTATCCTTTAAGTTACCCTTACTGGTACTGTTACGTTCTGTGCCCTTCTCCAGATCTCCTTCTCCTCTTTTTTTTCAACTGGTAGAACTCCCTTTAGTATTTCTTGTAGGGCTGGTCTCTTGTTGACAAATTCTTTCAGGATTTGTTTGTTTGTGAAAATTTTAATCTCTCCCTCAATTTTGAAGGACAATTTGGCTGGGTACAGAATTCCTGGCTAGAAGTCTTTCTCTTTCAAGATCTTAAATACCACTGCTATCTCACCTCCATAGTGCCAGTTGAGTAGTCTTAACTCATCTTATGTGATTACCCTTGTGTGTAGTAGATTGTTTTTCTCTTGCCACTTTCAGGATTTTGTGTTTCTCTTCAACATTTAACAGACTGTTTAGTATGTGTCTTGGGGAAGGCCTATTTGGGTTTATTCTATTTGGAGTTCTTTGAGCTTCTTTAACTTACATATTTATGTCCTTTATAAGGGTTGGGAAAATTTACCCCATTATATCCTCAACTACTCTTCCTAGCCTTTTACTATTCCCTTCTCCTTCCGGGACACCAGTGATTCTTATATTTGTGCTCTTTGTTTTGTTCATCATTTCCCTGTGATCCAATACAATTTTTTCCATCCTTTTTGTCATTTGCTGTTTTGAGTGTTCAAAATCAGTTGTCCTGTCCTCTAGTTTGTTTATTCTTTCTGCTGACTCTTCAAATCTGCTGTTGTGTCTCTAGTATGTTTTGTGTTTGGTCTACAGCATCTCTGTGATATCTGCTATTTTTCAATTTATTCTTTCAGATTCCTCTTTGTGTTCTTCTAGTGTCTTTTACTCTCCTTTATATGATTTGCCATCCCATTTATTTAATTTAGTAGCACTATATGAACATGTTTGATTAGTTGTTCCAATGTCTGTCTCCTCTGGTGTTTTAATTTGGTCATTAGGCTGGGCTATATCTGTCTGCATCATGATATGCTTAGTGATCTTCTGTTGTCTTCATGGCATGTAAATATCTTGATTGGTTTAGATTGGAAGTTGATTTCCTTCAGTAGTCTATTTGTATTTTCAGGATGGATGTGGAGCAGGTTGTGGGGTGCAGAATGGGGCACAACAGTGCAGTGATGATTTGCAGCACAGGTACAAGCACAGGTTTGAGATGTTACACTGGTGCCCATGAGCGTGGGTACCCAGTGGCAGGGAGGATATGGCTATGTGGGTGCATGGGTCTGGGAGGTGGGGTCCTGGCATGCACTTGTCTAGGGAGTGGGGCCCTTTGTACTCATTTGCAGAGCTCAGGGCAGTGGGTCAGCATTGCACTTGCATGGGCTGGGGGCGCATGTGCCCCAGCTGTGCAGGTCAGCACTTGCCCATAGTGGGGGTGGGTGACTGGGAGTCAAGTGCATGCATAGATCTGGAAGGGCTGTAAACTGCTGTACACAGGCACAGAGCTTGGGTGGGGCAGGGAGTTGCATGACTGTATGGGCTGGGGACTGTTGTAGCCTGGGTATGGAGGTAAGTGCCCACAGCCTTTATGCGCTGGTGAATGCCTGCAGGGCATAGAGAGGGGGAGGTGGGGGCAGGGGGGCAGGGCAAGACTGCACTTATGCAGGAGAGATGGGTTGGGCTGGAGCAGTCCTGCATGGACTTGGGGTGGGGGCGCTTGGAGCATGGTGCAGGGCAAGTGATGGAGTTCAGGTCTGTGCGGATGTGGGGTAAGTCGCAGGTCAAGGGGCTGCACTGGTGAGGGTAGCGCATTCAAGGACTACAGCTTGGCTTACTTTCTAGTCCCTGTCTCCCCATCTGTGCACTCCTAAGGGCTCTGGGCTTCTGCATTAGGCTATTTGCAGCAGCTGGACAATCTCTGGTTCTCTGCTTCTCAGTTTCTCAGCTTTTGGAACCACACCCTCTCTATGTGGTGCAAAAGACCCTCCCAGATCATTTACACTTTGGAATTGCTGTCTCAGTCGTCCTCCCATCTCTTCTGTAGCTGTTCCTTGGAGTAGGGGTGAACTTGACCTATCCTATTCAGCCATCTTCCCAGAACTAAGCACAGGCAATTCTAAAGGTCTAGAATAAGTTGAACCAAGTGTCAAAAATGAGCCTTAACACAAAGCAATCAACAATAAAACCCTAGGCAAGAGAGAGAAACTGACCTACAGAGAAAATTCATCAAGATAATCAGATGCCAAGACATCAGGCAAAAATTACAAGCCATTCTAAAAAACAGGAAGATATGGCCCAAGCAAAGGAACAAATTAAAACTTCAGAGAAGACACAGAATTTGGAAGAACTAGTCAAAGAAATTCAAACAAACCTCTTAAATCAAGTCAAGGAGATGAAGGAAAATATGGCTAAAGAGATAAAAGATTAAGAAGACAATGGGCAAATATAAAAAAAAGAAATTGAATATCTGAAGAGAAATGTAACAGAATTTATGGGAATTACAGGAACAACACAAGAGATTAAAATGGCTAGAGGCATACACTAGAGCAGTTTTGAACAGTCAGAGAAAAGAATCGGTGGGTTAGAAGACAGGACAAAAAGATTCTTACAGACTGAAAAACAGATAGAGAAAAGAGTGGCAAAAATTGAGAAGGGCCTGAGGGAATTGAGTGACAGTACAAAGCATGAAAACATACACATCATGGGTGTCCCCGAGGAGTAGACAAAGGAAAAGAGGCAGAAGGTATATTTGAGGAAATATTGGCCCCCAATTCCCCAACTCTTATGAAAAACATAGCTTTACATGTCCAAGAAATGCAACCCATACAAACAGAATAAATCCTAACAGGCCTACTTTCAGGCACATACTAATCAGAACGGCAAATGCCAAAGATAAAGAGAGAATCCTGACAGCTGTGTACAAGGCAACTGCACTAAAATTAAGTTCCAATTTCTCACCAGATCATGGAGGCAGGAAGGCAATGGCACGATATAGTTAAGGTACCGAAAAAGAAAACTACCAGCCAAGAAATCTTTATCTGACAAAACTGTTCTTTGTAAACGAGGGAGGGGATGCAAGGGTAGTTCCGTGGTAGAATTCTCGCCTGCCATGCAGGAGACTTGGATTCGATTCCCAGTCCATGCACTTCCCAAAACACAAACACACAAGCAAACAAAGAAAAAACAAACAAACAAAATTTTTTTAAAAAAAGGTGCTGCATCCAGCCAACACAACGAGCAGTCTCACCACCCTCCCCCTCTCTGCGTGGGACATGACTCCCAGGGGTGTGGACCTTCCTGGCAACGTGGGACAGGGATCCTGGAATGAGCTAAGACTCAGGGTCAAGGGACTGAGAAAAACCCTAGAATGAGCTGAGAATTAACATCAGGGGATTGAGAGAACCTTCTTGACCAAAGGGGGAAGAGTGAAATGAGACTAAGTGTCAATGGCTGAGAGATTCCAAACAGAGTTGAGAGGTTATCCTGGAGGTTATTCTTATGCATTAAGTAGATATCACCTTGTTGTTCAAGATGTAGTGGAGAGGCTGGAGGGAACTGCCTGAAAATGTAGAGCTGTGTTCCAGTAGCCATGTTTCTTGATGATGATTGAACAATGATATAGCTTTCACAGTGAGACTCTGCGAATGTGAAAACCTTGTGTCTGATGCTCCTTTTAGCTACTATATCAGCAGAAGAGTAGAATATATGGAATAAAAATAAATAATAGAGGGAACAAATGTTAAAATAAATTTAGTTTGAAATGCTAGTGGTAAATGAAAGCGAGGGGTAAGGGATATGGTATGTATATTCTTTTTTTTCTCTGTTATCATTTTATTTCTTTTTCTGTTGTCTTTTTATTTCTTTTTCTAAATTGATGCAAATGTTCTAAGAAATGATGCAACTATGTGGTGATATTAAGAATTATCGATTGTATATGTAGAATGGAATGATCTCTTAATGTTTTGTTTGTTAATTTTTTTAATTAATAAAAAAAGTTAAAAAAAAAAAAAAAGGTGCTGCAGTAACCAGATATTCACATGGAAAAAGAATGAAATGTGACCCGTGGCATACAGTGTACAAAAAAAAAAAAAAGAAGAAGAATATCAAAGTAGGATTTACAACCCACTGATAGCTTGAAGTAGCTACAGAAGATGAACCAGTGGGTCAAATTCCTTTAAGATTAAGGTAGCTAGAAATCTCCAAGGGGAAATTAAAACTGGGTTAGGATTAGCAAACCCTTATTAGGATCAACAAAGGGCAAATTCCTAGAAGTGGTCAGGCTTCAAGGAGAAAGATATCTCTGAGAAGAATAGCAATTAACAGCACTTGGGGGCAAAATGACCCCACCCGAATGAGCCATCTACACTCAAGCTTCAAGGAAGAAGGGAGAAGTGGATGGCAGTAAAATAGTTAATAAAAATTACAAAAAGGACAAAAATCTATAAAAGCAGATGGTCCCACAGTGTCAGGGCCTCTCACCTCTTTCTTTGCAAGAGCACCTTCATGTCCTTCCTGCATGCTTACTCAATAAATTTCCTGCCTGCTTGAAAAAGGAAAAAAAGAAGGATATACAGCAACTGTTGGGCTGGAGGAGAGATCAGACTCCAACTGGAGACGAGAAATAAATGGGCCAGGTTAGGACTAGGGTGAATCAGAATGCAGGGTAAAGGGTGGTAGTGTCTGTATTTTAAAACTTCAACATCTGTATAGGACCAAAAGAAGAGATATTTATTTGGTTCAAAATTTAAACTTTCTGTAACATACTGTCTAATTTAACTTGCCTGGTCAGTTTATTTAAACAACATAAATACAGGTAACCTAGAATAGGGATTGAGATATTATTTTGTACAGGTTAATATAATACATGGATATATTCCAGAGTAATGAAGGCAAGAACTAGAAGTATTTGCAAAGTCCTCTTGAGGGATTGGGGGGAAATGAGGAACAATTAAACTTCCCCACGTAGGGAATTCCTGATTTTCTCTCAAGCATTAGGGACTTGCCCTGATGAAACTTATTTCTGTAATGGCAAAGCTAGGCCTGCTTATAATTATGCCTGAGTCACCCCCAGAGAGTCTCTTTTATTGCTCATATGTGGCCTCTCTCTTTAAGCCAACTCTGCAAATAAACTCACAGCCCACCTCCCTATGTGGGACATGACTTTCAGAGGTACAGGCCTCCTTGGAAATGTGGTACATGACTCCGAGGGATGAGCCCTGGGAGCTGCCAGAATACAATAAACCAGGAATGGAATAGCTTTTAAAATGGGAATTTATAAATTGCAAGTTCACAGTTCTAAGGCTGTGAAAATGTCCAAATTAAGGCACCAACGATAGGTTGCCTTCAATCAAGAAAGGCTAATGCCATCTGGAACACCTCTGTCAAATGGGAAGGCACATAGCTGGCATCAGCTGGTCCTTCGTTCTTGGTCTTTGTTGCTTTCAGCTTCTGTTTCCTGTGGAGGCTCCTCACTTGGCTTCTCTGGGGCTGGGTTTCATCTCTCTTGACTCTCTTCAGGTTCTGGTTTGCTTAGCATCTCACGGGAAGGCACATGGCAATATCTGCTGGGCTCTGTCAGTGTCTAGACGTCTGTTCTCTCTATCAGCACTCCAAACACCTGTGTCTCTGTCAGCTCTGAAACAATTGTTCTCCAAGCATCTGCATCTGAGTTTTCTCCAACACATTTCCTCTTTTCAAAGACTCTAGTAAACTAAATAAGACCCACCTTGAATGGGTGGAATCACATCTCCAGCTAAACAAAAGGTCACACTCACAACTGGGTGTGTCACATCTCCATGGAAACAATCCAATTCAAGTTTCCCACCATAAATAATAGGTCTGGCCCCACAGAATTGGATCAAGATTAAAACATGGCTTTTTTCTGTGGTATGTAATAGTTTCAAACAGGAACAGATGGAGAATGCCTTCTTGACCAAATGGTGGAAAAGAAATAGACCACATTCAAGTTGCAGTGCTAAGAGATTTCAAACAGAGTTGAGCAGTCATTCTGGAGGTTACTCTCATGCAAGCTTCAGCCAGTTATTTCAAACTACCACAGTATGCCAAGTATATATATATATATATATATATATATATATATATACATATATTTATAAATATGCATATTTATGTATTTCTAATACTGCTACACCGTCTTAACCTGTATCTATTGTAGTATACATATATATATTTCTGACAATACTACACTGTCTTAGTTATCCTACCTCTATTGTAAATCTTAAAATCAGGTAGAGATGAATACTAGTGGTCAATAAGTGGGAAGGGGTATGAGATGTTTGGTGGTTTCTTTTTTCTGCTTATTTCTTTTTCTGGAGTAAGCAAATCTTCAAAAAATGATCATAGTTATGAATGCACAACTATGTGATGATACTATGAACCATTGATTGTATACTTTGGATGAGTATATCTGAATAAAACTACATTTAAAAAAATGAGGGAGAGTTTAAAATATTCACAGATGAACATAAACTAAGAGAATTCATCAAGAAGAGTCCATCCCTACAAGAGATACTAAAGGGAGTTCTACAGGCTGGAAGAAAAAGACAGGAGAGAGGGACTTGGAGGAAAGTATAGAAATGAAGATTATCAGTAAGGGTACCTAAAAGGGTAAAAAGAGAGACAAAAATAAGGTATAATATATAGAATCCAAAGGATAAAATGGTTGAAGTAAGTACTGGATTTTCAGGAAAACATTGAATATTAATAGATCAAACTCCCAAATCAAAAGACACAGATTGGCAGAATGGATAAAAAAAATGTGATCTATCTATCTGCTGTCTATTAGAGACACACTTAAGACCAAAACACACAAATAGGTTGAAAGTGAAATGTTATAAAAAGACATTCCACACAAACAGTAATCAAAAAAGGAGCTGGGGGAGCTATAATAATTATGAGAAAAAATAGACTCTAAATGCAAAATTGTTATGACGCAAAGAAGAACATAATATATTAATAAAAGGGACAATCCACAAATAAGAAATAATAATCATAACTATTTATGCACCTAACCAGGGTGTCCCAAAATACATGAGGAAAACACTTGCAACACTGAAGGGGGAAACAGATGTCTGTATGTAATAGGTGGAGACTTCAATACACCACTTTTGTCAATATATAGAACATGTAGAAAGAGGATCAATAAGGAAAGAGAAAACTTGAATAATATGATAAATAAACTAGACCAGACATACATAAAATGTTGCATACCAAAACAACAGAATATACATCCTTATCCAGAGCTCATGGATCATTCTTCAGAATAAATCAAATTTTGGGTTGCAAAACAAGTCTCTATATATTTACGAAACTTGACATCATGCAGAGCACTTTCTCTGATCAAAATGGAAGGAAACTGGAAATAAATATCAGATGAAGAACTGGAAAATTCACAAATATGTGGGGGTTTAAATAGCACAGTCTTAAGAAATCAGCCAGTCAAAGAAGAAATTGCAAGAGAAATCAGTAAATATCTTGAGACAAATGAACACAAGAACACAGCCTATCAAAACTTATGAAATTCAGTGACTGCCAGTGCTGAGAGAGAAATTTATAGCCATAAATGCCTGCATTTAAAAAGAAGAAAGAGCTAAAATCAAAGACCAAATTGCAAACCTGGAGGAACTAGAAAAAAAAAATAGTGAACTAATCCCAAAGAAAACAGAAGGAAAGAAATAAAACAGATTAGAATAGAAATAAATGAAAGTGAAAATAAAGAACAATAGAGAAAATGAACAAAACCAAAAGTTAGTTCTTTAAGAGGATAAATAAAATTGACAAACCCTTAGCTGGACTGACAATAATATAGACAGAAAATGCAAATCAACGAAATCAGAAATGAAATGGGGGCATTACTACTGACGCACAGAAGTAAAAAGGCTCATAAGAGGATACTATGAACAACTGTGTGCCAACAGATTAGACCTCCTAGGTGAAATGGACAACTCCTAGAAACATATAAACAACCCAAACTGAGTCTGGAAGAAATAAAAGACCTTATCACATCAATTACAAGTAAAGGGATTGAATCAGTCATCAAAAACCTCCCTTCAAAGAAAAATCTAAGACCATATATGTCTTCACAGGTAAATTCTACCAGCATTCCAAGAGGAATTAATACCAATCCTGCTCAAATGCTTCAAAAAAATTGAAGAGGAGGGAACACTACCTAACTTTCATTCTATGAAGCCAACCCCATCCTAATACCCAAGCCAGATAAACCCAGTACAAGAAAACTACATGCCAATTACTCTAATGAATATAGTTGCAAAAATCCTCAACAAAACACTTGCAAATAGAATCCAAGATCACTTTAAAAGAGATATTGCATGAACAAGTGGGTTTTATCCCAGGAATGTGAGGGTGATTCAATGCGAGAAAATAAAATAATCAATACACCACATTAACAAATTGAAGGGGGAAGACCACATGATCATATCTACTGATGCAGCAAAAGCATGTGACAAAATTCAGCATCGTTTCTTGAGAAAAACTCTTAGAAAGATAGGAATAGAAAGAATCTTCCTCAGCATGATAAAGGAAATATGCAAAACACACCAATGGTGGAAGACTGAAAACTTTGCCTCTAAGATTGGGAGCCAAATGAGGATGCCCACTGTCACCGCTGTCACTCAGCATTGTGCTAGAAGTTCTAGCTGGAGCAGTTAGATATGAACAAGAAATGAAGAGCATCCAAATCTAAAAGAAAGAAGGAAAACTTTCACTATTTGCACATGACATTATCCTATATTTAGAAAATCCTGAAAAATCTACAGAAAAGTTTTTTGTGCTAATAAATGAGTTCAGCAAAGTGGTGGGATACAAAATTAACATACAAAAAAATCAGTAGTGTTTCATTACCTAGTAATGTGAAATTTGAGGAGGAAATAAAGAAAAAATTCCATTTACAACAGCAACTAAAAGAATCAAATATCTAGGAATAAATTTAACCAAGTATGTAGAAGACCTGTACACAGACATCTACAAAATATTCTTAAAGAAATCAAAGAACACCTAAATAAATTGAAGGACATTCCAGTTCATGGATTAGAAGACTTGAGGGAGTGACCTCAAGAGAAAAGCAGTTAATAAGTTAATGTAAACATAAATTTAAAGGAAGTTCCTTGCTTTCTATGGCTGAGTAGTATTTCATTATATGGTTATACCACATATTGTTTATCATTCATCTGTTGATGGACCCTTGTGCTGTTTCTACCTTTTGGCTACTGTCCATAATGCTGCTTACTTAATTGTAACTCTAATTAGCAACAATTTGGTTGCTTTAAACCTCACCACTGAGAGATGCTGTTGCATTCTGCCAAGGTAGGGCTTTGGGGTGGGAACTATACAGGGGTTTCCCTGTCCTCTGGCCACCCAGAGCCCAACTAGTGGAGATGACTTTCCCTCAGAGCAGCTCCAGGTAAGCCTGACAGGCTTTTAGAATGGACTTATACAGGAGGGAGAGTTAGGGGAAGACTCGAACATCTACGCTTTTTGAGCCAGATCCCCAGCTCTGTGCTGCACCATCCATCACTCGGATCCTGCCAGTATTTTTTTTTTCCTTCATTTATCTTGTTGCCAATTGTCTTCAAAGTACAGGGCTTTTCACATTTCTGAAAATCACAGATCTTTTCATTAATTAACAATCTCTGGCGTCGAGGAGTTGCAGCTTGTTTTCTGTGTCCCAAAATAGCTAGACTTTTTAAGTTTTTAAAATCAAAGTTTGGTCTGGGAAATATCCTTGATTTATTCATACCAAGTTACAGTAAGCACAAATTCTTTTTGAATATTGACAATTATTTTTTAATTTATTAAAAATTTCTTTTTCCTAGAAATAACAAAGATTAGAGCAGAAATAAATGAAATTGAAAACATGAAAACAATAGAGAAAATCAATAAGACCAGAAGTTGGTTCTATGAGAAAATCAACAAGATTGATGGGCCCTTAGCAAGATTGACAAAAAGAAGAAGAGAGAGGATGCAAATAAATAAGATTAGAAATGAAAGAGGAGACATAACTACAGACCTCACAGAAATAAAGGAGGTAATAACAGGATACTATGAACAACTTTACGCTAATAAATACAACAATTTAGAAGAAATGGACAGGTTCCTGGAAAGACATGAACAACCAACTTTGACTCAAGAAGAAATAGACGACCTCAACAAACCAATCACAAGTAAAGAGATTGAATTAGTTATTCAAAACCTCCCTAAAAAGAAAAGTCCAGGACCAGACGGCTTCACATGTGAATTCTATCAAACATTCCAGAAAGAATTAGTACCTACTCTCCTCAAACTCTTCAACATAATCGAAGTGGAGGGAAAACTACCTAATTCATTCTATGAAGCCAACATCACCCTCATACCAAAACCAGGCAAAGATATTACAAAAAAAGAAAACTACAGACCAATCTCTCTAATGAATACAGATGCAAAAATCCTCAATAAAATTCTAGCAAATCGAATCCAGCAACACATTAAAAGAATTATACATCATGACCAAGTAGGATTCATCCCAGGTATGCAAGGATGGTTCAACATAAGAAAATCAATTAATGTAATACACCATATCAACAAATCAAAGCAGAAAAATCACATGATCATCTCAATTGATGCAGAGAAGGCATTTGACAAGATTCAACATCCTTTCCTGCTGAAAACACTTCAAAAGATAGGAATACAAGGGAACTTCCTTAAAATGATAGAGGGAATATATGAAAAACCCACAGCTAATATCATCCTCAATGGGGAAAAATTGAAAACTTTCCCCCTAAGATCAGGAACAAGACAAGGATGTCCACTATCACCACTATTATTCAACATTGTGTTGGAAGTTCTAGCCAGAGCAATTAGGCAAGAAAAAGAAATACAAGGCATCAAAATTGGAAAGGAAGAAGTAAAACTATCACTGTTTGCAGACGATATGATACTATATGTAGAAAACCCAGAAAAATCCACAACAAAATTACTAGAGCTAATAAATGAGTACAGCAAAGTAGCAGGCTACAAGATCAACATTCAAAAATCTGTAGCTTTTCTATACACTAGTAATGAACAAGCTGAGGTAGAAATCAAGAAACGAATCCCATTTACAATCGCAACTAAAAGAATAAAATACCTAGGAATAAATTTAACCAAAGAGACAAAAAACCTATATAAAGAAAACTACAAAAAACTGTTAAAAGAAATCACAGAAGACCTAAATAGATGGAAGGGCGTACCGTGTTCATGGATTGGAAGACTAAATATAGTTAAGATGTCAATCCTACCTAAATTGATTTACAGATTCAATGCAATACCAATCAAAATCCCAACAACATATTTTTCAGAAATAGAAAAACCAATAAGCAAATTTATCTGGAAGGGCAGGGTACCCCGAATTGCTAAAAACATCTTGAGGAAAAAAAATGAAGCTGGAGGTCTCGCGCTGCCTGACTTTAAGGCATATTATGAAGCCACAGTGGTCAAAACAGCATGGTATTGGCATAAAGATAGATATATCGACCAATGGAATCGAATAGAGTGCTCAGATATAGACCCTCTCATCTATGGACATTTGATCTTTGATAAGGCAGTCAAGCCAACTCACCTGGGACAGAACAGTCTCTTCAATAAATGGTGCCTAGAGAACTGGATATCCATATGCAAAAGAATGAAAGAAGACCCATCTCTCACACCCTATACAAAAGTTAACTCAAAATGGATCAAAGATCTAAACATTAGGTCTAAGACCATAAAACAGTTAGAGGAAAACGTTGGGAGATATCTTATGGATCTTACAACTGGAGGTGGTTTTATGGACCTTAAACCTAAAGCAAGAACACTGAAGAAGGAAATAAATAAATGGGAGCTTCTCAAAATTAAACACTTTTGTGCATCAGAGAACTTCATCAAGAAAGTAGAAAGACAGCCTACACAATGGGAGACAATATTTGGAAATGACATATCAGATAAGGGTCTAGTATCCAGAATTTATAAAGAGATTATTCAACTCAACAACAAAAAGACAGCCAACCCAATTACAAAATGGGAAAAAGACTTAAACAGACACCTACCAGAAGAAGAAATACGGATGGCCAAGAGGCACATGAAGAGATGCTCAATGTCCCTGGCCATTAGAGAAATGCAAATCAAAACCACAATGAGATATCATCTCACACCCACCAGAATGGCCATTATCAACAAAACAGAAAATGACAAGTGCTGGAGAGGATGCGGAGAAAGAGGCACACTTATTCACTGTTGGTGGGAATGTCAAAGGGTGCAACCACTGTGGAAGGCAGTTTGGCGGTTCCTCAAAAAGCTGAATATAGAATTACCATACGACCCAGCAATACCATTGCTAGGTATCTACTCAAAGGACTTAAGGGCAAAGACACAAACGGACATTTGCACACCAATGTTTATAGCAGCGTTATTTACAATTGCAAAGAGATGGAAACAGCCAAAATCTCCATCAACAGAAGAGTGGCTAAACAAACTGTGGTATATACATACGATGGAATATTATGCAGCTTTAAGACAAGATAAACTTGTGAACCATGTAATAACATGGATGGACCTAGAGAATATTATGCTGAGTGAATCCAGCCAAAAACTAAAGGACAAATACTGTATGGTCCCACTGTTGTGAACGGACATTCGAGAATAAACTTGAAATATGTCATTGGTAACAGAGTTCAGCAGGAGTTAGAAACAGGGTAAGACAATGGGTAATTGAAGCTGAAGGGATACAGATTGTGCAACAGGACTAGATACAAAAACTCAAAAATGGACAGCACAATAATACCTAATTGTAAAGTAATCATGTTAAAATACTGAATGAAGCTGCATCTGAGCTATAGGGTTTTTTTTTGTTTTTGTTTGCTTGTTGGTTTGTTTGTTGTTGTTGTTTTTTACTATTACTACTACTTTTATTTCTTTTCTTTATATTGACATTTTATATCTTTTTCTGTTGTGTTGCTAGTTCCTCTAAACTGATGCAAATGTACTAAGAAACAATGATCATGCATCTATGTGATGATGTTAAGAATTACTGAGTGCATATGTAGAATGGTATGATTTCTAAATGTTGTGTTAATTTCTTTTTTTTCTTTCCGTTAATAAAAAAAAAAAAAAAAAAAAAAAAAAAAAAAAAAATTTCTTTTTCCTGAAGGGGAAAAGAAAATGTTGTGGCAACAAAATGCGGTCTTAGGGCGGGCCGCGGTGGCTCAGCGGGCAAAGTGCTTGCCTGCTATGCCGGAGGACCTCGGTTCGATTCCCGGCCCCAGCCCATGTAACGAAAACGGAGAAACAAAATACAATAAAAACAAGAAAATGTTTAAAAAGATGTTTCCCTTTCTTCCTCTCTTCCTTCCTTCTATCCTTCCTTCCTTCTCTCTGTCTTTCCTTTAAAAAAAAAAAAAAAAAAAAAAAAAAAAATGCGGTCTTAAAAAATGAAACATCCAGGCAGGCAACGGTGGCTCAACAGGCAGAGTTCTCACCTGCCATGCTGGAGACCCGGGTTCGATTCCCGGTGCCTGCCCATCGGGGGAAAAAAAAAAATGAAACATCTGCTGTCATTCCAACTTTTCTACCCTCCCATTCCCAATCCCCAGAGGCCACCTACAGAATTCCAGTTCTGTGAGAGGAAGCTATTCTGGAAGTTAGGGGTGGGGGAACTTGTTGTTGGTACAAGACTATGTGTCTGTTAGAACAAAGGGAAAAAGAGACGGCCTCATTATTCAGGGAGTGACCTCAAGAGAAAAGCAGTTAATAAGGGCGTCTGGGGCAAGAGCTTGGAAACCTGGCTCTACAGAATCCCTGGGCAGGGGTCCAGGAGAAGGGAGAAGAAAGGAGAAGTGAGCAGAGAAAAGGCTGAGTTCAGGGTCCCTCCTTCAAGCAGAGAAGCTACACTTTAAGAAAAAGAGAAGTTCTCTCTTTATGTTGAAATAACTCTGCACGTGTGTGTGTGTGTTGACATTTTCCAAGTTTTTTATTTGATAGTAATGCTCTACATATCCCCAAATGTATAAAATTTGGGAGGAATGATTATATTTCTAAGAAATTGGGCAAGTGACCAACCTCCTACCTCTTAATATTACTGTTACTGCAGAAGAAGGAGCAAAGGAAAATCTGGCTTAAAAAGATTAGAAGTCACGAACAAAGATAATTCTACTGTTTTTAACCTTCTGGTTTGGACAACTTTGCACTTGCTATTCTAGTGAAAGATCAAATGATATACAGCTTCAGGAACTCTTCCACCAATAACTATCCCATGAAGGGAAATGCATCCTCATTGCATGCAGAATTTGTTATTCTGCTTTTTCTTGGATGAACAGTGGCAAAGGGACGTCCATAGGCATGAGAACTCAAGAATAGAGAAGTCAGTTAAGTGTGTTTAGAAATGTGCATTCCTCTCCTGCCAAAGAGTCTCACAATATATGAAAGTCAACTGTGCCCTTGTTTTGAAGATTTTCCTTTGCTCCTTCTACAGTAATCAAAAAACCCCAAGGTAACAGACAAGCATCTCTTATCATCGTAGACCTTTGTGTAATAGAATGGAGAGAGGTATTTTTGAATGCTTCTTACTGATACCTGATAGCATCTTGCAAGTAGGTAAGTAGCCCAGCATATAACTGTAAATACAGAACACAATAGTATGCAGTAATCTCATTTTGCAGAGGGGCTTTAGATCAGGGAACTCTTTATATTAGACTCTGTACACCCTCAGGTTCATAAAGGAGAGATGGCTTTCTTTTATAATCAAAAAGGTCCCTTGTGGCACAAATCCTATTCCCAATATCCTGTTGTTTCTAGTGATTATCAGAGACACAAGCAATAAGAGACTCATAGATGGGGCAGTAGAAGGAACATGGGCTTTGGAATTGGACAAGACTAGATTCAAATCCTCACCCTTGACAGAATCACCTGGGTGCGTGATTAAGCCACGGTGAGTCTTGTTTCTTCACTTGAGAACAAAACTACCATCTCACAAGATTAAATGAAATCTGGAAAAATCTAGCATAAAAAGATCTTGCCCAAGGCAGTGCGACGGTGGCGCAATGGTCGAATTCTTGTCTACCATGCTGGAGGCCCGGGTTCAATTCCCAGTGCCTGCCCATGTGAAAAAAAGAAAGGCTTGCCCATAGCACATATTCGCATAGATTGGGTTTCTTCTCCTTTCCTTTCCCTTTTAAAGGCAGGTCAAGAAAGGACACATTAACTTGTTAGGAGTGTTAAGGAAATGAATCTTGAAGGATTCAGCTGGGCTTCCCTAATAATATTTATCTGCACATTTCAGAATGCAAGAACAATATCTGGAGAAATGTCAAGTATAATTTTGTTAGGCATAAAATTGATGATGGTTGTTCCCAAATGTCTCCTATTAACTCTTAGCAATCAGGGCTTCACACCTTCTAGGTCTGCTGAAGTGTGGTGTGGGGGTGTTACCCAGCCTGGGCAATGATGCTGCCCATCAGCAGAGATGGGACCTTTAGTTGAAGAAGCAATTAGAAGGTCATTCAGTTCCTTTTCTTTGGGAAATGAAGTAGGGAAAAAATGAGTTTTCTTGGAAACTTTTGCAATCTGGCAAATACTTTGACAATGATAGAAGCATTGAAACTGGCTTGGAATGATCAAGCAGCTCCACTCTGTTTTAAATATTAGGCTCCCTCCTGAGATTTTGTTGAAGAATGATTTCCATGGCCCCAAAGAATTTTTGGACCACTGGCCTTGTGCAAGAGAGCCATAGTTGGAGAAAGTGGAGTCCTGTTCTAGACTGAATTCTGTTACGGATTTGCTGAATTCCCCTCCACTGCTGTGTGCCACGTCTAGCAATTGTTGTACAGGGGAGACATGATATACCTCAGGGCATGATAGGGGTATCTTTTAAGGACTAAAGCATTATGTAAATCATTGAGTTCATCTGAACACCCAAAGTTCACTGTGTTCTCAAGTGAGCGGTTTCTTGGTTGTTGTTATTTAAATTATCTCAGTATCATAATTACCTCAATGCTCCATCTCAAAACAAAGCTAAAATTAATTAGTTCAGTGTGCAAGAAACAGAACATTTTCTTTCTTCCATTTGTTTTTTCACCATTAAACACTTAGAAGTTTCCTCAGTCTTTCAGTTAAATAAAGGATCTCTATTCTTATATAATTTTTCCACCAACTCCAAAAGATATATTTTCATTGACCAAATCCCAAGAATAATTAAAAAGAATTTTCCCCAGTTCCAACCAGTCAATGTTTCTTGTGTGTTCATGGATCCAATTCTATTGAAGGTGAACCAACCTCTGTTAAATTAGAGTACGTGGGACATAGTCTCTTTTTACTCGCTTCTCTATCAAACAAATTATGCAGACATTAGACAAGACAAGCACTGTCAACTTATATTATGCCCATATGTATCTAAATATTCTCAGAGCAATAAAAGATTTGCCATGGCAGTGCTTCTTAATTAATCAAGGATGCTTGTGAACATTCGTAAGTACACTGTGCAAAAAATATAAATATCTGATTACTTAATAAAAGTAAATGCAATATAAAATATAAATAACAAATGCCAATTTTAAAGCTGACATTAATTACCAATGGAAACTTTATTATGAGTTATTAATTTACCATAACCTCTGGGAGTCCTGGATAAAATTCCAATAATCCAGAGAATTGTAATCCATTACACTCAATTTAGAAAAAGCAAAGAGTGGTGCATTTACTTTGAAGCTTTTGTCTTGCTTGTAAAGCATAACCCTCACCAAATGAAGTCCCACTAGGAGATAGCTTTCGTATTTTCAAAGAACAAAGTAGCTAAAGTATGGTTTACAGCAGGTTTCTTTAGAAGCCAGGTTTGGAGCTAAAAGGAGAACGGGAAGTTCCATTTTATAAGTCATTAAAAAGATATAATTTGTGACATTTATATTTTTGTGGAATGAAGACTGGGTTAAAGAAAAAAAAAATCACCATTTGAGTTTAAATAACCAGACAAGGAGATCTCTGAATTGGGGTAGAGTCTCTGTCGGGAAGAGACGATGAGGAGTAAGGAAATAATATTTTCCTCCATCCTTCATCCCCCACCTCCCTGCCCCAGCCCATAAAGAGGGTCTTACACCCTCTGCCATGTGTCCTTAGCCCTCTCCAAGACAAAGGAAGTCACTAACTTAATCTGATTGGTCAGAGTTTTAAATTTAACAAACTACACCTGCAGGAACAGAGTGAGTGCGAAGGGGCAACCCCCTGTTGTTCTCTCTGGGGCCACCTGCTTCAGGCAAGGAAAGTCTCTTCAGTGGGCTGGGTGGGTCATTAGCCCCTAATGACCCTGCTGGGGTCAGTCTGCCAGGCAGGCACAGGGCACAGCTCTTCTCTCCTTATGGACTCTGAGATTTCCCTTTGTTCTAAATCACTTTCTCCAACCCAGTTTACCGGAACTTTGCCTTTGAGTCTTCAGGTACTTACTTAGATTAACAAATTGATATTTCATTTTTCATTTGCCTAGTTATCACTATTTGCTTATTAGAACCTGAATAAGAAGAGGGACAAGTGCTCCTCAGGGAATACATCAGGGAGAAGGGAAAGAGAGGGCCCGAAAGGCAGCTAGATTTTGTTTAGTTCTCAGAGGAAAGAAGCATAAGGAAGGGAAGGCCAGAGCATGCCAAAAAGGGAGAGCAAGAAAAGAAGCCCTGAGAGGTGTTCTCCCTTCCCCCAGCCCATCTTTCCATTTTTTTCTGATTTGATGAGCAAATACACACTCATTTATGGGGAATGTAGAAGCTAGAGAAAAGCATCACAAAAGGAAAACAAATAATCATCTGTATCCTGTCAACGAGAGCAAGCAATTTCTCTTTCTGCTGGTTTGATGATTAAATACACACTCATTTGTGGGAAATGTGGGAAGTAGAGAAAAGCATCACCAAAGGAAGACAAATGATCATCTGCATCCTGCCAACCAGGGCGAGCAATTTCTCTTTCTGTTTCTGAGCAGCCTCTGGCTGCTGGCACGCCCTACCTGGTTCTGCTTAGACTCAGCTGCAGGTTGGAGTACAGGTGTTCAAGACCTCATCAGCACAGTTTTGCTACTCACTTGGAGAAGGAAATATCCTCAAGTGACTCTTAAATTCTCCCAGCAAAATCCATTTTTCCAGCTGGTGAGTTCAGAATTTTAGAAGTTTGCATGTCTCTGGTCCTCTTGAACTGTTCCAATCTGCCTTTCAAAAAGGGCATATATAACTGTCCTGTGTTAGACCCAGATGCTCCCTGATTTCTCTGCTTGAGGTTATTTCCACACAGCATAAACCTGTTTCATTTTAATGCATGTGTATTTGTGAGATGGGGAGGTCCCATCATTCTTATTTCTTTCCCTCAACTGAACATAAAAATGAAGTAAACAAGAAGCAAAGGACTAAACCAATTTCTTTATAACTCCATCTTAAATTGTGCAAAGAAATTGGGTCTTCCCATGATAAGACAGTTGCCTCAGTTTTCCAACTCTGATCACAAATACCACAAAAAGGGTTGGTCTAAGCCGCGGAACTTACTGGCTCATGGTTTTGAGTCTAGAAGTCCAATATCAAAGTGTCAGCAAGGTGAGGCTTTCTTCTCAAAGACTGTTGCTCTCTGGGGCTGACTGCCAGTGGTCCTTGGGTCCTTGACCTTTTTTATCATATGGCAATGCACGTGACAGTGACTTCTTTCCCTCCATCTTCATCCCCCTCCACTTGGCTTTCTCTTCCTAAAGTCTCCAGTAAGAGCATTAAGGCCCAACCTCCTATAAGTTGGCCTACACCTTAACTCAAAATAAAATCTTCAAAAGGTTCTATTGGCAATGGGTTCACACCCACAGGAATGGACTAAGGGTACAGAATTCAACCTAGCACAAGAGTTGTCCAACTAATTTAGTTATATTGCTGGCTGAAACACCAGTAGAGAGCACTCCTTTTCTAGTTGAATATTAGGACCTAGAACAGCCAAGAACCTGCACCTGGTATTAGGCCCAAGTGCTCTAACATGTTTATATCCACAGGTGTGGGGACTGTGTTTCCCTTCAAAACTCAGGATGAGCTCTGAACAACACAGTATGAATCACGGAAAGTACATGCATTCTCTTCCAACATCTTAAGCAATAGATCACAGTTATATCGTTTCTCCCCAACCACTCCTTTTAGATTTTCTTCTCAACCTCTTTTACCTCCTACCCCATAATTATTTATGGTCCCAAGATTCTGTCCTTGATTATTTTTCTTCCGCTTATACAAATTCCTTCTTAGAGATTTTCTATCTCATCTTTGCTTTAGTGATTACTGCTCATTAAGGATTCCTGGACCTTCCAGAGCCTTTCCTGAAAGGCAGGTTAGCCTTACGACTTAAAGGCAGCTTTAAGTTACGACTTAAAGCTATTAAGGTTGTACATTTTCAAGTCTCAGCATTTATGACTCATGCTATGAGCCTTTGGGAGAATTTTTCAGTCTCTGGCCTTCAGTTTCTTCACCCATACTGTTGTGAGTAATGCATGAGATAATACCAGAAGATATTTGGACATTAGCCAAGGCACGTTGGTGATAAGTTCTCAGGAGTTTTGTTTGTTTGTTTGAGAACACCTTTATTTTGCTTTAATGGAAATTGATGTAGGCTAACTTCATCTTTTGAATAAGTAATATATGCATATATAAAATTTCAAAATGTACAACAGGGTATACCAAAAAGTAAGTCTGCCTTAATGTTTATCCCTCAGCCACTCCTTCCAAAAGCAACCATTTTCTCATGCCTCATTCTTTCTAACTGCTAAGTAATATTTTATTGTCTGGAGGGCAATTTATTTATTCTTCTATTTATGAATATCAGATTACTTTTTCAATTTTATTATTAAAATCAATGGTGGGCATGTTTGGCTATAACTTAACATGCATTCCTTGAATGAATATTGGTAGATCAAGGTATACATGCACATTTTCAAATGAAGTTTATTGAGGTACAATTTTCATACAGTGAAAGTCACCCTTTTTAGTGTACAATCTATTGGTTTTGACAAATGCGAGCAGTTGCACAACTCCACGACAATCAAAATAGAGAACAGTTCAATCACCTTAGGAAATTCCCTCATGCCTAATTGTGTGTTGGAGTCAGCTTTATTGGCTTGTGAGAGCCAATTGTTCAACTTTCAATTGTTAAAAGCAGTCATTATTTGAAATCAAATGGTGTAAATATACATGCGATGTATTATATTAAAAATAAGTACTAAAATCACATTACTTCCCAGAAATGACAAAAGCTTCAGAGATGACGGCCCCAGAGCTGGCACAGAAACACGATGTTTGGAGAAGCTTGGAGCCCAGTGAACATCACCATGGGATGTTGGGCAGGCCAGGACCTAAAGTGGGCCAGAGGGGTGGGGTGGGAAATGGGGGCCAGCCCTGAAGAGGTAGGGTGGGGAACGCCCACGGGGTCACAGGCTGGGAGCGGTGGAGCTCAGGAGCAAGGGACCAACAGATGCCAGCCACGTGACTACCCAGCTGCCAGAGGTTTTTCTGATCCATTGGGCTTTCCTGAGTGAAGGTGACCTCTTTTTGGTGCCTTGGTTTGGGCACTTTCACTTCCTCGGGGCTGTGAATTTGTAGCTTATTGAATATCCCCTTTGTGGAAGCACAGTTCTGGTGTGTTGCATTCCAGCCGCTTGCAAACTAACAGAGGGGGTAGGGTTCAACACATGAAATAAAGAGGATGGGGGAAAAAAATCACATTACTTCCTAATTATTTTACACTTCACCGTCATCTATACTCTTGAGGTTATTTATGCCTAAAGTATCTATATGGTGGAAATACTCTATAATAATGTGCTACTGCATGTTTCTTACCCACTCTGAGCTTTGTAGCTTGAAATTTGGTGGTTGAATATTTACACCAGGATAATTTTTATTTGGAGAACTGATTGTTAAACCTTTAACCTCATACCTCTGTTCACAGCCCTTTATTGTCCGCTTTTTCCTCAATCCCCATCTCCTCACAACAACTGTTCTAATTCATGCCGCTCTGTAGTCTTTTGAGTCCGTCTTCTTTCACTTAACATAATGTGTTCAAGATTCATCCATTTGTTGTGAGTACTAGTGGTTCGTTCCTTTATATTGCTGAAGTGATATTTCATTATATGGGTTACCATAGTTTGCTGGCCCATTTACCTGTTAATTGACCTTTGGGCTGTTTCCAGTTCTGAGTGGTGAGGAATAAAGCCATTATAAAAATTAACATACAGAGTTTTTATGTGGACCTAAGTTTTTATTTGTCTTGGGTAAATACTAGGAGTGGCATTGCTGGGTCATATAATAACTTTGTAAGGAATTGCCAACAGTTTTCCAAAGTAGCTGCAGCATATTGCATTATGACCAGTAATGGGTAAGAATTTCAGTTGCTCTGCATCCTTGCTAACACTCGATATGTTCAGTTGCCTTTTTTTTGGCATGGGCAGGCACCGGGAACCGAACCCGAGTTTCCAACATGGCAAGCGAGAACTCTGCCTGCTGAGCCACTGTGGCCACCCACAGTTGTCAAATTTTAAGCATTATAATAGTTGTGTAGCGGTATCTCATTATTGCAGCAGGAGCTTTGGTCTGCCATGACCTATTGCAAGCTTCTTGGAAATGAGAGTTTCTTTCTTCTTCTTTTTTTTTTTTTAGTGAGAGAAACTCTTATCATTTTACTTGATAAAAAAATAGTTTACAAGGACATTAAAGAATGAAAAGAGATACATCTACATTAAGGAGAAACATGACAATTTTTAAGTAAAAAGAAGCCTGATCGCAATCATGTTTCATGCTTACAATTCTTTTTGCATTGTCTTGAACTAGCAAATAACCTGCAATAATAATAATACCAATCTTAGAAAAATAACCTCAACGCAAGATGCCTTTTGAGAAATGAAGGCAAAGTGTCAGCAATTCTATAGTGTGATGAATTTTAATACACTTTAAAACCTTTTTCCCGAGATTCTGCAACTATTTATCTTATTCTCAGGTACCTTCAAGACTTTCAGGGCATACCACCCAGGGGCCCCAGGTAGTAAGGAAAATGCACCACGTGAGTGGAACTACAGAGCAGAATGCAGGCGCCAACAAACATGCAACTCTCTCTTCTGTTTCAGCGTAATTCTGAAAGTAACTTTCACACTAAGGCTTTCTACTGAACATAGTTTTGTTGATTCACATTAACCAGGAATCAGACATCTCCTCATCTTGTGGAATGTATGCACACACTAATTTTAGATATATTTTTTATTGAAAAATGTTGCCATTATTTTTTTGTTTATTTGTTTAATCCTACATCCCCAGAGGCCCTAATTATAAGTTATACATTCTTTACATCTCCTAGCAGTTACTTATTAGAAACAAACATTTCAACCCAAAAGAAAAATAAATAAAGGTATGATTTAGGTCTTTCTTATTAAGCACATATAGACTTAAAGCTACTTGACAATAGATTATGAGTATTTTATTCACATTACATTATGTACTTAACATAATTTTTTCATTGCGCCATTAATTTTTTTTTTTTTTTAATACATGAACAGACACCAGGAATGGAACCTGGGTTGCTGGCATGGCAGGCGAGAACTCTGCCTGCTGAGCCACCTTGGCCTGCCCTGCGCCATTAATTTTTAATGTCCAAAGAGAGGTGTGCGTGCTAAACCTCAGAGTGATTTATCTTAGTATTATTGGATTTGATCTGAACTCCGGTAAAAGAAGGACTTTATTTTTCACATAATGAGGCTGCTTTTCAATACAGATGGACCAAGTCTTTTGAATAAGACTTGTTTTTAAAATTCTTGCCTGCCATGCCGGAGACCTGGGTTCAATTCCTGGAGCACATTCCTTCTCCCAAAGAATGGCTTCCCTTCTTTTTATTTCTGCACTGAAAACAACTTCGTTCACTGTGTTTTGATGGGTGGTGCTTGTTTTCACTGTGAATTAATTTCTGGAGAGACGCTGCCTCAGGTCTTGAATCTCCTGAGACTGGCATGGTGTCTGGCACATACTTCAAGCTCCCTCGTGATCCATGGGTGGTGATCAGAGCAGCGGACACAGAGGGTCCAGTGGGTATGCAAGACACCTGGTCTCACCAGCTGCAGGGACGGCTGGGGGTCTTCTCTAGATCCCACTTCTGATTCCAGAAAAAAGTGGGGGATGATCATAATTGATTATTATATTATACTATATCATATTATATTGTATTATGGTTTGTCTATTTCTCATAGACGATCTCTTGGACTGAAGTCAATTTAGTTCAATTTTTGCTTTATCTGTAGATTTTGCAAGGTATGTTCCAATTTTTGGGAAAGCCTCCATGTTTTTCCCCATCATTCTAGGAAATCCTTGTTTGGAAATGAAAGTTTTTATCTTTATTTCTGAAGAGTGTTTTTCTTTTTTTTCACTGAATGCATAATTACAGTTGGTTGTTATTTTCCATTAGCACTTTGAAGATATCATTCCACTGTTGCTTAGCTTTTACTTTTTCTGTTGCGGAATAAGCTCTCTTATTATTGTCCCTTTGAGGGGAATACATCTTTTTAGCTTTCATCTGTCTGAAATTTTCTGTTTGTCTCGGGTCTTCAGCAGTTTTACTATTATGTGCTTATTTGTAGTTTACTGTGAATTTATCTTTTTGGGGGTTCATTGAAATTCTTGTATCAATGGCTTGCTGTCTTTCATGTTGTTTTTTCAAAGACTCTCTCTTCTAGGACTCCAACAATATGCATTTTTGAACTTCTTTTTTATCAGTTTCTGTTCCCTAATTTATCTCTTTTTTAACTTCTATACCTCCATCTAGATATTTTTCTCTAGTTTTCAGTTCACTAACTGTCTCAACTCTGCTGTTAAACTCATCCATTGAGTTATTTCATTCTTTCTTTCTCTCTTTTTTTTTTTATATGCTGTATGGTAGGGTCACATTTCATTATTTTTCCATGTGAATATTCCATTATTGCAGCACCATTTGTTGTTGTTTTTTTTTATTTGCTTATTTGTTGGTTTTTTGGGGAAGTGCACGGACTGGGAATCTAACCCAGGTGTCCTGCATGGCAGGTGAGAATTATACCACTGAACAGCTCTTGCAATTCTTATCCATTGAGTTCTTAATTATAGTTATTGCATTTTTCATTCTATTATTTACATTTTACTTATTTTTTTATTATAATTTCCATTCTTTCTGAAATTCTCCCTCTCTCACTTAATTCCTCACATATATTAACTAAAATTATTCAAAGTCCATGTCTGAATAAGTTATAATAATGAGTCTATGGGTCTACTTATATTTTCTGATTGTTTTCATTTGTTTTGAGTTAATTTGGTAGTTTTGTATATCCTTTTAGTTTTGATTGAGTGGTGGACATAGTGTATGAAAAAATTGTAGAGGTAATTTGAGCTTCTGGTTGATGTTATTGTTCACCAGAAAAAATTTCCCTTTGCTTTAGGAACTCAGCTCGACTAGATCACCTTAAGCCAACCAGAGAATGAGATAATTCTAATCGTAGGTTTCAGTTCTTATGAGGGCTGTTTATTTCCAGGCAGTCTTTACTTCTAGTGGGTGAATTTGGTGGTGTCCCAAATGAAATCCAAGAATATTTACAAGGTCTCCTCTACCCTTGTGAGCTCTGAATTCTAATTTTCATCACCTTTTGTCCCAAGGTGATTCCAATGTAGAATAGAATAGCAAATCACAGACAGACAACATAAAGGGCATGCACGATTCTTCACGACTTGCATCCAACCTAAAGAGCCTAATATTTTACACAGTTCTTTCTCCACCCCCTGCTCTCAAAGCCCATATACCTTTCTGCCCTCTGGAACTACTGACTGTTTCTAATATGCCAAACCACCATTCTTTCTCTTACCTTCAAGCCTTTATATCTGCCACTTAATTCTTTGCCTGGTTTACTCCTGTTCTCCCTTTGTATCTTATTTCAAATGCACCTGCTTTCTCACCATGCTGAACGATGTGTCTTTCCATCACTTTGTGAGTCAGGGTTTCCTATATTACTAGGAGCTGCCACCTGCTATAAAGATAAGACTAGGTCCTTGAAGAAGTTTTGTCAGTCTCAAGTCCTGTTTATTTTCCTTCCAGATGCTTTCCATTTCTTCCTCTTCTGTTTCCCTGCCACCACCTACACCCACTCATTGAAGCTGTGAGCTCCTTGAAGGAAAGAACTTACACATGTGTTCAGTTAGTGGTCGCTGAGTTGAGTTAAATGAAGCATAGTTTTCAAAAATAACAAAATGTCATGAAATGAAGACTATCCCAGAAATCTCAGCTCTGTATTGAACCTAAACACATCCTGTTGTTTACTTATTTACTCTATGCTGTCTTTCCTGGAGAAATCAGAATATTAGATAACTTTCATTCAGAGCGTAATATACCAGGCATTGCTCAAGGCACTTCCCATGTGCCATCCCATTTAATTCTGACAACAATCCTACTTAGTAGATCTTGCAGTTATTGAGGCTCAGAGATATTAAATAACCTTACCAAGATTATACCTGGTGAGTGACCCACCCTGGACACAGTCAAGCTGTAGCTGATCCTAAAACCCATGCTCATATAACTCTATACTATGCACTGGGAGGAAAAACAAGGCTCGAGAATCAGTTATACTAGGGTTCAGATCTCAATTCCATCACTAATTAATGGTGTGTCTTAAGCTTCACCTTTTGCTGCTTTACCTTTTGGCTCCTCAGTTTCCTCATTTATAATAACTGAATTCATTTGGAAAACCTCCAATAGAAGGGTCTGGCACAATATCAGGTGTGTAATAAATGCTTAATGAAGGTGTGTGTAAATGCTTAAACACACACACACACACACACACCCATACACATTTAGTCCATGTCTTTTTTTCTCGTCTCATTGTTGCCTTTCTCTCTTTCTCAAACCATCTGTTCTTTGACTGTATTTATTTTAATTATTTATGTATTCTTTTCTACACCCTAGGCAGTGCTAGCTGGTTTTCACTAACTTAATGTGAATCAATTCCTTACCAGTAGTGACATATTTATTGTCAATTGCACAATTGCTTTATGTAGTTCTAGTAAAACATTACTTCAAGTGTAAAATATGTCGAGTTAAGAACAAAATACCCATGCTGATAAACAAATTTGACACAAGCCATTGTTTACTAAGTTTAAAGCTGGTAATTGTTGAAAAGTCTCTAGTCCTTTCATTTTTGCTGAAGGCTCATATTTATGTAATTGTGTAATATGGTAATTCATTACTGTCAAGATACACTTTCCTCTGTTGTCTTTACAACAGAGAAAACAGACCAGCTTTTAGGGTCTGTTCTCCAGAAGTTATTGCTCATTGTGGAAAAAAGCCAGGGAGATTTCTAATAATCCAGGATGAAAGCAAAAAGTAATAATCAGTAATGCTCAATATATCGTTTATAAACTGTCCTGAAAAGGGGTCTCATTTTAGCATGCATGCAGTCTTTCCACCTAGCCTTAATCTGTTACCACTTTGGTTAAAAAAGACCATACTGAGATCAATTCCCTCAGTCAATTTGAAGTTTGGAATCTAATCACCACAATTTGCACAACCTCGGCGATCCTTCTGTGCGACTGAAGTGGGTGAAGATACCTGCAGACCACTTTTGTCATTTTATTAATGTTGGCCAGAGAGAGGGCTATGACTAAGGCTTGATTTCCTGAACTCTGCTGATAAGAGTCATAAGCACTGTTAAACATACAGTTTTCCAGGCCTCTTCCCTGCAGTGTGATTCAATGGCCCTGGGCATTCAGAAAACTAACTAGAATCTCAGGTATTTCTTATCTTTGGTTAATTTTGGAAAACACTCTAAAAGGTCATGTAGGCTTAAGTTTGGAAAACACTGTTAGAAAGATTAAATTACCTTTCAATTTGAGTAATGGTACACAGGACACAGGCTCTTTCTTCACATGTATGGTGCTTCATAAAACCACTCTTCTGCAAAGCATAATGCACTAAGTATATCTAAGGTCATTGGAGAAATAAATGGATTTATGCCTAGTACTCTGGAGACAGAAAAGGAAGCAGCAGCTTGGGTCCAGCATTGAGATGCCTACAGTAGGACTATAGTCTAACAAAAGTTGCTATGTTTTAAGGGAAGACACTTGCTACCCTGATTTCAACTGGCTGAAATTGGGAAAACCAAGAAGAGTGACGTGTGCTAGACCCACAGCAAGTAATTGCCTCTGATTGGGCTTGGCAAGAATTCCTGCTCACTAAAAAGACTCCTATTGGATGGAAATATATTAACCCAACAAAAATCTTTTTGTAATGGGTAAATGCTAGGGGAAAAAGCAAAGGCAAGCTTTTAAGGTTAGAATTCATGTTGAATGGTACTGGCCTCTTATGCCTGTTACAAATTGCTGAGCCCCTCCCTGAGTGACTAAATAGCTATAGGGATGCATCACTCATGATACCTTCAAATAAAGGCTTCACCCCAAAAGAATCCATCCAACTCCCTTTTGTGCAAGCATATAATTCTCTGAAACTTGGCACTGACTCCATGTTCAACTACAACCATCAGAAAGTCATGGATCCTGGGAAGTCTGGCATAAGCATAAGTTAGCTCCATTGTCTCTAATGCAGAATCCCAACTGTACTGGTAAAGGTTTATGTAATATTCAGTTTATATAATGACCAATTTTTCTTGGGTACATTCTAATCAGAATGGATGCTGGCCATTCAATGCCAACCTCTTAGGGTAGAGGAACCATAATCCACTCTAACTACTTTGAACACAGAGAGATTTAGTAAGGGGTGCTGAAAGCTCACATAATCATTCTGAGAGCTAAAGAAATAGACTCTGTGCTGTTTCAGGACAGTCTGAAACCAGCACTGCAGAATTACAAAGTCAAGGGAACTGCTGCCTCTGATGTGGGTCTAAGCTAAAGGTCAGGAAGCTGCTGCTACAACTCCTGGCTCCAGAACCATCCAGCCATCACCACGATTCACGCAGGCAAAATAAATGCCTGTGACCTACCTCTCTATAGTATACCACCTAGAAACTCCTTTTAGGTCTAGGTGATGGTCCAGGAGCTTGGTCCTAAACTCTTGGAAGTGTTGGCTATGGCTCACCACTGCATCCATCCCTAGGAACTGCCCTTGGCCATAGAAGCTGCTTAGACCTGAGCTATGCATCCTCCCTGAGAGCAGCCCACCCATTGACTGGTTGCTGCCAGAATACAAAGATCCAGCCCCTTGCTTTAGTTAGGCATCTGAAAATCAGGTGACTCTGAAATTAGATGATTCTGAAAAGCTGTCCCAGCTCCAGAGCACCTGAAGGGATCAACTGACACATCTGTAGTTATTGCATTTCAGTTTGACTTTCTTCCTTTTTCCATTAGAAGCAAGTGTAATGAGCAGCAGGGTCCCATTGTGAGTCGGGGGGGGGGCTGACTCACAGAGACCTACAGAGATGATTAAGAGAATACAGCATTCCTAGGAAGTCTTCATTTTTGGGCAACCAAAATAGTATTGCTCAATCTATGAAATAAAAAGAAATCAAGAAAGGATAGTTAGGAGACTGAGGACAGTTACCCCAATAAGTAAGCAAGACCCCTTGCTCAGATCTTACACCCAAGATAATTCTCAGATCTGGAGTCTGATGACTCAAGGAGAA
Source organism: Tamandua tetradactyla (assembly GCF_023851605.1). Lineage (NCBI taxonomy): Eukaryota > Metazoa > Chordata > Mammalia > Pilosa > Myrmecophagidae > Tamandua > Tamandua tetradactyla. Next base: position 107,155,531 of record NC_135330.1, on the reverse strand, counting down.
GCTGGGTCACCAAGAAGAAGTGTCCTACAATAGCACGGCAAATATATATATGATAATGTTTCCCCAGGTCCTTCTCCAAAGGGTCTAATAGCTATTTTCTTTCGTAACTATACACTAGGGAAAGGGAAATACTCAGAACTTTCAAAGACTAGTGGGCATGGACTCCAAGTTGACAAGTTGGGGACCTGAGGCAAAATGGCAACCCCCCCTTTTAAGTTGGGGATGCATGGAGGGTAGGTGATAAATAGAGTTCTGACCTAGTTCTGGTTCACAGTGGATCCACAGGATTTAGAGACCTACCCAATGGCTATTTTCATAGCTCCCTAAGTGGGTATACCTAATGAGTATACCTAATAATGGGCAAAACCTCCACACTGGTTCCGTGGCCAGTTAGCTAAGAACTATCATAATGGGGAATGGTAAATGGAAGCTTCTGAAACTGCCTCCTCCTTCCTGCCAGGATTGTAAATCAAAAACAATATCACTTCGTAGGGCAAGTGACAGAAAAGAATGTCAAGACAAATACTTTTGAGGTCTTGGCAAGTATATATGCTCCAGAGCTTGGGAGATAACCCTGAAAGATTCAGAGTTCCCACATTAGGATGGTTTTTAGTGACCTGGTGCCAAAGCAAAGTAGACATGACTGCTTGCTCATTTCCTAGACTTGAACCAATTCTCAGATCCAGAACCATTGACTCAGGAGATGCTGGATCACCAGGAATGACGATCTCACAATACCAAACTATTGCATCTCATAACTCCCACCACTAAGAAACAAACACAATACAAATGAATGTGGTAGAACTCCTTGGGTTTTAATAAATTCCACACTTAATGGAAGATATTGTATGCAGTAAGCTACAGGTTTGGAATTCTGGTAATCCACTGGCATCTTCTAGTATTCCCCTGCCCAACTTTGGCAGTCATCAGGCAGGTGCAGTAGCTGTAGTCTGAGGAGAGCATGCTGGCCAAGGATTCATTCTTTTGAGGATGAGGGTTTGTTAACTCCACCAGTGAGCCACCTAGAGGGGGATTTAGAGTCGGGAGATAATCAGGTATGGCCCAAAGACCACTTGTACCAGCGACCTTTATTTATTTATAAAAAAAAGGTTCTTTCCACTGACCTTTTTATTATAAATAAATATTCTCAGGAAACAAGCTTAATCAGAATCCTGGAGAATCTGTTTGCAGATAGGGTAAACAGTCTATACTAAGCAAGGGGATCTGAGCAGTACCATCCTGTGTCTTGAGAGTACTCTTTAATAAACCTACTATGTGCAAATCTGTCTAAGAATCTATTTCCAGAGAACCCAGCCCAAGACCAGGTAATTCGTGTAGTGCATATAATTACTGCAATCTAGGTCACATGTGCAATGCTAACTGGGACCCTGCGATATGCAGGAATTAGCCTTCAAAACCCTAAGGAACTGCAAACATACCTGAATGGTGGTAGATAATGTGAAAAGGAAGTTGATTTCCAATATCTACCATGCTAACTAATTAAGATGCGGGTAAGAAGTCCAATCAGAGTAGGGTCTTCCTTCTAACCCAGGATATTATGGCTGTTCATTATTATTTCTTGGAGAGGAGAGAATGCTTCTACCTCAACATCTTTATTCTCCTGTCAGCACAGAGTAGTTTCTCCTTTGGAGACAGCTAATCACTGGCAACAGGCCTCAAGGACCAAATGGTTCAAAATACCTCAAGTGATTACCACATCCCCTTGAGGGCTTTGTGAAGGAAGCTAGTATTTATTGAAGATTTACTCTTTGCCAGGCATGGTCTGAGGTGACTTCTTGGTAAATTCTTCTAACGACTTCATTTCTGGGGTCTTACCATGTAGAAAAATGAAAGCAGAGAGTGAGAATTAGATTTTTTTTGGTTACATAGTGGCAGATGTGGTATTTGAACTTGCACCTAACTCTTAAGTCCATGCAACTTGTACAATCCTGTGATATCTCTTGGAGAACAGAAAACAAGTCTTCCATTTCAACCATAGTCTAGCTGAGCTGATTTACTCTCAGGGGTTGAGGAAACAAAGGGTCTTGGCTTTATATTTCCTCCTGGAGATACCTCTTTCTCATCTGGTCTCACTACCATAGATTGTATCCTGGACAGCAGTCCATCCATGTTCATTTAGGCAAGATGGGAAGCAGTCCTGACGTGAGAGGCTGAACACAGTTCCAACACTATGCTTGCGAAACAGCTTGGGAGTTAGGTCCTGCTGAAAACAGGGCAAAAGGAGTCCCTTTGTCTTATAAGCAATTCTTCCAGTGCTTTATGGAGAAGACCAGTTCAAAGCCAGTGTGCACAGCTGGAATGTCTTAAGCAACTTTGTCATTCCAGAGGACAAGAGGTCAGAAACTTGTATTGGCAAATTAGAAGGCAATTTGGACCTTGTCAATTATTTACCTGAACATATGGAAAGAATTTTTCCCATGTCTCTGTAATCTGGTCCATGAATTACATTTATGGGGAAGGGACTAACATTTACTGAATACATGCTGTGCACTGAGCACTGAGCTATGCAACCTACAAAGGAATTCTCTCAGTCACGCTATGACTTGGGTATGGTTAGCGTGCACTTAGAGAAATTGGGACTTGGAGAAATGTAGTAAATCATCAAAGCTTCCCACACCGAGGCTGAAATTCTAATCCAATCTCCCTGGGCCTGAGGTCCATGCTTTGTCTAGTTCACCATTTTAGGGAGAAAAGTAAGGTGAGTATGGCTGTGAACCTAGTACTTTCAAATACTAGGACTCCTCTGCTTAAATGTGCGTATTTTGTCTAGCTCAGGAATCAAAGGTGGTTTTACAGCTTCTCTGTGAAAGGACGCAGTCACAGATTGTGCTTCTGTCTCTCGGCCAAGGACTCTTAAATAGGATGGAAATAGATTCTCCAGAGGACTTCGCTGAGCACACTCAGCCTTCCTGCCTCTGGCTACCCAAACACCTGCACACAGAGAACTCACGCTCCGTTCTGGTTCTGCACATTCTCTTACATGCATGCAGATTTTATCCCATTCTCTCTCTCCCTCATGACACACCTGTTACTGCCTCGCAACAAAGACAGTTTTGTAATGGAAAAGCAGCAATTCAGAAGGAAAACATAAGCCATCTGGAGGGAATGGCAAAAGGGAAGTTCTTAAGCAAGTATATAGCAGAGCTTGTCTCGTGAACTTTCCCTGGGGGTGAAAAGAGTAAAAGATGCTGACACTCACTTGCCCTGCCCTTCTTGCCAATTGCAATCAGTTTCCAATCTTAATGGAGGAGAGAGGTTTTTTATTTTTTCCCTAAGACTTTCCAGCCAGAGGCAGAACCTAGAAATCAATGTCAGTTTTTAGAGGAACTGAATGTGATATAGAAGATTTCTGAGTATTGAAGGAAATTGGTATATTCTTTTGCTGAAATTAGCTCCAAATCCCAGATAATCAAGAGAGGATGTAAATTTGGTATGGAGTCATATAATTTTCCAATTGTAGACCTAGATAAACTAGTGCACAAATTGGCAGTTCAGTAAGATACTTTAAAAATACCCCCAATGGATAGAAAACACTGCGATTACATCCTGCAGGGAGTTTTTCGGTTGTTCTTACTAAAAATGTCCTGAAAAATCCAAATGCCTGATGTGAGCCACCTGATTCCAAACCAAACAGGTAAAGGGTTTTACTTCCATTTTCTTTTGTGCATCCTTCCCATAGAGAAGAGAGAAAACATTCGTGCAATGAATAAAAGTGAGTAGGTGGGCCAGTGAAGAAGAGTTGGTGGAAGTTTTTAGTGATCATTTGCCCAATTCCTTCATTTTACAAATAAAGACATTTTATAAGAAGCCCAAGATGGGTACCCAAGGTCAGTGTCTGGTAAGCCCTGTGTTTGTTCCCTTACCATACCTTGCCCAGAGGGAGCATGTTAAAGAGGGTAAAAGAGAAGTCTGGAACTTTCCCAAAAAGGTAATCTATCCATAAGGCAAAATTAAAAGCAATTGATAAATCCACACAATCTTCAAAATGATCCCTGCGATTCATCTGGTTGTGACTATACAAGAGTAAGTTTGGAGAGATATTAATCTGCTCCCCCCAATGCCCTGTAATGGGTCAGATGGTGCAATATTTTGCATTGCCTCCTTCCCAATCTAATTCCGGGGAAGCGTGCTGGGCACAGAGCGGGCTGGAACCCAATACTTAGTGGTCCTCTCTCAAATTGCATTTGCAAGGTCCAAGAACATCTCATTTTCTAATGCCATTTTTCACAAAGCAAACTGACATCTGCCTTTTGTTATTTCTAGCCCTCATTGCTTTTGAAACATGCGTAGTATGTTTTGAGTACAGCTCTCTTTACAAAATCTGCCTGGCAGGGCTTGGCTGTAGCTGTGCTCTTGGTGGAAGGTGAGGTTCGCTGCCACCCTCCTTCTGTAGGCAACGTACCAAAGGGTTTGATAGTAACTGTAGGGCAGGATGCTCTTTGAGGCATCAAAATATTGGGGAATGATTAAAAAGAAAAAAGAAGCATGAGCCAATTTGTGATGGGAAGTGATCTTACATGGGTGTTTTTAAAACTCTTCTGTTCAATCAAGTATATTTCCCAGCAAGTAATTTTGATGGAATTATAATTCAATAGGTTACTCTTTAGTCACTGTAGGCTATGGCACATTTAGTTTAACTCTTTTAGAAGACACAGTCTTTTGCAATGTAACTGTGTGGCTGTGAAAACCTTGTGTCTGATGCTCTTTTTAGAAAAAAAAAAAAAAAGGAAGATGCAGTCATTAGCTAGCTCCCATTTTCCAGCATTCTGGTTGTCTTTTCCACTCACTTTCATGTCACATAGTTCTCCGGGCACCCAGGTCCACAGCAGATAGTATCCTCCATGCTTCCGTCAGCCTGGACATTCAGAGATGTCTCCTTCCCTGCTTGGAAAAAAAAAAAAATATATATATATATATATATATGTGTGTGTGTGTGTGTGTCAGCCTTAGGTGGGGACAAAGGTGAACTTCTGTTCCCTTTTCCTTTTCACACATTAACAACATTTTTAATTCTCTTCCTGACTTCTATTTTTCATAAGAAGAAACAAAGAAAAGCTATTAAGGTTTACTTTGGGCTAGTGCAGAAATGGGGGGCAAGTAAAACTAAAGTCTTCCAAAACAGAGGCGAACAAGTTCTGTCACACCCCACCCAAGGAAGGAGGTGAGGGAGAATTTATTCCGACTTTGCCAAATGGGAATGGACGGGCCACTGTAGGAGATGGGATGGAGGGGTTTCAAGTTACGAGTCTTCAGCAAGACTTCGGTGGATCTCTCTAAACTATAGCAGAGTGATCCCTTTATGAAGGTAAGTCTTGGTCGAGGTCCTGTTTTTAATCTGTCATTCATTCAAATGGATCCACATTCCTTTGAAGTAAGTGAGTCATGGTTGACTGACGAGGGTCACAGGAAAAACAAGGCCTTGGGGTACAGCTGACATAAGCAAAGGCCATCCCCCCACCCTGCCTCACAAAGAATTGTATAAAGTTCCTTTTTAAAAGTCTTTATTGTTACTTCTCAAATCCAACCTAATTCAGACCACTGGGGATCATGCATATTACATGCATGCATATTACAAAAATGGGAAATCAACTTTGGAGCCAGAGGATTAGAGTTAAAATTCTCCCTCTGTAGGTTTCTGGCTGGGTGACCTTCTTTAAGTGGCTTGATCTCTCTGAGCCTGTGTCCTTAACCCTAAGGAAGAGATCTTTGTGGGATTTAGTTGAAAATCCAGTAGTGGTGGATGAAGACTCTGTGCAGATGCTCAGTAACCCTAAGGGACTGCAAATAAGGTGTCATCACCAATGCCCAGCTAGCTGCTGACAATGCACCAGGGGTCAGCTCTCTTCCCTGAAAACAGGGGAGACATTGTACTGATTTTTTCAAATCTTATGAAACATGACCTCATTGTGAAATCTTGAACAAACAAAGGCTTGTCCCCTCTTTTAATTGCAAACGTTGCTGAAATGTTCATTTGGTCTACTTTCTTACAGACAGAATGGGCTCTTGATTTTGGCTTTTGCAGGAGCCACAGCATCACTGCTTGGCACTAGGCATGTGAACATGGAAAAAGAGGTTTCCCTGGGAAGGAAGCAGAGAAGAAACTGGAGTCCAGTGGGTTCAGGGCCAGTTCTCCAGCTTCATCAGTCAGTCCCTCATAGAGCCTGAACTGGCCAGGACTGTGCCAAAAGCCTCAATTTCTACCCCTCAAACCTGTTTCAATTCAGTAAATGGCAACACGTTCCTCCTCTAGCTCAGGTCAAAACTTCTGGAGTCTTCCTTGATTCTTCTCTCACATATCCACACCAGTCCATGAGCAAGTCTTTGCAGGCTTTCCCTGCAGGATATACACAAAATTCCACCACTGCTCACTACTTCACAGGCTACCTCCTCTGTCCAAGCTGCCGTCATTTCTCCTGGGATTATTTCTATAGCTTCTGAATTGAGCTCCTTTGCTTCTGCTCCCACCCACTTTCATTTTCTTCTCTATGTGGTAGCAGAGTGATCCTGTTAAAACATGAGTCTGGTCATGCCACTCCTCTATTCCAAACCCTCCAGTGGCTCTCCCCTCCCTTACCCAGAAGAGAAACCAAAGCCCTACATATTGTGACTGCTCATTTTTAACTCTCACCTCCTCTCCCACCACTCTCCTTTCACACTTCTGGCCTTTTTGCGTCGTTCTTTAAATATACCAGGTGCTCTATTGTCTCAGGACTTTTGCACTTGCTGCTCTCTTACCTGGGATCTCTTCTATCTGACTGGCTCCCTCATCTCCTTTTGGTGTGTATTCAAATGTCACTTTCTCAATGCAGTCTGAAACATTTTGTCTGAAACATCCTCTCTACCACCATTCCACACTTTTTGTAGCTTTTTTCTGCTTTATTTTTCTTTTTTAGCATTTATGATTGTAAATCATATGATTGTAAATGATAAATGACTTATTCCTATTCTTATTGTTGAATTTTTCTCCCCTATTAGAATGCAATCTCTGAACTTTGTCTAGAACAGTGCCTGGCACAAAGTAAGCACTCAATAATAAATATCTTTTAAATGGATAAATGAATTGACCAAAACAGACTGGCTACAATAGTTTAAACCAATAAAGACTACAAAAGTTTAAACCATTAAAGAATATAAATCTCACACAATTAAAAGTTTGAGATGAGGAACTCAAGGGCTCTATAATCATGCAATCAAGGACCCAGGTTCTTTCCAGTTTTCTACTCTTGCCTCCTAGTTGCAAAATGGCTTCTGTGCTACCAAACAATACATTATCTTTATATGCAGCCAGAAAATGGAATGGAAAATCAGAAATGGCAGCATGTGTATTAGGAAAGCAAGACCTTTTCCAGAAACCCTCAGCTTATATATCATTAATCAGCAGTGTGCTACGTGGCCACCCCTAGTTGCAACACCAAACAAAGCTGAGTGTCTGTTAGGAAGGAAAAAAGGAAGATGACTAGTAGGCAGGTGAAGGTCTCTGTCACCCTTCAATGTCATCTTCAACACCAGTTCATGCTTCCAGTCCTTAGACAGGATGGGGAGGAACTTATGAAACCTCAAGGCAAGGATAACTGTGCAGGAGAAGCCTCAGATCAAACTATTGGCAGAGAAAAACTTCAGTCCCAGCCTGGAAGTAGAGCTGTGGAATGAGACATTAAAAACACTCCAACAGCCTTGGGAGTGAAACTGACCTGAGATGATAACAGACACATATAGAAAGAAACATCAAGTAGAGGGAGAAAGTCCCAAAAGCCTTCAAGTCTGCTTCCAGATGTTCTGGAGACCTCATTGCAGGTTTTCCAAGAGGTGATGATGATGATACTTTTGTATCTTGATGTACATGAGAGACGCCTGAGTTTAGACTTGGCCAGCTGTACCATCTAAACCAATGGTAATCAACAAGGAAGTCAACCCTGGCCTTTGGCAAATTGCACTTGTGTGTTCCTTTCTACCTGCCTCCCTCTATAATTACACATAGAGTGCACATAGGAGGATCTTCCTTTCCTCCCAAGAGGTAAATATTTTAAAAAATCTCTCCAGGTGGTTCTGATCCCCAATCCTCTCCCACAGACAAGGACAGTTCTGTGGAACAAGGAGAATTATGTTCTGTCTGCTGCATCTACGGTGGCAAGAATCACAAAAGCTCATGGCTTCCTGCCCCAAAATGTCCAATGATAGTGAGAACAGGGGATGGAACCCCAATTTCTGCAGCACCTGAGGGGCACCTGGCTGCCCTGGGAGATATCTTTATCTTTCTAATCATGAGCTGGTTGTGGCCAAGAGAAACCTCTGTCTGTGCTGGTTTGGGGAGAGGTGTACAGAGTAGGAGACCTTTACGCTGTGACTAAAGAACGCAAGAAGGGATTCTTCAGAATCCTGGAAAGGGGTCAAAACCCCTTACCATAGGGATGTGGAAGGGCCTGGGGATTGGACTTGAGAGAGAAGTATTGTGGGAAAGTAAGCGTGCTCTCAAAGAGCAAGGGGGAAGTCACAAGAAGAAGTTACAAGAGCGTTTTCTTTTTAATCAGCAAGAGCTATAAAGGACAAAACAGCCTTCCTTGGGAGGAAGCGAGCTTCCTGACTCTGTATTTAAGCAAACCCTGAATAGTCATTTAGCAGGTATGTTGTGGAGTGGACTTTTCATAGTCTGGAGCCTTAGACTAGATTCCTCCAAGGTCACTTCCAAACTTGAGATTCGTTAAACCTATGATACCTACTTTGCCCATAAAACTCAATGACTCAGCGGTGCCTGGTGTTCTACCATGACAGATTCATTCTTAAATTCCCCCTCCATCTCTCTCTGTCTCCCTCTTAAGTACAGATATTCTTGAGGTTGCAAACACAAACAAGTCTCACTAGAATGCCTCAAAAGTCTCTCTCTTTTGAAATGGCAATAACTGGTTCCTTTCCAGGCCAGCTTCCAAACTAGTCCTCTAGTGCTTAGAAAGCAGATTCCAAGCCCCTGATGTGAAATACTGATTCCACAGGTCTGGGGATTGTTTATAAGAATGCTTCCAGGGGATTTTGACAGTCAGTTAGTTGAGGGTTTTCCTCAACCACATCTGCAAGGATCAACTGGGGATCATCGATCAAGCTTTGAGATTCCTCTGGGATGCGCTTTCTAATTCTAATCGATGTGTTTTTCTATCCCCAGAAAACTACCTCTGTCTCCTAAGCTAATAATTTCCAAACCCATCAGTCACTCATCATTTTCTTTCAAAGCCCTACCCCTTGTTAGTGGTCTTTGGTAACCAACCCTCTTCCCCCCAACAAACACCCCTTCCCTAGCCCCCAGCAATCACTGTATCCATTCAGCATACTCATTTCAACAGGCATTGAGACCCCCAGGGGATGGCTACATTTTTCCCACTATTTATACATAATGTCCATCTGAGACTGGAGTCTGAAACACATCATTTCATTGTATGGTCATTGTTCGTTTGTGCATCCTCTTTCCATCCCTATTATCCTCCAATTTATGAAGGGCCAGAACTGGGCCTTTCCTCTTGGGATTTCCTACATCTAACACAAGCCTAGGCACAAACCAGGTGCCCGATGTTTGGAGAAGAAAGGAAAGTGGGAGGGTGGAAAGGAACTCTTCGCTTGACCCAAGGATTGTGTCCAGTTTCAACAAAGGTTACTTAAGTTCTGTGCAAAAATGCAAGAGGAAGACATAGTTGGGACCAAGACTGTGCATGTGTTTGTGAAGTGGGTAGGGAGTGGGGACTCTTGAGTATTACTTATTTTTTTCTATGGCTCATCAAAGTTATAAGGCCTCGTTGTGCTGAGAGCCCAGTCATCACCCCCGCCTGCTCTCAGCCCTTCCCAACATGTTTTCTCATTTTTACACTGCTCCTCATAAAGATAGCCAGCAATCCCCACCCAAGGGTTTTCTAAAGTCATTCACTTACACTTTTTTTTTTAAGTAAAAACCATGAGTACCTTAGATGAATGGAGACAACTGTCATCACGGCCACATGTGGAATTATTTACTCATGTCAGTTTGAATGATTAATGTGGAAAATGGCTGGGCAGCTAATGTGATTGAGGGCTGTGCAGGACAATTTCCATGGGACTTTAAACAATGCCCACACTGTATATGGTGAGTTGCAGGGACATGAATAGCTGGCAGAGCTCCCTCTCCTCTCCACAGACTCCCTCTCTTGGCTGGAAGGTCCCCCAGGCTCTGTACCTCCAGAGACTCTGCATTTTCCATCTGCAGCCAAGGAAGAGAAAGTGAGGATCCTTTAAAATTCAGCAGCCTGAACGGGACAGAAAGCTGGGGCAACCATCTGCTAATGTTTTTGGAGACTCCTCGGCTAGTCAGAGGGGAGATGAAACTCTAGGGGTCTTGCAAGAGAATCAGGGATTGTTGGCCAGTTTTTGTCTTCTTCAAAAAGTGACTATGTAGATATTATAAACCAAATGATGGCTTCTTCAGATAAGCATCATTGAATTGGAAGAGTCTGGAAAAGAACAGAGTGAGACAAATTAGTCAGAATTTGTTCTATAGTCTTGTCAAGTCTGTAAATTCCTGGACTCTTGTTGACCAAGTTTTGGTTTGAGGTGTGTCTCCAGGGAATAAGAAGTTTCTGCATTCTTCTCTTTATGGAAAGCCTGCAAGATGACACAATAAAATCTTTTATCAGCATCCCTCCTTACCCCTGTGCTTCTACGATGACCACTATTACCACCATTTATTGGGTTTACTGTTGAGAGCTTGTTGGAATCATGCTAAGCGTGTCTTTTCAAATCTTGAAGTTGATGAGGAAACAAGCTCAGGGAATTGAAATAAACTGCTCAAGGCCACAGGATAAGTGGCCAGTTGGGACAGGAATCCAGGGCTGTTTGACCCCAGAGTATCCTTACATATCTGCTAAGGAAGGGATACAGTCTAGCTGTCTTCAGACTGCCTTCACAGTGTGATGGGCCCATGGGTGGGGTGTGAGGATGGGAACACAGGGGCAGTGGTCAGGCAAGCTACCAAAGAAGGCTCTGTAGAGTACCTGTGGCCTTATCCGTCTGGATTACAAATTATGGCACCAACCCCAGCAATTCTGGTTGACATGTTCTTTTTTATGAATTCACCTTCACTTTGAGGCAGGGGTTGCCTGGCATGTAAAATACAATGGTAGATCCAGTAAAAAAGTGAACACTGTGCCAGTCTCTTAGAAACTATCTGCTTTGACCTTTGTGGGGAAGTTCCTAACATTTTAAGAGGGATCTCGGGTGAACATGGGCATGCAATGTGTACATTTGGTGCAAGCTGGATGCAATGAGGCCCCTTCATCCCTGCGCACTGCTTGCCTGGCTTGGCAAGCTACCAGTGTGCCTTAGGGTTTCTCAAGGGATAGTCCCTGGACAGGAATCCCACAGACTGCTAATAAAAATGCAGACTCATGGTCCCCACCAGGACCTCCTCAGTGAGACCCTCCCGAGGTGCACCCACGGAGAAGCATTTTTACAATAAGCCCTATATGTGGTTCTTGAGCATACTACAATATGAAAACTATTGGCTTAGAGTCAACATCAGTTGAGCAGCCCTTTTAGAGTTCTGCATGGTCAACAGCAGTGATAGGGAAGATTCAGGAGTCCTGAGGATTGGCACTCCTCCTTTCATTCAGGGAGCCTTCATTGAATACCTTTTGCTTTTCAGTCTTTTTTTTTTTTTTTTTTTGCTGTTCTTTGTTTATTAGGCTGTTTAATCAGAAAACATAACTTATGTGAAAGATGCTATTCACTCGTGGACTGAGAAGATAAATGTAGATTCTGTAGAAGTCTTGTTTCTCTTGTCTTTTTTTTTACACAGGCAGGCACCAGGAATCGAACCCAGGTCTCCCGAATGGCAGGCAAGAACTCTGTCACTGAACCACCGTTGCCCGCCCTCCCTTGCCTTTTTTTTTTTTTTTAACATGGGCAGGCACCGGGAATTGAACCTGGGTCCTCTGGCATGGCAGGCAAGCATTCTTGCCTGCTGAGCCACCGTGGCCAGCCCCCTCCTTTGTCTTTTAAATGGAGAAGTAGGTCTAGGAAAGTGGTTCTCATACCTGTGTATATATTTACATCATGGGAAACTTGATAAAAATGCATAGTCTCAAACACACAGACATGCACTCACACACACACACAGCACCTAATGCCTTAGCAATGCTGAGACTGGGATGGGCTCCTAAGGGCTTGAAACAGTGATTCTGATCCCAACCGGCTTAGAGGAACCATTTTATTCAAGAATCTCTATGGTCAAAACCCCAAGGAGTGTGTGGTCAGTTTAAGTGAACACCATAAGTACATGGAACCTTGCACAGGGCATGAGATGTTGTTGGTTTGTCCAGGTTAGTGTGATGTCCTCATAAATCCCAGAGTGATTTGAACAGTGAATAAAGACGTATTAGCAAAGTCCCCTTGGGGGAATGGGGAAAAAGGAGGAAAAATTCAACCTCCGCATTTGGAGAATTCTTGATATCCTCACAAGCAATGGAGACAACAAAATCAACAGGCCAAGACCTCGATCTTGGGGTTCACCCCTATGAAACTTATCCCTGCAAAGGATAGGCTAAGCCTACTTAAAATTAAACCTAAAAGTCACACCCAGAGAGCCTCTTTTGTTGCTCAGATGTGGTCTCTTTCTAAGCCAACATGGCCAGCGAACTTACTGCCCTTCCCCCACTACATGGGACATGACCTTCAGGGGTGTAAACCTCCCTGGCAACGTGGGACAGAATTCCTGGGACGAGCTGGGACCCAGCATCAAGGGATTGGGAAAACCTTCTTGACCAAAAAGGGGAAGAGAAAATGTTATTTTCTGGTTGGTATGAAAATACCACTGTCCTTATGATTTAACTGCATATCCACTGTATTTCTGGAAATACACTTGGTACAGCTCATGTCACAAAATGGAAATAATTGTAAGAGATACAATGGAAGTAAATTTTAATCAATTATTTAAATAGAATGATTGATTCAGAAACCTGAGAAAGTTTAAGACTGTTTATTCCTAGTTTCAGAAAAACAAAGGGGGAAAAAATCACACATAGTCTTACCATCCAGAAATGATCATAATTAACGTTTTTACAGATTACCTTTTTTTCTCAATGGATGCCATATTGTGACCACTTTTCATTTTCATTTCATACTGTGATCATGAAATGAAAATGATGTCACAAATGGTTCAGCAGAGAAAGAGAAAATGAGATAAACAGGTTTGCAAACATTTTAGCAATTGTGCATCAAGGTGAAGGGTGCTGGCAATCATTGTACTGTTCTTTCGAATTCTTGGTACGTTCGAAATTTTTCAAAATAAAAGTTGAGAGAAAATGCCACTGCAAGAAGTAGAGAGACAAAAGAAGAAATTATTCTAAGCATCACGTAGTTGATGTCTAGAACTAAAGATCTTTGTAAAGTAATTAGATAACTACTGAATTGAAAAAGTATACTCTATTGGGAGTTAGTGGAAAAATTGAACTGTAGGAATATATATAATTCTGCATTTTTATGTAGTATAACATGCTTAGAGAGTCTTCCTATCTGTTCTGCTGACATTAACAATGAGTTGAAAGAGAGTAATGGTTTCAAATTTATATTATTCAATAATGGTGCCTAGCACTGGGAATAAAATCGTGAAAACCAAAATATTTTTTAATTAAAACGGCCCACTGGCTGCAAACTAAATAAAGCCAGTGGGGTGTGTGCACACACAAAAACATGATTTTTTTTTTCTACTAGTGGTCACACTTTATATCCTCTCTGGAACAAAGTACGAGGTAAATGGCCTATATTTTAATTAATAATCCCACTATTTTTATTGCAGCTAAGTTCGATTTTTAGTTTCATAAAGAACATGTTGTTTGTTTTTTTTTTTTGGCATTTCTGACTCAGCATTTCCTTAGGACAGACCATAATAAATGAACAGTGCAGTGGTAACTTCTCTGAAAATCTACTCAGTTCTGCTTTCCCACACTCAATGCCAAAAATGAAGAGTGAGTCTGCATCCCTGGTAAAGCATGCATAGCTCTTTAGACCAGATTCTTGTCCCAAACCATGGGATTGTCATTTGTACTTAGCATAGAGGTGAGATGCTATACCAAGGGCACCCCAAGATACAGTGGCTGAAATCAGATAGAAATTCATTTCTCTCTCACTTTATAGCCGAGATGTGAACGGTTCCAGGCTGCTGGGGTGGTTCTACCACTTTCAGGATGAGGCCTCAATTTCCAGATCTAAAGGGACACTCCAGCTCTTATTGTTTTTCCAGGCACTGGGGAGGTGGAAAGGATCTGGGGGAGTGTACACCCAATTTATTTTAAGGACAAGATTTAAAAGCGGCACATGTCATTTCAGATCACATTCCATTGGCCAAGACCTGGTCAGTGGTTTCACCTAGCTGTAAGAGAATGTGGTAGTTAGAGTCCATTGTCAACTTGGCCAGGTGAAGGCACCTAGTTCTGTTGCTGCGGACATGAGCTAATGGTATGTGATCCTCATCTGTTGCTGATTTACATCTGCAGTCAGCTAGGAGGTGTGCCTGCTGCAATGAATGTCATTTGACTTAATTGGATGGTGCTTAAATGAGAGAGCACAACGTAGCACAGCCTCAGCAGCTTGGCATACCTCATCGCAGCACTTGCAGCTCAGCCCAGGCCTTTGGAGATGCAGAAAGGAATCACCCCAGGGAAAGTTGTTGGAACCCAGAGGTCTGGAGAGAAGGCCAGCCGAGATTACCCTGAGCCTTCCCACGTAAGAAAGAACCTCAGATGAAAGTTAGCTGCCTTTCCTCTGAAGAACTAACAAAATAAAAATCTTTTATTAAAAGTCAATCCGTCTCTGGTGTGTTGCATTCCAGCAGCTAGCAAACTAGAACAGAGAGTATAGATAATGAAGCGGTTACATAGACACCATGTGCTCAGCTAAATATGGGAGAAAAGATGGGGGACAGCAATAAACAGCAATCTGCCACAGCTTCCAACTGAAGTCTTGGAGTCCAGAAGAGAGTAGCTGAGACCTTGTGCAATTGCTCCCTTCTTTCCTGATTGTAATTCTGCCTCCACTTTGAACCTCTGAGATACAAACATCAGAAAATCTAGAGTCAGATGGTGAAAACCTTGCAGACACGGAATCAATGTTTGCAAAACTCCCAAATGTGGCATTTTGATTAGGTATGGCCAAGCTGGAGGTGGCCAAGTGCAGGTGTCATTAACTGCAGGTTCACTTGAGCTCTCCTGCTGTGTGTTCTGCCCTTTCCCCTCCCTGCCATTCCTTCCACCCTCTTATTCTCTACATTTCGTTTCTGTTTTCGAAACTTTCCTTTTTGCTAGTGATAGGTATGCAAGGAAAAAGTTCAGTGTTCCAGTGGAAGAAAAAAAACACACAGGTTTTAAAGTAGAATTCACAATGAGACGCCTAATAAACAATGGTCTATTCTCACAGCTGAAAGGACTACTCACAAATCTTTCTCCCTTTTAGATTTGTGAGGAACAAGGGGTTGTATTCTCTGCATGGGATTTTGCTTCTGGACTAGGGTTGACTGCAAGTTTATTGGAATGAGCACTAGGTTTTGTTTTGTTTTTACCATAAGGGACTGTGCAAAGCATTCCCTGTGCTCATCACAGCTGGGAGAAAAATGGACAAGCTTTACAGAACACTTCTTTCCCTTCCTTCAAAATTAGGTTCAACCTGAGAACCCCTGGTGATTTGTCAAATCCTGTTTGGGATGAAATAAATAGACATATTTAAATTCATTAACTTCGTAGAGTGACACTTAGTACCGAGATGGCATGTGAAAGAAGGAGCACTGAGCCAGGGGGTCACCAAACCCCGTGCTAGTCTTGGCCTCGCCACAAACTCTTTGTGTGATTATGGGCAGAGAGCCAGCATTTCTCTGCCTTGGTCTCTGAATTACAGAGATGAAGAGGCACTCATAGTTCCAAAAGTAG
Source organism: Tamandua tetradactyla (assembly GCF_023851605.1). Lineage (NCBI taxonomy): Eukaryota > Metazoa > Chordata > Mammalia > Pilosa > Myrmecophagidae > Tamandua > Tamandua tetradactyla. The sequence continues at coordinate 107,139,581 of NC_135330.1, read as the reverse complement.
AACAAGTTGATAGGGAATCTATTCCCACCTTGTTATCGTAACCCAGGAAGACCAAAGGACAGCGGACATCGTGATCTTTCCTTCCCCAAATCAGGGATAATAGACCATTTCCTGATTGAGGATCTTTGAGGCCTACATCCCAGAACTGTATCGTATAGCACCCACAATCTCGGTGCCTTATATTTTATTTTTAGGTCTGCTTCCCCCATGGGCTTCTTAAAAACAGAGCCCCTTTCCTCCCTATGTGTGTTGATGCCATGTGCCTTGTCCACTCTTGGCTGACAGCAGGTAAATACTCGATATCCGGGAAAATGAATGCAATTAAGGACACCCAGAGGCACACGGCTGCTTAGTGTCTGGACTGGGGGAGGAGCCCTGATCTTCTTACCCCCTGATCACTCTTCATATTCGACCTCTCCCAACCCACAAGAATAAAAGCAAACTGTGATAGTAAATACAGAAGAGGCTTGAGTGCTGGAGTTTCTGAATCAGAGGGAGAAGAGGGGTTTCATCAGCACCATGTACTCTGCTCTTTCAGTTTCTTGATCTTTAGGAACTCTTATCCCCGAAGGCACCTCTCTCTCCCGTCTTTCTTCAGAAGGAAGATGGCCAGATGTGCTGCAGGCCAAACCGAGAAGCAAGGGATTGCCCCCATCGCACGCACCCCACCCTCCATTTCCATGGTGCTTTAGGTTTCAAAATTCAAAGTCCACAAAATCCACTCTGTAAGCCGCGGGGCCAGCACCTTCCGAACCAGGCACGAAATACCGAGAGATCCCAGCACGTCTCAGTCCATTTCAAAGTGCGGTTCACGCTTTTGTGACCAAAATAACCAGCCAGAGGGGCCCGGAGTCTCAGGGAGGTGAGTTGGGGTGGGGGAGGGGCGGTCTTGGAAAAGGCTGCTTTCAGCCCACACAGAGGAAGGAGACACCCCGGGCCGCAGCCGAGGAAGGAAGGCCACTGTGGGGTCGGCAGGACAAACGCTTCCTGCCATTGTCCGGCCGTGCGGGGCCGGGCGACAATAAAAATGGATGAAGACTGGAGACGCACACGCGTTCATCTCGTGCCGGGTCCGCGCGCGGTGTTTGGGGGCCGCGAAGAAATCACTCAAGGCAGATCAGCCCTGTGAAAAAGGGACGTGCAAGGGTCGGCCCAAGTCAGAGAGACACCAGGGAGGGAGGCCGATTAACCCCCCACCGTGCTCTACACCACCTAAAAAAGAGCTTCCCAACTCGTGGGTCCATGCCAGCAATTATTGATAAAACAACGAACCATGCAATATAAAACACTGTGCATGGCATAGAACACAGAGCAAGGAGCACCGCAGAGTACTCTCTCCTAAATGCTGAAGGACATTTGAAAGACATGGTTCAAGAGGCTACTTAAGAGGGCAGTATTCTTCTCAGGCGCTTTTTTTTTTCCTTCTGTAGTTCAGGTTTTTTTTTTTAGCTTTGTAGTATGGAAAGATTAAGGATGTGTACAAAAAATAAGCGCCATAAGAGAATGAAACCCTGTGTACCGACTGTACATCTTCAACAAGTAGCCACTCATGGCCAACCTTGTTTCCCCCACTTCCCCATCTACTTTCCCACACCTCTCTTATTCAGAAGTAAATTACAGACATGAAATAATTTCGCCCAAATGCTTCATTTTGGGTTTCTAAAATATAAGGGCTCTTTTCATAAATACATTACTATTCCATTATGATGCCTGAAAAAAAACAATAGGATCTTGTAATATCATGGGATACCCGACAAGTGCTCAAATTTCCAACCCTTTACTTCTAGCCATGTCTTCTTCCTCATTCTGCTCAGACCTGCTCCAGAGAGAAAATCAAGGCAGGCACTGTGCAAGGTAAGAATCCTGAGAGGCCTTTTAGGTCTGCCGGTATTAAAGGGTGACCCCTGCACTGGAGTCAAGCCCATGGACAGCACAAAGCAAAAGTAACTGACGAATCCCTGCTTCTGGAAGATGCTCACAGCTGCTGGGCCTGGAGCCAGGAGTTTAACAAGTTTCCATTGTGGTTGGCAGCAGAGAAATTTGGAAGCAGACAGGGGGTCCTCTTATCAGGGGAAACTGTGTTAGCTGAGGTTATGTGCCTTTAAAAAGCATAGTCCTTCCTGAAACCCATTACCTCCAGAGCGTTGCTAGACTAGATAAATCCTGAAACCCAGAGGGCCCAGCCTCTCCAAGAACATCAACTTGTTCCATCTCCCTATCCTAAGCTGTTGCCACCCCTTTTCAAACATGAAAAGGTTAGAAAGAGCATAGCCCAAAGTTCCTTAGAGAGTAGGAAAGGGTTCAAAGGAGAAGGAGGGATTATAACAGAGAAGATAGGATTTAACAAATGGGTATGACTGCTGAATCACTATATTGATGTTTCTTTTAGCCTCCAGTGTTTTGAAGAAGCTAGAGGGAAAAACCTGAAACTTTGGAATGGTAACCCATCCAAGCTATGAGATCTGTTCTATAGCTGCTTACTGGAGTGTAGTTTGAAAATTATTTCCTTTTATTTTTCTTTCCCTCTCTGTCTTTGTTTGTATCTATGTTATATTTCACAAAAAAAAAAAAAAAGAAAAGAAAAAAGAAAAGCACAATCCACCTGTGGTGAGCTAAGGAATTAAACTTGATTTTTCTCCACTTGCATGACCCTTCTCTCTGAGTTATGCTGCCTATTTAGCACTGTTCATAAATATATAGGTAATTTAAACCATTTGGCAGTAAGTGGTAGACATGGGTTTTTTGAACTATGTACTTTCTTGTTCATGTTGGAACACTTCCCTCACGAAAAACTCAGGTCTCATGATTATGAGAAAGAAAGATCTCTATCTTTCTGATAAGTGTTTAATGATACGCTCGTACACATTTATCTAGTTTTTTCTTTCTTGGCTAAAGTGAAGCATATGCTTCTGAGGAAAGTGTTCTACTAACACTTCTCTGGAGGCTGCTTGATCTGTCAAAGCACCAAAATGTGAAGTGATTATATTTCCATAAAAATAATTAGATTTCGAAGCAGCTTGTCAATGTATACGATGTGGCATTACATTGAACCATGATACTGTTTTCTGCCTGATTGCTAGGCACAAGAGTCTGCATTTATGAGTCAATAAAGTTCTCAAAAATGTATCTTTCTGTTGCTTGATTGGGGAACATTGTGCTCTCTGTTTGAATACCTTGAGATGCGAACCAATCAATTTGACAGGCCAGTTTTCAGATATTTGTATTCATCTACTGATTTAAAATACAACTCCCATGCTTTAAAAATCACTATTTATTTTAGTATTAGGAATCATGATTTGGATTAAAAAAGTGTTCACTATGAGACAAGGAGATATATATATATATATATTTTTTTTTTTTTGGTATTATGATTTCCCTCTTTCCTTGAATTAATGAGTCACATCAGACAGTGTCTCAGTTTTAAAGAGCTCTGTTACAATTTGCTTTGGGTTTCTTTCATGTGTATTCCAAAGGGCCCATATGCAGTTTTTTGAACTCACGGGTCCATGGATACATCTGGCCTCCTTGTCTGCTCTTCTCTGTGGTCAGCGTGCTTTCCGAGACAGTTTTCACCACAAATTCTCTAGAGATAAACCCTGTAGCTTCCCGTCCAATTCCCAGCTTGGGAACCCTCCCCGTTATCAAGTGAAAAGTCTTTGACAAAATCAGCTGCTAGGCCAGATCGTGAAATCTCAGTTTTGAACTGAGCTGGTTCTCTGCTGCTGCAAATACAGTTAAAGTGTATCCTATTGGTAGTCCCCCCTTTTGGCTCCTGCAAAAAAACACCAAGGAGCACAAGTGTAGCTCAGTGGTAGAATTCTCACCTGCCATGTGGGAGACCTGGGTTTTGATTTCCAGTCCATATACTTCCCAAAAAAAAACAAACAAGCCCAACAAACAAACAAAAATTTAACAAACGGTGCTGCAAAACTGGGATACTCACATGGAAAAATAATGAAACTGGACCCCGCCATACAGCGTACACAAAACAAAAACAAAAAACAAAAAACACCAAAGATATCTGAAGAGGAGCAGAGTCGGCCCCCCTTAAAGGGCTTAGGTGAATTTTGCCTGGTTGAAACTTATTTTCTCTTGGAAGATGGATATTGGAAAAAGAAACCTTCAAGGCCAGACTTTATCCAGACAAGAAAGCCTAGTTGTCTGATAAAACATAAAAATGAGAGCTTGGCCTTTTGGGCCCATTACAAGTAGTAGCAGGCCGTGCACCAAGCACCCCTGCCTTCGAATTAGCTCTCTGCGTGCCCACTGCCTGGTTTCCCCGTGGCAGCCTTTCTCCTGTGGGGAATCAGTGGTATCAATTGCAGCATTTGGGCTTTCAGACAGAAGCATGTGGGCTCCTCAGGAAGCCTTTATACTGTAGTGGCTTGTAAATCGAAATATTGCATGTGGCTCTTGTTTCAACAGTGCTCCTCTTTCTATAATAATCTGCTGAAACTAATTGGACACAGGACAAAGCTAGCTGGTGGGCAAGTTGAAATACTGCAGTTAGCTTAGGAGGCAACAAAGAGTTGAAGAAAGCAAAACTCTTTGATCTACTATTTTTAGTAACTTGATTAGCATGTGTCCTTCAAAGAGTTATTTAACTGGAAAGGAGCTATAGTATTTGGCTTTTAAAAATTACTTAGCGGTACTGCCCATCCTCCTACGTGGGACATGACTCCCAGGGGTGTAAATCTTCCTGTCAACATGGAACCTGACTCTTGGGAAGAGCCTGGCCCTGGCATCTCATGGGATTGAGAAAACCTTCTTGACCAAAACGGGGAAGAGAGATGAAACAAAATAAAGTTTCAGTGGCAGAGAGATTTCAAACAGAGTCGAGAGGTCATTCAGGAGGTTATTCTTATGTATGATACAAATATCTCCTTTCAGTTTAGTGTATAAGAATACCTACAATGAAATACCTGAAACTGTTGAGCTGTAATCCAGTAGCCTTGATTCCTGATGACGATGGTGTAACTACACAACTTTCATGGTGTGACCATGTGTTTGTGAAAACCTTGTGACTAACACTCCCTTTATCTAGTGTGTGGATAGATGAGTAAGAAAATAACTCTTATTTTTTAGAGGGGGATAAGAAGTATAGGATGTTTGGGGTGTTCTTTATTTTTTATTTTATTTTTAATTTTTTTTGAGTAATAAAATGTTCAAAAATTGATTGTGGTGATGAATACAGTACTATGTGATGATACTGTGAACCATTGTTTGTACAACTTTGGATGATTATATGGTATATGAATATATCTCAATAAAATTGTGTTAAAATTACTTAGGGCAGGCCACAGTGACTCAGCAGGAGAGTTCTCACCTGCCATGCTGGAGACCTGGGTTCGATTCCCAGTGCCTGCCCATGGGGAAAAAAAAATTACTTAAAAGTTATACTTGGAGATAAATGATCAATAAAGTTATTAATTCATAGATCATTTGAAGAGTTAAAAAACAAAAAGGCAAAGGAGGGTTCTATGTAGCTATCATCTATTACCATTTTTCACTTTATTACCAGGATTACAAAGATCATAGATTTCATTAGAGACAAATAAAAAACTACCTGCGATGACTTTTATGTTGGATCTAGTGCCATTTGTATAAACACAAATGCAAATTAGTTTTCTCTTCACTTTCTTATGTTGAACTCTGGTATTTACAAAGTAAGAATAATGCAAGGTTATAATAAATGTTATGTTTTGGTAGTTTGGGCATGACCAGATTCTAGGAGCGAATGGTACAACAAGTCCAGTGAATGGAACGTATCTAGATTCACTGTCTAAAGCTCTGCTGTCCGATGAGGTAGCCACTGGACAAAGAGGCATATTGAAATGAAATAAAATTCAAAATCTAGTTCTTCAGTTGTACTAGCTACATTTCAAGCACTTAATAGCTGCCATATTAGACATTTCCATCACTGAAAAAAGTTCCACTAGGAAGTTCTGCTCTAAGAATCCAGAATTCACTGAGTCATTTTCACAGTCATGCACTCTTTTTTTTTTTTTTTTTTTTTTAATTTTTACATGGGCAGGCATCAGGAATCAAACCCGGGTCCTCTGTCATTGCAGGCAAGCATTCCTGCCTGCTGAGCCACCGTGGCCCACCCACAGTCATCCACTCTTGATCTCTTTGGACGTTCATTTTCTCACTGGGGAGGAAGGAGGAGTGCAAGATATCCAGCGTCCGTCCTCCCACTTCTCAGATTTCTGTCCCAAGCCCTATCATTATGCCTGGGGCCATAGCTGCATGATAATTCTCATAAAGGCCATTACACAGGTAGCAGCACTGTGGATAAAATATATTGGAGTTAAAAGGTCTAGAATGTACTCCCGGCACTGTCAGTGCAAGCTCTACAGCACTGGAGAAGTTGCTCGATTGCATTGCAAATGAGGAGATTGCACTGCATGATCCCTAAGACCTTTTTTGCTCTAAAATTCTAAAATATTACTGATTTAAGATCAAAGAACTCTAATGCAGTTGAATAAACCAGATGTTGGTATCGTGTACTCTATGCGGTTTTCTTGGAAAATGTTCTGAATTCTCACAACACTCCTTTGAGGAAGGGAACTCATTACCACTTTCTTTCCCATAAAAGCTTTGTAGCAGTGGAGTCTTCACTGCCCCCAGCATTCAGAAGATGAGTGAAAAATTGCCAGTCAAGCAGCTGTTTTCAATGTAGAGATCTTGATCTCTTGTGTGCTGGAATCAGAATGATCAAAGTTTTCACTTTTCTTCCAAAAGTTTCTTACTTGCCATGTGAGAAATACTCCTTTTAGTATTTAAGTCTGATCTTTGCCCAGTGTACTGTGGACATGACTCTTCAATATCATGAACAAGATGCAAACCAAACATATTGAGTAATTCCATTAGGAGGTTTTGGCATGAAGGTATCCACCAGCATGGCTTTGCCAAATTGAGGTTAAATGACTGGCTATGGAATACTGTCATTTGAATAGTGTAGCCAAGACATTAGAAGACTAGGGCTAAAATGGATAAGGATCCATATTTCATCCAAATGATGTTTATGTTCTATGTGGTAGGCACTATTCTGCAAAGGGAGCTCTCAGTGATAAACAAAAGAGAGGAGAGGTTCTCCTCTACGAGAGCTCTCATTCTAGAGTGGAGTCTCTGGTGGCATCCGCAAAGCATGTTCCATGGAATTCGAGAGTCCTGGGATGATGTTACACAGGCAAACAGAGGCTGTGCTCAAATAATGTTGGGACACTGCATGCTCACCAAAACTTAATATCATTTTTGTTTATTTGTTTGTTTGCTGCTGCAGGAATTTCCAGAGTTTTTAAAATACCAAAAGCCTGGTTAATTTCCAAGATTAGTACATGGTACGTAACGTAAAATAAACTCTTGTGATTACCCAACACTTCCCCACACAAACACAGAGATTACATTATGAAAATTATTAAAGCTTTGTTTTAATAGTTTTAAGAACCAGCTTGATAGGAAACCTTTATAGCTAGATGGGTTAACTCATTAAAAGTGAGACCTATTAAATCTGTTAGAGTCTGACTGATACTTTCAATTCACTAGTCTGCCAGGGAGGAGGTTTAACCCTGGACACTGGTTGAGGTCCATTAAATAGTTGGGCAGTCCACCGAGGGCACAGCTGATCCTCAATCATCTTATCAATCAAAAGAAGTCATTTTCCCAGTCTGACTTTCAGAACTAAAGCAACCCACACTATAGCTGGTCACACCAGAGGGCCATGCTGGCCGTGTGGTATCCAAGTTCTTGGACCTTCGACTCAGAAGGCCTGGGTTGGAATCTGAACTTGACTTCTTACGTGCTGAGCACTGCAGATGAATTGCTTACTTCTCCAAGTCTGTGGCCCCATCTGAGGGAAGAGGAAATAATAGTCATTCCACAAGTTTCTTGTAAGTGCCCTTGAGTTCTTGTGCGTGGGAGTACTTTGTCATCTTGGCTCTGATGTCAGAGCAAGCCACACTGCCATGGGCCCCTTGGCCATGCCCCACATCCAAATGGATATCTTGGTGATGTAGGCAGTGGAGAGCCACAGTCTTATTATACCTAAGGGGACAGAACATGACCCCAGCCCCTACTTATAAAGGATTCTTGCTCCAGCCCAAACCAAAGGCTTTGAGGACTTAGTATTAGAATCAAATAAAGTTCAAATTTATATAATGTGGGTATTCAAAGTATGCTTATATGTGCAGTACACTGTCAAATATGGCATTGCCTATATACAACTTTTTTTAAAGGCACATTCATTTTGCTCTATTGATTATGTTACCAAGCTTACTTTTCTCGAATGCAGAAAATATAACAGAAATATTTTTTGCTAAAGTTATCCTTTGATAATTGGAAAAACTGGACTTTGACAGACTTTTTTTTCTGTGGAATTTACATCTTTCAATCGTTACTACAATTTTGCAATGCAATTTTATTGAGATACAGTCACATGCTATAGAAACCATCTGAAATATACAATCACTGGCTCCCAGCATCATCACATAGTTGTGCATACATCCCCCTGATCAAATTTAGAATGTTTTCATTACATTTCATAAAAGAAATAAATATTGAAGAAAATCTTAATCCTCCTTTAGTAATAGTGCAGTATATTTGTTGCTCTTAAAGAAAGAGTACTAAACTATACTGTTAACTATAGTCCATGCAGTTCTTTTGCTCAAAGTCCCATTTCCCCAGCAGAGAGGTCTACCATGCACGGCCGTTGGGTACAGAGATAGTTCTCCCAAGAGCTTTAAAAAGTAAAGAAACAAAAAAGACGTGTGCATGGTTAGATGACCGAAGGGAAGAGATTTGCTGATCTGAAAAAGCATGATGACTTTTTACAGCTCATGAAACTGTCGTTGTAAGAGATGGGCCCTGTGACCTTAAGTTTATTGCACTCACTTGTTAAAAATGTCATCTTTTAGAAAGATGAGAAGGCTCCATGAGAAAAGACGAGATGACAGTGTGGCTTTGCCCAATGTTAAATATCTTAATACAGGAAGTGAGTCTTCAGAGACCTGTGGCCTGTAGCACACTGATAACCCACCAACCCTGCTTGGCTTTTTCATAACAAGGGCTGTTAGTCTGCTCTATTTTATAAACTGCTGGTTGATGGCCAGGTTTGGATCATAGCTTCACTCCTGGAGAGGCGGTGACCTGGAACACATCATTTCTAAACCTCTGTAAGTTTCAATTCCTTCTTGTGCAGAAAGGAGGGAGTAGGGGGTGGGGGGTAAGAGCCTCTCTGAAAATTATGACAACTGGCAGCTAAAGAAACCCTGCTGAAATGAAGGCAACAAGACGTCACTCCTCTATTTAAACCTTCCAATAACTTTCCATATCACTAAGAGTCAAAACCAAGGCCCTTGCAGTGGCCCCTAAGAAAGATCCCCATGCTCCTCTCTGACAGCTTCAAGTATTAGTCTCCCATCCTACCATGCTGGCTTCCTTGTGTGCCGTCCAATAGGCCAGGTTTGTGCCTGCCTCAGGACCTTGGCATATGCTCCTGCATCTGCCTGCAGTGCCCTTTCCCCAGAACTCTGCTTGGTTTATATCTTTAACTCTTAATGTCTTAATTCTAAAATCACCTTCTCAGGGATCCTCTCAGTCTTACTCAAAATCATACTCTCCCAAGCCCTTTCCACCTTCCCTGCTTTATTTTTCTCCACGGCACTCATCTCCTTTTAACACATACATTCATTTTATCTGCTGTGGGTCTTCCCTCTACTGAAGAAAAAGTTATGCATGTAAGATTTTTCCCTCTTCACTACTGTATTCCAAGTGCCCGGGACAGTATCTGGCACAGAGTAGACACTAAATAAATATTTGTTCGATGAGTGGCTACTAAATTATAACATGATTGAAACACTGTGCCTTTGGTTTAAAAACTGTGGAAAGAGGTAGGGGTGATGCATTGACTTGTAATTATGTGGCATGTTCAAAATTTTACCCCAATGACTTGTGCCAAGTGTGAAAGCCATCCCAGAGAGTACTTGCTAAGCCACAGAGACAGCACATTTCAAAAAAAATAAGCTTTAAAAAAGGGAAAATACCTTTTTATAAAGCAATGCTATCCAATAAATTTTCAAGGAATGGTGGAATTAAAGAAAAACACTTTACTATTGAGAGGGACATAGCTGATTTCGGCTCAGCTCAGATATTAGGACTATTAGTGTGAGATGGATGGGAGATGGATTGTAGGACCACAGTTTCCTTACTGGTCACAAAGAGTGAAGTATTAAAAATGATGATGCTGTCACCTTCATTTGCTGTCTCAGGAACCCCAAGAGACACGATGGAAGGGTAGAGGGGAGAGTGCCCCTGCATGGACACTTCCACCACCACAAAGTCTCCAACCTGAGACCCCAGGCTTCTTCAGGACAGAGCTCCTGACATCGCGCCTTGCTGTGTTCAGCTGCCTGCAATCTTTGAACTTAACAGTGGACCGTCTAATCAAATTATAATAGCTGGTGAAGACAGCTTACCCAGCTCCCCACTGACCCTATCTTTCCTCCAACATTTTCTTTCACTTTTAGATTATTAGATTCAAATCCTATTTAAGTAAAAAAAAAAAAAAAAAGAAAAGAAAAGAAGCAAATTTTTTGGCATATCTAGTCCCCACTGTCACCTGTCACTTTGGTCACATAGCAGGTCAACAGTGGGAGGGGAGAGCTCTGCAAGCCTGACCTGCCTCCCAGTGCATCCTCTGTAAATAGTCATGGGCCTGCCTGGAGCATACATTAATCTTGTTGTACACTATAATACCATCGAGGGTCTGGATTTTTACAAAGAGGAAGCAGAAGGAATTCAGTTGTAAAATGACTCCTGAGGAAACCAGGAATTCTGCCCCTGTAAGGAGCCACCCCTGGTATCCAATGTTTAAGCATTCTGCAAGGAGTTCCCTCTAAGCTCAGTCTTTCTCTTCCCTGTTCCTTATGCTCTGTTTATTCTTTTTGAAAGGCAAAGTAAAAATATCATTCCCGCCTCAGTGGAGAGTCCATCACAGAGAACAAGATGTCAACAAGTCTTGAGAGTAGCTGGGCTCTAGCCTGCATGGGGACTGTAAGTGATACCATTTTAAAAACCAATATGAAACGTCAAAGCTTCAAGGCAAGCAATATAACATCCAAATGCACTGTAAGAGGGTGGGACAGTTTGCAGAAAGGGGCTTCTGGGCCCCAGGACCTTTGCTAACCACATTCCTTCTTGCTCCAGCCATCTGCAAAATCCTTCCTTCTGGATTTGACGGCCTGGTTTTTTTATTTGCAAGTTTGCATCGAATTTAAAATAAAGAATGACACAATTGCTTTATGGATTTGAGTTTGCTGGTGTTAGGGAAAATGGACCAAATATGGAATTAGTGTGTTTGATTACATCAAGGTTGGAAGGGAGGCTCTCCAGAGGCCCTGATAGATACCCCCAGATCCCTGGCTCATTTTCTTCTTTTCTTCTTCCAGAGCAGAAGTTGCCAGTTTTTGTCACCAGGGACCCCTACTTTAAAAGTTGATTATATAGCCCTAGTGACCTTATGGTTTATTTAGCTTTACAAAAAAGCCCTGTCTGATATTCCTCCTGGATGAACGGATTAGGGAGTCCAGTTGGCGAAGTTCTGGAAGGCTACCTTAAATCCCTTCAGAGGAAAGGATCCAGTTTTCTATGAAGTTCCTCTATCAGAATCAAGGCCCATAGTGAGGAGGTGAGATATCGAATTACAATAGAGCAGTCGACCAGGAGCAGGTCAGAATGGAGAGTTCCAAATTCAATGCTTGAGGGAGCAGTCAGAGTGGAAGCTTATAGTGAAACCATGAAGGATTGTCTTCTCAGAGGCTTTTAACGTGGTACCCATTGCCTTGAGCCTGGATGGTGCATAATAAGAGAAGCTAAGGGAAGTCAACATCTCCAGGGTCCCAGAGCCATGTTTAGAGGTATGAAACTCAGCCCCAAGGCCAGTGATATGGGAGACTGAAACTACAAATGGAAAATGGCCAGACTTATGCAACAATAACGCTTTGACCCATAGCCTCCACAGCATCCAGCTTAGAAGGCTTGGGACTTGGCCAATGACCACCAGCTTCTCTATTTTTTTGCCCTAATTTCCAATTTAGGAACAACCAGAGAAAGTCCAATATACCTGTGCCAGTTTGAAAGGATATATGTTACCCTAGAAAAGTCACGTTTTAATTCTAATTCCATTTTGTAAAGGCAGCTGTTTCTTCTAATCCCTGTTCAGTACTATGTGTTTGAAACTGTAATTAGATCATCTCCCTGTAGATGAGACTCAATCCAGGGTGGTTGTTAAACTGGATTAGGTAGAGATGTGTCTCCACCCATTCAGGTGGGTCTTGATTAGTTTACTGAAATCCTACAAAAGAGGAAACATTTTGGAGAATGTGGGAGACTCTGAAAGAGTAGAATGACATAGCTACAAGAAGCAGAGCATCCACCATTCACTGACCTTTGAAGATGAATTAGGAAAATAGCCTCCTGGCGAGCTTTATCAAACAGGAAGCCAGGAGAGAAAGCTAGCAGATGACGCCATGTTCACCATGTGTCCTTCCATCTGAGAGAGAAACCCTGACTGTGTTCACCATGTGCCTTTTCACTTGAGAGAGAAACTCTGAATTTCATTGGCCTTCTTGAATCAGGGTATCTTTCCCTGGATGCCTTAGATTGGACATTTTTATAGACTTGCTCTAATTGGGACATTTCCATGGCCTAAAAATTGTTAATTTGCAACTTATTAAATTCCTCTTTTTAAAAGCTGTTCTGTTTCTGGTATATTGCATTCCAACAGCTAGCAAACCAGAACAGTATCCCCCAAACCAATCCCATGGGAGGCCCCACTGCTTCCCTATGCCAACAGCCTCCGTCAGAGCCTATCTGAAGTCTTCTCCATTTTTTCACCCTAAAGGTTTCATTCCCACTCTCCTGCCTGCCTTTGTGTATTTGCCAAACACAAGTGATGGGGCAAGCTGACTCTCTTGGTAAAGCAAGTTCTGAATAATTAGCTTGTTTGTTTTCATTGGGGTGGTCTTTGTTGATGATAGAGATCTGTAACTGTCATATGAAGACTGATTATTTAAACAAGCGTCCCAAAGGTTACACAACTAAATAGTGCCCTTCTCTCCAAGTAGTCCCTTTGGAGGATTATGATACATTCCAAGAATACAACAGAAATATTCTCAAATATTTTTGGCACTCCTTTTAACATTGAATTTAGTGCCAAGACAGGGTCAGTCATGTAGTGGACTCACTCTCTCTCCATCTCTTGCTCTTGTGTTTACATTTTCTCTCAACCCCTTCTTCTCATACACACACACCCCACATGCCCCTATGTACTCTCTGCCAGTGTTATTGTTAATCTTATCCCCTTTGGATCCCAAATTATTTTTTAATTATTTCCTTAATCAACCCACCCCCCACAGAGTGCCATGTACCAAAATGTATTCTAAAGAGTGATTCAAGATTTTGCCATCTATTTCAGAAGAGACTTGTCACAGACTCTGCCTGACTTTGCAATTTGCAGATGGAGAGGACACAAGCAAATATCTAATTCTGCTTGCATCAAATACTCGTCTACTTTCCACAACATCCTTCCTCAGATGGGAGACGCTGTCAGCATGCAGGTCAGAGGGGGAGGCTAGCCTCTATCAGCTGCAGGGCAGATGGAGTTTCTCATTCCCTTGTCACACTGTTGGGTCCAGCTCTTCTGTGCTTGTCCTTGTCTTGCCCCCCAAATAGTACATCAACATGAATAGCAAAAATCAGTTTGGGGAGGATTGTAAAATATGTGCACAACTGTGGATTGCAAGCAATCGGTTTGACTTTTATCTTCATTGTGAATCCCTACAATTGGATGATACTCATCCTTATACATCACTGCTTTCGTTCACAAGGTTCAAACACCAGAATTCTGGTTCTTGGAAAGAAACTGAGCAAGGGCAGCCCTGGGTCAATAACGTCCGTTTTGTGGAAGCCTAGAGCAAACAGACACATGCTTTGGGCACATGCTGGAGTGTTTATGATGTACTCGGGCTGTAGAGCTGAGAGTCCAGGGAAGGACAATTGCTGGAAACTGTCTATAAACAATCCATAATAAGGATATTCAAATGGGTACTTTGCTTTGAAATGATAAAATCTTTGGGTGGTGTGGAATGCCCACATTTATCCTTTGAAATTCTTCAGCCATTCCCCTAGTGTGGCATGCTGGGAGGTTGGAAATCACCAGGAGGATGATTCTAATATTTTATCCGATACCAGCGGCTGTGGGGGACAGGGGGAGGTGGGGAGGTGGGTTGGGGAGGAAAGCTCCCCAATCTTTCTCCTGTCAGTCTGGTAGCTCAAGAAGTTTCCGGTCCTTGGTAATTACTATTCAGAGACATGCATATTGACTTCTTCCTGTTTGCTCAAATAACCTTTGGGGGCTGACAGGAAAGTCAAGGGGACCCGTAGTCTGGTGATTGCCTCTCTGAAGATATTATCCCCTCGCTGGGACACCATTAGGTAATGAGGACTCTTTCCCACTGATGCCACAGAGTCAGGAATGGCAGCCATTTTCTATGTCTGCCCCCGGTACCTGTCCCTGGGACCGCCCCTGCTAAGACAGACACTTCTCCTATAGCACCCTGTCCTTGTCTGCATCAGAACTCATCACACCTCCTTCTGATTGCTTGTTTATTGGTTGGTCTTCCAAGAGACCACAGATTCCTTAGGGCCAGACTAGACTATCTTAGCACCACTATGTTACCAGCTGAATCAAATCAGCAATTATCTAGTGAGACCTGACCGTAAACAGAACCAAACTCGGTGTTAGGCATTTCAGGGAATAAAACATATGATTGACATGTACATACACATATGCATATATAAATGTGTGGATAACACGGTTTCAATCCCTTGGGCACTTAATACTCTATTGTTAGGTATAAGGAATACATCTGTGTAAAAGAAAGCACAGCGAAAGTTTGTCTTAAAAGGGAATGATCAGTTTCCAATTGGCTTCTTGTGAGACTCAAAGGACTTAGATATAAAAACATCACTTTACAAACTTGGCAATTTGAAGGTACACGAGTGGTTCAGTGGTAGAATGCTCTCCTATCATGCGGGAGACCCGGGTTTGATTCCAGAACCAATCACCACCACCCCCCCAAAAAAAGAAACTTGGAAACTTGGCAATTTGAGGCTTTAGATAATGTGTTATGAAAAGAGTGATCAATGGCGCTTTTTAAAACCTCTTCCTATTTCTGTTAGGAATAAGAGGTTTCAGGTACCAGAGAGCATGAAGGCTTTAAAAATAGAACTTTCTATTGCTTCAGAAAACTGAATATCTGGACAAAATATAATTTGACTACTGACTACCCATAAGAAGGCTATTTCATCTATCTGGGGTTTAGTCCTGATCACTTCTGTGTTTAACTCACTTGATTTTTCTCTCCCATGTTTGAAGTAGAAGCCCTTTAAGGTTCCTGGAAGTTTTGAAATTTTATAACTTATTTGTTTTATATATTGCAGAGATAAATACTTCATCATGCATTTCCTAAGAATGAGGACATTGTTCAGAACAACATTTCCACCATCACATCCAAGAGCAATTCACATTAAGTAAATCAATATCATCTAACATGCAGGTCATGCTTACATTTCCCTGGTTTTCCTAAAATTGATTTTGATAACTTTTTTTTCCCTATCCGGGATCCCATCAGGGCTCACACATTGCATTTGGTTGTTAGATCTCTTTAGTTCCTTTTAATATAGTGCAGTTATTAGTTCTCCTGCCATTGTTTATTTTCATTTTAAATGATAATCATTTTTTTGTGCAATATAGATGAATCGTATTCCAGAATGTCTGTTTCACTTTATGTGATTGGTTCATCTTGATTAGATTGAAATTAAACTATTTGGTAAAAATGCTACATAAATGAAATTGGGCATAGCGTTCATTTGTGTTTAAACATTTTATTATAAATATAGTATAATCCTATAACAAAAAAATTGGAAAATAGAAAAAGAAAGGGAAATGACCCATCATCCCACTGTCCAAACTCACACAACATTAACTTTTGATGTATTTCCAGCCTTTTCTGTGTTATTCTTTTTAGTATGGTTTTAATTATACTGTGGATCCAATTTTGTGTACTGGTTGTTTTTGATATAACATCACATTATAAACATTTCACCAAAAAATATGCTGTTACTAACAGTATTAACTACCATTTATTGAGCACCTACCCAATTGCAGACAGAATCAAGTGCTTTATACACTTCATTTCTTTTAAGGTATGACAATGCTCTGTTGCAGGTTCTACTATTATTATCCCTTTTTTAGAGGTGAGAAAACTGAGACTTGGGAAACAGCTGATAAAGGTCAAAGAACGGACTTGAACCCAAGACTGAACCACTCCACTGCAACATTCTGTCTCCCATCACTTTTATTGATTGTGCTTTGACTCAGTCATTCCATGTAATGACTCGGTTATCCACTTAGAGCCTATCCTGCTTTCTAGAATGTTTCACAAGTCCTGGCTGTTTTTGACCATCCCCTTTGAATTATAAGCACAGGTCCAAACTGGTTTCAGAGATTACTGTTTCCTATTTGTCCCCTAAGAACTTAATCTAAACCAAAGGTGGTTTTCTCAAAGCCTATTTTCATATCAAGGTATTTTCTCAATAAATGACAGATACATCAATGACATTGGCAGGGATGAAGCAACCAACAAACCAGAGAAGGCCATTGCCAGGGACCAAACCCCTGAGTCCTGCAAGCATCCTTAAGCTTTCCCAAGGATGGACAGGGGGAAGCAGAGTGTTGGCTGTGGGGTGTATCTCTTCTCCTTGGCTCCATAAGAAGGCCCTGGAATTTAAGCCCTGCAAAATCGTCCTGCTAGTTAAGGGGCTCTGATCTAAGCAGCCCCCGCTGATTAGAAATGTGTCGGATGTCAAAGCCCTGGGAAACACAGATTCTGCTACTTCTAAATGCTCTTTAATGTGGGTTGAACGCCTACGTTCGTCTTGTGGCCCGTGGTGCCAGGTGGGGAAGACACAGCAGTAGCAGCAACCTTTGCCAGCCTGGCCTTTGTGAGGAAGCTCTGAGCACAGCAGGAAAGTGCTGAATGCGTTTCAACTGCAGCCAAGTTAGTGGTTTAAACTTCATAAACATGTCTCAAATATTATGACTCTTATCTCTATGCCATGGCATTCCTACTCCAAAGAATAGCTATTAAACACACACAAGCACACACACACACAAAATTCAATGGTTGTAAAAACTTCGACCAAAAAAAAACAAATTTAAAAAGTTGATGAATCATTTTTGGTTGCCTGTCCTTTCTTTTGAGCTTATCCTGTAGCTCCTTCCCCATGACAATAGCTGGGATGTTCACGCATTATACAAAAAGACTTAAGACAATGTAATGTCCTTGTTATTAAAAATAAAAAAATGAAATGAAGTTTTCCATAGTTTTACAGTTTCACTTGATTCAGGGATTGGAAGTGGTGACCTGGACTTAGCTGAGTTTTTCTTAGGATGAAATACTTTTATTCCATGATCGGTTTTGAGAATGAAGAGGAAAATCATGAGGTATGATTTTTGCAGTCGGTGAAAGAAAGTCCTGCCTCTGGGAAGCTATTTCTCTATGCCATTTGTAAAGCATTTAATGGACCTGCCTATCACTCAGGTGTGTTCGTTATCTATTGTCACGATGATGCTGCACAGCAAATACTCAGAAAAAATGTCAGTAATATACAATAATAATAAACATTTATAGCTCATGCCTTTGAAGTGGTGGGCTAGGCAGCTAGTTATGACGCTGTTGGCTGTGTGTGCTTTAATATCTGGGGTCAGTTCACTGTTCCGCCATCTAGGTGGCCCTTGGTTGAAAGGACTGGGGCACCCTGATTCTGTTCCACATGTCTCTCATTCTCTAGCAGGCATATTCTCTGGCCATGGCCGAGGCACAAGAAAGCAAGTCCGAATACATAAACCCATTTGAATCTTTGTATTACATATATTAAATTCCATGGGCCAAAGCTAGTCACAAGTTTGAGGCCAGGATCAAGGGGTAGAACAGGTTATTCAATCCACACTGGGAGGGCACTGCAAAGTTTCATGGCAAAGTCATGTTTAAAGGCAGGGATAAAAACTTAAGCACATAACTTTAGAATACTATAGCAGGTGATTCTGTGCCAGTAGGGTTAAGTGATTCTATGTCAGTAGGGTTAAAGAAAGCAAGAATTGTCTGCCAGTACCTAATAATGAAGTACGCATAGAATCATGAGACTAGTTTTTCCAAGAAAAGTGGCCACCTGGGTGCCTGGCTTTATACTCCAAGTTAGAGGAAATGCTTTGGCATCAAAATGTGACCAGAAAGCCTCGATATTGTTAAAACGTTAATCCTTCCCAAATTGATCTTTAGGTTCAGGTAATCCCAATCAAAATCCCAATGAGGTTTTTTATAGAAATCGACAAGCTGATTCTTAATTTACAAGAAAAAGCAAAGGAAGTAGTGTAGTGAAAACAATTTTGAAAAAGAACAAAATTGATTCTCAGATTTAGCTATAAAGCTCAGTAACCAAGAGAGTATGTTTTGTTGAAAACATAAACACATAGGTCAGCGAAATAAAATAGAATCCAAAACGCACACATGAATATATGGGTAATTGATTTTCAGTTAAGAAACCAAGAAAATGCACTTGAAAAAGGCTAGTTTCTGGAACAGATGGTGCTGGAGTTGGACATTCATATGCAAAGACACAAAACTCAACCCATGTCTTGCATCACATACAAAAATAAATTCAAAATGGAACATAGCTTTACATGTAAAATCTAACAACATGAAATTTCTGAAGTAAAGCATAGGCATTTGCAATCATGGATAGGGCAAAGATTTTGTGTTCTTAGCTAGGACACTAAAAACATGAATCATGAAAGAAAAAAAATGGTGTGTAGAATTTCGTCAAAATTAAAACCTTATGCTCTTTGAAAGACACTGTTAAAAAATGAAAAAGAAAAGACAAGCCACATCCTGGAAGAAAATATCTGCAAAACACTGACCTTATAAAGGCTTTGTATCCAGAATACGACAAGTTTTAAAAAACAATAAAAGGCAAAAGATATGGACATTTTACCAGCAAAGATACACAGGTTGCAGATGAATCAATGAAAAGATATTCAGAATCATTAGTTATTAAGGGGCTGCAAATAAAAACCGTAATAAAATAGATCTACACATCTACTTGATGACTAAAATTTAAAGACTGACAAGTTCAAGGATAAGGATGGAGCAATTAGAACTCTCATTTTGCAAGGGGTAATGCAAAATGGTAGAGTCTTTCTTATGTTGTGTGAATATATCTCAAAGTTGCATTAAAAATGAAAAAAAAAATGGCACAGCCACTTTGGAAACAATTGGCAATTGTTTATGAGATGTATAAGCCTTCCCAGTTCTAGAGAAATAAAAACATGTCCACACACAAAACTCTTTATGCATATTTAGAGCAGCTTTATTCCAAACTTCTAAAAACTAGAAACACCCTAAAATCCATCAATGGGGAATGGATAAATAAACACTACTGCATTGGTACAATGGAGTACTACTCAGCAATAAAAATGAATGAACTAATGAAATGTGGATACATGGCAACAATACGGATGAAGGCCTTATGCTAGGTGAAAAGACAGCCTTCAAAGGCTACCTGCAGACTTCCGGGGAAGATGGCAGAGTAGGGAACTACAGCACAGCTAGTGGACAGACAGAAACTGTCTGAAACAACTGTTCTGGGGCTCCAGAGGCTGGTGGAGACTATACAGCATCCAGAGAAGAGCAGGATGACGAGAAGGCTGAGAAACAGCAGAAAAGAACTTTTAGTACCTTGTTCCGTGGTGGCTGCCAGCACTCTTGCCCCACTCTCAAAGCAGGCTCCCTTGGGGTTCAGTCCCCGGCTGGCTGCAGTGGATGGAGAGTGGTGGAAGTCATCTTCCCCAAGAATGGATAAAGGGGAGGGCATGGCTGTGATTGTGGTTTTTGGTGAATGAATTTTGATCTCTTGATCCCAGCTCTGAACTGCTGTTTTGGTCTGTGTCTTATAGGAACATACACAGTCAACGTTTCAACCTAATCCCTGACAGGGTTAAAGACCTAGTGCTTTCTTAGGGCTTGGGGAAGAGTTTGCTGAAGGGTGCCATCTCCTGGGCAGGAGAGGAATCTGCAGCTTCAGGGAGCTGTCAAAAAAGGCTTTGGGGAATCTTTCCTGACCCTTTCCCCAGAGGGCTTTGGAACTGGTCTGTGGCCCCTTCGTGGGTTCCTGGTCCTGTTTTGTGTGGGAAATGCAGACATGTGAAAGTCCTCTCCAGGTGACCCTCCTTCCAGAATTTGCCTTCCAGACAAAAGCATGTAAAGACAGTGAAAGGAGAGTAAAAAAAAAATTATAGAGGCAAAACAAAAACAAACAGAACAGATCAAAATTCCTAGAGAAGGAACAGAGGAGAGGAAGCTTTCCACCGGGGGTGAGACAATTAATGTAATCTTTAAAATCTTGCCATAGGGACTTCCCCAAAGATGGGTGAATAGAATAGGTTGAGTTCACCTCTGCTCCATGGAAGAACTAGAGACGTGCCAGAAAAGTAACCAGGATGGCTGTTCCAGGATGTGAGTGACCTAAATTTTTTTTTGATGAAAAATCTGAGAAACTGTGATGCAGAGAACTGTGAGAGAGGGCTCCATCAGAACTCCACCAGGGGGCAAGAGGCCCTGCGGAGAAAACTACCTGCCACTGCAGCTAGATTGTGATATCAGCCCCCTCAACTCTGCAGCCAGGAGTCCTATGGGGAACTCAGGAGCCAAGAAATTTGCTTTCTCTGTGCACAGAGCAGACCACTCCCCCTTTTCATACAGAAGCCCGGAGCCCTCAGGAGTGGCACAGACTGGGAGGCGGGAATGAGGAAGCCAGCTGCACCATGCTGCATGCACTGTAACCCATGCCCCTGCTTATCACACCAAGCCATGTGCCCCAGCACCACACCCTACAAGCCTATACCCCTACACACCTCTTGTGCCCTACCTCATTTCCTTATAACCCCCTCAAGCCCTGACTCATGCCCCTACAACTGCCCCCAAGTTCTCTGCCTTGCACCCCTGTGCCCTGCCCTTATCCATGCACATACTTCCCTGTATCCCCGTGTTTCACACCCACATCCCCACTCTCGTGTCCCTACATCCCCATATGATGCATCACTTCCTCCTCCATCACACCATGCCTCATGCCCCAGAGCCCCAAACCCAACCCCAAGCCTTTCCTTGACCATTGCCCCATATCCTTGCACTCTGCCCCACATCATATCCTGTGACTTGCACCCCACACCACACATAGCTGGCAGGCATTTCCAGGATGGCTGTGGACAGGAGCAGGTGAAATACCCAGTCCCACAGCATAAAGTCATTCCAAGCAGAAGTCTGGGGGCCACCAGATCCATTGGGCCCAAAAGCCGAATCTCCACTAAGATGCACACTGCTCACCCCCAGCCCTTGGGGTGGAGGCTTTCAATGCACACTGAGACCAGTGGACCTGCTGGAATTGCCCAGCATCTCCATGAGCTCACTTTGCTGGCACAGTTAGGGAGAGACAGGCCTGAGGGGAAGAGGAATCCCAGTATACCATCTGCTGGGAAGAAATGGAAAGCACAGTCTAGCAAACTGCCTTTCTGTCTAGATTCAAACAGATCCCCAAACAGAGTTGCATTCCCTGCATGAGGTCCAAGCCTTAGTTTGGTGGGGAGCTACTGACAAACCAGGTATAAAAGGAGACCTCCAATGCAAACCCGAGAGAATGCAAAACCTTAGATGACTAAGGGAATTCATCTTTCAAAATAACCTTATCGAGATAAATAAATACCTCAAAGTCAATAGAAAATCACAAAGCATAGGAAGATACAAGCAGCTATGGCCCAGAAAAATGCCCAAAACACTGGAGGAGACACAGAATTTGGAACAATTAATCAAAGATTGTCATACAAGTCTCCTAAATAAATTATAGGAGTTTGCTAATGACATGAAGTATATCAAGAAGACACTAGAAGATCTTAAAGAAGGATTTGAAAGAATAAATAGAAAAATAGCAGATCTCACAGAGATGTAAGATACTGTAGGAAAATTTAAAATATACTAGAGACATGCAATAGAAGATTTGAAGAGGCAAAAGAAAGAATAAGCAAACTACAGGACAGAAAAATCGAATTTGAACACAAAAAAGATGGAAAACTTTGAATCAGTTCTCAGGGAAATGATGGACAACATGAAACACACAAGTATAAGAATTGTTGGTGTTCCAGAAAGAGAAGATAAGATAAAGGGCTAGAAAGATTAGTTGAGGAGATAATTGGGGGAAATTTCCCAAGCCTTATAAAAGACATAAACATGCAAATCAAAGAATCCCAATGAACCACAAATGGAATAAATCCAAATAGGCCTACTCCATGACACATACTAATTAGTTTGTCAAATGTTGATGAGAAGCAGGAAGTCCTGAAAGGGACAAGAGAAAAGTACTCATCACATACAAGGAAACCACAAAAGACTGAGTGCAGACTACTCAGCAGGTTCCATGGAGGTGAGAAGGCAGTGGCATCAGATATTTAAAATCCAGAAAGATAAAGACTTCCAACTAAGAATTCTTTATCCAGCAAGTTATCCTTCAAAAGTGAGGGAGAGATTAATATATTCCCAGATGAAAAAAACTGAGAGAATTTGTCAACAAAAGACTAGCTCAAAATAAACACTAAAGGGAGTTCTTTCAGCTAAATAAATAAATAAATAAAAGACAGGCGAGGGGGATCGGGAGAGGGCATAAAATTGAAGTACCAGTGAAAGTAAATTATAGGACAAAAAGAGAAAGGGGGAAAATATATGGATCTGACTAAATAAAACCAAAGGATAAGATAGTAGAGTCAAGAAATGCACTTACAGTAAGAACTCGAAATGTTAGACTAAAAAGTCATCAGTCAAAAGATACAGATTGGCAGAATGGATTAAGAAATATGATCCATCCATATACTGCACTCAAAAGATTCATCTTAGTCACAGGAATACAAATAGAAGTGAAAGGATGGAAAAAGATTTTCTCTGCAAACTGTAATCAAAATAAAGCAGGCATACATATTCTAATATCAGACAAAATAAACACTAAATGTAAAGATGTCATAACAGGCAAGGAAGGACACTACATATTAATAAAGGGGACAATGCATTAAGAAAAAATAACATCAGAAATGTTGATGCTTCCAATCAAGGAGCTCCAAAGTACATGAGGCAAACATTGGCAAAACTGAAGGGACCAATAGATATTTCAACAATAACAGTGGAAGACTTCAAGACACAACTTTCTTCTATAGATAGAACAACCAGACAGAGGATCAACAAAAAAAAATAGAGAACTTAATCTGATAAATGAATTAAACCTAACACACATATATAGATCATTACACCCCCAAACAGCAGGATATGCATTTTTCTCTAGTGCTTATGGAATGTTTTCCAGGATAGATCATATGCTGAGGCACAAAACAGGTCTTTATAAATTTAAAAAGACTAAAATTATTCAAAGCTCTTTCTCTGATCACAACAGAATAAAGCTGGAAATCAATAACCACTAAAGAACCAGGACTTTCGCAACTATATGGAGATTAAATAACACGGTCTTAAACAATCAGTGGGTCAAAGAAGAACGTGCTAGAGAAATTAGTAAATATCTGGATATGAATGAAAATAAGAATACAAAATATCAGAAGTTATGGGATGTAGCAAAGGCAGTGCTAAGAAGGAAATTTATTGCCCTAAATGCCTATATTAAAAAGGAAGAAAGAGCAAAAATCAAGGACTTAACTGTGCACCTGGAGAAACTATAGAAAGAATAGCAACTACCCCAGAAGACAGAAGAGAAATAACAAAGATTAAAGGAAAAACAAATGAATTGCAGAACAAAAAAACAATAGAAAGGATCAATAAAAGTAAAAGTTGGTTCTTTGAGAAAAATCAATAAAATCAATGGACCACTAGCAAGGCTGACAAAGAAAAAAAAAAAAGAAAGAGGGAGCAAATAAATAAAGAAAATCAGAAATGAGAGGAGAATCATTAACAAGGACCCTGAAGACATTAAAAAAAAAAAAAGTCACAAGAGGATGCAATGAGCCAAGAAACTAGACAACTACAATGAAATAGATAAATTTCTAGAGAAACACAAACAACCTACACTGACTCAAGAAGGAATAGAAGAGCTCAGCAAATCAATTGTGGTAGTTAGATTCAGTTGTCAACTTGGCCAGGTGAAGGCACCTAGTTCTGTTGCTGTGGACATGAGCCAATGGTACGTGAACCTCATCTGTTGCTGACTTGCATCTGCAGTCAACTAGGAGGCGTGCCTGCTGCAATGAATGCCATTTGACTTAATTGGATGGTGTTTAAATGAGAGAGCACAACGTAGCACAGCCCAAGCAGCTTGGCATTCCTCATCTCGGCACCTGCAGTTCAGCCTAGGCCTTTGGAGATGCAGAAAGGAATCACCCCAGGGAAAGTTGTTGGAACCCAGAGGCCTGGAGAGAAGGCCAGCAGAGATTATCTTGAGCCTTCCCACATAAGAAAGAATCTCAGATGAAAGTTAGCTGCCTTTCCTCGGAAGAACTAACAAAATAAATCCCCTTTTATTATAAGCCAATCCATCTCTGGTGTGTTGCATTCTAGCAGCTAGCAAACTAGAACATTAATCACAAGTAAAGAGATTGAAACACTCATCAAAAATCTTCCTGCAAAGAAAAGCCCAGGACCAGATGGCTTCACAGGGGAATTTTATCGAATATTCCATATATTGATCCTATGCAAACTCTTCCATAAAAAGTGAAAAAAGGAACACACCTAACTCATTTTATGAAGCTAACATTCAAATACCAAAACTGTATAAAGATGTTACAAGAAAGGAAAACTACAGGCCAATCTCCCTCATAAAGATAGTTGCAAATATTCTCAATAAAATACTAGCAAATTGAATCAGATGACACACTGAAAGAATTATACACCATGACCAAGTGCAGTGTATACCAGGAATGCAAGTGTGGTTCAACACAAGAATAAGAAACAATTAACAAATGGAAAGGGAACAAGCACATGATCTTCTCAATGATGCTGAAAAAGCATTCAACAAAATTTGGCACCTGTTTCTGATAAAAACACATCAAAAGGCAGGAACCAAAGGAAACTTTCTCAATATGATAAAGGGCATATATTGAAAAACCATAGCCAGCATCATACTCATTGGTGAGAGATCAAAAACCTTCCACCTAAAATCAGGACTGAGACAAGGATGCTTTCTGTCACTATTATTCAATATTGTGCTAGAAACTGCAGCAACAGCATTTAGGCAGGAAAAAAAGGCATAAAAGGCAGAAAGGAACAAGTGAAACTTTCGTTATTTGTAGATGGCATGACACTATACTTGGAAAATCCTGAGAAATCTATAACAAAGCTTCTTGAGCTAATAAACAAATTCAGCAAAGTGGTAGGATACATTAATGTGCAAAAGTCAGTAATATTTCTCTACATAAGCAATTGAGGAGAAAATTAAGGAAAAAATCCATTCAAAATAGCAACTAAATGAATCAAGTCTCAAGGAATAAATTTAACAAGGGATATAAAGGGTCTGGACACAGAAAACTATAAAACATTGCTGAAGGAAATCAAAGATCTAAATAGGCAGAAAGACATTCCCTGCACATGGATAGAAAGGTTAAATGTAGTTAAGATGTCAATTCTATCCAAATTGATCTACAGATTCCACACAATACCAGTCAAAGTTCAACTACCTACTTTGAAGTCCTGGAAAAGCTAGTTATCAAATTCATTTAGAAGGGAAAGAGACCTTGAATAGCTAAAAATATCCTTAAAAAGAAGAATGATGTGGAGAGGCTAACACTTCCTGATTTTAAAATTTATTATAAAACCACAGTGGTCAAAACAGCATGGTACTGGCCCAAAGATAGTGGTATTGAGCAGTGAAATCAAATCAAGAGTGTAGAGATAGACCACCATATTTCTGGTCAAATGATTTTGACAAGGGCCCCAGTCCACTGAACTGTGAAAGAATAGCCTCTTCAATAAATGGGGATGGGAGAACTGGATATCAATAGCTGAAAGAATGAAAGAGTATCTTTACCTTACATCCTAAACAAAAATTAACTGAAAGTGGACCAAAGAACTAAATATAAGAGCCAGTACCATAAAACTTCTAGAAGAAAATGTAGGGAAACATCCTCAAGACCTAATAATAGGAGACAATTTCATAAACTTTAGACCCAAAGCACAGTGATGAAAGAAAAAAAATAGATAAATAGGAACTTCTCAAAATCAAATGCTTCTCTACCTCAAAGGACTGTCAAAAAAGGTGAAAAGACAGCCAACTCAATGGGAGAAAACATTTGGAAACCATAGCAAATAAAAGTTTGAAATCCTGTATGCATAAAGAAATCATACAACTCAACAACAAAAGAACAAATAACTCTATTTAAAAATGGGCTAAAGATATGGACAAATTTTTCTGAAGAACAAATACAGACTGCTAAAAGCACATGAAGAGATGTTCATCTTCATTAGTTAAAGGGAGATGCAAATCAAGACTGTAATGAGATATCACCTCACACCTTTAAGAATTGCTGCTATTAAGCAGGAAGTTACAAATGTTAGAGAGGATGTGGAGAAACTGGAACACTTATTCACCGCTGGTGTGAATGTATACTGAATGGTACACCCACTGTGGAAGGCGGTTTAGTGGTTCCTTAGAAAATTAAATATAGGGTTGTCCTATGAACTGGCAATACCACTACTCGGTATATACCCAGAAGAACTGAAAGCAGTGACACAAATAGATATTTGTACGCCAATGTTCATAGTGGCATTATTCACAATTGCCAAAGATGGAAACAATCGAAACACCCATCAACAGATGAAGGGATAAATGAAATGTGGTATGTACATACAGTGGAATATTATGCAGCAGTAAGGAGAAATTAAATCCTGAAGCATATGGCAACATGGATGGACCTTGAGGACATAAAACTGAGTGAAATAAGCCAGACGCAGAAAGATAGATGCTGTATGATTTTGCTTTTATGACCTTGGTAAAGGTAAACTCAGAGGCTTATAAAGTAGGGAACCTAGAAATACACGAAAGTAAAGATGAGTGAATAGTTAGCCAATGAGGTTGAACTTAAATATAAGGAAATGGATAGAAGTAAAGGAAGCTCATTAGCAGGGTTATAAGTAATATTGCCATATTGAAGGTGAGCATGATTGAAAGGGGTTGAATAGAGCAGTATAGCCCACCAATTAACTCTACAGACATAAGTTCTTGCATGAACTATTTCAAAAGTATGAATCTTCTACAAAGAATCAGTATTAGGGGGATATAGGGGGGATACTATTATTGCGTGCTATGTTCTATATTTAACAGGAAGACATCAACAGTACCACAGCAGTAGGAGGGGTAAATAATTGGGGGGTGGGACTAGAGTTAAGGGCAGGTTTGGATTTTCTATTTGATGAGAGTGTATTAATCTGTTATCTTTCTCTTTGGAGCAGTGAAAATTGTCTAAAATTGGAGTGATGATGATTGTACAACTAAATGTGGATAACGTGAGACATGGATCATTTATTTTGGACATTACCCATGATATCCAATGGGTGGAAGTGGTTGAAGGATACACTAACTGAGAAACAGAACAGCAAACTGTGGTATATACAGTTGTGATGGAATATTGTGTGGCTACAGAAAGGAACAAAGTCATGAGGCACGCAATGAGGTGAATGAACCTTGTGGACATTATGTGGTGCAAAATAAGCCAGAAACAAAAGGTCAAATATTATATGACCTCTTTTAGAAAATACTTACAAGAAAATTGGGGCTTAGACTGTAAACTCTTATAGCAGTTACATTTAGTATGGAGCTTTAAATTTTATTTCTAGATTGTGAGATGCTGTGCTATATAAGTAAAACCTGGTATTTCTCTGGAACTTTGGGTACCTGGGTAACACCCAAGACTCAGAGTAGGAATTCTGCAGCTCTGAAAGTCAGCATTGCTATATGAAACTGTTAAACCATAAAAAGAGATCAACCTTCATTTAGAAATAAGAATGAAATCAATCCGGTGGGACTAAGGTAAATCAGAAAACAGGGGTAAAAAAGACATTATCTGTATTTTGAAACTTTGTCTACTGTATGAGACTAAAGGAAGACAGCTTTATTTTGTCCAAAACCTAAATTTTCTGTACCATGTAATCTAAGTCAACTTGTCTGGATAGCTCATTTAAAAAATCCAAACACATGGTGCCCAGAAGGGGAATGAGGGCTTGTAATTCTGTATAACTTAATGTAATACCTGGATACATTCCAGAGTATGTTGGGCAGATAATTTGAAAGTACTGGCAAAATCCTTTGAACAACTGGAGAAAAAATATGGAAGTATTAAACTTTCCCACCTGGGAAACCCCTGATACTATTTCAAACATTAAGGACTCCAAAGTCAGTAGGCCAAGCCCTTGATCTTGAGACTTGCTCTTATGAAATTTATTTCTGTAGTGGAGCAGCTAAGCCTACCTATAGTTAAGCCTAAGAGTTACTTCCAGAAAACCTCTTTTATTACTCAGAATGTAGTCTCTTTCTCTCTAAACCCAACTTGCAAGGAAAATCATTACCCTTCCCCGCATTGGAACATGACATCCAGGGGTGAAAGTCTCCCTGGCAATATGAGATATGACTCCCAGGGATGAGCCTGGCCCTGGCACGATGGGATCAACAACAGCTTCCAAAGGGGGATAAGAAATGTAACAAAATAAGTAATCAGTGGCTTAGAGAGTTCAAATAGAGAGACTCTTCTGGAGGCTACTCTTATAATATTAGCTTCAGCCAGATATTGCTACGTGCAATGGTCTGCCAAACCCCAACCGATACTATTCCTTTTAGCCCTAAAGAACACCTAGGGCTCTATCTGAAATTGTACAAACGTTTTGCATACTTAGATGGCTTTCCATAAACCTAAAACCTCCAGATGGTTTCTAGGTCAGATAAGTCCTGAAACCCAGAGGGACCAGTCTCTCTCAGAACACCAACTAGTTCCATCCTCCTATCTCTTCTATTCATGTTATTGACATCCTTTTCCAACATGATAAAGTCAGAATGGGTATACCCCTAAAGATTGGAATAAGGATCAAAGGAGAAGGAGGAGGAGTTATAACAAAAAAGATAGGATTTAATAAATGAGCATGACTGCTGAATTATTATATTGATATTCTTTTAGTCTCCAGTGTCTTGAAGCAGCTAGAAGGAAAAGCCTGCAATCATGAAACTGTATCCCACACAAAACCTTAAAATCTGTTCTATAATGCTTATTATGATATACTGTGAAATTTATTGCTTTTTTGCATATATTATATTTCACAATAAAAAGAAATATGCTTGAAAAGAAGAAAGAAATTGTGCTGTATACCCAGGGGAAGAATCGGATGAAGAGGTGAAAAAATCTGATCAGCTAAATAAGGGCAACTCTAAAGGTCTAGAAATGTCAAAGAAGAGCCTTGGCACAAAGCCAATCAGCAATAAAACCTTAGGTAAGAGAGAGAAACTGACCTTCGAGTAAACTCAAGATAATCAGATGCCTAGGTATCAGCAAAAAATTATATGCCATACTAAGATAGGAAGATATGGCCCAATCAGAGAACAAATTAAAACTTCAGAAGAGACAAACAATTTGAAACAATTAATCAAAGATATTCTGACAAGTCTAAATCAATTCAAGGAGATGAAGGAAAATATGCCTAAAAGAGACCAAAGATAGTAAGAAGACACTGGGTGAGCCAAAAGAAGAATTTGAAAGGGTGAAAGAAATGGAGCACAGCTGATGGGAATGAAAGGCACAATAGAAGAGATTGTATACTAGATTGTACACATAAAAGAATGGATCTGAACAGGCAGAAAAAGAATCAGTAACTAGAAGATAGGGAAATTGAAAACTTACAGATAGAAGAAGATAGAGAAAACAATAGTAAAAATTGAACAGGGCCCTAGGGAACTGAATAACCGTACAAAATGCACAAACATATGCATCACTGGTGTCCCAGAATGAGAAGGGAAGGGTACAGAAAGAATATTCGAGGAAATAATGGTCCAATCTTTCCCAGCTATTATGAAAGTATATGTAAATATACATGAGCAGGAAGTGCAATGTATTCCACACAGAATAAATCCTAAAAGACCTGACTGAAACAAATACTAATCAGAATGTCAAATACCAAAGCTAAAGAAGGGATCTTGAAAGCAGCAACATAAAAGTGATTCATCACACACAAGAGAACTGCAATAAGATTAATTTCTTATTTCTTATCAGAAACCATGGAGATGAGAAGGTAGTGGTATGCAATATTAAAGGTACTGAAAGATAAAGACTGCCACCCAAGAATTCTTTATCTGGCAAAATATCCTTCAAAAATGAGACAGTTTAGAATACTCACAGATAAAGAGAGATTTATAGAGTTTGTCAACAAGAGATCAGCCCAACAAGAAATGTTAACGGAAATTCTGCAGGTTGAAAGGAAAAGACAGGAGACAGAGGCCTAGGGGAGAGCGTAAAAATGAAAATTATCACTAAGGATAATTAAAAGGGTAAAAAGAGGGAAAAAAATAAGGTATGACATATAAAAACCAAAGGAAAAGTGGTTGGAGTAACTACTGGTTTACAATAATGTTAATGGATTAAATTCCCCAATTAAAAGAGACAGATTAGCAAAATAGGGTTTTAAAAAAGTGATCCATCTATGTTTTCTAATAAGAGACTTGCCTTAGACCAAAGGACACAAATAGGTTGAAAGAGAAATGTCGGGAAAAAAGGTATTTCACACAAACAGTAACGAAAAAAGAGCTGGCTTAGCTATACTAATATTGGACAAAATAGGCTTTAAATATAAAACTGTTAGAAAAGGCAAAGATGGACACTATATATTAATAAAGGAGTAATCCACCAAGAAGAAATAATCATAAATATACATGTACCTAATCAGCATGCCTCAAAATTCATGAAACAACACTGGCAGTACTGAAGGGAGAACTAAGCATCTCTACAAGAATAGTTGGAGACTTGAAAGATACCACTCTCATCAATTGATAGAACAGCTAGACAGAAGATCAATATGAAAACAGGTAACTTGAATAATATGATAAATGAACTAGCCTAAAATAGAATACATATACAGTACATTTCACCCCAAGACAACAGGATACAATTTCTTCACCAGTAACCATAGCTTTATCTTCAAGAAAGACCAGGTTATGGGTTCACAAAACAAATCTCAATAAATTTTAAAAGATTAAAATTATATGAAGCACTTTCTCTGATCATAATGGAATGAAGCTGGAAATCAACAATAGGAAGAGAACTGCAAAATTCACAAATGTAAGGAGGTTAAACAGCACAGACTTAAACAATCATTGAGTCAAAGAAGAAATTGCAAGAGAAATCAGTAAATATCTTAAGACAAGTGAAAACGAAAGACAACATATCAAAACTTAAGGGATAACTTGGAATATGTCATTGGTAACAGAGACCAACAGGACTTAGAAACAGGGTAAGATAATGGGTAATTGGAGCTGATGGAATACAGACTGTGCAATAGGACTAGATACAAAAACTCAAAAATGGACAGCACAATAATACCTAATTGTAAAGTAATCATGTTAAAACACTGAATGAAGCTGCATCTGAGCTATAGGGTTTTTTTTTTGTTTGTCTGTTTGTTTGTTTGTGTCTTTTTTTTTACTATTATTATTATTTTTATTTTTTTCTCTATATTAACATTCTATATCTTTTTCTGTTGTTTTGCTAGTTCTTTTCCTAAATCGATGCAAATGTACTAAGAAATGATGATCATGCATCTATGTGATGATGTTAAGAATTACTGATTGCATATGTAGAATGGAATGATTTCTAAATGTTGTGTTAATTTCTTTTTTTTCTTTAATTAATAAAAAAAAAAAACAAGGGATACAGTGAAAGCAATGTTGAGAGGGAAATTTGTAACCCTAAATGCCTACCTTAAAAAAGAAGAAAGAGCTAAAAATCAACAACCTTAATGCACTCCTAGAGAAAATAGAAAAAAAATAGCCATCTAATCTCAAAGGAAGTAGAAGGAAAAAATAGCAAAGGTTAGAACAGAAATAAATGATTTTGAGAATAAAGAAAACAATAGAATTAACAAAACCAAGAGTTGGTTCTTTGAAAGAATCAGTATAATTGACAAACCCTTAGCTGGACTGAGAATGAAAAACACAGAGAAGATGCAAATAAAATCAGAAATGAGAGGGGAGATATTACTACTAATCACACAGAAATTAAAAGGATCATAAGAGGATACTATGAACAATTGTATAGACAACCAAGATGAAATTGATAACTTCCTCAAAACACACAAAAAAACACATTTTAACTCCAGTCCCAGCTCGGTAATATTTTGAAGGGGACACGACACAATCTTGCATGAGCCAATGAACAAGAGAAGAATTCAGAGACTGACAAGGACT
Organism: Tamandua tetradactyla; assembly: GCF_023851605.1. Lineage (NCBI taxonomy): Eukaryota > Metazoa > Chordata > Mammalia > Pilosa > Myrmecophagidae > Tamandua > Tamandua tetradactyla. The sequence goes on along the minus strand of NC_135330.1, from coordinate 107,106,992 downwards.
GGGGCCTTTCAGGCATTAAGGAAACGGACTCCACTGAGAAAGAAGGGTCCCTTTTACCAGGGGCACAAGCTGCAGGCCCTCCACAGCAGCTGGTTCCAAAATTGTCATTGGTATGTATAATTCCAGACCATGATGCCTGAGGAATCTGAGCACTTAAGTAACTTTGGCTCTGTCAGATCAGGGTTTCTGAAGTTGCCCACTTGCAATTATTCCCAGGTATGGAAACACCTAGAGGCATCCCAGTGAATTCCCTTACCATTCAGGCATACCCCCCCTGCCTCCACAATAACCCAATCTCCTCATGATAATCAGGTGACTCCTCTTTGTCTTTGCTCTACTGGCATGAGGAATCCCATATGACCATATGCCCCAGTGGACCATCTCTTTAGAGTTAACGTAATGCTTACTATGTGTGCTGGTTTGAAAGGATTTATGTACCCTTAAAAAGGCATGTTTTAATCCTAATCAATCTTGTGGGAGCAGTGGTTTCTTCTAATCCCTATTCAGTACTATAGGTTGTGAACTTAATTAGGTTATCTCGACAGAGATGTGACTCAATTAATTGTGAGTATTAAACTTGATTAGATGGAGACATGTCTCCACCCATTCTACGTAGATTTTGATTAGTTTATTGGAATCCTTTGGAGATGAAGAAGGAAAATGCCTCCTGGGGAACTTCATGAAACAAAAGTCCTGGAGAAAAAGCTAAGCAGACCCTGCTGTATTCGCCATGTGCCCCACCAGCTGAAAGAGAACCCCTGAATGTCACCAGCTTTCTTGAACCAAGGTATCTTTCCCTGGAGGCCTTGGATTGGACATTTCTATATATATGTCTTAATTTGGACAATTTCACAGCTTTAGAACTGTAAACTAGCAACTTATTAAATTCCCCTTTTTAAAAGATGTTCCATTTCTGATATATTGCATTCTGGCAGCTGGAAAACTAGAACACCATGTTTCCTAAAAGAAGCACTCCCCATGTCCCAACTGGAAACCCAAATTTCTAGTCTAGCAGACCCTAAAATGGTGGGACAGAAAGCACGGATTCCGCAAGGGGGTCTCTGGGAGTGATGGTGTGAGAAGCCACTCCTAATTTAATCCTTTTGGTTCCTAAACCCGTTAATACCTCCTCTTGAAGGCATTGCAACATGTAAGGGCTATTGATTCAGACCATCTGTAGAATTCTGAAGGACAACACCCATTTCTTTCAGGGTGCCATCCCCAGCCTGGCCCTTTCACTGCACCTTTAACAGACCATTCCAAATAACTCCCAGCCTGGCAGCTTCCAGATGCTGTGGTGCATGGTGCGGCCAGAGGATACATAGTCATATACTCCTTTTCTCAGCGTCCTTCACCAGAAAGCATCTCTGTGGGTCCAGGAAATGTTATGTGGCATCTCCAAAAGGTAAACCAGACACTGTGAGTGCACAGATATTTGTCAAATGCTAACTGCATTTCATAAGCCCATGCATCCCCTTCTACCTGTATCCTATCCAAATCCACTGTTAATGCAAAAAAAAAAAATTACACCATAACTAGCACACTGTCACCAGCAATGGGATTTGCTTATTGCCATTTGACGAGCAAGTAATGTAGCTCCAGAATCTGTCCTAAGGATCTGTTTCCTAGGATCACTTTTGGCACCAATTATCTTAGATCGGTTTCCCCCAGGGACAGACCCTGAGATAAGCTTTTTGTTTGTTTGTTTGTTTTACATATGTACCAATATATTTTAATGTTATCCTGTAATACGTTTTACTTAGTAACATGCTCTTTTTGAACATAATGTGAACTTTTCATATCATTAGCATTTCTACTCCAACATCATTTTTTAAAAATATTTTCATTGACAAATCTTCACATGCATATAGTTGTGAAGATACATACATATATATATATATATACACATATATACATATTTATATACATATATACATATACATACATGTATATACATATACACACATATATGCATAGATACACATATACATGTATGTATATATACATTTTATATATACATATACATGGTGTACATATATACATATACGTGTATAAACTGCACAGCTAAGTGATGATATTGTGAGTCTGATTGTACACCATGTATATGTATATGTATATAGAAAACGTATATAAACTGCACTGAGCAGCCTCTGATTCATATTAATCACACAGTAAATGCTGTTAATTATTATTCATATAGTGTTATTCATTTTCTAAATATGGAGCATCACCATAAAATCATGGTGATCATTTTTAGCACATTTGCACTGAGATAGGTTTTTGAGGGTGGGCAGCTCATTGTAGAGTTGATACTCAGAAATGCTGGAAAGGGACTGGGGAGAGAGAGGGAATGATGGCAAGGCTGTCAATAGATGGTACATTCTTTTTTTTTTTTTTTTTTTTTTTTTTTATGGTGCACATATTTTTTTTTTATTAATTAAAAAAAGAATTAACAAAACAATTAGAAATCATTTCAATGTACATGTACAATCAGTAATTCTTAATAACATCACATAGTTGCATATTCATCATTTCTTAGTACATTTGCATCGATTTAGAAAAAGAAATAAAAAGACAACAGAATAAGAATTAAAACAATAATAGAAAGAAAAAAAAACAAAAAAAACAAAAACAAAAAACCTATACCTCACATGCAGCTTCATTCAGTGTTTTAACATAATTGCATTACAATTGGGTAGTATTGTGCTGTCCATTTCTGAGTTTTTATATCCAGTCCCGTTGTACAGTCTGTATCCCTTCATCTCCAATTATCCCTTCTCTCTTTTTTTTTTTTTAATTAACGGAAAAAAAGAAATTAACCCAACATTTAGAGATCATACCATTCTACACATGCAATCATTAATTCTTAACATCATCACATAGATGCATGATCATCCTTTCTTAGTACATTTGCATTGGTTTAGAAGAACTAGCAACATAACCGAAAAAGATATAGAATGTTAATATAGAGAAAAAAATAAAAGTAATAATAGTAAAATCAAAACAAAACAACACAAAACAAAACAAAAACCTATAGCTCAGATGCAGCTTCATTCAGTGTTTTAACATGATTACTTTACAATTAGGTATTATTGTGCTGTCCATTTTTGAGTTTTTGTATCTAGTCCTGTTGCACAGTCTGTATCCCTTCAGCTTCAATTACCCATTGTCTTACCCTGTTTCTAACTCCTGCTGAACTCTGTTACCAATGACATATTTCAAGTTTATTCTCGAATGTCCGTTCACATCAGTGGGACCATACAGTATTTGTCCTTTAGTTTTTGGCTGGATTCACTCAGCATAATATTCTCTAGGTCCATCCATGTTATTACATGGTTCATAAGTTTATCTTGTCTTAAAGCTGCATAATATTCCATCGTATGTATATACCACAGTTTGTTTAGCCACTCTTCTGTTGATGGAGATTTTGGCTGTTTCCATCTCTTTGCAATTGTAAATAATGCTGCTATAAACATTGGTGTGCAAATGTCCGTTTGTGTCTTTGCCCTTAAGTCCTTTGAGTAGATACCTAGCAATGGTATTGCTGGGTCGTATGGCAGTTCTATATTCAGCTTTTTGAGGAACCGCCAAACTGCCTTCCACAGTGGTTGCACCCTTTGACATTCCCACCAACAGTGGATAAGTGTGCCTCTTTCTCCGCATCCTCTCCAGCACTTGTCATTTTCTGTTTTGTTGATAATGGCCATTCTGGTGGGTGTGAGATGATATCTCATTGTGGTTTTGATTTGCATTTCTCTAATGGCCAGGGACATTGAGCATCTCTTCATGTGCCTCTTGGCCATCCGTATTTCCTCTTCTGAGAGGTGTCTGTTCAAGTCTTTTTCCCATTTTGTAATTGGGTTGGCTGTCTTTTTGTTGTTGAGATGAACAATCTCTTTATAAATTCTGGATACTAGACCTTTATCTGATATATCATTTCCAAATATTGTCTCCCATTGTGAAGGCTGTCTTTCTACTTTCTTGATGAAGTTCTTTGATGCACAAAAGTGTTTAATTTTGAGGAGTTCCCATTTATTTATTTCCTTCTTCAGTGCTCTTGCTTTAGGTTTAAGGTCCATAAAACCGCCTCCAGTTGTAAGATCCATAAGATATCTCCCTACATTTTCCTCTAACTGTTTTATGGTCTTAGACCTAATGTTTAGATCTTTGATCCATTTTGAGTTAACTTTTGTATAGGGTGTGAGAGATGGGTCTTCTTTCATTCTTTTGCATATGGATATCCAGTTCTCTAGGCACCATTTATTGAAGAGACTGTTCTGTCCCAGGTGAGTTGGCTTGACTGCCTTATCAAAGATCAAATGTCCATAGATGAGAGGGTCTATATCTGAGCACTCTATTCGATTCCATTGGTCGATATATCTATCTTTATGCCAATACCATGCTGTTTTGACCACTGTGGCTTCATAATATGCCTTAAAGTCAGGCAGCGCGAGACCTCCAGCTTCGTTTTTTTTCCTCAAGATGTTTTTAGCAATTCGGGGCACCCTGCCCTTCCAGATAAATTTGCTTATTGGTTTTTCTATTTCTGAAAAATAAGTTGTTGGGATTTTGATTGGTATTGCATTGAATCTGTAAATCAATTTAGGTAGGATTGACATCTTAACTATATTTAGTCTTCCAATCCATGAACACGGTATGCCCTTCCATCTATTTAGGTCTTCTGTGATTTCTTTTAGCAGTTTTTTGTAGTTTTCTTTATATAGGTTTTTTGTCTCTTTAGTTAAATTTATTCCTAGGTATTTTATTCTTTTAGTTGCAATTGTGAATGGGATTCGTTTCTTGATTTCCCCCTCAGCTTGTTCCTTACTAGTGTATAGAAATGCTACAGATTTTTGAATGTTGATCTTGTAACCTGCTACTTTGCTGTACTCATTTATTAGCTCTAGTAGTTTTGTTGTGGATTTTTCCGGGTTTTCGACGTATAGTATCATATCGTCTGCAAACAGTGATAGTTTTACTTCTTCCTTTCCAATTTTGATGCCTTGTATTTCTTTTTCTTGTCTAATTGCTCTGGCTAGAACCTCCAACACAATGTTGAATAATAGTGGTGATAGTGGACATCCTTGTCTTGTTCCTGATCTTAGGGGGAAAGTTTTCAATTTTTCCCCATTGAGGATGATATTAGCTGTGGGTTTTTCATATATTCCCTCTATCATTTTAAGGAAGTTCCCTTGTATTCCTATCTTTTGAAGTGTTTTCAACAGGAAAGGATGTTGAATCTTGTCGAATGCCTTCTCTGCATCAATTGAGATGATCATGTGATTTTTCTGCTTTGATTTGTTGATATGGTGTATTACATTAATTGATTTTCTTATGTTGAACCATCCTTGCATACCTGGGATGAATCCTACTTGGTCATGATGTATAATTCTTTTAATGTGTTGTTGGATACGATTTGCTAGAATTTTATTGAGGATTTTTGCATCTGTATTCATTAGAGAGATTGGTCTGTAGTTTTCTTTTTTTGTAATATCTTTGCCCGGTTTTGGTATGAGGGTGATGTTGGCTTCATAGAATGAATTAGGTAGTTTTCCCTCCACTTCGATTTTTTTGAAGAGTTTGAAGAGAATTGGTACTAATTCTTTCTGGAACGTTTGGTAGAATTCACATGTGAAGCCATCTGGTCCTGGACTTTTCTTTTTAGGAAGCTTTTGAATGACTAATTCAATTTCTTTACTTGTGATTGGTTTGTTGAGGTCATCTATGTCTTCTTGAGTCAAAGTTGGTTGTTCATGTCTTTCCAGGAACCCGTCCATTTCCTCTAAATTGTTGTATTTATTAGCGTAAAGTTGTTCATAGTATCCTGTTATTACCTCCTTTATTTCTGTGAGGTCAGTAGTTATGTCTCCTCTTCCATTTCTGATCTTATTTATTTGCATCCTCTCTCTTCTTCTTTTTGTCAATCTTGCTAAGGGCCCATCAATCTTATTGATTTTCTCATAGAACCAACTTCTGGCCTTATTGATTTTCTCTATTGTTTTCATGTTTTCAATTTCATTTATTTGTGCTCTAATCTTTGTTATTTCTTTCCTTTTGCTTGCTTTGGGGTTAGCTTGCTGTTCTTTCTCCAGTTCTTCCAAATGGATAGTTAATTCCTGAATTTTTGCCTTTTCTTCTTTTCTGATATAGGCATTTAGAGCAATAAATTTCCCTCTTAGCACTGCCTTTGCTGCGTCCCATAAGTTTTGATATGTTGTGTTTTCATTTTCATTCGCCTCGAGGTATTTACTAATTTCTCTTGCAATTTCTTCTTTGACCCAGTCGTTGTTTAGGAGTGTGTTGTTGAGCCTCCACGTATCTGTGAATTTTCTGGCACTCTGCCTATTATTGATTTCCAACATCATTCCTTTATGGTCCGAGAAAGTGTTGTGTAAGATTTCAATCTTTTTAAATTTGTTAAGACTTGCTTTGTGACCCAGCATATGGTCTATCTTTGAGAATGATCCATGAGCACTTGAGAAAAAGGTGTATCCTGCTGTTGTGGGATGTAATGTCCTATAAATGTCTATTAAGTCTAGTTCATTTATAGTAATATTCAGATTCTCTATTTCTTTGTTGATCCTCTGTCTAGATGTTCTGTCCCTTGATGAGAGTGGTGAGTTGAAGTCTCCAACTATTATGGTATATGAGTCTATTTCCCTTTTCAGTGTTTGCAGTATATTCCTCACGTATTTTGGGGCATTCTGATTCGGTGCGTAAATATTTATGATTGTTATGTCTTCTTGTTTAATTGTTCCTTTTATTAGTATATAGTGTCCTTCTTTGTCTCTTTTAACTGTTTTACATTTGAAGTCTAATTTGTTGGATATTAGTATAGCCACTCCTGCTCTTTTCTGGTTGTTATTTGCATGAAATATCTTTTCCCAGCCTTTCACTTTCAACCTATGTTTATCTTTGGGTCTAAGATGTGTTTCCTGTAGACAGCATATAGAAGGATCCTGTTTTTTAATCCATTCTGCCAATCTATGTCTTTTGATTGGGGAATTCAGTCCATTGACATTTAGTGTTATTACTGTTTGGATAATATTTTCCTCTAACATTTTGCCTTTTGTATTATATATATCATATCTGATTTTCCTTCTTTCTACACTCTTTTCCATATCTCTCTCTTCTGTCTTTTTGTATCTGACTCTAGTGCTCCCTTTAGTATTTCTTGCAGAGCTGGTCTCTTGGTCACAAATTCTTTCAGTGACTTTTTGTCTGAGAATGTTTTAATTTCTCCCTCATTTTTGAAGGATAATTTTGCTGGATATAGGAGTCTTGGTTGGCAGTTTTTCTCTTTTAGTATTTTAAATATATCATCCCACTGTCTTCTAGCTTCCATGGTTTCTGCTGAGAAATCTACACAAAGTCTTATTGGGTTTCCCTTGTATGTAATGGATTGTTTTTCTCTTGCTGCTTTCAAGATCTTCTCTTTCTCTTTGACCTCTGACATTCTAACTAGTAAGTGTCTTGGAGAACGCCTATTTGGGTCTAATCTCTTTGGGGTGCGCTGCACTTCTTGGATCTGTAATTTTAGGTCTTTCATAAGAGTTGGGAAATTTTCAGTGAAAATTTCTTCCATTAGTTTTTCTCCTCCTTTTCCCTTCTCTTCTCCTTCTGGGACACCCACAACACGTATATTTGTGCGGTTCATCTTGTCCTTGAGTTCCCTGATACCCTGTTCAAATTTTTCCATTCTTTTCCCGATAGTTTCTGTTTCTTTTTGGGATTCAGATGTTCCATCCTCCAAATCACTAATTCTATCTTCTGTCTCTTTAAATCTATCATTGTAGCTATCCATTATTTTTTCTATGTTTGCTACTTTATCCTTCACTTCCATAAGTTCTGCGATTTGTTTTTTCAGTTTTTCTATTTCTTCTTTATGTTCAGCCCATGTCCTCTTCATGTCCTCCCTCAATTTATCGATTTCATTTTTGAAGAGGTTTTCCATTTCTGTTCGTATATTCAGGATTAGTTGTCTCAGCTCTTGTGTCTCATTTGAGCTATTGGTTTGTTCCTTTGACTGGGCCATATTCTCAATCTTTTGAGTGTGGAAAGTTATCTTCTGCTGCTGGCGTCTGGGCATTTATTCAGATTTCTCTTGGTGTTGGACACAGCAAGGTTGTAATATTTTTCTGTGAAATCTCTGGGTTCTGTTTTTCTTATCCTGCCCAGTAGGTGGCGCTCGTGGCACACGTTTGTCTGCGGGTCCCACCAGTAAAAGGTGCTGTGGGACCTTAAACTTTGGAAAACTCTCGCCGTCCGGGGGGTTCGCTAGCCGAAACGGCTTGAGCCGGCCCGGGGTCCGAACGCAGGGAGGGTTGCTGGTCGCCGCAGCCAGGGAAAGAGCCCGTCCGAATTTCCTAGTCGGCCCTGGGCAACAAGCGTGGCGGGAGGGCGCCAGCCGCAGCGGCCCGCCCGAGAGAGTGCACGTTCCCCGGGAGTCACGGGTTTGGAAGGGGCCTCCCCCACCCGTCACCGTTCTCCGCGGCCTGGGGGTTTCCGATCCAATTCTCTCAGTTGGTCCGGGGGCTGCGCGTGGTGTGGGCGCCAGCCGTCTTTGTTTCAGGGGACCGCCTCTCCAATTCTCCCAGCCGGCCCGGGAAGGGGGAAGGGAGTAACTCTGGCCGCTTGCCACCCCGCCCGGTAAGGCCCGCGCGCCTCGGCGATCTCACCCGAGCTGCTTCTCTCAGCCAGCCAGCCGTTCCAGGATGGGGTACGCTGTCTTTTTTATCTCTGTTGTGGCTTTGGGCGCTTTCTGTATCGTTTCTACTCCCCTAGTAGGTGTCCTGGAGAAGAAACTAAGATCCGCGCGTCTTACTAAGCCGCCATCTTCCAGGAAGTCCAGATGGTACATTCTTGTATTAGTTAGGATTCTCCAGAGAAACAGAATCAACAGGGAACACTCACAAATATAAAATTTATAAAAGGGTCTCATGTGACCACGGGAATGCAGAGTCCAAAATCCGCAGAGTAGGCTGTGAAGCAGACGATTCCGATGGAGGGTCTGGACGAACTCCACAGGAGAGGCTCGCCAGCCGAAACAGGGAGCCTGTCTCTTCTGAATCCTCCTTACAAGGCTCTCAGTGATTAGATTAAGCATCAACTCATTGCAGAAGACATACCCCTTTGGCTGATTACAAATGGAATCAGCTGTGGATGCAGCTGACATGATCATGATTTAATTCTATGAAATGTCCTCATTGCAACAGACAAGCCAGCACTTGCCCAATCACCACTTGGCCAAGTTGACACATGAACTTGACCATGACAATTCTCAAGCTGGTAATGTCAGCTATGGGCAACTGGAGCTGATTCCATTGGGCAGCTGTGGTGGGTATGTAGTGTGCTTGTCTGAGTTGTCCCTTCTGAGAGCTGAGGGAGCCCCATCAAGCATTGGTAGAGCTCTGTCCCTGGAGAGAGAGAAAGTCTGTTAACTCCTCAGTACTTGCAACTTAACATGGATGCATAGGAGCAGCAAAAACTTAAAAAAAAAATTTTTTTTGTTTTCAAAGAATGTCATCAGTCAAGAATCACAGGTACATGCAATTGGAAGTTGATCCTGCATGCACAGAAGTGGGAAAAGCTGAGGTGCTATGGTGTGTGTGTGTGTGTGTGTGTGTGTGTGTGTGTGTGTGTGTGAGCATGCGTGCACTGCAACATGGAATAACACTATATGAATAATAATTAACAGCATTTTTGTGTGATTAATATGAACCAGAGACTGCTCGGTGCAGTTCATATGCATTTTCTGATCTATTTCTCACACCACTCCTATATGGTAGAAGTTGCCTATTATCCTTATTTTCCACATGAAGAAAGTGAGACTCAGAGATGCTATGTAAATTTCCCAAGGTCACTCAGCCAGTAAGTGAAGACGCTAGGATTCAAAATCAGTAAGCCTTTGCTTTTCCAGAACATGGAGAAATTTGCTGTAATTGACAGTAAGGCACCAACAGACTCAGTTTGAGGATATAAATTTTCTTTAATGGCAAAAAAATTGGACCTTATGGAAGCAACCAAACAAAGCAGAGAAACCACAGGGTGTGTGTTCTAGTTTGCTAGCTGCTGGAATGCAATATACCAGAAATGGAATGGCTTTTAAAAAGGGGAATTTAATGAGTTGCTGGTTTACAGATCTAAGGTCGAGAAAATGTCCCAATTAAAACAAGTCTATAGAAATGTCCAATCAAAGGCATCCAGGGAAAGATACCTTGGTTCAAGAAGGCCGATGAAGTTCAGGGTCTCTCTCTCAAGTGAGACGGCACATGGTGAACACAGTCAGGGCTTCTCTCTCGGCTGGAAGGGCACATGGTGAATATGGTGTCATCTGCTAGCTTTGTCTCCTGGCTTCCTGTTTCGTGAAGCTCCCCGGGAGGCGTTTTCCTTCTTCATCTCCAAAGGTCGCTGGCTGGTGGACTCTCTGCTTCGTGGTGCTGCAGGATTCTCTGCTCTCTCTGAATCTCTCTCTCCAAAATGTTTCCTCTTTTATAGAGCTTCAGAAACTAATCAAGACCCACTCAAATGGGTGGAGACATGTCATCCCCTAATCCAGTTTAACAACCATTCTTGACTAAATCACATCAACCAAGGAGATGATCTCATTACAGTTTCAAACATACAGTATTGAATAGAGATTATTCTACCTTTATGAAATGGGATTTATATTAAAACATGGCTTTTCTTAGGGGGCATGCTTCCTTTCAAACCAGCTCAGTGTGCTCCTGTAAGGGGCTAGTTTCTTCCTGGGGATTCATGACTGCACATAAGAACCCCTATCTGGAATTAGGTCTTCGGCAAACATGAGAAGCTACCCTGTGCCATTCTTATGGGATTTTTAGAATTTCCTTCTTTCACGTCCCACCCTTATCCTATGCAAAGTGATTCTAGAGTCTCTGTATATCTATTTACTTTTCACTATACTAAAATGGTAGAGAGAAAATACATCATGTTGCTGAGGATTGATTGTGAGACTGAATGAACCAAAGGTCAATTTCCCATGTGTGGCATCACTCAGCAGTTCTAGGCTTTAGGCATGCTTGGGGTTCATTGTGCAAAGGGGTATGTGGAGAAGAGGGGACTCAAGATAAACTTCCTGCAGCAAAGGAACCTTAGAGAGGACACAATAAACTGCAAATCCAAATGATTCAGATCCAAGCAAGCACCCTAAAATGAAGAAAGCAAGCCCAGTACAAGACAAAAAGGACTAGTGAGGCCTGAGGTAAGCAGGAGGGCATATTCCCTGCCAAAGCAGCAGCTGCTGCTTGACTCAGCCAATTGTTACCATTTGGGACTGAGGCCCCATTACTGCCAGAAACCCAAATTTTCAAGAGAAGATGTGGATTTTATGGGCAATCTTCCAATTTTCAAATGCCATAAACTAAGTTGTGATTACTTAAAATACTATGCAGGCTAATCTGTGACAACTGTCCTAAAATTTGAAAGATCATATGACAGAGAAGAGGGATTCTGCCTGGATGTGATCACCGAATGATAAACAGGACCAGTAAGTGGAAATTAAGGACAAACAGAACTTTCCAATAACATTGTTCAAAAGATAGAATGACCTGCAGTTGAGTGGGTAAGTTACTCATTTCTATAGAGGTTCATGTGTTGATTGGAACCCCACTCTGCTGGAACATTGAAAGGAGGTGCAGGCCTCAGATGGATGGGGCATTACACTTCACATCTTGTGCTGGTTTAAAAGGAAGTATGTCCCCTAGAAAAGCCACGTTTTAATCAAAATCCCATTTCATGAAGGTAGAATAATCTCTGTTCAATACTGTATGTTTGAAACTGTAATCAGATCATCTCCCTGGATGATGTGATTTAGTCAAGAATGGTTGTTAAACTGGATTAGGTGATGACATGTCTCCACCTATGTGAGTGGGTCTTGATTGGTTTAATGGAGTCCTATAAAAGAGGAAACATTTCGGAGAAAGAGATTCAGAGAGAGCAGAGCAGAATGACATAGCCACAAGAAGCAGAGTCCACCAGCCAGCAACCTTTGGAGATGAAGAAGGAAAATGCCTCCCGGGGAGCTTCATGAAACCAGAAGCCAGGAGAGAAAGCTAGCAGATGACCCCATGGTTGCCACGTGCCCTTCCAGCTGAAAGAGAAGTCCTGACCGTGTCCACCATGTGCCTTTCCAGATGAGAGAGAAACCCTGAATGTCATCGGCCTTCTTGAACCAAGGTATCTTTCCCTGGGTGCCTTAAATTGGACATTTCTATAGACTTGCTTAAATTAGGACATTTTCTCAGCCTTAGAACTGTAAACTAGCAACTTATTGAATTTCTCTTTTTAAGGTCATTCCGTTTCTGGTGTATTGCATTCCAGCAGCTACCAAACTAAAACACATCTCCTTTCCAGTCTTGAAATTCTTGGAATCAAAACCACTCTTTACCTCATTAAAAGTGCAGGCCAGCTGCACTGAAGGCTCAGAGCAAGCCTTTTGGTTTTACTTACCATGCCATACACAGAACACATGTATGTCTCTTCTGATCTTTTAATGAAGAATGTCATTGGGATGTCTTCTCCAAGGAAAAATGTTTCAAAGCTGTTTATTATAATTGTAGACTTCCTATTTCTTGGGCCTGCCTTGCCCTGAGTTGGCCTACATTTCCTCAAACCTACCCAGCAAGGATCTACTTGGCTTAGCTGTGTCTTTGCTGATATTATTTGCTGTGAAAATAAATGCACATAGACTCTGATAATTAACACATGTTCAGAGGTAACCATAAGGAGAAACCAACACATTATTAAAGATTTTAAAATCGCTATAAATCTGGGCTCTGGAAATGAACAGTTTCTTTTCCTCTGAACTCAGATATCTGTGATGATTGGTATGTTATGTGTCCTTTAAAACATTTAATATATCAACGAAACACCGAAACATGTGGACAATTAAGCTAGTTAAACTGGATAACACCAATTAATTCAATGCCCAGGAAGTCAAGCATTTTGCTTTGACCCCCATGAAGTCATCTGAGAGTTCAAGTGACCATTGTTTTGCTGACAGCAGCATCTGCTCCTCATCTTTCCATCCAACACTTTCAGTAAATCTTGAATGGTATGAAACTTGCCTGCATCTTTTCATAGCCACAAAGAACAGATTTCAACCATTTTTCTGAAAATTATTTCCCTTCCATAGAAAAGGAAGGAAAAAAAAAAAGAAAGAGAGATGCTTTTGCAATAAACTCTTATTTTAGCCTTGAAGACAAGCTCTGGCTACTCTCAGATGCCCACATATTCTGGATTGGAACATCTTAAGTGCTTGGCTCCTGGCTGAGGAGCCACACTCATCAAAGAATTGTCTTGTTCTGGAGGTTACTCCTGGGCAAGCTTCAGCCCAATATTGCAAATTACCACACTATGCCAGGCCCCAACCAGTATTTCTGAAAACCCTAAAGAAAACCCTGGGCTCTATCTAAGACTCTATAATAGTTTTATTTATTAAATTTATTTTTTCAGAAACTTAAAACCTCCAGACTGTTCCTATGCCAGATAAACCTTGAAACCCAGAGGTACCAGGTTCTCCAAGAACATCAGCCAATTTCATTCCTCTATCCCATATTTCTGACACTCCTTTTCAGTGTGAAGAAGTTAGAATGGTCATTGCTCAGATATCCTTGAATACTGAGAGGATGGTCAGATGAGAGGGAGGAGGTGTAACTGAGAAATTAGGATTTAACAAATGATCATGACTGTTGAATTATTATATGGATATATCTTTTTCATTTCTACTGTATTAGAATAGCCAGAAGGGAAGACCTGAAATTGTTGAACTATAACCCAGTATCCTTGTTCTTTGATAACAATTGTATAACTATATGGCCTTCATTTTGTGACTTTGTGATTGTAAAAACCTTATCAACTGATGCTCCCTTTATCCAGTATATGAACAGATGAATCATAAAATAAAGACATGCATGGAAATAAAAAGAATGGCCTCAAATGTTGGTTTTCAAATTGTTTGTTTATGAAAGCCTAATCTGGGAGAGGAACTAATATTATCCTTAAGATATTCTGCGTACTAGGCTTGGGCCAGGCATTTCCCATATAGTATCTCATTTAATCGTCACAGAAACCCAGTTTATTACCCACACAAGGAAGGAGGGCCTGCAAGGCTGGGACCAGTAGGACCTAAAACTCAGGGGCAGCTGTCTCCTAAGGTTCATACATTTTCTTCTAACAGAAAATAGATGGGGGGAAGGAGAGGAGAAATCCATTATATATTTAGGTAAGCCTAAGGTAATAGTCAGGAAATCATTTGTGAAGTTGTCTTCTTGAATTATAATTTCAGTTACACATTACATTAAACTGTAGGGAGACCTGAGTAAAACCATCTGTGGATTAGGCGCTAAGAGGCACAAAGTAAATCTGTGAGATAGAAAATCACTAAATTCTCCTACATCATGTCCTATTAGCTACCGGCTTTGACTTTCAGCTGAGAAACTGTACATTAACAGATAACCTCCGGACCGGGTGCCCCCTTCAAAGGAAAGTCCAACTGGGAGTAAATTTTGGGATTGTTCTTTTTTCCGGATTTACATACCCTGTGTGTGCTTTCTCTGGTAACTCTTGCAAGCAAATGCTCAAAGTATGCCCACCTCCAAGGCCAAGACTCCACTTTTGCATTTATTTTCTATTAACTCAGCATTCCCCCGAGAACCTTCCACCTAAGAATTTCTGAGTAAGAACTGCATTCGGTTCAAGTTTCTCTCTCTGTTCCTTTCTTTCCCTGTTCAGCGTGTTGAAAAATCCTTTCGCATCAGCATTTATGTAGCTTATAATTTTTTTTACTGTCATCCAACAGGCACATTTGGATTTACTATTTCACTTGAACAGTTGGTGTTTACCGGCAGCAACGAGAACAAAATTTATAGCCGCAAATGGAAGCTGCACTCGCATGCTGGCTTTCCACTGAAGAACTTTGTGTTTGCCATTTCCTAATTGTGAAAACAATATGTCCAAAATTCTGCAGTCATCAGCATTCTAATGTAACGATTTCCAGCTGGTCAAAGGAGGAGGTTCAGAGCTTGTATCTTCTTGAATTCAATTCCACTTCAATGCAAAGGTAACTGGCTTAGGAGAATGGGGGAAGATGGGAGAAATTCAGACTTCTAAAAAGTTTCTGTAACACCCACTTATGCAAGGGATAATTTTCCTGAAGAGCAAACAGGGATAGTGAGAGAATTTGCCACGATCTTCTTAATGGAAGCTGTTCTAACCAGAGCAAGATGACAGAATTACTTTGAGGTGAGAGAGGACAAAGAAAGGATGATTTGTGGGTGCTCCAATTGGAAGTAATGAGAAATCAGAAATCCATAGAGAGACCAAGCGATCAGAGAATAACACCCGGCGACAGAGGCCAGCAGTGTGGTAATGAGCGGTCGGTTCACATCCCGTCCCGTCCCATCTGGCATTAAGAATTTGGCACCAGTGGTGGAAATATGAAGCTTCGTGATGGCCTCACACTCCTGCAGTAACCTTCCTCAGTCATTAGCCGGGAGTTGAAGACTAAAGAAATGTAGCACAACATTTCAAATGCTTGGCTTGCATTTTTTTATGCATTTGGATTCAACAAATATTTATTGAGCACTAGAGTTCATGCCAGGAATGGCAGTAGGTGCTGGGGATATGGAATCATAGGATTTGCTTGGCTATCTGTTACAGATAATTGAATAAAGGATATAAAATATGCAGGGCTACTCTTAATTTTGAAATGTCTCAGCTCAAACAACCCACAAACAAGACTTTTATCTTACCTATCTTTGTACTTTACATTAACCTTTTTTTCTTGATACTCATATTCATCAGGGTTCTCTAGAGAAACAGAACCAACAGGAGATATCCGTAAATATAAGATTTTATAACAGCGTCTCACACAACTGTGGGGTTGCATGAGTCCAAATTCTGTAGGGCAGGTTGCTAGCTGTCAACGCCAATGAAGGTCTTCAGTGAGTTCTCCAGGACATGCAGGCTGGCTGAAGTAGAAATGAAAATTCTCCCTTCTCACTGCTGAAATCATCACTTCTTTTTTTAAAGCCTTCAACCAATTGGATTAAATGTCTGTCATTGCTGAAGGCACTCCCCCTAGCTGATTGTAGATATAATCAGCGACAGATGTAGTCGAGTGACTGATTATTTAATAGATCAGCCTTCTGGTTTATTAACCAGCCATGAGATGTCCCTGCAGTTATGGTTAGGCCAGTGCTTGCTTGACCAGACAACTGGGCACCATCACCTGGCCAAGCTGACACATGAGCCCAACCATCACAATACTTGGTATTCATTTTTGTTTTTTCCTTAAATGAGTATAGAAAGAAAACAGAATTCTAGCAACAGCCCCATAGCTGCCCCTCATGCTTTGGAATAAGTGTGGTTTTAGAAGAAAGAAGATTCCAGCCAGGATCTTACAATTCCTAAGAAGCAACCATAACAAAGATGCCAGCTCTTATGTGTGCTCGGAATAGGCTTCAGTTAGTATCAGCGAACCAAATGGAGCAAACCAGACAAGGATTTTGGGGGGTAATCATGCCTCCAGAATTCTCCTCAAGGGCAGCAACATGAGAAGGAAACTGGGATGACATTGCTTCCTGCTTGGCTCCTTCCTCAGACACGCATCAGTACACAGTTGGAAAGATGACCCAGAATATGCCCGGCCTGTCTGGAGCAGGCAGTAGGTGCCAGTTGGCCCCCACCCTTATACGGACCTCAGGGTCTATCCTCCTCTTCCCCCACACTCTTTTGGACATTCAAGTTATACCATCTCACAGTCCACAGAGAAAAGGGTCAACTTTACATACTCAACTTTATATACTCAAGCTGCATTGTCCAAGTTCATTCATTCCTGCAGGGACTGTTACAGAATGACATTAGAATCACATTGACTTGTGAGCCATTCCTCACCAGGAACCATCCACACTAAGTCCCTTCTCCTGGTGCTGCTGACTCTCACCATGCCCAAAGTCCAGGCCCAGATTCCTCCAGATTAAAGAAAACTCAGGTTTTGGGCTTCTTCGTTCTTGTCTGACCTCTCTTCCCATCCTGGGGGTGATTTCCATCTTTTGGATCTCAACTCTTTTTTCTGTCACTCAACTTTTGTCAGAGCCATCCTAATTTATCCAACATGTTTTAAGTACATGAAACCTGAAAGGGGAGGCAGTTCTGATGACTTGTATTTTATAACAAAATATTAAAAATAAGACTTCCCCTGTTGCCTCCATGCTAACTAGCATTCTAGAGCTTAGAACAAAAGATTTTTAATGTCCAACTATGCTGAAGAGAAGTAATTTGCTGCATGGGGTTACCAAAATTGGTGCAGTAGCTCCATGCCTTTCACCCACATCTCGGATATCTAAGAGAGTGCTATGTGTAGAAGAGGAGAGAAAGGATTTCTTCAAAGGGAATATTGGGTCTGTTGAAATGTATCTTCTCCCCCTGACCTTGCTTTCTCTTCATGTCAAGCATGTGGGAAGGGCTTCAGAGCTGACCTATGACCCCACAGGCTTTGGGGATCATACTTTATGGCACAAGACAGCAAACTCATTATCTCACTGTTCTGTAGGTCAGAAGGACAGTGGGCTTAGTTGGTTTCCCTACTTCCAGTCTCACAAACCTGATATCAAGGTGTCAGCAGGGCTGTGTTCCCTTCTGGAAGTTCTAGGGAGGGGTCTCTTTCCAGGTCCATTCAGGTTGTTGGCAGAATTCAATTCCACTTGGCTGTTGGACTGAGGTCCCTGTTTCCTTGCCAGTTTTTGTCTTGGGTCTGTCCTTGGCACCTCTCTCCAGTCCTTAAGAATACATGACTGGCAATGCTGCATGGACTTCTTCTCATGCTGCCACATCTCCTGGCTTTGGTGGGGAAATATCCTTTGCCTCAACGGCTCATGTAATGAGACTGGGCCCACCTGGATAATCCAGGATAACCTCCCCATTTCAAGGTCCATAGACTTAATTGCATCTGCACAGTTTCCTTTGTCATGTAATATAAACTATGCACAGATTTGGGGAGTAAGGGGGTGGACATCTTTTGGAGGTCAATATTTGTCCTAACTGATAGTGACTGTGTTCTGGTTTGAAGCTGTTATGTATACTATAAAGGCAATATTCTCTTAATCCATCTTTGTGGGGGCAGACCTGTGGTTGGGTGGTAACTTTTGATTAAGTTGTTTCCATGGAGATGAGACCCAACCCATTCAGGGACTACCTTTGTTGGTGTCCTCTATGAGAGGATAAAAGACAGATGAAATTCAGAGGAGCACCCAGAGACATTTGGAGACAGCCACTGAAACCAGAACCAGGAGAGAAGGACCAGCAGACATCACCATGTGTCTTCTTTGTGAGAGAGGAACACTGGATGCCAGTAGCCTTTCCTCAGAGAAAGTACCTTCCTCTTGATGCCTTAATTTGGACATTTTCATGGCCTTAGAACTGTACATTTGTAACCTAATAAAACCCCATTGAAAAAGCCAACCTATTTCTGGTATATTGCATTCTGGCACCTGAAAATGTCAAGAATTGGGGAGCTAGACAGGACAGCCTGTGGTAGCTGAGTGAGGAAGGGAGATGGGGATGGTGGGCCACAACTGGAGCATGTTGCATTTCCATTGATGGTGTAGCAAAGGGGCTTATTTCCTATGGGTGCCATGGAAAGGAGCTGGTCTTGGTTGACCTTGAATGGGGCTCCACCCAAAAGGACCACCAGGAGGCCCATAGTAACTCCAGCAAAGCAAAGTTAGAAGTGAACTATCAGAAGTCAGGGGCTGAGAGAAAGTAATAAACAGCCAGCTGGAGAGGACATATGTGTTAGGAAATGAAGGTGTCTCAAAGGAAATCTAAAAGTGTCCCAGGAGAGAAAGCATGCACTTTCAGACAACTTCCACATCCAGAAAACACTGTCAAATTACAACTTGTCCTATTACCTTCCCTTTCTTCTCTACTGCTGCTCCAAAACTGAAGGAACCAACAGCAGCACGAAAACCTAAGGAGAATTGTAGAAAAGCAAGGTGGGGAGTAAAGAGCTGGCCATGCCCTGCTTCCTCCCTGCAGATTTCCCAGTCTGAGGCAGGCCTGAGGAGAAGGGAAGCTTTGAATTGAGCAGGCAATTGAAGCTTTGATATTGGACTAACTGGACTTTCAAGATCTCAAAAAACAAAGCATTTGTTAATACCTGAGACTGTCCTAAAAGTTAGGGATCTGCCTAGGATTTTATCCAGAAATGGAAAATTCATTAGTTTTTAAGTAAGAATAATGGTGCTTTCTGCTCACTCTCTTTCATTTAATAGACCAGATACATACAGTATTCAACTCTTCTTTAGTAACTTCTGAGCCCTGATTACCCAAACATTACCATACATCTCCATTAATAGGAACTGAGAACTTTGTTTAGTCAAGATGCTTGGTTAAAGCTCAATTATTACAATTGCAAAGCAGAATATTGAGTTTTGATGTGATACATTATGGTAAATAAAAGTGTGCTCTGTGACTACCATATTGAACACAGTAAATTATCTAATAGCTGGCCTTATTAATAGTGTTTTGACTAGTCAAGGAAGGCTAATATTCTTTCATCTATGATCCTCGGGCCACTTCCTCCATGATGCTATGGAAAGAGGATTGGACTAATCGTTCACTAGTAAATAATCGATGGAGCTGGGTCTCACACTAAATATGTGAAAATGGGCAGATCATTTAGTCTCTCTAATTCTGTGTTTCTTCATCTGCCTTGCCTACTGCAAAGTGATATAGGGAGAATCAAATAACATGGTAGTCACGAAAACATTTCTAAAGTTCAATCTGTATATATTCGAAGGTTTTATTGCTAAATAAGCATCTTATATATTCCATAACAGGTTATACATTTTATAAGAAATCCAAGACATCATTCTTACTGGACTATTCTAGAAGAATATATAAAAATCTGACAATAACAATATTTGCCTTCAGGTGGAAACTCAATGAGTGATGGACAGGGAGGAAGATATTTTTCACTTTATTCCTTGTTGTGCCTTTTGAATTCATTCCATATATATACGTCACACATTTGCAAAGTAAAATTTAACAATAATCTCAAAAAATTGAAAAAAGAAGAGATGTTTATTTTTAGTAATAAGTGGAACAAAAGCTAATCTTTTGGTAAGAGGATTTTTTAGGATCTTTAATGTTTCAGAGTTGAGTGAGATAACTTAGTTGATCCAACTAAACACAGAATTTGGCCCAGATATGTGTTCAGAAAGTGGTAGTTCCCACTCCAGAGATTGTTGCTATAACTCTCAACTCCTAGTGAATACAGGCAAATAGCTAATGCTGGACATTAGAAGGTTTATTGTATTTTACCAGGATGCTAGACACAGAGGATGGATGGGATGAATCATCTGGGAAACTAGTGAAAAGGTGAATGGAGCCAGACACAGACGAGAGAGAGCAACGGAACAGACAAGTCTGGAGAAAGGGACTTACACCCATTATATCATTTAACCTGCTTTTAGTTGCCGATGCTTCCAGACCGTTGAGTGCATTTTGCAGATTGGATTTATTCTGATCTTCGTGCTATTGAGTGCTTATTAAATAACAAATAGCTTGAAACCTCATTAGCTAGACTGTGCAACTTCTTTTTTTCAAGTTTATGATTTCTCCTCATTTTATGATGAGGAGCAGAGAGTCCATAAATCAGAAAACTTCGTGGGAAGCTGTAACACCTAGCCCCAATGCCGAGACTGAGAATCTGATAGCATAGCTGTTAAAAATTAAGACCCCTGAAAGACTGCAATTCTTTGCTAGTAGGAATGGCCAAGGTGGCTAGACACAGCCTCTCCTTTTGTTTTAATACAGTTGCATCAATTCTGCTATCCTGGTACAAAGCAAACACAGAGAATGACTTTTGTTGTTGTTGTTGTTTGCATGTGCAGCCTCTGGGAATTGAACCCTTGTATCCCACATTGTTGGCTAGAGTTGTACTGCCGAGCTATCCTTGCACCGCCAGGAACGGCATTTTTTAAAGCAGATGAAAGGGCAGGCTATAGTGGCTCAGTAGGCAGAGTTTTCGCCTAAAAGCAGATGAAAACAGAACAGAACTGGAAGAACTATCCTAGGTAGAACTCACCATTAATGTTAAGGAACTACTGCTATTAAGAGAACTGTGGGATGATTTAAAATCTTTCTACTCAAAGTGCGGTCCCCAAACATGAGCATCGCCATCATGCAAGAGCTTCTTCCTTCCTCCAGGACCTTCTGAATAGAGTCTCCATTTTTTTAAGAAGATCCCCAGATCATTCTCATGTACATTCAAATTTGAGAAGTTCTGATTTAAATGTATCCATATGAATTAAGTAAAAGCATACTAATGGAAAGACAGCATTTGTTTTATCTCAGTAATGAAAAATGGCCAACTGTGGATTATTCCTGAGAATAAATAATTTTTTTCTTTTTTTTTTGGCATGGCTCTGGGAATCGAACATGGGTCTGCAGCGCAGCAGGCAAGAATTCTGCCACTAAGCCACCAGTGCACCACCCGAGAATAAATGATTAGTAAACAAATGTATCCAAAAATAAAATACAGAAACATTTTTCCAAAGAAAAGATGTTGAGAGCATGGAACGAATTGGGGACCATAGGAATTTAAAGAAGAAAATAGATCAGAGAAGACTGAGCTCAAAGATGGAAGCACAAAGAAAATAAGCTCTATTGTGTAAACTAATGTGAATCATTCCATTATAAAATGCAGTACTGATTATCCTTTGTTGTGTCATTAATCATTCCTTTTGTCTTAGACAATTGTTTTTAATTTTGAAGCTGATAAAACTCCTTGGAGTCTAGCACTTTACTAGCTCCTACTCCATCCTTAATGCTTTTAACAAGAAGGGCTACTGAATGTCTGAATGTCTTTTCATATCATATTTCTCCATATAATTTATATCACCTTTTACTGAAAAAAATTTCTTCCAAATTGGAATATTAAACCTATACTATTTCACTCTGGCCTATTACCGTATCTGGAATTATGTTTGAAAAAGTAAATCAAGCCATTGACCCCCAGACTTTGAGAATGGATAATTATGTAAGTTATAGGTGAAGAGAGAAATGACATGAAACGTAAGTAATTCCTGAAGCCCATTCTACTAACATAACTCCTAAACGCACCTTCCGAAGGAAGTGCTCTAAACTTTGATGGAATAACATTAAAATTGTCCCCATAGACTGAAAAAGTTGTGCGGAAGAAATTTAAGCATAAAAATTCATTTTTTTTTTCTGGCACCTCAGACTGAAAACATTTGGTTCACAGATCACAAGTTTATTCACAGACCAGAAAATAGTTTGACAGTCTATGGAGATAAATGAACATGGTGTAATAAAGAGCCTAGTGCTGAGAACCTGAGGCTCCCGGCCACACTCACATTCTAAGTTCTGGCACTTTGCAGTCGTAAGGCAGATCATGCACAGGGTCCCTGACACAGCCAGGCTCGACATCCTGGCCCCTTGAATATATTCAAGTTTCTTGAATAATGGGACCCTCTTCATTATATATGTTTACTAAGCCAAAGGTTGCCATACAAGCAATGATGTGCAAACAAGAACCTGCCCAACACGTTTTATGTATACGTAGTCGCTATGTCGCTTTGAGGAACGGGACCAGCAGCTGTTTCCTTCTTGATGCTCACAACTTTGATTATGAAGGGACAGTGCAAGGTTTAGATTGTAAATATTAAAATGTGAAAGGGATCAGTGGAACGTACATGCAGTTCTGAACAATTACTCATTAGAAGAAAATTTATTCCATGAAAATACGTGTGTGATTCAATCTGTGTGATTGAAATATTTAATTAAAAATATTTAATTATCAGAGAAAAAAAAGAAGATGGAAATACAAAGTCTTGATGAACATTTGAATGTAGAATCCAGGAAGACTGAAGGCTTCCTGTTCTGATGACTAGAGGGATGAGGAAGTTATTTAGCGAAGAAGGGAATTTAACCAGGGAGGTGTCAATGACATGAAGCCCCATTATCAACCTAGGAAATTTAAAACCTAGGACTTCTTCCTGGGTTTGTCTTCCTCTGAATCAATGATTCTGTTTGCTACTCAGAGCTGTTGTTACTGGGCCTCCCCCTCACCCCCACGGAACCTTGGTTTAAAATACTTCATATGTCAAACACTCTCCATCTGTTAAGTAAAAACAGTTTGCCCATTTTTATTCATTTAAAGTGCTCTGATCCACGTGAGATGATGCATGTTACCATTGGGATTGCTGTAATTCCAGATGCAAGCAAAGAAATGTAATCATTTCATTGGTGAATGAAATTTCCCATGCCTGACTTTTGGTTAGAAAATAACTCAAGGACTTTACCTTAGGTGTGAACACAAGCCTGAATCCCCTGTTCACCTGAGTGAAATTTCCCATGACTGTAGGGTAAGCAGAAGGATGCAGGACAATGTCTTCTGCACTTTTCTATCACCATTGTTCAGGCTTGTGTTAACACCTAAGGTAAAGTCCTTGAGTTAAGAAGAGTTTCACTAGTATTTCCACCATGAGTTCTTCCGTTTAAAGCACTCAGTTACAGGAAACAGGAATGAACATATTCCTGGGATTGCTCAGTTCCCACTAGGAAACAAACTGGAGAAATAGTCTTAACTCTGAGTAATTTTTAGTTGGAAGAGAAGAAATTTTTATCAAGCATTTAACTACAATGGCTTTTAGTAAGGTTTTCAATTAATAAATATTAAGAAAACCTTTCTTAACAGAGCAACTTTTGTAGGTATGAAAACTAGATGAAAGAGTTCTGATGTGGAAAATGATGTAGCAGCCTTTAAGAGAGGATGATTATTTGGGTCCCAGATTGAAACCGTAATGTATGTGTAGGTCTAGATAAAGTGATCTCGGATTCATGCCATTCTCATGGATTTTTATGCGTTACAACAACAGGGTGAATGTGGTACTGTTGTTCAGTGTTAATAGAAATTAATATGTGGTTTAGTTAACACAAGTTAGAACTGTTCCACATTAAACATGACTTTACAACAGACAGTTTAATAAGAAGAATGGAATGAATTGAACACAGTCACTTGAATTAAAATATCTTTTATATTTTCCATGTTCTTTTGGAGCTGATGACCAATGTAGAGAAGCATGCTAGAACAAGCAGACACTAGAAAATTCAATTCTTTTAGTTTTCACTTTGTGCAGTAGGCATAATTCAGCAGGCTAACCTCAAATATCTTTCTTGGTATTTTCTTTTCTCTTTTCTTTCTTTCTTTGTAGGTCAGCCACACTTGGTGAGATTGCTAACAAAGGGGATTTTTGTGAACCTAATAATTAGATCAGAGAAAAATTGGGCTGGAAAGAACCTTTGAGTGAGTTTCCTCAAGAGTCTTGTCTCCTGCTGCTCAGTGTCTCAGGAATTATAAGAATAAAATGGATGGTGCGAGTGGTATTGTATAAAAGACATGCATCATTATTTTTCTAGTACAGCACTAACACATCCCAGATTATTCGAAAGCTTTGTTGTTTATTTATTATTTTTAATTTTCAAAGGAAGGGGCTATCTATTTTACTTAGTGGCTTATCAAATTCTTAGATAAATTCCATTCCTATTTCCACCCTAAATTCAGATTGTAAATATACTGGACCACTTTCTCCCAAACTTTTTAATAGAGAGAAAAGCTGGTTACACTCCTCTCTATATAGTGAAACCCACTTAATCTGACACAAAGAATCTATTAAATTTGAGACGCCTAGGAGAAGACATAGTAGATGAAAGGAGACAGTCTGGAATTTAGAAGATAGGTCAGGACTGTAAAAATCGACTTGCTAGTCAATGGCAAAAGATGCTTCTTTTGAGCCATGGGACTGGACGAGGTAACCTAGTGAATGAAGGTAAGTAGTGGTCTGAATGCAAGTCAGAAATATGAGGAGGGTTTAGCTGAGAAGGCTAGAAAGGAACAGCCGGTAGAACTGAGAGTGGAGTCGGCCAGGCAAAAAACACAAGAGAAGGTGTTTTGAGGCAGGGGAAGAGATCTACTATGTGAAAGAACTGCTGACAGAGCAGGTGGGACAAGGAGCAGGGCTTGGCCAGTGGATTGGGCAAATCCCTTCGAAAAGAGCAGATTTAGTGCAGCGATGCGAAGAGAATCCTGATTGTAGCATGTTCAAGAAAAGAGAAGGGAAGACGTAGAAATGGCAAGTAAAGACGATGTGACTGAGAAATTTTTCTGTAAAAGCCCATTTACATTTCTTTTACCCAAAAAAACAGTGTTGGTAGCTGGAAAGGGAGGTGGGGTTGTGGCAGAGTGTGGGTATGTCCCTATTTCTTCAGCCCTCTTCATGTCGCTTTGAGGTGCCCTCCCAACATGGATGGAGTGTCCCGCCCCACCCTGCATCTGGGTTTGGCCATCGGACTTGCTTTGGTCCAAAGAATGAGATGGAATGGATGCTTTATCACTTGCGCATCCAGAGCTACGTTGGTGCGCTTGTGCTTTGGTTATCACCATAAGAATATGCCAGGGGTCAGCTGCTAGTTCCTTCCAGGAAGAGGAAGTGATGAGTACATTTAAATAGAGAGCCATACAAATGTTATCATACCCAACCATTTTATAATCTACTTGTTTTTTAACTATGATAAATTTCCAAATCACTAGATATTCTTCCACTAAATATTTGTTGAAAGTTCTTATACATTATACTTCTGTGAAAGAAATGAACAAATTTCAAGTACATTTTCTCTGTGTGGCTTTTCTGATTACTCACATCCAATAAAAGGTTATCTTTTCACAAAATATGGAATGCTCAGAAGCAGGAGAGGGTTTAGCAGTGAAATTACTTTTCCAAAATATAATTTCATACATTCACAGTACACCAGTTGACATCAGTGGCCAGCTTCACAGAATTCTCTCCAGCAATGCTGATCCATTTCATTAGTATTTTGGAACAAGAACTCATCTCCAAGTTCCATTATCATTCATAAACCATTCCCATTTCGTTTTTTCATTTATTTAAAATGATGTATTTTTATTTTGAGAAAATTGTAGATTTACCTGCAGTTGGAAGAAATAACACAAGGAGAGCCAGTGTTCTCTTTATCCAGTTTTCTCCAATGGAAATGTCATGCAATGCCATATTACAATATCACAACCAGGATATCGAAATTGATAAAATCCACAAATCATATTCAGAATTTCTCAATTTTACTAGTACTCATTTGCAATACAACTTTAAAGGCTATGCAGTATTCCACTGTATGGATAAATGTCTGCTATGTTTCTGTCATCTAGGGTTGAATCCAGCTCATTATCACTCATGACCCACATTATAGAAGCGCAGCCACCATCTGAACTTTTGCCATGCGAGAAGGAAACAGAAAGAAACTCTGAAGGGTCCCATACCTGTAAGAAAATGCTCTGGAATGGAAGTGAAATACATCAGTTCTGCTTGTGATATACCACCTGAAACTATTTATATGGTCCCGCCCAACAAGAAGACAGCAGAAGGCAATTCCTACCACAGGTCTAAAAAGGAGAAGACCTGGATATAGCATTAATGTTTACAACAGGATGTTTCTGGTAGATCAGATGCATAAGAGCTCAAGAATATTTAACCCAAGTCCCAACTCTCCTCTTTGCAACATCCTTGAGTCTGCCTGGTGCCAGCA
This sequence comes from Tamandua tetradactyla, assembly GCF_023851605.1. Lineage (NCBI taxonomy): Eukaryota > Metazoa > Chordata > Mammalia > Pilosa > Myrmecophagidae > Tamandua > Tamandua tetradactyla. The sequence continues at coordinate 107,080,343 of NC_135330.1, read as the reverse complement.
GTGAACCACCCTGCCTCCAATGCCCACACAGTGAAGTGTAAGCAAAGGGAGGTGTGCTGAACCCCAGAGGACAGAATCTGGGTCCCCACCTCTGTTAGTCAGCCTTGTGGCCACGGGTGAGTCACACACACCTCCCAAAGGAAATCCTTAGCCTCTCTTCCTGCTCTAAACTGCTTTGAGTCTTAAAGAAGGGCACTTGTTCTCAGGGTTCTAGGGAGGGCTTAGGTGTGCATTGCTTCAGGTCCCAGTTTGGGGTTTTCCTTCTGTGTTAGTTTGCAAGCTGCCAGAATGTGATATACCAGAACTGGAATGGCTTTTTAAAAGGGGAATTAATAAGTTAAAAGTTTATTGTTCTAAGAAAGTGAAAGTGTCCAAATTAAGATGCCAACAAGAGGTTACCTTCACTCAAGAAGGGCCAATGTGTCAGGAACACCTCTGTCAGCTGGGTAGTCATATGCTTGGCATCTGCTTGTCCCTTGCTCCTGGGCTCTGTTGCTTTCAGCCTCTGTTCCTGTGGGGGTTCCTCACTTTGCTTCTCTGGGGCTGACTTTCATCTCTTGGCTTCCCATGGCTCTCTCCAAGTTCTGACTTGCTAAACATCTCATGATGATGTCTGACCCCATATCCCCACAGACCCATAATACAGTTGGTCTGTATGATAATGTCTGCTGGGCTCAAAGCTTCTCCAAACATCCATGTCTGTTCTCTGAGGCAACTGTGCTTCAAGGGTCTACATCTGCTCGCTCTGTCAGCTCTGAGGCTTCTCTCCACAATCTTTCCTCTTTTAAAGGATTCTGGCAAACTAATCAAGATCTACCTTGAATGGGTGGAATCACATCTCCATCTAATCAAAAGGTCACACCCAGAATTGGGCATACCACATCTCCATGGAGATGATCTAATCAAAAGTTTGCACCTATTGAATCAGGATTAAAAGAAATGACTGCTGCCACAGGATTGGATCAGGATTAAAACATGCCTTTCTGGGTACAAAGTACTTTCAAACTGGCACACCCTCTTTCAGTCAAGACAAGTTCTCCTATAGCTCCTGCCCAATCACTCTGCCTCAGTTCTACCCCAAGACTTTTGAGTACAAGAGAATCATCCACCCATGCCATTCAGACCGAAGGTCAGCCCTTGTAGCTTCATGGAGTATTTTTGCTGGGGGCTAGTAAATATGGAAAACAAAAGAAAAAAAAAAAAACCTAGAGAGAAGAAGGTGAATAAAAGGTCAGAAGGAGGGGGAACTGACAGGAGAAGGAGGGGTCTGATGGTTTGTCCACCCAGAGCTATTGGTCCAGTTACCAGCATTGACATGAGTGGACCATTGAGCTTAACAGAGTTTGATTAATTTTTTTTCTATGCTGCATTGACCAGTGGGATTTTTATTTCACCAAGTCAGATAAGTATCTGACCAGTTTGGGATGCAGCCTATGGATATTAATGAGGAGTTCTAATCCTTAGGGTCCTTGTCTAGACTAGGTAAGCTTGTGGTGGTTTGAGTGGGGAAGGTGTTCTTTTTCTCATTTATTGAGCATTTAGGGTCTAAGCATTTACCCAGCATCTGCTAAGCGTCTGCTAAGCATTGCTCTAGGGTACAAAGATTAATACACTGTGGTTCTTGCCTTCAAGGGGCCTCTTGTCTTAGAGGGGAAGCACTCATGAAAAGAAATAAACAACAAATTTCCCAAGAGCCCACACAACAATGTCCTCTGCTCCTGTCCTGCAGCCAGAGGATGGGATTAAGGATCATGGCTCAGCTGACCCCCTGAGTGCTATTAAACTTGCGAGGTCCTTAGCCTGGCATTTCCTCCCTTTTACCATTCTTCAAGGCAATGTTCCCATTCCTTTTCCACTCTTCCAACACCTCCATTCACCCCTCGTTCTCAGCCGATAACCCCCTTCCAACTACTTGACTCCAATCTATCCAAGACTCTGCCGGCCCCAGTGGCCTCAGTATTTCCCCTCCCTCCTTCGTATACAGTGTGGGCTTTCACTTAACTTGAAAGACATGTTTTATTACTTAAATTTCTCTCAAAAATACACAAAGGGTTTAAATTAAGGGTAAAATTTGCCTTTTGAAGCCACAAAAAGTTTGGCCAAAATCAAAAACAATCGGTTGTGAGGCTTTCCCATCTGCTATCGGACTTGTGGGTCATATGTGAAGCCCTTTCGGGCGTGGATGTCATCATTCCCAGAGCCTCCTGGGTGCACCTTCTATCTCTCCGGGCAGGGTGAGCATGCCATGGTGTGGGCTGCAGACCTGTGAATCTAGGAAGTGGATCTGAATTAGGCTGGTGACCTTGAACAGAGTCCTAAGTTCCTGAGTCTCAGTAGATGAGGATGGCAACCACCTACCCCATGTCCCGAGGGCATACTGAATTTCTTGATGGCACGTGCCCCATCTAAAGAGCCTTTTTCTCATCAGTGGAGGCATAGGGAGGCCAACTGTTGTTGCTGTAACAAATTACCACCAACTTAATGGCTTAAGACAACACAAATATATTATCTTATAGTTCTATAGGTTAGAAGTCAGACATGGGCCTCACTGGGCTTAAAGTCAAGGTGTCCACCAGACTGCGTTCCTTTCTGGAGGCTCTAGGGGAGAACCATGTCCTTGCCTGGTCCAGTTTTAAGAGGCCACACATGTTCTGAGGCTCAAGGTCCCATTCCATCTTCAAATCCACATTACATCTTTCTGACCCTCCACCTGTAGTCACATCTCCCTCTCTCCACAGCCTGGAAAAATTCTCTGATTTTAAGGGCCCATATGATTACATTGGGCCCACCTGGATAATCCAGGTTAATCTTAACCTTCATCACATCCACAAAGTCCCTTTTGCCTTGTAAGGTGGCATCTCCATGGGTTCTGGGCATTAGAACATGAACATCTTTTGGTATGTGGGAGAGGAGGGGGCATTATTCTACCCTAATGGAAGTTCACATTATTACAACATAATGTGGTAAAACAGTGATAGCATGTTCCAGGGAGTTCACAATGTGTTTTCAAAAGGCAATAGTGTAGGATTGTCAATGAAGGAAGGCTGTGTCTAGCAGACACTGTCAGCATCTCATCATTTTACTACCAACTGCCAACATCTTTATCACTTTGCTGGAAGCTTTCTTTAGCAGGCAGAGTCTGCTCTACCTTTAAGCACTGCAAACTATGGGAGATGTAATACTGCCTGAGAACAGACGCTAACCAGCGGCTGATGGGATTGGATGTATAGCTATCCCACCTCCTTCACCCTTTGGTATAATTTTGAGGCACGTGTTGCACACTGGCTCCCCAACTTCCCTTGTTGGATTAAACCCAAGTTTCACAAAACGGGAACTTGCTTGCAGATATGCTCTTTGTTGGCTGTCTCCCCTTCCATGTCTCCTTTTCCTACCACCTCCCTGGTGTTCCTGGGTCACCTTCTAAATTAACTAATTGCACTGAATCCTTGATTTCGAGTCTGCTACTAGAGACACCTAAAGTAAGACAGTGTGTACCTGAAGAATTTTTCCATTAATTTTGTACCCTGAGACACAATTATAGTTGTCAAACACCAGCCATTTGAGAATTATACTATTAATGTGAATGCTTTGATTTTGCACGCACAAATACGTTTGAAAGCTTACTGCCTTCCAAATGAAGTTTCCAGATTTTATCGACGTATGTAGAGATATCCAGAAAGATTTTCTAATCACCTCAATATCTGAATCGATTAAATATTTTAACACCTGGGAAAAGAAAAAACAAACCTGACATGGACTAAAGAAAAGAATAATCAGCAATTGTTTCTAGTGATGTTTGGGGGAAAGACAAAAATAATGAGCATTTCATGTTTAAGCACACAAGGAGTAGATTATGGAATAATCAAATAAGAACAACTTTAGTAAATCTCACTAAAGCAAATATTCTCTTTCTTCCAAAAGGGAGGCAAAGAAAGAAAAACCCACATTCCTAAAAGGTCATAAATTTGCTAACCTGGGATATAGGTTTGCTGGCCCTTTATATTAGAGATTCATCGCTCCCACTGGGCTGGCCAGAGCTCTGTCTCTCACTGGTCTCCTAACATTCTGACTATTGGTGCCACAGCATCTCATAGAGAAGAAACTAACTAGTCCTCAGTTAGAAAGGGATCACTCTGAGCTGTGTTTTGGGGGGAAAAAAAGGAAAATTCAGCTGTTTCCAATTACAGATAAGAAGCTGTTTTAAAGAAAAATCAGAAATGTAATAGACTAAAATAGAAGTTCCTTAGGTATAGTCTAGAAAATATTGGTCCTGTGAGATTCAGAGTTCTATGCAGAATGGGCTTCTATGCTCAAATGAGTTCTAGAGTCTAAAATCTAAACACCAGGTTAAACAAAGTTCAATAGAATTCTTTATCGCAGAAGCTTCCACACTGTTTAATAAGCTAATGTGTTCATTCCAAGAAGGACATAAAGCATGCAACATTTCCCACAAGTATTTTCCATGGAAATCCCCACCTCACCCCCCCTTTTTGCAGGTGCGTGAATAGTACCAAAACCTCTATGGAATCCTCTTTGGGAAAAGGTGATAGCGCATGCCCAGTCAAACTTCAACTTTCTCAGCTCTTCTCTCACCTGCTCCAAAGACTGCAAAATGGAAAAGTGTTCTCGTTTTCTCAGATTCTGTTGCTGATAAATGAGTCACTTTTTAGAATGTGCTCATAAACATCTGGCTGTTAATATTTAATTTTTTTTGCAACTGTCTCACTTTTCTTTCAAGTGCAAAGCCTGGGATGTTAAAACCCATGACATCTGTGCATCTCCGCATTATATCATGACTGAAAGACATTCCTGCTCCCCCCACCCTGTTTCTCCCCTCCCTGCCATATAAGCCGAAAGGTTAGGAGTGGGAGGAGGAGAAAAGTTGGAGGAAGAATTTTTTAAAAATGAAGGAAGCTCATTTCTCTCACTGCATATCACCTATCATTGAATTGCACATCACCTACCTTTGGTTAAATGTGCTTGAGTAAACTTAAGAATTTCTCTTTAAGATGCAAAGTTTCATCTGGGCAGACGGCCGAGAAATACAGGACAAGTAGACCCAAAGAGTCAAGCCTGTCTCAGATTTTGCTGAGGAGTCTGCATCCTGGTGAGTACCTAGTTGCACATAAAAGATGAGGGGAGCTTCTCTCCTACCCAGAGTGAGGCATGCAATTGGAATATTTGTGGTCCCGAAGCAAGCAGGCAGGGAAAGGCATTTCATACAGTTGTAGTCACAAGCCAGAATGCAGAGGAGGGCTGTCAGTCCGCTCAATGGCCACTTTCCTCTTCCTGAAAACTCTGTTTATAATCTTTGGGAGAAGGAGATAAAAGGATGGAGCAAATGAAGGGTGTGTACATGTGTTTGTGTTTCTGAGCTGATAGGTACTTGAAATTGGAGATGGGGAGATTTATGAATTGAATTACAACAATCAAAAGCATAGTTCAAACTGTTAAACTTGGGGAAATCCTCCCTGCAATGAGAAAGCATATTTCTCCCCTCCTTGGGAGTTTGTTGGACGTATCAGAGCTAGCCGGGTAGGGCATGTATTGTTGAGGTTGCTATGGCTACTGCAGGAAGGAAGCTTCCTTCTAAAAATCTTACTGGCCCAAGAACAAGTCCAGGCCAGCTTATGTTACAAAAGCTCATGTGTCCTTTCTTATTCTAAAATTTTGTAATGATAATTACTAAGAGTCAAGAAAGGAAAAAAAGGATGGACGCTATCTGCTTGTGTTTCTCTTTTCTTTCTATTTAGCACCTTTTCTCACCTCAAGCTGTTTTTCCAAATACCTACATGCCTGCTGCTGAGTCTCTCCCAATTACAAAGCTGATGTCCATTTTCCAAAGTAGACCATTAAGAAACAAATATTTTTGGCAACTTGAATGTATAAGCTTCTAGGGATCTAAGTGAAATAGTTAAATTCTATGCATAATATTTAATTTCTTAAATTGTACCTATATCTTGGTTGCATAAAATTGGAAGGAAAATTACATATACTAGTATATTAATTGGGAAATATTACTTTATTCTATTCTGGCATCACACAAAAGAATCCAATTCAAATGTGTCCTGTGCTTCTTGGCTGTCAGTAATTTCACTATCACCAGAAACACTTTTTTTTTTTCTGTTTTTGCATATGAAGTCTACATGTAGCACTGACAGTTCAAGCTGCTACTTCCACTAACAAAATCAATGGGTCTGCTTGCAATCATTTGAAAGCCACTGGGAAGCAGTTATGAAGTAAAGCCATGACTGAGGATAAAATCACCGGAAAAAAAAAAAAAATAGAGCAAAGACTCAAGGCTCACGCAGGTGAAATAAGGAAGGACGACACTTCTTAATTTACTTTTAAGTTTTCCAAAACATGCTATCTTCTTGGCCACCTAAGATTGTATAACACAGCAACTTTAAAATCCAGATGAGATCCCTTCAAAGACCATTTTCTCAGAGGTCACACAAGGACCTATCTCTAGAATATTAGGAGAAGTTTTTTTTTTATCATTCATCATTTATGCTTGAATGATCTCTCTGATGAAGCCATTTACTGTAATGTCTTTTTAAACACGATGTTTAACAGCATGTTGAAATGATGAGGTTAAGCAACCCAAAGTAAAGATGATTTTATTACATTAAATTTCTTGGCTCCTTTTTAAAAATTTAAAACCCATTCTATTAGATGAGCTAACAATGGCAATAACTCAAACATTTCCTGAGCCCTATCACAGGTCTCATTTCCCGTGGGACGGTTCTAGAAGGTAGCACAGATTTCCGGAGCAGACAGAGTTGTGTAGAGGGCAACAGTACTGCTTTGTGGGCTGTGTGGAGGGAATTGTGTGGTTTCCACTCATTTGTGCATTAGTGTTGTCTAATTACCTGGTTACCAAACACAAACAGAAAATGGCCATCCCCTCCTATCCCCACAGGGAAGTCTCAAGGCAGAGATCTTAACAGCAGGCTATTGTTTCGAATTAGTAGTTCTCCACCCTGCCTGCACGTTAGAATCATCTGAGGAGTTTAAAAAAAAGAAGAAAACAAAACTCTACTTGATGCCCAGGCTTCCCCCCAGAAGAAATAAAATAAAAATCTCTGAAGATGGAGCCAGGGCATGGATAGTTTTGACAGTTCCCTAGGTGAATGTCATTTATAGCCAGAGCAAGGACCTGTGTTTTAGATTATGAAACATAACCCAAATGTCCCGGTATCTGGGAAATATTCACTGCCCTCTTCCAGGAGTCAGCACATTTTTCAAAAGTTCTGCTTATACCAAGGGCTGGTGGCACATGGAGTTAACCCTTTGGGCTTCTGTCCTTCCCCTGCCAAATCCTTGTCACCTGTCCATGTCATGCCCATGTAACCTGTCCACTCAGCACGTACCATGCTCTCCTGGACAAATAGTGCCACCCAGAGACAGCCACTGGGAATATCTCTACCGACCAGTACCAGCCAGCCCCCTCACAAGGGGGTGCAAAGGAGAGAAAAAGAATGGATCAAAAAAATAAATAAATAAACATGATGAAACAATGTCCATGCAAAAATTTCTAACAGTTGGTGAAAGACTCATATTTACAAATTAAAGAAATTCTATAAACTTTAATAAGGATAAATACAAAGAAAACCACACCCCTGTATATAAAAAAATAAATTTAAAGACAGATAGTTTGCAAGCAAGCCAGTGGAAAAACATATACCATGAGCAAAGTAAGTCTAAGAAAGCTGGAGTAGCTATATTAATATCAGTTGAAGTAGAGTTCAAAACAAAGGACACTTCACCAGCTAAAGAGAGACGTGTCACGATGATGAAGTAGCCAATTCATCAGAAAGACAGGGTCAGAAATGTGTGTGTGTCAAATAATGAACTTGAAAATACATGAAGCAAATATTGACAGGATGGCAGAAAGAAGGGGAGAATTAATGGACAATTCTACCATTGTAGTTGGAGATTTTAAAACCCTTGTATCAGACACTGATAGAACATTTGGACAAAAGAAAAAAAAAATCAGTAAAGACATAGAGGATAATACTCTCGACCACCTCCCCCTAACTGATATTTCTAGAGCACTTCATCAGACAACAGGACGACGTACATTCCTTTCAGGAGCACACGCTTACGAGACAGACCATATGCTTGGTCATAAAGCAAGTCACAGTGAATTAAACATTAATACACTTCTAAAGAATTCATTGATTGGAAAAGATGTCACTAGGATAGTCGAAAATATCAGAAACCGAATGATAGTGAAGACATATCTAAATTTGTGAAATCCACGTAGAAACATGTTTAAAGGGAAACGTATAGCTTTAAAGGTTTGTATTATACTAAAGAAGAATAATCTAAAATAGATAACCTAAAATTCTACTTCAAGACACTAGAAAAGAAAGGAGAGGGGGTAATAAACCCAGAGTAAATAGAAGAAAGGAAATAATACAGATAAAAGCAGAAATCAATGAAGTGAAAACCAGATAAACAATGGGGAAATTTGACAATGCTAAAAACTGGTTCTTAGGAACAACCAGAAAAATTAATAATCACCTAGCTAAATTGATCGAGAACAACAGAAAATGAAAGAGAACACAGAATTTTAATATCAGGAATAAAAGAGGAATTATCACTACAGACCCTATGCATATTAAATGATAAGAACAAATTTATGCCAAAAATTTAACAATTTAGACGAAGCGGACAAATCCCTTGAAAAACGAAACTTAATAAATCTGACATAATGTGCAACAGAAATTAGGATAGTTGTTATTAAAAACCATCTCACAAAGAAAAATTCAGGCTCAGCTGGTTTCACTGGAAAATTCTATCCAACTTTTAAGGGGGGGAAAACCCTCCAACCTTACACAAAATCTCAGAAGATAGAGAAGGAGAGATCATTTCATAATTTATTGCCTGAGACCAAGAAAACTTCAACAGAAAAGCCTGTCAAAGATTTTTAGAAAACTAACTTTCTAGACTAATATACCTTTTTTTATATAACTGTTATATAAAACAAAAATATTTAACAAAATATTAGCAAATTTAAAATATTAAAAGGATAATAAATTGTGACTAATGAGGGTATATCCCAGGAATGCAAACTATTTAATTCACCATGTTAACAAATTAAGGGGAAAACCCATATGATCAATTCAATAGAAGCAAGAAAACATTTCTCAAAATTCAATATCTGGGTGGTGCGGCGGTGGCTCAGTGGCAGAATTCTCAGCTGTCATGCCGGAGACCCGGGTTCGATTTCCAATGCCTATCCATGAGGAAATAAAGAAAAAAAAATCAATATCCATCTATGATAAAAACTCTCATCCAAGGAGGAATAGATGGGACCTTCTTCAATGCGATTAAAAAAAAATCACTGGAAAACCTATAACGAACCTCACAGTTAATGACGAAATAGTCATGGTCCCTTCTTATATCAGGAATAAGAAAAGCTGCCCTCTCTCACAATTCCTATTGGAGGTCCTCGCTGGGGAAATAAGAAATACACCATGGAATGGGATAAAAGGCATGAAAATTGGAAAAGCAGAAGTAACACCACCTCTACGTAGAGATGACATGAACGCTTAAGCAGAAAAGCCTAAGGAATCTGAAAAATGGTTACTACAACTAATATTAATTTAGCAAGTTTGCAGAATAAAAGGGTAAATTTCAAAAATCCATAGTATTTTCTCTCAAATTAGCACATACATTCCGAAAATGACACAAAATCCATTCAACTTGCAGGAGTGTCAAAAAAAGACAAAATATTTAAGAATAAATTTGACAAAAGAGCTGTGAGACTGACATACTAAAACCATAAAACACTGCTTAGAGAAACTGAATAAGGCCTAAATAAGTGGAGAATTATACCAAGTTTGTGGAGATTCAAAATTAAGTTGTGATTCTCCCCAATGTAATCTATCATTCAAGGCAACCCCGTCATAATTCCAGTAAGCTTTGATGTAGAAAATGACAAACCTAGTCCACAATTTATGTGGAAATACAAAGTACCCAGAATGTCCCAAACGATCTTGAAAATGAAGGAAGAAATTGGAGAACTTACACTACTTTACTTCAAGACTCGACATAAAGCTACAGTGAAAGTGGCATAAGGATTGACAACTAGATCAATGGATAATAGCCATTAATCCTGAAAACAACTAATTTTGAATAAGAATAAGAAAACTTAATACTGTTACAGTAATGCTACTGTAATCCCAAGAAAGAAGACAGATATTGAAAACATTTGAGAAGCTTATTTATAAAAACTTTGTTCACATAAAGCTTTAGTGTTACATTAATACTTTTGAAATAAGTTTAATCCTTAAAACAAAAACTTCATAAAAACATGAAAAAGGTTAAATTATTTATTGTTAATAAAGTTTTCAAAACAATTTTGTTTTTTATAAAAATTAATCTGAGATAGTCTAAAATTTAAGCATAAAAGCTTGGTGTTTTTTGAAATAAACATAGGAGATATCTTCATGATTTGGGAATAGGCAAAGATTTTCTTAGGTAAGCAAACAAAGCAATAACCAATAAAGAAAAAAATTGATAAATAAGACTTCATCAAAGTTAAAATTTATATTCATTGAAAGACACCATTTTAAAATGAATATATTGGCATGCTACAGATTTATATATGTATAGTATATATACAACTGTAAATATTTTCAACTGTATATATGAGAAAGGACTGGTAACTAGGATGTATACCTGTCTCTTATTATGATAAAAAAGACAAGCAATCCAATAAAAATGAGTAAAGGATTTGAAGAGATAAAGGAAGATATCTGACAAGCCAAGAAGCACAAGAAAACATCATTAGATTGTTAAGGAAATTGAAATTAAAGCCATAATGAAATACCCCTAAACACTGAGTAGGAAGACTCAAATTTTAAATAACTGAAAATGTTGGCAAAGATCTGGAACAGCCAGATCTCTCATATACCGGTGATGAGAGGGTAAAACGTTACAACCATTTGGAATAGAGGTCTTGCAGGAATGAAAATAAAATCCACAAATAGATTTGTACTTGAAGTTTAATAGCAACTTTAACCATAATAGCCCCAAACAGCCCAAGTATCAATCAATAGGAGAATGGATAAACATACTGTAGTTCACTCATATGATGGAATACTACTAAGCAATTAAGAAAGAAAAACTACAGCTAAATGCAACAACTTGTTTGAAGCTGAAACATGTTCTGCTCAGAGTAAGAAGCCATACATGAAAGAGTACATTTTCTATGATTCCATTTATATAACATTCTGGAATAGGCAAAACTAATCTGTTGTGAAAAAACCATCAAGAGTGGTTTCCTCTTGAGGATAAGGGATTGCCTGAAAAGAGTCAAGAGGGAACTTGAGATAATGGTAATTTGCTGTAACTTAATAGAGGTTTGGGCTACACAGTGTGTGCTTTTGTCAAAACTCATCCGATGGTGCACTTAGAATTTATGCATTTCATACCATGCAGATTTTACCTCTAAAAATAGCCTTAAACAAATATTAAACTACTGTAAATAAATAATAGCTCCAGTTAATGATATACATACTGAAATATTTAGGGGGCAATGTATTCAGGAATGCATCTGACTTTGACCTAATATCCAAGAAATTGATTGATGCATGTATGGAGGGGTTGATAGATGGATAGATATATGATAAAGAAATGTAACATGTTGATTGTAGAATCTGGACGGTGGGTTTCCACTGCAAAATTATTTCAACTTTTCTATATGTTTGGGATTTTTCTTATAATAAAATGTTGGAAAAACCTCAACAATAACCACTGCAATCATTTAGAGCCTAAACCCACAAAAGATTATTAGGGTGCAGAGTATTTTATCACTGACATTGTTTAGAATTGCCAGCACATGCTGATAATAAAAAGCAGATCAACCTTCGGGCAGTTTTATTATTATTTTTTTAAATGCTCAACAGCAATGCGCCCCCTTATAGCCTGCACTCAGGGTGGGCCTCCTTCTACTCTGCTTATGGTACCTAGGGAGTGTCTCGAAGCTGGAAAAGTATAATGACAAGAATCAAAGCCAGATCTGCCTGATTCCAGTACTTCTACCATACCAATAAAGCCTTTCCACATTATCCTACTAGCTATGCTGTGGTTTATACAAAGCTGAAAATGACATCATTCTTGCCTACAAGGAGAGCATAATGTTTTGGAGTCCCATATCATTTGCCTCTAATACAAGGTGAGCTTACAGATTTTCACAGAATACGCTGTTGGAAAATGCAAGGGCTTCTTGGAAGTGGTATCTAGGGTGTACTTTGCTACCCTGCTTGAACTTTTCAGTGGTTTCCAACCATTCTTAAACTCAAGTCTAAAATGCTTAACATGGCCTGCAAGGTCCCACGTGAACTTCCTCTACCCTCAATTTGGGCAACTTTCAGAGGCCATCCCTCCAAAAATAATGCAAACTCATATAAACACATGCACACACATGACTCCAGCCACACAGGCTTTCTCTCTGTCCTCCTTATCATGTCCCTTCCCGCCCCATGGCTTTACTCAGGCAGTACCCTCTTCCTGAAATGCTCTTTCCTTATTTCCTGCACTCCTCCCCAGTTCATCTTGCCCAATCCTCCTAATTTTTCACGGCTCAGGTAAAACATTGATTTCTCAGTAAAGCCTTCCTTGACTTCTCCAGCTGGTCTCCTCATCATCTTTCACTTTTTGGGACCCAGGGCGCAATTGTTGAGTAAATTGAATTGAATGACTCCTTAGATGATTCCGTGAATGAATGTAGGGCCGGATTTTAACATCCTGTTATATGGTGGAGGGGAAGACGATCCAGAGAGAGGCAGTTGCTTGAGCCAAAACCCAGAAAGATGAAGAATGAGAAGAGATACAAACGTATGGATGTTAGATATTCCTAAGGCTATTTTTTAAAGTGGAATTTTAAAAATAAACTCTCTAGAGGTTCTTGTTCTTGTCCTGGCCAGGGGCCAGATACGAATTGCATTTTGTAAGAAACAGGTGGATTAGAGGAACTTGGGAGAGTCTGCAAAGTTCTTACCAGCCACGTCTCTAATTAGAGTTTCTAGGGAGTGATTCTTTTCTACTCTATCTCACAAGTCCAAAGAGACCAAAACTAGGATATGGTCAGATCCCTGGGAATTCCCAGTTTCTCATTACTGTAATCCAATCCTACCAAAACTATTTTGACCCAAAGCTTAGATACATAGCAATAACTAGACTCCCTTTTCAGGGCATTGAAGTTGCCCAAAGAAGTGATTCCAGATGCCCCAAATTTCTTACTAAATTAGCAACTGATTAATGGTAATCCACGTAGAAGGAGAATAGAGAGGCAATCTCTCCCTTGTTATTGAGACCACAAACTAGCTTGTTGATTTCTGCTTTATGGCCTTAGTCATGACAGAACTTGGAGGTGTGTTCAGCAATTTAAATATTTCTGAAAGAGCTTGAAAATCTACGAAGAATTTCATTCCCAAAGGAGGTGTTTACACATTTTTTCCTGTACTATTTAGTCTTCCATTTATTGATCCCTTGGTACATTCCACTGTAATAATGCGCAAATAGGAAAAGGATGGAAGCTAAAATAATACCCACAACAACCCCAAATCATAATAATGTAACAGTAAACCACACTCTCTACATCTGGAGTCCTGGAGGCAACCTCCTAATGAAAGAAATCAAGATGTCATTATAAATATATGTCCGTATAAAGATTTACAAACCACTAACTTATTTCTCTCAATCTTCTTGGGGTTTCTCTGTGACTAACTCTGAATTCCAATTTCCTGGTGTGTGTAAAATTAGGGTAGTAGACTAATGAAGCTCCATCTACTCCCATGACAGACAGTATAGACATTGCTAATTGCTCACAGAATCCTACCATGCAGTCACTACCAATCAAATGGAGATTACACATGAGTTGAAATCTCTGTGTTCCTAGGAGAGAAGCATTAGGAGATTCTGAAATCTCCGGTCCTAAATCATGCCTATAAAAAGCAGTGGTCCCAAATGCAGAAACACATGAATTTACAGACTTTCCACTCAGGAATGTTCATGGATAAAACAAGTGAATCAGAACAAATATTCATTAGCTCTGTTGAGAACCTTTGCAGAATTTCTGTTATCTTGTGAATAAATGTATTTCTACAACATTTTTGAATCTTATCTGCTTGTAAGTGGACACTTTTCTGTGCATTATGTTTTTCCTTCCCATTTTCCTTCACGGTCCTCAAAGCTTCTTGAAGTCAGAGAAATACTCAGAATAGCCTTCCCTCTGCACCCTGGGCACCAGTCGTCCTAACTACCTGCTCTTCTTCAGAATCTCTTTCAGGAAAGATCTAGAAAAGTCTGCCAAGCTCAGGGATAGATGGTGGTTAAAGTCTACATAAACTGATCCCAATACATTCATGCTGTATTAGGGACAAGGTTCCAGACCAAAGGAATGCATTTCCAGATGTAGAATTATTTTATTCTCCAATTAGAAGAGTAAGAAAGTTATTTATAAGAAGCACCAAGGAGGTAGGGCCTTCTCAGTCCCTCTAAGTTGCCCTCTGAAGGTGGCTGCCCTCCTCCTCCTCCTCAAATGCCAGTTTCATTTCCACCTAAATGTGTTCTTTAAAATACCTGAAACATGTTTTCTGAAGATATCCCTTATGAACCATTTGTATCAGGAAGCAATGGTTGTATGGGAAATAATAGGTTATTGGGCTCTACACCAGGCCTCAGAATCAGACCTTCTTTAGGATTAGTCCTAGGAATGTGCATGTCCTCTATTCCCGCCTCTCCGCAGGGAATTCTTACACACAAACTTGAGCACAACTGTGTTAAAGCAAAGACTCAGCAAATCTGTCCGCATAAACATTTACACTTTTCCTGTTTTACTGCTTCTTTCCCAGCAAGTTTATAATCTGCCTGTGAACAAAAACTACTGCCCCTACTTTTGAGAATTGTGAAAGTAATTAACAGCACTGAATTATATATTTGAACATCATTTAAAGGGGAAATTTTAGTTGTATTTTTGTTACTAGAATAAAAATTTAAAAATACACATAGTACTCTATCACAGAAACAATGAACCCTAATGAAAACTATGTACTACAGTTAATAGTATAATTACAATAATTTTCTTTCATCAAGTGTAACGAAGTTTCTACACTAATACAGGGTGTTGATATTAGGGTGGTATATAAGAGCTCTGCATTTTCTGCATGATTTATCTGTAAACTGGCAACTCCTCTAATAAAAAAGTTATATTAAAAATAATTTTTTTAGAAAAGAATTCCCTATATCCTCTCTTACCTTACATTTTCATTGATCTTACATTTCAAGCAGTGCTTTCCTAATTAATATCATAAAAGAAATAGCATGGCCTTATTTGAGACTGTGAATATTCAATGAAGTGGACACTGAAAAGATATTTAAATTATGTATGAATTAAGCAAGCATCTAAAACCAAAGTAACTTATTGTTCTTTGTTCATTTTACAAACTTTTCTTCTAGTGTGTGTGTGGGACAGCCAAATGTACAGTACATGCAAATGGTCAAGCACAGTATTCTCTTCAGTTCGTGTTCTAGTTTGCTAGCTGTGGAATGCGATATACCAGAAACAGGATGGCTTTTTAAAAGGGGAGTTTATCAAGTTGTAAGTTTACAGTTCTAAAGCTGTCAAAATGTCCAAATTGAAGCAAGGATAAAGAAATATCCAATCTAAGGCATCCTGGGAAAGATACCTTGGTTCAAGAAGGTCGATGATGTTCAGGGTTTCTCTGTCAACTGGAAAGGCACATGGCGAAGAACATGGGGATGTCTGCTAGCTTTCTCTCCAGGCTTCTTGTTTCATGAAGCTCCTCTGGGGGCATTTACCTTCTCCAAAGGTCTCAATCTGCATGGGCTCTCGTGGTACTCATGGTTCTTGTGGCTCTCTCCAAAATGCTTCTTCTTTTAAAGGATTCCAGTCAACTAATCAAGAGCTGCCTGGAATGGGTAGAGTCACAACTCCCTCTAATCAAATGTTGGCACCCACAGTTGGGCGAGTTGAATCTCTGTGGTGATAATCTAATCAAGCTTCCAACCTATTGTATTGAATAGGGATTAAAAGAAACGGTTGTCTCCACAAGATGGGACAGGATTAAAACCTGGCTTTTCTATCAAACTGGCACACTGTATTACTGTGATTATTTATTTTATTACCAGTTTGCACTAAAATTCTTTTCTCCAAAATTGGAAACCAGGATCTCACATATAGAAATTTTCTTTCCACACAGCTTCATAAGTACACCCAACTCAATTAAGTTTATTTAAGCTGTATTTACTTTGATCTAAAATGTTCAAAGAAATTTACTTAATATTATTTAAAATTTATTTCATTTCTTTTCTTTGAATCTCCATATTAAATAATGCTTTCCCCTTTGTGGGATTCATAAGGAAGGTAAGGTGCAAGGGTTTTATAAAGTTTTGTAGCAACAGGAATATACACATACATTGATATATTTAGGTACTCTGAAAAAAGAAATGCAATCAATGAACCAATAAAAGCAAGATGAAAATTATTTACCTTTTTTGTATGTAAGAGCACTTGCTGGAAAGTCTGGTTGTTCTGTGTGAAATTAAAGACAATTTGGCCCTTGTTTTTATTTTTCTCATTTATTTATTTATTTCTACAATGCTCATACTTTGAGTGTAAGGTCTAGGAAACTGCCTCCTATTATTAGATTTACGAGATATTTCTCTACATTTTCTTCTAAAAGTTTCATAGTCTTATATCTAATGTTTAAGTCTTTGATCCATTTTGCATTAATTTTTGTATAGGGTGTGAGATATGGATCCTCTTTCATTCTTTTGAATGTGATATCCAGTTCTCTAGGCATCATTTATTGAAGAGATTGTTCTGTCCCAGTTGAGTTGGTTTGACTGCCTTATCAAAGATCAATTGTCCATAGATGAGAGGGCCTATATCTGAACATTCTATTTGAGTTCATTGGTCAGTATATCTATCTTTATGCCAATACCATGCTGTTTTGACCACTGTAGCTTCATAATACGCCTTAAAATCAGGTAGCATGAGGCCTCCAACTGCATTTTTCTTTCTCAGGACATTTTTAGCTATTCGGGGCACCCTGCCCTTCCAGATAAATTTGGTTATTGGTTTTTCTATTTCTGAAAAGTAAGTTTTTGGGATTTTAATTGGTATTGCATTGAATCTGTAAATCAATTTAAGTAGAATTGACATCTTAACTATATTTAGTCTTCCAATCCATGAACACGGTATGCCCTTCCATTTATTTAAGTCTTCTGTGATTTCTTTTAATAATTTCTTGTAGTTTTCTTTATATAGGTCTTTTATATTTGGGAAAATTTATTCCTAAATATTTTATTCTTTTGGTTGCAATTGTAAATGAAATTTTTTTCTTGATTTCTCCCTCTGATTGTTCCTTACTAGTGTATAGAAACACTACAGATTTTTGAGTTTTGATCTTGTAACCTGCCACTTTGCTGTACTCATTTATTAGCTCTCGTAGTTTTGCTGTGGATTTTTCAGGGTTTTTGATGTATGGTATGATATTATCTGCAAACAGTGAGAGTTTTACTTCTTCCTTTCCAATTTTGATGCCTTGTATTTCTTTTTCTTGTCTAACTGCTCTGGCTAAAATTTCCAACACAATGTTGAATAACAATGGTGATAGTGGACATCCTTGTCTTGTTCCTGATCTTAGGTGGAAAGTTTTCAGTTTTTCCCCATTGAGAATGATGTTAGCTGTGGGTTTTTCATATATTACCTTTACCATGTTGAGGAAGTTCCCTTCTATTCTTATCCTTTGAAGTGTTTTCAACAGGAAAAGATGTTGAATTTTGTCAAATGCCTTTTCTGCCTCAATCAAGATGATCGTTTGGCTTTTCTGCTTTGATTTGTTGATATGGTGTATTACATTAATTGATTTTCTGCTGATTTTTATTTTTTAAGTGAAAAAAACTTCAAGATGACTCAAATAATCAACTCGGGTTCTTTAAAGATAAGACAACACATTCCACCATGCCCCAGAAGTGCATATTACTTAGAGAGAGGAAAACTCTTTTAAACCTAGCACACATAGCCATATTCAGGGTTCACAGCCTATGGCTGGTATTCAGTGTGGTTTGCTGCCTGTTTCCTTATGTGGGTGAAGACTAAAGAAGTACACGCAACCCCAAGCCATGGAGATGAAGCATCCATCACTGTTCAGGTGGATGGATGATCAACTGTATTATTGGTCTGTGGGGATAAGGGGTCAGCAAACTTTCTATAAAGGGACAGAGAGTAACTAATTTAGGTTTTATGGGTGTGATAGGCTCAGGTGTCAACGTGGCCAGGTTGATGGTACCCTGTTGTTCTGTTGCTGTGGACTTGAATCATCAGCATGTGAAATTCACCTATGGCTAATTACACATGCAGTCAGCTAAGAAGTGCCTTCCCCAACAAGTGAGTGTAAAAGGAGATCTCAGAAGATAGAGTAAAGGCTTAGCACAGAACATCACAAGTAGCTCAGAGTTCAGCAGCTCAGACACAGATGTTTGGAGACACAAAAAGAAAGAGCTCTGGGGAAAGCCACTTGATCCCTGAAGCCTAGGGGAAGGCCAGCAGATATCACCATGTACTTTCCCAAATTAGTAAATTTGTAACGGAATAAATCCCCTTTATAAAAGCCACTCCATTTCTAGTGTATTGCATCCTGTCAGCCTCAGCAAACTACCACAGTGGGTCATACGATCTCTGTTGCAGCAACTCATGTGTGCTACTGTAGCACAAAAGCAGCTATAGACAACACATCAGTGAATGAGTCCCAATAAAACTAGAAGCAAAATTAGGCAGCCCAGGGGCTGAAGTTTGCAGGCCTCAGGTAGGGACTATGAAACCCTTCTCAGGGTTGAGAAAGAACTCAGGCACTGGTGAATCCTGTTTGGGAGTTCACAGTTGTCCTGGAAGCATCCCTCCTTATTTGTCAGTCCCCGTAATGGGTGGCATGAGGGACCTTACATAAAGGAATACAGAGGGACTGACTCCATTGTTTTTCATAGTGTCTTATTCTTTCTTTCCTTTTAAATATTTCTGTGGTTAAATCATCAATAAAAACTGTTTTTTAAAAAAAAGGAAAGGAGAAAAGAAAGGAAGAGAAGGAGTGCACCAATTTGAAAGTGTCATGTACCCCAGGAATGCCATTTTTAATCCCGATCCAGTCTTGTAAAACCAGCTGTTTCTTTAATCCTGATTCAAGAGTGTAGGGTGGAGACTCTTTATTAGATTATCTCCATAGAGATGAGGCTCACCCCATTGTGGGTGTGATCTTTTTACAAGATAGAGATGTGATCCTGCCCATTCAGGGTAGCTCTTGATCAGTTTACCAGAGTCCTTTAAAAGGGAAAATATTTTGAAGTAACCCCAGATGCAGACACAGACATTTGGAAATGCAGATGCAGACGCTTGGAGAACAGTTGTTTCAGAGCTGACAGAGCCAACACAAGACCTAGATGTTTAGAGATGTGAGGACCAGCAGAAGTGAAGGCCCACAGATGCAAAGTGAGGAACCCCCACAGGAAACAGAGAACTGAAAGCAATGGACCCCAGGAGCAAGAGACCAACAGATGCCAGCCATGTGCCTTCCAAGCTGACAGAGGTGTTCCAGATGGTATCAGCTTTTCTTCAGTGAAGGTAACCTCTTGTTGGTGCCTTAGTTTGGACATTTTCTTGGCACTAGAGCTGTAAACTTATAACTTATTAAATTCCCTTTGTAAAAGCCAGTCCATTTCTGGTATATTGCATTCCACCAGCATTAGCAAACTAATACAAGGAGGGAAGAAGGGAAGGGAAGAAGGAAGGAAGGTTGGAGGGAATGAAGGGAGACAATCCAAGGAAATGGAGAGATTCTAATAGACAGGCATTTCTGAAAAGAAAAATGTTGAAACTTTTAATACAGTGTAGGTACTAGTAAATAGAAGGTACTGGAATAAACGAGGTTTTGAGCAATAACTCAAATATGACTATAGTTTTAGGTAAGTGAAGAACAAAGGAGGAATCTCATGGATTTTATGTCCTTTCTAGGATGCTGTATCTGGGTCTGTTCATTTTTTCTGTTTATCAAATGTTTCTCAAAAACTGTGCTAGTTGCTGGGGTCAAAAAATGAACAAGGTATCTCACTTTTTTTTATTGTATATTTTTTCTTTATTAAAGAAGTTGTGGGTTTATAGAACAATCATGTTAAAATAGAGAATTCCCATACATCACCCACCATCTACATCTTGCATTGGTGTGGAAAAATAGTTACCATTGATGAAAGCACATTTTAATAATTGTACTAGTAACAACAGTCCATAGTTTAACTAAAGGGTCACTGCATAGTGCAGTTCCATACATTTTTAAATAATTTTATTCTGTTACCATATGTACAATCTAACTTTACCTCTTTTAATCATATTCAACTATATATTTCAGTGCTGTTAATTGTGTTCACAATGTTCTGTTACCATCACCACCTCCACTATGAAATACTTCCATCATTCCAAATAGGAATCCTGGGCAATTTAAGCCTCAATTTCCCATTCCATATACCTACTTCATCCTATGGTAACCTATACTCTAGAGTCTGACTCTATGAATTTGTGTATCAATCAGGGCTAGCTAAAGAGACAGAACCAACAGGAGATATCTGTAAATATGAGATTTTATAAAAGTGTCTCATGCAACTGATGGAATGAACAAGTCCAAATTCCATAGGACAGGCTGCAAGCTTACAACTCCAGTGAAGGTCATTGATGAACGCTCCAGGAGAAGCTGGCTTGCTGGAGAAGAAGTGAAAGTTCACTCTTCTTCATTGAAAGTCTTCAACTGATTGGATTAAATTCAGCTGATTGGTTTTTGTCATTGTGTAAGACACTCCCTTAGTTGATGAAGGAAGTAATCAGCCACGGATGCAATCAACTGACTGATGATTTAATAAACCTGGTTTATTAACAAGTCAAAAAATGTCCTTGCAGAAATGGTTAGGCCAGTGCTTCATTGACCAGACAACTGGGCGCCATTACCTGGCCAAGTTGACACATGAACCTAACCATCAGAGTCCATCCTTGTCAACATGGAAGCTATTTATATCACCTTAAACCATACTTAATCTCTAAATAGAACACATTAACAGACATATCTTTTGTCTAACAATATTGAATTGTCCTGTGTTCAGACTTATTCTCTCCAGAATAGGGTACAAGTACCCTATTCTGGTACTTAAACTTGACATCCTATAATTTACATACTATAATATAAACAATACAATTCATGTCATATGATAAGATGAAAACAAGATATTGGCTTTATGTACAAAAACAAGCATACTCATAACAAAAAAGGAGGAAATAGACATACCATCACAGTCCTTGTTCCTGTAACTGGTGATATGGCTATAGTTCATATTTATCATTACTTTCTTCCACTATTCATTCCACGTTTCCTTTATCCTCAGCAACCACTCCAGCTAGCTATGCTTCTTTGCCTGGTGGGGTTACCCAAACCTTCATTCTTGAAGTTTCTAGGCCATTGAATTGGGTTGTCACAGTTTTCTCTTGACTTTAATCACAGACTATAGTAGTATTAAGAAAAGCCCTGGGAAATCTTCTATACTCCAATGAAAAAAATCATTTACCTCCATTGTGTAGTTGCAACCTTGTATCCCCTTAATAGTCAGGATCAATCACCCCAACCAGTACAGTAATTCCCTTTCTTGCTGTTGATATAGAGGCCTGAGAAGTACAAAGTTGTCAGGTGGCAGTCTTAACTTCCAGTTCAATAGAATCATTGTTGTGTCTCCAGGTAAGAGGACTCCTCCTTTTGGAACTAAGACCTGTAGACAACAGAACTTAGGGTTGCAGGGACAGGAAGCAAAAGTTTTTCTAGTGGATCACAAAGGGTGAGAGTAAGTGGTGCCACTTCTATTTCCACCCCTTGATTCCTGGACTCATGAATCCTAGCTATTAGGAGAAACAGCACCATAAAATGGATGCTCATTCAGAGCATACACAGCCTCCTAGAGAATACTGCTTGACTCCTGCAAGGTATTGCCACCTAGTTGGCACTGTAATTGGGTCTTCAAAAGCCATTCCACCATTCTATAAACCCAGCTGTCTCTGGATGATGAGGAACATGGCAAGACCAGAGAATTCCATGAGCATGTGCCCATTCCCTCACTTCATTTGCTGTGAAATAGGTTCTTTGATCAGAAGTAATGCTGTGTGGAATACCATTATGGTGGATAGGCATTCTGTAGCTTGGTGGAAGCATTGTGTGCAGAGAAGGCAAACCCATATCTGGAATATGCATCTATTCCAGACAGAACAAAACACTGCCTCTTCCATGATGAAAGTGTTCCAACTTAATGAACCTTTCACCAGGTAGCAGGCTGGTCACCTCAAGGTCTCTGCTGCGGGCAGATTGGGCACTCAGCAGTGGCTAAAGCCAGGTCGGCCTTGGTGGGTGGGAGCTCATGTTGCTGAGCCCATGCATAACCTCCATCCCTACCACCAATACCACTTTGCTAATGAATTCATTGGGCAAAGGCAGGAGATGCTAGGGAAAGAGGATGAATTGTATCCACAGAATAGGTCATCTTATCTACTTGATTATCAAAACCTTATTCTGCTGAAGTCACTCTCTGCTGAGAATTTACATGGGGCACAAATATCTTCATGTTTTTGCCCACTTAGAAAGCTCTATCCACATACTTCTTCCCCAGACCTCTTTGTCACCAATTTTTCAATCATGTTCCTTGCAAGTTCCTGACTATTCAGCCAACCAATTAGCAAAAGCCCAAAGGTCAGTTTACAAATGCACCTCTGGCCAGATATCCTTCCAATCGAAATGAACAGCCAGGTGCACTGCTTGTTTTTCCATCCCCTGGGGTGATTTCTTCTCACCACTGTCCTTCAAGGACATTTCAGAAAAGGACTTCAGGTGAAGGTTGAATGGTAGAGTCCTCAGGGTGGACTGGAGGTTAGGAAGCTCTTTCCTCAAGGCTGACTGGAGGTTGGGTAGCTGTCTCCTGAGGGGCAGGCTGGAGATCAGGTGGCTGTTTCCTCAGGGCAGATCATGACAGGTTTATCGAGCAAAGGCTCAGTAGAATCCAGGGTTCCAATGTCTCCACCACCATCATTATCAACCATTGGTCCCCATCCTAAGTTTCAGGATCCCATTCTTTTCCAATCAAACCCCTTACTTTAACAGCAGATACCCTGCAAGGTTGAGAATTTAGTTTATGTTGCAAATCTGCTACTCATGCTATGACACTCTGGGTCTGGTTTTCAGAGATCTCAAGTCTGCAACCACAGGAAATAAGATTTTCTTTCAGAGCACACATAGACACTTTCAGGTCTTTCAGATGGCATTTAAGTTGCAAATGTGAGGCCTTCATCTCAGGCCTTTCTTCCATAACTGTATCCAGCTTATCTAAGAGCAACCAGTCAACATCATTATACCCCTTAATTCCACAAACTCTTTAAGGTTTCAAAAACATTGTCACTCAGAGCCTTGCCTCATGCAAGAATGTGATTAGGAGAATCAAGTGGTGATATTTTGTGTATCTGTATTACCAACTCACACCATGGACTCTCAGTGCCATCTTGATTATTGGAAATATGGTCATTAGAGACTTTGAATCTAATCAGGGTAGAAAAACAATTGCAAAAATCCATTTTTAAGATTCTGTTTCTCAAGACCACTCCTGCTACCAAGCCATATTAGTCAAGGTTCTCTAAGGAAATAGAACTAACAGGAGATATCTGCAAATATGAGATTTTATAAAAGTGTCTCATGCAACTGTGGGGATTCACAAATCCATATTCCAGAGGGCAGGCTATGTGCATGCAACAACCATAAAGGTTTTCAATGAATTCCAAAGAAGAGGCTAGCTGGCTGAAGTTCTTACAAAAGTTCTCCTTTCTGACTGCTGAAGTCATCACCTTTCACTTAGAAGTCTTCAACTGATTGGAATAAATCCAGCTGATTGTATTCTCGCATTGCAGAAGACACTCTCCTTAGTTGATCGCAGATGTAATCAGCCATAGAAGCAGTATACTGACTGATTAAATAAACCAGCCTTCTGGTTTATTAACCAGCCACAAAATATCCCTGCAGTAATGATTAGGCCAGTGATTGCTTAACCAGACAACTGGACAACATCACTTGGTCAAGTTGACACATGAACTTAACCATCACAACTTACACAGTTGCTAGCTCAAAGGCAATGCATAAAAAGCAGCAATGATCCAGAAAAGTGTGCAAAACAGGACATTCAGGAATCTACTTTTGCCCATGTGAAAGTCTTTCATAAGTTTTTCTGACACAGTTATCTGACTTTGTGTCTTCTAGTATAAATTATGAATATTTACATAACAAAACAATGTTTTTAAAATGATAAATTATTTTCCTTTTATTTCTACTTTGTATTAGAGTTAGAGCAGAAAACTGATGATTTTAAAATTGTGAGTACAGGAAAATTAAATTATCTATGGAGTCAGTTTTAGAATAGTAGATAAAATGGTAGAAAATATTTGTTATATAAAGAGGACTCTGGCAATGAGTGATGGCACTGATGACCAATAAACAGAATAACCTTTAAGGTCCTGCCAACAAGACAGACCTGTGATTCTCTTTAGTCTAGTCTAGGAGTTAAGAATAGAGGCTCTTAGAATCGAAGGTCATTGGTTTGAATCTAGGCTGTACCTATTCCTAAAGTCAATGACCTTGGGGAGGTTTTTTTAGAAGTTTCCATGCCCCATTTCCTCTTTGTGTTGTTGTGAAGATTAAATGAATCCATCACCATGTAGCTCTTAGATTGTGTGAGGTAGGGGTCCTCCTTCTTGTTTTTACAAATGAAGATCCAATTTTTCCCAGCACAATTTGTTAAGGAGACTATTCTTTGCCAATTGAATTGTCTTTGCAACTTGCCAAAAATTAGTTGGCCATAAATATGAGAGTTGACTTCTGAGCTCTCAATTCTATTCCAATGGTCTTTATGTCTGTCTTTGTGCCAGAATCATACTGTTTTGATTACTGTGGCTTTGTAGTATATTTAAGATCAAGAAATGTCAGTTCTCCATCTTCATTCTCCTTTCTCAAGATGGCTTTAGCTATTCAGAGAACTTACTCTTCCATATAAAGTTGGTAGTTAGTTTTTCCATTTCCACAAAGAAAGCTGTTGGAATTTTGATTGGGATTGCATTGAATCTATAAATTACTTTGAGTATTATTGACAGCTTAAAAATATTTAGTCTTCCAATCCCATGAACATGGGATTCCCTTCCATTTATTTAGATCGTCTTTGACTTATTTTAGCAATGTTTTATAGTTTTCTGTATACAAGTCCTTTACATCCTTGGTTAAATTTATTCCTAGATATTTGATTATTTTAGTTGCTATTGTAAATGGAATTTTTTTCTTGATTTCCTCCTCAGATTGATTATTACTAGTGTATAGAAACATGACTTATTTTTGCATGTTGATCTTTACCCCATCACTTGACTACAACCATTTATTAGCTCTAGAAGCTTTTTTGTGGATTTTTTTTTCAGGATTTTCTGTAAATAGGATCATATCATTTGCAAATAGGGAAAGTTTTACTTGTTCCTTTCCAATTTGGGTGTGTTTTATTTCTTTCTGTTGCCTAATTGTTTTATCTAGAACTACTAGCACAATGTTGAATAACAGTGGTAACAGTTGGCATCTGTGTCTTGTTCCCAATTTTAGAGGGAAAACTTTCAATTTTTCCCAATTAGTAAGATGTTAGCTGTGGGCTTTTTATATAGGCCTTTTATCGTGTTGAGGAAGTTTCTTACTATTCTTATTTTTCAAAGTGTTTTATCAATAAAGATTTGCTGGATTTTGCCAGATGCCTTTTCTGTGTCAGTTGAGATGATTATGTGCTTTTTCCCCTTCTTTTTGTTAATGTGACATATTACACTAGTGATTTTCTTGTGTTGAACCACCCTTGCATACCGGGAATAAATCCTCTTAATCATGGTATATAATTCTTCTAATAAGCTGTTGGATTTGGTTTTTTAGTATTTTGTCAAGTTTATTTTCATCCATATTTATAAGAGATATTGGCCTGTGGTGCTTTTTTTCTTGTGATGTCTTTGTGGTTTTGGTGTGAGGGTGATGTTGGCCTTGTAGATTGAGTTAGGGAGTGTTCCCTCCTCTTCGATTTTTTGGAAGCGTTTGGACAGAATTGAAGTTAAATAATTTTGTCATGTGTGGTAGAATTCTTCTGTGACGTCAACTGATCTTGAGCTTTTCTTTTTTTGGAGGATTTTAGTACTGATTCAGTCTCCCTATTAGTAATTAGCTTGTTGAGCACTTTTATTTCTTCTTAAATCAGTGTAGGTAGTTTGCACAGTTTCTCAGAATTTGTACATTCCATCTAGATTGTCTAATTTATTGGGTTACAGTTATTCACAGTATCCTTTCATAGTCTTTTTTACATCAGTGGGGTCAGTAGTTATGTCCCCCTTTTCATTTCTGATTTTTGTTACTTGCATACTCTCTCTCTTTACCTTTTTAAGTCTAGTGAAATGTTTGCAATTTTATTGATCTTTTCAAAGAATCAACTTTGATTGATTGACTCTATTTTTGTTGTTGTTCTCTCTTTCACTTATCCGTGCTTTAATCTTTGTTATTTCCTTACTTCTGCTTTCTTTGCTTTTATTTTCCTCATCTTTTTCTAATTCTTCTGGTTTTGAGGTTGGGTCTCTGATCTGAGTCTTTCTTCTTCCTTAATGTAAGCATTTAGAGCTATATAACTTTCCCTCTCAGTACTGTCTTCACTGCATCCCATAAGCTTTGGTATGTTGTATTATCATTTTCATTCACCTCATGATATTTCCCAAGTTTTACTTCTGATTTCCTCTTTAACCCATTGGTTGTTTAAGAGTATGTTGCTTAATTTCCAAATATTTGTGAATTTTTTATTTCTCTGTTACTGATTTTTAGTTACATTCTATTGTGATTGAAGTAGATGTATTATATGATTTGAATATTTTTAATTATTGAGATTTTTCTTACACATATGTTGTGGAGAATAATCCTTGTGCATGTGAGAAGAATGTGTATTCAGTTTTTCTTGGGTGCAGTGTTCTATATATGCTTGTTAGATCTAATTGATTCAGACTATCATTCTGATAGTCTTGTACTTCTTTATCAATCTTTTGACTAGATGTTCTATCCATTATTGAGAGTGTTATACTAATGTCTCCTACTATTAATATAGAATTTCTATTCTTCCCTTTCAGACCTCTTTCCTTGTCTTTTGTATTCAATAGTGTGATCAATATATGATGTGATGTGTTTTTCTTCATGTTTACCCTGTTTGGTATTCTCTGGGTTTCTTGCGTATACTTATTCATGTATTTTGCTAAACCTGGAAAGTTCTCTGTCATTGTTTCTTTGAATATTTCTTCTGGCTCTTTCTCTCATTCTTCTCTTTCTGCAACTTGCATAATATGTATTTTGGAACACTTGATGGTATCCCAGGAGTGTCTTAGGCTATTTTCAATTTTAATATTTTTTTTTCTTTCTATTCCTCAGCCTATCTCCTTTCACGTGTCTTGTCTTCAAGTTCACTGATTCTTTCTTTTGCCAGCTTCAATCTACTCTTGAGACCCTCCTGGACATTTTTCAGTTCATCATTTGTGGTTATTCAACTCCAGTAATTTTTTTTTCACTCTTTTTTAAAATTTCTGTATCTTTACTAAGACTCTCATGTTACTCATTTATTGTTTTCCTGATATCCTTAGTTCTTTCTCTGTATTTTCCTTCACCTCCTTGAATGTTTTTAAGATAATTTTTTAAAGGCTTTGTGCAGTATGGCCACATTCTTATCTTTTTCAATGGTGTTTTCTGCATTTTTCCTCTTCTGTTGGGTGGCCTACCATTTCCTTTGTTTCTTTGTTTGCCTTTTGCTCTTTTTTTCTTGCACACTGTATTTTAATATTTTAAAATGTTCATTCTAGGATTTATTTCCTGAGATATGTGTTACTTGGTCTTGTAACTAAGTGGTGCTAAAACAGAGACTTTCCTGATCTTCAGTTCTCCCATTAAGAATGTCTGCCCCCAAAAAATAAATAAATAAAATAAATAAAAATAAAAATAAAAATAAAAAGAATGTCTGCCCAAAGCAAATGCAGCGTGGAGAGTGTTCCCTGTCTTTCTGGGCCTTTGTCTTATCCCAGGCTTTTGCTTGTTAGTTGTTTTAGAGATTCCCTGTTTAGAAGAGTTTGATTGTCCTCTATTTCCCTCTTCCAGGTGTTTCAAAGCTGGGAGGCATTGATCCCACACTGTCTGTCTCTATAGATTTTTTTAGAGCCCTTTCATTGTCTCAAGCTGCTTGGGAGAGAGCAGTTTACTATTTTTTACTGTAATTTATCAGCCTCTTCCTTTTGCTTGTCACTGGATGCTGTACAGTGTTCTTCTGTCCAGAATTTCAAAATAGTTGTTTCAGACAGTTCCTGCCTGTTTAATCATTGTTTTGGTAGAAGAACAGAGTCCTGGAGCTCCCTACTCTGCCATCTTACCCAGAAGTTTGGCATCTCACTTCTGAGGATAGAACATGGAAAGGGCTTTGGCAGCTATAGTGGTCATTAAGCTGTTGTCTTTCAGCTGTAAACCCAGCTGTCATGGTCAGGTTCATGTGTCAACTTGGCCAGGTGGTGGTGCCTGGTTGTCTGGTTGGGCAAGTGCTGGCCTATCTGTTGCTATGAGGAAATTTCATTGACTTAAATTGTGATTATGTCAACTGTATCCACAGCTGATTGTGTTTACAATCAGCTAAGGGGAGTGTCTTCTGCAATGAATGATGGTTAATCTAATCAGAGGAAGGCTTTTAAGAAAGACTCAGAAGAGACACTCACTCTTCCTGCTTTAACTGGTGAGCTTCTCATATGGAGTTGGTCCAGAATCTTCACTGGAGTCACCAGCTTCATGGCCTGCTCTACAGACCTTGGACTTTACATTCTGAAGGTTATGTGAGACAGTTTTATAAATTTAATATCTATGGATATCTCCTGCTGTTTCTATTTCTCTCTAGAACCCTGGCTAATACACCTCCCATGTCAACTCTACTCTGTGGTACTGGCAGTGGCTTTCAGGAGATCTCTGCCAACTAGGCTTTGCAGGTTCTGCCAGTGGGCATTCTGGAGGGAGACTGGGAGATTGGAGGGAGGGGGATGTGTCTTTGCCTGTTTGTTTCATTTTGTGTCAGTACCAGCACCACAATGCTCCTTCGTCCTGAAAATAGCACTTCATCTACAGTGTCTTGACCTCATCACAGCCCCTCCACAGCAGCAGCAGAAGTCCGGGTCCCACCTCACAGGCCCCATCTCCCAGCTTCTAGATTTTAAAAATCCCAACATCTTCCCTTTACTCCATTCAGCCCCAGGGGTGGTAGCTACTTCCTGCAGTTACTATCTCTGAGTCACCTCAATCTCCCCATTTTTACCTTTTCAGATGAAGAATGCTTAAGCAGGTATTGGAGACCAGTACCTGTTCAAGTGTCCTTTATATGAAATTCACTCTGTTAAATCTATCGCTGTGATTTCTGTCTCCTGACTAGACCCTGATGGGTTAGTGGTGATTAAATCCCAGCTCACAGAGACCTATTAGCAATTTCACAAATCCTGTGTGTCCTGTGTAGGGAATAGGTTCAGTGAACATACTGTCATAGGGGTAACACCTGAAACAAGGAAAAACTTCTTGAAAATACAGTGCTGTAAAAAAGAGAAGAAAAGTCTATTTAAAGGCAGATATGCACATCTGTACTTTCTCCTTCTGCAATGCCTTTGCAGCACAGATTCTCATCTTGTCAAATATCCATGTCTGAAATTTAAAATGTTACAAGAAGTCCTGTTACTCCCAATGAATCCAAATGATAGCATGAAATTCATCTTTCTGGTCCCTTTCCCTATTCTCCTTGAGATGGATATTTACACAAGGCGTTGGTACTTTCTAAATGATGGCAGGTTTCCTGGTTCTCTTGGTCTAACTCATAGGAAATAGAGTATAATTAGTTGAAGTGGGTTAGAACCAGAATGGGAGGTGGGGGTGACCAAAAGTTTAATTGTTGTTACAGGGAAGCAAATTTTGCAGATGGAATAAAACTGAAGCAACTTAATAAACATTTTGAAAACTCTGAGGGTGCCACCTCTAATGTATATTTAAGGATCTGTAATATCTAATCATTGTTCTCTGTACTAAGGTCAGAGAGAGCTATGCTGCATGTAATTATTACTTTTCTATGCTTCAGTTTCCTCCTCTATACAATGAAAAAAATGACAATTACTACCTCTTAGCTTTGTAAGGGGAAGCAAACTCCTCCACTGGTATCTGGCACAAAATAAAGCACTATATAAATATTTAAATATAAAAACCAAATAAATACTTGCTTATTTAATAATAATGAATACTGATTAAGTATTTCATTTTACAATCCAATTTCATATCCATTTACTCATTTGATTCTTAACAAATCCTACAATGAGAGGGAAATGCTATCAAGAAGTCAGATGAAGAGTATAACTTTGTTAGCCCACTGAACTTTTGTTTTTCTTTCCTGTAGATCAAATTTAATGGGGCCTCATTCCTGTACCGTGGACGTCAGTGGATAGATTTAGTTTCCTGAAATAATACGTAAGCTTTCAAAATCCAGTCATGTTCACTTAAATAATTAACTTAATCAATAAAAGTATGGACAGAGCCAAAAATAGATTTTTGCATGTCCTTTCCCTCTCTAGGTATCAGTCACTTTTCAGTATTACATACACACCTCTCTGATCAGTGTAATTTTACTTTCTCTGGAAAACTTCTATTTTGGCCTGCCAATGATCGCTGGATTTGTCCCTTTACACTAAACCTCTCTGCACATACCCTGACTTCTAGAGCATTCTAAATGAAAAAGAGAAGCCTCACTGTGTTAGGAAAGGAAATAATTTTGACACCAAAAGGATCTATATTCAAATCTAAGTTGTTCCACTCAGCTGCAAGACTTGGGATGAGTGGGGTTTCCTTCTAGTTTAAAACACTAACGACAATAGCTACTCCACTGAGTTGCTAAGTGAAATAAAGCATGTGAAAGCATCCAACACAGAATACTCAGCATCATATGCCTATATAAAAATTAATATAAGTATCTATTTGTGGAAAATAGACTTTAGAATTTTGATGTAGTAAAACCAAAAGAAAATGAATAAGAGAATCAGAAAGTACTACAGGTAGCGATTTTATTATTTTGGGGTTTCTAAGAAAAGCATCAATTGGTGATTAAAGTAATACTGTCTGGGGTTAATTTTCAAGTTATTATAGTTCTGCCGTCTGTTTGTCAGTTGGGCAGCTGTGTTGGGGGAGAGGGTTAATTTTGTACCCACATCTCAAGTAAAAATGCAATGCATGCACTTCTTTTATGTTTTCAAAGCAATAAACATCGATAAAAAGCTCTGTGTGTGCATCTGGGCACGAGACATGAATAGATCAGCATAGAGAGGGTGTTTTAGAATCACAGAATTCAGAAGAAGCAGGGGACCCACCGATGATTTTATTGACCCCCCTCATTTTATAGATTAAGAAGCTGAAAACGTCACAAGCCCAGATCAAACACCCAGTTAGTGCTGGACAGCCTAAAAGCACAGGCTGGCATGGCCTCCCACTCCACCTACCCTGCTTGTGAGGTCATCCCAATAGTTGGTATGCAAATCTGTGCATGACACTTTTCAGCTCCCACTGGCTGGGTGTGCTCCAGCTGGAAAGAGAGGAGCTGTAAACTTTGACTTCTGCAGTTGAATGCGATATTGTTTGATGGCCCTGTGTGGGCGGGGAGGCTAACAAATGCGTTTGCAAACTCCAGAAGCAAATATGTTCTCTTTATCCTC
Source organism: Tamandua tetradactyla (assembly GCF_023851605.1). Taxonomy (NCBI): domain Eukaryota; kingdom Metazoa; phylum Chordata; class Mammalia; order Pilosa; family Myrmecophagidae; genus Tamandua; species Tamandua tetradactyla. The sequence goes on along the minus strand of NC_135330.1, from coordinate 107,048,443 downwards.
CCATGTAGTTTTTGACGTAATGGGCATGGTTTCCAATTTTCCTTGCAAATAGGCAGTGTAGTGACCATGGTAACTAGCATGCTAAAAAGATGCCCTGTCCAGGGGCTTTGAAAGGCCCATGGACATTTGTATTAGCTGGGCATAGCCATGCAGGCTAGCGCTCTCAACTCCTACCTCCATTGCTCCTCAAAGTAAAGCACACAAACATTTGTGTTGCATTGAACAGAAATTAATAAGACCCCAATAGGAAGATGCAAACGCAACTGTTTTTGTGAGTACACAGCTGTGTTATGAAGTAATGCAGAGAGCGTTTGTAGGAATAACTGCTGCACGTGTGTGTTCGATTTATTTATTTTACTTCTCGCACAGTCTCCTTTAACTCTTCTTTTCCTATCGGTTTTTGAAATATCAATGCTAGGTTTCGCAGCCTCCCAGGACAGGGGTCTCAAATGTTCCTTTCACATGGCAGGGCCCTAAATAGCTCATCTGTATGTAAAAGCCACTGCCGGCCATTAATGAACTACCCTGATAAAATACTCTCTTCCTTGTTGCCAAAGGACAGGAGGTTAGTGGATTGACTTTACTACAGAGCAAAATATTTTCTTAAAAAGGTCCACATCTAGAAATAATGGTTCTTAAACTGAAAAAGAATATAAATACGATCTTTAGGCAGATAAAGACAGAAAAATTCACAGAGCGATGCAGAGTGGCCTCTTGTGACAGTCCTTCCTTCCCGGCTGCAGGCGGGCTGGGCAATGCATTCTCCTTGGAGCTGCTCACTGCATCCTGGGGCCTGGTACCACTGCCGCCGCCTGTTTCACTGTGGCCTGGGGACTGCTGTCTGATTAGGCCACAATCTTCAATGAGTAAACATATTCTTGGCAAGGCCGTGGAGAAATGGACCGAGTCTGAAGGCCTTGGAAACTGCCAGGGCTGCTGTTAGGCTGAAGCAAAGGAGTCCCGGGCCAGGGACCAGCCATGCTGTTTCTCTGCCAGTCTCGGAAGGGCCCTGGATCTGGAGCATTTTAATTGCAGACTATTGAGAACTATCCCTGAAATCCCTGGTTTCTAAGGTGTTCTTGGTCACATATTTATTGAGGTCCCGAAGGGCAGTGGAGATTACAGCCAGACACAGAGCGACTTCTATACGCAGACAAGTGAGCTGTAGAATCTCATTACCATTCTGCAGAGAAATCCCCACAGGAGTGGTTAACCTGGACACAGAAGTGCTGAACTGAAATCCATAGAACATTTTTTACAAGAGTTCTGACCCGGATGGGGTAACCTCATTGCACTACTTTATACTGCCTCAGAATCACCGAATTGAAGAATCACTACTTCTTGTTAAGAGTTTTTATTTCATTTCCTATTACTCCCAACTTCATACTTAAAGCACTGAGAATTTCGAGTGCAGCGTGTTGAAGTAGATGTCAGTTTCTCCGCATCATTCCTGTGTTCAATTTTTAAAATTCTCTCATAACCCTGTTGAATGTTTTTAACTAAATTAACATGGCTCAAATGAACCGCCCAGCTCCTGTGGAAGTCACATACAAGAACATGAGATTTCTTATCACGCACAATCCAACCAACGCAACCTTAAGCCAATTTATGGAGGAACCCAAGGACGATGGAGTCAGCACAATGGTAAGAGAATGGAAAGCAGCTGACGACACTGCCCTTGTGGGGATAGAAGGCGTCCGTGTTCTCTATCGGCCTTTTGATGATAGTGTACCAGCATCCGACCAGACTGCTGGTGGTTGGTTAAGTCTTGTGATAGTGAAGTTTTGTGAAGAGCCTGGTGGCAGCACTGCCGTTCATTGTGTTCCAGGTCTTGAGGGAGCTCCATTGTTTGTGGATTAAAGGTGGCGTGAGATATGAAGATGTAGTACAGTTCATAAGACAAAAGCAGCATGTAGCTTTCAACAGCAAGCAGCTTTTGTATTTGGAGAAGTATGGTCCTAAAATGCAGCTGCCTTCAAAGACTCCTATGGTCATGGAAACAACAGATGCATTCAATGAAACTAGGATGCCTGATGCTACTGCCTTGGAAGAGGAGCTTGAGAGAGGAGGGACCTAATTGTCAGACATATTAGCCAACACGTTGGTGAATAAGTCCAATGACGTTTCCATAGAAGTACTGCAAAGCGGTTTGACCATGCTACAGGTTTGACAGAATTACAACTTCTATTGTAGGGCTACAATTTGCTGGGTCAGCATTCAATATGGGCTTGCAATTTATAACTTGACCTTTCCTGAAATCATGTAGTATTGAGTTATAAGTCCTCTTTAAATCTCTTCTCAAGGGCGCAAAGGTAGTTCAGTGGTAGAATTCTCACCTGCCCTGTGGGAGACGAGTTCGATTCTGGCCCATGCAATTCCCCACTCCCAAAAGAAAAATTTCAGGCGGGCCGCGGTGGCTCAGCGGGCAAAGTGCTTGCCTGCTATGCCGGAGGACCTCGGTTCGATTCCCGGCCCCAGCCCATGTACCAAAAACGGAGAAACAGAATACAATAAAACAAGCAAATGTTTAAAAAAAAAGATGTTTCCCTTTCTTCCTTCCTTCCTTCCTTCTCTCTGTCTTTCCTTTAAAAAAAAAAAAAAAAAAAAAAAAAAAAAAAAAAAAAAAGAAAAATTTCAGCAAATGGTGCTGCAATAATGGGACACTCATATGGAAAAAAGAGTGAAATGTGACCCCCACCATACAGCATGAAACAATTAAAAAATAAATCTCTTCTCATGCCAGAATCTTATCAATTTATAACAAATTCAGAGAGATTAGGTGCCAAAATACTCAGTACAATGCTTGTATATTTTTAGTATCATACAGAAGTTAAAATCCCAGGAAATATGAGCACTCTAGACCTTATGTGATTTATTCCTTCAGTCATTTCAAACATTCAAAGTGGATCTATACAAGCCCTTGATCTTGAGGCTTGCTCTTTATGTAGCTTATTTATGTAGCAGAGAAGCTTAGCCTACCTATAGGTATGCCTAAGAGTTACTTCTGGAGGACCTCTTAGGTTGCTCAGATATGACCCCTCTCTCTCTAAGCTCAACTTTGGAAGTGAAATCATTGCCCTCCCCACTATGCGGGACATGACATCCAGGGGTGAAACTCTCCCTAACAACGTGGGGTATGACTCCCAGGGATGAGTCTGCCACTGGCACCCTGAGATCCACAATGCCATCCTGACCAAAAAGGGGGAAAGAAGAGTAGAAATAAGGTATCAGTGGCTGAGAGAGTTCAAATAGAGTTGAGAGGCTACTCTGCAGGCTTCAGCTGGACAGTGCTACCTATCATGGTTGGCGAAACCCCATCGAAAACCATTCCTGCCAACCTAAAGAACACCCAGGGCTTAATCTGAGAGTCTACAAATGTTCCATGTACTATGATTATTTTCCAGAAACCTACAACCTCCAGATGTGCTCCTAGGCCAGATAAGTTCTAAAACCCAGAGGATCCAGCTTCTCCAAAACATCAACTAGTTCCATCTCCCATCCCATATTATCAGCAGCCTCTTCCAATGTGAAAAATTAAGAATGATCACAGCCCAAATAACCCTAAAGGTTGGAAGAAAGAACAAAGAAGAAGGTGGAGTCATATATAGAAGGTAGGGTTTAACAAGTGAGTATGATTGCTGAATCATTATGTTGATATTTCTTTTAGTCTCCAGTGTCTTAGAGCAGCTAGAAGTAAAAACCTAAAACTGTGGAATTGTAGCCCATCCCAAACTCTTAAATCTGTTCTGCAATTAATTATTGCAGTATGCTTTGAAATTTATTGCTTTTTTGCATATATGTGTTATTTTTCACAATAAAAAATAATAAATAAAAAAAGAAAGTAGAGCCAATATAGTTATTTTCCTGTTCACTTTATGTTTACATATTCCACATTTGTACCAGTATACGTGAGGTTTGCTCAGTCACTGAACTTTGTTAGATTTTTGCTGAGTCCTAGAGTGATTATTAATGTCTATCTATAACTCATTTTGTGACATTAGAGAAAAAACCCATTTTGAAAATCTACATTGTACAGAGAAGCACATGTCTTTAATGCCTCCAGACAAAAAAAGCCTTACAGTTAATTTAATGTTTGTACTTTGGGTGCAACTTAACCAGGAGGGCTTGACAAATGAATGGGAGGGAGCTATTTAATATATTTAGTAAAATGTTGCTTTTGTCTTGTGCAGAAAATGTAGAATATGGTCTTTAATTTAGTAAATATTCTTTTAAAAGGTAGAGATGCACTCTCTCTAAGCCCAACTCTGCAAATGAAATCACTGCCTTCCCCCCTAAATGGGGACATGACATCCAGGGGTGAAAGTCTCCCTGGCGATATGGAAGATGATTCCCAGGAATGAGTCCAGACCTAGCACCGTGGGGTCAATTCCCTCCTGACCAAAAGGGGGAAAAGAAGTGTAATTAATAAAGGATCAGTGGTTGGGAGAGTGCAAACAGAGTAGAGAGGCTTCTCTGGAGGTCACTCTTATGCAAGTTCAGTCAGACATTGCTACGTTTTGTGATTTGCCAAATCCCATCCAAAACCATTCCAGCCAATCTAAAGAATACTTAGGGCAATATATTAGATCCTACAAAGGTTCCATGCACTAGGGTAACATTTCCAGAAAACTACAGTCTCCAGATGGGTCCCTGGACCAGGTAAGTCCTGACACCTAAAGGGCCTTTTCAGAACATCAGCTCGTTCTATCTCCCTATCCTATATAACTGACAGCCCCTTCCAACATGAAAAAGTTAGAATGGCCCTAGCCCAAATACCCCAAAGAATGCGAAAGAAAGATCAAAGGTGATGGTGGAGTTATACAGAGAAGGTAGGGTTTAACAAATGAATATGATTGCTGAATCATTGTACTAATACTTCCTTTAGTCTCTAGTATCTTAGAGCAGCTAGAAGTAAAAACCTAAAATTGTGGAATTATAACCCATACCAAATCCTGAAATCTGTTCTACACCTAATTGTTGTGCTGTGCTTTGAATTCTTTTTTAGTATATATGTTGTTTTTCACAAAAAAAGAAAAATAAAGTGATGAAAAATAAATTATATATATATTCATTCTAGCCTCCTGTTCTAGTTTGCTAGTTGCCAGAATGCAATATACCAGAAATGGAATTACTTTCAACAAGGGAAATGTAATAAGTTGCTAGTTTATAGTTCTAAGGCCGAGAAAATGTCCCAATCAAAACAAGTCTATAGGAATGTCCAATTTAAGGCATCCAGGAAAAGAGACCTTGGTTCAAGAAGGCCGATGAAGTCCAGGGTTTCTCTCTCATCTGGAAAAGCACATGGTGAACACATTCACAGTTTCTCTCACGGCTGGAAGGGCACAAGATGGTGTCATCTGCTACTTTCTCTCCTGGCTTCCTGTTTCATGAAGCTCCCTGGGAGGCATTTTCCTTCATCTCCAAAGGTCGCTGGCTTGTGGACTCTGCTTCATAGTGCTGCAGCATTCTCTGCTCTTTCTGAATCTCCCATTCTCCAAAATGTTTCCTCCTCCACCGGACCCCAGTAAACCAATCAAGACCCACCCAAATGGGTGGAGACATGTCGTCACCTAATCCAATTTAAGAACCACTCTTAACTAAATCACGTCAACCAGGAAGATGATCTGATTACAGTTTCAAACATACAGCAGTGAAGGTAGATTATTCTACCTTTATGAAATGGGATTTTGATTAAAACATGGCTTTTCTAGGGGGCACACTTCCTTTCAAACCAGTACACCTCCTATGTCCAGAGCAGCTAGGAAGAAAAGTATGAGAGGATCATATGGTAGCCCATGACAAACTCTGGGATCTGTCCTGTAACTACTTGTTGAAGAGTGCTTTGAAAACTATTGCTTTTTTCTGTGTTTGCTTTGTGCGTTTGTTATATTATACAATAAAAAAGTTAAAAAAAAAAAAAAAAAGAATCGTATCCAGGGAATGTTGCAGTAAGTAAGCCCTTGCTTTCTAATTATGACAGTATGTGAACTATTACTGGCTCAGAAATGTATGTAAAATCTGATTATTTTTTCTCCTAGCTTTGAGACAATGTTTTATGTGTGTGGTTAATATTTTAAGATATTATAGTATAAAATAAGAACATAATAATTTAGTGTATTAAATTAAAAATATTATATTAAAAAAAGGTAGAGATGCTTTGTTAGGGTAGCTACAATATTCTTAATCAAAATTTCTGAAATTCTTGTAATTTTTTTCCCTATCTATTGGAAGTTGTTTACCAACTATTATTTTTATCCAAAGGGTGATTTTTTTCCTAACCTCTCTTGCAAAGAAAAGAAGTAGGTTTCTGTTAAATAATTCAGCAGACATCTTATATTTTATATGCCTTTTGAGCTGTGTAACTTGACATTTGGATACTTGATAATTTGTTTTATTATGTAATTGATAAATGATGATGTGTATTAATGTTAATTCAACCATACATTTATACTGTCTGGGAATGTGTGGTTATAGTTCTGTGGGAGAAATAATTTGTCAGTGTTCACCAGCTTGTAAAAGTTTAGTGCAAGAGTTAAACCTCTAAATAAATAATGAAATGCAAAAGAGAGAGAGAGAGAAGCAGAGGAAGGAGGAAACTGAGAAGTGAGAAAGAGAAGAAAAAGAAGAGAGAAGGAGATGAGAAAAGAAAGAAGGAGAGATGCATCCCTCAAAAGGCTAATTGTCGATGCTTCAGGAGGCAATGGTTTGCTGTTGCATTTTCCAGGCAGGTCAACCTAAATGCTTTATCTTTCAAGGAATTAGCAACAAAAAAGTGGAGGTCCAGAAATTAGTGGGGATTCTAACCCAGTGCCTGGAGACAAGCAAGCTATTCAGTAGTTGTGGATTCCTTTAATTCAATTAATCTTCATGGGTCACAATTTTCCTTGATTTATTCTCCCCTAATCTGCCTTTCCAGGTTTATTGGAACCAGCCCCCCCTCTCAACCCGCACTCCCCTCTCTAATGATCCCAGTTTCTGCTGCTTGAAATTTTAGGATTCCCCAACCTGCTGAACTTTACTTTGTAAATTTTCAAAAGCTCAAGTCTTTATGCCAGGTCTGTCTCTCCTGGTAAGCTATTTGTCATTCTTGTTACTGCAAGCCAATTCCTGTGATCCTCTAAGCCTCCGCCATTCAGGCTGATCACAGGCGGGGTGGGTGGGTGAGAGGAGGCAGAACATGGAAATATTTCTCTTTCTAGATGTGGTTATAAAACAGGAATTTGTTATGCCTTTGCAGGCATATCTCCAGCTCTGCAAATAAGCACTGAGATGTCAGCAAATGTGCAGGGGCTCCTTGAGTGCCTTCCAGGCCCGACCAGCTGTTGGGGAGGGGTGTCCGGGAAGAAGGGAAGCACTCTGACCCAGACGGTGACTCACCCAAAACTAACAACTCCACCATGCCTTCCAAGGATCCTAAGACCTTGCATCCAAATGCAGTGAGTCTCTAAGGTATTTCAGACCTGACTTGACCCCAAGTGTTTTTCTTCATTATCAAGATGCATGTTTTTTTGCATTTCTTCTTTTTTTGATATTTTTATTGACAAATCTTCACACACATACACTCCATACCTGGTGAACAGTCAGTGGCTTACAATATCATCATTTAGTTGTGTATTCATCACCATGATCATTTTTAGAACATTTGCATCACTCCCGAATAAGAAAAGAAATAAAAAGAAAAAACTCATGTATCCCATGCCCTTACTCCTCCCTCTCATTGACCACTAGTATTTTAATCTACCCAATTTATGTTACCCTTTATGCTCCCTGTAATTTATTTCTTTTTTATCCATATTGTTTAACTCATCTGTCCATACCCTGGATAAAAGGAACATCAGACACAAGGTTTTCACAGTCATTTGGTCACATTGTAAAAGCTGTATAGTTACACAATCTTTTTCAAGAATCAAGGCTACTGGAACACAATTCAACAGTTTCAGGTACCTCTCTCCAGCCAATCCAATACACCACAAACTAGAAAGGGAAATCTATGTAACACATAAGAATAACCTCCAGGATAACCTGTAGACTCTGTTTGAAATCTCTCAGCCAGACACTTCATTTTCTCTCATTTCTCTCTTACTCCTTTTGGTCTAAGAAGGCTTTCTCAACCCCATGATGCCAGGTCCTGGCTCACCCCAGGAGTCCTGTCCCACCTTCCTAGGGAGTCATATATCAAATTGGGGAGAGGGCAGTGAGTTCACCTGCTGAGTTGTCTTAGAGAGAGAGGCCACATCTGAGCAGCAACAACAAAAGTCTGGGGGTGACTCTTAGGCATTATTATAAGTACCTTAGCTTCTTCTTTGCAGTAATGTTTCACAGGGGTGAACCCCAAGATTGAGGGATCAGCCTATTAAATTGGTTGTTCCCACTGCTTGTGAGAATATCAGGAATTCCCCAGATGGGCAAGTTGAATATTTCATCCTTTCTCCCCAGTCCCCCAAGGGGACTTTGCAAATGTTTTTTTATTCTCTGCACAAATTACTATGGGATCTATCGCAGCATCACACTAACCTGTACAAACCAACAAGATCTCACACCTTGTTCAAGATTTCATGCAATTATGATGTTCAAGTAAGCTGATCATATGAGCTAATTAGATAATGTGCTACCCAAAAATATAAATTTTGCACCAAATAAAAATCCCTCCCTTTGGTCTCACACAGAAGTTGAAGTATTAAAATATGGGCCGTATCATCCTTGACCCTGTATTCTGATTTACCTTAGTCCCATCCAGATCAGCTTCCTTCATATCTCTAATTGAAGTCTGATCACTTTTTCAACTTTTTTAAACAGCTGTTGTATGGGGTAATGGATTTTGTATAACTTCAGGGCTCTAACTCAGAGTCTCAGGTGTCAGATACATACCCTAAGTTTCAGGAAACAATCAGGTTATACTTAAATAACTCAGTATCAGAATTTAGAAATAACAGTTACAACTCCTGAATATATGTAACTGCTGTAAGAGCTTACAATTTATGACCCATGCTCTTGACATCAGTTCTCTGAATTTGTACATTATAGTTAGTCCATATGAGAGAGGCATAATAATATTTGTCTTTTTTTCCTGCCATTTCATTCAACATACTGTCCTTAAGTTTCATTCACCTAGTTGCATGCCTCACAACTTCATTCTTCCTTATAGCTGCTCAAGATGTATATACCACAGTTCCCTTTTCCTTTCCTCAGTAGTTGTACCCTTAGACCATCTCCATCCATTGAGAATCTCGAACACTACCACCATAAATCCCAGTGTTTAAATACCATTTGTGTCTCCACTTCTCAGTTCCTCCAGGTGTATACCTAGCAACAGGGTTGCAAGATCATATGGGAACCCCACCCCTAGCCGCTTGTGGAACCATTTCACTGCTGTCCAGAGGGGCTGCACAAAGGGATTATTTTCTGAAACTGTATCACCACCAAAGGTTTTAACCAGGATGCTTACTGTCTGAATTCATGCCTATAAATAGAACTTTAAAAAACAGATTTGTAGCCTTTGGAAATCACATAGTCTTTGTCACTGTCTGGCTCTTGGAGCAGGGCAGAAACCAACCCATAATCTGTCCTGGCTGCTTACAGCACACTGGACTTGGCATTTTTTTGAGTCTGAAGATATATATATATACACAAATATCTTTATCATGTGAATCAAATGTCTTGGAACTTGATTGGAACCTGCATTCTTTTCATGACTTTTACCAGGAGTTAAACACTAACTGGAGCACAAAGATGTTGTGTGCATCTTAAAGATAGAGGAAAAGGAGGGAAGAGCCGATCAAGGTGGCTTAAGGATGGAATATCACCACCACCACCACCCCCTACACAAACTACAACAATAATAAAAAAGAAAACACCAGACTCTTACACTAGCAGAACTTCGCTTTCCTCCCTCTTTATGCATCCCTCCTCACAAACAGCCTCTGCCCGGTGGGGAGGTGGGGAGAGACCTGCATCCAAGAGGGAGGTTGTAATGGAAACATGAAGAAAACTTTAAGTCTGCCTGGGATACTAAGAAAGGTAGTGCTAGAGAGGTGAGGAGGCATAAGCTTGCCAACTAATTAGGGCAGAGCTAGGAAAAGGAGCTAATTGAAGGCAAAGGACAGTGATGTGTAAAGAAGCACAGCTATAGGAAAATGAGCAGCAGCTCAGCATTGCCAGAAAGTGGTCCTGGAGAAGGGGGTAAGGGTTGAACTATAAAGGGTGCATACATTGTAATGATGCATCTGGTTTCAGTCCTAAAGGTGATTGGGAGTCACCGAAAGATGCTTAGCTGAGAAATAACATGATTAAATTTGCATTTTAGGAAAATTAACCTAGTATGAATAACTGAATGGAGGGAGCTGGTGGTGACTGGGATATACTTCAGAAGGCTTCTGTCATTTTCAACTGAGACATCAGAAATTATACATGTGCAGATGGAAGAAGAAAATGAGTCATGGTCTGGGAGTTGAAAGGGAAGAGATTCTCTGAGCAAAAGAAGAATCCTCAGGGCGGGCCGCGGTGGCTCAGCGGGCAAAGTGCTTGCCTGCTATGCCGGAGGACCTCGGTTCGATTCCCGGCCCCAGCCCATGTAACAAAAAACGGAGAAACAGAATACAATAAAACAAGAAAATGTTTAAAAATGTTTCCCTTTCTTCCTTCCTTCCTTCCTTCTATCCTTCCTTCCTTCTCTCTGTCTTTCCTTTAAAAAAAAAAAAAAAAAGAAGAATCCTCAGACTCAGGAGTTAAGGCCTTATACAGGTTCCCTAAGCAGCAAAATGGAAAATAAAACTATCAGAAGATTCTGCAATTCCCAGCAAACAGATTCAAGCAAGTGTATTGAATGCCCAGCTGGCCACGCTCCCCTTCCCACACTCTATGGCCTTCCTTTCGCCAATCTTAGCTCCCTGATGGGCTTTACAGGCCTTCTCCTGTCCTGGCCCATGGCCCATCTTTCTTCTCAAACAGCTCAGTCATTGGCTTGCTCTATAATAAGGAACCAGTCCCACCAGGACTGCAGATCCCAGGTCCACAGCTGCAAATGCAAACAATAATAACACACCTTCCAGGGTTGTCATGGGAACTACATGAGACCATGTCTATAGAAGACCCGGTTGATGCCTGTAAAGCCACAAATATATCCAAGGTGTTCTTAGTGATGAAAGCAAAATAAGAAGGGAGAGGATGAGAAAGAAAGACAAGAGGAGAGGAAAGAATTATAGATGGAGCAATTAATGGAGTTGATCACTGGGTGTGGTGCTAAGGCAAAAATAATTAAACCCAGGCTATGCTTGTAGTCAGCATGGAGTAGAGTGTAGGGGAAAGGACATGGGTTTTAGACTTGGGTAGACCTGAGTTTGAATCTTGGCTTCACCGCTTCCCAGCTCTGTGACCTCAAACATTCCTTCATCTGTGATATAAAGTCCTTATTTAAGGTGCTTTTGAAAGAATTAAATGAGTGAACACTTAAAATTTGGATAGTACACATAAGGAGTTCAGCAAATGTTGCTTACTGTCTTCCTGAAAATTAATTATGGTTCTACCAGAAGTTCAGCTTTTCTGAGAGCAGCTTCCAGGAAGGAAAATGTGCTGCTCTAAATTTGCATCTTTGCCTTACGATTATCAGAGGCAGTTAACTATCAACCAGTGAAACTGTGACCTGGCCAGAGAGCCTAGATTACTCAGAAACATGTAAACTGCTGATAAAGACATGGCAAGTCAAAAGAAAAGGACTCACATATGCCAAATGTTTTTAGTGTTGCTTAAAATATGTATCTATAAACCCCAAAGCTCAATAATTTCTGGCATATTGTTTTTCATAAGTATTGGCTCTTTGTTCATGGAAGATCTGATAAATTGACACAATTTTTTGTCTTTCATAAGGAAAGGACACAGTACTCAACTCGTTTAGTTTGTGGCGGGAACTTTGGTTAATTTACTTGAGCCCTCAGGACCAACCTCAGATATTGTCAAATGTGGATGGAGATGCAATCTTCATAAAGTCATTGCATTCATTAATTCAGAATAAGCAACAATCCATTTACTGGATCATGCTGCACCTTATAATGAAGTTATGCTTTGCACTGCAGAGAAGTTTGAAAACCAAGAATCACTAAAGATGGGGGGTATGGAAAGAGTTCCCAAAGGGTGCAGAGAGATGAAAGAAAAAAAGGGAATGGATGGAGGAAAAGAAGGAGAGGGAAGCGAAGGAGTAGAAGGAGAAGGGTGGGGAGGGAAAGGAAGAGAGAGAAGAGAATAGGGGAGGGGAAGAAGCAGAAGGGAGGAAAGAAGAGGGGGGACAAGGAAGGGAGATTAGAAAAGGCAAGAGGAATTTTCTTTCCTTATACTTCAGTTCCAAACGTTGACCTCTTCAGACAATAATTAGGCACTAGTGTTGAGAGGAGAAAAAGATGTTAAGAAAGAAGAAGAAAATGGAAGAGAGATATAGGAAAGAAGAAAAATGTAGAAATCTGGGAGGAGGAAAATAGAGAGAAGACACTAAGAAGAAATATCAAATTGATGCTAGAACAAAGTTAAGCTTAGTCAGTTTAATGAAAGTATTGAACCTCTGCTGTGTGCCAGGCACTGTGCTGGGTGCTGGAAATACAGAGATGAAAGGGACACTGCTGCTGTGGCATCAAGAATGGAAAGAAATCAGATGAAAGCCAAGAAGACTTGCATCGTCTTGATTATTATGAGACTCTGAAGTGGTCAAGTGCTTTTCTTCTATGTGCTTTTGCTGATGAATTCCCATTTCACCTATTATAATTTCTACTGACATTGCTTTTGGATTTTTTTCAAGAATTTTCTGGAATTTACTGTTTAGTGGAGAAATGTTTGGGGGAGGACATGGATGTGTGTAGCTTTGTATCTCAGTAAATTTCATTTCATTATCTGAACAGATGTCATTTGGCTAGAGTAATGCAGCATCAAACATGACTATTGGATTTGACATCAAATGTACCAATTAACCTAGGTTGATTGAGTCATGTGAAAGTAACAGGGCTAAATTACCACTGTCTTAAAAAGGATAATGTCTATAAACCCACAAAAAATCCAAATTGCTCATGACCCATCATGGGGAGTTCAGCACAGCTGCATGGTCACAGTCCCCCCCTCAGTCTGCCAAAAGCCCTGTATGCTTGTGGCATACTTTTGCTGGGCTTCAAATGTGAAACTTCCAAGATGAAGCCAAGACTTGACTGTTCAATTTATGTCTGCTTTGGATATGAAATAAGGAAAATAAATGGGCCCCTTTCCTCCTCTTCCTCCCACATCACTTACCAAAATTTGGAAATCTCTTTTTTCCTTTTTATTCACTCCCCTTTCCTTCTTTTCTCTGACCTTCCCCCTTAGTTGGCACCTTCTTTTATGATTGTGACATCAGGAGTTCCTAGGAAGTGGTCCTCTAATTAAAATGTGTTTAAGAAATCACTAGAAAGCTCTATTCAGGCAGGCAGGTCTGATTAAATAAGTATAGAGTACAGCTTTAGAATCTACATTTTTAACATCAATCTCCCCTCCCCCAAGGTGGTCTATGGGCGAAATGTTGAGAAACACTGACCAAAAATACACATAATTCAGAAGAGAGCTGGAATGGAGATGTGACAGCACTGCATCCTGGTTTCTCTCCTGCCTATTTGACTCCTCCTTGCTCACCACTTAAATGGTGACGGTCTTCAGGGTTCTCTTCTCATTCTATGCATTCATTTTACCCAATCTTGTGACTGGAATGAGAGCCTATACATTGAAGACGGAAATGTTTACTTCTAGCCCAGATCTTACTTTCAAAGCTCCAGATCCATGTTTCCACCCGGATGTTCCACAAAGACATCACACAAGACTTGACAAGCTCAAGGCGTAAGTTTGGATTCTGGGTAAGATGAAGTGTGCACACTTCACCCTGTGTCCCACTGAATGCTTCCCTGAAACCTGTGCAGCTATTTTGGAGACTCTGAAAAGTAAATGGTAGCAGGTAGATAGAGGAAGACCAGAAGTAAAAGACACCCTAACCTCGCGGTGAGTTTCCCATTTTTCCTCAAGTATTGCACAACCTTGGCCCAAGGCAGCCTGTAATGGGAAAGTGGGAAACAGGGCACACACAGATGGAGCTCCAGGAGATGCTCCCTATTTGTCTTGAAGAAGGGGCAAAGGGGCCCCTGAGAGAAACTTCCCATTGTTTTTTCTCCTCTCTGCTCACTAGCACCCAGCTCCCAGGCAATGTCCCCAGGGTGGTGGCAATGACAGGAGGAGCTGCAGGTCCCACACAGGCAAAGGCTTTCTGCAAGCCTAAGACTTGCTTTGGTTTTCCTAATGTTGTGTTTCCAAGAGCCGATATTAATTTTGGTTAGTCCACTTTATGTTTTAGATCTAACTGTTTGAGTTTGTTAGTCCTGCTCGGAAACAATATAAATGAAATGGAACAGTTTTTAAAAAGGGGATTTAGTAAATTGCAAGTTTACATCTCTAAGGCCATAGAAATGTCTGACTAAGGCGTCCAGAGAAAGACACCTTAACTCCAAAGAAAGGGCCAATGAAGTTGAGCCTTTCTCTCTCAGTTGGGAGGCACGTGGTGACATTTGCAAGCTTTTTCCAAAACGGTTCCCTCTTAAAGGGCTCCGGTATGCAATCCTACTTTGAATGCGAGGAGACACATCTCCGTGGAAACTATCTCATGAAAAGGCACCACCCACAACTGGGTGGGTCACGTCTCCATGGAAATAATAAAAAAAAGTCCCACCCAGCAATATTGAATGAAGATTAAAGAAAATGGCTTTTCTGGGGCACATAATAGTTTCAAACCAGTACACTACCATTATATTTACCATTTTATATTCTTCATTTCTGTTTGTAGCTCTGAATTTCCATCTGGTATTATTTTCCTTTTTCTAAAGAATATATTTAAAAAAATTTTTAGTATGTGTCTGCTGGCAACAAATTTTCTCAGCTTTTGTTTCTCTAAAAATGTCTTTATTTCATTTGTATTATCGAAATATCTATTTTTGCTGTATATAGAATGATGAGTTGGCAATTTCTTTTCTTTCATCTCTTTAAAGATTCTATTGTCTTCTAGCCTCCATTTTTTCTTATGAGACATTACCCATCTTGCTTGTTATTATTCCTCTTTGTAGAATATATTTTATTTCTCCTGATGCTTTTAATCTTTGGTTTTCAGCAGTTTCAGTGTGATGTGTCAAGGTATGACTTTCTTTGCACATATCCTGATAGGGACTCGTTGAGCTTCATGGATCTGTGGGTTGATCTTCTGAATAAAATTCAGACAATTTCCAACCAATATATTTTCTTTTTCTTTTTCCTGCCCCATTTTCTTTCTCTTCTCCTTACATGTGTGTTAGATTTCTTGATACCTTCCCATAGTTCAGTGTGGCTCTGCTCATTTTTAAACATATTTTCACTCATTTCAGTTAATATGACTCCTACTGACTTGACTTCAAGTTCATTAATTCTTTCTTTTGTTGTCCAAAATCTTATTCATCTCAACCAATGATTTCAGATACTGTGTTTTTTGGTTCTAGGATTTCCATTTGTTTCTTTTTACAATTTCTTTATCACTCATGACAAGTCCCCTTCTCTTCACCCACTGTGCCCCTATTTTCCTAGAAATGCATTAGCAGATTTATCATAAGTATGTTGAAAGCCTTCTCTGTTAATTTCAAAAAGTAATTAATCTGTAGGTCTCTCTCTATTGATTGACTTTTTTCGTGAATATGCTCCATTTTCCTTTATCTTTGCATATCTAGTGAATTTTTAATCTTATACTAGATGTTGTAGATGACAGTTTATAGAGATTCTGGGTTTTGCTAACATCCTCTGAAAACTGTCATTTTTTGTTTAGAATGCAGTTAAATTACTAGCAGATCATCTTGACTTAGGCAGTCTTGGTTTTAGGCTTTCTTAAGGTGGTTCTATTTCAGTTTCTCTATCAGCCTAGAGTGTATCTTTTAGTCTTAAATTCTTAAGGCATAGCTTTTACGGCTTTTAACTTTAAAAACTTGAAGCATTTTTAAAGTCTCCTAACTTAGCAGGACTTGGATTTCAAACCCTGCCTATATTAGGTGCTGTTGAAATCTCTTCTCAACTGTTTCAGCTTTCTAGCAATTGTTTTCTCCCTGAGCCTCTTAGAGTCTCATTCCATAGGTGTGGAGTCTATGTATATAGACTATGTACTACCGTGTAGTCTTTGGCCACAGGTGTGGCATCTGATTGGCCAATGATTTGAAGGGACTTCATATACAGATTTTTGGGGCTACCTTTCTGGAATTTCTCCTCTCCCCTCAATTCCAAGTCTCTATGGTAAACACTACCTCTATCCTCTGGTTTCTCAATTACATAAAACTGCCACTTTCTGTCTGACCTTTATCTGCACCTTCAGGTGGGCTTGGTAATACCCTTAGGGGAAAAGTTGTCTAAATATGGAATTCACTGAATAAGGGTCAAATCCCCACCAATTTTTGACAGCTTTTGTTCACTTCCCAGTTGTTTAGTTGGTTGATTGTTTTTTTCTCAGCTCATTATTGTTATTGGTGGGAGGGTATTCCAAGCCTCTCAGGCATTACCCTCTTTTGTTGTAATTTTCATCTATCTATGTTATATTCTTGGTAATTTCTGTACGTATATACTTCAATGCACTAAATCTGTCTCTCTGACCTTGTTTTGGCAGCTATTTAATCTCTCAACTGAGGTTTTAATTTGGATAGATATATATATCTACCATGGGCAGGCATCTGGAAATGACATGTCTCTGACATGGCAGGCAAGAGCTCTGCCTGCTGAGCCACCATGGGCCACCTGGGTGGTATATTTTTTTAATTTCTAGAAATTCTTTTTTTTAACATACCTTTTTCACCCAAGAATATTATTCTTTTCTTAACTTTTCAATTCCTTTTTAAGCCCCATAGTCATTTTAACAATGCTTAACTTATAACTTTTCTCTTAAAATTTATTTTCAGCATGTCTTGGTGATTGAATCCTATTGTTTATTGGGTCAGTTGACTTCTAGTCATGGTGGAGACTACCATTGTGTGTTTATACCTTTGGATTTTGAGTTTTTCTTCAACTGAGTTTTATCTGTGGATATGTTCTGCCAACCTTGGTGATGGATGTGGCCTTCTAGAGAGGTTTTGCATTAAATCATCATGATTCTAGTGCAGTCACTGTCACTTGTCCTGGGTACACTCTTAAGTAATTTTGTGGCTTCACAGTTCTTGTGCCTTACCAAGCTTTTCTCCAACCAGAGTTCAGGCTGAAATAGACAATATTCCTTGACATTTCCTTATGTTGATGGATATAGTTATTTCCAGTCCTTCCTTTTAATGAGGGGTTAGCCATTTAAGAGTCCTGGTTATAACTAGGACTCTTAAATGGCTAGTCCAGGATGTTTTCGAGCCTCTTGTGGATCCAAGAACTCAATTGCTATTCCTAAGTGGTCATTAAAACCCAAGCTTGGAAGGGTTGGGGAAAGGAAATAGGTAGTTAAGGCTTAAATTGTACAGAGTTTCTATTTGGAACGATGGAAATGTTTTGGTAATAGATTTGCTGTTAGTAGCACAGTATTGTGAGCATAATTACCAGCATTAAAATATATATATCTGAAACTGCACCACACAAACAATGAACCCTAAGTTAAACCAAAGACTATAGTTAATAGGACAATTACAGAAATGTGCTTTCATCAACTGTAACAAATGTATCATACCAATGCAAAGTGTTAATAATGGGGCTGTGAATGAAAACCCAATAATTTATGCATGATTTTTCTGTAATTTAACAACTTCTCAAACTTAAAAGAGAAAAAAGGGCAAACACAGCATCAACTACATGTTCACTACTCTTAGGATTTATTTTACCTTTCAAAGAGCTTAACTATACATTTAAATATCATTTTAAACATCTTACCTGCAATTACTGGATACTTTGTTAAAGGAGGGTTTCTGTTGTCTTTTTTGTCATGTTTTAGGGCAAGGAAATCCTAGTTCTATGTTTGTTTGTAAGTGACCTAATCAAGCAAGGATTATAGACAGAGGTTGCAAATTAGTGACTTACAGTGATTTGTGTGGTTGGTTTTCTTTAATCTAAACATTTCATACATAAATTCTGATTTCTAATTTCTCTTGAAAATTGAGAATCTTGGGCAACATTGGGTCATATTCTCATATGACAAGTATCAGCAAAAGCTGAGGAGTGGCTTCCCCTTTGAGAAGGAATATATGCTCTGGAGCTTGTCACAGTTCCTTGAGCACCACACAAACTTTAGCCTAATGTTGGAGAAGCCATGAAATATCGCTATTGTTGGAGAAGCCATAAAATGTTGCTAACATGGCTGCCGTGGCTGATGCAAGGCAACACAAAATGGCTGACCTGAAATCTGCCCTCCGCCCTAACAACAACAGTGACCAATCGTAATCTGCCCTCCAGCCCGACAACGACCACCAATCCCAGCCCGACACGTGTCCCTGCATGTTTCCCAGCCTATATAAACCTGTGCACTTCCTGAATAAAAGGACACCTTTCATTTTCTCCTGAGGGTTGTCTCCTGAGTCACGTGCTGTGTGCTCTGTGTCTGTGTGACTGACTCAGTACGGCCGCTTACCCCCAGCCATCAGCTAATCAACCATCAGCTCCCCCACAGCCTAATTGACTTTACTGACTATTGAAAGTAGTAAGTGTTCAACCACTAGTCTAACACAATTCTATCAAGTTGTTCTGGGTGGCAGTCAAACAAACAATTTCTTATTTTAGGAAGTCTTTCTTTTTCTTATTCATTTCCATAATCTATTCTTAAAAAAATAGTTTCCTCTCCTTGCCTAACAGAATTAGAAGTTCAGTTGTAGACTTACCTAACAAACAATGATGGGTCACAAAGTTTTGGGTAAGAAGGAATCTTTCATCTGTATAGTTTCCATCTTTCCATAATCTAACCTTCACCTTCTAATCTTTTTCCTTCCCATGTATTAAGCGATATCTCGTTTGTCTTCACCAAAAGGAGTGTGATGAAGTTTGATGAACACTGTAGTGGGAACTAAAAGACCTGCATTCTAGCTTTCAGAGTTTTTTATTAGCTAAATGACTCTGGTACATCACTCCCAGACTGTCAGGAAGACTGACAATCCCAAATTCTCAGGCTCTCTCTCAAATTCTTCATCTCTCTGCTGCTGTTTCCTTTTTCCTCTCTCTATCCTACAGGTAGGTGGGTCATCTTATATTAATCTAAAGAGTTTTTTTCATGGATAATTGCATTTTGAGAAGTTAAAATGTTAGAAAAACTAACCATATATACCCCATTGTAAAGAAAAATTCCAGGTATACCCCATTGTAAAGAATAATTCCAGGGATTTTAAAAGATTGTCTTTATATGAGAGAATAGCATAGTAATCTCTTTTAATTTGTAGGATAAAGTCTCCCAATTTTGCAAATGTTGTCAAGTAATTAACTTAAAACGAAATACTGGGTGGACAAAATAAAATAAGCCTGTGCACCCAATTTGGCCTAAGAGCCACTAATTTGAAGAAAGAAATCCTATATAAAAGGAAGAATTGCTTCATGGCTTTAGTGTTTAGTAAGCTAGATATATTAAACTTCAAAATGTAGTTTTTCACAGCAGCAAGAGAAAAACGATTTGCTATGTACAAGGGAAACCATAAATCTGAATTCAGACTACTCAACAGGCACTATGGAGGCAAGAAGTCAATGGAATGATACATTGAAGATCCTGAAAAAGAAAGATTTCCAGCTAAGAATTCTGTACCCAGCCAAACTGTCTTTCAAAACTGAGGGAGAGATTAAAATGTTCATAGACAAACAAATGCTGAGAGAATTTATCAACAAGAGACTGGCCTTACAAGAAATACTAAAGGGAGTTCTGTTGACTGAAAAAAAATGACAGGAGAAGGAAGTCTGGAGGAGGACACAAAATTGAAGAGCATCAGTAAGGATAGTGTAAAGGATAAAAAGAGTAAGAGGGAAAGGAGTATATAGCTCTGACAAATAAAATCCAAAGGATAAGATGGTAGATTCAAAGTAATGCCTTTACAGTAATAACTTTGAATATTAATGGACTAAGCTCACCAATTAAAAGACACAAATTGGCAGAACAGAATAATAAATATGATCCAGCTATCTAATACTCCCAAGAGACTCATCTGAGACACAAGGATACAAATAGATTGAAATTGAAAGGATGGAAAAAGATGTTCCATGTAAGCTGTAACCAAAAGAAAGGAGGTGTAGCTATACTAACAAGACAAAATACACTTAAGATATAAAGACATCATAAGAGACAAAGAAGGACACCACATATTAATAAAGGGGTCAATTCACCAAGAAGAAATAACAATCATAAATGTTTATGCTCCTAATCAAGGAGCTCCAAAGTACACGAGGCAAACATTGATAAAACTGAAGAGAGCAGTAGGCATTTTAACAATAATAGTAGGAGATTTCAATACACCACTCTCCTCTATAGATAGACAACCAGACAGAGGTTCACCAAGGAAATAGAGAACTTAAATAATTTGATAAATGAATTAGATCTAACAGACATATATAGCTCATTACACCCAAAAAACGACAAGAGATACATTCTTCTCTAGTGCTCAAAGAACATTTTCCAGGATAGATCATTCTGGGGCACAAAACAAATCTTTATAAATTTAAAAAGAGAAACTATTCAAAGCACTTTCTCTGATCACAATGGGATGAAGCTGGAATCAATAATCACCAAAGAACCAGAGTGTTCACAAATATGTGGAGATTAAAAACGCACTCTTAAACAACCAGTGGGTCAAAGAAGAAATTCCTAGAGAAATTGATAACTAACTGAAGATGAATGAAAATGAGAATTTGATATATCAGAACTTACGGGATGTGGCAAAGCCAGTGTTGAGAGGGAAATTTATTGCCCAAAATGTCTATATTAAAAAAAGAAGAATGAGCAAAAATTGAGGACTGAACTGCTCAACTGGAGGAACTAGAGAAAGAACAGCATGTAACTCAAAAAATAGAAGAATAGAAATAACAAAGATTAAAGCAGAATTAAATGAATTGGAGAATAAAAGACAACAGAAAGAATCAATAAAACCAAAAGTTGGTTCTTTAATAAAATTGATGGACCTCTAGTAAGGCTGAAAAAGAAAAAAGAGAGGATGCAAATAAACAAAATCAGAAGTGAGAGGGGAGTTTTATCATGGGCCACGAAGAAAGAAAAAGATCATAAGAGGATACTATGAACAACTATACACCCCAAAATTAAAAAACTTAAATGAAATGGACAAATTCCTAGAAACACATGAACAAGCAAGGGGGCAGGATATAAGATTAATGCAAAAATCAGTAATATTTCTATTCACAAGCAATGACCTGAGGAGTCAATTAAGGAAAAAAATTCATTCAAAATAGCATCTAAAAGAATCATGTATCTAGGAATGAACTTAACTAAGGACATAAAGGACCTATATAGAGAAAATTACATAACATTGCTAAAAGAAATCAGAGGATCTAAATAGGTGGAAAGACATTTCCTGCTTATGGACAGGAAGGTTAAATGAGTGAAGATGTCAATTCTATCCAAATTGATCTATAGATTCAATGCAATACCAATCAAAATTCCAACAACCTACTTTGAAGACATGGAAAAGCTAGTTACCAAATTCATTTGGAAGGGAAAGAGACCCCAAATAGCTAAAGATATCCTAAAGAAGAAGAATGAAGTGGGAAGATAAACACTTCCTGATTTCAAAGCTTATTATAAAGCCACAGTGGTCAAAACAGCATGGTACTGGTACAAAGAAAGAAGTATTGACCAATGGAATTGAATCAAAAGCACAGAAATAGACTACCGAATCTTTGGTCAACTCATTTTTGACAAGGCCTCCAAATCCACCCAACTGGGACAATATAGTCTTTTCAATAAATGGTCATGGGAGAACTATATAGCAATAGTCAAAAGAATGAAAGATGACCCTTACTTTACACCCTATATGAAAATACTCAAACTGGATCAGAGACCTAAAAATAAGAATGAGCACCATAAAACTCCTACAAGAAAACATAGGGAAACACCTTCAAGACCTAGTAATAGGAGGTAGATTCCTAAACTTTATACCAAAGCATATGCAATAAAAAACAAATAGATAAGTGGGAACTTCTCAAAATCAAATGCTTTTGTGCCTCAAAAATCTTTGTCAAAAAGGCAGCCAATTCAATGGGAGAAAATCTTTGGAAACACATATCGGATAAAGGTTTGTTAACCTGTATACATAAAGAAATCATATAACTCAACAAAAGTACAAACATCCTAATTATAAAAGGGGCTAAAGATATGAAAAGGTATTTTTCCACAGAGCAAATACAGATGGCTAAAAAGCACATGAAGAGATGCTCATTTTCATTAGCTGTAAGGGAAATGCAAATCAACACCACGAGATACCACCTCACACCTATTTGAATGGCTACTGTTAAATAAACAGGAAACTACAAATTTTGGAGAGAATGTGGAGAAATTGGGACACTTATGCACTGCTGGTGGCAATGTATAATGGTACAACTGCTATGGAAAATGGTCTGGCGGTTCCTTAGGAAACTATATATCAAGTTGTCCTATGATTTGGCAATACCACTACTCAGTATATACCCAGAGGAGCTGAAAGCAGTGACACAAGCAGACATTTGCACACCAATGTTCATAGCAGCATTATTCGCAATCATCAAAAGATGGAAGCAATCCAGGTGCCAATCAACAGACAAGTGGATTAACAAAACGTGGTATATACATACTTACCATGGAATATTATGCGGCAGTAAGATGAAATGATGCTCTGAACCACATGACAAGATGGATGAACTTTGAGGACATAATACTGAGTGAAATAAGCCAGACACAAAAGGATAGATAACTGTATGATTTCATTTATGGTCATGGTAAAGGTAGACTCAGAGACTTACAAAACTGAATATAGGGGAACTGGGTGAATGGTTAGCTGGTGAGGTTGAACTTTAATGTAAGGGAATGGATAGAAGTAAAGGCAGTTCATTAGTGGGTCTATAGGTAATATTGCCATATTGAATGTGAACATGATTGAAAGGGGTTGTATAGACCCATAAGCCCCACTGAATAACACTACAAATGTAAATAGGTTCTTGCATGAACTACTTCAAAGGTATGACTCTTGTACAAAGAGTGTACAATATCAGGGAATAGGGAGAAAACTGTTATTGCATGGTATGGGTTATGTTTAACAGGAAGACATCAATAGTACCATCGCAATACCAGGGGTAAATAATGGGGGAGGAGGGACAAGAGTTAAGAGGAGGGTTGGGAGAAACAGAATACAATAAAACAAGAAAATGTTTAAAAATGTTTCCCTTTCTTCCTTCCTTCCTTCCTTCTATCCTTCCTTCCTTCTCTCTGTCTTTCCTTTAAAAAAAAAAAAAAAAAAAAAAGAGGAGGGTTGGGTTTTCTATTTGGTGACATTGTACATAATGCCATATGGATGGAGGTGGCTGAGGGATACACTGAGAAGTAGAATGGCAAATGGTGGTGTATACATATAACAAAAATATTGTACTGCTACAGAAAGGAACGAAGTTGTGAGGCATGTAATGTTGTGAATGAAACTGTAGGACATTTTGTGATGCAAAATAAGCCAGAAACAAAAGAGCAAATAGTGTATGGTTTCATTAGAACACACTTATAAGAAAATTGAGGCCTAGCTTGTAAGCTCTTATAGCAGTCACATTTAGTCTGGAGCTGTAATTATTATGTCTAGATTTTGAGAGGCTGTGCCTTATATGTATAACCTGGTATTTCTCTGGAACTTTTGGTACCTTTGTGACACCTAAGACTCAGAGTAAGAGTTCTGCAGTTCTGAAGGTCAACATTGCCGCATGCAAAAACTATTAAAGAAATTGAAAAAAGAGATCAGGCTTCAATTAGAGACAAGAATGGAACCAATCAGGTTGGGATTCGAAATACAGGGGTATGGGAGACATTGTCTGTATTTTAGAACGTCACCTACTCTATGAGACCAAAGAAAGAACTATTTTGTCCAGAACCTAAATTTTCTGTAGCACATAATCTAACTCAACCCAACTAGGTGGATCATTTAGACAAGCCAAACACATGGAGCCCAGAGTGGGAATAAGGTCCAGTAACCCTGTGTAGCTTAATGTAATGCCTAGATACATCCCAGAGTATATTAAGCAGATAATCAAAAAGCATCATCAAAAAAAAACATCACCATCAGGAAATCCCCTGATACAGTGTCAAACTTTAGGGACACCCAAATCAATAGGCCATGGCCTTGATCTTGAGGATTACTATTGTGAAGCTTATGTAGGTAGGAAGAAGCTCCGCCTACCTATAGGTATGCCTAAGAATTACTTCTGGAGGACCTCTTTTTTTGCTCAGGTGTGGCCTCACTCTCTCTAAGCCCAATTCTGCAAGTGAAATCATTGCCCTCCTCAGTACATGGGACATGACATCCCGGGGTGAAGTTCTCCCTGGCAACATGGGAAAGGACTCCCAGGGATGAATGTGCCCTGAAACCATGGGATCAACAATTCCATCCTGACCAAAAGTGGGAAAAGAAGTGTAACTAATAAAGTATCAGTGACCAAGAGAGTTCAAATAGAATTAAGAGGCTACTCTGGAGGCTGCTCTTATGCAAGCTTCAGGTAGAACTTGCTACCTATCATAACCTGCCAAACCCCAAACAGGACCATTCCAGTCAATCCTAAAGAACACCACAAGGTTCCACAAGGGTTCCATGCACAAGTGTAACTTTCCAGAAACCTACAGACTCCAGATGGGTCCCTGGACCAGATAAGTCCTGAAACCTAGAGGGCCCAGCCTCTCCAGAACATCAGATAGTTCTGTGTGCCTACCCCATATTTGTGACAGACCCTTCCAACATGACAAATTTAGAATGGTCATACCCCAAACACCCCTTAAGAGAAGGATAGAAAGATCAAAGGTGATGGTGGAGCTATACAGAGAGGATAGGATTTAGCAAATGAATATGACTGCTGAATCACTAAATTGATATCTCTTTTAGTCTCCAGTATCTGAGAGCAGCTAGAAGTAAAAACCTAATATTGTGGGATTGTAACCCATGTCAAACTCTGAAATGTGTTCTACAACTAATTGTGGTGTTGCGCTTTGAAATTTATTGCTTTTTTGTATATATCTTATTTTTCAAAATTAAAAAAATGGATTATGGAAGAAAAAACATGATTCAAACAAAAGACAAAATATGAAAGAAAATGATACTGGCCATAATTGCCTATTAGTAGCAATAGTAGTAATAAATTTTATTTATTAATATTAGCATAAATATTAGTAGCAAAAAAATGTAGATTTTAATTTTATGTCATTTTCCCTTATCTAATGATTATAGATATTAATCTCTGGCCTCTCACTAGTACAATGGGAAATCATACCATTCACACATTGATATTTCCACACAAAGTTCTAGCAGGGTATAAGAGAAAGAGCAGACTGGCTTAGTCCAGCTAATGTTTTCACAGAACTGTAGACATGGAAAGTAACTAGAGAACTTCTAGTCCAAAGACGCAAACAACATGGCATACGTGCAGTCACCATTCCCCATCCTCAAGACAGACATTCCCTGGCACCATACCTGATCTTTGTACTTTCAGAGCTTGTGTTCCCTTGGATTAAGGTTAGGGTTTGGAATCTCCCTGTATTAGTTAGGGTTCTCTGGAGAAACAGAATCAGCAGGGAACACTCACAAATATAAAATTTATAAAAGTGTCTCACATGACCGCAGTGTCTCACGTGACCGCAGGAACACAGAGTCCAAAATCCACAGGGCAGGCTGTGAAGCCGACGATTCTGATGGAGGGTCTGGATGAACTCCACAGGAGAGGCTCGCTGTCGGAAGCAGGAAAAAGACTGTCTCTTCTGAATCCTCCTTGAAAGGCTTCCAGTGATTAGATTGTGCATCACTCATCGCAGAAGACTCTCTTCTTTGGCTGATTACAAATGGAATCAGCTGTGGATGCAGCTGACGTGATCATGATCTAATTCTATGAAATGTCCTCATTGCAACAGACAGGCCAGCACTTGCCCAACCAGACAAACAGGTACCACTTGGTCAAGTTGACACATGAACCTGACCATGACACTCCCTGAGTCCTATTTTAAAGAATAGAATTTCCAAACTTGTATTTCTTGAATCACTGATTTTGTGGAATAGCCTTAAGTACCAGATGGATAGTTTCTATGGTTGTGGCACTCAGGGTTTATAACCTGGATTCACTCTAGCTAGCTCAGGTTATTATTATTATTATTATTAATATATTTTTACTTCTCTCTTTTTTTATACTGGGGGACCAGACTGATGTGCTACATAGGTGGGAACAATGCATCTAGGGCCAAAAACTGGCAGAAAGTAATTCTCAAACATACCTCATTATTTTTTTTAATGGAAACCTCACTGCCACTGCCACTCTCAGCCACTTGGCAATGGCAGCATATGAGAGTGGACACCAGATGCTCCGTCACAGCTGCCACAAAGGAACTCAGCCACCTGCATCTCTGGGTTTGCCAAGGTATGCAATTCCTCCCTTATGTATCTATTTCCTCTTCCAGGCTCCACCTGGGAACATCTTGGTTGAATCTGGGTCCATGTGCTTGTATCCAACTCCCAACAGAACCCTGAGAAATTCCATTCTTAGAAAATGGAGATGGGCACATCCTAAGAGGAGTTGGAATAGGAGGTGGGTGAATGATCAAATTAGTTAAAATAGGTGTCTTTAGTTAGAACAGGCAAGTTTAAAGCATTGTCTTTATTAAAGTCTTTGCAGCACTTTTAAAAATTTGAATATTATTCTGAATTCTCCAAAAAGTGTTTTTTAAGGTTATTTGACCATGAAACTCTTGTTCCTAAACTCCCAGAACAATTGTGTTCTGTAGAACCCATTTTCACCTAAAACCAGGAGTTGGTTTATTGACGGTAATAGGTCCCTCTAAGCCTAGGCCTAATGCTTTGATGAATTTTGAAGGATAACCAGCAGAAGAGCAAAGCAGTCAGGATTTTTGAAATGATAGACTTGGGTGCACAGTCATGGTAGAGACACTTGGCACCTACTGGTTAACCTGAACAACTTGAGTTAAACTGTGTGTCCCGGAGGTCAAGAGTCACTCTGTTTGCATCGTTCCCAGGTAGCAGTTTCTGCACACACAGATTACTGCTCCCTTTGGATTAGATATCTGAACCCACTAAATGTATTTCATCAAGGACTTTTTGATTTAAAACCTGGTTTTAACTGTACTCCCAAATGCGAAAGGTCATTTTCTTTTCTACTAATGATTCACTTGCTGAGAGCAAACATCAATTTGCAGATTACTGAAAAGAACATTTGCAACACATTATCATGTGGGAATCAGATTACAGCTAAGGATTCCCTCGTAAAACAAGTTTTAACATTTACTGCATTTCTGGAGAAATAAAATGTGTTCTTTGCCTCAGTGAAGATGTAGTCATCTGCTTTATATGGATGTGGGGTGTGGAGAGAATACCATCTGACACTTCATGGTTGCTGAGATGAAGTAAGCTCAGTCCAGAAAGTAGAGTCAGCACTGGCCCTTGCCCAAAAAGATTCTTGCAGAAATGAGATAAGACACAAAGTAGAGGGAAAGGGAGAAGGCATTTGGTTGATCTCATGGAGATGGAATCTGTGGTTTTGCAGTGAAAGTCTGGCCAAGCAGGCCCAGAGAACGGCCAGTATGTCAATGAGTGCAGTATTTCAAACTTCCTCTTTCAACTCCAATTCTTTTCTTTTCTGCCTGATGCATCTCCATACCACCCACCCAGAGCCAGACTCCCAAATCTGGCTTTTTTCAAATGAAAAAAAAATGGGCATTTTTTTTCCATCCATCTGTCCATCTAACCCTGGGTTTGTTCAATCAACCAACCGTTCTCCGATTTTCTGCCTAAATTTTATCTGTCAAAAAATTGGACCATTTCTGCCTGCATTTCCTTAAGTAACTATCTTTTCCAAATCAATAAACATCCACATAGTATTGATCCTTCCAAGACCCCCAAGATTATTGAATTTACACTCTTAATCAATAATGGGAATCTGGAAAAACTTTTGTTGATGTGGGTTATATCAGTAATATTTACTAAATTAGATATCTACCATCATAGAAATTAATTGGAAACTAGAAAAAAATGTTTAGAACACAAGAATGCACAGACACATTCTACTAGTAATCTAAGATAGATGATGTCATATACATCGTGTAGCTTCTGGAAAACTTTGCTATGTATCAGCAAGAGAATGGAAGTGAAAAAGCAAATACCACCTTAAGATTATGTGAAAATAGTTTGACCTCAAGGACCTCCAGAGAGGCCTTGGGGACTGTGTCTTGTGTCAACCTGGCCAGGTTGTGGTACCCAGTTGTTTGGTCGGGCAAGTGCTGGCCTGTGTGTTGCTGTGAGGGCATTTCATGGACTTAAATCATGACCATGTTGGCTGCATCCCCAGCAATCAGCTAAAGGGAGTGTCTTCTGCAATGAGTGACCTTAAGAGAAGAGAGTTCGTTGAGAACCTTCACTGGAGCTGCCAGCTTGCAGCCTGCTTTACAGATCTTGGACTCTTGTATCTCCATGGTTACATAAGACACTTTTATAAATTTTATATTTACAGATATTTCCTGCTGATTCTGTTTCTCTAGAGAACCCTAGCTAATACAGGGACCCCCAAGAGTGCCCAGATACTTTGAAAACTGCTGCTCTAGAGCATCTCTAAATGTCCTTCTGCCTCCATTCCTTGTTCACTGAGTTGCTGCCTGGTTAGCCTTTCTAAAACACATATTTAATTGAGACACTCTCCTACCAAAAGCCCTTTTGTGGCCTATCTCATCATCTATAAGATAAATTACAAGCCTATGCATGGCACACCACACAGCCATGATCTGGGCTATGACCCTCTTTGCCTGGAAAACTTATATCCATCTTTTAGATCTCAGTTCAGATAGCTAAGCAATTGTGATTATTTTCACATTTTGCCTTACATAAAACAGAATGGAGAAAACATTTTCACTAAATCATTTATGTGCAGATTATTTCAGAATAAGAAGTAGATGGCTTTGATTTTATGTTAGGGGCCAGAAGATATTGAAATACTATGTCATGTGTACATTATAGCATTTAAATTTAAGACTCTGTAAGGCATTAATACCTTCTAATGTTTAAGAAGTCTTTCTTCACGTATTTATCCAAGCTGTGGATGTATTTATATACCTAGGGGTTGCCTTCTAGAATAAATGTATGTTACCTAAAAATGACAAAATTTTAAAAGCCCAATATCATATCTTTCAAGTAATCTTCCTTAACAGTCCTCCCTCCTTTTTAATGGTTTTCCATGAGTTCCCAGCATACCTAACTGTGCACTTCTATCTCAGCATCCGTGAGCCCCTTGAGGACATAAACCACTGTTTGTTAGTCTTTGTAGCCAGATTTTAACACAATGACTGGCATGATTCCTGAGACATAGTAGTCTCTCTAAAAATGTATACTAATAAACGGTTAATGAAATTCAAAAGTGTACATATGCTGTCCCTTTGCCAGGGTAATAATGTTCCTAACCTCCATATCATTCTCCATCACACTTTTTCTCCTTGACATCCAAGCTTCTGCTCTTAGCACCAAAATACTCTTCAATAGCCCCTATCAGAGCTTCAGTCATCTCTGAATCGTCCCTCACTCTTGGTCCCCTCATCCAATTCATGCCAAATCCTCTTCGCTTTATCTCTGCAATGTCTCTCACACCTATTTCTCCTTCCACTCTCCTCTGCCGCAGCTTTAATTTACTTCCTTTTATCTAGCCTCCTCATCTTCTCATCTTCTGACAAGAGTGTTCCAATTCCCACAAAATGAGCTTCTTAAGGGCAAAATACTGATTCCTTGCCATACTCCTGGCATATCGATAGCACAGGACTCAAAAAGTGTCTTTTGATGGACAATGTGAACTACTATTCACCAAATGCACTGTTCCCAAGAAAAAATAACTGCCAGGCACTTTCTAAGCATGTCTTTTACCTGTTCAAAAGCTTTCCATGTCTCCCTGTGACTTTAGCAAATACAGCAAATGCTGTTGATGCTTGGACCCATATCCCCTTGCCCCTTGAGTGCACCTGTAGCTGTGGAGTAGGGTTCCCAGCACATGGACAGTTTCCCTTCTGAAAGGCCTTCTTTCTTCCTGAGAGCTTTCTCCAGCCTTAAGAGCATTTGTTCTACAAATGGTATAATCCAGAAATTGGAAAAAGTCCACACCTCTGGGAGCAACCCTCAACCAATGGGGGTTGGGAGTCACTGGGTGAACATCTTGGCCTCCTCATTCTCTTGGAGACCAATTCTAAAGCACGGCCCTTCTAGTCTCTCAGAGGACCAGGCAGGATTGAGCTCCAGTCGACCACAGCACTAACCTACTCATTAGCAAATACTTTCCTCTCTTTTCTCCCTTCCTTCTCTTACTTGCCCTACTTCTTCACTTGTGTTTCTTGAGATCACCTCCCAAATAATCTGCAACCAAATGATGACACTGAGTGAAACCTAAAATTCTTACCCTCTCATTCAAATCCCCTCATAGCTTGATTCTTACCTCTTTTTTCCATGCTATGTCAGCTATTCCTTAGACATACTCTATCCTCTGGCCTGACTGGAAGGCTTGCTGGTCCTCACACCATCTCACTCCAAGTTGTGAGTGAGACCATTCCACACTTTAATGTACTTAGTAGGGCAATGAGACTACCGTGATTGGCTTAGAGCAATTGAGCTTCACTCCCCATGGTGGGGAAGAGCCTAACCTCCCCTAAATGATGTGGTCACTCAGAGGAGGGCGACTATATTGCAGTCCTCTAAGCAAGAGAAAATAGGCAATATGGCTGCTAGGTGGACAGCCAAGTACCTCCCACAAATGGAAAGAAGGAAGGTAAAAGAGAAAGAAAATAGATGGTCACCAAATTCAACACAAGATACTGGTGAGATGAAGCGAGCTATCTGGCATTTACCCCACTGAATTCTATAAGTGCCCATAGACCCAAACCTATGTCCCCTCTCTGATCCTTGCCATTGGCCCCACCCAGTGCTGGCCTATACTGGGACCAAGTGAATATCAGGGGCGGCTTTGCTAGGTCCAGCAGGTCTCTGCTCTGACTGCTTATGCCAGAATAAGGATCACAAATTTACCATTCTTGTTTTTAAGAAGTTATCAACACCTATTTAAGATTCCCTGCATCTTGCTGTATACATGATTTTTTGCTTGATGTGGATGTAGAAAATTTCCAGAAGTGCTCTGGAACTGATGTGGGTTTCAAGATATTAATCAAACACACATTTTAAGTGCCTTGGATGCGTTTTGATTTATTGATGTGCTAATATTGAGTGAGGACTATTTCTGGTGCAATCATGAATTCCTTTCAAAATACATTAAATATTCTTCTGAATATTTGTCCTTCGAGACTAAGCACTTTTCATAGCTCCTTAGAGTCCCATAAGTAGTAATGGAAAAATGCAGCCCAGCATCTCACGGGAAATCAAACATACTGTAATTCCATCTGTTCATCTGCCTTCCTTGAACTTGGCATTGATTCTCTGGGGTGTTCACACCTCTCACCTAGCTTGTTTCTGTCTCATAGGAAGAGGAGTATGGGAATTTGCAAGCACATTATTCTTCAAGAAAGATATTTCTGCCCCAAGCAGGTAATGGACATTTCCTCTCAAAAAGCATGTCACACTTAGATGAGCATCAAGTAAACTTTCCTGTAGGTACAAATAGCAGTTAGTACTGGAGACACTCACAGATAGACTAGATGACCACTGTCTTCCAGAGCCACGGATCCCACCCCTGATCCACTGATTAACCTTGGGCAAGCCACATGAACTGTCTGGGCCTCCATTCTCTGATCTGGAATAGGGGGACATTCTAGTTTGCTAGCTGCCAGAATGCAATATACCAGAAACAGAATGGCTTTTAAAAAGGGGAACTTAATAAGTCGCTAGTTTATAGTTTCAAGACTGAGAAAATGTCCCAATTAAAGCAATCTATAGAAATGTCCAATCAAAGGCATCCAGGGAAAGATACCTTGGTTCAAAAAGGCCCATGAAGTTTAGGGTTTCTCTCTCAAGTGGAAGGGTATATGGCAAACACAGTCAGAGTCTCTCTCTCATTCGGAAAGGCACATGGTGAACACAGTCAGGGTTTTTCTCTCATCTGGAAGGGCACATGGCTAACATGGCATCATCTGCTAGCTTCCTGTTTCATGACGCTCCCCAGGAGGCATTTTCCTTCTTCATCTCCAAAGGTTGCTGGCTGGTGGACTCTGGTTCTTGTGGTTATATCTTTCTGCTCTGCTGTCTCTGAATCTCTCATTCTCCAAAATGTTTCCTCTTTTATATGACTTCAGAAAATAATCAAGACTCACCCAAATGGGTGGAGACATGCCTCTACCTAATCCAGCTTAACAACCACTCTTGATTAAATCACATCTCCAGGGAGATAATCTAATTACAGTTTCAAGCATACAATACCAAATAGGGATTAGAAGAAACAGCTGCCTTTACAAAATGGGATTAGGATTAAAACATGACTTTTCTAGGTTACATACATCATTTCATACCAGCACAGTGGATAAATACAGCTGTGCAATCTCCTTCCTTGGATCTCTGTAAATAGTTGAGCTTTGTATACAAGTAAGTGATTCCTGCTCACCCAGCATGGGCAGCTGCACAGGCCATGGCTGGGTTCTCCCTTTTGTCCATGTTGGCCACTTGGCTTCTCCAGCCCACTCAGAGCTTCCCCCTCTGCCATCACCCCTTCCATCACTGGGTTGTTTGAAATGAAGCTGTCATCATTTCTGGAAAGAAACTTGGCCAGCAGATCAAGTGGCAAGTGTGGCAGGAGGTGGAAGAGTGGGTGGCCTTGGGCAATAGGTGGTTGCACCTGAACATGGTTCTGCTTGGTGAGAATCCCACCAGTCATTCCTATGTCCTCAGCAAGACCCGGGGCAGCCACAGATGTGGGAAACACCAGTGAAACGATTTTGAAACCAGCTTCAATTTCGCAGGAAGACTTGTTGAATTTGATCAATAAGCTAAATAATGATGACAATGTAGGTGGCCTCCTTGTTCAGCTGCTTCTTCCAGAGCACACTGATGAGAGAAAGGACGGCAATACTGTTTCTCCAGAAAAAGTTGTTGACAGCTTTCATGTAATTAAGTAGGGCGGACATGTTTGTGAGGTATTCCGTGCTCCCCACTACCCCATGCAGTGTGTGTGGAAATAATTAAATGCACTGAAATTCCAACACTAGGGAAGAATGCGGTTGTGGCTGGAAGGTCAAGGAATACTGGAATGCCCATTGCAGTGTTACTACACACAGATAGGGCACATGAAGGTCCTGGAGGTGATGCAACTGTTACAATAACTCATCGCTACACTCCCAAAGAACAGCTGGAGAAACACATAATTCTTACAGATATTATGATATCCGCTGTAGGCATTCCAAATCTGATCACAGCAGATATGATTGAGAAAGGAGCAGCAATCATTGATGTGGGAATAAACTGAGTTAAAGATCCTATAAACTCTAAGCGCAAGTTGGCTAGAGATGTGGACTTTGAAGAAGTCAGGAAGAAAGTTGGTTACATCATTCCAGCCCCTGGGGGTGTTGTCCCATGACAGTAGCCATGCTGATGAAAGATACCATTATTACTGCAAAAAAAGCTGCTGAGGCTTAAAGAACCAGAATTGCTGAAGTCTAAAGAGCTTGGAGTAGCAACCAATGAACGTTTTATCTTCTTTTTTATGAACAGCCTTCCAAGCCAATTCATGAAGCAAAACAGGCCAATAGAAATGCAATATTTTTTTATTCTACTGAAATGGTTTTAAATAGTGCTTTGTATTTATTGAAAGCTTGAATGGGTGGGTGTTTGCACAAATAGTTTACCAAGAGCGCACTGGTATGTTATTGGGCCATGGGACCCAAGAGATGCCATTCTCTTGGTCCCAAGCCATTCAACATGGAGCATTGTCAAATTGCAAATGAATGCTTAACTTTGTCAGGCTGCTGCAGTTGTTAAATTTGCCTTTTTGAGGATTGCTTTTCCTAAGTGCTATTCCACTAAGAGTTGATACCCACATTAGGTTCCAAACCTGTTGAGTTCAACTGGTCAAACCAAAGGAAAATATATTGCCAGAGAAAATTAAGGGAACAGTAAACAGGAAGAAATGATAGCAACTGAGTAAGAAAAAAATTACCAAGATTTACACATATAGTCATTGATAGCCAGATGTACCTAAATAAAACAATTGGGTTAGAAAGAAGAAAAAAATGTATGCTAATAGTATTTCTAAACTGCCAATTTGTGGCTTGGCCACTGGGAAGACATTTAGGATTCTAGCTGCTGTCAGATCTCATATTATGTATGTTACCATTTAGTGAGAGCTCCCCATGTTAATTTTCTCAGATTGAAAAGACCTATGTTATATGACTTATTCATGTGTGTTGTCATATTTCACTTTTGCTGTATCTTTAAACTTAATTGTTAATTTTTTTACTACTAAAGAGTATCTGTTTTAGTTTGCTAACTGTCAGAACGCAATATACCAGAAACAGAATGGCTTTTAAAAAGGGGAATTTAATAAGTTGCTAGTTTACAGCTCTAAGGCTGAGAAAATGTTCCAATTAAAACAAGTCTATAGAAATGTCCAATCTAAGGCATCCAAGGAAAGATACCTTGGTTCAAGAAGGCTGATGAAGTTCAGGGTTTCTCTCTCAAGTGAGAAGGCACATAGCGAACAGGGTCAGGGTTTCTCTCTCATCTGGAAAGGCATGTGGCGAACATGGCAGCATCTGCTAGCTTTCTCTCCCGGCTTCCCTTCACGAAGCTCCCTGGGAGGCATTTTCCTTCTTCATTTCCAAAGGTCACTAGCTGGTGGACTCTCTGCTTCTCATGGCTATGTCATTCTGCTCTCTCCGAATCTCCCTCATTCTCCAAAATGTTTCCTCTTTTATAGGATTCCAGTAAACTAATCAAGACCCACCCAAATGGGTGGAGATACATCTCCACTTAATCCAGTTTAACAACCACTCTTGATTGAGTCACATCTCCAGGGAGATGACCTAATTATAGTTTCAAACATACAGTACTGAATAGAGATTAGAAGAAATGGCTGCCTTTACAAAATGGGAGTAAGATTAAAACATGGCTTTTCTAGGGTACATACATCCTTTCAAACCTGTGCAGTATCTATATAGTTTCTTTGGTGTATCTTGAAGCTTATTTTTTAAAAAAAAACAAAACTGATAACAGAGTTGAGCTTAGTAATCAGAAGGGTAGCTTGTTTACATATGCAACTTTTTTTTCCACCAAAGATTTGTCAATAGCTGCTTGCTTTTCACTTTGAACCTGTTGGTTTTCCTAAAAGGTTTTTAAGAGCTTGAGTTAATAATGAATTTAATAAGAATTTTTTGATGAAAACTTTCTTAAAAAGAATAAAAAATAAGTGATTCCGATTTGAACCTGTCTTGTATCTCTAGCTGACTGGATCCCTGGTTTTTATTTGCCTTTGCTTCCCCCTAGAGCTGTCAGTCACCAACCTGGTACTGTCAGTCTTGAGATACACAAATTAGCACTTTTCAGCTGGAGGATAACATGGGGACTCAATTTTCTCCTCTATATTTAACATGATTGTGCTTCTACCTGGACGAGCTATAGGAAGGAAAAGGAATGATCCCTTCAGCTTACATCATTACTGTGGAGGTGCCATCGCTCCTTCATGTCAATTAGGACACCACTGGGTCCACTGCAGTCAGAAGTTTCCAAGGGATAATTTACTAGGGGGCCTCTGTTAGCATTCCTTACCATGACTTAAGTTGGAAGTAACTAATCTAGTCATGATATCAAATCATTTGAAGAAACTTGAATTCAATGGGCACATTTGATTGAAACAAGGGAGAGTCAGTGATGGATGCACTAGGAATTGGGACTGAGGCCAGTTACTCATTGATACTTCAATCATTTAGTTTCTCAGAAGGAATTTTAGCTTAAATCAGAAGATGTGACAGTTAGTAATAATAACCATTAGTATAATGTTGTCCCATTTCCTTGCTTTATTTGGCTGGGAGAGTATGGGGATAGAAAAGTTTCCTCCTAGAGTTTTGCTATATTAGGAGTTAAATCTGGTAGTTAATACTGGAGTCAACACAACCCACTGTTCTGGAAACTGAAGTGCTGAAGAATCCTTATAGCCCCATCCACAGCTGTAGAAAGATCACCAAAGTAACCTGGGAAAATTCTGGGTGAATATGAGGCTGTGAAACTAGATGGTAAATTAAACATAGTCATTATTATTAGACAGGCTCGTGGGAAACACTTCACTTTCTTCCTTCCTCCCTGGGCTGCAGGCAGTTTCCTGACTTCGAGAGTTTCATTTATGATCCTTTAAATGGAGATCAACACCTCCAAGTGTGGTGGGAAGATCCCATTTTCTCCAGGAGTAGAGCCTTTATTCCCAACACCTGATGGATGTTTACAAGGAACAGAGAGTTAGTATTAAGCATCACGGAGTTCCAGGTGGTGGCAGCTATGCTCCAGTCCTTTAAAAGATAAAGGCAGAGACATAGTGAAAACAACAACAGAATGTACAGAGGGCTGTAATAGAAGGAAACCACCAATTATAATTGCTTGAAAAGATTCTAGCATACGGACCAGCATTATGATGAAAATTAGGTGGGGACATTGAAGGTAGTCATCAGAGGATTTTGAAGTAGAGCATGGATGGTCCAGATTTGGCAGAAGAGAACCTGGTATAACACGATTTTGCTTTTCCGGCTTTGTAAATAGGACATACATGGGCCTGAGCTCTGGAAGAAGCCTGGTTCCTGAAATTTACATTGGCCTTACCCCTATTATCAAAGTGACTAATTTTTACCTCTTCTGTCTCCTCCCTCTATCTACAGCAAATATACTTGGTTCCCGTATGTATAGACAACCCTAAGACTCCTATAGAAAGGTCCAGATAAACTATATAATGAACCATATGGAAGAGCTTGTACCATATAACGCAAATACAATTTACCACGAGGTAGATTAATCCACAACCTGCCA
The DNA here is from genome assembly GCF_023851605.1 of Tamandua tetradactyla. NCBI lineage: Eukaryota > Metazoa > Chordata > Mammalia > Pilosa > Myrmecophagidae > Tamandua > Tamandua tetradactyla. The sequence goes on along the minus strand of NC_135330.1, from coordinate 107,011,307 downwards.
CATAGTAACAGTTCAGTAGATGTTTGTTAAATGAAATAAACCACCATTGGGTTCAGTAAGAAGAGAAATGGGGAAAAGTCAAGAATGAAGAAAAGAGTTTAACAAGTACATGGTAAGTGAATATGGAGACTTCTCTGTGGTCTCTAGCACCAGACTGAGTTTGAATTCTAACACTTACCATTTGGTTGTCTCTGACCTTGGGCAAGTCCCATAATTTCTCTGGGCATCAGTTTACTCATCTATAAAATGGGGATAATAATTTTTAAAATGCAACCTGCAAAACATAAAATCATGTCACTTTCCTGCCCCCAAATCTTCAGCTATTACCTATTCCCCACAGAAAAGCATCCAAGACCCACTGTCACTTAGTCTCAGCAGACCATCTCCACTGCTCTTTCCTTCAACCCACCCTTGTGGCCTCCCCCACCATCCATATTGGACCACCTGCCACCCCTCACATAGCTCCCAGTGCTGCTTCTCCTTCTCACAAACTTTACTCACCCTTCACAGTCTCCCTCTAATGTAACCTGCACTGTGAAACCTTCCCTTCAGCCTGAAATGACCTTCACTCCCCTCCTCTCCACTCACAAACTCTCTATTAAACCACCAATAGGAATTCGCCATCCCAGCTTATTATGTACAGTCTGAGGAATCAATGTCGTCTCCGCCTCTAGAGGTGACTCCTTAGAGTCCTGGGGCTAAGCTTCACTCAACCTCATGTTTCCTGGCCTCCCCCCTAGTGGCTGCACAGTCCCCAGCGGTAAATATTTGCTTACTGAGCTCTCTAACCTTACCCCTAGACTTTTCCTGGGGCAGGCTTTGGCTAGATGCTGAGCAACCCTGTTTCCCTTCTCTCATGGTACATGGCAAGACCACATTCCCCAGCTCCCCACCTTGGAATGTGAGTGAAAATGTGTAGATGAATTCCAGGCTGGCTGATGACACACCTCCACACAATACAGGCACCCATCCCTTCTTGTGTGTGTACATCTGCACATGTACATGTGTGTGTGCTTGGAAACATTAAAAAGTAACACCAAGGCTGTGAAAAAAAAAATGCAAACCTGCATTTCTAGAGAGACCTTCATTGTCAAGCACCCTCCTTAAATATTTAGGCTCCAGCATCAACTTGCTTGCCACCTCTTTAATACCTATGCTTCACTTTGAACACAGAACTACTACATCAGGTCTCTATTTCCTGGAATGATTTAGATAGAATGAAACTATATCACTTTTCAAGTGGCCAAGAAGTGAAAATGTTAAAAGTGAAAAATGATTTCCTGAGAGGAAAATAACATCAAGAGTTCTTGCTTAGAATTTTCAGGTGTGGAAACTACACACAGGAAAATCCCTACCTGAGGATAATAAGAGATATTGGGTTAAGTTTCCTAATAATGCTCCAAGTGAAAGCGTGATGATTAATTTTGCGTGTCAATTTGTCTAGGTTATGGTGTCCAATTGTTTGGTCAAATGCTAACCTATATGTTGCTGTAAATGCATTTTTAGGTAGGATTAGCATCTACAATCTGTTGACTTTAAGGAAAGGCAATGACCCTTGATTAATGTGATGCACCTCATCCATTTAGTTGAATGCCTTAAGAGTTAAAAATTCTTATTTGAGTTTCCCATCTGCTAGCCTGCCCTATGGATTTCAGACGTATCAGCCCCCATAATCGCAAGAGCCAATTCCTTAAAACAAATCTCTGATATATCTGCACACACACTTGCATGCGCATGTATATAATCTGTTTTATATATGTCTTTTACATATAACCTCTTGTATTTTTTTCCTCTGGAGAACCTAAACTGATACAGTAAGTGATGGGAAGGAGTGAGATTTGCTCCAACTTCTAAGTTAGGGTTTTTACCGAAGATTTAAACACAAGATTGGACATGAGCAAACAACAGTCCTATGTCCTCTCTGACACCATCCAACTCTGACACTCCTTTTGATACAGAGGCTGCCCCTATACCAACTGCATCTTATTTGCAACCATAAACACAGAGCGGGGAGCCTGGGTTCCATCAAAGAAGAGAGTAGCTAATAAGTAGTCTGTGGCAGCCTGAGGTTTATTTTTCCTTTAAAAGTCTGTAAATAAATGGTTTTAATTTTGGAAAATATACATCTGGAGTGTGGTTGTATTGCCAAATAGAGAAAGCCCTGTCACAATATGACAACAGCATCCAGAAAGTTGTCTGTTTTCACGGAATGTTGGGGTCTCAGAACTCAGAGTGTTCAGTGTTCACAGGTTAACTCTTGGGTTGGAGCCATGGAAGGACACATGTAACGGTGAGAACAGAGTGTGGACCCAGATTTTCTGAAGTTCTTTTCTTGGTTCTACAGCTGCCCTTACTTCCCAGTAACCCCCTCTGACCTCTCAGCACCTCATTGTCATCCCTTGGAAAATGGATGGACTGCCTTCTGTAGAAAAGCACAGCTAACCAAAATTGAGCTTGACATACTAGATAAAGAAACTCTGCATAAAGCTTCATCATGGGATTCATAAAAGCAGAAGATCCCACAATATGTTTAAAAATACATTTCAAAATGTATTTAATCACATTTTCAGGAGCATGATTGTTTCCTACAGAAAAGGATTTTTCTGAATTAAACACCCGTCAGTGCTTAATCAGTACATGTTGATGTGATTATGATACTTAAAAATACATAGGACAATATATGTATATATATATAGGACAAAAAACTCAACAAAATAGAGCTCAGCATTATTATGGACTTATGGCCCTAAAAGGGACCTTGGGAGTTGTTCCATCTTACTGTTCATATTGCAGAGAAGGAAACTGAAATCCAGTGAGATAAATTACTGGTTATTTCTAATATTTTTGCATATGGTTCCTATATAGGAGTTCATAATATTAGATAAAGAGCTGATCAGACAAAGTGACACATCTCAGAACTAAGCAGCAAATATTTTCACAAGTCTTTGTTTCCCAAAGTTATCTATCCACACGACAGTTTGTTTGACCATTACATTAATGTCTCTTTCTTTTGGTAGAATAGAATGACAAGATCTGAAGGGGGGAATGAATAGGAGTTGTGTGGGAGACAAGTTTGTTTTTCTTGTCTCAGATCCTTTCAAATTCTTTCCATGATACCATGTAGACTTGGAGGTTCCCTCTTGGGTCCACAGAGATCGCGTGTGAACCGAAATCAAGTTCCTTGTTTAAGGAGACCCCTGCTGCTTTTCCTTGTTATCTTTGAGGTATTTGCCATAGAGTCTGTCCATCATTCTTGCTCAGAGACAACTCTGAGAAACTCTTGGTTCCCTCCCAAGCCAGTGGGGAGGAAGCATGTTTGGGGAGACTGTGGAATGGCAGGGGGTGTGGAGGCCAGGCCATGGTGGTTCACCTGGGATGGAGATGAAGGAGTAGAGACTTGCTAGCTAGAGAAGGAAGACACCTCTGTCCTGGTCTGATTGTCCCACCAGAGGATGTATCTACTCCCATTGATCCCATTTAGACTCAGGGGGTGAGGCAGGAGAAATCAGCCATGGATGCTGTCTCTAGGTTCCATTACCTTCCCAAGCAAACCGGATGGGGGCTTTGCGCTCATTAGGAAAAACGCATTCCTTCCTCAAATTAAAGGAAAAATTATTTAGTATATTATTGGCCAACCTGAATTTACTTGGGTCACATACAAGAAAAGCCAGGGAAGGCGCTAGCACAGGGTGACATGGCTACCGCATACCCCAGGTGAGTGAGGTGCCTCTGGAGGGTGGCCTGTGAGAAGATGAGGGCATGGGAAAGAGAGGGGGAAGTGAGGACACAAAAAGGGAGTCAAGTATTGGATCTGGAGATTAAGTGATAAAATTCACCAAATATATATGTGCTGGTTTGAATCTGTGATGGACGCCAGAAAAGCTATGTCCTTTAATCCTCATTCAATACTGCTGGGTGGGAGCATTTTGATTGTTCCCATGGAGATGGGACCCACCCAATTGTGGGTGGTAACTTTTGATTAGATGATTTCCATGCAGGTGTGTCTCCACCCATTGAAGGTGGAGTTGCTTACTGGAATCCTTTAAAAGAGGAAACATTTTGGAGAGAGCCCCTTTTGTAGAGCCACGAGAAAGCCAGCAGATGCCACGATGTTCACCATGTGCCCTTCCAGCTGAGAGAGAAATGCTGAACGTCATGGCCTTCTTGAACCAAGGTATCTTTCCTTGGATGCCTTAAATTGGACATTTCTGCAGACTTGTTTTAATTGGGACATTTTCTCAGTCTTAGAACTGTATACTAGCAACTTATTAAACTCCCCTTTTTAAAAGCCACTGCATTCAGGCAGCTAGCAAACTAGAACAATATATATATACACAACTTGCGTTCTCATGAACCACACTTATTAAATGAATGCAGGAGTCCCATTAAAATTCAGGAGAAATTGTTGATGGACAGATGTGCCCCCTGGGCCTGTCTAGGCTCTTCCAAAGCAATTTCCAGGGCCAGGGAGGGCTGTGTACACACCTAGATATACCTCCACTCTCTCCGACATACATACCTTGGCATCCCCAGTGCTTTCCACCCCACTCCTTATCCCACAAAGGTGACCATGTAGGTTTCAGAGAATTTGGGGGGTGGAACATGGGTCTCCAGGAATAATCTCAGAGAATCCAAGCAGCAGTCAGGACAGAAGAGCAGGGTTCAGATGTGTGCCAGGGGGTATGAGCACTGGCTCTTGACTCCTCTAGAAACATCTGGAATCTTCCCTTACCTGACTGTGAACCCAGGTTTTGTGGTGCCTACAGCTTGTATCATTGAAGGATCCTCTCTAAAAAAAAAAAAAACTTGCAAATTCTGACTACAAATTTGGTATAAAAAGAAACATGCCTTTAAATGAAAAATGAAACCACAGCAAATGACAATTTTAAAAATCTGACAAATACCAAAAAAATCACAAAATCTATAACTATAGTATATTTTTTTCCTTTAATGGCCCAACACCCTTACATGTTTTCCCACATTATTTTGGCTGCTTTTCGATTACTACTTCCTATGGCAATGCTATTAGGAAGCATTGCATTGTTTTTTTTACAGAGAATAGAAAGACAATTCAATGTTTGTTTTCTAGCTGAAAATTGTCTTTCATCTTCACAACTTCTACTGACAATGTTTTGCATGTTTTTAGAATTGTTGTCAAATTTGACAAAACCTCTATCAAGTTTCTTTCATATAAGGGCTATAGGATTTCAGACCATCTCAATTTGTTTTTGCTACAGAGGCTAATTTTAAATATTATTTTGTAGTGGTGAATATAGGCTTTCTGCCTTCTTTATTGGTGTCAATATTTCATGTCAAATCAGCAGAAATTAAAACGTGTTCCTCAATATGTTCAAATAATCACTTCTCTTTCTTAATTGAATTATCAGGCAATTCAAGAACCTACTCATTACTTCTGTTTGAAGTACATCTTGGAAGATTTTCAATACAGGAAAAATGTATTGGCCCAATACCTATACAGAGAGCGTCTGTGAATCACCTAGGTATACTTCACTAAACCCAAACTAAATGATAATCTCCAAAGCAACCACCCTCAACTACATCCTGAAATGTCCATAGCCATTCCAGTTCCCTTCTCCCTTTGACACAGAGAGAAGCATGATAGAGGGGAAGAAAGTTCAGAAAGATACAGCAATCTTAGCCAATTGTAACTTAGAAGTCATTCTTTTGTAAGTTGTACGAAAACATGTGACTATATAAACATGTCTCCTCTTTCCAGGATGTTGGAAGAAGATTCCTGAATCCTCAGCCCTGCTCGGGTGGAGATGAATGTGCCCCTGGCCAGGACGTAAGTAATTATGTAAGTAGGTAATGTTCCATCCTCAAGTATTGCACCACCTTAACCGCTGTTCACACTGACCCTGAAGAAGGAGAGGAGAGGCAGTGGAAGCCTTCCAGAAACAAAGCTCAGAGATCTCTCTGTGCTTCACAAATTGTTGAGCCTGTTTGGATAGAAGTTCCACCAAAGCTCTAAGTATGGGAGATAATTTTTCCACAGATGGAATTTAATGTCAACACTTGCTTACTTCTAAGATTCCAAAGAAATTTCAAGAGAGCCTGGGGCTCTCTTGAAGGGAGATATCTCACCTAGCTTAGTGGCCTCAGCTTTGGATGCAGAGAGAAGGATTTTAGTTATAAGCCTTGCTCCCCTGCTTCCCACTAGGGGAGATCATTTAAATGGGGAAGAGGACACAGCCATGCTACTCCCTGCACTGTCCCAATGTGGCACCTCCTTTTACAGACGATGTCACTGGGGAATGAGTGCTTAATGAGATGCCTGAGAAGGACCAGAAATAACATCTCTTTGCTTTCTGAGGCAAGGCTGATTCATCAGGGAGAGCCTGGTTGACATTATACTACTTGTGTAACCAGAGCTTTGTTGACACCAGAGCTGAGCTCCACTCCCAGGTTTGGAGTCTCACTGCAAGAAAGAATTCAGGGACAAGAAAGCAAGTAGCAGTAAGCAGTACGGTTTATTGAACGATGACTGTATGCTAGAGAAATTGCTCAAGAGACATGCCCCAAGTGCCATAGGTCAGTCTGCTTTATAGGGAGGTTTAGCTAAATGATTTCTTGCTTTGACCTTTGAACACCAGGGGCCTTCTTTGTTTCAGGAGGTGATAACTATCAGTACTCATGCATACTTAAAGTTTGTTTGGGGCACTCAATTTAACAATCTTTATGACGTTAGGTTTTCTATTATTAACTAAAATTTTGCTTTGGGTCTGTGATTTTACAAGCTTCATGGTTTTGGGGGGGTTTCAGGGCTTTAGGGGAAATTCTTGTTCTAGGGAGTTTGCAGTTGTGCATTAACTCCTTCGGAGCTGGGTAGGAAACCAGGGACCACAGACTTGATGCTGTAGTATATGCTGCCTCACTCAGAACCCTGGATAATCAGATCTTAGTCATGCAACGCACATAGAGGAATGTCAAAGACTAGAGGGCTTGAGAGGTAGGACCATGGGTGTTTTCAAAAATTGTATTTTGATGTTATTATAATGTTGTTACAATGAAAAAAATTGAGGGGCAGGAGGTTTGGATGGAGAGACATAGAAGGATGGACCAACCCTTAGATAGCCACAAAGAGGCGAGCAGGAGAGCCAAATCGTGAGATGAGAAAAATTTCTCCTTAATACCTTCCCACTTCCTTTTCATTGGCCCATTTCTTCCTTTCACTCTGCTGCTCCTCTTCTCTACCCAATTTCAAGGACAGAATTTAGTCCAAATTTAAGCAAAGTTAGTGATTGGTGCTTGCGTGATGATTTTTTTTTAATGTCATTTTATGGTCTAATGGGTCTTTGGGCCTCAGCTCTAATGTGGGTTTTTTAGGAAAGCCTAACCAAACAGTTTAATTAAACCAGCCCCTTTCTCCCTGCTCACTCTTTTCGCATCACTTAGGTTTTAAGTGAATTATACTCGTTTGAAGTTATCTAGTCCATTTATTTGTTTGCTTATTATTGTTTGCATGCTTCTGCCCTCCTCTTCTGTTCCCTGCTGTAGCCCAGCTTCTCCACAATGTCCAGCTCAGCAAAGGGGCTCCATCAGTAAACCTAGAAGGAATACATCACAGTCCCCAATACTTTATCATTCAGGCTTGGATTTTGTTGAAAACCTCATGAAAGGGACCCTGTTTAATTTGAACTGGTTGATTATGATGATGAGATTCTAAGCCTTGGACATCTGAGTTTTTATAACCCGGGGTTGTAATCAGAAGAGGTATTATGCTCTTCATTTTTCAAATCCAGAAGGTGAAGGGCTGACTTGCCCAAAATCCTGCAGTTGAATTGGAGCCCAATTTGGTCTTGAACCCAGGGCCTCCGACCCCTATGCCTGTTTTTCATTGACTAGGTCAGGCTGTCAGATTACAGCTGGCATCTGATGAAAATGTCTAGTTCCTGGGGTTGACTTCCTATGGTTAGCAATGAACTTTGATTTGCAAAGCACTGGTGGAAGTGGTGCGTATGTGCTAAGAAAGAAGGGCATGCAGACGCTCTTCACATTTTCTCATTCTGTTTCACAATAGCTCTGTAACATCATCATTATTTAGTTTTTTTTTTTTTTAACTCAGGCTCAAATCGATCAATTTGCCAAAGGTCACAGTAAATGTCAAATTCAAGATTCAAGCCCAGATTAACCCCAAATGTCTTTCTTATACGAATTCCTTTGAGAGGGAAGGCCCATATTTACAAGTTGACTGGCTGGAGTTAGAAATCAAGTATGTGATAATCACACACAATAAAATTATTTGTTGAAAGCTAGACTAACATGTGACCTACTTCCATCTAATTAAGAATTTGGTGTTCTATCGCCCACAAGTCTGACTTCAAAATTCAAACCAAATGGCCCAAATTGTCAAGTCCCTGGCTTGCTTTGTGAATTGCCATTAATTAACTCAAAGCTGGAGATATGCTAGTTTACATCACCCATAGAAAATCTAAAAGTACTTTTCTGGAGAAGAGAGCTGACCTTGGAAAACCAATTTGTGGTCAATGGGTTCCATTTTTTTAGAAGGTTGAACAGATCCTCTTGGGTTCCAGCGGCCCTTTACTCAGAGTCCCTGGAAATAAGACTGGAGTCTACAGTCCAAGGAAAGATGTAAATTCATGTTACACTTATGCCCAGATTACCACCGGCCCTTCACTGCAGTTGAGTTTCTTGCGTACTCTCCAAGTCAACAAAAGCAACTTGACAATAAAGGGAAAGAGGGTAGAAATATGTGGTTTCCCACAGTTGTTCTCCTCCTTCCAGTCAGCAGTTCTGTTCCTTGGAGAAGAGTGATGGAGATGGTACTATAGCAAAGGCTGAAGCTTAATTTAGAAGATGTTGCATACCATACTAGGCATATGAAATATATCCAATTTTTGTTCAATATTCTTCAACTCAGATTAGGTCTCAAATTTTTTCTTTACTACTTTTATTGAGTTATGATTAGCATACAATAAACTACCCATAAACGCAGTGTACAATTTACTTTTTTAGAAAGTAAATTTTTTAAACATTAGAATTGTACATTTTGAATGATTAAATAAGGTACGTACGTATACATATTTGTGTTTCCATTAAATTCGTCAATAAATAGCAAACACTATTTAAATATTCTCTTATCAACAATCTAAAAGGTTAATCCCTATTGAGATTATTTTTAAAGTAAGCTACAGAATTGAGATCAGGTATATAAACTGGAAATTTGAAGATAATTGTTGTTATTAATCTCCACTCATTTTTATATCCTCATAGTAAAAAAAAAAAGCAATATAATATGATGAATAATAAGAGTTAGTCCTGATTATGGTGCAATTTGTCCCATCATCAAGGAACACTTGCAGTTCAAAGGTTTTAGTAATCTTTAATAGTGAAAGTTATGCGCTTGTGGTTGGTCTCCCAGGGCTCACCATCATCTGTGTTCTCATCTTCTTTCTCAGCACACTGCTGGATTCCATACTCCCAGTGGGAGTGCCCACGTGACTGTGTTCCAGCCAATGGAATGTGACAGTGAGATGTGCCACTTCCAGATCTGCTTGTGAACCCAACCCCCTTTGTCCAATCCTGGCTTTCCCCCCATCCTGACTACATGGAAAGGGGTCTAAAGACTTGGAGCAGGCAGACCTACCAGATGGAAGAAAACTGCGTCCCTGAGAGCCCACACGGACCCAACTCCCCTTCTGACTTGCATTGTACTGTACTATGAGCAAGAAGTAAACATTTTTGGTGATCATCCACTACTAATTTGAGGTTGTCTGGTAAAGCAATTATTGTCCCCTGGCTAATTCATTGAACAAAACATACTACAGAGAAGCCATAGGAAAACTAATTCCAAATAGAGATCCACTGCAGGGTTTGAAACAGACTTGGTTCATGATCAGCTTTGATGAGGATGTAAGAACTAAACATGAAATACATCGGATGGAGTCTCTGGTTCTGGTGTAAAAAGGGCAGAGATGTGAGACCAGAGAGTAGCTCTAGAGCCTGGACTCAACCCAAGGGAAGCTGTTGGCAAAGGTGCTGAGATTCTGCCTGCAGGAAACTGGGGCTCAGCGGTAAAAATCCAAGCACAGAGTCCAAAGCAGGAAACTCAGTCACAGGGGAGCGGGACACCAGGGAGGAAATCCAGCCAAAATCAATCTTGAGAGAAATCTAATCTTTTTCTGAAACATAGTAATATAATAAGGGCTCCAGACACAGAGGCCTTGTATCACACTTTAAAGGCTTCAATCACACAGCAACACTTACAGAAGTGGTTTTTCTTTGCAAGTTCTTGCATTTAGGAAAAAAATAGGAAACATTTTTGAAGAAGGCATGGGGGATGGAAAAGAGTAGGTATAGTTTCGTTTTGTGGTATTTTTAAAACATTATTGTATTTCGTTAGGCCTTGGGTTCAATAGCAATTGTCTACTCTCAGGGACAGAAAAGAAAAGGTGGTGGGAGTTTTCCTGCTCAGATCTTTACACATGTAACTAAGAAAAATGGTCAGAGATGCAAATCGACTTTCCTTTGGAAGATACTGAGGGCACTGACCATCCTTTTGGTGTCACATTTTGTATCTCTTCTCTTTTTCATATAAATTCGTTCATTGACTCAACAGATAATTATTGGGCCCTGATCCTGTGCCCCAAATGCTGCCAAAATCTGAGGGGACCACAAAAGAATGGTGAGTGACTCACCGCCCTCCCCCACCCCCCATCAGCTTTAGGAACATTCTTCAATTCATTTAGAAAATGTTTATTAAGCCTCTCTTCCGGGTCACACTGTTGGACTTTGGGAAAGAACAAGTAAAAAGGATTTCACAGTCTAACAGATGGGTAAATGAAGAATTAAGCATATTTTCATGATAATAATAGAATCACCAAAATAGCCTCTTCAAATGCCATTCTGTAAGTGCTATACCCATTTGAGACACTAATGTTTTGACAATTGTTTGTTGAGTGCACCCAGGTCTGGAAGCTCTCATTAATATCAATAAAGTGATTAACAACAGAAATCATTGAAAATGGCCTTATCTGCATGGATGAAATACATATTTATGCCTCATTCAAATACACAGGACACATATGGAGACGTGCGTAGACACAAAGTTGCCCCCAAACTCATCGGTTCTAAAAATAAGATTTTTAAAATATTTTTGGTTACTCAGCCTAATTTATAAGACCCATTCAGCTAGTGGAACATAAACTGAGTCTTAGTCAATATGATTCCCTAGAAGTTCAAGGCAGATGGGGAGGTGGGGAGGCAGTGAGGGGTTCCAGTGTGATGTCAGCACTTTTGCATGGAGCATTTAGTTCACGCCATCAGACAGGGCTGCCTTCCACCGAGATGGTCAGCCTCCTGTCTGGTTCTTGGCCCATAATCCATTAATCACATGTGTAGGTCCTGATCCAGCCCAGGGGGTATTTGTACTGTGTCTGGGGCATTCCTGGGCTCATGAGAACTATTTGGCTGCTCCCAAGCTGCACTGGAGAAGGATAAACTCTGTGAGGTTGTCCCGGTCCCATCTCTACTTCCAGACCACACTAGGCCTTAAAAGAAAAACAATTTTTCTGGTCACTCGCTCAAAAGGGAATCCCATGAGATAATCGAATTGTGCCATGCAAGCACAATGTCTCTGGAGTCTTCGTGCATTCTAAATCTTGGGTCCTCTTGGACCTCACACATGCGCGTGGGCAGCCTTCTCTCCTTACCCCAGCTGCAGACCCCCTACAGTCCAAGCACTTCTTGCATCTCCTCTGACTCTTCTCTTTCACCTAAGCTAGAGAAGCTATATCTTTCTCGCCAGGGTGAGAAGTTTTGTTATTTGTCTTCCCATTCTTTTCTGGGCATTGGTTTTTGAAACTCAAAAGCTAGAAAAGGCTCCCTTTTCTCTGTTTTGGCTGGAACACATCCTTTCCCTGAGTCAGAAAACCCCAAACAGCTATGAATTTTGCCTTATCTGGGGTAGGGCAGTGGACCTGTCAAGAAGCAACAAATAGCATCCTTCTACACACACATAAGTGCATAGAATGCACCTACATCCAAAGAGCATGACTACAGAACGGGCTAACGGAACTACAGCCTTTTTCACTGATGCAGCAATAAAACACACAGCAGAAATGGCCATGTTAAATTATGCCTGGTCCCTGTCTGGATACTTTTATTTGATTTGACTGGTTTGTGTTATTGGCTGGTCTTGGTCTCCATTTCACTTTGGTCCATATACCACTTTTACCACACCAGATGGGTCAGATTAATTCCCACCTACTACTGAAGCTGCTTTCTTAAGTACAGAGAATCCTGTCTTTCTGCAACTGCATAAATTTCTGACATGATAGTTTAAATTCTTTAATGACTCTATTTCTATAGCCTAGCTATTTTCATTCTTGGTTACTACTGCACAGATCTGGACAACTGCATGAAATTTAAGAGGCTTGGTTCTCCTCGGTGTGCAATGACTAATTCAAAATGTCTTCTCTCAGTATCATTAGAGAAGGCCCCTCTGATTTGCAGGCAGCAATTGAACAACTTTCGTTTTAGCTACCATCTAGAAAAGACTTCACCTCTCTCCTTCCTTCCTTCCTTAAAAGTCTTTCAGCTCTGTGATTATACCTGCGTTGCATTGTCTTCATTCTTCCAATGACAAAAACAGGGTTTACAATCTATCTCCAGCAATGCTGACGTTTGTTTTAACTATTCAGTGTCCACACAGATTTGTGTAAACACTATAAAAATGGACACAGGACATTGGAGGTGCAGAGAAGGGAATGATTAATTTTACCTGGGGAAAAAAACATTGGCAAGGGGCATTGGAGGCTTCATACAGGACGTAACACTCGAACTGTGTTGGAAGAATGAATCGAATTTCACCATGCGGGTGCAGGAAGCACGAGACAGAAGAGCTACAAATCGAAAGTAGCAAGAGTAAAAGGCTGTGGTATGAAAAGCACTATGTAGGTGCCATCCGACAGAGTGAAAGCATGGTTCTTGCATCAGAAGGGTGATATCTGTGGCTAATAACTCAGCCCTGGTGAATTGGGTGTGAAAGTGAAACTGAAAAGATTCAAAAATTAGTTGGGAAAATGCAAAGAAGAATAGCAAATTCAGAAAACAAGCAAGCACTCCTTCCTTTTTGGTTACAAACTGTGTCCTTTGCTTATCAGAGCTCTGAGCAGGAATTCCACACACTCCCTAAGGAATAAAGACTAGCCCCTTAAGTACCATTAAAGTTACTAATCGCTACCTACACCTCCAGGCATTAAACAACATTGAGAGCTGCTGTGGCACCTCTTTAGCTGCCCTTCGATAAAGAACATGAGCTAAAAATATAGCCAATATCAACCAAGGACGCATAAAGCAGAGCTTTCCCGAACACTGAAACTTCTGCCGGTCAAATCGCTTTAATCATGAAGACTCAAATTAATAGTGCTGAGCAAAAGATCCTAAGTGGAACAAAGACTTTCACTCGATTATATTTATCCTCTTAAGTCCTCCAATTATGGAGAGAAAGTAAGTTGTGGACTTTAGAGAGGAGAGGGGATGGGATGGGGGCAGCTACTGTCGCCTGTTGTCCTGATGGTTTAGTGGATTATTTGGGGAATGTTCAGCCTCAGACTCCTCCTTCGCACATCAATACACCACTTCTGCAGGGACCTAGAGATTCTCAAGGAAGGCCCACCCAAAGGGTGATCATTAGCAAGCCTGTCATGGGGTCGACTCTTTTGAAATGAGTGTTTGAGGAGACTTTTACAACTTCCTAGAAAATAGAGATTGTGACCCTGAGAAAGGAAGTGAAGGCAGTTCTACTCTCGGGAAACAATTCCAGCCACTGCTCCTTTTCAAAACTCACAAAGATAAGGAGAGGTCCAGCACCTCCCTCTCCAACCCCCGCCCCCCCCCCCCCCCCCCTCCCCGACTCCAAAATCTCTCCGCTGGAAAGCAATTCGCTGAAGTGGTAAATTGAAAAGGCTGGAGCCTCCTGTACACGCGGTCAGTCCTCAGGCCACCTTCTCCTTTTAAAGCAGCAACCTTTCCCGAAGCTGCCGCGAATGCTATTGACTAATTCAAACGCTCATTCAGCGGTATGAGGGTGTCGGCAATCTGTAAAGTGCGGTAACCCCCACCGCATTTTTTCACCTTTAAGGGTCCTTTCTGTTGCTGTTTTGTGAGCAAGGTCCTGTCTACGCCAAGAAAGTTCTGCAGTCCAGTTAAAACAACAGATCGGTAACTCAACACTGACCTCCAGTGGCCGCCACAGAAACACCTAACCCCTGCTCTCCAAATCCGGACTTTTTCAGAGAGGGCCAGGAGCTCTCTGCAACTTGCCTGGAGACGCCAACATTTCATTGATTAAAATGAAAGAATGGTTGTAAATCCCCCTTCCAGGAGGACCCTGGAAAGCTCCCCTGCACTGCCACGACGCAACCAGGACGCAGCCCCGTTTTACTTAGACCAAGTTTGGGAGTTCACGGTTGAATCCATGCGGGTTTGAGAATTCTGAGTCCATCTGTTCTCTTGTCGTTATGAACGACTACTCAGTTGTCATCTTCAAAATGCTTCAGGCGCGAATGGTCCATTTGACTCCATTTTCAATTGGCATAATGACCTCCCCTCCCCGCTGCCCGGACACCGCGTTGTCGCAGCCTTTGTCGCCTGCCAGCAGGCGGGCCGGGTAGACTCCATCAGCAACTGCTTCTGGGATGTGAGGGGTCGGGATGTGAAAGCAGACTGGGTTTTCCTGGAGAGGTGGAAGGCAAAGTCAACAGGAGGCCTCTGTAGCCTGAAAAAAATAAGAAAAAATAAAAGATAAAAAAAAAAAAAAAAAACAGACAAGTCTATTACTTTTCCTGGAATGGCTCCGTGCATTTAAATCCAGAAGGACCCGTCAGGAACTGGGCTGGAAGCCTAGCGGGGGCTTCCCGGCCTGGGTGGGTGCAGCGAGGTCAGGCAGCTTGGATGAGGTGCCAAGGGATTTGGAAAGACCTTCGTTTTGGTCCCATTTAGGGTCGGTCAGAAAGGTGTTCCTCACTCTGTTGGAAAAATTGGAGGCGAAAACAAAAGTTTGAAAACCGGGCAGATAGCAAAACCCTATGTTCTTCATATCCGAGCCTGCAATTGGTACGGGATGTTGCCTTAATGTGAAATATATTGAGGTGAATTTTAAAAAGAAAAAACAAAAAACAATAAATAACGCCTTTGCAATAGGTACCAAAAATTAAAGAATACAGTCTCAGTGGATGTCCTTGTCTCTTCAGTGCCTTTTAAATATATTAAATATTGCATTTATTTTTTGAATAGATAATACATATGCATGGTACTAAACTCAAAAGGTCTAAGAGGTAGAAAGTACCTTATCTGGATCCCAGAGACCAACAGTTCCCCTCCCACTAGGCAACCTCTTTTATTAACTATTTATTTATATAAATAGTCAATCTTTTATTTATTATTTTATTTATATGTCTATATAAATACATAACTATGTCTATATATTTATAGACCTATTGTCTCTGTCCTTCTAGAAACAAACTAAACGTCTGTAGATATGCATGCTATATATAATTTTTTTTCATATTTGTTCCCAGGTTATCCATGCTTGTCCATACCATTTGCTTTTCTTTTTCCAATGCCAAAAATATGTGCATTAGTCATTTTGATAGGTATTGCCAAATTTCTCTCCCTTGAGTTACCAATATGAACCCTTACCAACAACGTATAAGATGTTTGACTCTTCTTCCTCATGGGCCCAGGTTATTATCAAATGTATTGATCTTTGCTAATCTGAAATGAAAAATAGTTTTTCCTTGTAGTTGAATTTGAAATTCTCTTATTTTTAATGAATTAGTAATGCTTTGTCCTTTTTTTTTCCCCATTGGGTTGTTCCCCATTAGGTTTTTTCCCCATTAGGTTTTCTTGTTGATTTACGAGAATTCTTTCTCTATTAGGATATTTTATATTAAGTAAATAAATCCACTTAAGTGCTGTAAAATAGGGAGGCTGCCGGCCACATGTGGCTCTTGAGCATTTGAAATGTGGCTAGTCCAAATTAAGGTGTCTACAAGTGTAAAATACACACCAGTTTTCTTAATACTGAATGGAAAATATTTCATCTAAAACAGCTTATATTGATTACTTGTTGAAATGAAAATATTTTAATTTTGTCAAGTTAATGTATATTGAAATTAATTTCACCCATTTCTTCTTACTTTTCTATTTTTTTATTTTGTTTTTCTTCTTACTTTTTTAATGTGACTACTATAAAGTTAAAAGTTATGTATGTCCCGCATTATATTCCCATTGGATGCCATTAGTGTATAATATCAGGTTTATTTTTATGTTTCAAAAGTTATCAGTTGCTTTATGTCTTCTGAGTTTTATGATATACTTAGAAATATATCATATCCCACTATAATATTTTTTAAGTGTTTCATGGACTGCCTCAGTTCTTTTATATTTTTATTATTTACAGAGAAATCTTTAAATCATCATGAAATCATTTTGATGTAAGGGATGAAGTTAGAATACAATATGAATTCTTTTCCAGAGGGCAACTTCTAGTTATTCAAATGATTTATTGTTTAATTTCAACATCTTTTCCACTGATTTGAAATGCTACCCTTACTAAACATTCTGGATTAGTAACATACATTTTCTATTTTTTTTCTGAATTTTCCTAGTTCGTCTTGTTCATCTTCTATATGAATTTTAGGATCATATATATAGCTACCCAGATGCTGTTGATTTTTTTATAGGAATTGTATTACATGTTTAAATTAATTTAGAGAGAATTGAAAGTTTTGTGAAATTGCATTTCCCTTACTAAGAATATAGTAAACCTTTCAATTTCTTCAAGTGCTCTTTTGTGTCTGTCAGTAGCATTGGAAAGATTTCTTCATATGGAACTTGTACATCTGATAAATTTATTTCTAAATATTTTCTAATTTTGTTAATTAGAATGGTGGCTTAATGGCAGAGTTCGTGCCTGCCATGCCAGAGACCTGGGTTCAATTCCCAAAGTCTGCCCATGACAAAAAAAAAATTGTATTTTCTTCCATTATACCTTCTGTACTTTAATATATGACAGATAGTGCTTTTATATATGAATTTGGTGACCCAGGACCTACCTAAAATCCACTATTCATTATAGTAGTTTTTGAGTTGGATTACTTTTTATTATAATTCAAATATCAGATTTAATATCTGCAATTATTTGTCTTTTTCTTTGCCAATTTTTGTATACCTTATTTATTTTTCTTATGTAATTACATTGGTTATATTCTCTAGAACAATATTCATCAATAGTGGTGGTAAAAATTTCTGGGGTTTCCCATTAAACATGATGGTGCTCTTTAGACTGTAATGAATATATTTCATTACATTAAGGAAATTCTATCATTAAGTGCTTTTGTTTAAGCTAAGAATGGATGCTAGATTGTATCAAATACCTCACAGCATCTAGGTATTTGATAGGTTTTAATTTATTAGTGTGATGAAAAAATGTATTAATATATTTCCTATTACTGAAACAGCCTGGCATTCCTGGAATAAATTCCACTTGATTATGGTGTGTTAGTCTTTTGTGCTACTAGATATTTATTAGTGTTTACATTAACATTTCTTGCTTAGTGTTCTTAACGGACCTTGTTTATTATTTTGGTTTTCTTCTTCAGAGACACCAATACCCATTTGTATGAGAGCAATATTTCCTGACTGCCGCTTAGTTTTCCTCTTTCTTTCTTCCTTTATTTTCCCCCTTCTTTTAAAACTTTTGTGTAGATCCTGAGCGGCTTCCATTTTGATTGCTTGCCTTTGAGAGAGATCAGTTTTTCCTGAACTGGTTATTTCAAAAGTTTTTTTTAAAGGAGAGGGATATGGGCCATGTCCCAGCTAGCAGGAGGTTTATTTGTGGAAAGGATGGGGTTTAAAAGTGAGTTATTTTGGCCTTTAATTCCACCACCACCATCCCCCAGCCATTGATATCAGCCTATTTGGGCCATTCATGGAGTAACATCACTTTCCTCCTCAGTGCTTTACCAACAGACTGCTTCCAGCAGATACATGGCTTGTTTGTACGACTTCTCATGTAGTCTCACCTCTTCTCCTTTTTCTAGAAATCTCACCAGTTTCACATCCAGGCAAGCTCTCACTCAAGGCGGTACAGCTTCATTGCTATAGAACAGTGACTGGCAAGCTGCCGCCCACAGACCAGCTGCCTATTTTTGTAAATAAAAGTTTTATTGGAACATACGCCATTTGCTTACAGATCGCCAATGGTTGCAGTTGGGCTACTGTTGGTAGAGTTAAGTAGTTACAATAGAGACCACCTGGCCCACAAAGCCTAAAGTATTTACTCTATGGTTGTTTCAGATGAAGTTTGCTTACTAGCTGTTTATCTTGAGAACCCATATGAAAGGGGTTGCATCTGCTTGGCTATATAAAAGTTTGAACTTTCAGTCTGCAGTATCTTTAACAGGTTGTCTGTGATGCAGCACATTCTGGCTTAATGTTCATTCAACAATAAAACTTTTGTTGTCTGAAAAAAAAAAAAGTTTGCTAATTCCTACTGCAAAATGTTAGGTTTACCTGTCAGTACGTGTTGCTTGAAGCTGTGCTCTATGATTTTTTTCCCAGCTTAGCAGCCATGACATCATCCCTCTGGAGCTATGCTACTATTTGACCTTCCTCAATTTTGGAAGTCTTTTCTCTCATTTTTTCTCATTTTGGAATCTCAAGATTTTTTTTCCTAGTTTTCCTGAGTATGACCTTTGCATTACTCTTTTCCTTGTTGCTTTTGTGTGTGTTTTATTTTTGGAAATCTGAGTGATCTCTGCATTTTAAATTGGAAGTCTTCAGATGATATTCTGAGAAAAAATAAGTTTTTGTTTGCTTTTTTTGGTCAGTAATTTATTGGTTATTAGAGAAAGAGCCTAACATATTAATATCTTTTTTCCCCGCATCTTCTATAAAATTACTGCACTACTAGATGGTGTCAAGCTATAATTTAAATTAATTTGTATATTAGACTGCTATCTTAAAACAAAATGCCTATTTCATAAAATGTACATATTCTCTATATTCTCCAGTAATTAACAGATTTCCTTGAACTTTTTATATCAACAGATATATGAGCATAAATGTCATGGACATAATGTACTACAGTACCAGCTTTTTGAAGAAGTTTTCATTTACATCTTTACATTTTTGGCTGCCAAAAACAAGGGAAATATAAAAAAAAAGAAATAAAGAGATGGGATGGGTCTCTTCCCTGCCTCGTCCTACTCTCCTGAGAGCCAGGCTCAGGTATCGCTACCTACAAAGCCTTTTATCCAGAAACAGACTTCCTTTTTGGGTGTTGAGTTATTAATAAAAATTTTTAATGTTATTATCCTTCTTAAGAGAACTAATAGTTTGATTTGAAAATCTTGTCATCAGATATGCTTTTTAAAGAAAAGCGTAGAAACTCTTCTTAATTAGTCATTTCAGGAACTTTGAAGACAGAAAAAGAGAAAATATGTTTTGTAAGGGAACGTCTCACACATGCTCATAACACCAGCCTGGGCATCCTGGAACTTAGTCACATATTTTTTGCCCTGCATCTTCTTGCTCTCCAGTTTAGGGGGAGTGATAAGAGGTATACAGTGAGAAAACACCGTCTAGCCCAGTCAGTGATGGTGAAGCCAATGAAGGCTTCCCAAAGGACATGATGTCTGGCAGAAGGGAATTTCTTTCTGTGTAAAGGGATAAGCATGTGCAGAGGTTGGACAGCATGAAGGTGGAAAAACTGGACCACTGGAGTGGGCAATTAGAAGTTTATTGGTGCTCTCCAAGAGGAAACTTTCTATTAGAATGGGAGTAGATCAGTGGTTTAGCTTTGTAGGCTTATTAGGAACTCAGAAGATCAAGAAGGCAAAGTCAACAACATCTAATAGGGCCTTCTCAGAAACAAAGAAAAGCATTCCTCCTTAGCCTTAGGCTAAACCCTTCCTGCTGGTCAGCCAGTTCTCATGTGGGCCCTAAGGCAAGAGGACTCAGGCAGGAATGGAAATGTTTGATTACACATTCATCTAAATCAGAAGTAAATTCCAAGCATCTAACCTTCTTTGATGGGGTCAAACCACTACTGAGCAGTATCAAACTCAGTATATCCATTTCCATTCAATGGGCATCCAAGGCAGTTAAAAGAAACTGGATCATTCATGTGAGAACATGCATTTCCATTTTCTTTCTCTCTCTCTCCTTCCTTCCTTCCTTCCTTCCTTCCTTCCTTCCTTCCTTCCTTCCTTCCTTCCTTCCTTCCTTCCTTCCTTCCTTCCTTCCTTCCTCCCTCCCTCCCTCCCTCCCTCCCTCCCTCCCTCCCTCCCTCCCTTCCTTCCTTCTTCTTTCTTTCTTTCTAAAATAGGTCAAAATATGTTAAACCTATTTAAATATATGCATTTATAGGAGGTTAGGGAGTGGGACTTGAAAGGAGAGTAATTGTAGAAAACATGTCTTAAATATTATCACTATAAGAGCAGAATTCCATATCTCACTTGTACTCAGCAATATCTGCAGTACCTACAACGGTATCTGGCACACAGTAGGCACCTAATATGTAGAATTAATGGATGAATGAATGAATGCAAAGAAGATCCTGACTACAAGGTCTCCAGCTGCTGCTGTCAGAGTAGATAGGATCAATAAATGAGATAACTCCCCAAAGAGTCAGTTTGGAGTGGGGAGAGTGCAAAGGATAACTGGTTCATAAATTGGGCTAAGGAGTCCAAAATTAAACTCTAACAATCAGGTATAGCATAAGGATTCAAATGAGAAAGTGTGGAAGTTCTGAGGATGTCTATAAAATTCTGAGTCTAAAATTCTTTCTTTTCTTTCTGAAGAAAAAAATAGAAAAGTAAAAAAATAAAAAAGGAGTGTACTAGTTTGTTAAGCTTTATATACCAGAAATGGAAAGGCTTTTAAAAAGGGAATTTAAATAAGTCATAAAGTTACAGTTCTAAGCTTATGAAAATGTTCACCTAAGGTTTTCAGGGAAAGATAACCTTCATTCAAGAAAGGCCATTGGGACTGGAGCACCTCTGTCAGCTGGGAAGGCACGTGGCTGGCATCCGCTGGCCCCTTGCTCCTGGGCTCCATTGCTCTCAGCATCTGTTCCTGTGGGGGTTCCTCGCCTTATTTTTCCAGGGTTGGCTTTGATCTCTTGGCTTCCCTTGGCTCTCTTAAGCTTCTGTCTTGCTTAACCTCTCAGGCGAAGGCACACAGCAATGTCTGCTGGGCTCCAAGCATCTCCAAACATCCATGCCTCTGTTCTCTGAAGGAACTGTTCTCCAAGCATCTCTGTTGGCTCTTGTCATTTCTGAGGTTTCTCCAAAATGTTCCCCCTTTTAAAGACTCTAGTAAACTCATCAAGACCCACCTTGAATGGGTGGAGTCGCATCTCCATCGAATCAAAAGGTCACACCCACAATTGGGCATGCCACATCTCCATGGAAATAATCTAATCAACAAAGTTTGTGGCCTACAGTGTTGGAGCAGAATGAAAACATGTCTTTGCTGGGGTACATAACAAACTAGGCACCTAATATGTAGAATTAATGGATGAATGAATGAATGCAAAGAAGATCCTGACTACAAGGTCTCCAGCTGCTGCTGTCAGAGTAGATAGGACCAATAAATGAGATAACTCCCCAAAGAGTCAGTTTGGAGTGGGGAGAGGTGCAAAGGATAACAGGGGAAAAAGAAGCCCCAAACGGAAACCAGAATGGTGTCCCAGGACACATTTTAAATTAAAAGGTGCTTCAGCAAAATCTTTGTGTTGCGACATTTTTTTTAAAAGGGGTTACATTCCCAGTCAGCCAATTCTACGTCTTAAGATTGTCTACTTACTTGACTGACCCAAACATGATGATAGTAACTCAATGGGCAGTCGAACAGAGCTCAGCAAATATTCCTCACCCACCACAAGCCCCACAGGAGATATTAATCTCTGCAGTTTTTACCTTCTTCCTAATATTTAAGAAGTAAAACTTTAGCAATTCACTTCCAAATGCTTGGATTTTAAAAACAGAGAGGTTTCGCTCAATCTGTTCTAGAAATTATGGCCACCTCGGGACTGAACATTTCTTTCAGCCTTAACCCGAAGGCATTAAGGATGTTGTATGTATTTGGGGTGATAACAAAAAATTGAGTTGTGGTCTAACCCATTGCATCATTTCCATGCTAAAATTATTTTATGCTGGATGTAATGGCCCTATCGGTCAACCTATCATCTAGCTAGTTAAATGAAGTAGGAAAATAATCTCAGCTGGTCTCAGAGGAGTGGGAATTCAACCGCCTGAGGGGCTGAGATTTCCTGAGAGTTTGTTGCACATCTCTGTCTGGCCAGCCAGCATTCAATCTTACCTCCACCGAAAAGGCCATGGAGGCCGAGAGAAAAGGCGCTTTGGCTGAAGCCTGTCAGCCTAGATGGAAATAGTTACCCAGGCCATTTTTTTTTTTTCTTCTTGGTGGACCTAATGCACAGTGATCGCTCCTAATTAGGCAGTCTTACTTGAAAAAAATCCTCCCCAAATGCCAGAGGAGAACTCTCCTTTGACGTCTTTGAAACAAAGATACATCGGGGCAGAAAGTCAGTATTCATTTAAGAAGTCACAGCTGCATAAACAATGTTTGTGTGCTACAAGAAGAAAATTTATAGTATTTGTCAGTGAAAAGTAAACATATTGGGGGCTGTTTGTGACACAGTGTCATACTTCATGATCCTTTGAGCCAGCAGTCCTAGACAAGGAGCAGCAAGGAGATGGCTTTCTCACGATGTTTGGGGGCAGCACCTTTTTTTTTTTAACGGTAACTATTTTCTGTTTTCCAGTGCGAGGGCCTTACATTCAGCCCATCCTTACTTCTATGGATGCTGGGAAAAGGGAATAAAGCAGGGCGAAGACTGCCTTGACATTCCTCATTCTCTATCATACGTTCCAGAAGAGAAGAAGTCCTTCTAGAAAAGAAGCTAAATTCTCTTAAGAATTTCAGTGGTTATAGGCATTCTCTCTTGTTCTCCCCCAGGTCCTGGGGTGTGACCCAGTCTTACAGCAAAGTTTACCAGACTTTAGTTGACCATTTTAATTTCGTTCAAACTGGTTTTAAAACCAGTGCAGAATGTCCATCTTTTAATTTGATAAAGAAAAGACATTTAGGCAAAACAAAATATTTCTACCACCTACTACTGTCCTCCCTTTCAAAGAGATTGTAGATGTTAATACCAAAAACAGTAAGGCAAGGAAAACGAGGATAAACATCTCAAATAAAGGACAGAGTCTTACATTGAATACGTGCGGCTATTTGGGACGACTCACCGTATTTTCCCAGGGCTTCTTATGTCACAATGAACCATGGGAGGCCCTTGTCGATCGCTGGCTCTGCTTCCTGACTGGCATGAGGGATGGGCCAAAGAGAATGGACCAAGGACTGTAGAAAGGGGAGGTGTTTTGTTGCATGCTGGGCCATGCAGGGCTTTTTTGTAGTCATCCATCATTACCTACATTTCATCAACATACATGTGTTTCAGATGATCCTTGGGAGAGATTCAGCTGTGGCGAATTTTTTAGTTTATTTATAAGTTTGGCAAAATTTATATTCGACATCCCCAGAGTTTTACATCTTTAAAGCCCAGTGGAATTTCAAAGAGCTTAATGATGTTTTCTTTTTAATGCCCTTGACCCCAGAAATTCATTTTTAGAAGGAGTGTTATTGTAGAAAGCATTCTTAAAAATTTTCAGGATCACTTGTGGTGCAAGTGACACAGACTGCGTGGTGGTTTCACGCAAGGCGTTTGTGTGCGTGTGCGTGTGCATGAACGTGTCTGTGTATTACAGGTGTGTGTGCACTAATCTGTGTGTGCAGCAGCTGGAAGCAACTGCCAGGGATAGCCCTAGTTTTGTTTGTCATGACCTCAGGAACCTGTCACTTGTCACAGTTTTGGTCCTCTGCAGGGGACATCTGAACAGGAAAGGGAAGTGCAGGTAGAATGAGTTTAGCAGGAAGTGAATGTTAAAGGCCCAGAGACAGCAGTCAAAGGGAGAGGGGCAGTGTGACAGTTTGAGGTTGCATATACCCCAGAAAAGACCATGTTCTTTTAATCCATTCCTTTAGGTATAGGCCTATTGTAGGTGGGACCTTTTGCTTAGGTTATTTCCATTGAGATGTGACCCACCTCACACAGGGTGAGCCCTAATCCTCTTAGTAGAGTCCTTTATAAGAGAATAAAAGCCAAGGAGAAGGTCAGCAGGAAAAAAGTCCCCAGAGAAGCTGAGAAGGGAAGCTACTGCAGCCAGAAACTGAAAGCAAAGAATCCCAAGAGCGAAGGACCAACAGGTGCTGCTGTGTGCCTTTCCATGTGACAGAGGTGTCCTGGATCACCAGCTGTCTTTCTTCGGGAAGAAGGTAGCCTCCTATTGATACCTTGTTTTGGACATTTTCATGCCCTGAGAACTGTAAGCTTATAAGCTAATAAATCCCAATTATTAAAAACCAGTCCATTTCTAGTATATTGCATTTATCATCTCTTTACCTAACTAAAACAGGCCAGGAGGAAAAACTTCAGAGGACATATAGCCCACATAAGCCCAACTTCTTAACATGAGTTCTCAGACCTCCACGATCCCTGGTTACGCTGTGCAGGGCTTCATGAGCTTTCTCCTGTACACGGCACTTCTATCTATTTAACAAAAATGCTTACAGTTGTCTGGAAACTTCTGTCCCAGAAGGGATCGTAATGACTGGCATTTCTGAGAGGGAAAATTTGCTCATGTGGGAAATGTTCCTTGTAGAAACTTTTGTAGTTAGACTCAGGGAAAGAATGGGCCCCACCCAATGGCTTAGCATTGACAGTCCTTCTCACCCATCCCCAGTCTTTCCACCCCAACCTCATGATCTGGGGACGCCAGCCACAGAGGAAAACTAGCCACCCCAGCAGCCCAGTGTTTTAGTTTTAGGGCCTGAAAGACCCAAGGCAAAGATAGGAGTCAGAAGCACTGAACCCATCTCTGTACTCTTGGGACAGTCACTTAAACTCGCCAACCTCATATTTTTAAATCTATAAAATGAAGAAAGTGGTGAATATCAGCATTTGTTTTGTTTTGCATGCATTTTTAAATTTTATTTTTATTCTTTTCAGCGGCAGAAGCCTGTTTTCAATAGAAACGTTATTTGGAAATCAAAATAAATACATAACATGGAGTGAGCCAGATGACAAGGGGGAAGACATGGGAGACTCGGCGAGGGACTCAACAAGCTGGCGCATCTTCCAGAGTTAAAGCACTGCAGCCCCCCACCACTACCCCCACACCCAGCAGTCACCCACTCCTCTCAGAAAGCTCTGAGAAAGCAGAGCTTGAACCCATCAGAGATGATGACATTCGAGACCCCTCCAGCCTTCACAATTTCTGCCTCTATTCTAGAGCATAGTCTATGTGGGTCTGTACAGGTGGTTACCATTCTGAAAGATGGGCTTTAGTCTGTACAAAGAGATGTAGCGTACAGGGCAAGAAAGGCCATGAAAAAATAAACAGTTTTTTCAAAACTAAGCACATGAAATGCAGTTCTGAAGGTCCTGTTTACAAGCATCCAATGTCAGTATCATCAGCAGTGTCGAAAGAAAGGTATAGGGTGCACGGGTGGTTCAGTGGTAGAATGCTCGCCTTTCATGAGGGAGACCCAGGTTCGATTCTCAGACCATGCACCCAAAAAAAAAAAAAAGGCATGCACTTTAGTCTAGCAAATAAAGAAAACCAAACACCTATAATTCCTGGTGCCTGCCCATGCAAAAAAAAAAAAAAAAAGGAAAACTAAACATCTGTAAATCAATCAGAATTGGAATTCTGAGTTGTAATTTGTTAGTTTTTATGATTAACTCTTGTTTCAGGTTTTTTGGCTGCTCAAGCAAATACCATGAAATGGATCAGGTTAAATAATTAGTAGATCACAGTTTTGAGGTTGAAAGACCAAATCAAGGCATCATCGAGAAGATGCTTTCTTCCCAAAGACTGGTGTCCTGGGGCTGGCTGCTGGCAATCCTGGGTCTTTGGCTTGTCACATGGCAATGCACATGGCAGCATCTCTTGGTCTCTCCCTTTTCTTCTAGGTTCTGTTGATGTGCAGCTTCTGCTTGTTGTGTCTGTGGCCTTCTCTCTCTGTGTCTGAGCTTTATTCTGCTCATAAAGGACTCCAGTAATAAGATTAAGACCTATCCTGATCGAGGTGGAGCATACCTTAACTGAAGTAACTTCATCAAAATGTCCTACTCACAATGGGGTCATGCTTACAGGAATGGATTAAGCTTAAGCACATATTTTTCTGCAGTACTTAGAGCTCCAAACCACCACAATGATATATGGCTTTATGTGCATGAATCAACTTCTTAGGTAGAAAGAAAAATACTTAAAGTAATAGAAGAACATCTTGACATGAATGTAGCAAAAACTAAAGAGTGTAAAATTTGACTCGAGTTAATGACTGTGAAAAACCAAAGTTCTGAAAATATAAAAGAGCAAAAAAATTATTCTTTTTTTCTCTGAGTGATCAGCAGATATTAGAACTCTTCAATGTTGTGGTATGAGAGCACTTCATATTGGTGCATATGAGTTTTCCAAAAATGCTGTGGGCTTTGGGAAGAAGGATAACTAAGATTACACCTATCCTCTCTTGGATAACTAAAAAAAAAAAACTCTGTAATTTTTAATTTTTCATATCCACTTTAAAGTAAATAACTGATAGCTTTGGTTTAAATATTAAAGTGATGATCCTGGAATTATATAATAAAATAACCAAGGGCTATGTTTTATGACCCAGCATCTTAGGAGAAAAAAAGCACTATTTTGCTTAAGTTCTATGCATTTTTCATGATATATTTATTTTATGTCAATTATAACAAATTTCCTTCCAATTAGATTGAAATAGAATTTCTAGAAGATGTTCTTTCCATAAAGGCATTATTTTAAACTTTCTAAAAATGAAATAGCAAATGCCACATTTTCACTTTGAAATAAACAAGTAATTCATATTAAAGAGTCTGATCTTCCATATTCCATATCTAGAATAGCAAAAAATAAAACCCCAACATGGCATTTTAAGCAATAAGGATTTTTTAAAACATGTTGAACTTCAACCTGAATTTCATTTTAATTAGCAAAGTATTACTAGCCACACCTGGTAGGAGATCTAATAAGCAATATTTTATAGTCTAGTTATAAACCTCAGAAAAATGCATTAGAAATGGAAAGACCTGGCTCTGCATCCATTTGCAATAGGTCACTATTGCCACTCTAATAATTTTAAGGAGTCTCTTGTGAAGTGAAAATGTGGGAAATCACTTAATAGGAAAGAGCCACTCTTGGAAATATTTAGCTCATGTTATGTGTGATATGGTCTTGGGAAAGAGGAGTTCACAGGTGGAAATTCATTCTACCAGCCCAAGGTAAGAGAATGCTTTCAGTTTAATGATTTCATGAAGATTTTGATGAGAGCCAATTTAGCACCTAGAGCTTACTACTTAGCAGAATTATCCAGATGTGAACATTGCCAATAGGCTTTGCAAAGACCCTTTCACTTAGAAAATGAACTTTAAAAAGAGGAAAGTGAAGCAAATAGAGGCTGGCTGTATGAGTCCCTAGTTCCCCTTGACGTCCCAATCCAGTCTCAGTCCAGGAGAGGCCAAGACCAGTACTGCTGGAGAACTTCTCAACCCAGACCATCCATTCATCCATCTAGCCATCTGTCCATCCATTTCCTCATAATTTGGGTGAGAACAGTTAGTACTACAACTAAATAGAGTTTTTAATTATATGAGGAACATTTCTGCAACAAACTAGTGATAATAAGCACAGAGTACCTAGCATATATAATGAAGTCTCAACATTTCCAAGTCCTTTCATATCTCCTATCACAGCTGACCTGTCTAGGGCTGTGTGGAATCTACACTGGAGGGATTGTTAATCCCCTTTTGCAGACATGAGGGTTGAAAAGACAGAGGTTAAGGGATTTATATGCAGTCACACAATATTTAGCACTAGAACCAGAACCAGAACTCAGGTTTCCTAACTCCTGACCCTGGATACAATTTCTACTTCAGTTGCTTGGTTCTCTCCACTTCAGAGAGACAAAAGAAAAGAGAGAGAGGGGCACAAGGGTAGTTTAGTGGTAGAATTCTCACCTGCCATGCGGGAGACCTGGGTTCGATTGCTGACCCATGTACTTCTCCAAACAATCAAACAAGCGAGAAAAAAAAAAAAAGAAAACAAAAATTCAACAAATGGTGCTGCAATAATGGCATACTCACATGGAAAAAGAATGAAATGTAGCCTCTGCCATATAGCATACAAAAAAAAGTAAAAGAGAGAGAAAAATCACTAACAACCTACAATGATCAACACAACGTGACATAATAGGAAGACCACAAGACTTGAAACCAGGCAGACAAGGATCTCCATCTCAATATCAACATACTTTCTGCATAATTTTGGCCAAGCTTCTTCCCCTCTGTGAACCTCACCTTCCTCATTTAAGAAAAGGGAATAATGATGCTTTTTCCAAGGGTTTGTTGTGATAGTTAAATGAGATGGCTCTTATCTAGACATGGAGCTTGGCACACTATGTATCAGTTGAATAAATGAAGACACTTTTATTAATAAAGGGAAAGATGGCATTTGCTATAAACTAGAGAACAAATGCTGTTATATTATAAGCGTTGATGTAATAGAGGCCCCACTTGCTGGTCTCTAGTGAGTTATTGAGATTATATGAGAACCTCAGCCCTGTCATCAACCAAAACCCTTGTGTCATCAACCAAAACCCTTGTGTCATCAACCAAAACCCTTGGGTAACACTAAGCTGACCAGTAACCACAGTCGGTCCACCCAATCAAGGGCCCAGGATGCCCATAAAATGGCTCTAGAAATCCAAGGGAACCTTCAAGAGAATGTTTATAATGGGGTTGCACACTCTATGGCTAGATACATAAATTAAATGAGAAAAACAGCCTGGGGCTTGACTGTGAGGAAATGGAAAGCAAGTGTCCTATGTAAAGGGAGCAGTAGCCACTAAATTCTAGGAGACGTGAAGTTCCATGTAATGGGGTGGAAGACTGGAAGGAACGCAGCAGTAATGTTTTTTCAGCTCAACATTTCAAAAGAAGCTGGAAATCCAGACTATTATTTGAAATTTCCCAAATTTGAATATGGACTACAAAACCTCATTCTCTAAGCCCCCTAGAAAAAAAAAACTTCCATGGCACTTTTGGACCCACCGACCACCATCTGGGCTTTCATTGCACACATCCAAGTGAAGGAACGATCTCACTGGGCTTTGAAAGAAAGCATAATGGCTATTCACATCACATACCTCTGTCCATCTGCTTACTTCACACCCTAATATTTCACATCCAGTCTCATGGAAGACTCTTGTTGAAAATAAAATAGAATATCTACATCCTGGTTGTCTCAAAGCAGCAGAGTATGGGAGTTAAATGAAGAGCATCTCAAATCATACTAAAATTATACGAAAAGGAGACTCTGTGACACTAATACTCACCCTTTCATGGAGTCTCGATTTAATTCTGAATTAAATAGTGCCACTTACCAGGCCTCAGCCCTGGAAGTGGCTGAGCTGCCCCTGGAAAACTTGCTTGCCTGTATCATCAAACTCTGTGACTGCCAGGAAGCTGAGAGCCAAAATTTCCACAACTTATCACATGCAAATTTTGTGTGCTTACCTTAGTTCTGCTTTTTTAAAAATTTTCTTTATGCTGGCTTCTGATTTTCTCACTTGCCTATCATTACCTTGCTGTATTGTACCTATTTATGTGAGTTCCCCCAAACCACATTTTAGGAACGTGATGTGATGAACACAGATTTTAAAAATAAGTACTGTGGACTTCTACTCAGCAATAAAAAGGAGCAAATAATAGATACAGGCAATCTCCTAGATGGAGCTCAAGGGCATTTGCTTAGTGAAAAAAGACAATCTCATAAGGTACATACTGGGATGGAGGAGACAAGATGGTGCTGCAAGCAATTCGGGGAATCGTGAACAGGGCTATGCCCGAGCTACCCGTGCCCACCAGTGGGCTTATGGTGGGAGCTTGGGAGCAGGTGCTGCCTGTTAGCCAGAACTACCTTTCCCAACCTAGCCTCCCTTACAAGACAGTATCAGGAGTCAATGGGCCACTAGTGAGTTTAGATCACATAAAGTTTCCCAGATATACTGAGATTGTTCACTTGACATTACCAGATGGCAAGAAAGGAAGTAGACAAGTTCTAGAAGTTAGTGGTTCCAAACCAGTGGTTCAGGTATTTGAAGGGATTTCAGGTATAGATGCTAAGAAAATGCCTTGTGAGTTGAATATTCTCGGAATACCTGTGTCTGAGGATATGCTTGGTTGGGTATTCAGTGGATCAGGAAAACCCATTAACAGAGGCCCTGTTGCACTGGCTGAAGATTTCCTTGACATCATGGGTCAGCCAATCAATCCTCAGTGTCAAATCAACCCAGAAGAGATGATTCAGAATGGCATTTCGGTCATTGATGGCATGTACGGTATTGCTAGAGGGCAGAAAATACCTATCTTCTTTGTTGCTGACTTACCTTGCAATGAGATTGCAGCCCAAATCAGTTGCCAGGCTGGTGGTGGACTACAGTGAGGAAAATTTCACAACTGTATTTGCTGCTATGGTGTAAACATGGACACTACCCAAGTCTTCAAATCTGACTTTGAAGAAAATGGCTCAATGGACAAGGTTAATGGCTGCCCCTTTTTTAACTTGACTCATGACCCAATCATTGAGCAAATTATCACTCCTCACCTGGCTCTAACCACAGCTGAATTTCTGGCCTACTAATGTGAGAAACATGTATTGGTTATTCTAACAGACACGAGTGTTATGCAGAAGCACATCAAGAGGTTTCAGCAGCCAGGGAAAAAGGTCCTGGTCAATGAGTTTTTCCAGGGTACGTGTACACAGATTTAGCCACAATATGTGAAGGTGCTGGCCGAGTGGATGGTAGAAATGTTTCTACTACTCAAATCCCTTTTCTTACAATTCCTAATGATATTACTCACCCCATCCCTGACTTGAATGGATATATTACAGAGGGGTAAATCTGCGTAGACAGACAGTGGTACAATAAACAGATTTACCCACCTATAAATGTGCTGTCATCTTGATTAATGAAGTCTGCTATTGGAGAAGACAAGACCAGAAAGGATCATGTTGATGTATCTAACCAGCTGTATATGTGCTATGCTATTGGTGAGGATGTACAAGCCATGAAAACCATAGTTGGAAAAGAAGCTCTTACCTTGGATGATCTTCTTTACTTGGAATTTCTGCAGAAGTTTGAGAGGAAATTTATTGCTCAGGGTCCTTATGAAAACCTCACTGTCTATGAGACTTTGGACATTGGTAGGCAACTGCTCCAAGTCTTTCCTCCAAAGAAATGCTGGAGAATCCCTCAGAGCTCCCTGAGCGAACCCATCCCTTGAGATTCTGCAAAGCATTAGCTGCTACTTTATCGCTGGCTCCATACTCTGCACTCTTGTGAAATACTGGTTCTATTTTCTTCATTCCTTTTGCATTCCCCCATCCCCACCTTTGTGTTGGAGTTTACCACATTATCCTGTAATTAAAAACAAAGAATAGACAGTGGTAGAATTCTCGCATGTCATGCGGGAGACCCGGGTTCGATTCCCAGTCCATGCACTTCCCAAAACACAAACAAACAAGCAAAAAGCCAACCAACCAACCAAACAAACAAACAAAAAATTCAGCAAATGGTGTTGCAATAACGGGATATTCATATGGAAAAATAATGAAATGTGACCCTGCCATACAGCATACAAAAAACAAACAAACAAAACAAGTAATAGGTAGCATATTGTACCAGTGTTCCAATGTTTTAAAATGATAATAGGCTTCAAAATATCTCCTATTCGGAAAGCCTGAATAATCAGTTCTTTGTTTAAAGTAGCTGCAGGGATGGAAGTGAAGCTCTCTTTTTGAAGTGTGTATTTGTACATAGTGGTTTAGTTAGTCACCTAATAATGTCTTCATTATTTGGGTCTCCCAGGTCTTATCTCTCCTTCTCTTCAAGAGCATCACTATCTGAAGTTATAATGCTTTGGTCTCCAAATTAAGGGCAAATTCATATCTGAAAGAATCCCTCCTTCAAGGTTTATGCTGCTGTTATAAGCAAATGGTTTTTACTGTCCACTTGCACTTTCCTACTAAATGAGTAGATTAACAAAAGAAGTTTTCCCCTTATTTTTGGTATGAATGAGTTGTTACTCCTGTGTCTTACAGTTGTCCCTCTATGTAACACATAGAATCATACAACTTTTGCAAAAGCTAGCATTTATCTATTTAATAGTAAGATAATGGTCTTGGTAATCTTAACTTGATTGCCAGGCAGAATTAATGAAAATAATTTTCTCGCTTGCAAAGAATTGGGTGCAATAAAAAGAAGGAAGGAAAATCTACATCTTTTCCATATTATGTCATGCTAACAGTGGTTTACATTTTAGAGTGTTTACCAGAGGCTGAAGGTCAGGTAGGGAGAAGAAAGGTGACAACACATGTGTTTATGGATATTTGGGCCTCCCGTTTATTCTTGCTTTCTCACCTATTTCTGCCTTTTCAGGGTAATCTTGAAAAGCTTCAGAGTTTTAAATCTTGCTCCTTCCTCATGTTAGCCCTGAAGCTATCTTGTGTGCAGTCCTGCAATGTCTACTGTTTGGTCTTTTTTTGTTCTTTGTTACTGGGGTACAATAGCAACCTCTGTACTCTGTGCATTCCATCTCTCAAGTTGTGTAAAGTTCACTCGTGGGGGCGGTGGGGGAAACAAGCGTGATAATACTTTAATGTAGAAAATGTGACATCTGCATATAAAATAAATTAAATGGAAAAAAAGTTAAACATACTGTATGATTCCACTTATATAGTATTTTTGAAATGACAAAACTGTAAAAGTGGAGAAAAAATTAGTGGTTGCCACGATTCAGAGATGCTGGTAGGGGTATAGATGCAACTGTAAAGGGATAGCAAAAGAGGGTTCCTTGGTGGTGATGGAATCGTTCCCTATCTACATTGTGGCAGTGGTTACATGAAATTATAGAAAAAAATCAAATTGCATAGAAGCACACATACATACATGCAAATGAGTATGTGTGAAAAATGATGAAAACTGAATAAGCAACAATCCAGTGCCAGTTCAGGGTTTTGTCACCACTGGTGGCAAATGGGGGAAGAGTTCACATGACCTCATATGCTATATTTTGCAACTTCTTATGACTCTATAATCCATGAACATAGCCTATCCATCAATGAATCTACATTTCTAAATAAGAAGTTCAAAATTAAAACACATGTATGTATAGATAGAATTATCTGGATAAATGTAATAATGCCAAATTTATTCCATTGTCAGTGTTTCCTGACTAATAATTGTAAGCATGAAGCAGTTACAAGCTTATCTACAAGACAAAAAATTTACAGACTACAACTCAGCTTTAAATAGCATTTCTGGGCAGGCCACGGTGGCTCAGCAGGCAGAGCTCTAGCCTGCCATGCCGGAGACCCGGGTTCGTTTCCTGGTGCCTGCACATGCAAAAGAAAAATATATATATTTTAAATATCATTTCTATTGAGCCAAGTATGTAAACAAGTCACATCAGGCAAAGGCAAAACTCCCGAGTAACTCACGCCACGCCTACAAAAGTCCAGACCTTTGCTTCTGATATGTAACTAAGTGAAACCAGAACCGTGGCACAAATTTTTGGCTCTATTTATTTGCTCAGGAAACTCTTTTCTCCACTAGTGATCCTGATTTGCCTCCCTCCTTTTCCCAGGAACTTATTTGTAATAAATGTCTCTGAAAACCTGTAACTAAAAGGCCTCTGGAAAATTGTGATATAATAAATACAGGTCCGTGCTCAGAAAGCCTATTTGGCGACAGGTTTAATGTGGTATCACTGGTTAGAACAGCAAGTCATTCTGGAATTTCCCATTTCTATGGATACTCGTTCATAGAGAAGTCTCTTCACATAAAATTTTTTTCAACCTGCATTTTAATCTACTGAAATAGGTGAAGATAAGTAAGAAAGGACACCTGGAAATCATGTGTTTATTGATCCAGGAAATGACATTCAGGCATTCCCTACTGAACTGACTGGGTATGTTGTCAATGCCTTTTCAGTTATTTCCATCCCGCCTAGATAGCAATAGTGAGCATATCTAGTCATCAAAACACCTGGAAGCAATAGACCAACTGTATTCTGAATGTAGAATCGATGGTGATTTGCATGTGAGTTAAACCCAAGTAAGCTGGGAATGCGTATTTATAGATGCTCTAGGTGAATTTCAAGCAGAGCTTCCCACGGTTCCACTCAGGCTGCAGTTGGCTTTGGGAATGCTGGTTGATTTGATGTTGGAACATTTCCTCCAGAAGAAGCCAGGCCCTGAGAACAGAAGCATTCACTGCAGCCACCCAGCAGTATTTGCAACCACCTTTACTTTAGAGCTCCTGATACTACGAAAGAACAAAGTTACCCACTTTTTCTTAGGAAAAATCCAAAGCTTTGGTTTAGAGAACAAAGAAGTGACTACAAAAAATGTCAAATTTCACAATATAGGGTAATATAGATATCATGGTAACCACGTAAATTTAATTAAGCAAAAGGGTGAGGGCAATTACTTCAGTAAGGTTGTCTCCAGTTTCTGCCTTTTCGTCTTTAATAAAAATTCATTCAAGTCAGGGAAATGGATGGAAGAGCTCTATTCATAGTCCCTCTGGGTATAACTCTTCACCAATGTGGGTGTAAATGGTATTCCTCCTATCTACGTAGGTAGTCCATTTCTGAGTTATGCAGGAAATAGGTGTCTGACAAATATCAAGTAATCTGAGACTGTAAGAGAGGCGAGGGAATATATGAACACCTGAGGGAAAAGAATCAGAAACCGGCATCTGTTAATTTTATTTATACATGCAAGAATGCTAAGTCACAAGAACCATAAAGCGATTAATAGCTTTCGCCCACAAATTAGGTGAAAGAAGGTCAAATATGCAGAGAAGTTCTGAGAGAAGAGAGGTGAAGAGTGAGAGACGAGAGGACATCAATGACCAACTATGTCAATCGATTAAGATTGTGTATAAAATAGCTGAACTGCTACACCGGTACTCCTCCAGCATTACAAAATGGCATGATAAGTTCCGTTTGTGAGAAGCACTATATTTTCCAATTGACCAAACCAACAAACCAACCCAACTTATTTGACGAACTCTTTAAGGTCAGCCTGTGGATAGTCCCAAGGACACTGATTTTCTAAATTAGCCCACTGTTTTATGTTTGTGATTGTAGCACCTGGTTTGGGTATACTTCCTTCTCTCTGCCCTCCACCCCCAGGTGTCTGCATGGGCATGTGTGCGCGCGTGCGCACACACACACACACACACACACACAACACACACACACACACACACCATTTTACAAGCTCATGCTGTATTTCTGCATTTTTAAGCTAAATTCAGAGCTTGAGTGACAAGTGCTGGAAATGGGGTGGTGGGGAAGAGAGGAAAAGGGTGCAAAATTTACTCTCCTCTTTGTACCAGCTTAAGCTGTCATGATTTTGTGCAAACCTGTTTCTAGGATCACCATGAATTTGGTTTTTCTATTTTTATCAGATACCCTTACACTCCACAGATATTCCATAAAGCTTTTAAGGAAAAAAAATGAAGCCATAATTATTATCAAAATGTTCATCATTTTGTTCATCAAAGCAAGGGGAACAAATTAGTGTTGCTTTTGTGCTGGGAAGGATTTCTTCTAGCACTGTCAGTATTTCCTTACAACTGTAAGCATGGAGCTGTTACAAGGTTATCTACAAGAGGAGAAATTTACAAACTATTACTCAGCTCTGTTGAGTCGAGCAGTAAACAAGTCACATCAGGCAAAAGCAAAACTCCCTACTAACTCACACCAGGCCTACAAATGTCCAGACTTTTGCTTCTGATATGCAGCTAAGTGAAACCAGGACCGTGGAACAACTTTTTGGCTCTATCCTGTTGGAGCTACCCCGATGGTATGGAACATATCTCCCCTGAAGTTCTGCCGAATTAAATGTCTTGAAACTCATGGATCCACAGGATTTACACACTTCTTGAATAGATTTACTAGGTAGGAGCTGGCCGCAGAGCAAGAGGGAAAATGGAAAATGAGACCAACTGCTGGAGGGAATTTTGAGAAACAAAAGATTGATTCTTACAGTCCTGGATCCTGCTAGTAAAGCAAGTATCTGAATGGTTTCCTCCCCTCCAAAGAACTTCATTTAAAACAAAAAACCTAATCCACTTTGGGGAGAAAGTATGTCAGTTAGAAGCGAACAGAGCATAAATGGGGGAAGAAAATTGACTCTGAAGACGTGAGAGAATGGAACATGGCCATAAGAAACCTATGGATGATTTCGTATCAGTGCAAGGCAGCCGTCCAAAGGCTCTATGATCAGGCTGACTGGAAGCTCTTGGAGCTTCCAACAAAATAGAGAAGGCAATTAGGGGAGCATCTAAGGACAAAAGGAGAGGTACAGGGACCATCTTGCCACTTGCTTGCTCAGCTCCACCTAAAAAGTCCCCAGCATGGCCCTATTTTTACTCCATAAGAAAATGTATGTGCCCCATCCAGAAATCCTCTATTATGGGTCACCCAAAAATAAGAGTCCAGCAGAATGGGGAGGTGAAATAACTAAGGGAAACCAGTGGAGAAAATATCAGATGATAATTCAAGTTCTTCTCAGTGTTATGAAGAGGCATTCACAACCTGCCCTCATGCAAGTTTCACACATTGTTTAATGTACCATATAAGCTTAAACTAAACACAAACAAGCCCACAGCCTGATTCAAAGAGGTCCTAATTCCTCCAAACTAGCCAGAGACATTAAAAATATAGGCATCTTTTGAATCCCAGAGTGATTTGATCAGTGACTGAAAAGTATTTGCAAGCCCCCTTCAGGGAATGGTGAGAGTGGGGAGAAATTCAACTTCCCCAAGTTGAATTCTTGATATTCTCAAAAGCAGTGTGGACAACCAAAGCTATAGGCTGAGCCCCCAGTCTTAGGGTTTGTTCATATGAAACTTAACCCCACAAAGGATACGTCAAGCCTACTTAAAATTTAGGCCTAAGAGTCACCCCAAAGAGAGCCTCTTTTGTTGCTCAGATGTGGCCTCTCTCTCCAGCCAACATGACGAGCAGTCTCACCACCCTCCCCCTCTCTGTGTGGGACATGACTCCCAGGGGTGTGGACCTTCCTGGCAACGTGGGACAGAGATCCTGGAATGAGCTGAGACTCAGCATCAAGAGACTGAGAAAAACCCTAGCATGAGCTGAGAATTAACAGCAAGGGATTGAGAGAACCTTCTCGACCAAAGGGGGAAGAGTGAAATGAGACTGTGTCAATGGCTGAGAGATTCCAAACAGAGTTGAGAGGTTATCCTGGAGGTTATTCTTATGCATTAAGTAGATAACACCCTGTTTTTCAAGATGTAGTGGAGAGGCTGGAGGGAACTGCCTGAAAACATAGAGCTGTGTTCCAGTAGCCATGTTTCTTGATGATGATTGAACAATGATATAACTTTCACAATGAGACTCTGCGAATGTGAAAACCTTGTGTCTGATGCTCCTTTTAGCTACTATATCAACAGAAGAGTAGAACATATGGAATAAAAATAAATAATAGGGGGAACAAATGTTAAATTTAGTTTGAAATGCTAGTAGTAAATGAAAGCGAGAGGTAATGGGTATGGTATGTATAATCTTTTTTTTCTCTATTATCGTTTTATTTCTTTTTCTATTGCCTTTTCATTTCTTTTTCTAAATCGATGCAAATATTCTAAGAAATGATGAATATGCAACTATGTGATGATATTAAAAATTACTGATTGTATATGTAGAATGGAATGATATCTTAATGTTTTGTTTGTTAATTTTTTTTAATTAATAAAAAAAATTAAAAAAAATATATAGGCATCTTTATTGGCTGTGGGTGAAAACAGCCCACAATTATGAAGTGGTAAAATGCACTGGTTTTTAAAGGTACCTCAATTCTTTGAGATAGAGGAGAAGAGAAAAACAACTGCCAGAAAAGGTGAGGAGGGTGGAACCACTTTCCATCATAATTGAGTGATCACTGTATGATTGCTTTTAACACAACCCCTGACTAAAGTGGGCTCATCGGCTCAGTCCTTAACACTGTCTTTTTCTTTTCTTTCTTTGAGTTTAAATATTTTCCAAAAAACATAAATCTCGGGGAAACTTCTGGAGGGGTCAAATCCTTTATACAGAAAGAAAAAAAAAACGGCTTGAGTGATGAACCACATTACTTGTACATCTTCATTCATTCAATATTGATTGAGCCCCTACTCAGCACCAGGTATGGTTGCATTACTAGGGAGAAAGCCATGCAAAGCATTCTTGCAGCTTAAATTGTAGGGAGGAAAGAGAGGTGTATTTTGTTTCCCGTCACTGCCACAACAAATTACTCTGAACCGGGTGGCTTAACACATCAGAAATCTGTTCTCTCATAGTCCTGGAATCCAGAAGACTGAAATCAAAGTGTTGACAGGGCCATGCTGCTTCTGAAAGCATTGTGGGAGAATCCATTCTCTGCCTCTTTCAACTTCTGGTGGTTGTTGGCAAGCCTTGGGGTTCCTTGGGTTGTGGCCACATCATTCTACCTGTGGTCACATTGCTAAAAGCTCTTCTGCCTGTTTCCCTTTGCCTCTTTCTGATAATGACACTTGTGATGGTGTTTAGAGTCCTTCTGGATATTCCAGGATAATCTCCTCATTTCAAGATCCTTAATCACATCTGCATTCACTCTTTTGTCATACAAGGTAATAGTCACAGGTTCTAGGGATTAGGACAGAACCTTTCCAGAACCACCATTCAACCCACTATAGCAGGGAAGGAAGGAAGGAAGGAAGGAAGGAAGGAAGGAAGGGAGGGAGGGAGGGAGGAAGGGAGGAAGGGAGGAAGGGAGGAAGGGAGGAAGGGAGGAAGAAAGGAAGGAAGGAAGGAAGGAAGGAAGGAAGGAAGGAAGGAAGGAAGGAAGGAAGGAAGGAAGGAAGGAAGGAAGGAAGGAAGGAAGGAAGGAAGGAAGGAAGGAAGGAAGGAAGGAAGGAAGGAAGGAAGGAAGGAAGGAAGGACATTACAATAGCTATAGCATAAAAAAGCAGACAGAGGAGGCAGGAGAAGGACAGGGATGGTATTTTCAGTAAGAAGGTTAGAGAGGGCCTCTTTAATGAGGAGACCTACATGCAGCAAAGGAGTGAGTCACATAGACTTGAATGTATAAAAGGCATAGGGAAGAGTGAGTTGGTTGCTGTGTTTGAAGAGGTGAGAGTGGCAAAGAGGCCATCATCATCAGAATAGAAATGTGGTAGGAAGTAGGTCAGAGAAACAATTAGGGGCCAGATTCTGCAAGTCTTATGGTGCAAGGTAAGAATTTGGATTTTATTCTGAGTAAGAAGATAAGCCATTGGTGGGTTCAGCATTAAGAGAATCTCTGTGGCTGAAGACAGTGAAGCAACGGGACCATTTAGAAAGATGTTGCAATATTATGGGCATGAGTTGATAATTGCAAGGATGTGGGTAGTGGCTATGGAAGGGGTGAAAAGTGATCAGATCTGAGATATATTTTGAAGTAGAGCCTATGGGACTTGCTGAGAGAATGTAGGAGGTGAGAGTAATAGAGGAACCAAGAATGACACCAAAATTTTATTAACTGTGTGCCTGGAAGGATAAGGTCACCATCTAATGAGATTTGGAAGATGGGGGAGAAGAAGGTCAAGAATTTCATTTTGAATGTCATATTTGAGATGCCTTTTGGACATCCAAGTGGAGATGTTCTGCGGCCAGTTGGCTACAGAAAATGCGCTGAGGATGAAAGGTGTTTTGGGGCAGAGTCAGTGAACAGGTGGTATTTAAAATCACCAAGAAGTGGGCATCAATAGAGACGAAGACCAAAGAGAAACACCCCAAAGTTAAGAAGCCAGGGAGAGGTGGAAGAAACTGGAAAGAGTTCCGTGTGAACCAGTGAAGAAATAAAAGCAGAAAAGTGTGCTGATGTGGAAACCAAAATAAGAAAGTGATTCAAGGGGGGGTCTAACGAACTGTATGAAAAGCTGCTGATAGATTGAGTACTTACTTATTGGATTTATCAGTGGGGGTCATGACAATAGCATTTTGGGTAAAGTAGTGAGTTCAAAAGGCAATTGAAGAAAAGGAATTGTTTGGACAACTTATTTGAACAATTATTGCAATGAATATTGCTGTTAAGGGGAGTAAAGAAATAGGGTAGTATCTAGAAGAATATTTTTTAAATGATTAGAGATATAATATTATGACATAATATGCTGACAAACATGACCCAGTTGAGAGGCAAAAATTAATAAGCAGGCAAGGGAATGAGTGAAAGAGGGAAGTCTGTGAGGACACAAGAAAGAAAGTGGTTCCATGCATGAATGGCCCTCCAGCTTGCATGGGGACAGGACTAGTCCATGTTATAATAGGAGGAGACTCAGAGTGGATAATACAGATGCAGGGTTGGTCGATCTGCTAGAGAGAAGATGAACATGCCCTTCTGATGGATTTTATTTTCCTTGTGCAATCAGAACCAAGTCATCAGGTGCAAATAAGGATGGAGAAGAATGAACTTTGCAAAAGTGTGGACTGTCCCCCTCAGTGACTGAATTGTCAAGGATAGCACTAAATTGTCTAGTGAGTTTTCTAGGACAAAGCTAACCAACAGAAATATCATTCAATCCACAGAATATCATTTTTAATTTTCTAATAGCTACATCAAAAAGTCAAAGAAAACAGGCAAAATTAAATTGATTACTACATTTTACTGAACCCAACATATACAAAATATCATTTCAACATGTAATCAGTATTAAAAATTATTAATATAGGTTACATTCCTTTCTTTTTTAGTGCTGAATGTTCAAAAGTCAGTGTGTATTTTACACTTTGAACACATCTCAACTCAGACTAGCCATCATCTTTCAAATGCTGAACAGTGGCTGCCATTTTGGATACCACAGGTCTAGAAAATGAAGTTGGACTAATGGACAACACTGAGTCATGAATGTAAGTGAGATTGATGTTACTGTGTGTCTTCTTCCAGCTACATTCAGAACACACGTGCAGATATGTAGTAGTCAGAGAGGTGGTCTTGACCAGGAATGGAGTTTTGCCAGTAGCAGTCAACCAAGAGAAAAAGAGAAAGGGAATCGTGGCATATAGAGATTACACAGATTGACTACGGAATGTCAGTTACAGAAGTAAGAACTAGTGGGGCAGGGAGGGGGTGAAAAGGTGGTAGGGTGAATGGTTCTAGTAAGGTCAAAGAACTTTTTGGATTGTAGGTACCATGCAATATAGAAAAACGTCTAGAATAATCCCTGCTATCTGCAAGCTCACCTTGATGGTGGTTATACCAATGGCCATATGATAGTGATAAATCCCAGATCAGTGGCATAAAAAGTGCTCTATGTGAGTTCAGAGAGGAAAGAGCTCACTTTCTGTGGGATGTCCCAGAAGGGCTCATGGAGGGGTGGTGTTTAAATTGGGCTTTGAAGGAGGAGCAGGATTTTAATCAGTCTGTGGGAAACACTTTGCGAAATGAAGCAAACACACAGGTACAGATAGAAAAACAATAATATTCAATATTTCTTAGCATAAGAGTAGAAAAAAAAACAATTTTTATTGTGAGAAGTATTTATGACAACAGAGAAGGCAATCTAGAAAAGGATCTTGGGATAACTTTCCTGGGGAAGAAAGAATTTATAAAATAAAGTAATCCTCCAGATTGTGTTTCTTACGTGTGAGAGAAATAATTGCCAAGGATTGTTCCCAAGAAATTGAACCCTACATTCTTTCCCAGGCTGTCCCACCCCATACATTCACAGCTTGCATTGCTTTTCTCTTTTCTTTAGAATTCAGTCTCATAAACTTAATTCTCTTCTATGGAAATGCTCAATTACATTGTAAGAGGAGCAATACATGTCCCTTTCATCCTCAAATGCCAGAGGAAAATATTTAGAACAGTATAATTAAATAAACAATTTCGTGTAGTTTACAGAGCAGAAAGGATGTGATATTTAAAGGCTTTGATTCCTATTAACATTTTTTTCTAATAGATATTCCCTTACACACAGTTGGCAACCCCTTTAAATAGCAAGCTGCAAGAGTACATTATACTCTTTTTCCCCTAAATCTGGTGTCACTTCTATTAAAATTTTAAGGGAAGATCTGTTATTTCAATTTATTTTGGTTCTCAACATAGTCATCACTGAATAAAAGGAAATTTAGTTTCCCATAAATATGTGCAGATCAGTGTCGCGAAAAAAAAAAAAAGTACTGAAAAGCACCCTCTCTTTTCCCAGCTATAAATGTTCAGGGAATGTTTTTTTTTTTCCTCACAGGAATTCCGTACTTCAATTGTAATACTGAGAAACTGCAAGAAGAGTTAGCTGTTTTCTCATCAGACTTTAATATTACACTTTTATTTACATGTTGGATATATCCTTGGTGGTACTCCAAAGTTCTTTAACATTTTACATGTACAAATCAGTACATGAAAGCACAAAGTTTAGAAACAATTCTTTTCCTTCCTATTCAAAGGTAACTCAAGATGCCAGGAATGAACTTGTAATTACTGTTAATGGGGTCCCACCACAAGATTTAAAGGTCATTCTCATCACATAAAATGAAATATCCAAAAAGTAGAATGCATCAATTATCAAATATCCCATTTATTCAAGATAATTTTAAGAACCATAGAGCTTTGATCATATAAATAACCATATTAAGCCTCATTAGCTTGCATTAATATGAATATAGATTAAGGTATCACTCCATCAAAACTATGGAGTTTTTATTATGAATTAACAAATATATACATACATAATCTTATCAGCTCCACAAAGTGGAATATATTTCCATCCAAAAGTCAGCAAATATGTCAACATTTTTAGAAATATAAACTGCTGCCTTAAAAAATGCCACAAACATGCTATAATGCTAGAGGGTACAGGAACCCCAGGTTAGAGGACTACCCGTGCTCTCACATCTCTCCTTACTGCTAATAAAAACATCCACTGTCTGCGGACTTCAGTAGGAAGGTAGGGTGCACAGTTCTCTTCACAGTGCTGGATGCATCTTTA
This sequence comes from Tamandua tetradactyla, assembly GCF_023851605.1. Lineage (NCBI taxonomy): Eukaryota > Metazoa > Chordata > Mammalia > Pilosa > Myrmecophagidae > Tamandua > Tamandua tetradactyla. Next base: position 106,968,071 of record NC_135330.1, on the reverse strand, counting down.
GTATTCAGATATCTGGGAGATTCTGTAAGATCTGTCTCAAGGAAGCACAGGCCACCACGTGTGCATCCGAAGGGAGGTTGGCAAGTGACTGAATCAGCTTCTTGACTATTGTCTTCAAGCACTGGTGGGCAGCATTCAAGTCCCTGTCAAACTGCTGGCCTTCCATTTGTAGAGCTAAATGACTGCAGATGTTTCTAAACTCAACACTATCCTGAAAGGAACAGCAAACACAAACAAGGAATCAGATAGGTGATGGGGCCATGTGTCGTACTTTGCTTACCCAGTTTCCATTTCCTTCCCTTCTAGTCAGAGCAACCTGATTTTTCTCCCAGGGAACTACTCTCCTCCTTTCTCAGCCTATGTCTTTTGACCAAGGCCAACCTCACCCTACAACCCCAGAGACCAGAAGCCAATCAGAGCCCCTTGGACACAGTGATTGGTCAAGTATGCATGGATGTGTGACCTAAGACAGGCCAAAAAACTACAATCCCAGGACATCTACTACAACTATTGGGGAAAAGATGTTCTCTTTAACTGGGATTGTTGGAAAATGTCTTGCCCCCATGAAGGGAGAGCCTGAAAGAGAATGAAGACAACACAGAGGAAAGTAGAACCAAGAGATGAAAAGACACTGACTCTAATAACATTTTCTGTGCATATAAATCTAGCTGAACTTAATCAGTAAAACCCAGGATGGTTCAGCCACATGAGTCAATAAATACCCCTTTTTCCATGAGCTAGTTTGAGTTGAGTTTCTATTCCTAGTTCCTAAAAGAGTTACGACTAATGACACAATTATTTTAAAACACTAACTGAATTCAAGATGCCAATACAGGATTTGTTGTTTACTGGACATGCTCTCAAGAAATTCCCAATTTCTTGGGATGGCGCGTGTGTCAGATTGCAGCTGAGGCAGGAAGGCCAGTTGGAGCACTCCTCATCAGGGAAATGGGGAGAGAAATTAAAAATACAGGTTATTCTGAAAAAAGCCACAGCAGATAGTGGCCCTTGGGAGCTTGGGCCTGAGTGACTGTACATGGAGATGCCGCTGGTAGAGGTTTGAAAATGCAGGTGCAGAGGATGCACTGGGAAATCTTAGTGTTGGAAGTGTGCATTTGAGTTATATGTGTAATCATCCCATGTTATAGTTCATGTGTGCTACTTTACAAACAAGATTTTATTCTATTCTAAAAAGCATGTTAATCTGCTCTTGAGCAATTCATTTTGCCCCAACAGTTTCCTGTTGTTAGCTTCTGTGCTAATTTGTTGCCAAATGCTTCAGTGTGACAGTATTTTCCACTGCTACAGTAAAGTGGTGGGGAGAAAGTTTTTAAATACTCTCATAAATCACTTTTTGTATTCAAAAGTCCCTCTTTGGCATCTCCCAAACACACCCAAACCAACCCCCTCCCTCACCCCCCACCCATGATGATTTGTGCTTTGACCATTTTTGCTGGATTCTTTCACTTAGCACAATGTTTTCAAGATTCTTACATGGTATAGCATATGCTAGTACTTTATTACTTTTTATAGTTGACTAATATTCCATGATATGAAATTACCACATTTTATTTATACTTTCTTCAATTGATGAACATTTGGATAGTTCCTACTTTGAGGTTATTATGCATATAACGCTGCCGTAAACATTCACATTCAAGTTTGCTTGACCATATGTTTTCATTTCTGTTGGAGTGCCTGGGAGAGGAATTGCTGGGTCATATGGCAACTCTATGTTTAACAATTTGAGGAACTGTAGACTGTGTTCTGCAGTGGCTGTACCATTTTACATTTCCACCAGTAACAGATGAAGGTTCTGTTTTCTCCACAGACTTGTCAACGTGTGGTCTTTTTCCTTGTGTATGTGTGTGCGTTTAATTATAGGTAATCTAGAGAGTGTGAAGTGGGACCTCATTGTGGTTTGGATTTTGCAATCCCTTAATGACTAATGATGCTGAGCATTTTCTCTTGTGTTTATTGACCATTTCATATCTTCTTTGGAGAAATGTCTATTCAAGTCCTTTGTCCATTTTTTAAATTGAATTATTTGTCTTTTTGTTAATAGATTTTTAATCCCTGAATGATTCATATTCTAAAATCCACTGGATGTAAACAGTACACTGAAATTATTCCATGTTAGAGATAATGGTGAGTATATCATCTCTTTAAAAGAAAATGGAAATGGTTTCTCCAAGACTTCTAGTTCTAGCAATGTGGTACACTCAATAACTTGAAAATCTCTTACTATTGAATTCCTAGAAATTCTAAATTATAAAGCACAACAAACATCCTGAGATTGCAATAATGTAAGGGGAATCCCTAGAGACCTGAAATAAAGAAAAAGCAGATTACTTTAGCTAACAGCATCCATCAACAAAAGCAAAATGGTTTCTCTTGAGCTGGATTTGGGGTAGTGAATAAAGGTTCCTGTGAATATGTAACAATGGATCTGTACCACACAGTAATTTGGGTATGGAGTTGCCCACCACATCATCTACATGTAATGGGAGCAATCACACTCAGAAATTAACTTAAAAATTGGAACTGGGCTGGAACTATTTATGGGCACATGGCAAAAGCAAACAAAACTACTCCAGGAGACCATGTTCTCAACCCAAAGCCTTTAATGTCCCTTAAAGTTCTGCTGAAGATGAACGCAAAATACGAACTTTAAAATACAACCTATGGTGATAACAGCTGACCCATTACAGAGCAGGACTAACCTCCAAAATTTCAAAGAGAAATTCAGATATAAATAGTAGTATAAAATACCTATTTTTAAACTGATTAAAGATATAAAAGAAGGAATAAAAATTATTTTAAGGAATAAAACAGACTATTTGAAAAAATACTTCCCCTAGAAATAACTATTGTGACAGACTGAAAGCTCTGAAGTGAGAATTAGTACACTAGATGGCAAATAGGAGAAAATTACCCAGAATAAAAATTAAAAATTTAAAGACATGAGCAATATGAATGACAGGTTAAGCAACGTGGATGACAGAATGATAGAGTCCAACAAATATATTTCCAGGAGACAAAAAGAGGAAATGGGGGAGGGGCAACATTTAAAGAGAATAATGGATGAGAAATTTCGAGACTTGATCAAAAACACAAATCCTTAGATTCAGAAAGTAAAATAGGTATTGAGCAGAATAAACTAAAAGAAATCCAAATCTAAATGTATTGAAGCAAAACGTCACTTAAAAGCAATCAGAGGAAAAAACATACAGTTTGTAAAGGATGACAAGACAGACAGCAGACTTCTCAATCACAACTGAATATAGGAGAAAATGGAATGATACCTTCAAATCGCTATAAACCTAGATTTTTATTTAATCTAAAGAAGTTATCACTCAAAAATTAAAGCAAAGTGCTCGTTTTGGCAACATATATTTAAAACTGGAACAATACAGAGAAGATTAGCTTTGTTCCTGTGACAGATGACATGAAATTCATGAAATATTCCATATTCTAAAAAATAAAAATAATAAATGGCAAAATAAATCTACTTTGATTCAAAAGGATAGAAGGAGTTTACCACTGTTTTAGTTTGCAAGCTAAAACAGAACTGGAACAGCTTTTAAAAAGGGGAATTTAGTAAGTTACAAGCTTACAGTTCTAAGCCTACAAAAATGTCCAAACTAAGGTATCCAGTGAAAGATACTTTAATTTAAGGAAGACCGATGGGTCTGGAACAGCTCTGTCAGTGGGGAAGTCACGAGGCTGGCATCTGCTGGTTCCTCACTCCTGGGCTATGTTGTTTTCAGCCTCTGGTCTTATGGGGCCCCCTCAGTTTGCTTCTCTGGGGCTGGCTTTCATCTCTTGGCTTCCCTTGGCTCTCTTCAGGTTCTGGCTTGCTTAACATCTCATGTTAATGTCTGCTGGGCTCCGAGAGTCTCCAAACATTTGTGTTTCTGTTTTCCAAGTGTCAGCATCTGTGTCCGCTCTGCTCTGAAGTTTCTCTTGACTCTGTCATCTCTCGCTCTCTCCAAAATGTTTCCTCTTTTAAAGGATTCTGGTAAGTTAATCAAAATCCACCTTCAATGGGTGGAGTCACAGCTCCATGTAATCAAAAGGTCATACCCACATGTGTGTGCCACATCTTCATGGAGATAATATAATCAAAAGTTTCTGCCCTACAGTACTGAATTAAGATGAAAAGAAACAGCTGTCTCCACAAGATTGAATCGGGATTTAAACGTGGCTTTTCTGAGGTACATAAAATTTTTAAAACAGCACAACCACTAACAGACCTTCACTCTTAAAACTTTCTAAAGATGTCATTCAAAGAGGAAATTAAACTCATGAGATGCATGAAACAACAGTGACCAAAAACATGGATGTAAACCTAAAGTACTGATAGTTTAAAATATAAATCGTAAAGACTAACATTTTACAAGATGGTTGTAAAATGCAGACCTTCAGCTATGCATAAGAGAGCACAGCCTTCTAAGGTATTGTATTCTTCAGAGAAGGTGGCAAAACTGATAAATGTTCATCTTGCTAAGGATGCATATAAGAAATTTAAAGGTTATCATTAAAAGTAAAGAAATAACACATAAAAACTCAAATCCAGTAGAGGGAAAAGGTGTATTAAAACTTTACAGATCCTAAACTTTCTTAATCCTATCTATGAAAGGTAGAAATGGAGAAAAATAAGAACACAAACATAAAGTGAGGTAAACAGAAAGCACCAAATAAGATGGCAGAAGTAAATCTAAATATATCAGAAAGCATAATACGTACCAATAGATAAACTTACCTTTTAAAAGATAGTGTTTGCCAAACAGGATTTTTAAAATCTAGTACTTGTTTACAAACAAAACCAAAAAACATAAGGTTTGAAATTTAATAAATAGTAAATAAATGCCAAAAAGAAGCCAAAATACAGCTATAAAAATCATTATTAGAGATAAATTCACTACAATTAATGAAAGAGACTATTCCCCCAGGAAAACAGAACAATTTTGTACTTGTATGTGTCTAACGTGATAACTTCAAAACACATGCAATCCATAGAGGCTGATTATAACCCAACTTTTGCAGAAACTGATAGAGCAAGCAACAAAACAAGCAGTATGAACAGAGAAGATTAAAAAATACAACTACAAGCTTGATCTAATGGAGATAAACAGATACACACTTTTTCTAAAACATGGTAGAATATTTATGAAGTCTATCACATAACCCAGAATGTAAGAAAATGAGAAATCAGTCAGATAAAGATAGCTTTCCCAAAACACATATGGCTGAAAAATCCTTCTGAGTATTTCATGGTTTTGGTGAAAAGTAATAAAAATTTACAAATTCTTTACATGGAGTGTACTGGTTTGAATCTGTTACGCATCTGAGAAAAGTCTATGGTATTTTAATCCAATCTTGTGAGGGAAGACATGTTGTGGGTGGAGTGTTTAATTACATTGCTTCCATGGAGAAGTGACCTTATCCATTCAAGGTGGGTCTTAATCCAATTGCTGCAGTTCTTTAAGAGAGCTGAGAGAGTTTAGAGAAGCCAAGACAGAAAACACCCGGGAGAAGCAAGAAGGACCCACAGGAGCTGAGAGAGCTGTTTGAAACCAAAAGCCAGGCCAGAAGGGCAGGAGACGTCACCATGTATCCTCCCATATAACAGGGGAACCCCAAATACCAGCTGCCTTTCCTCCAAGAACGCATTCTCTTGTTGGTGCCTTAATTTGGACATTTTCATGACCTTAGAAATGTAACTTGTGACTTAATAAATCCCCTTTGTAAAAGCCAATCCATTCTGATATTTTGCATTCCAGCAATTTTAGCAAACTGAAACATGAAGCAACTATACAAAAACTATATAAAGAAATTTGTGGATTGTGGCTAAAGTGGTACTTAGAAATGTAACAGACAAATGCTTATATATATTTTTAAATATTTTTTTATTGTGAGATATATATATATATACAAGCAATAAATTTTGAAGTATATTGTGACAAGTAGTTATAGAACAGATTTCAGAGTTTAGTTTGGGTTACAGTTCCACAATTTCAGGGTTTTTCCTTCTAGCTGCTCCAAGACACTGGAGACTAAAAGAAATATCAATGTGATGATTCAGTGGTCATACTCATTTGTTAAATCCCATCTTCTCTGTTATAACACCCCCTTCTCCTTTTATCCTTATCCCAATCTTATGGGGTAATTGACTCTGCCCATTCGAACTTTTTCATACTGGAAAGGGGTGTTGATAATATGGGATAGGGGGATGGAACAAGTTGATGTTCTTGGAGAGGCTGATCCTTCTGGATTTTACAACTTATCTGGCCTAAGAACCATCTGGAGGTTGTAGGTTTCTGGAAAGTAATCTTAGTGTGTGAAACTTCTGTAGAATCTCAGATAGAGTCCTAAGTGTTCTTTAGAGTTAACAGGAATGGTTTTGGTTGGAGTTTGGCAGACCATGGTAATTAGCAATATCTAGCTGAAACATGCATAAGAATGGTCTTCAGAATAGCTTTTGTACTCTATTTGAATTCTCTTAGCCACTGATACCTTATTTTCTTACATTTCTTTTCCCTCTTTTGGTCAGGAAGGCATTGTCGATCCCAAGGTGCCAGAGCCAGGTTCATCCCTGGGAGTCAAGTCCCATGTTGCTAAGGAGACTTTTACCCCTGGATGTCATGTTTCACTTAGTGGGGAGGGTAATGATTTTCCCTGCAGACTTGGGCTTACAGACAGAGAAGCCACATCTGAGCAACAAAAGAGGTTTTCTAGATGTAACCCTTAACATAAGTATAAGTAGTTAGCTATTCCACTACAGAAAAAGGTTTTATAAGAGCAAGCCTTAAATTAAGGGCTTGGCCTATTGGCTTGGGAATCCCTAAGTTTTGAATCAGTATCAGGGGTTTTCCAAGTGGTAAAGCTTAACAGTTCCATATTTTTTCCCACCCTTCAAGGAACTTTGTCAATACTTTTTAATTATCTGCCCAATATAGTCTGGGATGTATCTGGGTATTACCTTAACTATACAGAATTACAAGCCCTCATTCCTATTCTGGGTTTCATGTGTTTGGGTTGTTTAAATGAGTTATCCAGACAGGTTGAGTTAGATTATGTGCTACAGAAAATTTAGGTTTTGGACAAAATAAAGCTTTCTTCCTTTGGTCTCATACAGTAGGTGAAGTTCTAAAATACAGACAATGTCTTCCTTGCCCCTGTATTCTGAATTACCTAAATCCCAACCTGATTGGCTTCATTCTCATAACCAATTGAAGACAAATGCTTATATTAAAAAAGAGTAATCATAAAAAATTCATAAGCTAAGAATTTAACTCAATAAATCAGGTAAAGTAAAATAGATAATTCATAAGAAAGAACTGAATACTGAACCAAAGTTTGATGACGGACTAGAGTTTTTTTTCTTAACTAATTCTGTACAGAAGGAGAAACGATTTTCCCTCTAAGAAAAACCCTATCACTTGGGTGAGACAGGACTGGGTTTCTGACAGTTATTATTAGAGAAGCATCCCCCAAGAAATAAAAGAAACCCCCATTTATTTCAACCCAACAAACATTAGTAGTGAGACAACTGTGTGAACGAAGGTTTAGGGGAGAAAAATGATCACGTCCAGTACTAAGTATTCACAGGTTTCTATGCTTCTTGATATTTTTTTTTTTGGCTTTGTTTTGTTTTGCTCTTTAAAGTATTCTTGTTTCTCTGCCTTTGTGGCTCATTTCTGCTCAGCAGTGTCGAGCAGCTACTCAGAAAATACATCCCATAATTTATGGGGCAACCTGTTATTGTTGAAGCATCTTGCTTGGAAATGGGAAAGTAGGGGGGAATTTATTCTGGACTACTTCCCCAAGATCCACATCAAAGAGAACTTGACTGCTTGCTTTATAGAAGTAATCCGATTCTAAGTACAAAGAGGAAGGATCAAAGACAGCACGCAAAAGGAAATTCAAAATAGAAGGAACCATTAAAATTTGTGAGGACATGTGCCCATTGGCCAGTCTGCAAAGGCATCCATCACCCAAAGAAAATTAAGATGCCTTTAAAAATATATTTGTGGGCCTAAAATCTGAAGTCAAGTCCAAGTTTACTGTAAAGAATCAAAGAAGTCACCATTTGGGGAAATTATACGCACAATAAAATTCAACTGCTGGGCTGAACAGGTCCCTGAGGCCCCGGGTAAACTTAAAATCTCTGGCAAACTTTGCAAAATCTCTTTATTTTACTCTTTTTGCACTGTATTTTAATCCTTTCTCAAACATATTAACAGTCAAAGAAAACAAATTAATAGGAATAAGCTTTCCATGGGACTCTTAAGCCAGAAGGGAAAAATAAAACAGGTGGTTGCTTTCCTTCCTTTCTGGTAGGTCTGAAGGGCAATTACAGCCCTAACAGTCATGGGGTCCCCACAAATCTTCACTGATTCTGTCACAGAAGGTGGGGGTCACAAATTGCAGTGTTAAGGCAACGGCACATTAAATGGCTCATGGGCTTTGGGGAGAAACTCATGTGATCAATTCTGGCAACGATTTCACTTATAGTGCTTTCCATTGAATGAGAATATACTCTCCAAGATTTTATTTAGCATGTCCCAGACACTCCCAGGAATGATGCAATATCCTACATGGGGCTTGGAGCATTTTGCCAAAATCAGAACTCCATGGCTGAGCACTCGAAAAGGAGGTTTGGGAATTGCTAAAGCCTTATATAATTTTAGACACCGGATAGGTAATGTATTGCCACAGTGGTCCAAATTGATGGCTGACATTTACCTTCTTAAAGTGCATTGAAGTACTTTCCTGGGACTCAACTAACCTACTGGAGAAGGGCCTCAGACTGTTTGACTCAGTTCAAATGTGTATCAAGCCACCACCACATGAGCACACTGGAAAAAAGGGTCATAAGACCTGGTACCCGATCTCTAAAGAACTTGCAACCTTTATGAGACACATAAAGCATATGCCCAAAAGCCCAGGGAAGTGTGAAGAGGGTGTGGTGAAAATACAAAACCCAACCCCATGGAAGAACAGGAATTTCCAGTGTCAGAAATGAAGCACTGCCTGGGGTGACGCGAATCACTTTATGTGGCTGTCCAAAACTCACTTGGATAACCCCCAAAATCTCTCGTGCGTAGGAGCCAATCTGTTATGAGAGGCAGCTCTAGTTTTTCAAATACTCTTCCTAGTTTTAGGCTGAAATCTTCTCTGTGAGTAGGCAGAATGATGGCCTTCTAGAGCCATCCACATCCTAATCCCCAGAACCTGTAACTACGTGACCTTTCATAGCAAATGGGACTTTGTAGATGTGACTAAGTGAAGAATCCTAAAATAGGAGCATGTTCTGGATTATCAGGGTGGGCCCAATCTAAGTACAAGTGTCCTCAAAACTTAGAGAACTTTCCTGGCTGTGGTCAGGGGAAGATGTGACTTCAGAAGGAAGGTCAGAGAGATGCAATGTCACTGGTTTTGAAGACAGAAAGGAGTCATAAGCCAAGGAATGTGGGTGGCCTCTAGAAGGTGGAAAAGGCAAGGAAATGAATTCTCCTCTAGAATCTCCAGAAGGAACCCAGTCTTACTGACAACTTAATTTTAGCCCAGTAGACCGTTCCAGGCTCCTGACCTCCAGAAAGGCATGATAATAAATTTGCAATTTTTTAATCCACTAAATTTGTGGTAATTTGTTATGGCAGCAATGGAAAACAAATTTGGTCCCTATCGCTCCTGGTTCTTACCTATAGTGCAGTCCTTTCCAATCTTGTCCACATCAAAGAACACATAGAAAATACTTACATTCTGTTGATGTGTTGAAGTAAAAGGAACAGTCAGGGATTCCAGCTGCCCCAGGACCCATACACCAGGGAGCTAAAAAACCTTGCCACCCTTCTAACCATTTGCCACCCTTCTAATCAGCACACCTCTTGCAAAGCACTGCTCCAGGGCCATACCTCCAATCTTGTACCATACATCCTTTCAAACCTTCTCTTCTCCAGGCTAAGGATCATCAGTTATGTCAATGTCTGATCTGGAATGGTCCACCACTGAGGTTGTGGCCATGTGGACAAACCCATGGCCCTGTATCTCATGGGTTAAGAACTAAACTCAAAATTCCAGGGTAGTTATGAACATTTTAGAAGAAGGTGAGAGTCTGACCTGACCTTATTTTGGACACTGAATTCCTAGAGACGTGTCCTGAGATTATATTACCTTTTTCAATATTCTACAAATATATCTATGAATATGAACAAAATGGTCCTGGATCCATGGGGTTTTCAGTAACCTCAGCACTTTGAGTTATGTCACTTCCCATTGGGTTTTTGTCATCTAAAACCCCTACCTCTTTCCCATATGCATCAAGCCAGGACATACCACAGTACCTCTGCGTAAACTAATCTCCAGTTAATTGCATTTTATCTCATTAAGTATGTTGCATAATATCATGGTTTTCAGAAGTTCAATAAGACTTAAATTTTTTTATTTTTTTTATTTTACATGGGCAGGCACCGGGAATCGAACCCAGGTCCTCTGGCATGACAGGCAAGCATTCTTGCCTGCTGAGCCACCGTGGCCCTCAGTAAGACTTTAAAAGAGGGAGAGGGAAGGAGGGAGAAAAAAGAAGGAAGGCAGAGAGGGAGGGAGATGGTAAGTGAGAGAAAAGGGGGCAAGAGGAAGGGAAAGAAAAGAAGGAGAAGAAGAGAAAAGAAAAATAAGGCGAGGAGAGGGGAGGGGAAGGGATGGCATGGAAAGAAAAGAAGGAAAAGGGAAAATGAGCTCTGTAAAAGGTTAGACTCTAATAGGCACAATGAACCCTCTCTGGTACCATTTGGTAGTGTTATGGGATCACTGATCTGGCCCAGGTCCCTAAACTACCACTGGGCACCAGCTTCAGGCTCTTGTACTCCTGCCTCACTCAACAATCACGGCAGTCCACTGCAGGAGAAAAGGTGAAAAGAAAGGTAGCTTGGAGAAACCAAACAGTCAGCAGAGTGGAATTCACCTCTCTGTCAAAACTCAACTGTTGATCAAAGAACTGCCCCAAATTGGAAACTGGGCCAGATGCTGCAGATTGTAGCTACACACAGAGTTCGCCATGCAGGGTGGAAAACAGACAGGTGGACAGGAATTATGGAACTGTAGAAGCTACAGTGGGGTAAACAGGGCAGCACAGAAGCATGCAGCAGAGATAACTAAACTAGCGGAAGAGATGCAATAAAAATGTCTACAAGTGAATTATTTCATGTTTCTTCCTTGGCCATAATCAAACTGTTTTTTGTTTTTGTTTTTGTTTTTTTTTAAGCTTAACTGACTGTTGTGAGAATTACAAAGCTCAAATTGGCCATGATCACATCTAAACTGAAGACCAGCCTATAGGCCCAACTCCTTCGCTGCAGCCTAATCAAGAGGGCTTGGCTATTTGGAAGAGAGCCAAATCAGGGAACCTTCACTGCCCCAGTGTGAAGCCAATCCCTAGCAATCAGAGACCTCCCACTTTGAGTTCTCCCTTCCTCAGTTCTGTCCTCTTTGACCCTGTGTAAGGGAGGTGTTTTAGAAATATTGCCACACTTGTACTTTTTTGCATGAAGCACTGTGTTTCTTAGGAAACGGCATGTCCGGAATCTTGAACAATTGAAAATGCCCCTGCAAGGTCCACAAAGAGAGGTAAGTCCTATTTTAGCTTCTTATTAAAAGTAAACACTCTCATCAAAACTGAAGGCTGGAAGGCAGCGGGAATCTGTTTCAAAGCTTGTTTTCTGCAACCAACACTGACAGATCATAAAGTCGAAAATACCATACGTCTTTTTGGGCCTACAAATGCAGATAACTTTGAATCAATCTGCAGGTGGTTTGTTTTCATTTTCTTACCATGCCATCTTCAAAACCACGCCTGGGTCTACACAAATGATAAGTCAGTTCATAACTCTCTTAACCATCGGCTTGAAAAGAAGCTGACTTTTTCAAAGCAGTCATCTCCTGAGCTATATTCTACAATGGCCTCTTCTCACGCTTTCTCCTCTCACTCTCCCTGAAGGCTAAACATCTTTTACATATTGGGGCCTGACCTTAAATTCCAACCTGCCAGCAGACTGGTCTCCTCTGAAGAGGTCCAGTGGTCCCACCAAGGAATATAAATCCCTTCCATGGACCCATTGGGATCCTCCAGGCAGAACATGTACATAAAATGGGAAAGATGCTTGCGTGTTTTAGAAGATACTATCATGCATAGTATACTATGAATTGCCCTAAGTTCATTTGGTTCATTGAAATCTGGCTTTGATACAAAGAGCAGTCACCCATTGCCTGAACCCAAGGTTAGTCCAAAATAAATATGTAATTGGGTATTAATAAAACACCCAAGGAAGAACCAAAATATCTGACAGTCTATCACAAAAAGTCTGTTTTCCTCAGGAAATTCAGTATTTTTACTTGTAGTATATTCAGCATAGTTGCTCACAAGCAGCTGAAGTTCTTTATTGATTTGTTTTGGGCATGGGACCAGTTCTGTTTGAAGAGCCCAGTGAAAAGCACTTTGTGATGGGGACAAGCATTTGATTCAGGGAGACTCCTGAGGCAAACCAAAAGCATGCAAAATAGGACACTGCAGCATTTTGCACTGAGATGCCAAACATAAACAGTTGAGTGTTTCAGGGTCTTCCTGCAATATCTTCCCCCAAATTTTCATTTAAGAAAACTTATATGTAGTTCTTCTCAGACATCCACATTAAAAGGAATGGCAAGGGTATAAACGAGCTGCTTCTAGTGGCTTTATCGTATCCATGGGGGAGATTTCCACACACTTCCCAGTGACACACACATCTTATTTCCATTCACAGAAATCCTCCTGGAGCAATTCTGGTGTATAAAACCAATCTGCAGGGTTTTAATGAAAAGATATAGATAAACCCTGTCATGGTCAGGTTGACATGCCAACTTGGCCAGGTGGTGGTGGCCAGTTGTCTGGTCCGACAAGTGCTGGCCTGTCTGTTACTATGAGGATATTTCATGGACTTAAATCATGATTACATTGGTTACATCCACAGTATTTGCATCCACAGCTAAGGGGAGTGTCTGATGCAATGAACGATGCTTAATCTAATCACTGGAAGGCTTTTAAGGAGGAGTCAGAAGATACAATCACTCTTTCTGCTTCAGCCAGCCAGCTCTCCTGAGAGTTCATTGAGGACCTTCGTCGGAGCTGCCAGCTTGCAGCCTGCCCTATAGACCTTGGACTCTACATCCCCATGGTTACATGAGACACTTTTACAAATTTTATATTTACCGATATCTCCTGCTGAGTCTGTTTCTCCAGAGAACCCTAGCTAATAAACCCCCTTCCAAATCATTTGAATTAACACTAGTATTAACTAAGCCAAGTCTGCATGACCAAGTTCAGAAAGACACAGTGTTGTAATCGTGATTCTAAAAACCAAAAGGAGATATTACCTTTTTCCCTAATAACCAATCAAGCACATTCCAAGATGTCAGTCAGGAGGCAAAGCTTTTGGAGAAAATGCTCTCTTCTTTTTACCTTCTGAAGGCACCAGCTGTGTCCCTTAGGGGCCCTGAAACTCATTACACTCCTGCAGGGGAACAGCAGCTCCAGTAGTGAGACAGTTCAAGGTCCTATTTCTAAAGAACATTCCAGAAGCTTCCAGAAAGTAACAGCAACACATACAGATGACTACAAAGTTTGCCCATGACAAGGAAGGAAAGGACTGTGCATGAACCAAGGGTATGGATAGATAAGGAAGCTCTGAGTGTGTTTATGGACCAAGAGGAATAGGCTAAGAGAAATTAGCAGAAAATATAAGGAGACAGGTGAGGATTAATACAGAAAGGCCCTGGGGCAAGTGAAAGATCTGTTCCAGTGCCCAAGAAAAAGAATTTACATTTTTGGGAAGATATTTTTTTAATTAAAACACATACACACAACATTTCCTTATCAGAGTCAAGAAAGAAGATGATAAGTGGAAATGAAAGCTTTTAGGTAGACATGAAGATATCTGCGATCACTGGTCTCAGTTTTCTCCAAAAAGGAGTGAAAGGGTCGGGATTTGAATGAGAAGAGATTGAGGAAGACAGGAAATGCTTAGATAGATGTTGAAGGTGACATGGGGGAAAGTCTATTAGAAAAGCCTTTTTAAGGATTACCAAGCAGAAATGGGGCTATGTTAAACCAAAAAGGTGTTGTCTGTAGGAAACTGCCTCCCTAGCAGAGGACAAGGGGTTATGCCTCTGTTTGGGACTGGAGTCTTGCCTGCAGGCAATCATCTTCTGATCAGACTTTCAAACTGCAATTTCACCTCCCATGATTTATCTGTGCTCCAGACCCTGCTTTCCTCATTTCAACAACTACCTCGGCTTGCCAGACAAGCTAAGATCCTCAGAACAACTAAAGGCCTTTCACCAACCATTGTTTTCTGTCTTTTGCCAAAAGGAGCTAATTGCAGTCCCTCCAAAACCCCAGGCCCCTTCAATGCTTTAGGAGCATACAGCTCCCCCAAAATTATCTTTCTGTTGAATGCTTGGAGAGCACTTTTTTAAAGATGACCTCCTCCAAGAAGCCTTCCATGATTGTCCTTCAGGTAAAACAGATTTCTCATACTCTCTTTTATCAATCTGTATAGGTCTTGTATATATGCTGAATGTCACATCACTCTCCATATTTCATTGAGTCTAAGATTCACATTTATTTTTCACATTTAAAAATCTCCTTATTTAGAGTTTAGCTTATAATCAGTGTGCATAATTACTTAGCAGGAGATTTTGTTTCTTGGTAGTACCAAAAAAAAAAGGATTACAATCGCAAGCATTGGTGACATGCAGTTGTGTTAACTATTTGACCTCCCAAGGTGAGTACAGAAGTGACTTGCAACTGGAGATGACCCTCCACCCCCTCAACCCCATGGATACTTGTCAATGTCTGGAGAGATTTTTGTTTTCTCATCCTGGCGGCAAGAGGGAGGGTGTTACTGGCTTCTAGTTGGTAGAGGCCAGAGATGTTGCTAAACATCCTGCAATGGACAGGACAACCTCCTATGACAAAGAATGATTTAGCCCAAATCATCAATCATGCCAAGGCTGAGAAAGCCTGATGCAGAATAACTGTACTTATTGGGATATAAAATATGCTTTCTTATGTATGATGTAATCTAATACACTGCAACTTTTTCCAATGCTTGGTTTCTGGAACAAGATGAGCAGCTCCTAAGAAGTGCAAAGGACCCTAAATATTCCTTATCCTTACCCCCACCCCTGCCCGTACCCCAGTCCAGGCCCCGGCCCCTCTTCATTCAGCACTGACAGACCCAGGCGCTAGACTCCTAAGGGGAAACAACAGAGCAATACTTTAGGTTAAAATCTGAAAGCCAGAAAGTCTCGAGATTTGTGACCTTAAACCAATTAGGGTAGTGAATGGCAAAGCCAGGCCTCAAACCAAGAACCCCAGAATTCCCCAATCCCATCCCATCTGGGAAGAGAGGTGTTTGCTCTGTTCCCTGGTTAAACTGGTTAAAACAGTTTGATACCTTAAGAGCAAACCGCACCCTGCAAATATGAGTTGGAGGATTTAGCAGGTGTTCAGCATTAGCATTTAGTGGACCCTAGGCCCAACCCTGCTAACACCCACTTTATAAGAATTTAAGTTAACTCTACAAAGCCCTTGAGCTCTGTGGGGAACTGGATTTATGCAAAAATCACTGTGATTCATGAGTGTGAAGGAATCTTAAATAAACAGATAATTTCGTCAGACAAAAGGCAGAGGGGACTTAATAAATGAATTTAAGACTCTGGAGAAAGGGCTATCAATTTGGAAGGGCAGTCGGCAAGGGGTTGGAGGGAGGCAGCCGTCCTCCATCCCTGAATCTGCACCTGCGGAAACGGTCTTCGGCTGGAGCAGGAAGCATGATTTACGGACAGCGGGAAGGAGTTCCAGGGGGAGGTTTATGGCAAGACCTCCCCTTCCCTCTGTTCCGCAGGTGGCCCCCAGGTGGGCCCTGCCCCAACTGCCAAGTCCCGAGACAGTCACCGTCCCGGAGCTGAATCACGGTGGACAGCTCCGCGTAGGATCCCAGGACCCCAGCTCAGAGCCATCCGGGACCCGCAGCTCCGTCGTGCGGGGAACGCTGCACCCGAGGGGATGCAGGACGGAGGACTGGACTCACCTTCAGGTGGATGGGGAAGGACCGTTCCTGCTGGAGGGGGCCTAGCAGCGTCTGCTCCACGCTGACCAGCTCCGAGGTAGAATCCACCACGCGAGCCAGCGCGCTGCGCACCGCCATCCGCGCCAGCGTGCAGGGCCCGCGGTCCCGGGGGAATGGCAGCCGCTGCGCGCACCCCTCGGCGCCTTGCGCCACCTCCGCCTCGGGGGCGCCCCCAGGCCTGAGCCCCACTCCCCCCGAGTCTCTTCTGGGCTCCAGCCGGGCCCGCATCCGGCCTGAACGACACGCTGGGGCGGCGACCACGTGGGCCGGATGGCTGGGACCCCCGGGAGCGCCGGGACCATCCCCCCAACCCCACTCCTGCTGCAGCAGCTGTAAGGTCTGCAGAGCCACCATTTGGTGGCCGATGGAGATAACTAAGGGCTCTGCGCTGGCCATCGCCTCCGCCGGCGGCTCGGCTCGCTCCGCTGGCAGGTGGAGCCGCGAGCGAGCCTGGGGCGAGCGTTTGGGGTCGCCAGGGTCACCCTTCCTAACCCGCCCTTCTTGGCCCCCGCTCCTCTCGGCCGGTGCGGGCCCGCCCCGCCCCCAGTCCGTAGTCGGGCGCTGGTGCTGGTCTCTGTAGAAGCTTAAAGTCCCAAGCGGCACACTGGGATCCCCCCGGCTGCCTGAAGCGCCGCTCCCAGTGCACCTGAAAATCAGGGAGCCTCTGAGCTCTGTTGCTTCTTCTCTTGGGCTTGGATGAGAAGGCATTCCGCTTTGTGCCGGTGCATCTATCAACCCTCTCTCCTTTGAAGGATGCTTTCTGCAAAGACCACTTTGCGGAAAGTGTGATGTTCACACACACCCGCGAACCAAAGTGTGAAGAGCCACAGGAAAACAAGGCAAGACCGTGCCTGAACCTCTCCCCCAGCTGAGGGGAATTGTTGGGAACTTCTTGGAGTAGCCTTTAAGGCCTGGAGTCCCCCAAACAAAGGAGGGTGGACTTGTGTCTCTGGAAGTTCTGCTTTTCCCTGCTTTGCTCCAAGCAGCTCTGCAAGGGACAGCCTGGCCACTAAAGCAGCATCAGGGCTGGAGGGATGGCTTCTGCTGATCCGAAGGCCTGACTGGTTGTGTGTGAAACTCCCAAAGGGAGGAAGACCCCGAGGTTTGGAGCTGACTCCTTTTATGAGCCATGAACCTAGGGGCAGCTGTACAAATATTTGCTGTTTTTAATTAAACCTAATGCTGCTACTTCCTTGGTTCAGGTTAGGAAATAGGACTGGCAGTTTTATGCTTTGATGGATGGAAAATTATTAGCAGTTGATTAGAAGTTAAAAAGAAAGAAAGAAAACAGTACACTGAGAAGAATAGTATAGGGGGCTTCCTGTGATGGAAACCATTTCGATAACGCCAAGGCACAAGAAAGCAGGGACAAAATGTCCAGATCCACGATGGACAAGTGGGCTCCAGAAGGCCCAGAGGAGAGGATTTGATTCTTTGTTTAGCAGTGCCAGTCCACCCTTGATGCTGTAGGAGTGAGACCTGGAGAGGGATCTCTTGAGTGGGAGGGACAGGGGAGGGATGGGGGGTCTTTTAGAGGTTTCTTTAGCTCTGGGGTAGCTTGACCCCATACAGTTACTCCCAACTCTCCAGCAAGAGTTCATTCTCCCCCTTGGTGTTTTCCTCGCCTATAAAAACAAATCC
This sequence comes from Tamandua tetradactyla, assembly GCF_023851605.1. Classification (NCBI taxonomy): domain Eukaryota; kingdom Metazoa; phylum Chordata; class Mammalia; order Pilosa; family Myrmecophagidae; genus Tamandua; species Tamandua tetradactyla. Next base: position 106,950,255 of record NC_135330.1, on the reverse strand, counting down.
GGATGCCAAGGCAAAGAAAAATTTTCTTAGACAAGAACGAGTATTTTCACACTGGTTATAACTAAGTAAAGATGCATGTCTGTGTATTGACAGAGAGAAAATCACGGGGGGAGGGGCAAATAGTTTAGTGTTGATTGAATTCTCTCGCTGTAAAGTTAAGTTCATAATAATAAATAGAAAGAGAATTCTTTGTTTGTTGTTTTTTTATCCCCAAGTGTTGAAATCCATTAAGTTCAGCAGAAACTAATCGGGAATAGCAAAACCTGGCCCCTAATTTTCACAGAGCATGTCAGATCTCCAGGGGTGCTCCTCTTTCCATTTACACAGGAAATCCAGTTGCACGGGCTAACCCTTCCACTATCAAATGGCTGACTGCGAAACCTTCTTGACAGATGAAATTCCAGCCAACCGCAGAAGTGAAATCACTAGACACAGCCCGACCTGAGGCCCCACAGTTCTACGGTTCAGTTGACTCTCAGAGCTGTGAGAACAACTAAGCCATAGGGTATAGTCAAGGGGGGAGCCAGAAAACCATGGGGCCTGCCTACATAGCTGCCTGGTTTTTCTAATATCCTTTAGGGAGTGCTGGATCATCCAACAACTCCGTGCTTTGTCTGCCCTGACCACGGTTCACACGGTCCTTTGCTGTGACTTCAAAATGGTTTATGTTCCAAAGCTGGAAAGATGACATCCTAACTGAGGAAAAGTATTCACAGGCTGTGGAGATGCATCAACAGCATAGAAGATGGTCTAAAACACCTGCAAAGTGACACCTGCTGGCTTTGCAGGTAATGAATCTCATACTCCCTGCCCACTGCACCCACAATTTAAGGCCACTATGTAATAAAAGGCACATTTAAAGGGGCATGTACTGATATTTTTCATTCACAGCATCTCTTCATTGTTTTCTGGAAACCGTAGCCTGGTCTGGTTAGTCCACGGGCTCTTCCTTCACCTCCATGCTCAGCTCATGTAGTCTGGTGGGATGAACCCATCCCACTTCGGAAGTGGTCTGGCCCCCTAGCCTGAGGCGAATCATATATCACATTCCCCAGTGCATGGTCAGGAATGAAGATATGACCCATGTAGAACCAGTGTCACATTGTGACTTAGGATGCTTTGCGCTAAAAATGTACTATAAAGGAGAGAACAAAGAAACTAGGAAAAGGTGTAGGCCAAAAGAAGAAACAGCAAAAGATCAAATTTGCTTTTAACAAGAAAACTCATCTTAGCAAAATGTATTCAATAAGAATAATTCATTGTCTTACATCAAGAGAAGTCCCAAGACCAGTGTCCTCAAAGTCCTTGCTTCCTTCTATCTTTCTGCTATACCATCCCCAGCACATGGCCTTTGTCCGTGGGTTAGCTCCCTCTATGGTAACTAGCTGTAGTAGCTGTAAGGTATCACATCTACACATCAACATCTAGAAGAAGACACTGTCTCTTCCTGTTTGTCCATTCTCAAGAGCAAGGAGACATTTCCCAAAAACATCAGCTGACTTGCTTTCATATCTCCTTGGCCAGAATTGTTTCACATGCTCCTGCCTAAATCAACCATGGTTAAGAAGAATGGAACACACTCAGGTCTTCAATCAACTGGAATCAAATCCAGGAGCTGGAGCTGGGGGTAGTCTCCCCTAAAGCATAGGGCTACACGGAGGAGAGAGGATACTTGATACAAATCATGGCTTTGTTACTGAGCAACAGCTATGGCAGCAAAGCACAGTGAGGCTTTTGCTGGGGCTTTGGGTAAAGAACATATCAGCTCTCCAAAGATGCCCCTTTTTTCAGGTATACAGGAAATCCACTTTCATGGGGCTAACCCTTACACAGTCAAATGGCTGGCTGCAAGGACTCCTGTGGATGGGAAACTGAGTAGATACATGTTTTGAAGCCTCTGAGGTCATCTCGTGAGCCTGTGAATGAGCTAACAATGAAAAGAGAGAAGCCAAGCTGTCTATAGAGAGAACCCAGTGGCCTGGTAGTGTCATTGGAACCCCACTTTTAGCAGTCCCAGAAGACAGTCTCACCTCTGTGCTCTTCAGTTATACAGCACGATAAATTCTCTTTTTTGCTTGAGCCACTTTGGATTGAGTTTATAGCCTCTTGCAACAAAGAGAGTCACAGTCTCAGCAAACAGCAGGACGTGTTATAGGAAAGATGGGATGTTAAGGAGCGACCCTGTGAGCCTCTTCTCCTTCGGCTGCTAGAAGGTCAGTCCAACAAACTACTTCCAGAAATGCTTTTTTATCATTCACCTAACTTTTCTACTGTTTCAACAACTGCTGGGGAGAGCTCTTCAAGCAACTCTGGTTATTCCTGACAATTGATGGGAGCATTTAAAAAATGGGCCATGGAGACCTTCATGATCCTAGGTGGTGTGGGGCAGGAAAGTGAAGGGGGTAAAACACTCAGAAAAGTGAGAAGCAATTTTTCCAGCTGTTAATGAACAAGGTAGAGTGTTGTTGAGAAAACAAGTATTGTGGTGCATCTATGACTCCAAAGGTTCCTTTCCCCATGTGAACAAAAGGAGTGAGCTTTTCTCCATTCCTGTGTGGAGTTATGGAGAAGCTGGGTGCAGGGAGAACCGAAGGCAGCTGGCAGAAGATGCAGCTATGTGGGAGCCTTCCTCAAAGCCCTGGGCAGAGCCCAGATACTTTTGAGCCCTGCTTATATTCTTTGGCAGGTCTCCAAAAGAGATCCAAGAGAATTCCAGAATTGGAGCTATTAACCTCCAACACACCCTGGTGAAGTTCATCAGTGGCAGCACAACAAAACATGACCAAAGAGAACAAAGAGTTATTATTCTTGTGTGAAAGTGATGATGGAGGAGAAACAGATGCTGAGTAGGGCACACCAAGATGGGCAAATGTACTGCAAGAGAAAGCAGTGGAACCAGGAAAAAGTGTAGCCCCAAGAAGAAACAGCAAAAAAAAAAAAAAAAAAAAAAAAATCAAGCTCCCTTTTAAAACATACAGTTGTAATGTTTGTATATGCCAAGTCATAAAAACGTGCATGTAGTTTTAATGTTGGACTAAACATTTGATTTTCAGGAAATATAAAAGATGCAATCCTGCCATGAAACCTCTGAATTGCCAAAAACAATTGTTTACATGGGATAAAAGGAAAATGTGTTTTCCAGACATCATATATGCCCTGCCTGCCCAGAGTTTCTGAAGCTAAGTGAAGGAAAAAATAGAGAAGTCTGGGTAAAGGAAGAAGAAAGAAAAGTAAAAAATGCTGAGCTCCACCTGCCTGTCGAGACAAAATCTGATGTACATTTACCCCCTTGCAGAGAGTCTCCTCAATGTAAAATACAATTCTTTGTGGATATACAAGTCATTTCACTTGGTTCTGTCTTAACTGGTTTATTTCCAGGAGGAATTCTTAATGTTGCAGGTATAAAAAATGTCTGAAATGGACTTTTATCAATTTTTCCTAATTTTAAAATTTTTCCCAGTTATTATCTTTTGGGCAGATGATTTAGGGTTTTTTTTTTCTTTATTAACTTAGCTTTTAAGAGTGACAGAATGTGAATCATATTGATATTTCTTTTAGTCTCCAATATCCAATAGCAGCTAGAAGTAAAAACCTAAAATTGTGGAATTGTAACCCATACCAAACTCTGAAATCTGTTCTACAACTGATTGTTGCTATGTGCTTTGAAATTTATTACTTTTTTGTATATATGTTATTTTTCACAAAAAGAAAACAATGTCTTCTAGCCCCCAGAGTTTTGGAGGAATTAGAAGGAAAAATCTGAAACAGTGGAATGGTAACCCATAACAGACTCTGAAATCTCTTCTGTAACTTTTTGCTGCAGTGTACTTTGAAAATCATTGCTTTTTCTTTTTTTGCTTGTATATGTGTTATATTTAACAATTAAAAAAACATTAAAAAAAAAGGAGTGACAGAGTGGTCACGGATTTTCATGCTGCTTACACATAATTTCAGCAGGGGCCTCTTGGCTGGAGACTCCCCACCAGTTCTAATCATAATATTTAACACCTGAAGAATATGCTTTCCCTTGGAAGGAAAAATTAAAAAAAAAAAAAAAAAAGCTGCTTGATTTCCTGAACTATTTCAATGAACTATGTAGATATGGCTAATAGTATTGAAATGGGAAAAAAATTTAGTGATTTTAACCTATTAAGTTCCAGGAATGTTAACCTTAGTGGGAAAAAAAATGTGACCCTCCCATCACTTTTCCTGATCACCCTGAATTTATCATTTCCAGTAGGCACCTTTTAATGTGGCAGGAAAAAAAATGTTTGGCTTGGATTGATATATTAAAAAAAAAAAAATCTTGCCAATTCTTTTCCTTACATTCATCATCATTCCCTTACGTGCTTTTTCTCCAAGGAGTTTTCATTCTTGTTCCTCAATGTCTATTCTCTCAGGCTTCACGATTTAATCTGCACTCTCATTATGGGAATTACTTCTCTCTGTCTTGTTTTTCAGGAGTGTGCTGGGAAAAATTGGGGCCCATGGCTCTTTTCTTTAGCTTTTGCTAGCTCATTATAGCTATGTTTCCATGAAGCGAAAACGTCATATTGGGAGATTCAATCAATACTTTACAAGTCTCCAGCTCTTAAAGTAAGGGAAAACTAAAGCAGTTTTGAAAACTTGATTAGTACCTCCTGATGATGGCTCTCTGGGTTAGGAAAACAAGAGAGGCCAACCAATTTGTTTATTTGCCTGATCTTTTTAATCACTTTTGTTCCAAATATTATTGAGAATGATTGGAAAAGTTGAAATAAGGTAAAAGAAATTTTAAAAATAAACATTTGTTGAACATGATTGAAGTGACCCATTTTATTTTCTTGAAGGAAAAAAATATGAAATACTCTAAATGTATTTGTATATAAAACATATTACATATGTTAGCATCAAGAATGTCTATTTTTTTAATCTTCATCATCTGTCTTTCTGACTGTTGACTGCTTATTAATTAGCCGTGGAGCCTTACTGATGTTGATCTGATTGTAAAACACAAATGTACCGCAGAAGGAATCAAATTTCAAGTGTTTTGTTAAAAAAAAAATCATATGTAAATTCTATTTGGTCTGTACTTCACATTTGAAAACTGAAACCACATTCAAAAGGATATTAATTCCACTGTTCAAATATCTAAGCTTTCTCAGAAGCTTAAATCATAACCTTTGATGGGTCGTTCCTAGATGATGGTAGATCACTTGTTTAAAAAGTATTGGAGCAGAGTTCTTGCCTGCCATGCCAGAGACCCCGGTTTGATTCCCAGTGCCTGACCATGAAAAAAAAAAAGCATTAAAAGCATTGGAGGAATTCCTAAAGTCCTACTCATTTTAGCTAAGGATGAAATCAAGTATTTTTTCAGTGAATGTTAACTTTAAACTATAATTCTATTCAACAATGGCTTATTTTTAAAAAGAATTTTAAATTATTATTCCAATGTTAGGGTAAAATTTGCCTTGAAATCTCTTATTTTACTTATCACAATTTACATGAGGCTTCAAATGAACACTTTTCCTAAGCTCCCTTAAATTTCCATGTTAATGTTTAATATTCCCACATTTGATACTCATAGGGAAGGGAATGTTTTATAGAAACTAAACGATTTGCCTCTTATAGATGATATAAAATAGAACTGTCTTCCTGGAGAATCCAAGAGAATCAGTGAAAAAGTATTAGAACGAATGAGAGTTTGTTTCAGATATATAGTCAACATACAAAAAATCATTAGCCTTTCTATATCCCATAATGATCAGCTAGAAAATGTCAGGAAAAAAAAAAAACAGTCCAATTCATAATAACAAGCCTGCAAAATGAATGGAAATAAACCTAACAAGAAAGTTTCCAGACTTATGATAAAAGCTATTCCTAAAAAGTATAAAGTAAACCTAAAAATATACAGAAAAACAATAAATTTTTTATCTAGGAGGCCAAATATTATAAAGCTCTCAGTTTCCCCTAAATTATTCTAGAAACTCAATGCAATCCCAATAGGATTTTTATGAAACTGGATAAGCATCCTCAAGTTCATCTAGAAGAGAAAGTATTAAAATAGCTTAGAAAAAAAATAGCTAAGAAAGTTTTGAAATAAAAACAATACGAAGGGACATTCATGATTAGATATCACAACACCCTATAAGCTGTAATAATTTTTAAAGGGTGGTAATGACACAAAAAATAGACAAAGATCAATAGTCAAAAGTATATATATATTATGATTATATTTATGTCAAATCAGACAGGAAATAGTGACAGGACAATTGGCTATTTGAACAGACATAAAATTAGATCTGTTTACTTCACATGCAAACATAAGTAACAGATAGATCAAAGAAATAAATATAAAATATCAAAATTATAAAAGTATTGAAAGAAAATTCTGTTGGATAAATTTTTAATCATTAAGTGGGGGAAGGCATTCTTAAACAAAAAACAGAATCTAGACATCATAGGAAAAAAACTATATAGATTTCATTACACAAAATATTAAACTTTTAAACTTTAAACTTTTGTTTGAGGAAAAATACCATAATATTGCAAAACAAGTGACAGATTGAGAGAAAATATTTGCAACAAAAAAACAGGCAAATGATTAATGTATGAATATATGATGAGCAACTATACATTTTTTAATGGCATGGATTCTTGACTGAAAAATAGGTAAAAGATACCAAGGAAATCAAAAGTCTAATATCATATGAAATCATAGTGTACCCTGTAGCAATCAGGAAAATGCAAATTAAATCAACAGTGAGATATCGCCTCCCTAACTTTGTAAAGGAACCATGGTAAAAACAGAGGCAGAGGGTAAGCTGGGGTCAGACCACACAGGTCCTTCCCCTAAGGAGTTCAGAATTTTGGGGGGTGGGGTGGCAGTCAATGGGGTATTTTCTTTTTACATTGAAAAAAACCGGAAAAGTTGTAAGAATCATACAAAGTGCTCCCATTTACTCCACCTAGAATCTTGATCAATTATTAGCATTTTGTCACATTTGTTTTATTTCTCACTCCATCTCTCTCTTTCACCGAATGATTTTTTACCTCAGCCTATCTGAGAGTAAATGCAGACATTATAACTTTTAACACCTAAGTACTTCTGTAGGAGACTCCTAAAAGCAAGGACAAGCTCTTACATAATCGAGGGTACAATTATCAAATTAAGAAAATTGAACGTTGATTAAATCCTACTGTCTAATAATTTCAAATTTCACCACTCACCCCAAGAAAGTTCTATATGGCCCTTTTTTTTTGGTCCAATCCAAAGTCCAATCCAGGGTCAAGCATTGCATCTAATGTCCTGTGTCTTTGGTCTCCTTTAAACTGGAAATGTCCCTCAGTCTTACTTTGTCTTTCAGGATCTCAATAGTTTTAAAGAGTACAAGTAAGATTCTTTGTAAACTGTCCCTCAGTTTGAGCTTGTTTAAAAAAATTCCCTGATGATTAATTACAGGATCTGCATTTGGGCTAGTGATCCTACAAAAACGATATGTCCTTCTCTGTGTGTCACATCAGGAGGCACATGATGTCACTTTGTCTCCTTGATGATGAGCATTTTTGATCACTCATTTACTATGCTCTCCCCTACATAGCTATCTTTTCCTTTCTATTAATTAACTAATAATTTGTGGGGAGATATTTTGAGAGAGTATAACAAAGTTCCCCTCCATAAACTTTGACTCCAGAGGTCTAGGGACTTTGGATTTTAAAGTACAGGAAGCCACTTGAGGGTAATAGTGTGATTCCAATAAGTTTATAAATAAAATTTGTATGTAAATGCTCAGGAAAAAGACTGGGAAGATCAAAATGGCAGTAGTTGTTAATACTGGAATTCTATGGTGTCTAAGTATTTTACAAGAATAACATACCCTTGAATTTCTTGTGTACTGGAAAACCTCTCTTCTGGTAGCTTCCCCCACCTCTCCGACTGGTCCTTCCCAGTCCTCCTTATAAGATCCTCTGTCTCTTTGGCTTTTAAACACCCGTATTCCATGTATTCCATCTTCCACCCTCTCCTCTTTTCCCACCTCCAATAATACCTGCTCAGACAACTCCTTCTCTGAACACCTGGCATAAAACAGTTGTTCTCTGTCACATCATATTATTTATTTTCTTTTTAGCACTGTGACTGCTGGGAAATCTTATTTACTGGGATGCTCACTTGTTTATGGTCTGTCGTTCCCTCTGGAATGTAAGTAAGCTCAGTGAGAAAAAGATCATGCATCGTCATTGCTTCTTTCTCCAGTGCTAGGACAATAACTGTGACAGAATGGCATTCAGTTGCATGAATGAAAGAATGAATGAACAAATGAACTCTATGCATTCTTCCTGAGCCATTTCTCTGTACCATCCCATTACTTATAGTTTTAATTTCCTGGGCTGCTGAAAACAGATATTGTGAAATGGGTCTGGCTCAACAATGGGAATTTATTAGCTTACACTCTGAAGCTATGAAAATGTGCAAGTCAAGGCATCATCAAGGTGACACTTTCTTTCTGAAGACTGGTAGTCAGTGATCCTTGGCTTCTCTGTTCCATGATAAGGCACATGGCAGTTGCTGCTGGTGTTTCTCATCTCTTCTGGGTTTCATTGACTTCAGCTTCTTGCTTCCATGGCTTTCATCTTCCTTGTCTGAATTTCATTCTCTAATAAAGGACTCCAGTAAGAGGATTAAGACCCATCCTGATTGAGGTGGGCAATACTTTAACTAAAGTTGCCTCATCAAAAGGGCCTACTTAAAATGGGTTCACACCACAGATTGGATTAAATTTAAGAGCATGCATTTCTGGGGTACATACAGTTTCAAACCCATGATGATGGCTTCCTAAAATATAACTTAGGGTTAGCCTCCTCTCTCTCTAACTCCACGGATGTGATAGACTGAATTTTGTAACCTGATTAGGCATGTTTTTTACTCTTAATCTACATTCCTGTGGGTGTAAACCCACTGTAAATAAAGGTGTTATTTTCAGTTAAGGGGTGGGCCTAACTAAATGAGGTAGTTCTTAACATGGATTACTGGAGGTGTTATAAAGGTCCAGAAGCCTGACTTCAGTGGAAAACCATAAGTGCAGAAGACAAGAGAGGATGTCACCATGTGGTGGGAAAGCCAAGGAACTCCAAGGAGTGCCTGCAACCAGCACCAGAACATAGCAGTTTCTGGGGAGAAGGCAAGCTTTGCCGGCATTTTGACATTGGGCTTCCTCTGAAGTCATAAAGCTAATAACTGTTTGTTGTTTAAGCTAACCCATTGTGTGTTATTTGTGATAGCAGCTCCAGTAAGCAGACAATGGGCACATGTCAACTTTCTATGAGATGTTTCTCCTTGCCTCTCCATAAGCACATCAAACTCAACCTACTCGGATGGAACTAATTTTTTTTCATCTTTATACTTGCTCTCCAGCTCATCTGCCAGGCTTCAGATAGACTCCTTGGCATCATCTTTAACTTCTCCTTCTCTCTCATGCTTTCCATGAACTTAGTAAGTATGATTTGTCCACCTGCCTCTGAAATATCTAACTGACCATGTCTCTTCAGCTCTGCCTATACCCTGTTCCAAAACATCATCATTTGACACACCATGGGGTGACTTAGAGCTATGTAACACAGGCAAACATGTTCTTAAATTTATTCCAATGCTGTGGGTGTGAAAACTTATAAATAGGACCTTTTGATGAGGTTACTTCAGTTAGAGTGTGGCTCAGTTGACTCAGGATGGGCCTTAATCCTTTTGCTGAAGGCCTTTAAGGAAAGTCACAGAGACAGAGAGAAAAGTACAGAAGGAGAAGCCAGAAGCTGAATGTCAATGGAGCCTAGAATAGAAGGGAGAAGGCAGAAGAGGCCATCATTTTCATTGTCATGTGACAGGAAAATGAAGGACCAAAGATCACCAGCAGCCAGTCCCAGAGTGCCACAGTCTTCTGGGGGAAAGCATCACCTTGATGATGCCTTGATTTTGAACTTGTAGCCTCAAAAGGGTGAACCAATAAATTCCCGTTGTTTAAGCCAACCCATTGCATGGTACTTACTTTGGCAGCCAGGAAACTGAAATACTACATTCTCCTAACTGGTTTCTCAGCTCTTTTCTCATCTACTCCCTAATTCATGAAGCACCCAGAGTGGTCCTTCAAAGGTAAAAATCCAATATAAAGATAATTCCCTCTTTTAAAAAATAAAACTCTTCACTAGCATCTCACTGCCCAAGATAAAGTTCAGATTCTGTTAAGTAACTTGTCAGATCTTCAAGGTCTTGTTCCTATTCAAGCTCCAGCATTGTCTCTCTTTATAGTCTGCGTGGGCAAGATTATGTCCCCCCAAAAAGCTCCATCCAAGTCTGAACCCTCAGTACCTGTGAATGTGACTTCATTTGGAAAATGGGGTCTTTTTGCAGATGTTATCACATTAAGATGAGGTCATCTGAATTAGGATGGGTCTTAATCCAATATGCTGGCTCCTTAAAAGAAGAGAGAAGTTGAGATACATGGACAGGTGGAGAAGAGATGCCAGAGAAGATGCAGAGGCACAGATGCAGTCCTGTGAAGATGGAGATTGGGAGTTATGCTGCAACAAGGAAAGGAATGCTGAGAACCACCAGAAGCTCAAAGAGGCAGAAAAGGATACTCCCCTAGAGATTTTGGAGGCAACAGGGCCCTGCTGACACATTGATTTCTGACGTTTGGCCTCCAGAACTACAAGTCAATAAATTTCTCTTGTTTAAGCCACCTAGTTTGTGGTTATTTGTTAATAGAAACCCTAGGAAACTAATACATATGCCTCTCACATGTTACACTGTGTATAACTCAGAATCACATCCACACTTAGCCCCTCAGATGCAGTATATTTTCTCTTGCCTCTGGAGTCTTGTATATGCTCTCCTTCCTGCTAAGAACACTGAGTCTACCCCTTCCTGGGGAGTAACTTCTGCTTATTCATAAATTCTTAGATTAAGTATTACTACTTCCAGGCTCCTTCTTTTACCCTCTGGGCATAATTACTTGTTTCTTCCATATATATCTGTATAGAATACCCTGATATCATCATATCAATTCCTGTAACAAATAAACCTAAACATTCAGTAGCTTACCAAAACAGAGGTTGATTTCTTTCTTATGTAACAAGAAATGAGGGTGGCCAGTGGGGAGAAGGAGCATAGGAGCTATGCTCCCTGAAGTCAAGGACACAGACTGACAGAAGCATTCCCATCTTCAACATTCTCAAATCTGCATCCACCTCTAGCTGTCAGAAGGAAAAAAAAACATTAGGGACAAGTGTGAAATTTCATGGACTCCAGCACTTCCAGTAATATTCTAGCTGCTAGAACTCAGTAAGTGACTACACCTAATTGCCCAGAAACTAGGTAATATCTAGTTGTGTTCCAAGGAAGGAGAGAAAATGGATTGGTGAACACCTAGAAGCCTCTGCTGGAAGCATTTTTTACATGCTGTGATTATGACCTCTCAACTCGTCTGCTTCTTCCACTACACAGTCAACTCTGGGAAGACAAAGACCATGTCTACTGTGTTCCCCATTTCATCCTTGGTGCCAGGCACAGGATTGGGAAATATCTTAGCTTCCTGGCTGCTAAAACAAATGCCATACAAAGGGTTGAATTAACAACAGGTATTTATTGATTCATGGTTTCAGAGGCTAGAAGACTTGTTTTCTCCTAAGGTTGGTCTCATCTCTTTTGGTGTGCTACCAACCCTTTGTCCTTGGCTTTTCCATCATATGGCATGGTGAGTTGAAGCTGCAGGTATGCAAGAAAAACATGTTCTTAAATTTAATCCTTTCCTGTGAGTTTTGTAAGAGGAACTTTTGATGAGGTAACTTCTGTTACCTCAATCAGGATGGGTCTTAATCTTCTTATTAAACTCCTTTATAATAGAATGAAACTCAGACACAGAGAGAGGAGGCCACAGGAAGCAAGAAGCTGAAACAAAATGCAAAAGAGAAGACAGAGAGCAGGCGATATGTACAGAAGAAGCAAGGCTTGCCAGCAGCCAGCCCCAGAATACCAGTGTTCAGGGAGAAAGCATCACTTTAATGATGCCTTAATTTGGACATTTTTCCTGGCCTCCAAACCATGAGCAAATAAATTCCCATTGTTTAAGCCAAACCATTTTATGGTATTTGCTTGAGAAGCCTGGGAAACTAAGCACATGGCAATGTACACGGCAGCGTCTTCTTTCTCCTCCAGGTCCCATTGACTGACAGTTTCTGGCTTCTCCCTATGACTTCTCCTTCCATGTCCTCTGCTTATAAGGACCCAGCTACATCACACTAAGGCCCACCTTCCTTCAATTTGGGTACATCATAACTAGTAACATCTTAGAACTCCTATTTATAATTGAGTTCATGCCCACAGAACTGTGGTTAGGACCTGAACATGCCTTTTGCAGAGGGTATGATTCAATCCCTAACAATATGTAATAGGTGAACAGCAATTTTTAAGTGAATGAACGACAGAACCTGATTTAAATCTAAGTTCTTGCTTGCAATATCAAAGAAAGGTCTCATATATATGGTATTAAAATATGCTTAGACCATGGAGGTAGGTTTCCCATTAGTTTCTGGGGAAACCCAGTCAATGATGAAGAAGTTACATGATATCTGCTTTGCATGGTGTTTATAATATATCTATAACAATAATATCTTATGGGGTTTCAAGTGCATCCATTTAGTGCTTTTTACAGAGGAAACTAAGACTTAGATATGAACAAACAGAAGAACCAGGGTTCACATGAAAAAATAATGAAATGTTACCCTGCCATGCAGCATACAAAAAAATAAAATAATATAAGGGATATGCTTTAAAGAAAAAAACAACAATCAGGGTTAGAACCCAAGTCTTCTGTAGCATTAGCCATACCTTTACCCCACCATTATCAAGAAATGCTTTTACTAATTGTGTACTTACTAATTCTCCATTCTTGGCAGCTCTTTTCTATAAATAACATTTCCCCTCACTCCTTAAGAAAATCATGAGAGAAATTACAAAATTCACCAATCATAGCAAGGAACCAGCATTGATTCTAAATAGGAAAATAGAGAGCAAAATGTTTAACTGTAACTGATATGGTTAGGCATAAGCCAGAAAACATCGATTGTAGACTAAGCAACCACTCAATTCATGTAGCATCGGGTCACTGAACTTCTCCATGCCTGTTGCCTTACTCAAGAAATGAGGAAAGTCCCTAAGATTCTGTCCTATGCTTAGATTTGTCAAATCCATGAGTAAATATTTATTATTGATTTAGGGCCCTTCATCATAAATATATTTAATTAAGAACCCACAAGTGATATTTTATGACTATATTGCCCATCAATGTATTTAACTGTATGTCACTGAATAATTAAGAGTTTACTCTGATGCTCCAAACACAAAAATTGAGAGGGACTGTCAATACATCAGAGTTCATAGCAAAGTATATTTATGAGTGTGACCTAAAGTGAAGAAATGGTGCTTCAGGGAACTCAAATTTCTTAGCAAATCAACATTTTGTAGGTGTCGGACTCCTCAGAACATGAGTTACCGCTCTATTGCCTCTGGAAGTCTCTATGCTGCTCTTGCTCACCTTACCTGGGAACTGACCTTGGATTTACACCTGAGGCTGCTCTTAGTGGTCTTGGGTTCCATGCTTCTCTCTTCTGTCCATGAAATGCTTCAATGAAAGAAAAGGCTCAATTATCAAGTGGCTTCCCATGAAGTAAATCCAGATCTTCAAACCCAGGTCTCAGGGGAAATTCCTAAATAAACCCAATAACACACCCTCAGTTTTCACTGAGCATAGCAATTAGCAATGACTAAGTTTGTCAGTATATATGTAAATGCCAAACTATTTTCTTTAGCCTCATCTGCAGCACTTCTGGTTTTTGAGGGCCCTGAACACAAAGCCTGAGGTCCACCTGTAACACTTTACTCACCAGGTGTGAGATCTTGGACAAGCAAATATCTCTCCACATTTCACCTTCCCTGTCTGTAGCAGTTAAATTGGCAATCTCTAAGATTCCTGTCAGTTCATTCATTCTTTTACTCATTGACTCAAAAATTATTTACTGAATGTTTATTTTGTGTCATACACTGTTCTATGGATACAGCAGTGAACAAAAACAGAAGAAAAAAGAAAACATGCTCTCTTGGAACTTATGCTCTAGAAAGCTCTTTCTTTACCTTTAATGAAATAACAATTATGAGTGATCAGAATGCAAAATTTGCAATATTCCCTTTGATTGTGGATTACATTTCTTGATTTTTTTCTGGTTCTAAAAGTGATAGAGCTATTGATAGTATCCTGTATTAATGAAGACATGGGAAAGTGAAGGAGAAGTTTCTTACCCTCTTGGTGGGGTGTAAATCAGTGTAGTCATTTTGGAAGATAATTTTGGAAGTATCTATCACAATTTTAGTGCATAATACTTTGATCCAGCAATTCCCCTCTGTATTAGTCTGCTAGAGTGGATACAACAAATACCACATAATGAGTTGGCTTAAGTAGCAAGCATTGATCATCTCATGGTTTTGAAAGATAAAAGTACCAAATCAAGGATCTATGAGGCCACGGTTTCTCTGAGTCTATAGTGCTCTGGGGCTGGCTTGCCACAATCCTTAGGGTTTCTTGACTCGCATCTCTGCCTCCATCATATATCAATGCCCATATTCACCTCCTGCAGCCGTCTCTGATTTCTGGCCTATGTCTTCTGGCATCTTTTTATATGGCTTAAGGCCCACCCTGATTCAATTGAGCTATACCTAAATAGGACCCTAGAACATCCTACTCACAAATGAGTCGAGACCTCAACTGATAATACATCTTCATGGGTCCTATTTACAAGTGGGTTCACACCTAAGGAACATAAATCAAGATTAAGCATGTCTTTATTGGCCTATATGATCCAATCTACCACACACCCTTTGAGAAATGTATATCACTAAAAAGCAGTGTCTGTTGTGTTAGTTAAAAAAAAAATTAGGAATCCTCTAAATATACATAATAAGGATGCTGAATAAATAAGTTACAATATATCATACTATGAAACACACTGAAACTATTAAAAAGAATGATATAAGTACTGACATGGAAAAATATTCAAGGCATATTGTATTATTTTCATAAGGTGTCTCAGGACTTATATACACTAATCCCAGTTCTATTTTTAAAATTACATAAGAACATGTATCAATCCCTACTTCTGGTAATGACAGAGGAATGAACTGGTCATTTGAAATCTCCCATCAAAAAACAATTTAAAAACTGGATAAAATAATTTTTAAATATTTAAAGAGAGTGGGGCTTCCAAAAGTACATGGAAACTGCAAAGGAGTTTGTTCTCAAAAAACTACTTGGAAGTGTAAGAATGATAAGTTTGTGATTTTCTGGCCCAAGGGCACCTCCCAACATCTGTGGTAATGGCTACAGAAAACTTTGGAGGAAAACCACATTTTTACTACCTAAAGGTTGCCAGAGATAAAAGTTGAGGGATTGAAAAGCAGCTGTAAATTTAAAGCAGAAATGCTGACAGGGAGAGAACAGGAGAAAGAATAAAATCCAAATTCTGAATGTAAACTCTCCCCAAATCCCTGACAGCTAAACTATACAGACATGGAGGAGGTCCTAGGAGTCCAGAAAACAAGCACATAGATCAAACTCCACTTTGTAAAGGTAAAATTACATGAGACCAGTCCTATAAGTTTGCTGCTCTTTGCTGTTATTGTGGAGTCTTATGGGCTTAAAGTGTAAACAACAGAGTCTGAAGCCAAAAGAGTTGGAAATTAGGAAGGACTCCATAGAAATAAGGAAACCAATAAGAGAATGAACCAAATTTATTCCCAAAGATCTAGCTGACTAATGTAATGCAGACACAAAACAGGCCAGGCTAAAATGCAGTAGTTGGAAATCATATGAACTGAGCAACATATCAACTGTTGCATCTGTGGGTGATAGACTGCATTATATACCCCAGTGTGACAGTTAGGTTTATGTGTCAATTTGGCCAAGTAATAGTGCCCAGTTGTCTGGTCAAGCAAGCCCTGGCCTAATAGCTATTGCAAGGACATTTAATGGACTTAAATCGTCAGTTAAGTTTATTACATCTATGACTGATTACATCTACACTCAACTTAGGAGAATGTCTTCAGCAATGAGAGACATTCAATCTAATAAGTTGAAGGCTTTAAAAAGAGAAGTGATGACTTCAGCAGTCAGATGAGAGAATTTTGATCTTTATTTCAGCCAGCCAGCTTCTCCTAGGGAATTTATGGGAAACCTCCATTGGTATTGCCAGCTTGTAGCCTGCCCTACAGAATTTGGACTCATGTGTTTCAACAATAAGACACTTTTATAAAATCTCATATTCACAAATATTTCCTGTTGGGTATGTTTCCCCAGAGAACCCTGACTAATATACCCCATATTTTTGTTTCCTAGGCTGCTCAAGCAAATGCCATGAAATTGGTTGAGTTAAACAACAAGAATTTGTTTGCCCATGGTTTGGAGACTAAAAGAAAATACAAATCAAGGCATCATCAAGGTGATGCTTTCTCCCTGAACTCTGTGACATTCCGGAGCTGACTGTTGGTGATCCTTGATCCTTAGTTTTCCACATGGCCAGGCACATGGTGGCAACTGCTGGTCTCTTCCTTCTCTTCTGGGTTCAGTTATTTCTTCCCATGACTTTTTCTCCCTATGTCTGAATTTCATTCTCTTATAAAGGTCTCCAGTAAGAGGAGTAGGACCCATCCTGAATGAGATGGCCATACTTTAACTGAAGTAACCTCATCAAAAGTCTTATTTACAATGAGATCACACCCAAAGGAATAAATTAAATTTAAAAGCATATTTTTCTGCAGTACCTACAACTTCAAACAACCACATCCAGCAAGCACATGCCTTTAATCTTAATCCACATCCCTGTGGGTGTGACCCCATTGTAAATAAGACTTTTTGAAGATTTTTTTTAGTCAGGTTATGGATAACTGATTCAGGATGGGTCTAAATCCATAATATTGAAAGTCTTATAAAGAGAAGAAATTGGAAACCAGAGTCAAAGAAAGCCTGTTCTAGTTTGCTAGCTGCCAGAATGCAATATACCAGAGATGGGATGGCTTTTTAAAAGGGGGGATTTAATAAGTTGCTAGTTTATAGTTCTAAGGCTGAGAAAATGTCCCAATTAAAACAAGTCTATAGAAATGTCCAATCAAAGGCATCCAGAGGAAGATACCTTGGCTCAAGAAGGACAGTGAAGTTCACAATTTCTTTCTCAAGTGGAAGGGCACATGATGAACACAGTCAGAGTTTCTCTCTCAGCTGGAAGGGCACACAGCGAACATGGCATCATTTGCTAGCTTTCTCTCTGGCTTCTGGTTTCATGAACCTCCCTGGGAGGCATTTTCCTTCTTCATCTCCAAAGGTCGCTGGCTCATGGACTCTCTGCTTTGTGGTGCTGCTCTCTCTGAATCTCCTTCATTCTCCAAAATATTTCCACTTTTATAGGACTCCAGAAACTTATCAAGACCCACCCAAATGGGTGGAGAGATGTTGTTACCTAATCCAGTTTAACAACCACTCTTGACTAAATCATATCATCCAGGGAGATTATCTGATTACAGTTTAAAACATACAGTATTGAATAAGGATTATTCTACCTTTATGAAATGGGATTTTTTAAAATAAATTTGTAATTTATTCACAACAACCCTGTGCAGTAGGTGGTAGCATTATTCCTAATTTTTCAAATGAAAATATTGAAAGATTATGATTTGGCTAAAATTTCCTTCAGCATGTCATTTAAGTGTGATTCCAAGTCTTTTGACTGTGATCTCATGCTATTTCCACTTTATAGTCAGATGGTCATGTATCATTAATGCGATGGAGGAAGTTCTGATGCTTGGGAAGGAAGTTAGACTGTATGATTATAATGTTCTCTTCTGACATTGAGAACCTTTGATATTCTGAAGATTGAAATTGGACCTCAGTTGCTTGTTCACTTGTTTCTTTGAAGACTGCCCAACCTATTTCCTAGCTAATATATTTGTCTTTGAAGTTTGTTTCTTTCTTTGCCTAGTAATATCTAAGTATGAAATGGGATTTCAAATTACAAATGGTTTTGATTAAAACATGACTTTTCTAGGGGTCATACATCCTTTGAAACCAGCACAAAGCCACAGGAAAAAGCCAGAAGTCAACAAAACTGAATGATCCCAAGTGATGGGAGGCAAAGATACAAGCCAAGGAACCCCAAAGGATTACCAGAAGCCAGCAACAGAAAACTACAGAATACGGGAGAAAACAAGCCTTGACAATATGTTGATTTTGGACTTCTAGCCTCAAAACCATGAGAAAATAAATGTTTGATTTTAGGCCAGTCCATCATGTGTATTTGTGATAATAGTTCTGATAACCTAAGGCAGTGGGGGAAAGTTTGCAGTTTGATCCTATAAAAGTTGATTGAATATTAGAATTAAAAAAAATCCTCAGGAGAACATAACAGACTCCAGCATAACTACCAAGTATTAATAAAATGTTCTGTCTCCAAACAAAATATAGTGAACATACATAGAAACAGAAAAGTGTAAATTCAATCAATAGAATTCAACTCCACATGAGCCCAAATGTTGGACTTAAGCAGATAAAGACTATAAAGCAGAAATTACAACATACTGAAAGTTTTAAGGAAAATATAGTATCAATGAATAATAGGTTATCTCTACTTAGAAATGGAAATTTTCATAAATAAATTGTCTGAAGCTGAAAATTAAAAATAAGCAATAAAAGGTCAATATACAAGCTAAATAACAAATTAAAAGTGGCAGAAAAAATGGATAAATAGAAATTACACAAACCAAGACAAACAGAAAAACTATTGAAGAAAATGAACAAAACCCCCAGAGATCTGTGAGATAATATCAAGTAGTGCAATGCTTGTGGAATAAGAATTTCAGGAAGAGAAGGGAATGAGGCAGAAAAAAAAATACTTGAGTATAAAACGGCTGAAAATTTCCCACTCTTAGTGAAAAGTATGAAAGCTCAAAATTTTCTTTTTAACTTCGGTTTTTAGCTCCAAGAAGCTCAACTAATCCCATATAAGATAAACTCAAGAGAAACCATTCCTAGACACATCAGAGCCAAAAAGCTGAAAGCCAAAGATAAAGAAAAAAATTTGAAAACATCTATAAGATGTGGGATCTTATAGATCTTATAGATTTCCCATCTATGGATCTCCCACATAAAGGAGAAAAATAACAATATTAATAACTGAAAACCAAAACTTTTGAAGCCAAGAGACTTCAGAGTAATCAAGGGAAAAAAATGTCAATGCAGAATTCTATAGTCAGTAAAATAATTCTCCAAAAAAGAAAAGTCACAATAAAGACATTTCATATAAATAAAAACATGGAATTTGTTGCAAAAAGAGCTGTATGACAGTAAATACAGATATACACATTCTGCATAATGTGTATTCATCACCATGATCTGAAGAAAAATAATACCAGATAGCAACTAAGGCATATAGGAAAAAATGATGAATGCCAGGGATGAAAATATTGGGTAAATAAAAATTCCTATATATCTTTTAATTTTTAAAAAACATAAAACTACTTAGAGTAAAAATGAAAAAAAAAGATGTCATTTACATGAGAATCATGGAATTATACTGCCATAAAACTCCTATGTTTTATCTGAGGTAAATTAATATTAACTCTAAATATACAGGGATATGTTAAATATTGTAAATAGAGAAACAAAGAAAGAGATGAGACAAAGAAAACACAAAAAGCAAAATGTCAGAACTAAATAAATCACATTTATTTATTTCTGACATTAAAAATAAATGAATTGAAAAAAATTTCTGTGATTATTAAATAGACTTCAGCTTCTAGCCAAGAGACAGCAACAAATTAGATTTATTCTCCCACCTTAAAACATGGACAAAGTGTATAGACTAATGGTTTTTTTACTATGTGACTATGTGATCATGAAAACCTTGGTTCTGATGCTCCTTTTATCCAGGGTATGGACAGAGGAGTGAAAGCATATAGATAAATACATAATAAATAGTAGGAAGAATAAGAGGTAAAATAAATTGGGTAGATTGAAATACTAGCAGTCAATGTGAGGGATGGGTAAGGTAGGATGTATGAATTTTTTCTTTTTTCTTTTTATTTCCTTTTCTGGAGTGATGCAAATGTTCAAAAAGAGATCATGGTGATGAATACACACTATGTGATGATATAGTGAGCCACTAATTGTATGCCATGTATTGAATGTGTTTGTATGAAGATTTGTCAATAAAAAGATATTTTTTTAAATCTCTGGAAACTCTCCAAGTATTCTTGAAACTAAATAGTACACTTCTAATTAACCCATGGAGCAACAAAATTTCAAAGGAGATATAAAAAAGTATTCTTACCTGAATGAAAATGGGAATAGAGCATATTAAGATTTATGGGATGCACCCAAAGCATTGCTTAGAGAGAAATTTATATAGTAAATATCTATATAATAAAAGAAGAAAGATTTAAAAAAATTAGTACAGTTTCCACCTGAAAGACACTAGAAAAGGAAAACAAGATAAATATAAAGAAAATGGAAGAAATTAAATAATAAAACACAAAGAAAACTTAGTGAAATGGAAAACAAAAAAATAGAGAAAACCAATAAAACCAAAATCTGATTATTTGAGATATCAATGAAATTGATATATCTCTCCAGCCAGATGGATCAGGCAAAAAGTAAAATACAAATTACCAATATTAGGGCTGAGAGAAATAATATCAATTCATATTCTACAAATATTTAAAGGATAATAAGAAAAGGCCACATCTGAACAACAAAAGAGGTTCTCCCTAGGCAAAATGGCTGCCTTAGGTGTGGAATTTAGTTAGTCCTCTACAGCAGCTAGTAAATAGCCAAGAACTCTTATTTAGTAAACAAACAGTTATTTATTTGAGGGACATCCATGACCCTCAAATCACATACTAGTCTGGAACAGGTGGAAGGGCTGAGATCATAGTACAGAACTGTAAGGAAAGCCCTTATCCTGTCTCTGGAGTCAAGAGCCCCCTCCCCATGGGCCCAGCAGGCTCATCTGGAGACACTTTCCTGTGGGAAAAAGAAGACCTCTCTCTATTTAGGAGCAAGGGGAGGCAGCTCAACCAAGCTCTAATTGTGGTTTTAGTTAACAAATTTGGAGTGCTGAATATAAACACCACGCAGAGATAAACAAAGAGAAAGCAGGAAAGTAACCCTGGTACAG
Organism: Tamandua tetradactyla; assembly: GCF_023851605.1. Taxonomy (NCBI): domain Eukaryota; kingdom Metazoa; phylum Chordata; class Mammalia; order Pilosa; family Myrmecophagidae; genus Tamandua; species Tamandua tetradactyla. The sequence goes on along the minus strand of NC_135330.1, from coordinate 106,929,015 downwards.
AGAAGTGGTTGATGAAGGAAAAAAAATAGAGGCAGCTGAGCTCAGAATACTGGAAAAGGGCTGTGCTCTGAGATAAAGGGTACTTAGAGCTGGATACCAACTCTAGCTCTTGACTTGCAAACCTTGGGGGTTGGAGACTGGCTCTGAAGAAGGATTTTATTTTATTTTTTCATTCTCTCTATTTTTTCTTTCATCTTTTTTTTTTTCTGTTTTCTTTTCTTTCTTTTTAAGTACTCCAAGTAGCTCCTTAGAGAAAGCCTCGGGCATTTTCAATTGCCAAGGGGGACCCTGGCAAGGGCTGAGTTAAGATAGGTTTGAGAGACAAAGTAACAAGTCAAGCGCAGGAAATAATTCCCTAAAAGGCTTATCTTCCCCCAAGAAAAGTGGGTTGGGACCCAGCTCAAGTGGCTGCCCTCCTTAAGAGCATTCAGACCCCAGGTGCTGGGAACAAGAAATAGCTTGGGCTTGCATTCCACTTTAGCCTCTGTTGCAAACATTCCCCTGTCTGGCTGAGAAAAAAGTCTCCACACCTCTTTAAGCCAGTAGGGAATCTGTGGGCTGACAAGCACCACCTGTCAGGCAGGATAGGAAAAACACAAAGTTTAGTGGCGCCACAGGAAAATAAGATAAACTGCTGGGTCACATCCCTCAGAAAAACTTGATACTGATAACACCCTCCTCCTGAGACCTGGTCCTGCCTTGTCTGGAAAAATCTGATTGGGGTTAAGCATATCTGGGGAGACCCTCCTCAGGAAAAAGGATTCATATAGGCAGGGCAAGATCCAGAAAGGCAAAAGCTGAAAAATTTTTAACAGTTAAATAGAAATTATGCCAGAAGTCTGGAATAAATTGAACAGAATGCCAAAAAACAGATAGAGATCAAAACTAAACAGAATAAACTACTCATGGAAATCAGATGTCTGAACACTAGCAAGAAACTATAAGTCATACTAGGAAAAATGAAGATATGGTCCAGACAAAGAAACAAACTAAAACTCTAGAGAAGATACAGGTGTTGAAACAACAAATTGATGTTCAAACACATGCTAAATCAGTTCAAAAATCAAGGGTAGGCTACGGTGGCTCAGCAGGCAGAGTTCTTGCCTGCCATGCCGGAGACTCAGGTTCAATTCCCAGTGCCTGCCCATGCAAAATAAAAAAACATTGTGGTTAAGGGAAGATATGGCAAAAGAGATAAAGGATATACAGAAGATATTAGGCAACCATAAAGAAGAACTCAAAAGCTTGAAAAAACAAATAACAGAACCCTTGGTAAAGAAAGGCACAATAGAAGAGATGAAAAACACAATGGAGACATACAACAACAGATTTGAAGAGGTAGAAGAATTAGTGAGCTAAAGGACAGGATATCTGAAGTCCTCACACATAAGAAGAGATAGAGAGAAGTATGGAAAAATATAAGCAGAGTCTCAGGGAATGGAACGACAACATGAAATTTGTGCATATACTTGTTATGGATGTCTCAGGAGGAGAAGAGAAGGGAAATGGGAGAGAAAAAATAATGAAGGAAATTGCATTAGTCAGGTTCTCTGGAGAAACAAGAGATATCTGTAAATGTGAGATTTATAAAAGTGTCTCATGTAGCCATGGAGAAAAAAATCTGTAAGGCAGGATGTGAAGCTGGCAACTCCAATGAAGGGTCTTAATGAACCCCACAGAAAAGGCTCACTGGCTGAAGAAGAAGTGAAGATTCTCTCTTTTCCCTTAAACATCTTCAAAAGATTGGATCAAAAACAGTTGATGGGATTATCTTGGTTGCAAGCCCTTAGTTGATGGTAGATGTGATAAGCCACTGATGCAATTAACTGACTGATGATTTTATAACCAGTCCCCTGGTTTATCAACCAGCCACAAAATATACTTGCAGTAACAGACCAGTGCTTGCCTGACAAGACAATTGGTTACCATCACCTGGCCGAGTTGATACTGACACCAAACCATCACAGAAACCACCACTGAAAATTTCCCAACTGAAAGACATAAAATTGCAGATCCAAGAAACACAGCATATCCCAAACAGAATAAATATGAATGGGCCTACTCCAAGACTCTTACTAATCAGATTGTCAAATGTCAAAGACAACAAGTGAACTCTAAAAGCAGCAAGAGAAAAGGTATCCATCACATGCAAGGAAAGCTCAATTAGACTTATGTGCATATTTATCAACAGGAACCATGGAGGTGAGAAGGCAGTGGTATGATATATTTAAGATGCTGAAAGAGAAAAACTGTCAACCAAGAATTCTATGTCTGGCAAAACTGTACTTCAAAAATGAAGAATTTAAAATATTTTCAGACAAACAGAAAATGAGAGAGTTTGTGAGCAGTAGAACTGCTCTACAAGAAATAATGGGAGCACAACAGGCAGATAGGAAAATAAAGGAGAGCAGTTTGGAGAAGAGTGTAGAAATGAAGACTATCAGTAAGGGTAAAAAGAAGGAAAAAATGAGATATGATATATCAGAATAACAATGTGGTTTTGCCCTGTGGATGCAACAATGTGGATGAGCCCCGAGGACATTATGTTGAGTGAAATTAGACAGGAACAAAAAGAACAAACACTGTATGGTCTCAATAATATGAATAGCATTAGTGAGTGAACCTTGTGAATGCCAGTTGAGAGCACAAGATATCAAGAGATGAAAAGAGGATAGAGATTGGGCATTGGATGCAAAAGGAGAACCGAATGTTCAACAGGATTGATTGTAAAGATCCAGAAATGGATAGCACAATATTGTGCTATCCACTTCTGGATCTTTACAATCAATCCTGTTGAACATACTATCTGATGGTAGCAGATAGTATTGTAAGTACACTGAACAAAGATGAATGTGAGTATGGTTGAAATAGGAAATCTAGGGACATATATGATACTGGAAGTAAAGAGAGAAGATAAAGACTGGGACTGTCTAACATAACAAATCCTAGAGTGGACAATGATGGTGATTAAATGTACAAATATAATAATGCTTTTATATGAGGGAGAACAAATGAATACCAACAGTGCAAGGTGTTGAAAATGGGATGCTATACAGAAAAAATACAATCAATGCAAACCAGGGTCTATAGTTAACAACTTTGTAATTTGCTTCTATTAAATGTAATGAAGGCAATATGCCAAAGCTAAATATCAATAAAAGGGGTATGGAATTCTTGGTGTTACAATTGTTTCTCTTTTTTATTTTATTTTTATTTTTTTATTCTTTTTTCCCCTCTTCTTTCCTTATGGAAGAAATGGAAATGTACTCATGTAGATTGTGGTGCTGAATGCATAACTATGTGACTATACCAGGAACTATTGATTGTTTACTTTAGGATGGATTGTACGGTGTGTGAATAAAACTGCAAGTTGCGGATGGGGCACGCGTCCCTGGGACATGTCTCCTGGACACTCTCACCTCAGTCCTTTGGCCTCAACACACATCAAGGAATGCAGCACCTGCTGTATTTTGAAATTTATTGCTCTTTTGTATATATGCTATTTTTTACAAAAAAGAAAAAAAGTCAATTGTAATGAAAAAAAATTTCTTTCCTTTTGGCCTCCAATGTTCTGGAGCAGCTAGAAGGAAAAATCTGAGATGATGGTATGATAACCCATGACAAACTCTGGGATCTGTCCTGTAACTACTTGTTGAGGAGTGCTTTGAAAACTACTGCCTTCTTTCTTTGTTTTGTATATATATCAGATTATACAATAAAAAAGTTAAAAATAAATAAATAAATAAATAGAAAGATACAAGTGCTGGAGAAAAAGCAGAGAGAGAGATATACCTATTCACTGTCAGTAGGAAAGTTGAACGGTGCAGCCTCTCTGGAGGGCACTGTAGTGGTTCCATAGGAGTTTAAGTTTAGGGTTGCCATATGATCTTGCAACACCATTATTAGGTATATACTTGGAAGAGGGGACATGAATGGACATCTGCACACTGTGTTTATGGTGGCAGTATTCATGATTTGCAATGAATGGAGGTGGCCAAGAGTACATTAACTGACAATTGGAAGGGTGAACTGTGGTGTATACATACAATGAAATATTGAATGGTTACAAGAAGGAATGAAGTTGTGAGGCATGCAACTAGGTGAATAAACTTTGAGGACACTATAGTGAATGAAATAAGCCAGAAATGAAAAGGCAGATATTATAATGCCTCACTAAGATTGACTAACTGTAATGTAAAAACTCTGAGAATTGAATTCGAGAACATAAGTTGTCAGGGGAAGGCTTGCTGTAAAGGTTCCTAGATTGTAAGCTCTTACAGCAGTCACATCTATACCTGAGTTGTATCTGTTATTTCTAAATTTTCAGATGCTGGGCTCTTTGTGTATAATCTGGTCGTTCCCTGGAACTTCAGGTATCTGTGTGGCACCTGAGACTCACAGGTAGAGCTCTGCAGCCATGAAAGTCAGCATTACCCCATACAGCAACTGTTAAAAAGGTTTAGAAAGAGATCAGACTTCAATTAGAGATTTGAACGAAGCTAATCTGGTTAGGACTAAGATAAATCACACAATAAAGGGTAAAGGATGATATTGACTATATTTTAAAACTTCACCTTCAGTGTGAAACCAAAGGAAGAGGTGTTAACTTGGTGTAAAATTTATATTTTTGGTAGCACACTATCTAACTTGTATGGTCAGTTTATTTGAACACCATCATTGAACCTTGACTAGGGAGTGAGATCTTGTTGGTTTGTACAGGTTGATGTGATGCCCTGATACACCCTAAAGTAATCTGGGCAGGAGATAAAAAAGTATTTGCAAAGTCCCCTTGAGGGACTGGGAGAAAATGTGGCAATATTAAGCTTCCTCATCTGGGGAAGACCTGATATTCTCACAAGCATTGGGGACTACCAATTTAATGAGCCAAGCCTTCATTCTTAGGGCTTGCCCTTATGAAACTTATTCCTATGAAGGAGAAGCTAAGACTACTTATAATTATGCCTAAGAGTCACCCCAAAAGAACCTCTTTTATTGCCCAGATATGGCCTCTCTCTCTAAACCAACTCTGCAGGCAAACTCCCCCTTACATGGGCATGACTCTCAGGGATGTAAATTTCCCTAGCAATGCTGAAAGGTCATCTTATGATGACCCTGGCATCATAAAATTAACAAAGACTTCTTGACTAAAAGGAGGAAGAGAAATGAAACAAAATAAATGTTCAGTGGTTGATAGATTTCAAATAGAGTCAAGAAGTCATTCTGGAGGTTATTCTTATGCATTATATAAATATTTCTTTTCAGTTTTTGCTGTATTGGACTAACTAGAAGGAAATGCCTTAAACCACTGAACTGTAATCCAGTAGTCTTGACTCTTGAAGATGATTGTATAACTATATCACTTTTATGGTGTGACTGTGTGATTGTGAAAACATTGTGACTGACACTGCCTTTATTTAGTGTATGGACAGATGAGTAAAAAAATGAGGGCAATAAATAAATAAATAAAAGAGGGGGTAGGGGCATGGGAAGTTTTGGGTGTTCTTTTTTACTTTTATTTTTGTTTTTAGTCTTATTCTTATTGTTTTTGGAGCAATGAAAATGTTCAAAATCTATTGTGATAATGAATTCATAGCTATATGATGACACTGTGAACCACTGATTGAATACTTTGGGTGATTCTATAGTATGTGAATATAACAATAAAATTGCATTAAAAAAGAAAATATGAATAAATTTATGCCAATAAATTCAATAACTTACATAAAGTTGACACATTCCTTGAAAGACGTAAGCTACCGGTACATACTAAAGAGGAAATAAATAACATGATTAACCCTATTTATTAGGGAAAATTAATTTATAGCTAAAAACCTTCCCATGAAGGAAATTTCTGGCCCAGATGATTTCTCTCATATATTCCAACAAACAATTAGAGAAGATTATTATCATTCTATTCAATTTCTTCCAGGAACTCAAAGAGGACAGAACACTTCCAAAAACATTCTGTGAGACACGCATTATCCTCATTTCAAACCTGACAAATGCAGAGCAAGAAAAGAAAGCTGTGGACCACATCCCTATAAACATAGCCCACAAATTCTGATAATTTTTTAGCAAACTGAATCCTACACTATATGAAGAGCCTAATATATCATGATCAATTGTTTATTGAGAAATATAAGGTATATTTAACATATGAAAATCACTCAGTGAAGCACTCCATATTGACAGTCTGAAAAAAAGAAAAAATATATCATTACATCAACAGGTATAGAAAAGTGATTTGACAAAATCCAACATCCATTCCTGATTTTTTTAAAAACTTGCAGCAAACTAGGAATTTTTATCTTTTCATTCCTAGTTTGCTGCAAGTTAAGATGATAAAAAAATCTACAAAAAAACTTGCAGCTACATCATGCCAGTGGTAAATGACTGAATGTCCCCTAAGATTGGGAAAAGGCAATGACACTACTCTTACCCTTTCAACATTGATCTAAGAGAACCTAACCAATGCAATAAGGCAAGATAAATAAATCAAAGGCATCAGGATTAAAATGGATGAAATAAAACTAGTTTTATTTGCAAAAAACATGATCATCTATGTAGAAAATCCAGTTGAATGTGCAAAAAATCCACCATAACTAACAAAGGAGTATAGTATAGAAGTCATTTGCATTTGTATTTAGTAGCAACAAAAAATTAGAAATTGACATTTTAAAAAGTGTCATTTGCAATACATCAAAAAATAAGAAATACTTCAGGGTAAATTTGACAAAAGTTTTCTGGTACTTGTACACTAAAATAGATTTTTTAAATTGCTGAAAGAAATTAAAGACCTAAATAAATGAAGATATACCATGTCCATTTAAGAAAAGACATAGATATTGTTAAGATGTCAATTCTCTCTAAATGGATATACAATTCAACAATCCCATTCCAAATTTCAGCAGGATTTTTGTCTGAACTGACAACCTAACACTACAATAAATGTGGACAGGCAAAAGGCCTAGAATAGCCAAATTAGCTTTGAAGAAGAACAAAGTTGATCTCAAGACTTTTTATAAGGCACAGAAATCAAGATGGTGTCATATTAGGATAAAGCAAGACAAACAGATCAATGAAACACAAGAGTCTAGAAATAGACCCACATACATATAGTCAATTGATTTTCAACAAAGTTGCTAAAGTCATTCTGTGGGGAGGAAAATCTTTTTAACAAATGGTGCCTGAATGATTAAAAGGCTCTAATACAAAATAAAAAAAAAAAAGGATTTAGTATAGGATACAGTACAGCACGGTTCTGAAAGAGAAACAATGAAGCTAGGGAATTTATACTATCATAAATATTCAGTATATTTTTGACAAATGTACCAAGTCAATACAATAGGGTAAGAAAAAATTCTTTTAATAAATGGTGCTGGAAAAAAAAGAATATCTGTGCATAAAATTTGAGCTTCAATACTTATATAAATGTAAAAGGTAAAAATCTATAACCATAGAGATTTTAGGAAAAAAGTAAGAAAGTTCTTCTTAGACAGGACTTCAAAAATATTAATCATAAATTGGATTTCATCAAAATAAAAAAAGGCCTATGGCTCAAGAAAGACCACTAAGAAAATGAATAATCAAGTCATATACTTGAGAAAATATTCACAATACATATCTGACAGGTGGCATGTATTTAAATACATACAAATTAATAACAATAAAATACAATTCAATTTTAAAATTGATCAGAAGACCTAACCAATCATTTGTGAAAGAAGACATTCGAACTATCAGAAAGCACATGAAAAGGAGCTGAACATCATTAGCCATCTGAGAAATTGAAATTTAAACTATGATGTAATGAAATTTCACATCCACTAGAAAGGATAAAATATTTTAAATATATGACAACAACAAATGTGGGGGAGGATATAGAGTAGTTAGAACTCTCATACAGTGCTCGTGGGAATGTAAGGAATGCGACAAACAATTTGGAGAACTGCTTAACCGTTTCTCATGATATTAAATATGCATATCCCCTTATGACAGCAATTATATTTCTAGGCATATAACAAAAGAAATGCAAACATATGTTAACAAATAGATTTTAAAAGAACAGTCATAGCATCCATATTCACAATAGTCAAAAATTGGAAAAGTATACATTTCAATCAACTACAAAAGTAGGTAAGCAACCTGTAGTATATTCATAGAATGAAATACCACTCAAGAAGAAAAAAGTTTAAAACTACTGGCAATTGCAAAAATATGACCGAAGCTTGTAATGATTACTGTACTTGCAGAAAATGAATACAAAATTGTACTTGCAATAGAAAGGAAGCAAAACTTTGGCTCCAATGATCTTTGTCCATGTTACTATATCCATTAATGTGTTTCATTACATGGCAAAAAGGACTTTGAGTATGTAATTAAGGTTACTACTCAGTGGACCTTGAAATAGGGAGATCATTCTGGATTATGCTGGTGGGCCTAATTAACTACATGAGCCTTTAAAGGCAGAGACTAAAAAGGAAGCCATAAGAACTCAAAGCTTAAGAAAAACTAGACTGGCTTACAGATGGAGGGTCAGTGTGTAAATGTGAGAAAGAAAGAAATTCTGCCAGCAACCGCTGCTCAGAAGGGATCACTGAGCCCCTTATAAGAACTTTAAGCCAACCCTTTGATTTTGGCCTTATGAGACGCTGAGGGGAGAATCCAACCACATTTACTGGAAGATAATAAATGGATGTTGTTTTAAGTCACTGAGTTTAGGGTAATTTGTTATATAGCATGAAAAAATAATATACCATATGATCCCATTTATTGAGTTATTTGAACAGGGAATACTAATCTATGATAATAGAAGTCAAAAAGTAGTTGCCTCTGAAGGAAGAGAACTAAGAAAAATGGGCACAAGAGAAATTTCTGGGATAATAGAGATGCTCAATACATTGTTTTGGATGGTTATTACATCTTGTTTCAGTTTGCTAAAGCTACCAGAAGGCAACATACCAGAAACAGACTGGCTCTTATAAAGGGGATTTATTAAGTTACAAGTTAGAATTCTAAGGTCATGAAAATGTCCAAATTAAGACATCAACTAGGGGATACCATCACTCAAGATAGGCCAGTTACATCCAGAGTTCCTCTGTGACAAGGGAAGGCACATGGTGACATCTGCTGTCCTGTCCTGACTTCTGGTTTCAAATGGCTCTCTCAGCTTCTTGCCTCTCCTAGGACATTTCCTTCAGCATCTCCAAATGTCTGTGTCCTCTCCAAAATGTCTCTTTTAAGGGGCCCCAGTAAGTGGATTAAGACTCACCTTGAATAGTCAGGGTCACATCTCCATGCAAACAGCTTTATCAAAGTGTTCCACCCAACAATAGGTCTGTCCCCACAAGATTGTATTAAAAGAACATGGCTTAGGACAGCTAGAAGTAAAAACTCAAAATTGTGGAATTGTAACCCATATCAAACTCTGAAATCTGTTCTACAACTAATTGTTGCAATGTGCTTTGAAATTTACTGCTTTTTAGTATATGTTATTTCTCACAAAAAAGAAAAATATATATTTCTTCTAGCTTCCAGTGTTTTGGACCAGCTAGAAGGAAAAATCTGAAATAGTGGAATTGTAACCCATAACAAAATCTGAAATCTATTCTGTATCTACTTATTGAAGTGTACTTTGAAAATCATTGCTTTTTTTCTTTTCTTTGTACATATGTTATATTTAACAATAAAAAATGTTTTTTTAAAAAAAGAACATGGCTTTTTCTGGGGTATATAACAGTTTCAAACAAGCACACATGATTTCATAAAACTGTAAAAGTCAAACTTTGTATTGCCATAGAAATTGAAACCATGAGATACCACTTCATGCCCATAAGAATGGTTAAAATAAAAAATATTGACAATACCAAGTGTTGACAAGGATATGGATCAACTGGAATACATACATTGTTGATGGAAGTGTAAATTAGTGCAACCAATTTGGAGAAGTGCTTGGCAATTCTTATGAAGTTAAACATACATTCCTCCCCAATTCTAGCAATTCCACTCTTAGGAATTTATCTAGGGAAAATGGAGATAAATCCACAATACTGTTTGTACAACAATGATTATAACAGTTTTATTTATAACAGCCCCAAACTTAAAGCCCAAAGAGTCATTAATAGAAAAATGGATGAGCAAATTGTAGTATATCTATCTACACAATGGAATACAACTCAGTAGCAAAAATAAATGGAACCCACAGCAGCAAAGAAGGATCTTAAAAATGTCACACCAAATGAAATAATCTCTGCACAAAAGAATGCACTGCTGATGCCATTTATATGAAGTCCAAGAAAGGAAAACTTAGTTTACAGTGACATATTAGAAAGTAGTTGCCTCTGGGGCTAGAGGTGGGTAATTAAATGTAAAGAGGCACAGAGGAACTTTGGGGGTGATGGACATATTTTATATTGTTTTAGGGATCTGAAGACACAGGAGTAAATAATTATCAAAACTCATTAGACTGAATACTTAAGTCCTGTACAATATATTGTATGTAAATTATATTTTATGTAAGATATGGGCAAAATCTAAGCAAGTAGGAATGGAATTCATCTAGTTATCCACTTATTTTCATTGATCTGGTCAATTGTTGAGTGCCTACTATGTGCTGAGCCCTCAAGCTACAAGACCATTTTGGTTTGGCAGTCTTTGTCCTCTCATCTTGAAAGAAATCCTTCTTAAATGACAAATTTCATCATTTCAAACAGATATTTGTAGCATGAATGGTGGAAAATTACGTATTATAAATACACTATTAACATAAAACATTTCTCTTCCTAAAACTAGAATATAAAATGCAATGTAGTAATTGTCATAGGAAATGGAAAATGGTGTGGCTAAGGAGTGGTTTGATTTAGAATTTTGAGTCCACTCAAACTTTATGGGTTTGAAAAATTTGAATTAAACTGAAGGAAGATATTGGCGGCTATATTCCTTTTATCATTTATTTCTATTCTGGCAGCATTTGTCTGCTGCGGACCATTTATTCTCTGCTTCCATCTTTGCTGATGTCATCCAAGATCATTTAAATTTTATACTGTGGTGATTCTATAGATTTGAAGGTTTTATAGAGAATAGAGGGATTATTTAGAGATACATAGTTTAATAAAAATTCCATTTCATCTTCATGGAATATTTTGGTTGTTATAAACTTTAAAGCAATTTACGGTTCGCAAAAGAAGAAACACTTGACAAAAGGTAAGCCTTTCTAATAATAAAGAAAAAATAAATTCACGGATACCATGACTTTGCCTCTCAAATTATAAAATATATTTAAAAGTGCATTTTACCTAGGTTTGCTTGGGGTATGCCAAGGGTTTATAGTGCAAATGTTAACTGGCAGGGTCTTAGGAGACCCGTATGGCCATATGAGTCAAAAGCCTTAAAAATACAGGAAGCCCTTAACTGCACAGTGCCATGTTATCTGAAATTCCTTCCTATCAGAACCACGCAGAATGAGAATGTCTGTATTGCTCTAGATCCAACAATTCTACCAACAGAAATCCACTTTGAGATGACAAATAGGGAAGTATAAAAAGATTATAAGTATATTCATTGGGGCCTTATTTATAATAGAAGAAACTTGGAAATGATCAGCATGTCCAACAATAAGGAAATGATTAAATTATGGCAGTTTCACATAGTGGAACACTATGCTCCCATAAAAATCATGTTACCAAACAATAGCTAAAGACACTTGGAAATAATCATGGTATGATAGACAATAAAAAAGAAGGATTAAAAAAAGTTGAGTTTAGAGTGATCTTAATTTTATGTGCAACACAGCAGTCCAGTCTTGGGTACATATACATATGATATCAGTTTAAATTAGCAAAATAACAAGGGCTCTTTCTGAGTGATGAGTTTATGGGTAAAATCTGGAATTTTTCTTCAATGCTTCTCTAGCTCCCTAATCTTTGTTATGAAGCTGTAGTTTTTTATTATAGAAGTTGTATAATAAACATACAGTTCCCATATACCACCACCACCAGCCCACACGCAGAATTTCCCTATTCGTAATATTTTACATTAGTGTGGTATTTCTCTGACAATTTAAGAAACAATATTTGAATAATTATACTAGTAACTATTTGACATAGCTTACATTAAGTTTATTGATTGTGTGGTACAGTGCCATGTTCAAAATGTTCATTCTAGCAGCAAATATATATAATCAAAATTTCACCTTTTAACTATATTCAGATATATATATTTCAGTAGTGTTAATTACAATTATTACAACATTGTGCTGACATCACCATCATCCATTTCCTGTCATCCCAAACAGAAATTCTTTACCAATTAAGTATTAACTCTCCATTTTCTCCCCCACCCCAGCCCCTGGTAACCTGTATTCTAGTTTCTGACTCTATGAATTTGCTTCATCTAATATTTCTTATAAGTGGGATCATACGTTATACATGCTAGGTGTGCATGGCTGATTCCACTCACTCCTTTGTCTTCAGGGATCCCGCTGTTGTTGACTGTATCAGAACTTCATTCTTTTTACAGCTGAATTATATTCCATTGTGTTTATATACCACATTTGCTTATCCATTCACCAGTTGAGGGACACTTTGGTTATTTCTATCTTTTGGCAATTGTGAATAAAGCTACAAGAAACATTGCTGTGCAAATACCTGTTTGAATCCTGGTTTTCAGTTTGGGTAAGTGCATATATAGATGTGGGATTGCTGGACATATGGTGATTCTATACTTAACTTTCAAGGGAACTGCCAAATTATATTTCACGGTAGTTGCATCATTTTGCATTCCCACCAACAATGAACTAGTGTTCCTATTTCTCCACATCCTCTCAGTCACTTCTTATTTCCTGTGTTTTGTTCATAGTAACCATTCTAGTGGGTGAAAGATGATAACTCACTATGATTTGATTGCATTTCCCTATGGTTAATGATGGTGACAATCTTATGTTATTTTTGGCTAGTTTTATGTCTTACTCAGAGAAATGTCCATTCAAATCCATTGACCAATTGTAATTTGGTTATTTGACCTTGTGGTTAACTTGAAGGATTCTTTTATATATTTTGGATATTAAACCTTTATTAAATACATGGTTTCCAAATATTTTGAAGATGCAGAAATATTTTTAATTTTGATAAAGTCCAATTTGTCTATTTCTTCTCTGTTGCTTGTGTTTTTGGTATGAAGAATAAGAAAACATTGCCTAATACAGAGTTTTGAAGATTCTTTCCTATTTGTTTAGACATTTTATAGTTGTGGGTCTTATGTCTAGGTTTTTGATTCATTTTGAGTTTATTTTTGCATAGGTATCATTCTTTAGTATATTAATATCCAGTATCCCAACAACATTTATTGCAGAGACTATTCTTTCCCTATTGAGTGAACTTGGCACCCTGAAAATTGAAAAATCAATTGTTCATAGATGTGTTTATTTCTGAACTCTCAAGTTGCTTCCATTGGTCTGTATGTCTGCCCTTGTGTGACCATCATGCTGTTTCGGTTACAGTAGCTTTGCTATAAATTTTAAAATCAGGAAGTGTGAGCCCTCCAAATTCATTCTTCTTTCTCAAGATGGTTTTTGCTAGTTGGGGTTCCTTACTTCTCCATATAAATTTGATAATTTTTTCATTTCTGCAAATATGGCTGTTGGAATTTTAATTGGAATTGCATCAGATCTATACATTCTTTTAGGTAGACTTGACACCAGAACAATATTTAGGCTTTCATTTATTTAGGTTTTCTTTGATTTCTTTTAATAATATTTTGTAGTTTTCCATGTATACATCCCCTACATCCTTGGTTAAATTTATTTCTAGATATTTAGTTGCTATTGTAAGTGGAATTTTTTTTCTTGATTTCCTCCTCAGGTTGTTAATTACTAGTATATAAAAAACACTACTGATTTTTTGTGTGTGTTGATCTTGTATCCCACCACTTTGCTGAATTCATGTATTAGCTTTAGTAGCTTTGTTGTGGATTTTTCAGGATTTTCCATATATAATAGTAGGTCATCTGCAAATAGGGAATGGTTTACTTCTTCCTTTCCCATGAAAATGTCCTTTATGCATTTTTCTTGGCTAATTTATTTGCCTAGAAGTTCCAGTACAATGTTGAGTAACGGTGGTGACATGGGGCATTCTTGTCTTCTTCCAGATCTTGGAGAGAAAGATTTAAATCTTTCAGCATTGAGTAAGACATTATCCGTACGTTTTTTCATATATGCCCTTTATCATGTTGATGAAATGTCCTTCTAGTCCTAGTTTTTAAAGTGTTTTTATCAAGAAGCAGTACTGGATTTTGTCAAATGCCTTTTCTGTGTTAACTGCAATGGTCATGTTTTTTTCCCCCTTCATTCTGCAATGTAGTATGTTATAGTAATTGATTTTCCTATTTTTGATCACTATGGTTTACCTGGGTTAAATCCCACTTGACTGTGATGTATAATTACTTTTCTGTGGTATTGGATTCAGTTTGCTAGCATTTCATTGAGGATTTTTGCATTTATATTCACAAGGGACACTTGGTCTGTAACTCTCTTTCCTTGTGGTATTAGGGTAATATTAGCCTCATAGAATGAGTTAGGAGCTGTTCTCACTTCTTCAATTTTTTGAAGAGTTTGACCCAGATTGTTATTAATTCTTTCTGAAATGTTTGATAAAATTAACCAATGTAGCCATCTAATTCTGAGCTTCTCCTTTTTGGGAGGTTTTCTGATTACTGATTCAATCTTTTTACTTGAAACTGGCTGGCTGAGATCTTTTATTTCTTCTAGAGTCAGTGTGGGGAGTTTATTCCTAGTAAATTTTACATTTCATCTAGTTTGTCTAATTTGTTGGTGTATAGTCATTCATAGTGCCCTTTAAAATCTTTTTATATTTCTGTGGGGTTGGTAGTAATGTCCTTCCCTTTGTTTATGATTTTAGTTATTTATGCCCCTTCTTTTCTCTGTCAGTTGAGCTAAGGGTTTGTTTACTTTATTGATCGTCTCAAAGAGCCAGATTTTAATTTTGTTGACTTTTTCCCCTTTTTTCACTCTTGATTTCACTAATATCTGCTCTAATCTTTGTTATTTCCTTCCTTTCACTTACTTTGAGTTTAGTTTGCTCTTCTTTTTGTAGATCTTCCAGTTGTGAGGTTGGATCTCTGATTTGAGAGCTTTCTTCTTTGTTTTAGTGTAAACGTATGGAGCTATAAGTTTTTTCCCAGCACTTCTTTTGCTACATCTTATAACTATGTGTTGTGTTTTCATTTTCATTTGCCTCAAGCTATTTCCTAATTTTGTGACCCTTTGATTGTTTAATTTCCACATATTTGTGAATTTCCAAGTTCTCCCACTATTATTTCTAGCTTCATTCCATTCTGGTCAAAGAAGATACATTGCATGATTTCAATTTTTTATTTATTTTTTAGGCTTATTTTGTGACCTAACATAGGTTCTTTCCTGCAAGGTGATTCATCTGCACTAGAAAAGAATATATATTCTGCCACCATTGCATGAAATATTCTATATAAGTCTGTTATCTTGAGTAAGTTTATGACTCAACTTTTTTATTTCCCTATTGTTCTTCTGTCTACATGTTATATCCATACATTGGTATATATAAGTGTATATATTGGTATATTGAAGTCTCCTACTATTAATATAGAACCGTCTATTTCCCCCTTCATATTTGTCAACATTTGCTTCATATATTTTGGGACTTTATTGTCAGGTACATATATATTTGTAATTGAGCAGGATTGGTATTAATTCTTCCTGGAACATTTGGTAGAATTCTGAAGCTATTGGGTCTGGAGTTTTCATTGTTGAGAGGTTTTTGATGACATTCATTCTCTTTACTGTTAATTGGTTTGTTGAGTTGTTCAATTTCTCCTAGAGTCAGTGTAGGGTGTTTATATGTTTCTAGGAATTTGTCCATTTCATTGAACTTGTCTACATTTTCCACATACGGTTGTTGATAGTATCTTCTTTGATCCTTTTAATTCCTGTGGTCAGTAGTCACACATGCCTGTCATTTCTGATTTTAATTATTTTTATCTTTTCTCTTCTTTTCCCTTTGTCAGTCTAGCTAAAGTTTGTCAATTTTATTGATCATTTCAAAAAAGTAACTTTTGGGTGGTGCAAGGGTAGTTCAGAGGTAGAATTCTTGCCTCCCATGTGGGAGACCCCATTCAATTCCCAACCATGTACTTCCAAAAATAAATAAATAAATAAATTCAAGAAATTTCTTGAAATAAATACAAGAAATTGCTGCAATAATGGGATAGTCACATGGAAGAAGAATGAAATGTGACCCACACCATACAGCATACGAAAGAAAAAAAAGCAACTTTTGGTTTTGCTCATGTTATTGAAATGCTATTTCATTTATTTCGGCTCTAATCATCTTATCTCTTTCCTTAAGCTTGCTTTGGGTTCAGGTTGCTGGTTTTTTTCCTATGCCATTCAAATATGCAATTAGATCTTTAACTTGAGCTCTTTCTTCTGTTTAGTGTAAACATTTAGGGCTATAAATTTCCTTCTCAGCATTACCTTCTTTGCGTCCCACAAGTTTTGATAAGGTATGTTCTCATTTTCATTCATCTCAAGATATTTACTGATTTCCCTTGTGAGTTTTTTCTTTGGTCCATTGATTGTTTAAGAATGTCATTAAATCCATGTTTTGTGGATTTTCCAGTTCTTGGCCTGTTGTTGATTTTTAGCTTCATTCTATTGTGGTCAAAGATACTTTCTGTAATTTCAATCTTTCTAAATTTATTGCGACTTGTTTTGTGAACAAACATGGTTTCTGAAGACCAATCCATGTGCAGTTGAGAAGAATGTATATCCTGATGCTTTGGGATGCAATGTTTTAAAAATGTCTGTTAGGTTTAGTTACTCAAGTTCTGTTTCTTTATTGATCTCCTGTTTAGATGTCCTATCTATTGATGAAAGTTCAAAACTTTTGGTGTTTTGAGGTTTCGAACTATTTTTGTGAAGGTGTCTATTTCTCCTTTCAGTTGTATCAGTGTTTGCCTCATGTATTTTGGGCCACCCTCATTAGGTGTATAAATACTTCAGATCATTATTTCTTCTTTGCGGATTGCCCCTTTTATTAATATATAGCTTACTTCCTTGTTTCTTGTGCCAACTTTTGAATTAAAGTCTATTTTGTCAGATATTAGCTACCCTAGATCTCTTTTGGTTATTATTTTCATGAGTTATCTTTTCTCATCCTTACACTTGCAGCCTATTTGTGTCTTTGTGTCTAAGGTGAGTCTCTTATAAACAACATGTAGTTGGATCATGCTGTTTCAACCATCCTGCCAACGTGTCTTTTGATTGGGAAGTTTAGTCCATTAACATTCAGTGTTATTACTGCTAAGTAGTACTTACTTCAGCCATTTTGTCCTTTATTTATTTTATTTGTTTGATTGATTGATTGGTTGATTGATTGATTTACATGGGCAGGCACTAGGAAACAAACCTGGGTCTCCAGCATGGCAGGCAAGAACTCCGCCTGCTAAGCCACCGTGGCCCTCCCTGTCCTTTGTTTTCTATATATCATATCTGTTTTATCTCTCTTCCTTACTGTAGCCTCCTTTTCTGTATAGTTAATCTTTTGCCAGATATCTGATCCCTTTCTCATTTCCATTTCAGTTTATTTTTAAAATATTTTCTCTGTGGTTACTCTGGGGTATGTATAATACAACCTAAGTAAATAAGCTACTGATCTGAAAAGTACTAATTTAGCTTCAATAGCATACTATTCTCTACTCTCATATCCCTTAGTGTCCCCTTTTTATTTTGTTTTAGTCCCACACTACTTTTTTATATTTTGCGTGCCCATTACAAGGAAATATGACTGTTTCTTATTCAACTGTATTCTAACTCTTATAGGACTTAAAGAGTAGAGTTATATATTGAGAATACACTACTATTGGTTTTTGCATCTATCTGTTTAGTTCATTTTACTGAAGAATTTCACTTCACACTGTTCCAAGCCATTTTCTCCTGTCTTTTCCTTTTACCCTGAAGAACTCCCTTTATTAATTCTTGTAGGCGGATCTTTTGGTGATGAACCCTCAGCTTATGCTAATCTGTGTGCCTGATTGCTGCCCTGCACATGCAGTACAACTTTTAAGTTTGTTCTTTTATGTGCAATAGTTTCACCTCCAATAAAAAAGCTTCCTTTCATCTGTTCCTTCTTTGGGAATCCTGATCTAATTCTATATTTTTTTGGCAGAATTTCCTCCCCAGGACCTATGATCTGTTTAACTTCTTTCCCTTACTCATGCCCCCTTTACATTACACTTTTCTGTTCTGGACCCCTCACTTTTTGTTTTTTTTTTTCTGTGAAGCTTTTCTGCCTCCTTCTGGCTTCTGGGGAGTCAGCCAGATTGTGTCAATCCAAAAAGGTCTGTTAGGCATTTAGGTTGTCCAGCAAACAGATTGGATTGAGTGTGTGAGTGTGTGCACTTCTTGCCAATGGTTCTGCCATGGTCTCTCATTTCCCCCTCCCTGGGGGCCCGTCTGTATGCAGTGCTCCTTAATGGCATGCATCTCCCTTGGGTCTCTGCGGATTTGGGTCTCTGTGCCTGGACACGTGTGGGGTTCTAACTCGCTGCAGTGAGTGGCTCTCTAGTCTGCATCCACCCCAGGAGGGACCCAGGCTGTGCACCTCTGTGTGACTCCCAAACTGTGCCCCATGGAGTGAGGGGGAGGGGCTGGACTGGCCCGTCTGGGTCATAGATCTCCTGTCTTATTTACTATTCTTTTTCCTTTTTTAAAATTCAGCATTTTTGGAATCCTTTTCTGGTCTCTTCTGCATCCAGAGTTCCAAGCAAGTGAGATTTGTCATTTTATTAGTGGTTTCTGAGGGAAGACTTTTCCAGGGTATGTCTTACATCACCATTTGACGATGCCACCCTGTGTTCTAGTTTGCTGGCTGCCGGAATGCGATATAGCAGAAACAGAATGGCTTTTTTTGAAAGGGAGTTTATTAAGTTACAAAGTTCTAAGGCAGTGAAATTGTCCAAATTAAAGCAAATCTATAGAAATGTCCAATCAAAGGCATCCAGGGAAAGATACTTTGGTTCAAAAGATCTGTAACATTCAGGGTTTCTCTCTCTTAACTGGAAAGGCACGTGGTAAACATGGAGCTGTCTCCTAGCTTCTCTCCAGGCTTCTAGTTTCATGAATCAAACTCAGGGGCATTTTCCTTTATCTCCAAAGGTCTCTGGCTGTGTGGGCTCTCGTCGTTCTCATGGCTCTCAAGCTTTCTCCAAAATGTTTCCTCTTTTAAAGGATTCCAGTAAATTAATTAAGGCCCACCTGGAATCAGAGGAGTCATATCTGCCTTTAATCAAAGGTTAATACCCACAATTGGGCGAGTCACATCTCCACAGTTATAATCTAATCAAGTTCCCAACCTACAGTGCTGAATAGGGATTAAAAGAAACTGGCTGCCCCTACAAGACAGATCAGGATTAAGATGGCTTTTCTAGGGTGCATAATCCTTTCGAACCAGCACACCCTGTCATTAGATTTTGTACATTATCATCATGCTGTAGGCATGTCATCAAGTTTCCTTAAATATGTACACACATATACACACCTCCTTTTAAAAATACTGCCCCATTTGAAATTTATTGCTTTCTGTGTATATGTTATTTTTCACTATTAAAAAAAAAAGAAAGAACAGCTTAATAATGCCCTTAAACCTCTAAATCCAAACTTAATACGAAATTACTTACACGTTCATTGGTCTTCAAAAGTCTTTCCATTTTTGTAATATAATTCTTATAAGAAATGTATTCAACAGATATTTATTGCATGTCTGCTATGAATGAAGTATTGTTTCTGGGCCCGGGCATACAAGATAAAAGTTCCATGGAGTTTACGTTCCTGCAGACTTCTGGGGGGACAAAGAATCATGGTTTAGTTGTGTGTTCTGACATGTCCACATTCACCATAGTCAAACATTTGAAACAGCTATTTCAGGAGCCAAATTATGAATGCTAATTTACTCCAAATCTCTGCTGAAAAAAGTGATGCTTCTGTGTTCTGTGCAGATGTGAAGCCAGCAAGCTGCTGCCTGCCTCCGTGAGATTCTAGACATCTTTCAGCAGAATTGGAGTGCCGCATGGAAAAGTGCACGGGCACCCTCTGGGGCTGATGAGAGGATGACACCCTTCGCTATGTGCGGTTCTGTCATCTGTGACAGAATTAAAGCGGATAATTATGCTCTCTTCATAAGCAATCCAGTATGATCTAACAGAAGTTACTAATACACGTTAAAATGATTAGTCATCTAAAATTTCAAGAGCAGCATTTGTATGACAGAGAGCTAACTGAAATATGGTCCCATTCTGAATTACATTATCGCATTCATTTCTTTTCCTTAAACAACTGAGGCTAAAAAGTGGGAAATGCATTTCATCGTAGATGTGATTTGGATATAACATTTAAGAGCTTTTTTTTCTTGTACATGGGCAGGCACCGAGAAACAAACCCAAGTCTCCAGCATGGCAGGCAAGAAACCTGCCACTGAGTCACCGTCGCACCACCCAACATTTAAGAGCTTTAGAGCAAAGGATTTTATTGTTCATCTAACAAATCATAAGACATGGAGTCATGTATATTTACATGATTTTAGCTATGTAAAGCAGGGGTTAGCACAGTTTGTGTAAAGGTCCAAATAGCAAATAGTTTAGGCTTTTCCAGACTTCTGTCACAATTAGTCACTTCTGCTTTTATGTCAAGAAAGCAATCCTGGACAATATATAGACAAATGAGCATGACTGTGTCCCAGTAAAACTGTATTTACAAAAACAGGTGGTAGAGTAGACCGGGCCCATGGCCAAAGTTTGCCAACACCTCAGCAAAAAAGTTGGGGGCTTTGGAGTTGTAATTAGACTCTCCAGAAGAAAATATAGGTCATGCACAACTCTCCAGAAGAAAATACAGGTCAGACTCTGGCTGGCTGAAGACAGAATTGGTGGCTGCCTGTGTGCCATGAATGAAATACGACTGATCATGGAAATACTTCTAGACCTACATCATGGGATTTATACACGGGTTTGATATAGGTGAATAATAATCCTGGGACTAAGACTGGAAAAAGAGATAAATTCTTAATAGACTCTGCTGTAGGAACTTTCCTCTGAGTAGAGAAGAACTGGCCAGGTTAAGATCACTTTCAAAGTTCTAGAAGCTTCCAAAAAAATTCATTCATCTAGCCAGTCTTGATGTTGTCTGCACATGTTAGAAATCGAGAGTACAAAAATAAACAGAAAATAGTATCTAGGCACTCCTAGGCTTATAGTCTAGTGATAGAAAGAGTTGAAAAACATATAAAAGAATTTAATAAGTTCCACGGTAAAGGCAGGAATAAAGCATTTTGTGATGTGCGGAAAAGGAAGCTCTCAACTTTGCTTGAAGATTTCAAAGGTGACTTTGTGAAGAAGATGTCATTGATTTGGCTTTTAAAGGCTAAGGTGTTTGCAGACAGAAAAATGGCAGAGATAATTCTAGGCAGCGAGGAAATTTCATTTTACTTTCTTCATTCTCTTCTCACTCCTGTCATCTGGCTTCTGTCTCTGCAGTTTCACTGACACTTGACTCCTAAAGGACACCAATCTGGTAATTGTTTCTCAACTATTGTGCCTCACTGCTAACCACAATTTGCTCCTCCTCTCTCTTTTTCTTCTTCTTTTTTTTCTCTATCTTACACATTTCATTACTGAGGACAGAATATAGCAGGTAGACTGTTTAGGATTTTATTGTGTTAATCAAAGTAAGAAACGATGGGGCTAACCTAGGGCTTAGAGTACTAATGGAGGGGAGGAATGGGTTATGGAGGTACTAGGAGAATAGACTACAGTGAGCAGGGCCAGTAGGATGTAGAGCTGTGGGAGGTGGATAAGGCACAACCCCATTGGACTTGAACTGGGCTCTGTGTCTTAAAACCTTGACAAAGCAATTGGCTCCATTCTCAGAAATGCTTTCACCCATTAACCCATTATAAAACAGACCCAAGAATAAAACTTAGAAAACATTTTAAAACTTAAAAAAAAAATTTTAACATGCTTACACTGTTAAAAATGTCTGGAACTTCTTAATTTTAATAAAGTTAAATTTATTATATTTTCATTAAGCAGCATAATAGAAGAAGAGAAAAGACCAAAATTCAATATTGAACAGCACAATGTTCTCAAAAACCTCCACCTTCTATTTTCTTTTTCTGTCATTTTCTCTGGCTTTTCCTTTTTTACCTCTTATGATATATGGAAGAGAAGTTTGACAGTTAATATGTTAAAAAGGGCCCACATTTATTATAGCTATTGTTTGCATATAATCAGTGCTTGTTTTGTTTTTACTTGCATGTTTACAAAATTCCTTTTTCACCATATCTCCTTCCATCACAAGTCTTTCATTTGGGTTCAACTTTCTTTTTCCTAAGGAATATCCTTAGAAAGTTCTTTCAGCAAGGATCTATGATCAATTAATTTTCTCTGTTTGTGTTTCTCTGAAAACATCTTTTTTTTTTTGCATGGGCAGGCACCTGGAATCAAACCCAGGTCTCCAGCATGGCAGGCGAGAATTCTGCCACTGAGCCACTGTCACACCACCCTGAAAATCTATTTTACCTTCACTCTTGATTGAAAACAATAAAACCACAGCTATGCATATCGTAGTGAAACTGCATAATACCAAAGGCGACTACATCTGGAGATGTAATAACTTATGTAAAGACTTGGAAGTTGTCTTACAAATTGGAAGTCTTGGAGAAATCAGTTATTTAGGTAGATGAAAGATCTAACTGAAAAAGCAACATTGTTAAATTTTAGAAGAAAATAGAAAATAATATCATTATGACCATGGACCAGGGAAGTATTTCTTAAATAATATTTTTTTAGAAAGCACAATAAAAAAGTTAATAAACTTGAATAACTTTTAAAACTTTTTTATTGAGAAATCTTCACACGCATACTCAGTCCATTCACAGTATATAGTCAATGGCTCACAATACTGTCACATAGTTGTATATTCATCACCATGATCATTTTTAGAACATTTCCATCATTCCAGAAAAAGAAATAAAAAGATATAAGCAAAAACTCATGCATCCCAAATCCCTTACCCCTCCCTCTTACTGACAACTAGTATTTCAATCTACCCTATTTTTTACCCTTTATCCCCCTCTATTATTTATTTATTTTTACCCTTATTTTTTTTTTTTACTCATCTGTCCATACCCTGGATAAAAGGAACACCAGACACAAGATTTCACAATTGCACAGTCACATTGTAAAAGCTATATAGCTATATAATCATATTCAAGACTCAAGGCTACTGGAACACTGTTCATCAGTTTCAGGTACTTCCCTCCAGTCACTCCAATACACCATAAACTAAAAAAAGATATCAACATAATGCATAAGAATAACCTCCAGGACTGTATGTGTATGAAGATTTGTCAATAAAAATTTTTTTTAAAAGGACTTCACAGACACATGCACACACACACACACCACAAAGAATAATTTCCAGGATAACCTCTTGACTCCGTTTGAAATCTCTCATCCATGGAAATTTATTTTGTCTCATTTCTTTCTTCCCCTTTTTGGTCAAGAAGGCTTTCTCAGTTCCTCGATGCTGGGTCCTGGCTCATCCTGGGAGTTCTGTCTCACATTGCCAGGAAGATTTCTACCCCTGGGAGTCACGTCCCACATGGAGGGAGGACAGTGAGTTCACCTACCCAGCTGGCTTAAAGAGAGGCCACATCTGAGCAACAAAAGAGGTTCTCTAGGGGTGACTCTTACACATAATTTTAAGTGGGCTTAGCTTCTCTTTTGCAGGAACAAGTTTCATAGGGGCAAACCCCAAGATCAAGGTCTCAGCCTATTGATTTGGTTGTCCTCACTGCTTGCGAGAATATCAGGAATTCCCTAGATAAGGAATTTTAATATTTCCTCCTTTCTCCCCAATTTCCCAAGGGGACTTTGCAAATACTTTTTTCTCCTCTGCCCAAATTATTCTGGGATATTTCGGAGCATCACACTAACATGGACAAACTAACAAGATCTTTTACACTATTCAAGATTCCATGTACTTACGGTGTTTAATTAAACTGACCATACAAGTTAATTTAGTAATGCACTACCCAAAATGTAAATTTTGCATCAAATAAACATCTCTCCCTTTGATCTCACACAGAAGTTGAAGTTTTAAAATTTGAACGATATTACTCTTTACCCTGTATCTGATTTACTTTAGTCTTACCCAGATCAGCTTAATTCAAATCTCTAGTCAAAGTCTGATCACTTTTTCAACTTTTTTAGCAGAAGCTGTATACAGCTTCAGTGCTGTAAATTTTAGTCTCAGGTGTTACATAAATACCCAAAGTTTCAGGAAATGACCAGGTGATACACAAATAGCTCAGTATCTCGAAATTTATAAATAACAGTTAGAACTCCTGACTGTATGTGACTGCTGTAAGAGCTTACAATCTAGGACCCCTTACAATAGGCCCCAACCTGATAACCCATGCTCTTGACTTCAGTTCACTGAGTTTTTATGTTATATTTAGTCAATATGGGTGAGGCATGCTAATATCTCTCTTTTTTTTCTGACATTTCCTTCAGCATACTGTCCTTAAACTGCATTCATGACAGTTCCGGAGAAGATGGCGGCTTAGTAAGATGCGTGGGTCTTAGTTCCTCCTCCAGAAAAGCAACTAAAGAAACAGAAACAATACAAAACAGCTCCTGGAGTCAGGACAGAGACCAAAAAGACAGCGTACCCATTCTGGAACGGCTGAATGGGCAGGGAGAATCCTCTGCGGTGAGATACCCAAGGGGCGCACGTTTTCCCGGCCGGGCGGCTGGTGACTGGGGTCCCCTCCACGCATGTGGCTCCCCGGTCTGACTGGGAATGTTGGATAGCGGGGCCCTCCCGTCACGCTTGGCGTCTCGGGCCAGCTGGGCAATTTGGACCGGCACTCTCCCAAGCCGCGGCGGCCAGCGACCCCCACCTCCACGCGCGGTTTCCCAGGCCAACTGCCATGCAGACAGACGAGCGCCACGAGCGCCACCTACTGGGCAGGAAAAGAAAAACAGAGCCCAGAGATTCCACAGAAAAACCTTTCAACCAGCTGGGTCCCACACCCAGGGAAATCTGATCAAATGCCCAGACACCAGCAGAAAATAATGGATGACGCTCGGAAAATTGAAGATATGGCCCAGTCAAAGGAACAAACCAATAGTTCAAATGAGATACAGGAGCTGAGACAACTAATGCTGAATATACGAACAGAAATGGAAAAACTCTTCAAAAACCAAATCAATAAATTGAGGGAGGACATGAAGAAGACATGGGCTGAACAAAAAGAAGAAACAGAAAATCTGAAAAAACAAATCACAGAACTTATGGGAGTGAAGGACAAAGAAGAAAAAATGGAAAAAACAATGGATACCTACAATGGTAGATCTAAAGAGACAGAAGCTACAATTAGTGAACTGGAGGATGGAACATCTGAATTCCAAAAAGAAACAGAAACTATAGGGAAAAGAATGGAAAAACTTGAGCAGGGAATCAGGGAACTGAATGACAATATGAAGCGCACAAATATACGTGTTGTGGGTGTCCCAGAAGGAGAAGAGAAGCGAAAAGGAGGAGAAAAACTAATGGAAGAAATTATCACTGAAAATTTCCCAACTCTTATGAAAGACCTAAATATACAGATCCAAGAAGTGCAGTGCACCCCAAAGAGAATAGACCCAAATAGGCATTCTCCAAGACATTTACTAGTTAGAATGTCAGAGGTCAAAGAGAAAGAGAGGATCTTGAAAGCACCAAGAGAAAAACAATCTGTCACATACAAGGGAAACCCAATAAGACTATGTGTAGATTTCTCAGCAGAAACCATGGAAGCTAGAAGACAGTGGGATGATATATTTAAATTACTAAAAGAGAAAAACTGCCAACCAGACTCCTATATCCAGCAAAATTGTCCTTCAAAAATGAAGGAGAAATTAAAACATTTATAGACAAAAAGTCACTGAGAGAATTTGTGACCAAGAGACCAGCTCTGCAAGAAATACTAAAGGGAGCACTAGAGTCAGATATGAAAAGACAGAAGAGAGAGGTATGGAGTAAAGTGTAGAAAGAAGGAAAATCAGATATGATATATATAATACAAAAGCCAAAATGGTAGAGGAAAATATTATCCAAACAGTAATAACACTGAAAGTTAATGGACTGAATTTCCCAATCAAAAGACATAGAATGGCAGAATCGATTACGACCCAGCAATACCACTGCTAGGTATCTACTCAAAGGACTTAAGGGCAAAGACACAGATGGACATTTGCACACCAGTGTTTATAGCAGCATTATCTACAATTGCAAAGAGATGGAAACAGCCAAAATGTCCATCAACAGACGAGTGGCTAAACAAACTGTGGCGTATACCTACGATGGAATATTATGCAGCTTTAAGACAGACTAAACTTATGAAGCATGTAATAACATGGATGGACCTAGAGAACATTACGCTGAGTGAGTCTAGCCCAAAACTAAAGGACAAATACTGTATGGTCCCACTGATGTGAACCGACATTCGAGAATCAGCTTGGAATATATCATTGGTAACAGAGACCAGCAGGAGTTAGAAACAGGGTAAGATAATGGGTAATTGGAGCTGAAGGGATACAGACTGTGCAACAGGACTAGATACAAAAACTCAAAAATGGACAGCACAATAATACCTAAGTGTAATGTAACTAGGTTGGAACACTGAATGAAGCTGCACCTGAAATATGGTTTTTTGTTTGTTTGTTTGTGTGTTTGTATCTTTTGTTTTTGTTTTTTCTTTTTCCTTTATATATATATATATATATTTTATTAGTAAAAAAAAAAAACTGCATTCATGTAATTGCATGCCCCACAGCTTCATTCCTTCTTACAGCTGCTCAGTTGTCCATTGAATGTATACACCACAGTTCCCCCTTCCATTCCTCAGTTGACGTACCTTAGGGCATCTCCGTCCATTGTGAATCATGAACACTGCACCATAAACACCAGTGCGCAACTGTCCATTTGTGTCCCACTTCTCAGTTCCTCCAGATATATACCTAGCAACAGGGTTGCAGGATCATATGGCAACCCCACCACTAGCCTCCTGTGGAACTGCTGCACTGCTCTCCAGAGGGGCTGCACCTCTCAGCTTCCCTACCAACTTGAATATCTTAAAGTCTTAAAAACTTCTACATCATAAATGACACCATATATAAAGTGAAGAAGTAAGAAACAAAGTAGAATATTTGCGCAGTACATGTCCCAGGAATGTCCAAAGAACACATCTTTCTCCAGAACCTTGAGAAATAAATTTGTGAGACTAGCTCCATCAACCCTGAAGAGCTCTGTAGTCGCCCTTCTCTCTAGGCCAGATATTACTGTGGGAACTGTTGTCACTGAGCTGGAATCCTTAAACACAATGGGGATGATCATATCACAAGTTGGCAGAAACCAGATAGTGACAGTCAATCCCATAAACAAGGTGGACATGGCCCCCATAATGGACAGCAGACTCCAAGCAGCAGACAAAATAATCTGACTTGAAGAGACTTGTGGCGTGGGCTAGAAGATCATGGGATATCTAGAAATAAAATAAATGGGAAGTCTACTAAATTCTTGTTTAAGTTTTATAAGCAGAAGAATTCTAGGTCAAGTGAACAGAAGTCTAACTTGAATTATAAAACCAGAGAGTCACGACCCCTATATCAATTCCCAGACTTGAGACAGTTTACAGAACCAGAGTCCCTCAGATGAGGGGAGGGCTGAACATCCTTGGGGAGGATCCTTTTATGCTGTTAATCTTCCTCCATGCCTTCCCCAAGGACACCTATGGCCTTTTACCAGGGTGACTGTGCATGGGAAAAAGGAAATGATTGGATATTTTGGGGATTATAAGATACTTCCTGAAAGTGACACTAATTCCAGGAGACCTAAAACATCACCCTGGTCCACCAGTCAGAGAAGGGGCTTATGGAGCTCAGGTGAGTCTCACAGTGGTTCCAGTGGGTCCCCAGATGCATTCTTTGGTCATTTCCCCAGTTCCAGAATGCATAAATGGGATAGACATATGAGCAACTGGCAGAATCCCCACATTGGCTCTCTGACTTGTGGAGTGAGGGCTATTATGGTAGGAAAGGCCAAGTGGAAGCCAATAGAACTGCCTCTACCTAGCAAAATAGTAAGTCAGAAGTAATACCAGATTCCTTAAGGGATTGCAGAGATCAGTGCCACTCTTAAGAATTTGAAGGATGCAGGGGTAGTGATTCCCACTACATCTTCATTCAACTCTCCTACTTGGCCTGTGCACACAGGGAAGTGGCCCAAATGCCTATGGTCCCCACTCCGGCCACATTACCTTGTATTTCCCAGAGCAGAGTTATGGGCTCTTGGGGAGTTTCGTACAATCAGTTGACTGAAAAAGAGAAAACTCGTGCCTGGTTTACAGATGGTTCTGCACGATATGCAGGGACCACTCAGAAGTGGATAGCTGCAGCACTACTACTCCATTCTAGGATGTCCTTAAAGAACAGTGGTGAGAAGAAATCCTTCCAGTGGGCAGAACTTCAAGCAGTGCACCTGGTTGTTCATTTTGTTTGGAAGGAGACCTGGCCAGAGGTGCATTTGTATACAGACTCAAGGGCTGTTGCTAATGGTTTGACTGAATGGTCAAGGACTTGGAAGGAGCATGATTAGAAAAATGGTGACAAAGAGGTCTGGGGAAGAGGTATGTGGATAGACCTTTCTGAGTGGGCAAAGAACATGAAGATATTTGTGTTTCATGTGAATGCTCACCAGAGGGTAACTTCAGCAGTGGAAGGTTTTAATAATAAAATGAATAAGATGACCTGTCCTGTGGCTACAAGTCATCACGTTTCCTCAAACACTCCTGCCATTACCCAATGAGCTCATGAAAAAAGCTGTCATGGTGGTAGGGATGGAGGTTATGCATGGGATGAGCAATATGGATTTCTACTCACCATGGCCAACCTGGCTATGGCCACTGCTGAGTGCCCAATCTGCCAGCAATACAGGCCCATACTCAGTCCCCAATAAGGCACTATTCCTTGAGGTGATCAGCCTGATACCTGGTAGCAGATTGATTACATTGGAACACTTCAATCATGGAAGGGGCAGTGATTAGTTCCAACTGGAATAGACACATACTCTGGATATGAGTTTGCTTTCCCTGCATGTAAAGCTTCTGTAAAAACTACTCTGGATATGAGCTTGCTTTCCCTGCATGTAAAACTTCTGTGAGTCCATGGACTCACAGAATGCCTTATCTATCATCATGGTATTCCACACAGCATTGATTTTGATCAAGGAACCCACTTCACAGAAAATGAAGTGTGGGAATGGGCATATGTTGAATTCTCTGGTCATACCATGTTCCCCATCATCCAGAGGCAGCTGGGCTGATTGAACGGCAGAATGGCCTTTTGAAGGCCCAATTACAGTGCCTACCAAGTGAAATACCTTGAAGTGATGGGGCAATGTTCTCCAGGAGGCTGTGTATGCTCTGTATCAGCGTCCACTGTATGGTGTTGTCTCTCCCATAGCCAGGATTCATGGGTCCAGGAATTAAGGGGTGGAAATGGGAATGGCACCACTAAGGATCCACCTGGAAAATTCTTGCTTCCTGCCCCTGAAACCTTGAGTTCTGCTAGTCTACAGGTCTTAGTTTCAAAAGGAGGAGTGCTCTTACCAGAAAACACAACAATGACTCCATTGAACTGGAAGTTAAGCCTGCCACATTGCCACTTTGGGCTTCTTATGTCACTGAATCATCAGGAATGAATGGGGATTACTGTTCTGTCTGGGGTGATTGATCCTGACTATCAATGGGATATAGGACCGCAACTACACAATTGATGTAAAGACGTGCTTTCCTAGAATACAGGTGATCCCCTAGGGTGTTTCTTAGTAATACCATGCCCTGTAATTAAAGTCAATGGAAAACTGCAACAACCCAATACAAGCAGGACTGCCAGTGGCCCAGAAATTTCAGGAATGAAGGTTCAGGTCATCCCACCTGACAAAGAACGATGGCCAGCTGAAGTGCTTGCTGAGGGTAAAGGAAACCTGGAATGGATAGTGGAAGAAGGTAGTGATACATATGAACTATGACCATGTGGCCATTGCAGAAATGAGGACTATGATTGCATGAAAATTTCCTCCCTCTTTTTGTTATGAGTATGTTAAAATTTGTACTTAAGCAAATATCTTGTTTTCCTCTTATATGGCATAAGTTGTACTGTTTGTGTTATAGTATTTAAGCCTTAGGATATGAACTTTAAGAGTGAGTGTTACTTAAGAACTTGCACCCTATTCTGGAGAGATGTAGTGATTTCTGGTTGTGTGCAGGACAGTTGAATACTGTTAGGCAAAACACATCTGTTATTGTGTTCTATTTGGAAATTAATGTGTTTCAAGATGATGTGCACAGCTGCCATGTTGACAAGCAATGGAATGTGATGGTGGGGTTCTGGTGTCAACTTGGCCAAATGATTATGCCCCATTGTCTGGTCAGGCAAGCACTGGCTTGACCATTGCTGCAAGAATATTTTGTGATTGGTTGATAAACTGAAAGGCTGTTGCATTAACTCATCAGTCAGTTGATTGCATCTGCAGCTGATTACATTGGTGATCAACTAAGATATATCTGCCAGAAGGATATAATCCAATCAGTTGAAGGCTGTTAAGGAAGAAAACTCTTTCACTGCTTCTTCAGTCTGCAAGCCTCTCCTGTTGAGTTCCTCCAGATCCTTCATCAGAGCTGCCAGCTTTACAGCCTGCCTTGCTGATTTTGGATTCTTCAATTCCCATCATTGCATGAAACACCTTTATAAATCTTATATTTGCAGATATCTCTTATTGGTTCTGTTCCTCTAGAGAACCCTGACTAGCACATTATCCAAAAAGGATTAGTAAATAAAGAATTCCAACAAATTAATGAGAAAAGGGAATAACACAATACCAAGTAGGCAAATAACATGAATAAGCAATTTATAGAAGAAACATGAATAACCAATGTACCTGTGAAAAAAATGGTCAACTTCACTCGTAGCCAGAAAAATTAAAACCAAAACTTTAGGGTGTCACTTAAAACTCATTGTATTGGCAAAAAATATTTTAATCTGACAACACCAAACATCAGTGAGATGTGGAAGAAGAGCTCTTAGAAATCATTGGTTGGAGTGTAAACTGCTACAATCACTTCAGAAAACAATTTAATATTAAAGCTGAAGGTGCACATAACCTACAACCTGGCAGTTCCACCTACTTCAGGTATAGCACCTAAAGAATCTCCCCAACATGTTCGAAAAAATTGCAGATATTCAGTGCAGCACTTTTAGTAACTACAAAAAGAGGACTAACAACTTAAGTCAATGTGTGAATAATTAAAGTATAGTTTAGCATGGAAGAGATTGCCATGTAGCAGTTAGAATAAAGGGACTAGTTTATTTACACCTTAATATGGATGAGCCTTTAGAATATAAAGTTATCTGTTCAAAGCAAGTTTCAGAACAATGTAACTCAAGTTTCCTGGGAAACAGACTATGCAACTATGAGACAACATAGAGGAAGTTTATTGGAAGTGCTCAGAATCCACAATTTTAAGGGAGTGCAGGAAACAGACTGGCAGGGAGAGAAGTTCGGTTATGATGCAGCAGCAAGAGGTTCAGCTAATTCCATGGGGAGCTCTGGAGCTGGGATCTCCCCTCAGAATTGTCCTGAGTTGAAGTAAGAAGGTCAAGCATGTCTACTGGCTATCTTCCCTCTACCCAGCAGACAGCGGACACCTCCAGGAAGGAGGCATGACTTGGAGTAACACAGCTTCCTTTGGCCAAGTAGAATTCCCAGTGAGGGACAGAACTGTGAAGTATTGACAGCCAACACGCCCAACTGGGAGAATGCATGCCTTGTACTGAATGTGGTATCTGGTGGCCACACCACATTGTTCACTGCACAGACTAACTCAAATAGAACAATAGATATGTAAAGGTTATAAACAACCCCCAAAATGCATATTGTTCAATACATATAAATATGTACTAAAATTACAAACACATGTATGGGAATGACATTAATTTCTCCATAGTATGCACTGCTAAGAATGGAGAATGGAGGTAGGGGTGGAGTGACTGAGGCTTTAGCCATTTCCATAATTTTCATTTCTGAGAGAGTGAAAGAATATACCAAAATGTTAACATCTGTCCAATATAATAAATGAAGACATCAATGTCTGTTATTTTTGTACTTTTCTATATGTTTTATAAGATTTTATTGTTTAAAATTAAAGAAAACGTTAGAGAATATATTTCAGGCACATGAACTTAAGAGTCATTCTACTAGGCTTCAAGTGGTGATTGGAAGAGCAGAGACTGCCCTCCTGCAAAGGGAGCTATTTTAGTTTGTAAAAGCTGCCAGATTTCAATATACTAGAAATGGAATGACTTTTATATAGGAAATTTAATAAGTTAAAAATTTACAATTCTAAGCCTATAAAAATGTCCAAACTAGCACATCCAGGTAAAGATACCTTAATTCAAGAAAGGCCAGTGTATCTGGAACACCTATGTCAACTGGGAAGGCATGCTGGTCCCTTGTTGGTCCCTTGCTCTTGGGCTCCATTGCTTTTAGCCTCTCTTCCTATGGCGGTTCCTCACTTTGCTTCTCCAGGGCTGTCTTTCCTCTCTTGGCCTCCCTTGGCTTTCTCTAGGTTCTGGCTGGCTTAACAGCTCACAGCAACATCTGCTGGGCTCCAAGCATCTCCAAACATCTGTGTCTCTGTTCTCTAAGTTTTGGCATCTGTGTCAGCTCTGTTCTGAGGTTTCTGTTGGCTCTGTCATTTCTTCAAAATGTTTCCCCTTTAAAAGACTCTAGCAAACAAATCAAGACCCACCTGGAGTGGGTGGAGTCATATCTCTATCTAATCAAAAGGTCACACCCACAATTGGGTGTGTCGCATCTCCAGGGAGATAATCTAAAGAAAAGTTTTCAACATAGAGTATTGAATCAGAATTAAAAGAAATGGTTGCCCCGAAGATTGGATCAGGATTTAAACATGTCTTTTCTGGGGTACATAATACTTTCAAACCAGTACAGGGACTCAGGGTCATTAGTTGTGAAGTAAACTAGATTATCTTAACTCCACTTCCAATTTGAAAGTTCCTAAATCCTATGAGTGTTTTAATAAATCAGAGTTGCTGATTAAGGAAACTTTTAATTCTGTGCAGAAGTAGTTCTCCAACTTAGAAAGAATACAAGTTCAGTTCTTAAATTTTTATAATCAAGTATCAACTTTGCTCTTACTTGTATCTAAAGCATAGAGACCACTTTTTAATAAGCACTCAATGAATATTTAACAAATGTTTATTGATCTATAAATCCTCATCAATATTTGTCAATTGCCTATTAGGAACTAGGCACTAGAGATACAGTGGAAAACAAAACAAATAAAAAATCCTTGCCTTCATGGAGCTTACACAAGGATTGCAGGAAAAGGAAATAAATAGGGTAGTGTGTGTATATGTGTGCATGTAAGTGTGTGCATGTATATATGTGTGTATATATAATTAAATATTAGCAATTTTACATGGAATGGTCATGAGAGGCTTCACTGAGAAAGGACATTTAAGAATTAATAAAAGTCTAAGAACACCTCCACTGTAGATATGCACCGGACTTCTATTTTAAGCAAAGCTTCTGTCAAAACCTCAGGTAAATATTAGGTGAAAGAATAGATTCAACTGACAACCCCTGATTCCCTGATCAATCTTAACATCAATATAAATAAGACCACTAGAAATTATGTGTCTCCTGATTGAATGCAGTTGGAAATACACAACACAATCTATGAAGTATTCTGCCGAAATGAATGAATCTGTTTTTAAGCAAGCCTCACACTCAAGCCACTAGAGGTTTATGAGAAATACAGCAGATTGGTTAATGGGTTAAAATTAGGATGCAAAATCAGCACAACCTGGCATGTGGGAAATGCTACAGCACAAATGAACGAATGTCTTCAACAAATAAATGGCTAAAGGAGGGGAAGGGAGAACTTTTAGAGATTAGAAGATATTTAAGACTTATATGAACCAAATGCAATGTGTGAACCTTGTTTTGTGATTTCAACAAAAGAACTGTAAAATATTTATTTTTAAGGAAATCAGGAAAATTTGAACATGAACTGGATTAGGTGACATTATAGAATTAATATTAATTTGTCAGATATGATAATGGAATTGTAGATTTGCTTTTAAAAGTAAATTAGTAGATTTTCAACCTACTGAAATAACTGTAGTGAAGTAATATGTCAAAAAAAAGAGAAAACAGATAAAACATGATTGATTGGCAAAAGCTGACAGTTTCTCAAGTTGGATGTTGCATAAATGGGTTTCATTATATTAGTCTCTACTTTTGTGTGTTTGAGAATTTCCATAATAAAACAATTTTGAAAATCCAAAAAATACCAAGAGATAATGCATATAAAAGCAGTAGTCTAGGGCAGTGATTTTCAAGACCTTATCATTAATCTTTATTTAAGAAAAATTTCTTTTGAAAGTAGATTATGTGGATTTCAAATATGCATAAGGGATACTCTTAGAATTACTCTGTCTGAAATAGCAGTGGGGCCCACGCCTTTTCTTATGACTAGCCCCTGAAGGGGAAATACATATAAAAATTGAAATCAGTTGAATTAAGGAAATTATCTATTTCTTAGTCAATGTTCAGTGGTCTTTTTGGATTTGCTGGATACTTTCAAATACTAGGACTTGGAGTAGGACAATTCAAAGAATTAAAAGAATCAAGAATACCCTACACAAATCAACAATAATTGCACTACAATAAAATAACGAAATCTCATGTGTCTATAAAAACATTGGTTATTAATATACTATTTTAAAAAAATTAAAAATATATATATACTATTTACTTGGTCTCCCTTCAGCATTGTGTCACTATGTGAGTACATTTATCTACTGCCCTGACTGTGATGTCTTTTATATTTATAGAAAAATTTGAGGGTGTTCCAGTGAACACTCCTCTCATCACCTCTAGCATGATGTCTCTTTCTCAGCGACTCCTTTCTATACAATGGCACATAATCTGATGTGCTCAATATTCTACATTCAACAAAAAGTTCAAAGTTGGAGCAAAAACAACATTTTTATTAATTTTTATTAATTATTAATTAACAATTTACTGGCCTCCTTGATAGTATTAATAGTCCATGAATTGGGTGTTGCTTTACGTTTAATCACCTGAAAGGTACATACTCGAACTAATTTATAACCTCAGATACACATCAAAGACCTAAAAGAACTATGAGTTAATATGCTCTATCATAATTCTTTTGATATAAGTAAAAACAGACTAAAAATCGTCTACAACTTTCTTGGAAATTATAAAATTATTTATGTGCCACATTATAGTTTACACACAGGAAAATGTTTGCTTCCTTTTATTAGTAAATCTTACCTTGATTTTTACATGTCTGTAATGGTTTGATTCATGTGTCAACTTGGCCAGGCAATAGTGCCTTATTTTCTGGTCAAGTAAGCACTGGCCTATTTGTTGCTGTGAGGACATTTCATGGACTTAAATCATGAACATGTTGGCTGCATCCATGGCTGATGACATATGCAGTTGGCTAAGGGGAGTGTCTTCTGCAGTGAGTGACACTTAACCTAATCACCTGAAGGCTTTCTCTCTCTCTCTCTCTCTCTCTCTCTCTCTCTCTCTCTGCTTCAGCCAGGCAGGCTTTCCTGGGGAGTTCACTGAGGACCTTCATTGAAGCTGCCAGATCACAGCCTGCCATATAGGTTTTGGACTCTTCCATCCTCACGGTTGTGTGAGACATTTTAGTAAATTTCATATTTCCAGATACCTCCTATTGGTTCTGTTTCCGTGAGAACCCTAACTAATACAATGTCAGAGCTAAATTGCAGCACCATAATTAATTTAGGTTTTCTGGGACAGTTAACCCTACTTATCCCCATCCCTTTTTGCTTAACTTAATGTCTTCAATGCATATCTGCCTGTTGTGAACATCTTTTTTTTTTTTTATTTTTGTCTGTCCAATCCAAACACTCCCTCTTCTTCTGGTAGCAGCACCACCTTTTTATAGATAAATGCTCCTCTTCCTCTCCCTACTTTCAATTTCAACCTTGTATCTTAGGAAGGCATCCAATCTCTGCTTTCTCCCCATTAACTTCTACCCAGCAGCCATGGCTATGGTGTTTTCCCAGTGATCATATCTGGGCCAGAGTCCTTGCCTAGCAGTTTCTCAAACTGGCATCAAGGAACTAAGGAAAGCATGTACCTTCTTAACTCCATGAACTTGACTTGCAACACTCCATGAACTGAGGGGGACATGAAGTAAGTCTGCAGCAGAAACCAAATACTGCTGAGATAAGGGTCACAACTTTTAAAGTTTCATAAGGGAGGGTGAACTGACACTTCAAATCAGATCTCCACAGTTGAAATAAATACTAAGAGGCCACTGAGTTCTTCTATTTTACTGTTAGTGACCTCATGTTTTCATTAGGAGTATTACAAACATGAAGTTGCTTATTCTAATTATTGCATAACAGCAGAATACAATATTTGTTCCTTTATGTCTGGCTTATTTCACACAACATGATGTCTTCAGTGTTCATCCATGTTGTCACATGTATCAGAACTTCATTCTTTTTTCCAGATGAATAATACTCCATTATGTATATATACCACATTTCGTCTATCCATTCATCTGTTGATGGACACTTGGGTTGCTTTCACCTTGGCAATTGTGAATAATGCCACTTTGAATACTGGTGTGCAAATATCTGTTTGAGTCCCTGCTTACAATTTACCTGGGATAAAAGTGGAATTGCCAAGTTATATGATAATTCTTTACCCAACTTTATGAGAAACCACCAAAAGTTGTTCACAGCAGCTGCATGATTTTACATTTCCACTAACAATTATCAAGTGTTCCTATTTCTCTACAACCATCTAACCCTTGTTACTTTTTTTAATAGTACCCATACTTTGGATAAATTATCTTCTTTGGATAAATTTCTATTCAAGTCTGTTTTAGCTTGTAAAGTGACCAGAATGCAATATACCTGAAACAGAGTGGTTTTTAGAAAGGGGAACTTATTAAGTTGCAAGTTTACAGTTCTAAGGCTGTGAAAATGTCCAAATTAAGGCAAAGCTATATAAAGGTCCAAACTAAGATATCCAGGGTACCTTGGTTCAAGAAAGCTGATAAAGGGCAGGATTTCTTTCTCAGCTGGAAAGGCACATGGAGACATCTGCTAGTTTCCCTCCAGACTTCTTCAATGGCTTTCCTGTGGCTCTATCTGTTCTGCTGGCCCTGTTGGTTCTGACGACTCTAAAGCTTTTTCCAAAATGGTTCCCTCTTAAAAGATTCCAGTAAGCAATCCCACCTTGAATGGGTGGAGACACATCTCCATGGAAATCATCTAATCAATGGTTACCAACCACAATTTGGTGGGTCACATCTCTATGGAAACAGTAAAAAAGATCCCACCCAGCAATATTGAATCGGGGGTTAAAGAACTTGGCTTTTCTGAGGTACACAACAGATTCACACTGGCACAAAGTCCATTGCCCTTTTACTGACAATACTATTCTTTATTATTATTATTATTAAT
The DNA here is from genome assembly GCF_023851605.1 of Tamandua tetradactyla. Classification (NCBI taxonomy): domain Eukaryota; kingdom Metazoa; phylum Chordata; class Mammalia; order Pilosa; family Myrmecophagidae; genus Tamandua; species Tamandua tetradactyla. The sequence continues at coordinate 106,891,296 of NC_135330.1, read as the reverse complement.
ATTATTATCTTTTTCAGGGAGAAGCATGAATTTCTACAGCACCTGTAAACAAATCAGTGCAGGATACTATTATGAGAGTTCCCATACTTTTTTGGAATGTTAGAAAATTACAACTGCATTACAAAATAGTTTCTGAAGGCAAGTTTGTCTAAACCAAGGGAGAAATTTTGTGGCTAAAATATTCATAGCAGCAACTTTTAAACTATGATTTTCTTAAATAAAGTCATTTGATTTGGTCAAATTTCATTGCTACAGCAAAAAAGGCCACTAAGTAACACTTATTACTGATTAACTGATTGTCCTATTCTGCTTATACATCTCAAGTTCAAATGCAAGTATAAAATGTTTACCAGAAAATCTAGAGAGCACTTGGTTTTTTTCTGTAATCAGAGTAGGGAGCATAAAAAAGAGAATCATCTGTTACACCAGGTCTATTCTGTCGACTCTTCACACAAATTTTGTAAAGAGGTGCCAGCTTTATATAATAAGACAAAGAAGCTTATTGGTCATACACACACACAAATACTGTCTTTTTGTGGTTCGGCTGTAGGATTTCATTGTAAACTCTGGATATTAATCCCTTATCAGAGATGAAGTTTCCAAATAATTTCTCCCATTTTGTAGGTTGTCTTTTCATTTTAATGATAAATGCATTTGAGGCACATTAATCCCATTTATCTACTTTTTCTTTTGTTATTCATAGTATCAGTGTAAAGTACAAGAAATGATTTCCTAACACAAGGATATGAAGATACTTCCCTATGTTTTCTTCTTGGACTTTTAAAGTTTTGGTTCCTAGATTTAGGTTTTGGATCCGTTTTGATTTAATTTTTGCATACAGTATGAGGTAGGAGTCTACCTTCATTTTTTTGCAGATGGATATCCAGCTTCCCAGCACCATTTGTGAAAGAAACAATTCTTTCCCAGTGGAGTGGACTTGGCACCCTTTTTAAAAATCAATAGATGATAGATTGAGGAATTATTCCTGAATTCTCAACTGATTCCATTGGCTTATATGTTTGTCCTTGTGCAGGTACCATGGTTTTGATTACTGTATCCTGGTAAGTTTTAAAATCAGGAAGTATGAATCTTCCAACTTCATTCTTTTTTTTCAAAATGGTTTGGCCATTTGGGGCCCATTACACTTCCATACAAATTTGATGACTGGCTTACCATTTCTGCAAAGAAGGCTGTTGGATTGTGCTGAAACAGTAAATCACTTTCAGTAGAATTTACAAGTTAATGATATGTAGTTTTCTAAAATATGAACACTGAATGACTTTCCATTTATTTAGGTCTTCTTTGATTTCTTTCAGCAACATTTCATATTTTTCCTCATACAAGTCCTTTACATCCCTGGTTAAATTTATTCCTAGATATCTTACTCTTTTAGCTGCTACTATACATGGAATCTTTTTTTAATTTCCTCACCGGACTGCTAATTACTAGAGTATAGAAATACTACAGACTTTTGCATGTAAATCTTGTACTCTGACATTTTGCTGAATTCATTTGTTAGCTCTCGTAGCTTTGTTGGATATTTTTCAGTGTTTTCCATATACAGTACAGGATCATGCCATCTGTAAACTGGAAATGATTTGTTTCTTTTCTTTCCAGTTTGGTTGTCTTTTATTTCTTTTTTTTTGCCAATTGCTGTGGTTAGAACTTCCAGAACAATATTGACTGAAAGTGGTGGCAGTGGGCAGCCCGGTCTTGTTCATAATCTTAGGAGGAAAGCTTTCAGTCATTCACTGTTGGGTATGAGGCTATACATGCCCTTTATTATGGTGAGAAAATTTCTCTATATACAGTTTTCTAAGTATTTTTTATCAACAGAAAGTGTTGGATTCTGTAAAATGCCTTTTCTGCATCAATTGAGATGATCATGTTTGTCCCCCTCTTTGTTCTATTAATGTGGTGTATTATACTAACTCATTTTCTTTTGTTGAACTACCTATGCATACCTGGTGTTGTGGTTCAGAGCTATGCATTCCAGAAAAACATGTTATTAAACTTAATCCATTCCTGTGGTTGTGAACTATTGTATATAGGTCCTCTGGATGAGATTGTTTAAGTAAAGTATGGCCCAGCTGAATGAGGATAGGTCTAAATTCTATTACAAAGATAATTTTAAGGAAGGTCATACAGAGAGAGAAAGCCAGATGGAGCAGCCTGAGGCTGCATGTTAATGGAACTGGGAACCCAGAAAAGATGGAAGAGCCAGGAGTGGCCATTATGTGTCTTGCCATGTGTCAAAAAAACCCAAGGATCAGTGATCACAGTAGCCAGTCCAGAAGGCCATATTCTTCCAGGAGGAAGCAGAGCCTTAGTTACTCCTTGATTTTGAACTTCCTCTACCCTAAAATCATGAGCCAATAAATTCCTGTTGTTTAAACCAAACCATTACATGGTATTTGCTTTAGCATCACAGAAACCAAAGTTTTTGTTACCAAGAGAGGGTGGTGCTGCTATTGCAAATACCGAAAAAAAAAAATGTGGAAATGTCTCTGGAATTAGGTAATTGGGGAGGCTAGAAGAATATGAGACACTCGATAGAAAGTCTCAATTGCTTTAAAGGGACTATTGGTAGAAACATGGATGCTAAAGGTACTTCCAATGAGGTCTTAGAAGGAAATGAAGGCATTATTGGAAACTGAAGGAATGGCGATTCTTCTTTTAAAGTGGCAAAGGACTTGTCAAATCTGAATTCTGATGTATGGAAGGGAGAAATTGAAAGCAATGAACTTGAATATTTAGCTGAGGAGATTCCCAAGCTAATTGAGGAAGGTAGAACTTACAGTAAAATGAAAGAGCAAAGGGATAAACTGAGAAGCACAAAGAAACTAGAAATTGATTGGAAAATCCTAAGTCTATCCAGATAGTGTGCTCTGAGACCAGGACAAGAAACGTTTGATATCAGGGACCTCCCTGAGCTTCTGGAAAGTGAGTCCCCAGAAAATAGGGTTCCATGTGGGTTTAACTGAACATGGATCCAATCAGTCATTTCAGGAGAAGTCAGAATTGGAATGTAGGAAGATTCTATTGCCTGATGGATTGAAACTCTGTGAACTGCACACTAAACTAATAAGGATTTTGTGAAATTTGTGTGAGTAAAACCACTGCCAGCCTGAACTGAAAGGAACAGAGAACAGACAAATTGAAGGAAGAATGAATTTAAGGGCAGAGCCACAGCTTAGGTCTGCACTGCAGAGCTCTTCTTAGATCAAGACAGTAGGCCAGCACATATTGGTGGAAAGGGTAAGTACACCCTGTGTTTGGAGGTGATGGGACTCGTGCCCTGTGGTTCACGGAGTAGACTGCCCCTCAGTGCTCAGATATGTTGGCACCTGGACCCCAGGCTTTGTGGTCAGCCTTGCTGCCATCCAATGCTTGAAGAGGGTAAGCCTTCATTCCAATGTACAGGGAGAGGATGGCAACTGTGGAAGCACTGGGAAGGGAAGGGGCTCATGTTCTATAAGGCCCAAGGAGAAAATATCAATTCTTTGATAACACTCAGACCTGAAATCTGATGGAGTTTGCCATGTTGGGTTTCATAATTGTTTGGAACCCATGACCCCTGTTTTCCTTCCAATTTCTCCCTTCTGGAATAATTATGGTTTATCCTATGCCTGTCCCTCCATTGCATATTGAAAACAGTTAACTCACTCTCTAGGTTCCACAGGTTCATAGATAGAAGAAATTATATCCCAAGACAGACCACATCCACAACCAATTTTGATGAGACATTGTACGTAGCAATATTACTGAAATGATTTAAGGCTTTTAGGATGTTGTGATGGAATTAATGTATCTTGCATGTAGAAAGAACATGTCTTTTTGAGGTCCAACGGGTGGACTGTGATGGTATGGCGCTATGTACCCCCCAAAACATGTTCTTAAACTGAATTCATTCTTGTCAGTGTGAACCCTTATATATAGGGCTTTTTGATGAATTTACTTCAGTTAAAGTGTGGCCTGAATAAATCAGGATTGGTCTTAAGCTTATTACTTAAGTCCTTATAGGAAAGGTCACACCAAAAAAAAAGCCAGAGGAAGCAGCCAGAAGCTGAGGATCAAGGGAACCTGAGAGAGAAGAAAGAGCCCAGAGAGGCTGCCATGTACATTGCCATGTGACAGAAAAGCCAAGGACCAAGGATTTCCCATAGCCAACCCAGAGCACCACAATCTTCTTGAAGGAGGTATCACCTTGATGATGCCTTGATTTCTCCTAGCTTCAAAATCATGAGCCAATAAATCTGCATTGTTTAAGCCAACCCGTTGCATGGTATTTGCTTTAGCAACAAAAATTATAAAATATCTGCAATAAATCCCACTTGATCATTGTGTATAATTCTTTTAAAGAGCTGTTGGATTTGGTTTGTGAGTATTTTGTTGAGAATTTTGCAACTATATTCATAAGGGCTGTTTGTCTGAAATTTTATTTTCTTGTGGTATTTTTATCTGACTTTGATATTAGAGTGATGTTAGCTCCACTATATGAGTTAGGATGTGTGCCCTTCTCTTCAATTTTTCTTTTTTCTTTTTTTTTCTTTTTTTTTGCATGGGCAGGCACTGGGAATGAAATCCAAGTCTCTGGCATGGCAGGTGAGAACCGTGGCCCGCCCTCTTCTCTCCAATTTTTTGGAAGAAATTTTTGGTAGAGTTCACCTGTGAAGCCATCTGGCTCTGGGCTTTTCTTTACTGGAAACTTTTTGATTACTGATTCAATCTCCTTATTCGTTATTGGAATGTTAAAATCTATTCTTGAATCAGAGTAGATATCTCTTGGATTTCTAGGAATTCCCTGTTTCATCTAGCTTATTTAATTTTCTGTTCATAATATCCTCTTTTAATCCTTTTTATTTCTGTGAGATCGGTAGTAATATTCCTCCTTTCTTTTTTGATTTTGATTATTGGCATCCTCTCTCTCTCTTTCTTTGTCAGTCTAGGTAAAAGTTTGTTAATATTATTGATCATTTCAAAGAACCAACTTTAAGTTTAATTTATTTTCTCTATTGTTTTTTGTTTTCTGTTTTATTTATCTCTGCTATAATCATTATTTCCTTCCTTCTGCTTGCTTTGTGTTTAGTTTGTGCTTATTTTTCTAGATCCTACATTTGTATGTTAGGTCTCTTTCTTCTTCTTAATGTTGGCACTTAAAACTATAAATTATCCTCTCAGCACTGCCTTTGGTGCATCCCATTAGATATGTTATATTTTCTTTTTCATTTGCCTCAAGATATTTCCTAGTGATTTCCATTTGATTCATTGGTAGGTAATTTAAGAGTTTGTTGTTTCCACATATTTGTGAATTTTCCTGTTCTTGCACTGTTATTCTTTTCTAACTTCATTCCATTACGGTAAGAGAAAATAATTAAAATTGTACAATTTCAATATTCTGGATTTTTTTGAGATCTGTTTTGTGTCCTAACATATGCTGTATCCTAGAGAATGATCCATGTGCATTAGAGAAGAATGTGTAATCTGCTGATCTTGAGTGGAATGTTTTATATATGTCTGTGCTGGTTTGAAACTGTTATGTAGTCCCAGAAAAGCCATGTTCTTCTAATCCAATCTTGTCGGGATAGAACGGTTGTGGGTGGTACCTTTTGATTAAATTTGTTTTCATGAAGATGTGACCCAGCCAATTTAAGGTGTGTTTTAATCCTTCTACCAGATTTTTTTTGGGGGGAGGGGGCGGGCATGGGCAGTCTCCAGGAATCAAACCCAGGTCTCTGGCACAGCAGGAGAGAATTCTGCCACTAAGCCACCGGTGCACCACCCCTTTTACTGGATTTTATTCTTTCCGAGGAGAATAAAAGAAAACACAGAGAGAACTCAGAGCCGATAGAGAGAGCTCAGAGCCAATACAGAGAGCAGAGAGATGAAATAAAGTGAAGGACACAATCGTAGAGAGACACTCCAGAGATTCTGAGAGGAGACTCACAGAACACAGGAGCCCAGAGGTATGTCCCCACAGAAGTGAGTAAGGGACCACAGAAGCTCAGAAAGAAAGCCACTGGAATCAGAGGTTGAAAGCAAAGCAGCCTGGCAGTGAAGGACCAGTAGATGCCAGCCACTTACCTTCCCATCTGACAGGTGTGCCAGATGCTGGTAACTTTTTCTTCAGAGTCCAGGTATCATCTTGCTGATACCTTAAATTTGGTCATTTTCATGGCCCTAGAATTGTAAATTTATAACCTAATAAATCCCCTTTAAAAAGCCAATCCATTGATATTGTGAGCCGTTAATCGTACACCACGTATGGAATATTTGTATGTTAAGAATGTTCATGTTTGTCTCTCATAGCAGTTTTTGAGTTAAAGTTTATTTTATCTGATTTTGGTATAGCTACCCCAGCTCTCTTTTGCTTACTATTTATATGGCATTATTTTTCACATCTTTTGACTTTCACCCTACTAGGGTCTTTGAATTTAAGGTGAGTCTTTTGTAAATAGTATATAATTGGGTCATGATTTTTTATCCATTCTGTCAATATCTGCCTTTTGACAAGAGAGTTTAAGTCACTTAAATTTAAAATAACTATTGATAATATGAGAATTTCTTCTGCCATTTTGTTATTTGGTCTTTATAAATCTTAAACCTTTTATGTCCCTCAATTCTTTCATCAATGCCTATTTTCATATTCACTTGATTTTTTTGTAGTGTTTGCAGATTTCCTTCTGTATGTATTTTTCAGATATTTTCTTTGTGGTTACCATGGAGTTTAAGTTTAACATCTTAAACATATAACAATCATGTTTTCTTTTATTCCAGCTTAATTTCAATAGCATTCACAAACCCTGTTCCTATACCCCTCCATACACCCACCTTTTTGCTGTACTTGTTACAAATTATATATTAATATATTTTATGTTGCGAACCATAGACTTATCATTACTTTTATGCATCTACATTTTAGAACCTGTAAGAAGTAAAAAGTTGGGTTACATGTCAAAAATACAATACAATAATACTCATATTTATAATTACCCATATAGTTAACTGTACCAGAGGTCTTTATTTCTTTATGCTGCTTTGATGAACTGTTTAGTGTCCTTTCCTTTCGATATGAAAAATCAATTTAGAATTGTTTTTGAGCAGGTCTTGTGGTGACAGTTTCCCTCCACTTTGTTTGTCTGGGAATGTCTTAATCTCTCCCTTATTTTTAAAGGCAGTCTCACTAGATATAAAATTCTTTGCTGACAATTTTTTTTATTTCAGCACTAAGTATTTCATACCACTGTCTTCTCGCCTACATGGTTTTTTTTTTTTTTTTTTTTTTTAAAGGAAAGACAGAGAGAAGGAAGGAAGGATAGAAGGAAGGAAGAGAGGAAGAAAGGGAAACATCTTTTTTAAACATTTTCTTGTTTTATTGTATTTTGTTTCTCCGTTTTCGTTACATGGGCTGGGGCCGGGAATCGAACCGAGGTCCTCCGGCATAGCAGGCAAGCACTTTGCCCGCTGAGCCACCGCGGCCCGCCCGCCTACATGGTTTTTGATAATAACTTAATCCCAATAAGAACTTAATCTTATTGAGGCTCTTTGTACATAACACTTTGCTTTTCTCTTGCAGCTTTCAGAATCCCCTGCTGTCCTCATCCTTGTTCTTCCAAAATTTCATTACTTATATGTCTGGACATGATTCTCTTTGCGTTTATATTGTTTGGGTTTTGTTGGGCTTCTTAGATGTGTATCTTCATGTCTTTCATTAAATTTGGTGAGTTTTCTGCCTTTATTTCTTTGACTTTTTCTCTCTTTCTTCTCCTGCTGGTACTTCCTTGATGAATGTGCTGGTTTGAAACTCTTATGTACCCCCAGAAAAGCCATACTCTTTCAATCCTAATCCACACTTGTGGGGGCAGACCTACTGTTTAGGGTAGAACCTTTGACTACATTGTTTCCATGCAGATGTGGCACATGCAATTGTGTGTGTGACCTTTTGATTAGATGGAGATGTGACTCTGCCAATTCAAGGTGGGTCTTCATTAGCTTACTGAAGTCCTTAAAAGAGCCAACACAGAGCTCAGTTACAGACATTTGGAGATACAGATGAAAATGCCAGAAGAACCTACAGGATTTGTGAGAGCTGCTTGAAACAAAAAGCTGGGAGAAAAGCCCAGCAGACACTGCCATGTGCAGTGTCTCATCCCATGAGATGCTAAGCAAGCCAAAACCTAGAGTTTTGCCCCAGAAAAATAAAGTGATGGCCCACAGAAATTTAGAGAGGAAGCCATTGGAATCAGAGGCACAAAGCAATGAACCAGAAGCAAGGACCTCAGATGCCAGCCACAGGCCTTCCCAGCTAACAGTGAAATCCTGGATGTTGTTAGGCCTTTCTTCGGAGTCAAATTATCTTTTCCTGGATGCCTTAGTTTGGACATTTTTAAGACCTTAGAACTGTAAACTTGTAACTTATAAAAGTCACTCCATTTCTGGTATACTGCATTTTGGCAGCATTAGCAAACTAAAACAATGCATATATTGATATGCTTGATGGTATCCCAGAGTTTTCTTAGGCCCCGTTCACTTTTTTTTTCTTTTCTGCTCCTCAGCCTGAATTCTTTCAATTGCATTGTCTTTAAGCTACTTGTTTTTTCTTCTGCCATCTATAATTTGCTATTGAAACCCTCTAGGGAATTTTTTATTTTGGTTATTGTGATCTTCAATTCCAGTATTATCTGTTTGGCTCTTTTTTAAAATTTCTACTTTTTATTGATATTCTTGTATTGCTCATCCATTCTCTTACTAATATCCTTTTGTTCTTTCTCTGTGTTTTCCTTTATCTCTTTGAGCATCTTGGAGATCATCATTTTAAATTCTTTCTCTGGTATGTCCATAATCTAGTCCTATTAATTGATGATTTCTAAATTTTTATCTGATTCCTTTGGATGGACCATTACTTCTTGTTTCTTTGTGTGTCTTTTAGTCTTTTGTTGTACACTGTACAGTTTAATATTTTAGTGATTTAATGCTGGGATTTAGTCCATGAGCCAACTGTTCCTTCATTCTGTGTTCAATTAGTAATATGACAGAGAGTTCCTTGAGTGCCAGGTGTAAACAAAAACAAACAAGGCAATTCAGTAAAAAACACCTTTCACAGTCTTTACAAATTTTCTCTGCCCTGGATCATGATCTCTTTCAGGGGTTAGCTCTACTATCAATATAACTGAAAAGTGTGTGGTGCCTCTGTCCTATCTGAGCCTGAATCTTATTCTTGGTTTGCATTCATGGCCTTAGTAATTTCCCCATTTACAGAAATCTTTATGCCCCCTCTACACCCTGTGGAATAGACTTTCCCCTTCCTGGGAGCTCTGTTGTATGTCTGAGTATCTATAATCTTTTGTCCCAGGCTGCTTTGTCTGACTTGTTTCTTAAAAGGTTCAGCTGTCCACAATCTCCTACTGCTGCAGAGCACGTTCTGGGAGTACAAGCCAGAAGGAAGTGTCCTGGTTCAGTCTTTCATCTTGACATAGGGCTCATGAACTAAATCCCAGCATTAAATCACTAAAATATTAAACTGTACCGTGTACAACAAAAGACTAAAAGACACACAAAGAAACAAGAAGTAACGGTCCATCCAAAGGAATCAGATGTCAGCATGAAAATGACATAGGGAGAGTGATCTGCTCCCTCCTGAAGAGGGCCAGCAACCCACAATGGGAACACAGGCCCCACCCCATGCCAGGGAGAGGCCAGGGTGAGAAAAGATGCAACGAGGTTCTTCTACCAATTTTAAAGCTGTGTTATCTTGATTCATTACACACCCAGTAATTGCAACCACTTAATATTTTTACAGATTTTTGAGGAAGGTGGTTTTCCCAATTTTTGGTATTTGTGCTAAGATTCTGCGGAGAATGGTACCCAGCGCATCTTATGTTGCCATCTTGGGTGACCAGAAGTACAAATTTAGTTATAAATGAAGAGAGACTGAGAGCTGATATTATCTCATGGATGGGGCAAATGAGAGTGTAAGGAACCAGGAAAGTAAGATGCTCAGCCTGGAGTTATCAGGGAGAGAAGTTTGAATGAGATGGTCCACTACCTTTTCTATGAGATTTTAAAAAAATCTGTTTTCTTAATCTTAATGTTAATCTGTTACTTCTTGAATAAAATATTACAAAATTAGATATTTCTTTCCTAAGTTAAGGAATTTAAATTAATCTATTTGCAGATATTTTTCTTATGTTCCATTTAAAAAGAATAAATAAAAGAGCAAAAGCTTCTTATATCATTTTTCACTAATGTCTTTTTTAAAACATTTTTTTACTGTGAAATATAACAGATAAACAAAGAAAAGAAAGAAAAAGCAATAATTTTCAAAGTACACTTCAGCAAGTGGTTACAGAACAGATTTCAGTGTTTGATATGGGTTACCATTCCACTACCTCAGATTTTTCCTTCTAGTGGCTCCAAAACACTGGAGGCTAGAAAAAATACTAATATAGTGATTCAGCAGTCATACATATTTGTTAAATCCTGTCTTCTCTGTTATAGTTCCTCTTTCTCCTTTGATCCTTCTCCCAATCTATGGGTTATTTAGGAAATGCCTGTTCTGACTTTAACATGTTGAGAAGGGGTGTCAGTGCTGCACCTGACATGACAGCTGCTTGCAGTGCCTGGCTGGGGAACAGCCCCCAGCACCCAGAGGTGCAGTTGTCTGTGGTGGATGACCAGGAATGGCTCTGGGCTCCCCACAGGCACTGCCAGCTGTGCGGCTACTCTCTGTCTACTGTATCGTTCATCCCTGTGAGGTGTGCCATTTTTCTAATTAATCTTTTGAATTCTTCTTTATGCTCTTCTAGCATCTTCCTGATAGCCTTTATTTTTTATAAGTATCTTTAAGTAGTTGTTCTGGTGTTTTGATTTGGTCATTTGGCTGAGCCATTTCTGCTTGGATCTTCACATGCTTTGTGATTTTCTGTTGTTTGGGGTATTTGATGATCTTAATGAGGTCATTTTGCCAGTTGGTTTCCTTCTCTCCTCTAAAATGTACTTGGTTTTGCATTGAAGGCTCCCCTTTTGCAGTTGGTTTGTCAATAATTCCCTTCCAAACCAAGGCCCGGATTTAATGTAGGGGAACAATTCCACCTGAGGGTCTAGTAAGAGCTATGCAGGGGAGCGCAGGTAGTTGAGTGGCTGAATGTCCACCCACCATGGGCTCATTTCATGTTCTTGTAATAAAATAATGTTTTTAGAAAACCACATCTCCATAGTAGTAGGCCACAATGTCAGGAGGAGACACCTCAAGACATATTGGGAATGAGCTCAGACTGGTGCCCACAGAAGACGAGAAAATTTTTTAAAAAGTCAAAAATATATAAATATATAAACACATAGACAAATAAAAATTTTAAAATAATAATAATAAAATATAGAAAAATATATCTTAAAAAATAAATAACAACCTAGATAAGTGCCAGACTACATTTATCACTTCCTCCCTTACGTCTTTCCCTCAGGTTCACCCCTCCCCAACTGCAGCTGGGAAGATGATATGCTCAGCGGGAGGGCTGCTTCCAGTCTGTAGTGGCCAGATGGCTGGCCCCAGTGTACGGGACAGAGCAGCTGACCACAGTACCCAGGTGAGCTGATCTGAGGCACCCAGCAGATCTACCACTCACTGCATCTGATATGACAACCACTTGCAGTGCCTGGCTGGGTGACTTAGATTGTTGTGGTGGATGGCCAGGAATGACTCTGGACTCTCCACAGGCACCACTGGCTGTAGAGCCCCTCAGGGAGGTTCGCCCAGCCAGCAGCTGAGGCAGGCTGGAGCAGGGGATAGTCAGTTTCCGCAGATCCACACTCCCCCCCCCCACACTGCCATCCTGCCCCAGTGGGTCTCACGGCCCATCAGACGCACCCTATTCTGCTCATCCCAATTCCCCCACCTTCCTCCTTCCCAGCAAACACGGAAGATCCTATTTGATCACTCTGGGACCACAGTCCCGGTCATTCTCTCCCTGTTCTCTAGCTTGTCCTGCAGAGGGGAATGAACTTAGTCCACTCCACTCTGCCATCTTCCTGATGGTCATCCATTTTTCATCAATGATTTTTTAAAAAATAATTTTAAGATAATAAGTACTTCATGCTGAACTCTCAATCAAATGTTTGTCATGATAATGCTTGCCACATAATTTGAAGTCCCCATTCACCTGATAACATATAGCTGAATATGATTTATAGGATACACTATCATACTTTGTTCTATAAGTTTAAATAAATACTAAACAAATGTTAGTATTTTGGTTAAACTATTTCCCACTCAGTGAGTGCCTTTATTATTTTCAAAATACTTGCCTTTATTATTTTCAAAATACAACCTTTGACCGTCTGTTGTCCATACCCAAATAAGTATGGAGTAAGTGGATGGGCAGTGGGTGGTGGTGCTGGGTAAATGTGCTGACTGTTTGTCTCCTTGCTTTTGCCCCCTGATGGTTGGATGCTTAGCTAGAGTTCATCGGGCATTTAACATTCTTTCAGAGAAATCTCTCTATCTATAGAGGAAATGAATGTAAAGGAGGTGGAAAGACATTGTATTGGTTTGCTAAAGCTGCAGGAATACAATATACCATAGGTATATTGGTTTTTACAAAAGGCATTATTAAGCTACAAGTTACAATTCTAAGTCCATAGAAATGTCCAAATTGAGGTATCAACAATAGGATACCGTCACTGAAGATAGACTAATGGCATCCAGTTCCTTTGTCACATGGGAAGGCACATGGTGATGTCTGCTGGCCCTTCTCTTCTGGGTTGGTTTCAAAATGGCTCTTTCAACTTCTGTGGGTCCTTCTGGCTTCTTCTAGGGCATTTTCTTTCTCCAAGTATCTGTACTTTCTCCAAAATGTTTCCCTCTTAAAGGATTCCAGTAAGCAGATTAAAATCCACCTTGAATGGGCAAGGTCACATCTCACAACCTAATCAAAAGTTCCCACCCAATCATAGATCTGGTCCCACAAGAATGCATTGAAAAAACATAGCTTTTCATGGGGTACATAACAATTTCAAGCCAGCACAGACATCAAGGCAAATAGAGTTACCGAACAGAAGCAGGAATTCTCTGCCAGATATGCTCAAATGACCAATTCCTGAGACACTGGGATTTCAAAAACAGAAAAAGTTTATTTATTGCTATGTGCAAAGTACACATCAGATATCAGATAGCCTATTGGCCTAAAACTCTATCTCCCCTAGACTAAGAAGTTCAGAGTTTTTATGGATTCAAACAAGGGAAGGTGGAGTGGTTACTATTACAATAGCAAGTATAAACAAGGTTGGGACTAGGCTAGAATAACTGTCACAATATTAAGCATAAACAAAGGCTGGGTCGAGTTCAAGCAGGTTCACTAATTCCAGTATAGAAAGTTTAAAAAAAAAAGGGGGGGGGGGTCCAAATAATGATTCAGTAATCCTAATCATTTGTTAATTCTTAACTCTCATTACAGTAGATGGGGACATGGAAGAGCAAAGTAAGAAGCAGAAAGGTAAAAGAGAAGGGCTGTGGTTTTATAATGCAAAGCTTGAAAATGGAAAATGAAAACAAAATAAATGACCAAAAAATTTAAAGCTATGAAACTAAGTGTCACGGTCAGGTTCACGTGTCAACTTGGCCAAGTGGTGGTACCTGTTTGAGTGGTTCAGCAAGTGCTGGCCTGTCTTTTTGCTATAAGGACATTTCATAGAATTAAGTCATGATCACGTCAGCTACATCCACAGCTGATTCCATTTGTAATCAGCCAGGGGGAGTGTCTTCTTTAATGAGTTATGCTTAATCTAATCACTAGAAGCCTTTTAAGGAGGATTCAGAAGAGACAGACTCTCTTCCTGGTTTGGCCAGCAAGCTTCACCTGTGGAGTTCGTCCAGACTCCTCACCAGAATCGCCAGCTTCACAGCCTGCCCTATGGATTTTGGACTGTATGTTCCCATGGTTATGTGAGACACTTTTATAAATTTTGCATTTACGAATATTTCCTGTTGACTCTGTTTCTCTAGAGAATCCTAACTAATACAAATTGGTACTAGGAGTGGTTCTTAAGAAACAGAACCTTAAAAATGGGTTTTTATTAATGGCTTTCTACTCTGACTGGATGCAAAGGCACTAAGGACTCTGATTCCCACAACCAGAGTTGCCAATTCATGGAATGAGTTGGCAAAAGAGAGTCAAAATATCACCATTCAATTCTTCTAATGTTTTGCTTGTATGAAGCCAGGCTCTGGGGGATAATGTTTTTGACACCTTTACAGAGTTTTGTGGAAATAGGAAGTATAGAGATGTTGGCTGGTTGTTGTTAAATACACTGGATACATTAATGAGTGAAAAGGATGAGCTTAAGGCTTCATAGGAGAAGCTTAAGCACCATCTGACAGATGTAGATATTTCTGTGAGTGTCCTGAAGGACAATCTTATTTCCTGCAGCCATAGACTTGAGATCTCTTAAAATCAGACTCAAAATCTTATTTTAGAGTTGCAAATTTACAATGTAAATTGAAATGTCAATCTTGGATGGTGTCTGCCGTTGAAGTGAGGGTATTGATTGGACAGGAGTGGAACCCTGAAAAATGGGATGGCTACATTTGGATGGACAATGATGTCGGGTGTGAGGTAGAAACCCTAGGTCATGCTGAGTCTTCTCTAGATAACCCTGTAATAGTCTGTCCTGAGGACATAGCCACCCCACCTCCAGCCTGCCCTGAGGAGTTGGCCAACCGACCTCCACCTGAAGGGATTAGCCCTAGAGTGATTAATCCTGTTTCACCAGATGAAACTGCAAATGAAGGCCCTGAAGTAAATGGCTTGGAAGAGACTTTTAATTCTTTTCATGACCTACCAGCACCACCCCTCATTTCTTCCAGACCTATAACTAGACTAAAGTCCCAACAGGCCCCTAAAGGTGAGGTACATAGTATCACACATGAGGAGGTACATTATACTCCAAAAGAACCGTGTGAGTTTCCCAATTTATATAGAAATCAGGGGAATATGTGTGGCAATGGATTTTAAAGGTGTGGGATAATGGTGGGAGGAATATAAGGCTGGATCAGGCTGAATTTATTGATATGGGCCCACTAAGTAGAGATTCTGCATTCAATGTTATAGCTCGAGCAGTTAGAAAAGGTATTGAAATGCCAGAACTGCCCTGGTATAACATAAATGAGGGGATCCAGAGGGTTAGAGAGATTGGAATGTTAGAGTGGATTTATCATGCAAAGCCTGCTCTTATACCCCAGGAATGTCCGGAGGATGCACCTTTTACCAGAACAGTGAGAAATAAATTTGTGAGACTAGCGCCATCATCCCTGAAGAGCTCTGTAGTTGCACTTCTCTGTAGGTCAGATATTACTGTGGGAACTGCTGTCACTGAGCTGGAATCTTTAAACACAGTGGGGATGATGGGATCCCGAGTTGGCAGAAGCCAGGTGGCAGCACTTAATTGCCAAATACAGGGTGGATGTGGCTATTATAATAGATAGCAACTCAAAGCAGGATTCAAAATAATCTGACTCAGAGATTTGTGGTGTTGGCTAGTAAATCATGGGGTACCTAGAAATACAATAGATGGGCAGTCTACTAAATTCTTGCTTGAGCTGTATGAACAAAAGAGTTCTAGGTCAAGTGAACCGAAGTCTAACTTGAATTACAAAAACACAGAATCACGGCCCCTTAATCAATTTTCAGACTTGAGACAGTTTACAGACCCAGAGCCCCTTGAATAAAGGGGAGACCAGGTCACTTTGGGGGAGAACCCTGTTACACTGCCACAAATCTATACTGTTAATCTTCCTCCAAGCCTTCCCCAAGGAGACTGACGGCCTTTTACCAGGGTAACTGTGCATTGGGGAAAAGGAAATGATCAGATATTTTGGGAATTATTAAACACTGGTTCAGAAGTGACATTAATTCCAGGGAACCCAAAATGTCACTCTGGTCCACCAGTCAGAGTTGGGGCTTATAGAGGTCAGGCAATCGATGGAGTTTTAGCTCAGGTCCATTTCACAGTGGGTCCACTGGGGCCCTGGACCAATTCTGTAGTTATTTCCCCAGTTCCAGAATGCATAATTGGAATAGACATACTGAGCAACTGGCAGAATCCCCACATTGGCATTTTAACTCATGCAGTGAGGGCTATTATGGTGGGAAAAGCCAAGTGGAAGCCACTAGAAGTGCCCCTACCTAGCAAAATAGTAAATCAGAAGCTATACTGGATTGCTGGAGGGATTGCAGAGATTACTGCCACTCTTAAGGACTTGAAGGATGCAGGGTTGGTGATTCCCACCACATCCCCATTCAACTCTCCTATTTGGCCTGTGCAGAAAACAGATGGGTCTTGGAGGATGACAGTGGATTATCGTAAGCTCAACCAGGTGGTAACTTCAATTGCAGCTACTGTTCCAGATGTGGTATCATTGCAAATCAATACATCCCTTGTACCTGGTATGCAGCTATTGATCTGACAAATGCCTTTTTCTCAATAACTGTTAGTAAGGACCACCAGAAACAGTTTGCTTTCAGCTGGCAAGGTCAGCAATATACTTTCACTGTCCTACCTCAGGGTTATATCATTTCTCTAGCCCTATGTCATAATCTTGTTCACAGGGACCTTGATCATTTCTCCCATAAGACACCACACTGGTCCATTATATTGATGATATCGTGTTGATTGCACCTAGTGAGCAAGAAGTAGCAACTATTCTAGACTTACTGGTAAGGCATTTGTGTGTCCGGGGATGGGAGATAAATCCAACAAAAACACAGGGGCCTTCCACCTCAGTGAAATTTTTAGGTGTCCAGTGGTGTGGGGCATGTCACAATATCCCTTCTAAGGTGAAGGATAAGTTGCTGCATCTGGCCCCTCCTACAACCAAAAAAGAGGCACAATACCTAGTTGGTCTCTTTGGATTTTGGCAACAACATATTCCTCATTTGGGTGTGCTACTCTGGCCCATTTATCGAATGACCAGAAAAGCTGCTAATTTTGAGTGGGGACCTGAACAAGAGGAGGCACTGCAACAGGTCCAGGCTGCTGTACAAGCTGCTCTGCCACTTGGGCCATATGGTCCAGCAGATCCAATGGTGCTGGAAGTATCAGTGGCAAATAGAGATGCTGTCTGGAGCCTCTGTCAGGCCCCTATAGGAGAATCACAATGCAGACCCTTAGGATTTTGGAGCAAAGCCTTACCATCTGCTGCAGATAACTACTCTCCTTTTGAGAAACAGCTTTAGGCCTGCTACTGGGCCTTAGTGGAGACCAAAAGCTTAACCATGGGCCACCAAGTTACAATGAGACCTGAGTTGCCTATCATGAGCTGGGTGTTGTCTGACCCACCCAGCCATTAAGTTGGGTGTGTACAGCAGCATTCCATCATGAAATGGAAATGGTATATACGAGACAGTGCCAGAGTATGTCCTGAAGGCACAAGTAAGTTACATGAGAAAGTTGCCCAAATACCCATGGTCTCCACTCCTGCCACATTACCTTCTCTTTCCCAGACCAGAGCTATGACCTCTTGGGGAGTTCCTTATAGTGAATTGATTGAGGAAAGGAAAACTCGACCTGGTTTACAGATGGTTTAGCACGATATACAGGTACTATCCAAAAATGGACAGCTACAGCACTACAACCCCTTTCTGGGGTGTCCTTGAAGGTGCACCTGGTTGGTCATTTTCCTCGGAAGGAGAACTGGCCAGAGGTGCATTTGTATACTGACTCATACATAGGGCTGTTGCTAATGGTTTGGATGGATGGTCAGGGACTTGGAAAGAACATAATTGGAAAACTGGTGACAACGAAGTCTGGGGAAGAGGTATGTGGATAGACTTTTCTAAATGGGCTAAAAACATGAAGACATTTGTGTTTCATATGAATGTGCACCAGAGGGTGACTTTAACAGAGGAAGGTTTTAATAATGAAGTGGATAAGATGACCCGTTCTGTGGATACCAGTCCGCCTGTTTCCCCAGCAACTCCTGTCATTGCCCAATGGGCTCATGAACAAAGTGGTCATGGTGGTAGGGATGGAGGTTATGCATAGGCACAGCAACATGGACTTTCACCCACCTGGCTACAGCCACTGCTGAGTGCCCAATCTGCCAACAGCAAAGACCCACACTCAGCCCCAGATATGGCATCATTCCCTGAGGTGAACAGCTGGCTACATGGTGGCAGGGTGATTACACTTGACCATCTCTTCATGGAAGGGGCAGCGATTTGTTCTAACTGGAATAGACACATACTCTGGATCTGGGTTTGCTTTTCCTACACACAATGCTTTTGCCAAAAGTACCATCCATGGGCTTACAGGATGCCTTATCCATCGTCATGGTATTCCACACAGCATTGCTTCTGATCAGGGAACACATTTCACAGCAAATGAAGTGCGGGAATAGACACATGCTCATGGAATTCTCTGGTCTTACTATGTTCCCCATCACCCAGAAGCAGCTGGATTGATAGAATGGTGGAATGGCCTTCTGAAAACTCAATTATGGTGTCAGCTAGGTGGCAATACCTTGAAGGGCTGGGGTAACATTCTCCAGGAAGTTGTGTATGCTCTGAATCAGCATCCGCTGTATGGTGCTGTTTCTCCCATAGCTAGGATCCATGGGTCCAGGAACCAAGGGGTGGAAATGGGAGTGGCACCACTTACTATTACCCCTAGTGATCCACTAGAAAAATTTTTGCTTCCTGTCCCTGTGACCCTGAGCTCTGCTGGTCTACAGGTTTTAGTTCCCAAAGGGGGAGTGCTTCCACCAGGAGAACCAACAATGATTCCATTGAACTGGAATCTAAGACTGCCACCTGGTCACTTTGGGCTACTCATGCCCCTGGATTCACAAGCCAAGAAGGGGATTACATTACCGGCTAGGGTGATTGATCCTGGCTTATCAGGGAAATAGGACTGCAACCACACAATGGAGGTAAAGAAGAATTTTCCTGGAATATAGGGGATCCCTAGGGTGTCTTTTGATATTACCTTGCCCTATGATTAAAATCAATGAAAAACTGCAACAACCCAATCCTGGCAGGACTACCAATGACTCCAAAACTTCAGGAATGAAGGTTTGGGTCACCCCACCAGGCAAAGAACCATGGCCAGCTGAAGTGCTTGCTGAGGGTAAAGGGAACATGGAATGGGTAGTGGAAGAAGGTAGTGATAAATATGAACTACAACCACATGATCAGCTACAGAAATGAGGACAGTAATGCTGTTTTGTTCATGTTATACTATTTAAGCTGTAAGATATCATGTTTAAGAAGGAATATTAATTATCCAAGGACTTGCACCCTATTCTGGAGAGATTTAATGTGTTTCTGGTTATATGCAGGAGAGTTGAGTATTGTTAGGTGGAAAAAATGTGTCTTATTGTTTTCTATTTAGAAATTAGGTATGGTTTAAGGTGATGAGTATAGCTGCCAAGTTGACAAGGGACGGACTGTCATGGTCAGGTTCACATGTCAACTTGGCCAAGTGGTAATACCTGTGTGGCTCAGCAAGTGCTGGCCTGTCTTCTGCTATGAGGACATTTCATAGAATTAAGTCATGATTACATCGGCTACATCCACAGCTGATTCCATTTGTAATCAGTCAAGGGGAGTGTCTTTAATGAGTTATGCTTAATCTAATCACTGGAAGCCTTTTAAGGAGGATTCAGAAGAAACAGGCTCTCTTCCTGCTTTGGGTGGCAAGCCTCTCCTGTGGAGTTCATCCAGACCTTCCTTCGCAATCATCAGCTTCACAGCCTGCCCTATGGATTTTGGACTCCGCGTTCCCATGGTTACATGAGACACTTTTATAAATTTTGCATTTACGAATATTTCCTGTTGTTTCTGTTTCTCTAGAGAACCCTAACTAATACACTAAGAAATGAGAGAAACAAAATCTTAAATCTGAAAAGACAAAGAAACATGATTTATAATAAATAAAGAGCAAATTGACTCAAGAATATCCTGGAATCTCAGTGAGAGCACAAAAGGGAGAACTGGACCCAAGTGTTTCTCATTGTCGGTTTCCATCTTCCAAATAAAGATGAAAGCTGTAAATTTTGAAATGATTTTTAAAAATGCTCTTGAATGAGGAATCAAAGAGCTAGTCCAATTCATGTCGGGCCATATAAGGTAAGTCCTTTCATTTCATTAATGTGCTATGCAATGTTTGGTTGACTTTTGAGATTGTGAGACCATCAGAATTCCAGCTAAATTTGGGGTTTTCTCACCTTATAATTTTGGTACCAAAGCCTTACAAGAGCTTTTGTGAAGGAAAAATCAGTAATGTTAAAAAAGCAATCATTTGTAAGAAAAATTCCAAACAGAGTAGTAACTTAAAATGATGAAAGTGCCAAAGATATGAAAAATAAAGACAATTGTTACAAGGCATAATGGCTCTAAACGTTTGCTTTTATGTGACAGATGTTTTTAACCAAAGCTCAACGCTGGCACTTTGAGTACACTTATGATCTTAATTTGTATTCTATCCCCCTTTCATATCAATGTCTATTTACAACATCTGTGAAGGCTCTGTAACCTGAATTTGACAGGAGAAAGCGACCAGACTGCTTTTGGAGTATTTCCATTAAGTCCAAGTAACAGACTGTTAACAAAACTCTTAAATAGCTATTCTAATCATCGACAGGGATCTTACACAAATTAAATTAGACCCAAAGGGCCAGATTAACTTAAAAATGCCTTACAGGCATGTAACATAAATTTACCCTTCCCCCACCCCTTGGAGTAGAAATAATGTTGGTTGTTCAATATGAGTCAGATTCACAGTTAAAAAAAAAAAAAGTTAGCATGCATGCATAAGGACATGGAGACAGGGTTTCATTTTCTTTATCAGGAAACCACACTTGTGTGCATAGAAATTCAGTTAAGCCACAGCCAACATCTCCTGTATTTACATGTAAAACAGACGCTTTGAAAGAAAAGTAGGATTTTCACTGAAGTTACCTGGAAACAATAGCTCCTCTAATCAGCTCAACAAGGCCCTATTGCTAAAGAAAGGAGACATATATCAACTGGCATTAATATTAAAAATATGCCATCAATAGAGGTAAAAGCTGAACTAGAATTTCTGCAATTCAAACCCACCAATCAAGAAATCAGTTAGATTCGTGATTTAAAGTATGATTACAACCACAAATCAAGGAAAAACCATTTAAAAAAATCTTCTGTTCTCTACTCTAGCCAAATCCCTAGGAAGTTATACAAATATATTTCTTGAATTTTCACTCATCCTAGATCTCAGCCAGCAATTTCATCATCTATACATTTGGTATTGTCTCCAGTCCTCACATGTGCTTGATAACTTCCTTCCAGCTGCATGGAAGACATGCTTTCAGCCCAAATTCATAGCAGTAAATGAGAAAACCAATTCATAGTAAAGGCTAGACACCATTAGAATGACTACATTTCTGAGGGCTTGTTAGTGTGGGTAACAGATGTCTTTCAACTCCTACAAAACTTCCACAGCCATCTTAACTGCCAATTTCTATACCTAAGGGTATCCCCAAGATAAATCCTTTCATGAAACAGGAGATGTAGTCTTCTTCCTACACTCCAGATGCCAGATTAGGGTCAGGGAACGTGTGCATTGCTTGCAGAACATCATTTGTACCTTACACAACCAAAGTATTTTTCAGAAATGTACTCCCCCTCCACACATCTCAGGGGAATTCAACCCCATCAGTATCTCCACAGATAGAATTTGATTAGTTCAAGCCAATGGCAGTTCCCCAGCCACCATGATTAGGCCAAGGGTGGGCACATAATCTGAGATGAGATAAACAGAATAAAAAAGAAAGACTGTATTCCATGCTTAGATGTAAACAAGGAAGCACGCAGCACTGCTAATGGCAGCCATAGTGTGAGCATGAGGAAACCAGTCTTCGGACAAAACTTATGCCGCTGTATCTTAGGAATCCAGTTATATAGATAAATGTTCTCACTGCGTACGCCAGCTTGAGTTGGTCACTTTAATTCCTTGCAATTGGAAACACTCAACTGACTCAAGTGGTCTTAATGAGCAATTTATACTCCAATGTCTTCAATTTTTTCCTAGAATTCAACCACCAATCCATATGTATGGAAACACAAGAAACTCTAAAGAGTGCATGATATATTCAATATTGCTCACATCCTCAAGTGCTATCAAACTGTTGTTTAAAATGGTTATTTTTCCAAAAAAATCCTATCCTTATGCAACTAAATTTTTCCTAATGTTTGTCAAAAGTCCTGGCTAGAATAAGTCAGACTAAGTTCAAGCTAGAATCACTGATAAATGAATAAATGTACTTTTATATGAAGTTTGAGCTAAAAATGTTTTTTTGTTTATTTGTTTAGTTTAGTTTATCAAGCTTATCGCTCTCAATTTTAGGTGAAACCTAGTCTGGGGAAACCAGCTGACTAGAGATAGAACAGAGAACAAGGTTCCCAGCTCTTATCCGCGACCATCCTGCTATCCTACAGGTACAAGCTAAAACCAAATGCTCTTTCCTAATGGCATATAAGCATTATATGAGTGATACTGAGGGTTTGAAATAAAACTGTTAAGATTCTATGTTTAAGAAGGGTGGCATAACATATTTGTGATATTAGCTGTTATTACCATTTATTAGGTGGTACCTAGATGCAGTGAAAATCTAAAGAAGTACAAATCATGGGGAAAGGGTTTTAAGCTCCAAGTTTAGGTTAAGCATCAGTTGTCTGATTGGTTATAAGATTGCCCAATCATACCGAGGCTTCTTTTAAGTGTGCTCTAAAATACTTAGTTAATACTTCTGTTAAAAAAAATAATCTATAGATATAAGAATCTTAACTGATCTTCTCAGAATCCACACCAAGTTGGATGGGAACGAGAAAGGCTAGTCCTCTTTTCTCATAAGTCTTACTATGAGAAGCTACTGGTCCCTCCAGCAAGACCAAAACCAGCAAAGGCTCTGGGTGTTTAGTGATGTAGGACATGTCCAGATTATTTCTCTCCATCCATCCATCAACACTTTTAGAGGAGCATTTGAATTTCATGGTGTGTGAGGTGCTCCGTTGAATATAAGATAAAAGAAACTATAGCTTACTCATGAAAATTTACAAACCAGTTTGAAAAGATTTACACATATGAAAGAATTAGAAAACATTACTCAACAATGAGAGCTGGACTCTTTGAGAAGGAAGAGGGACTTATAATGAGCCTTATAGGATAAATAGAATTCCCACATATTATTTGTGGGAATCAATATTTATTTTAAAATATTGTGAAGTTTAATAGGATGAAATGTGTTGAGTTTCCTGCATTATGTAAAATATTATGTTTTAACATACAAGTTGGACATATTTCAGAAGCAAAGAATCTGAGATATGCTGATTGTTTTAAGCATATATGCAAATGTATCCATTGTTGATAATTTATGGATAATTAATGAATCCCAATTCATAACCAATTCATTTTTAACATTCCTCTTCATAATTTCCAATGTCAGTTAGAATGTTTTACTTGTTTCTGAGGCCTCCACATTTATGGGCTCTTAGGCTAACTTCCTAATACACCCTAGTGAACAGCAAAAAAAAAAAAGAAGAAAAACAGTATAATATAAAAATGAAGCAAAAAAAGAATGTTGACCTCTTGCTTTATACCTACACCATATGAAATATTTCACTATGAAAATTGCTGCAAAACAAATTTTGAAACATAATTTTTCATATATTCCTGGTCAAGAACACACACTGGCTTCTTTCCCCCTCCATCCTCAAGTCTAGTGTTTTCTGGCTGATTTCTAAAGCATTCTGTGACCACACACCACCAATTATTCAACTATTTCCCTTCATCACCTCTTGTTCTGTCTAAAACGTGTGCACTGTAGCCAGAACCTGCCAATTAATATTCCTCTGGTGTTCAGGAATATTCTTCCTTACAGGTTTTAGTTTATATTGTTCTGGTGCTTGAAATGCCCTCTCAACTCTTCTTGGTTCAAATTCTATTTATCCTATAAGGTTCATTATAAGTCCCTCTTCCTTCTCAAAGAGTCCAGCTCTCATCGTTGAGTAATGTTTTCTAATTCTTTCATATGTGTAAATCTTTTCAAACTGGTTTGTAAATTTTCATGAGTAAGCTATAGTTTCTTTTATCTTATATTCAACGGAGCACCTCACACACCATGAAATTCAAATGCTCCTCTAAAAATGTTGATGGATGGATGGAGAGAAATAATCTGGACGTGTCCTACATCACTAAACACCCAGAGCCTTTGCTGGTTTTGGTCTTGCTGGGGGGACCAGTAGCTTCTCATAGTAAGACTTATGAGAAAAGAGGACCAGCCTTTCTCGTTCCCATCCAACTTGGTGTGGATTCTGAGAAGATCAGTTAAGATTTCTCATATCTATAGGGTTACAGACAGAATCTCAAATTTCAAAGAGCATCTATGATAATGATAATCCCTTCTAGTTCCAAGTAGGATAGGATCTAAATTGTCTCAGCAAAGTTCTTGTTCTCAAAATCCACAGGCAGCCTTGAAAGTCTTTCTAAGATATGAAGTTATTTCTAATATCTAATCTAAATCTCTTTGGCTACAACTCAAGTCTGTTCCCTTTATCAAAACCCTAAGTAGAAACAGGGACCAGGACTTTCTTTGCTGAAAACCATGTCCACACCACATAACTGCTTTTTATTTTACCCACTAGTTTTCTTTACCAGTTAAGGATGTGGTGGTATGTTTTATATATGGTCTCCATTTTAAAATAAATGGCCATCTGCAGTAATGATTATAATGAGGCAAGCTCTTTAAATTTTCAAACGTACAGGAAGTACAGATAAAGTTCATCACATTTGCTTTAAATATTTTACTTAAGAATGTAAGATAGTATAGATACAGTTGGTGTTCCCTTTGTACCTTCCGCTGTTCTCCCTCTCAAGGAATAACCACTATCCTGAAGCTAAAAGCATATCCTTCCTTTATGTTTTAAATCATACATACTTTTGGGTTTTTTTCTCTCTTTTTAACTTTTTATTTTGAAATACTTCCAAATGCACAGGACAGTTACAAAAATAATGCTGACCTCTGATGGTTTAAAGCTATATGTACCCCAAAAAACATGTTCTTAAAGCTAATCCTTTCCTGTGAGTGTAAAGCCATTGTAAGTAGGATCTTTTAACAAAGTTACTTCAGGGGACCCACCTCATTCAGGGTGGGTCTTAACCCACTTACTGGAGCCCTTTATAAATGAGATGTATACAGACAGAGAGAGCAAGAAAGCCACAGAAGCAAAAGGCTGCAATCCATGAAACCCAGAAGGGAGAGACTAGCAGACGCTGGCATGTGCCTTGCAGTGTGGCAGAGGAAGCAAGAATCACTGGCAACAGGTCTTTGGAAAGAAATAATCAGCTTGATGATGTCTTGATTTGGACATTCTCATGTTCTCAACTGTAATCAAATAAATTCCCATTTCATGATATCTATTTTGAGCAGCTTCGGAAACTAAAACAAGATCCCATGTAGAGAACGCCAACATACCCCTATCTTCCCAAATACCCAGATCTACCAATTTTAACATTTTGTGACATTTACCATATTGATCTATCTATCATCTATCTACATATCTACTGTGTCAGTTTGAAACTGTTATGTACCCCAGAAAAGCCATGTTCTTTAGTCCTGATTCAAAATTGCTGGTGGGGGCTGGGGGATCTTTTTGATTAAGTTTTTTCCATGAAGATGTATCTCCACCCATTCAAAGTGGGTCTTAATAGCCCACTGAAGTCCTTTAAGATGGAACCATTTTGGAAAGACCAGATAGAGCTGACAGAGCCAACATAAGACCCAGATGTGTGGAGATGCAGAAAGAACATGCCCCCAGGGAAGCTCTCTGAAATCTAGGAGCCAGAGGACCAGCAGACATTAGCCACATGCCTTCCCAGCTGTGCCAGTCTGAATCTGTTATATACCCTAGAAAAGTCAACATTCAAAAAAAATATTGAAAAAAATTCAATATTGATGGGGAACTCTTTTTGATTGTTTCCATGGAGATATGACCCACCCAACCATGGGTGGTAACTTTTGGTTAGATGGTTTCCATGGAGGTGTGTCTCCACCCTTTCAAGGTGGGGTTGCTTACTGGAGCCCTTTAAGAGGGAACCATTTTAGAAAAAGCTACAGAGCCATGAGAGCTACCAGAATCGACAGAGCCGATAGAGCATATGGAGCCCTGGGAAAGCCACTGAAGAGAAAGCGAGCAGATTTCACCATGTGCCTTTCCAGCTGAGAGAGAAGCCCTGAACTGTCATTGATCTTGAACCAAGGTATCTTTACCTGGATGCCTTAGATTAGACATTTTTATAGCCTTGTTTAATTCAGACATTTTCATGGCCTTAGAACTATAAACTAGCAACTTAATAAATTTCCCTTTTTAAAAGCCATTCCAGTTCTGGTATATTGCATTCTGGCAGCTTTAGCAAACAAACTAGAACACCAGCTGAAGAGGTGTTCTGGACCCATTGGCGTTTCTTGAGTTAAGGTGTCTTTCTCTGGATACCTTCATGTGGACATTTTAATGACCTTAGGACTGTAAACTTGTAATAAATTTCCTTTATAAAAGCTATTCCATTTCTGGTATGTTACATTCCAGAAGCTTTAACAAACTTATACATCTACCTAACTACTTTTATCCATTTTCTGAACATTTGAGAGCAAGTTGTGTGTACTTCAAACTTCTTGAACACATAATACTTCCATGTACATTTCCTGAGAACAAGGATATTTACTTATGTAGCCACCTTAAGTGCAGTTATCAAGTTCAAGAAACTTGCTTCCAGTCTAAATCCCAATTTTTTCCAGTTGACAAATGGAGAGGTTGGCCTTAGAGAGGTATGCAGAGAGTTCTTTTAAATAACAGGGGGGAAGGCAGTGGTGCTGGTAGGTGGGTAGATGTAGTGATGGGAAGATATGAAAGTTTTCGTCTTAGGGCCTCAGTTTTTTTCCCCAGCCCAGCAGGAAGCAGAATCATCAAATGAGAATGAGATTGGGGAGGAGGTGTGGAGGATTGAAGGAAGAAGAGAAGATATGGAGTAGTTATCTAAGAGGACAAAAGTGTGACTAGACGTGGGAGATATAGAAGGATGACTGATCATCGTCCAGGGTCCTCTAGGAGTATAAAGGAAATCAAGCAGTGCAGCTCTGTTTCCGCTCCAGCCAGTCATGTTCCACTATATGGATGCAGACAAGGGCCAGGTGAAGAGAATTAGATAAGTGGAGCTGGCATTTATAACAGAGAGAGAGAGAGGGTAAGAAATCTGCGGCATATACAAGGAAATCATTTTAATGGAATTTAAATTGGATAGGATGGGGCAATGGGATTTGGGTTCTAGAGGGAGTAAAATGGAAAATAGGGTATTTGGTAAGAGAAGGGGAAATTTGAAATTGAGTGCCTAGAAGTGTTTTAGTTGATAATGGCAAAGTGTATGTCATGACAATGGAAGTGAGCAGCTGAGATTACAGGAGATGAATAAAAAGAATAGAGAGGCCCACACCTTAAAAGGGTCGCATATAAGGAGACTGACATCTCTAAGACTTATGAAATTGTCTAGAAATTGAGATCTTGAACTGGAAGCTAAAGTCCTTGAGGAGTGAAGATGATGGTGGCAGTGGTGACCCATGGGCTGGTAGAAGGAGGGAGAGTGGGTGTTAAAATCTGATGATACAAAACCCATACTATAGGGAGGAGGGGCTAAGGATGGTCTTGAAATGACTAGGGGCAAGAAGTACACTTATCCTTTCTTAAAGCCAAGTGGTATGAAGAATATGAGAAGGAAAACTGGGGAGGACTTCAAGGAGTGCATTGTCCTCAGGGCGATCGAGAAATGCTTTACATTAAGAAGAAAAAGATCACATTCTGAGAAGAGATGGAGAATACAGGGGATTTGGGGGACAATGGATTATGAATTTCAGTGGGTATATTCAACGGTTTAGGAGCTGGGGGGAGTCAGGAGGTGGGGACAAAACAGCATGCACTTTTCAACCAGGACTCATGTACCTCAATGATTTCTGAAAATATTCAGGCAACCTTTCCCCAGTTAGCACTTCTCTACCATTCCCTTCATCTGAACTCTTACTGGAGCCCCTCAGCCTAACACCACCATATTTAGGACCTGGTTTTTCATATTTCTTCCTCTTTATCTGTGCTGCTTTCTAAGACCCTCATTGCTATCTTCCAATTCACCATTTTATTTATCTGTGTACAGTCTAGAATATATTCTGTTTAATGCATGTTTATTTCAATGACTATATTTTTCATTCAGAGGAAACTAACTGAATATGTTTTGTTATATACCTTTGTTCTCATTTTATTTCTGCTGGTTGTTATTTCATAATTTCTTATTGTTCCTTATGAGGTTATTTCTCATCTCTCTGGGGCTTGGAAGCACTAATTTTGAAGTCACTTTCAGGTTGCCCTATTATTTTCATATCACTTTGAGAGAATTCATGTTTCTCTTGTAGATTTTATGGGCTATATTTTGTACAGTAACTCTCCTCCTCCTCATGTACTTTAGAATTGTAAGTTATCTTGAGTGGGAGATTTGTTGTTTGTCCTCCCACCCTGATACCTGGCCCCACTCCTACCCTTTCATCTAACAATTCTGTCATTGCCTCCACTGTGATGGTTTAAGCCTGTATGTACCCCAGAAAATCATGTTCTTTATCTATTCCTATGGTTGTGGACCATTGTCAGAAGGATCTCTTGGTGAGTAGGCTTTTAACTCAAGATGTGAGCTGCCTTATTTAGGATGGATTTTAATCCTCTTACCAGAGTCCTTTATAGATGCAATAGAAAGAAACTGAGTGAGACAGAGAGAGAAAGAACGTAGAAGCTAAGAGAGAAACATACAGAAGCTCAGAAAGAAAGCCACAGACAGAGCTGCCAGAAGCGGAAAGCAACAAAACCCTGGATAAAAGGACCAGCAGATGCTCCCATGTGCCTTTCCATGTGACAGAGGAGACCTGTATCACCAGCAGCCTTTCTTTAGGAAGAAGGTATCATCCTATTGATGCCTTAATTTGGACATTTTCTCAGCCTCAGAACTTTAAACTTATAAGTTAATACATCCCTACTGTTAAAGATAACCCATTTTTGGTCTATTGCATTTTGTCAGTTTTAGCAAACTAAAACATCCACTGTATTAGTTAGGGCTCTCTTGAGAAACAGAATCAACAGGAAATAACCACAAATATAAAATTTATAAAAGTGTCTCATATAACTGTGGGAACTAGAGTCCAAAATCCGTAGGGCAGGCTGTGAACCTGACAATGCCAATGGAGGGTTTGGACGAACTCCATAGGACGGTCTTACTGGCTGAAGCAGGAAGAGAGACCATCTCTTCTGAATCCTCCTTAAAAGTCTTCCATTGGTGAGATTAAACATCACTCATTGCAGAAGACACGCCCCTTGGCTGATTACAAATGGAATCAGCTGTGGATGGTGGCTGCAGCCAATGTGGTCATGATTTAATTCTATGAAACATCCTCATAGCAACAGACAGGCCAGCACTTGCCCAACCAGACAAACGGGTACCACCACCTGGCCAAGTTGACAAATGAACCTGACCATGACACCCACCCAACCCCAACTCAGAGCCAAGCCTTATATTGGCAGATCAGGGCTCCCTCCTAGGATTCTTGGAGGTGTCCAAGGCCCAGTCACCTGGTTGTGGATGGCTTAGCATAGACAAGGCTGTGTCTGCACCTTCCCTCTTCCCATCATCTCTCTTTTCATATCTACCTCACTTACTGGTTTGAAATAGTGAGTCTGACCTGATCCTCATCTCTCAGAGTATATTCATAATCCAGGTACCTGCTGGAGCTGAACTCTAAGTTGCCTCTTCCTGCTTCTGGACCAAGAGCCTAATTAACCTGCAGTTCCAGCTTACCGCTTTTTGTTTCCTCTCTATTTCTAGTCCATAAAGACATTTGTTTTGTTTTCAATTTTTTAATCATATGTATAAATGCTATTTATTTGGGCTTGTGTGGATGGGGACTTGCTGTATGAACTTAGGGCAATTTGAGCTGAAGCGCTGCTTATATTGAATAGATAAGAGGGCATTCGGGGTACAAATGGAAGGAATACCCTCAGTTAGACCCAATTTAGTGGTTAATTGAATAACTAGTAGGAACTTGGGTATTGGAAATGGGAGACAAGGAATAGTTACTTCATTGAGACATGCTTAGACTTAATAGAATCAGAACAAATTCTTGATTCTTGAGAAATGATGATTTGTAGGGGTCCAAAACCTTTGGGTAAAACAATCTTTGTAGGCCAAAGTAAATGATAATTAAGAATCACCAACAATTTTTTCCTCTTATGATAATTATTCTACAGCAATTATGCTATTTTTAGACTTGAAATAATTCACATAGTCACTCATTAGCAGGAATTTATCAAGCTTTTTCTGACATACAGGTACCTTCCTTTCCTTCAGGGTCTCAGTGAAAATGGGACATCCTCTGAAAACCCTCTCACCATATTCCAGTATTCTCTGGTCTGTCTCAGAGCCTGTTTCAACATGCTTATCACAATTTATTATTATTTTGTTTGTTCACTAAGGAAACATCTATTATCCCAACTGCACTGTAAATTCCACAAGGACAGGGAGCCTTTCTATTTAGCCCTGGTTTCTTGGCTGTCATTCTCTAGGTCCTCACACAGTCCCGGCTACTAGCTGGAACTCAACAAATATTTCATGAATGAATGAATAAGTGAACAATAAGAATAACAATAAGGAGGCCTAAAAAATGAGTAAAAGTTGGCCAGGAGAAAGGAAAGCATGGGAGGAGAATCAGCTGGGGGTAGAAGACCTTGGCTGGCAAAGGAAGCAATTTGTGTCAAGACCTCGGGGTTGGACAAGGCATAGCTGTCTACATTTAAATAAATTAAAATTAATAAAAATGTAAAATTCAGTTTCACGTCATGCTGTCTACATTTCAAGACCTGAAAGCATTATGTGACCACTGACTACCTTGGCACAGTTATTGAGCATCTCCCATTTTTCAGAAAGTTTCAGGGAATGATGACGTTCAAGAAAAACCGGACACTCTGAAGTGCAGTGAATTGATTATAGAAGAAAAGTCCAGTGTACTATAAAGCTTTCACCTCTCCAATGGTAAATCAGAGAACTTTTTGCAGAGAAAAAGAAATCTTTCAAAACTATAATCTGGTTGAAAAACAAATGCTGAGTTTTGAATTGGCAATTTAACAAAAGTTCAGAAAAGACCCAATGCTTTTATACCCTTAAGTCCAAGGAGCTCTGGGAAATTCTCAAAAATTTTTGAGATATAGTTACAAAATTTGCACTGTTTTCTAAAAACAAATATATCAAATGAATGATCTGGAGATAATGGACACAAATCTATCGGCAAATTTACTAATTAGGATCACATCTATACTTTTATGTAAAAATTATACATTTGTTTATTTGAAGTAAAATCTCTTTAGCTAGCTACCATAAATATTGGCTGTCTGTCAGAGATGACGCACCTGAATTTCACATGTTTTACATTTCCTGGAGACTTAGTCAACACAATGTTTTTATATAATGACAGCTGTCGTGAAAGCAGAATATCTTATATATACATTGGATTTTGATTAATGGGTTAATGGTGTCTCCTCTTTAATGTCATTAACCCTGGTACAGTTTTTAACCAAAACATGCTCAGAGTTGACAATGATGTTGATTATGTCATCCATGTGTTAGGATGTAGCTGAAATAACCATATTGCTTAAAGCAATGTTTTTTCAACTGCAGATCACAGTCCATTACTAGGTTGTGAACTCAATTTAGTGAATTATATTGGCATCAAAGAAATCAAATAGGCTGTAAAGTACCAATAATATTAGAGTACCTTGAGCATAATGCATCTAAGTATTGACTCATGAAAGCTTTGTTTTGATGCGTCTGTGTTTTTATGTGTGGCTGTTAGATCATACTGTACAATATATTTCTGACTGTGTAGTATAGTGAAAGTATTTTGAGAAACATTGGGCTGCTTTCAGGATTTTAGTTGTAAGTACTCTTGGATGTTCTACCTTTTCCCCTGGCTGCATGTTGGTCAAAGCTGCATTCTCATGCATTCTATTTTTATCTGTCCTCAGTCAACCTTTCAGCAGATCCCATTTCACCTTTCCTATGTCCTGCAGGGCCCCCCATTTCTCTGACCTCATCTCCCACTGCTCTCTTCCCTTTGTTCCCTCCACTCAAACCTTTGCTATCCTTGAAAATGCCATGCAGGTGGCTGCCACAGGCCTCCACACAGGCTATTCTCAGCCCAGAAGACTCTTGCCTCAGATATCCGCATGGCTCCTTTCTTCCTTCGAGTCTACAAATGTTACCTTCTTACTGAGACTGACTCTGATTACTTTATTTAAAGTGCAACCTTGCTTGTACTCATGAACCCTCTTTCCTTGCTGCATATATCACATATATATACATATCTCAATATACTATATAATTTATTACATATGTTGTTTGTATATCTCCCTCTCCTAGATGTAAACTCCAGGATAGTGGATTTCTTGGTGAGTTTTATTTACTGATATATGCCAAGCAACCAGGACGGTGCCTCCCACAGTATAGTTATCAATGAATACTTGTTAAATAAATTCTGGTTGGTCCAGATTAATAGAGAGGAGAGAGAGAGAGAGAGGGAGAGAGAGAGAGAGCAACAGAGAGAGAGAGAGAGAGAGAGGGGAAGAGAAAGAGAGGACAACAAATAGAACTTTACTTGGAGGTTGTTATTGTATTCTTAGTTTATTTCCTGTTCTTTATCAAAAATGTCTAACTTTTCTTTGAAGCAGCCATTCTATTTTATATTTTCTTCTTATAAGGCCCATTCCTCATCTGGCTCAAAATAAGAGCTTCCAGTAACTTCCAGGAATCCATCCCAAAGGAGTGTAGAACAAGTTAAAAAATGAGCCCCTGGTAATGATTTATGGTCTTCAGACAGCTAATCTAGGCTAAATCATCAAAACATGTGCCTCTGCTGAACTTACACATTTATCCAACATGGAAAATGAAACAGTAAAGGAGGTAAGAAAATAAATCATGTAGTTGGTTGGTTTACTACATACAACTCAAGGAGAAGAGTAACAGGATAAATGCGAGGGTCCCTGAATTTTTTTCTGGAGCCATCCAGTTTAGTGAGTAAAGATCTGCAATGTTGGCTCTGTCACTGCACTGGAGGGTTAAATTCTTGGTATATTTCCTTTAGTTCCTGCCTCAAATTTTCCAAAAGAATTATAAAGTCAAAATGACTGTGTGTGCTTATTCCAAAACAATAACATTCAAAGAGATATTGTTATAAGGTGTATGTAGGACATACTTTCTGTTTTTTTCTTTTTCAATTAGATTTTTATTAAGTTAATCATTTCTGGAAGAAATGGTAGCAAAATCACTTTTGAGTTGTATGTAGTTGCTGTAGAGATGTCATTTGTAAATTGGGTCACGGAAGACACATATGATGTTAGAAATAACTAAACATTGACTCCAAAGAGATAGATGGACACCACAAAAATAGTACAGCCAGAACCAACCTGCAAAACCTCAGCAAGGGAGCCTACAGTGTCTGCTGCCCCTTTTAATCATGCTTCAACCTGAGCTTATTTATTGACCATACTGCATAGAATTATGTGAGAAACTAAAAGCAATATTCATTTTTTCTTTTGCCCCCAAATTTGTGCCTCCTTCCCCCCAGTTCGTATTTATAGACGGAGCAATTTGAACATAAATTCAATTGTAAAGCTCCATTCTATCACAGTGTTTAAATCAAAGCCAGATGTGTTGCATCTTCTCTTGCTTAAACTTAATTTTTAACATCTTAAACCACATTTTAAATAAATGGAAACAGGTCTGGACTGTCCCCACCCATAAGGAAGAAAATAAAGAGTCTGTTTCTTTAGAGGCTTGTCACTTTTTAGTCAATTATTGCCAAAGCGATGGAGCAAACATTGTCAACTTTAAGTTGAAGGCAATCCTTTCACATTTAGAATTAATATTAAATTATTTTCTTTGGTTGCTTCCCAATTCCAGGATGAGGGATGCATGCTTTATTGCAAATTCGTCGTCACTGTTATGACCTTCATAAGAAAAACACAAACTCATTTACTCTGTCTAAAAGTTTTGATAAAAAGATTTTTAAAAAGATTATGTTTTGTTTATATGCTAAAAATAGAGAAATTATAACCTCTTTTAAAGGACAATACTTTTATTAGTTTAATTAGATACTCAAATAATTTGGAAAATTTAATAAAATGCTGAACTTGACTACTTTTTCAAGAATATTACTCTTGCATGATTGACATAATTATGAAAGTCAACATGAAATGGACTATTCTGTAGAATATACAACAACTTCTCTTTAAATACATCATCAATATCACTTATTTTTGCTGATGAGTAAACCACTGTGCTTAAACTCACATATTAAGAGAAAAATTTGTTAATCTTTGGCAATACATTAGCTATAGTCAGCATTTGTAGTTTGTTTTCAGATGATAATTTTCATTCTCAAATTAAAAATATTAACTGAACAATTTTAGAAAACATATTAAAGTAGAAAGAAGCAATTCAAGGATACGGTTAGATTTTAGTCATCAAAGTTTTATTTTTATTAGTCATTTTACCTATGATCATGTACCCCAGACAAGCTTGTATTCTGCTTTTGAAAACAAGATATTTAAATGAAAAATAGCCACATTGGGGTGTTTATTAACCATTTAGGAAATGCATAGCTAAAAAAAAAAACAACCCACATCTCAAATGCATTGCATTATAAAATGTATTAATAGCATACATAAAAGCAAATTAAGTGAGAAGAATTAGGACACCAAGTTATTAAGATTATGAGAATTAATGATGATCGCTTAGGGAGATATGCAGTAAAATGTGCAATTACTTGATTATCTGACTTATTTGATCATGGTAGTCAATCTCCACAGACAGTTCAGACATAAAAGCATATTTTGGAGCTCGAAATGCCTGGATTTTCTGGCGACCTTGATGTTATATAAATATATGTATAACTGTGTATACAAACACACACACAGAAATGTGTAAACATTGTGTCATACTCTCTAGCTAAAGACCAGCAGGAACACCCCTACATTTGAACACGTTGAGTCCTTGTAGCAGTGAGAGAGAACACACACCAAAGGGAACTATGGGGTGTCTCAGTAAGAGGGTCTTGGAAGCTATTGTAGGATTTGCAATTTGGTGATCTGGATCTAAGGGTGCAAGGATTCACTTTCTGTTGAGTGCTGTTGGAAAGTGGGAGTGGCTCTATCACAGGCTGTCTCAATGGGTCTTAGTTGTAGAGAGGGGAGATTAGAATGACATTAAGCCATAATTGATAAGAAGTAGCTGTCACACATTTCGGCTAAGAGGGGAGGTGTTTTGTGGGTGGCACAGTGACCTTGTTTTTGTCTCTGCTTAGGCAGCCCTATGATGCGGCCTTGCTCTGCCTCATTTTTCATGGTCTCTGAATAGCCTTGTCCAGGGTTGGGGTACTGTGAGGCTGTTTATGTCTAATGGGGGAATAATATGGACTCACTGTGAGCGCCAGCCTGCCTCTGAATATCAGGGGCTCTTCTTTTTATTTCTTCCAGTAACTTCATTCTTACTCTATCATTGGCAGATCTCATTGTCAGTATGTACATATGAGTCACACTGCCCCTTTTACCATGAGGACAATTCAACATTAGGTTGGTGTGGATAAGACAGTGAACAGAAAGGGAATATTTTCCCAGAAAAGTTGATTCAGTCTTCCTCCTCGGAAACCCTGCTTCAGTTTGCTAAAGCTGCTGGAATACAATATACCAGAAATAGACTGGCTTTTAACAATGAGGGTTTTTTAGCTAACAAATTTCCATTCTAAGGTCGTAAGAATGTCAAATTACGACATCAACAGGATGATACCTTCTCTGAAGACAAGTTACCAGTGCCTTCTCTGTCACACGGAAGGCACATGGTGATGTCTGCTGGTCCTTCTCTTCTGGGTTTCCTTGCTTCAGCTTCTGGCTCTTCTGTCAGTGGCTATTTCTTTAAACTTCTCTGGGTATTTCTCTATGAGCTTCTTTGAGATCTCTGGGCTTCATCATTTTTAAGGGACTCCAGTAAAAGGATTAAAACCCACTTGGGACAACTTCTCAACTGAAATAACCTAATCAAAAGTTCCCACCCACAATACGTCTGCACCCACAGGAATGGATTAAAAGATCATGGCCTTTTCTGGGGTACATAACAGCTTCAGACCACCAGAATCCCCTTGCAAACAGCTGACCCTTTTGAGAACTGACCCTTTTCTTCTCCCTGCTTCATGCTTGAAGACCTTGTGGCCTTCTCTATTGTCATCAATAGATGCGCATTTAGCAACCAGAAAAAAGCAAGGCAATAGCCTTTTCTTCTAATAAAAGTGGTGATAAACACTGGATTTTCATTTTCATTTAAAAGAAGCATTCTCATAAGTTGTTGTTTTTCTATTTTTCATGGGCAGGCACCAGTAATCAAACCCAGGTCTCCAGAATGGCAGGTGAGAACTCTGCCTGCTGAGGCACCGTGGCTCATCCTCTCATAAGTTTTTAATAATCCATAAGAGAAAAAATAATTTCTCCACTGCTCTTAGTGCGAGCTCTCTCTGCTGAGGCCAGGGCTACTGAGGCCAGGGCTAAAACATTGCTGAAGGTCATTTGGCTCTGAACCCATCCTTCCCCTCCAGCCCCCAGTTCTGGGTTTTTGCTTCGTTTTTCTTTTTGTTTGAAAATGAACATCTCATTGCTCCCAGCATTTAGAAAAGTCTCTATGATTCTCTACTCAGAGGTACTCAGGTTGCTGCTACTGTCTCATTTTCTGGAGAGTGACCTGCTTGTCTCTTTCGCATAAATAAAAATGATTTTATGGAACATTTTAGGATATACTGGACATAATTGATTTGTTCTTGTTTTTAAAACTAGTTAATAACATATGTCCTTGACTATTACCATGACCACCTATCTATCTGCATAAACATTTACTCAAGAAATATTTACTGAGCACCTGCTCTGGGCCCAGACAGTTTTGTCCCAGGCACTGGGTCACTGAGGAGGGGGGCTGACTAAGAGCCAGTCTCTGGAATCCCCTGCCATTCGCTAATTGTGCTCTGTTGAGCGATTACTTGATTATTTATCAACTTTACACTCTTTCTCAGTAAAAATGTGGGTGATCATACTAATATTTCCCCACAGGGCTGATGGGGGATGGAAAGAGATAATCCAAGTTGAGTGCTAGCACTAGTATGAGCCAATTTTATTTTCTGAGGATAAAGGGATGAATGATTAAGTGGTGTCCTTATCTCAAGGGACGAGGGCCTGGTGGTAGAGCCTGCAGGGCAATTACTCATTCCTAGGGGAGGGTGCTAGAGGGGTACTGATGGGTGAGGGACAGTTGTCCAGAAGGTAGTGCCAGAACAGGGAGGCAAGTAGAGTGCTCAGAGCACCAGGCATGGGGGACGCAATGCCAAGTGTTGGATGCAGGCAGCTCTTATGGCTGTGGGCGGGGTGTGCGTGAAGAAGGCCTTGGCAGCTGTGGCCAGGTATTTAAAGCTTAGCACCTTGGACTTGAACTAGAGGACAGAGGGACCTAGCATCAATTTCCACACCACCACTGCACCCCCTTTCAAGAAGATACTTAACTATTCTAGAGGCTACTCTTACACAAACTTCAGTTAGATGTTGCTAATTGCTACATTTTGCCAAACCCCAAACAAGACCATTCCTGTTAACCCTAAAGAACACCTAGGGCTTTATCTGAGATTCTACAAAAGTTTCACATGCTAAAAGATTACTTTCCAGAAGCCTACAACCTCCAGATGGGTTCTGAGGTCAGATAAGTCCTGCAACCCAGAGGGACCAGCCTCTCTAAGAACACCAACTAATTCCATCCCCCCATTCCACATCGTGGACACCCTCCTTCAACATGAAAAAGTTAGAATGGGCATAGCCCAAATACCCCTAAAGACTGGGAGAAGGATCACAGGAGAAGGAGGAGTTAAACCAGAGAAAATAGGAATTAACAAATGAATATGATTGCTGAATCATTATATTGCTATTTCTTTTTAAGTCTCCAGTATCTTGGAGAAGCTAGAAGGACAAACTTGAACTCGTGGAACTATTACCTACACCAGGCTCTGAAATCTGTTCTATAACTACTTGTTAAATTGTACCTTGAAATTTATTGCTTTTTTGTATATATATTTCACAATAAAAAATGTTTTAAAAAAAGAAGATATTAAGTCATTAAAAAACAAAACATCTCTCTCTCAGCCAACAGAGCAAGCAAACTCACCACCTTCCCCCTTTCTATGTGGGACATGACTCCCAGAGGTGTAAACCTCCCTGCCAACATGGGACAGAAATCCTAGAAAGAGCTGGGACTCAGCATCAAGGGATTGAGAAAACCTTCTTGACTGAAAGGGGGAAGAGAGAAATTAGACAAAATAAAGTGCCAGTGGCTGAGAGATTTCAAACAGGTCGAGAGGTTATCCTAGAGGTTATTCTTAAGCAATATATAGATATCCCCTTTTTAGTATAAGTATAGTAGAGTAGCTGGAGGGAAGTGCCTGAAACCATAGAGCTGTGTTCCAGTAGCCACGCTTCTTGAAGATGACTATATAAAGATACAGTTTTCGCAATGTGACTGTGTGATTGTGAAAACCTTGTGTCTGATGCTCCTTTTATCTATGGTATGGACAGACGAGAAAAACATATGGAATAAAAATGAATGCATAATAGGCAGAACAAATGTTAAATTGAGTAGATTGAAAAACAAAAAAATGGGACAAAAGAAAGTTGTATGGATGTTTGCTGCACCACTTAAAAAAAAAAATCTGTGTCTTTGGATCGACTCTCATTCATAGTGAATGAGAGTCTCATTTCATACTGATTATGAGAGTCTCATTTCATACCATAGTGAGGTGTCCCTGGGGGTCCTGACCCCTCTTTATTGTCTTAACCCCACCCTTCAGCCTTACCCACACTCCCTGCATTTTAAAGACACACATTTTCTATGTATTTGAGACATGGCCTTAACTATGCACATATCCTGGGAAAATATGTAGTGCTCTATGTATGTGTTTCTACTTTACCTATGTGGTCATCTGCTAAAAATCTTTTTTCTCTCTCAATAGAAAGCATCCACATGGCTACATGTACATCTTGCCTATAGCTTTGAATGCTTTAATATGTATGTCCATACATAATATACATTCAAGCTTTATTTATAATAAACATCTGCAATAACCGTGGTACATAACCAGTACGACATAGCACATCCATTAGCGGTGATTTTTCTGAATACAATGGGAAAAATGTTTATGACAGTGAAAGACAAAGCAGGCTAAATTGTCTTTCCACTGTGAAAACATTCACATAAAAGAACATATTCATACAGCCACAGGCTGGAAAGGATCAGAGAAAAAAACGAAACCAGCTCCGGAGAGCCAGGGCATGAGGAAGGGTTGTTGTCCGTTCTGGTGATGTTGTGCCTTTCAATTCAGCCTATACCACGGCTTTTCAGATAGTTTAATTTGGGGGGTGAGGGGTCAAGGTAATAGTTTAATTTGGGGGGTGAGGGGTCAAGGTAATAGTTTAATTTGGGGGGTGAGGGGTCAAGGTAATATCTGCCCCACCCCTCACCCCGCAGCCAGGAAGACTCCCTCTGCACCAGGGATGTCCTACACTCAACTTCAGCTGCATCTGTCTCAACCCCACTGCAAACAGTATTGAAGTTAAAAATCTGTTCCGATGGCTGAGATGGATCTGACAAATTTAACCATCTTCAGAATTAAACAAACAACAAAAAAGCAAAATGCATGAATTGTGGATGTTTCTCTTTCATTTTATGCAAAAATCAAACCACCCGGAGCTTG
This sequence comes from Tamandua tetradactyla, assembly GCF_023851605.1. Taxonomy (NCBI): domain Eukaryota; kingdom Metazoa; phylum Chordata; class Mammalia; order Pilosa; family Myrmecophagidae; genus Tamandua; species Tamandua tetradactyla. The sequence goes on along the minus strand of NC_135330.1, from coordinate 106,851,365 downwards.
AGTTGACACGGAAAAACTGGGAGAATAATCAAGAACTACTAACAAGAACTGCCTCTGGGGAGGGGTATTACGGATCTGGAGTAAGAGAAAAATATACTTTTCTGTGAAGTATCAAAGAAATAATTTTCTTTCCCTTTTTTTTTTTTGAACCACGTACCAATCCTTACCTTTTCAATTAAAATTTTATTTGTGCGTTTAATATCTAAGTATCACGGCCTTAGCTTTTTTAGAAACCGCTTTAAATTTTTTTCCGTTTAATTCATGGCAAATAGTCTTCCCCTAAAGCAAACAGATTCATATTCTGAGATCTCAATTGCGCGCCTCTTTTAGCCGATGGAACTAAGTCCCAGTGGAGGACCCGCTTCCCATATTTTGTAAGTTCAGGTGCACACCGCAGCCTGGCATTAATTCCAGCGCAGAAAAAATCCGAACACCCGTCTAGGAGTTCCTTCACGACTGGGACGCGACAGCTACTGTCCCAACATGGGCTGGCTCCAGGCTGTCGGGCCCAGGCCCGGGGCTCCCGCGCGGGGTGCCCTGCCCCAAGGGTGCGGGAGTGGAGTGGGGGGAGAGGACACCTCGCCCGCGCCGATCACCAGGCGAGGGGAAAGGGCCGCCCAGTGGGGCGCCCCAGGCCAGGCCGCCGCGACCCCACCCCCGCCGCACCCGCGTCGCCGCGTCACTGCGCCCTCAGGGCGCGCACCTCGGCGTCTACCGCTGTCCCGGGAGCGGAAGGGGAGGCCCCGCGCACCGCCGCCATGGTCGCCGCGGTCGCCTGGGCCCGGCGCTAAATTCAAAACCCAGGCGGAGGCCCGGCTGCGCCCCGGCGGCTGGTTGGCTCCGGAAGCGGAACGCCGCGGGCCGCGCGCGCCACCCCCTCGGCGTCCGCAGTAGGCCGTTCTCCCGCCACTGGCGGCTCCCGAGCCCCGGCCCGCGAGCCCAGGGCCCCGGGAGCAGCGCGCGGCATGGCGGCGGGCGGGGAATACGGGGACGCGGGGCGCGCGCGCCAGTACGTCTTCCTGCTCCCAGGTAAACGCGGCCGCCCGGCCCTCCCCACCAACCCCTCTTCCCCGCAAACCTGCCGGGGCTCCGGGCGGGCCTGGGCACGTGGGAGCGGCACGGCCTTCCCTCGGGGACGCACTTCTCGTCTTGCTCTAGCCAGAAGCTGGCGTCTCAGGCGGGCTCCTTATGCACCGGTGGGCGGGAGGGCTGGGCCCGGCCTGCAGAGGGCTGGGTGGCTTCGGGGTCCCGGGGCGCGCTGCCTTGGGGGATAACTGGGTACCCACCACCGCGCTCGGCAGTTGGCCCGGCGTCCCGGGTCCGTGTCGGGTCCTGAGATCCAACAGGCCCGGAGTTGCCTGCGAAGACGGGCCAGGGACAACTGAGGTGTGAGATCAGTTTGGGGCGTAAAGGAAGGTGGCGGCAGCTAGGACAAGGGGGAGCTCTCAGCGACTCGGGCAACGGTGACCACTAGGCTGCCTGCGCCGGACCCAGCGATACAGGGCGTGCGGGGAACTGGGGCCAGGGCCACTCCGTTGCGACCCGAGAAAGCCCCAACCCGATAAGCTACCGAGTCAGAGGTAGTGGTTAGAGAGTGTGAGGCAGAAAGGTTTGGCTTTTGTATAGGATATGTTTAATGGTGTGACATTGGAAAGAAGGGCAATCTGCTGTTGACCGTATTTGTGAGATTTAGCGTAGAAAAATGCAGTGAGTACAGCGTGCAGTTTAGGTGGTTAATGAATGGTGTGTTGACACATTCCCCTCAAACTAGTAGCTGTTCTCAGCCACCGGAGTTCCAGGCCCACCGGTCGCCAGAGATTGGGGTCAGCTGAAATGTGTACCCCTTTGCCTCTGGTTTTTTCCACTCAAAATTGTGAGGTCCATCCATGTTGGGTGGGGAAGTGGTTTGGTTTGGCTTTGTGGTTTTGCTTTCGGGTGTATCTCATTGTCCAAATATGCATACTGTCTCTTCTCCAGTATTCTACATACTGCCGAACAGTTTCCAAAGTGGTTGTACCAATTTACACTCCCGCCACCCGTGAGTGAGTGAGCCTTCCTGTGGTGCCCTGTGCTCCCTAGAGATGCTTGTATAGTAAAATAGTGTGAAATTCAAGATTTCAGCTTAATTCTGCCAAAGGGCTACTTTTCTACATGCTTTACATTAGAAAAATCCTCCCTTCTCACTTCCGCCACATCAGTGCAATTGGATTTAAAGGTTATGAACTCTAATCACTCTTTCAGAATGCAATATAGGGTTATCATTCAGATCCCCGTACTGAGGGTAATTTGAGTCTTTTATTCTGTTCTGTTTTACTCAGCATTAACAGCTTCATTCTTTTTTTTTTTTTTTTTTTTTTTTTTTTTTTTTTAAAGAGAGAGGGAGGAAGGGAAGGAAAGACAGAGAGAAGGAAGGAAGGATGGAAGGAAGAAAGGGAAACATCTTTTAAACATTTTCTTGTTTTATTATATTTTGTTTGTTTGTTTGTTTGTTTCTTACATGGGCTGGGGCCGGGAATCGAACCGGGGTCCTCCGGCATAGCAGGCAAGCACTCTTGCCCGCTGAGCCACCGCGGCCCGCCCAACAGCTTCATTCTTGAAGTGTGTTTGCAGCCTCACTGTATTTAAATGCCTAAGACCCTAAATATCAATCAAATCCTGACAGTTGTAGGTTTAAAATGTCCACTGCTGTGCTGTGAGGAGAATTTCAGCCCTGTTCTTGTTCAGAGCTATAAGGAACTGTGACCTTAGGGCGGCCTAAGCCGCTGGTAAAGAACTGATGAAGAAAATAACTGATGAGGAAACTAAAGGGTCGGTCAGGCCGGTTCTGGAACAGTGAAAGTGGGCAGGGCTCTAACCTGTCATCCTTCTGGCTGGCCTTCAGTGCCACCTGCAGGCTCCCAGGGTAAGTCCACAAGCATGCTTCTGTGGCTCCTGCTGTGGAACAGCCGTTCTCAGGCTTGGGAGTATCAGAAAACCCAGGGGAGTCCGGCCCCACCCCGGAGGGTTGGATTCACTAGGTCGGGGTGGGCCCGAGAATGAGCATTTCTCACAAGTTCCCAGATACTCCCGATGCTGTGGGTCAGGTGTCCTGGGAACTAGGACCGGAAGGCCCCAGGTTTAACTTGGGACGTAGGACTTCGGTTTAGGATTCAGGTTTAGCATTGGGAGGTAAGGTTTAGCTTTGGGTTTGGGATTCAGGTTTAGGACGGGGAGATTGGTTGAGCTGTCTGTCTTGGGCCAGAATTTTCGAGGGGGGAGAGTTCCCATAAGCACGGGGTGTGGAGCCTGAATTCACAGAGGTATTGGTCATTTTCCCCCACACTCCCCACAGGTGGGAAGTCAATGCAGTTAGTCACCCAAGAGGAAGAGTGAACACCATAGTGTGGGGGGGAGGGGCTTAGTAAGAAAAGAGTTCATATAGAATTTTTCAGAATTATTTGATGGAGGCTCCATCTTAGAAAACTTCTGGGATATGAAGGGCTTACTCTGTATACTGATAAGTGAGCACATTGCCAACAGGCCAATAGAACATTGAAGATATTTATATCGGAAACTGAAGTAAAGTCACCTGACTTTGCCATGAGACTTTTCCAACATTTAATTCACATTTTTCATCAAGTTGCCTACCATGTGCATTGTGTTATATCTTGAAGAATGTATTAAAAAATACGATTTAGATCTCTTACTCTCTGGTTTTCCTTATCTCTGGCAAAGCTGAATATACTAGATAAACACAGGCTGGAATTTGGCAGGGGTACTTGTGAGATGTGAAGACTTGGGACCTTGATTTTCATGGACATGTGGAGACAGGACTGCTGCCCGTTTCAGCAAGGGAAGCGTGCCTTGTTGTTTGGGATGGCCATTTCTCCTTGATGGCCTGGGAGTACTATAGGCTATTTGCAGTTTTAGTTATAAGGGATTGTTAACATCACCACTTTTTGGAATATGGTTGGAGTTTCCATCCTTTTGCTTTTCTAAAAATAAATGTTCAAGTCATATGTTTTCTATTTTTCTGTAGTCCAAGTTTTATACAACTGTCAGTTCTGTTGATTTGGGGTGGACCCAGTTGTGAAAAGGAAGCCAAGAACAAATTCACCGGGTGTAGATAGGGTATAATGTTCTGTTTATTGCTTATGGGGGCTGAACCCCGTTACCTAGTCATCTCCAAGGAAATGTTAAAACATTGGGAGACTCTGCGTGTGAAGTCAGGGAAAATAAAGGGAAATGACCTCAGGACCCAAAAGATACTCATTTGGGTCCACTTAGGCCAATTTAAACATCCTTTATATTCGATCAGGTTGGCAGTCAGAGCGCATCTCCAACTGTAGGCATGATTTGTGATAAAATCATCCCCTGTGTATTGTACAAAATAATGTGTTAAAAGGTGTTTTAGGAAGGGTAGTAATTGTTAATTTTTTCCACAGATAGCATAATTCACGGCCAGTTTTGGGGGGAGGATAGAGACTGGGTTATTTCTGAAGAATCCTAGGCCTGCCAACTGTAGACAGGGCTGTACATTTCAACTTCAATAATGAACTTATTTATCCACGATAATAGGCACATAGTAGTCACAGGATTTATCAGATTTGTGTTTCTAGCACAATGTAAAAATAGATGTGAGAGCATTGTATGGATGAGCACTTTTGAACTGTTCTAATTCAATCATTAAAAAAGAAATCATGCTCGCCTTCCGAAGACCTGGGTTTAGTTCCTGGCCCGTGCACCTAAAAGAAAAAAAAAGAAAGAAATCAAATTTAAAATGGAAAACTAGTTTTTTTATTTAACAATGGGGAAAATTTATATTTATGTTATTTCTGATTTTAGTTTTGTTGATGTAGCTTATGACCCCAAGAGAAACCTCTCTTTTTGGAAAACAAAAAAATGGTAATAAAGTGTATAGCAAAGGAAGAACTATTGTAGTCCTAAATGACTCTTCGGTGACCCTAAAAAATTAAAATAAAAATTTTTCCTCCCTTCCCCCTAAGGAGGAAAGTTAATCTCAGAAAAAAAATGAGGTTTTTTTTGTTGTTGTTGTTCTTTGTAAAACTATCCATACATGTGTGTGTTTGTATTTAGAAATACACCTTGTAGGCTGAAAGCTTCCTACCCTTCAAAAGAGCTTATTCTGATGGGACAAACCACACTTAACTTGGCAAGCAGTAGGGGACCTGGCCTATGCAAGTGCTGATTTAAGACAACTGAATAATTATGCTCAGCTTCTTGGAAGATAGTTCATTTTACTGAAGAGGACCCCGCAGGCATCAGCAGTGTGGGAGTCTCTGAGCTTGCCAAGCTCCAGCTTGGAGTGTATTTGACATTTTCCACACGAATGCTGAGTCTAGTGTTCCTGGAGGGAGCGCTTTCTCAGATGGCCGTTGGCCGGCTCCCCTTGCTATCTGAGCACGTTCTGCAGTGGACGGACTAATCAGTTGCCAGTTGGTGTAATCATACTGTTACCGGAGCCTCGTCTTCTGCCCCACTGGTAATCTTTCCAAAAGATCTGGGACATTTATAAGTAAGAACTTATGACTTCCATATATCTGGTAAAAAAACAAACAACTCATTCAGTGCTCTCTAAAGCCTGGCACGTAATAAAGCATACCTGAAAAGTAGATATATGCTGCTTGTTAGCTGTGTCCTTGGGAAATTACTTATTGCAAAGCTACTGCTAAGGTAAGAACAGTGCCAATCTCATGGGTCTGTTGGTTCGAGTTACACTTGAGCTTTCTGTTTGTACCTCAAACTCTTAGCCGCAGACCTGAGACAGAGTAGATAGGTATTCAATACATATTTATTGAAAGAATGAATATCTCACATATCTTGCTGCAGTAGCTTTACATCTACTGTCCTCTTTCCACTCCCCTCCATTTCTCTCCAAGTACTTACTTTTCTTCAAAATTTGATTCGATTTGAGTTTCTGCAAAGCCAAACCATTCCCACTTGCTCCAGCCCAGATTCTTTCTTTGATCCCCCTTCCTGCTCTTCCCCACTTTCTCTGCCTGGCAGAGTTCTCCTGGGTTAAAACTCAGCTCCAGGGTCACCTCCTTCAGGAAGACTTCCTTCCGGGCCTCTCCTTTAGGAAGCAGTGCAGTGCATGCTTGGTACTATGCAGAGACCCCTCCGACCATCCACATGTTTCTCACAATGATTGGTTCCGTTGTCCTCTTCACACAGATATGCACAGAAGCCCCGCTGCGGGCAGTTGCTGGGGTGCATTCATGTGTGCTGTCCCCTCAGTGGCCCTTAGCTTCCTAGCAGTGGCCCTTGGGCCCAGACCTTCACAATACAGCCTTTTCCCAGGGACTCTGAAGAGTGGGGCTTGCCACTAAGGACTGCGGGGTTTTTTTTGTTCAAAAGTTCCTTTATATTTGCTTTTAAAATACCTTTTTTTACCTTCATCAATCTTTTTTTTTAATTGAGAAATCTTTACACACATGCATTCTATACCTGGTGTGCAATCAGTGGCCCACAATGTCACATAGTTGTGTACTCACCACCGTGATAGTTTTTTAGAACATTTGTATCACTCCAGAAAAAGAAATAAAAAGAAAAGAAAAAACTCATACATACCATACCCCTTACTCCTCCCTCTCACTGACCATGAGTGTTTCCATCTACCCAATTTATTTTACCCTTTGTCCCCCTTATTATTTATTTATTTATTATCCATATTTTTTACTCATCTGTCCATATCCTGGATATAAGGAGCATCAGACACAAAGTTTTCACAATCACAGTCACATTCTAATAGCTATTGAGTTATACAATATAGCTTTGTAAAAATTATATAGTTTTACAGTTGTCTTCAAGAATCAAGGCCACTGGAACACAACACAACAGTTTCAGGTACTTCCAGCCACTCCAATACATCATAAACTAAAAGGGGATATCCCTATATAATAATGCAGAAGAATAACCTCCAGGATAACCTCTCGAGTCTGTTTGAAATCTCTCAGCCACTGACACTTTGTCTCATTTCTCTCTCTTCCCCCTTTTGGTCAAGAAGGCTTTCTCTATCTCTTAATACTGGGTCCCAGCTTATCCTGGGATTTCTGTCCCACGTTGCCAGGGAGATTTAAAATATCTTTAAAGCTGACTTTTTTACCCTTGATATGATTATTTGTTAAAGCAAGCTCCCTGGTAAGGATTAGCTTCTGCATGTTTTGGTGCTTTATGGTCTGATCTGGGAGGACAGGTTGACCAGGCCTCCGCTTCCCCACGGAGCTGATTTCCTCCGTGGCCCTGAGTCCCAGCCGTCTTTGCTAGGCTCTCTGCCGATACCAACCACCTTGCCCTCAGTGGTTACACACTTCTCTTCTGTGGCTCATTTAATCTGTTTTCAACAGATTTCTCTTCATTTACACATTTCTCTCAAGTGTTTTCTTTTTAATAACTTTTTTTTTAATTAGAGAAGTAATATATGTCCATGTAAAAATTTTGGTAATGCAGAAGAACATTGAGAAAATGAATTTAGCCATCATCCTATCACCCAGAAGTAACATTTTTGGAGCGATTTCTCTCCAGTCTTTGGTGTGTGTATCACCAAATAAATGCCAGTGTCCTGAGATGCTCTCTCATTCTAATCATCCCTTATTTCACTGTTTATTTTCCTTCTTATTCATTGTGGCACTCCCCAGAGTCCTCCGGGATGCCAGGGGCTTCTAGGATGCTGCACAGAAATGGGTGGCAGAGCTCTGGTACTGTCCACTGTTCGTCCACACACAGTTAGGAATGGACAGTTTGAATGTAGAACCAAGGCCTGAGACATTTTCCTTCTAATTTAGATAAAGACAGAAACTTACATAGTAATGTGAGCAGAAAGACAGAGAAGATGCAGAGCTCCTACTTTGAGCACTGAAGGGCCTATTATGAGTTTATTAATTTAATCGTAAAAAATAGGTCAAATAGGCAGGCCACGGTGGCTCAGCAGGCAGGAATGCTTGCCTGCAATGCCAGAGGACCCGGGTTCGATTCCCGGTGCCTGCCCATGTAAAATTAAAAAAAAAAAACAGGTCAAATAGGTTTTGCTCCACAAGGTAGACAGTATGTGTTTGGAATGGATGGTCTTCAGGGGTGGCTGGAAAGACAATTAGGTGCAGCAGAGAAAAACTAGAGATGAATTCAGAGGCAAGTAAGGATGTTGTGAAAGATTTCGACACAGAACATCCCTTGGGGCACTTTCCGTAATGAGGTGCCAGGTTGAATGGGCCTTGAATCTGCCTTAATACAGAGATGACTAGTTTTTTGTTTTTTTTTTTTTATAGTTGTGGTTGCTGTTCCTATTAAGATGGTAAGTCTTTTTAAATTGTGACACACTTATTATTATTGGACCTATCCTGGAGGTAGCTGGGTTTTCCTTTAGTGACTGTCTTGCAGCAGTGCTTGCAGCAAAGGTCTGATTTGGTGGAAGAAAAGGTTATAGTCACAGAACAAACAGGATGTAAGAAAAGCTCTCTCTATTTTTTTTAAAGTTCTGTCCTGGCAAGTGTTTTTTTTTTTAAAGAAACATTTTCCATTTATTTATGTGTTTATGTGCATTCTTTTTTTTTTTTTTTGATTAGAGAAGTTGTAGGTTTACAGAAAAATCATGCAGAAAGCACAGTTCCGATACATTAGCACCACTCCCCTTTAAGTAAAATCTTATGTGGTGTATTTTTTTTTTCATAAAATCTTTTTTTTTTAATTAATTAAAAAAAAATTAACTAACACAACATTTAGAAATCATTCCATTCTACATATGCAATCAGTAATTCTTAATATCATCACATAGATGTATGATCATCATTTCTTAGTACATTTGCATCGATTTAGAAAAAGAAATAGCAAGACAACAGAAAAAAATAAAATGATAATATAGAGAAAAAAATAAAAATAAGAAATACAAAAAATATATATAAAAAACAAACAAAAAAAAAACTATAGCTCAGATGCAGCACAATACTACCTAATTGTAATGTAATTATGTTAAAACACTGAATGAAGATGACTAGTTTTTGAAAGTGGGTTTCATGTGCCTAGGATGTGGATTAGACTTCTAAGGGGCTCTTAGCAAGGCCCCATGTTCCTGGGGAGGGACAGCTGTGTGCTGGGGGGATGGGATTGTTGACAGCTGAAGGTCTAGGGTGACTTGTCCTCAGCAGACCAAGGGTTTCTGCCTCTCTGAATGTTAACTCACTCTCCTCAACCTCCTCCCTCCACTTCATGGAAAACAGGCTGCCTGCTGCAACCAAACCTCAGATCTCCCTCGTCTACCAGGGGGCCCCCTTCTCTTCATGAAGGTCCTCTGTGGTCACCTGCAGCCTCTTCCCCAATTGGCTGTCTCCAGGGAGGTGCAGCCTCCTCCAGAACTACCGGGAGGAGGGGAGTGAGGCAGAGGGATCCCCAAGGGTAGGGAGCACTTTTCCTGAAGAGGAAGAGGGCACAGGAAAGGCAGCGTGGGAGCTCTGAGCTCTGGCCAGAAGCCTTAGCCACACATGGCCTCGACTGCCTGTGCCCGGCATTCAGTTTCTCAGCTCTTTGCCACCTCTCTGCCTAGATTGAGTATAGGGATGGCAGAGGCTTATTTGTCTGAAATGTTGGATTCTGGCTGTAACTTGCACCTGCCTTCATTTATCAACACTCTGTATAATTTTTAGGAAGCCCAGCTCCTAGGTCTTCCAGTTCTTATAATTTTGCAGTACACGTTCACTATGCCATTGCATGTGACCTTCACAGTGACCTTGGGAAGCAGGTGAGGGGAGCTTTATTGTCCACATGTTACAGATCCAGAAACCAGATCTGTTCAGTAGACAGTGGGAATGCAGTGACTCAGCCTGCCGGCTCACCTAAGTCCTCCTCCAGGACCCTGCTGTGCGCCAAACGCCACTCTGCAGTCAGAGTGGCACTGTCCCCCCACTGTGGGAAAGGCTGGGAGACCAGGAAGGGTAGGAGTCCCCTCCACCCTCCCATCAGCTCAATGACTGGGCAACAGGCACGCCTCCTGTCCTGCAGCACTACCAGTTGCTATTGGACTTCCCATACAGGTCTGCCCTTTCTATCTCTCCTAGAGTTTCCTGCTTCCCAAATGCTGCAAGCATTTAACTCTACCTCTGAATGAAGGTTACTGCCAGAGTTGATTGGCTTTGAACCTGAAGTTTTCCATCAGCTCCTTTGGTGCACAGGCCATCCCAGGAAACGTGGCTACTGACAGGGACAGACCTGAAAGACTGAAGATTTTATCTTTCATGGTTTTGATGAAGGCCAGCTTTCTGTTTGGTTTTGTTCTTTATCTCTCACCACTTCAAAAAAAAAAGTTACACTTAGGTGAACCTATTACTTGGAAATATTTTCCTAATTGCATGCCTCTCTAGCCTTCTATAGCCTTTGAAGGAAGAGTGCATCTCAAAGCCAAGAAAATGACCCAGATTGCTTTGCTGGCAATGCTAATGTTTTGGGAAAGGAAAGCATATAGTTATTTACTGAAATTGGCCTACCTGGGTGCAGCATTTAACTTAAAAATCATGCTGATTTTTGCATGTGCATGTGCATGCATTGTGTTGTGTCTTAGCGAGTGTTTCCAAGGCAGTATCTCTGGCAGTCAGGGCAGGAGGAACTAGAGGTTCTGAGCATGTTGTAATGGCTGAAGTCTAAAGAATATAAACTGGGACTTGTTTGACTTGCATGAGCATGGCAGTGATCATCTAAATGCCTTTGCTTATTTATTTACTTTTCCTACTGAATCTTCTTAAGAAATCAGAATAGTCTTGGTATGGTGTCTAATAATAAGATCGATGGCTATAGTTTCTGTACTTTCTTCTCTGTGTAACAGTGGGCATGTGCTTCTCAGATCTTATCTACTGTGAGACAAAAATCCGCCAGGGTCATGACTTCCAGGTCATAAGAGCACTTGGCAAAAAAGTAGCTTTCTATTTCCTGTCTCATGTCCTTGAATTTTAAACAATATGAAGAAATTTGTCTTAATCAAGAAAGGAATGAAAAGGAGCCTGCCAAGTTTAAAAAACTGGTTGATAAATGACTTCATATCAACTGTATAATAAATCCATACTATATAAACTATGGAATGAAGATACTATTTTTGCTTATACAATATTTCGTGGTAAATTTTTCAGAATTGCAAAATGCTTTAAGTTTGTGCCTTGATACATGCTGTGTGCCCTGTTTTTTTAATTAGAAAAGTTGTAGGTTTGCAGAAAAAGCATACATATGCTGCAGAGTTTCCATATACCACACTATTAGCACCTTGCATTAGTGTGGGGCATTTATTATAATTTATTAAAGAACATTTTTATAATTGTACTATTAACTCTAGTCCATTGTTCATAATAGGGGTCACTGTGGTGCTTTTATTCTAGTAACATATATATTATCTAAAATTTCCTTTCATATATTTCACATATATTTCACATTCACATATATAGTTAAATGTCAGTAATTACATTCACTATGTTGTGACGCCACCTAGAATAATTTAGAATAATTTAGAATAATTACCAGACTTTATGACCAACCCAAATGGTAGCTCTGACTCTATGAATTTGCTTATTCTAGTTATTTCCTATCAGTGAAATCATACAATAATTTGTCCTTTTACTTCTGGCTTTTTCCCTCAACATGTCATCAAGGTTCATCCATGTTGCATATATCAGAACTTAATTTGTTTTTACGGCTGGGTAACATTCCATTGTATGTATATCACACCTTTTATTTATCCATTCGTGAGTTGATGGATATTTTGGTTACTTCCATCTTTTGGCAGTTGTGAATAATACTTCTGTGAACATCGTTGTGCAAATATTTGAGTCCCTGCTTTAGATCTTACCTTGAGTAGTAAGATTGCCCAGTTATATAGTAATTATGTATGTCCATGTACAAAAGAATGAAGGTGGGCTTCTACCTCACGCCAAATGCAAAAATCAACTCAAAATGGATCATAGATCTAAACGTAAAAACCGGAACTATAAAACTCCTAGAAGAAAACATAGCGAAGTATCTTCAGGGCCTTGTGTTAGGCAGTAGTTTCTTAAACTTTACACCTTAAAGCACAAGCAACAAAAAAACTCATCAGAATTAAAAACTTTACCGCATCATGAGGACTTTATCATGAAAGTAAAAAGACAACCTACTCAATGGAAGAAAATAATTGGATTTCTGATAAGGATGCCCTAGTTTTTTTTTATTATGAACAACAAATATGCAAACATTCTTGACATACAAACATTCTTAACATGGTTATAATCAGTGGCTCACAATATCATCATATAGTTGTGTATTCATCACCATGATCATTTTCTTGAACATTTGCATCTCTCCAGCAAAAGAAAGAAGAAAAAACTCGTATATACCTTACCCCTCCCTCTTATTGACCACTAATATTTCAATCTACTCAATTTTTTTTAACCTTTGTGCCCCCTATTATTTGTTTATTTCTTATCCATATTTTTTACTCATCTGTCCATACCGTAGGTAAAAGGAACATCAGACACAAGGTTTTCACAATCACACAGTCACACTGCGAAAGCTGTAACATTATACAGTCATCTTCAAGGAACATGGCTACTGGAACACAGCTCTGCAGTTTCAGGTTGCCCTAATTTTTAAGCTTTGAAATATCACAAATAAAAGGGGAGTACATGGAGTTAAGTCTAGGAGACTGTAATCTGTAATAGGAGCATGACCTTTTTTTTAATTTTTCTTGGCATGGGCAGTCTCCGGGAATCGAACCCAGGTCACCAGCATGGCAGGCGAGAATTCTGCCACTGAGCCACCGTTGCACCACCTGGAGCATTACTTTTATTCATCTTCACCGCCGGAGGTTTCATATATTCCACAACAAATGTCTCTCGTTCTTTTATGAAGTTTTTGATCCTGCCTTTTTCTTCCTCCTTCCTGTGGTGTACTAGGTGGGTTGGAGTGGGAGCCAATTCAACCCGTGAATTTGAGACATTTGTGTCATAGAACAGTCTGGTCCAGCGTAGTTATTGTGCTTCAGAGCTGCAGTGTGTGTTTTCTGAGTTAGGAAGGGTGGGGCTCGAGATCAAGATCTCCTCTGTGATACCATAGTTTAAAATGTTAGCTCTGGAATAATATTTATAAATGAAAAACCTTTTCTACACTCCCCTTCTTTTTACAGATTCTTGCTCATGACCAACTGCAGATTTTTTCTAATTAGCATAGCTATTCCTCAACTGTTGTAGATGCAAGTCTGAGAGTAAAAGAAACAGGATGAAATGTCTAAGCCTGATGGGTGAGAAGCTATCTCAGGGGATGATCCAGAGCTTTCGAATTTAGATGAAAATAAAAACTCTTTAACTTTGAGAGAGGCTTTAATTCTTAGTCACAAGTAATTTTGTGTGCCTCAGGCAAGGTATAGACTAACACATTTATCCAGGGGTATTATAAAAATGTGAGTTCTTTTTTCATACTAAGCCATCAAATTCCAGTCTGGGTAAATCCTCTGCATAAAAGCAATGGAAATACTAGTAAAAATTGTCAAAAATAAAACTTTTTCAGACCTCTGTAATTGACCAGAGAATTACAAAAATCCAAGGAACATTTATTCAAGAAAACTGATGAATGTTGGTGAGAACAGCATGGTTTGTGGCATTATAACTTGAACTATTCCCATCTCTTTTTCCTCAGCTCTGGTACCTTTGAAAACCAGCACTCTTGCAGACGTAGTGGCTGTAAAAATCAGCAGCCTTGTAGCCACTGGAGTGGGTAGACTGGGTTGGAGTATCTCAAAAGTCCCATCCCAAGAGCATTGTCTCTATTTGCCCTGATCTGCAACTCCCTGGGAAAAAACCATTTGTGGGCATTGTCATTATTTGACCTGTCTTGGGGTTCAGAGCACACTTTGCAGGAAAATTCCTATCCTCGGGGCATTTTTCAGGAAAAGTAAGTGGCAGTTGTTAAAAATCACAGCTGCTGAGGTGATGGTACCAGTTGGGGCAAATAAGAACATGGCTAGAGTCTTAAAATGAAGGTTTGGGAGGAACGAGATGTTTGTGCGAAGGCCAGGCCCCCAGTCTCATATCTGGGTGACTTTGAGATCCTGGGCAGGTTGTAAGTAAAAGCTAGGGTAGTAGTATAGAGTGCCCGAGTGTTGAAGGTGTGATTCAGCACTTACACACAGGCCCTCAGCACAGGTTGGGAGAAGTTGGTTCGAAGCATTTAAAGAAATCTCTGACCAATTAGTTCACCACCAACTAAAAGAGCAGAGACTTCAGTGGCTGCACACTACAGGGGATACAAACTCTGTCCCCATAGACTAAATAAGCAGTAACAGCCATAGGGTGACAAGAAATAGCACAACAGATGTTGGAGAGTTGGGGGATGGGTGTGAGTTTCAGAATTAGCACATTATATTATGTAAAATGTTGAGAAATTATGAGATACACACAGAAACAGCAAAGTTGGACCCACACACAGGGGGATAAACACTAAATAGAAGCGCTGCTTGAGAAAGCCCAAGTGTTAGACTTTGTCAACGAGACTTTAATCAGCTACTGTAAATATATTCAAAGAACTAAAGGATACCATGTCCAGAGAATGAAAGGAAAATACGACATCTCACCAAAGAGAATTTCAACAGAAAGGTAGATATTTTTAAAGAACCAGATATAAATCCTGGATTTGAGAAGTGCAATAACTAAAATGAGATTCACTCGCAGGTTATCATTATAGTGATTGTATTGGTGAGCTGATGGTTAACTTATATGACAATTATAGCGTTGAGAAGGGGTGAGGAGAAGGTCTGTACCGCATGAACATTTCTTTACACTGTTGAAATTTGTTAGTATTAATACAAACTACATTTGTTAAAATGCTAATTGTAATTCCCAGGGCAACCACCAAGAAAATATTCCCCAAAAAATATAAAGTAAGAAAGATGGCAAGTGGATCAAAATGGTACAATAGAAGATATCTATTTAATCCAACAAAAAGAAGTTATAGATGAATCATGACATGACATTCTTAAGGGAAGCAAAGAGCTAAATGGCAGGTATAATTTCTACCTTATCTGTAATTATATTAAACAAAATGAATTAAACACTTCTATTAAAAGGCAGAGAGCTGAAATGGAGGGAACAGCCACGATCTGACAGAATGCTACCTGCAAGAGGTATACATTAGATTCGAAAGATACAAAGATGCAAATTATTTGAAAGTAAAAAGATGGAAAAGACATGCAGTGCAAACAATAACCAAAAGAGAGCTGGTCAGATGAAATAGAATGTAAGACAAAAAATTCACTGGACACAAAAAGGGTATTTCATGATAACAGGGTCAGTCTTTCAGGCAGATAGAACAGTTATAAGCATATATGCACCCAGTAACAGGCCCCAAAATACTTGAAGCAGACACTGACAGAATTGTAGAGAGAAATGGATAACACAATAATAATAGTTGGGCACTGTAATAACCCACTTTCAATAATGGATGAAACAACTAGACAGAGAACCATCAAGGAAATGGAAGACTTGAACAACAGTATAAGCAAACAAAGCAGGTGAAAAACTCTGTAAGTAACAACAGTAGAACACACATTCCTCTCAAGTGAGCATGGAACGTTCTCCAGGACAGACCATATGCTGAGCCATAAAGCAAGATGCAATACATTTAAAAGGATTAAAATAATACAAAATATGTTCTCCAAAGCAGTGAGATGAAATAAGGCAATAATGGAAGCAAATTTGGGGAATTAAAAAATATCTGGAAATTAAGCAACACATCCTAAATAATCAGTGGGTCAAAGAAAAAGTCAAAAGGGAAATCAGAAAATGCTTGGAGGTGAATGAAACTGAAGACACAACTTACCCAAACATATGTGATGTAGTTAAAATAGTGCTTAAAGGGAAATGTACAGCTGTAAATGCCTATATTAAGACAGAAGAAAGAAACCAAATTAATAAACTAGTTCCACCTTAACACCATGAAAAAAAAAAAACTAAACCCAAAGCAAACAGAAGGGAAGTGATAACTATTACAGCATAAATAAGTGAAATAATATTGAAAAGTAACAAAAATCAGTGAAGCTCTTTTGAAAAGATCAGCAAAATTGACAAAAGCTTTAGCTAGACTGAGCATGAATAAAAGAATAAAAAAAATTTCTAAAATCAGGAATAAAAGGGACATCACTAGTGACCTTATAGAGGCAAAATGGATTATAACAGAATATAGCTGTATGCCAACAAGTTAATTTAGATGAAATGGACAGATTCCTAGAAAGACAAACTACTGACATTGACTCAAAAAGAAATTGAAAATCTGAATAACCTATAGCAAGTAAGAGTATTATTAAATTAGCAATTTTAAAACTTCCCATAAGGAATTTCCAGATAAAGTGAAAGAGAGCTAAATGAATGTAAAAACATCATATGTACATAGATTGGAAGAATTAATATTGTAAATGTGACAACTCTTCACAAATTGATCTACAGATTCAATGCAATCCCTATCAAAATCCCAATTAGTTTTGTTTTGTTTTGGTAAAAATTGGCATACTCATCCTACAGGGTTTGTATGGAAATGCGAAGGATCTAGAATAGCCACAACAGTTTTTACAAAAGAACAAATTGGAGGATTCGTGTTTTCCAATTTCAAAATTTACTCCAAACTACAGGTATCAAGATAATGTAGTTCTGTCATAGGATAGACATCTAGGTCCATGGAAAAGACTCAAGAGTTCAGAAATAACGCCTTACAATTGTAGTCAGTTAGGTGCCAGGACATTAAATGGGTGAAAGAATAGTCCTTTCAACAAATGGTCCTGGGCCATCTGGCTATCTGCATCCAGAGTATGAATTTAGATACCTTTCTACCTTATACCATACATAAAACTTAACTCAAAATGGATCGAAGACCTAAATGTATAAGCTAAAACTATTGAACTCTAGGACTATATCCTCTTGGTCTTGGAAATAGACATTGTTTTTTTTTAAGATGTGATACAGAAATTGCAACAAAAGAAAAGAAACTTAAATTTAACTTATAGTAAATTAAAAACTGTTCTCTGCAAACAATGCCATCAAGAAAGTGAAAGCATAACCCACAAAATGGGAGGAAATATTTGTAAATCGTATATCTGATAAGGAAATGGCATCCAGAATATATAAAGAAATTTTACTACTCAGTAACAAGACCACACAATTTAAAAATGAGCAAAACATTTTTTTTCCAAGGAAAATATTAAAATGACCAATAAGCACATGAAAAGTTGCCCAATATGGTTAGTCATTAAGGACATCCAAATCAGAACTATGACCCACCCCTTATACTCACTTGGATGAATGTAATTAAACAGACAGACAATAACAAGTGTTGACAAGAATATGAAGGAATTAGAACACTCATACACTGTTAGTGGGAATGTAAAATGGTGCAGACTCTTTGGAAAACAGCCTGGTCATCCCTTAAAACGTTAAACGTAGAGTTACCCTATGATTTAGCTATTCTACTCCTAGGAATTACAAAAGAAAAGAAATGAAAATGTATGTCCACAAGGAACTGATTCATAAATGTTTGTAGCAGTCTTATTTGTAATAGTCCCAGAGTGGAAGTAACCCAAATGTCCATCAACTGATGGATGGTAACATGGTATATCCATACAATGGAATATAATTTGGTAATAAAAATGTACTGAAACTTGCTGCAACATATGAACCTTGACAGCATCACATTACGTGAAAGAAGGCAGTCACAAAGACCATATATTGTATGATTCCATTCATATAAAATGTCCAAAAAGAGCAAATCCATGGACAGACCCGTTTTGGTTGTCTGTAATTGGGAGAAGAGGGAAATGAAGAGTCACTGCTAATGAATATGGAGTTTCTTTGTGGGGTAATGAAAATGATGAATTCGCAGCTCTAAATATACTAAAAAACCATTGAATTGTACACTTTAAATGAATGAATTTTATAGTATATGGGTTATATATTAAAGGTTTTTTTAAAAATTAAAAAAAAAGCCAGTGTATATTTTATACTTTCAGTACATCTCATTTTGAATTTGCCACATTTCAAGTGTTCAGTCATCATGCATACCTTAGTATCTTTCACATGTTGAAATTGTTGCCACCTTAATGGGCTCTTGTGCCCAATGTGTGAGAAAATCAATATGTGACACTAGAATTTCGGGAATAGAAAGAACTCATTTGAGAAGTCCACAAACGAGGAGATCAGTGGCAAGCCTCAGATCAGTCTCCCAAACTGCTAAGCTAGTGGGTTTTTATCTGCTAATTTGGGAATTGTCTTAGGGGTAGGGGAAGGAATGGGGTGAGGCCATGTAGATATCACAGGCAGTTTCTAAGGGAGCATGTCCCTTAAGTCATGCTAGAACATGCTTCTACACACATCACATGTTACAAAACTGGTTAAATTCTTCCCAGGGTTGTGATTTTTACTGTTATAATGAAGCATAAGTAACTCTCAGGTCAGGGTTGCAATTACTACACATTCATTGCAGCTAAAGCTAGTTAGAGCTGGTTCTGCTGGGATGGTCCAAAACAGAAACTCATCTTCCAGTGAAAACAAGCTTCTTATGAATATACATAAGGAGGTGGAGGGTCTAAGAAGAAGGAAGTGGAAACTTCTATCAACCAGCGAGGGATGGGGGCTACCCTGGAAAACCGGTTAGCAGGTATCAGCTTCAGTGGAAATTGTTGCAAAGCTAGCAAGGCAAGGGTATCCCCCTCCCCTGCTCCTGGGAGAGGGGTGATTACAAAATGAAAATATTATTGGATCAAATAATATAGTATTAAAATTAATTTTACCTATTTTTTTTAATTGTGACTCCTAAAAGACTTAAATTACATAAGTGGGTCACATTTGTGGCTTTCATTTTACTTACTGAACAGCACAGTCCTGGACCCCAGGCTTCCAGTTTCCAGCTGATCTGGGTTCTATTCCCTTTACTGTGGAGACTGGCTGATTGGGATTTGAGAGCAAAACATAGGAATTGATGGTCTGTAGTGGATGAGAGGTAGGCGAGGGAAGATGAAGGGATGTTTTAGATGTCATCCTGTGGAGGTAGGGGCTTTGTTTTATTCACAACCTAGAATGGCACCTGAACTGGTGACATAGAATTGGTAACAGAAAAAGCTCCAGTAAGAGGGTAATATTTATTATGAAATGGTGGTTTATTTGGTGCCTGACATTTACCAGGTCCTGCCCTGGGTGCGTGGAATGTAGCAAATGAGAAAGCAGTTTTGCAAGTACAGACATGGCCTTTGACCATTATCCAACCTTGAAATGAGTGCACAAGATGTTAAAGCAGGCTGAGGGCAACTAGAGATGGTGAGTTTGAGAGTATGCGTTTATTGTTGCCAGGTCTTTTGCTTTTGCCAGGAAAAATATTTGCCTAATAATTTTTTCGTATTAAGGGAAAATATGTATTTGAAGCCTGCAATTTAAACAAAATCATCTGATTTTCAAATATCAGCACCTAATTCAATTTTTTACAATGCGTGTATCAAACAAAACCATCTGTGGACTGGGTTTAGCCCCAGGAACCAGCTAAAGATTTAGTTGTGAAATAAATGAATAATTCCTTTGACTCCATGGCCATAAAAGCAAAGACCTTAGCCAGTACTAGGCACAGGAAGCCTTACAGACCTCCTTGTCTAGGGTATACCCTCCATCATAGTCTCATAGTTCATGTATTTCTGCTTCACTGTTACATTTTAATGTCATTTTTGCATGTGATTATTTGATTTAATGTCTGTCACTTCCATGAATTGTCCATTAGCTCCAAAAGGGCATGGACTGGGTCAATTTTTGCTAATCAATATTTGATTAATGAATACGTGAATTAGACAGGAGAGAATAGTTTTGAAATACAATCTATATATAGCTAGAGCAAGGCAAAACAACCTGAGTAAAGCATCTCATGTTGAATTCTGTGTTAAAAGAGTCAATCTAACAGCAAGTTGTTTTTCTGCATAATGTGAGAAAAAATGACTCCCTCGACTACAGAATAGACATTTTAGTGTTATCTGTGCTGGTATATCTCAAAGCATTAATTGGAGAACACTGGTATCAGCAACATAACACATTAATGCCAGTATTTATTTGTAGTTAGTAATTCCAGAAATTCTCAGGGTTTGAACTTAACAGCTGCTCTTACTGGGAAAATAGAAATACTAGTTCCCTTGTATAGCTATTATATATATATATTTTAGTTTTTTGAAATTGTAAATGTTGAATTGCTTTAAACTCTGGAGCAATGGGAAAGCTGAAGAACTAGTAAGGATCATTAGAACCAGTTTTCTATTTAAAAAAAAATGAAATAAAAGGAAACAACAGTTCATGTTGAAGTTGAAAGATCTAGTAGTTAAATATGAATAAGTGATGTATTGCTGAAATAGAAAGTGGTCACTTTTTCTGTGTCTTGACATTTAATGAAGATACATGATGCTGGAAAAGTGAGAAACACACAGGGAAAAGAGAGGAAACCACAACTTGTTTTATGTTTTTGGATAAGTTTTTAATAATGCTAAACTTGATCCTTTACATTTTTATCCGGAAATAATTTGCAGAAAGGAAATTCTTAAGAGATTCGTAAAATTGAATCTGTGGTTTCAGTTCTGTAACATTCTCAGTCGGAATCGTAGAGAGAGAGAAGAGATTAGTGGCTGCCAGAGTTCAGGGATAGAGAAGGAAATTGTATCAGTTTTTCCTAATTAAATTTGAAGCTCTGTATTAGGTTACATAAACGTTTATGATGGTTTTGTGCTCTTGATTAATTGATCCTTCTATCATATGCCATGATCTTCTGTATCCCTGATAATATCCTTTGGCATTGTTATATAACCATATCGTCTTATTTTAAATTATTTTTAGTATGATATATCTTCTTTTACTTTTGACGTGCTTGCACCTTTATATTTAATGAAGTATGTTTTTTAGAGGCAGCATACAGTTTTGTCTTTTTAAATCCAACCTGGCAAATTCTGCCTTTTAATTGAGGTAGTTAGACCGTTTACATTTAATGTGATCATTCATGTGGTTAGGTTTGAGTCACTCATCTTGCTCTTTCTTTTCTGTCTCATCCATTCCTTGTATCCTGTTAACTCTCTGCCTTCGTTTGGACTGAGGTTTTTTTGCTTTTTAAAAATTCTATTTCATTTTCTTTGTTGTCCTAGTGACATTTTTCTTTTTTTTTTTTTTTAATTTTGGTGGATGCTTTCGGGCTTATTTTATACTTGTTTAACTTACATTTTTCTTTCAAGTGATATACCACTTTACATATAGTATGATGCGTGCCTTTCAGCTCTTGTATGTCCGAAAAATACCTTCATTTTTTTTCAAAGGTAGTTTTATTGTATTTGGAATTCTAGATCTGTGCTGTTTTCTTTTAGTATTTTAAAAATGTTACGCCACTGTCTTCTGGCTTGCATTGTTCCTGATGAGAAAGCTGCGGTCATCTTTAGCGTTGTTCATCTGTACATAATGTGTCTTCCCATCACCTCCTCCAGCCACCCTGGTGGTTTTTTGTTTTGTTTTGTTTTGTTTTTTTAATGGAGTTGACTTATTTAAAGACTAAGTTACAAATTAAGGTACTCCCATATTGAGTACAGACATGGAATTCCTGAGATATGATTACTCTTGCTTGCTTATTAGAGGGGTAGATGAGGACTTTCTACTTCAATGAGATTTATATTGTGAGTTCTCTCAGATGTTATATCATCAGACCAACTACTAAGGTTTCTGCTACAAAGATGACATATGTGTTCTCTCCTATAGAAATGTCCTTATATTAACTGAAATAGTACTGAAGTGAAGACTAAAAGCACTACTATATTGATTACAAGCATAGTGTTTCTTCAGTGAGTTCTCTGGTGTGTTTGAAGTTTAAAGCTATGGCTGAAATCTTTTCCATATTCAAAACATGTAGTGTTAGTTCTCTAATTCCATCCGAGTCTGAATATTGCATGAAGGCTTTCCCACACTGATGACCTTCATAGGCTTCCTCTCCCATTTGAATATATTCATGTTTAAGCATAGAAAAATTAAGGTGTTCCCATAGAGGTGATATTCTTATGGCTTCTGTCCACTGTGCATTCTACTATGTTGCCTGAGAGCAGAACTATGAGGAAAAGCTGTTCCATATAGATAACATTCTAGGGGTCTCTGGTTTCATTCTTTCATGTGTACTAAGAGAAGAATAATGAATGAAGGTTTTCAACATAAATGACATTCATGGGGTTTCTATCCAGTGTGAGTTCTGTTGTCTGAGAGTAGATCAGTGACAGAAGACTTTCCCCCATGCATGGTATTCAGCAGGGTGTTTCTCTAGTGTGAATTTGCTAATGCTGTCTCAGGGCAGGACAATGACAGAAGGCTTTCCCACATATATTACATTCATAGGATTTCTCTCTGTTGTGTGTTCTCTCATGTTGTCTAAGATAATATTGACTGAAGGTTTCCCCACATAGATGGCATTCATGGGGTTTCATTCCAATGTGAGTTCTTTCATGTTTTTGAAGATTAGAAGATTGGAGGCTTTTCCACATAAATTACATTCACAGGGCTTCTCTCCAGTGCGTGTTCTTTCATGTTGTCTAAGGTCAGAAGATCTAATGGAAGTTTTCCAACACCAGAGGCATTCATATGGGTTATATTCAGTTTCAGTTCCTTTGGTCAGAGGTTTTAATGAAGGCTTTAGCTACTTCTGTGGCATTCATCTAATTTACTCCTAGTTTGAATCTGCTTATGTTGGCGAAAAGATGACTAGTCACTGAGGACTTTTCCTAGTTGTTTTCTTAAATATGGTTTATTTCTCATGGGAATTAATGCGTGTTGAGTCATTGTGGAACTGAGATTGGAATCTTCTTGCAAATGATTACATTGAAAGGAATTCTTATATATATGAACATTCTTAACATGCACATTCTTAACATACAAACATTCTGTGCATGGGGTTCCATCAGTGGCTCACAGTATCATCCCATATTAGTATATTCATCACCATGATCATTTCTTACAACATTTGTATCACTCCAGAAAAAGAAATAGCAACAAAAAAGAAAAAAACTCATACATACCATGCCCCTTACCCCTCCCTCTCGTTGATCACTAGTATTTATTCAATAGATTTTAAACTTTGTTCCCCTTATTTTTTTTCCTATACCCCACCACTCCCTTTCATTGTTCTCTAGTATTTCAATCTAGTCAATTTATTTTAACATTTGTTCCCCCTATTATTTATTTATAATCCATATTTTTTACTCATCTGTCAATATCATAGATAAAAGGAGCATCAGTCACAAGGTTTTCACAATCACATAGTCACATTGCAAACGCTATATCATTATACATTCATCTTCAAGAAACATGACTACTGGAACACAGCTCTACAGTTTCAGGCACTTCCTTCTAGCCTCTCTAATATTCCTTAAACTAAAAAGGGAATATCTATAAAATGTGTAAGAATAACCTCCAGGGTAACCGCTTGGCTCCATTTCAAATCTCTTAACCACTGACACTTTATTTTTGTCTCGTTTCTCTCTTCCCCTTTTCAGTTGATAAGGTTTTCTTAATCCCTTGATGCTGAGTCCCAGCTCATTCTAGGATTTCTGTCCCACGTTGCCAGGGAGGTCTACACCTCAGGGAGTCATGTCCCATGTAGAGAGGGGAAAGGTGGTGAGTTTGCTTGCTGTGTTGGCTGAGAGAGAGTGGCCACATCTGAGCAAAAAAAGAGGTTCTCTGGGGGTGACTCTTAGGCCTAATTTTAAGTGGGCTTAGCCTATCCTTTGCGGGGATAAGTTTCATATGAACAAACCCGAAAATTGAGGGCTTGGCCTATTGATTTGGTTGTCGCCACTGCTTAGGAGAATATCAGGAATTCTCCACATTGGGAAGTTGAATTTTCCCTTTTCTCATCATTCCCCCAAGGGGACTTTGCAAATACTCTTTTATTTGCTGTTCAAATCACTCTGGGATTTATTGGGGCATCACTCTGGACAACCTACACAAACTCATGCCCTATTCAAGGGTCCATGTACTTATGGTGTTCAATTAAACTGCCCATATAAGTTATATTAGGAAATGCACTAGTCAAAATATAAATTTTGTACCAAATAAACCATTTTTGCTTTAGTCTCACACAAAAGTTAAAGTTTTAAAATATGAATGACCATCTATTTTCAATGCCCTGCAATATTGACATTCCTTTGTTCTTCCTCATGCAAAAACATTTTTAAATTTGAACATTTAGTCACTATCATTGTACACTCTAGGCATTCCTAGATTATACCATCTCAGTCTTTATCATCCATCTTTTCTTCTGGTTTCATTTGTGCCCCCAGCCCTCCTCCCTCTATCATTCTCACATTCACCTTCATTCAGTGTACTAACATTATTGTGCTACAATTAGGTAGAATTGTGCTATCCATTTCTGTATTTTTATAGTCAGTCCTATTGTACAATCTGTATCCTTGAAAGGAATTCTTTTGAGAATGAGATATCTGCTGGACACTGGTTTTGGAGAAATCCCATTCTTTCTCCCCACACATCCTCTCTTTGTGCCAATGGGAAAGCACATCTGATTTGCAGACCTGACATCCCACAGAGACCAAATAATTGACATTCTCCGGCATTGCGTCTCTGAACAGCTTTGTCTGGGATGTGTCTAGCAATGCCAGCTCTTCTTGGGTGACATCTACAGCTACATCTGTCACTAACTCCTATGGTTGCATTGTCAATATCTCAGATGACAACTTTCTTCCTTTGGCTTTACACTCACAAAAAGACATGCAGTAGGTGACCAAAGGAGATTTATAGTTCCAGTTGTATCTTATGTCCATCCCAGCCAACTTTCATGTCCCAGGCTGCTGCTTACTTGTGGTCTCATCCTGACTTAAGATTTTCTATCATTGGTTTTGAATTATTGATGATAATGTATATTGGTATAATTTTATTCCTCTTTCTTTGCTTTGAGTTTGTTGACCTTTGATCTGTGGGTTTATTATTTTCATCAAATTTGGAAACATTCCAGCCATACTTATGTTAAATATTTTTTTCTCTTCCCCTCTCTTGTCTCCTTCAGTAACTCCAGTTACACATATATTAGGACGTTCAACTAAGGCACTTTATGTTTCCTAAAAATTATTTTTCCCATGTGTTTTCATCTTTTATAGTTTCTATTACTGTGTCTTTAAATTTACTAATCATTTTTCTGCCATTAATCCTATCCAGTGTAGTTTTCATCTTAGATATTATCGTTTTTATTTAGAAATTCAATTTGAAGTTTTTTTTAATCTCCTATGGCTCTATTTAACTGTTTATACATGTGAAATATTGTCTTTAAATGTCCTTGTCTGCTATTTTTGACATCTATGTCCAGTATCAATACCTTCTCCCAATAAGTGACTTTTTTTCTCATTATGGAGAATTATTTTCCTGCTTCTTTGCATGCCTAGTGATCTTTGATGTTAGGCATTATAAGTGTTACTTTTTTGGTGCTGAGTATTTTTGTATTCTGATACATACCCTTGAACTTTGATCTGGAACACAGTTCAATTACTTAGAAGCAGTTTGTTTTTTAAAAGTAGGTCAGCAGGACCCAGCAGTATTTCATCTAGGGCTAGTTATACCCTGCCATTGAGGCAAGACCCCTTTGAGTACTCCACAGAATGCCCACAAATTATGAAGTTTTCCAGTCTGGCTGGCTGGGAGGAGGTGCAGTTCACATTACGAACTGTCCTCAGGTGATGTCAGAACATGGCCTCAGGTGATGTCAGAACATGGCCTCAGGTGGTGTCATAACATGGCCTCAGGTGATGTCATAACATGGCCTCAGGTGATGTCATAACATGGCCTCAGGTGGTGTCATAACATGGCCTCAGGTGATGTCATAACATGGCCTCAGGTGGTGTCGTAACATGGCCTCAGGTGATGTCATAACATGGCCTCAGGTGGTGTCATAACTTGCATGCAGGACACTGTACAGATCACTAGGGTTTGCTTCCTTTACACTCCTTCCTCTCCTTGTGCTGTCTTGTGAGCTTTAGCCACCATGGTGGTTTCAGGGCTCTCCCTTCTGGCTCCTCGATGCAGGGAGTCGGCCAGGCTTCACCTGGCTCCTCCTTTCTGCACAGGTTCTGGAAACTCTCATAGGACAACCAGAGGCTCACCTCGTTTGTTCCAGCTTGTAGATAGCATTGCTCTGCATGGCTTGATTTCCATTTCTTGAAAACAGTTGCTTCATGTATTCAGCTGGAATTCTTGTTGTTGTTTCAGATGAGAGGGTGTTCTAGTTTGCTAGCTGCAAGAATGAATATACAAGAAATGAATGGCTTTTGAAAAAGAGGAATCCAATAAGTCACTAGTTTACAGTTCTAAGGCCAAGAAAATGTCCCAATTAAAACAAGTCTATAGAAGTGTCCAATCAAAGGCATCCAGGGAAAGATACCTTGGTTCAAGAAGGACAGTGAAGTTCAGGGTTTCTCTCTCAAGTGAGAAGGCACATGGTGAACACAGAGTTTCTCTCTTGGCTGTAAGGGCGCATGGTAAACATAGCATCATCTGCTAGCTTTCTCTCCTGGCTT
The DNA here is from genome assembly GCF_023851605.1 of Tamandua tetradactyla. Taxonomy (NCBI): domain Eukaryota; kingdom Metazoa; phylum Chordata; class Mammalia; order Pilosa; family Myrmecophagidae; genus Tamandua; species Tamandua tetradactyla. The sequence goes on along the minus strand of NC_135330.1, from coordinate 106,824,817 downwards.
CCTGTTTCATGAAGCTCCCCAGGAGCCATTTTCCTTCATCTCTAAAGGTCACTAACTAGTGGACTCTCTGCTTCATGGTGCTGCAGCGTCCTCTGCTCTCTGAATCTCCTTACATTCTCCAAAATGTTTCCTCTTTTATAGGATTCCAGTAAACTAATCAAGACCCACCCATATGGATGGAGACACGTCTCCACCTAATCCAGTTTAACAACCGTTCTTGATTGAATCACGTCCCCAAGGAGATGATCTAATTACAGTTTCAAACATGCAGTACTGAATAGGGATTAGAAGAAGTGGCTGCCTTTACAAAATGGGATTAGGATTAAAACATGGCTTTTCTAGGGTACATATATCATTTCCGACCAGCGCAGAGAGAAATTGGGTTCCTGTCAGTCTACCTTAGTTGAAAGTAGACATCTCAAATTTAGTTTGTTTTTTTTTCCTTTACATATTTAATATCATTATTCCTTTAAGAAAAGAATTATATCTTGACCACTTTTGAATAAGCCCCTTTTAAAACATGCTCACTATGTTTAAGTTTATGGAAACCTGAAGTGAGGGCGAAGGGACCTGAGGCCGTAAGAAATAAAAGAGAGTAAAAGCTCTCTTCCCTCCCCCAAAGCTTCCTGTTTGACTCATTTGGCAGAGGTCACCATGCCCCTTATTAATCAGCCCTTTATTCTTTAGAAGAGTGACTCTTTAAATGAGCTCTGTAAATGTGCCACACAAAATATAGGGAAGACACGTTATCAAAAATGTAGTCAAGATCTTACTGCTTTAATCAGCATAATTAAAACTTTCACAGTCATATTATAGAGGAAACATAATGAAGAGAGCTTACCTTACTAGGTATTAAAAAGTATTTTAAAGCTATGGTAGTTAAAGTTTTGTTCCTGATGTCAATATGGATACAAATTAGTAGATCAAATTCTAATTCCATAAATGGACTCATAAATGTATCTTAAATATTTAGCAAAAAGGTGATATTTCATTGATGGGCTATTCAGTAGATGTTGTTGGTAAATTGGTCAACTCAATGGAAAAAAAAATTAAAGTTAGGGCTCCTTCCCAAATCTTATACCCAGGTATATTTCAAGTAGATTAAATATATAATCTAAAAGTATTAGAAAAAAATACAGTCTTGAAGAAGAAAAAGCCTTTTCCAAGTTAAAAAGCAGAGTTGATAAACTTCTTTTATGAAGATTCCTAATAAAGTAGTAAAAAGAAGAGGAGCACCACACTAAAAAAGTGCTCAAAGGACCTGATTAGGTAATCACAGTTAGGGCAGAAAAACCTAAATGACCACTACGCATTTATTTACAAAATGGTCTGCTTCATGGTAATAGTAACAGTAGCCCCAGTAATACTGGCTCCTATTGATTATGTATTCCCGTTCACCTGATTATATTAAGAGCTTTCAACTGATCAGCGAATCCATTGAAAGGCAAGTTTATTATTACCATTTTATAAATATGGCAGCTGAAGCAGAAGACTAAGAAACTTGCCCAAGGTGACAAAACCTTCGGTTGGTTGAGCCAAGATAAAAATCCAGACCAAATGACTCTGCCCTGCTCTTCACCACTCCTCAAAGAAATGACGACTGCCTGGAATCCCACTGCAGGTTACAAAGAAATTAGTCATTTTTTTAATGATCACGCAGCTCATAAGTGATAAAATTGAGTTAAAAGTTTTAGAAAGAAAAATAAATAGAAGAAAGTAAAACACAATAACTTCAGATGAACCACAAGGAAAATGGCTTAATTTTAAAAATTCACCATTTCTTTTCAGAATGTTTGAAAGATGCTCCGAAGAAGATCAAAAGTGGCCTTATGTTTGTAAAATTGGTTAACCCATGTTCAGGTAAGTTTCTTTTTCCTCTTCTTTTCCTGTTTTTTCTTTGCTTTCTTTTCTCTGATGATGATAACTTGAATGTTTTTTAAACATTGTGGATAAAAAACAGATATACTTTTTTTACTTTGTATCTTCATTCTTCCTGAATAGCTTGTAAAGTTACTATGGAATCACAAGATGACAAAAGCAAGCTGAAGATATTACTAATTTTCCTAGACAATTTACTCAACCTAAATATTTTTTATTTCTTCTTATAATTTTAATCCATAGAACTGTTCATCAGAAATGCTGCAAAGTGAAAGAGTAGCAAGTTCAATTTCTTTGTTAAAGTAGATGAATTTTATTTGGCTTTCTCAAGCCGGCTTTTTTTAGAGTAGTTATCCAATATAAGTGTTTATTTACATTCATTTTATGTTATAAAGTAAAATAAACATGAGGTTTTTGTTTTTTTTAAAGCAGGCTTTTACTTGACTTGCCAAGATTTTGAGTAGTTTCATTTTTAGCTGAACTTTCTTATTTTGTTCCATCCAAAACATATTTTTTTCCTTACAAGGGATGGATTTTTATTTTTGTATTCAAAGCATTGTATATTGAAGAACTACATATTTTAATGGAAATAATTTTATCATAACTTTATATATGGTGTATTTTCTGTTTTGTGTTCTAAATCTATTGGTTAGGCAAAATATTTAAAAATGTGATCTAAATAGGCAGTGATATTGTTGATATTTATCTGTGAAATTGTTTTCCTATTAATTTATAAGGTTTTGAATAGACACCTGACACTTAGCAAATTAGGGCATTCTCCTGGTTACTATAGTACTGATAGTAAAAGTAAGTGAAAGCGAGTGGTTAATACCTTCTTGTTGTGTTGTTGTTGTTGGAAAGACATATAATAGAAGCAACTAGAGAGGAAAAAATACCTGACTTCCTTCAGTGTTCTTTTCTTCAAGATAAAATTGAATGTAATTGGTTGGCTATATGCTTGGAACTCATGATTATATGCATAAGACTACATTAACGTGAGAAATAGTTCTTCAAGAAAAGTTTTAGGTAGCAGTAAAGGTTATAAAATATTTAGCCAAAGTACAGGTACAAAAAAAAAAAAAAAAACTCAGCCTTCTTCTAAAATTTCTGTTTTATTGGAATTTCCACAGACAATAGAGGAATAGATGCTTTTATTTTGTTAACTTGAGTGTGGAAAAACAGAGGCAAACATTTGTTGAACATTTACTATATGCCAAATACAGTTTTAAGAACTTTACATGCATCCTGTCTTTTTAATCCTTATAAAAACCCTATGAGCTGGGTGCACCATTGCTCCGATTTTACCACTGTGAATACAGAGGCACAGAAAGCAGATGTGACTTCCCCAAGGGCATGTGGCCAGCATGGTAACGAGATGGGGTCAAATTCAGGCATGTTGGCTCCTGAGGTTGTGCTATGTTCAGAACAGTATTTCATGAATTGGATAGATAATATGTGCACCCCTTACTGCACCCCTGCTGTTTTTAACAAAGAAAGGGGAAAACCCATGAGGCTTTGCCCACTCCTTTCGGCCTGGAGCACATAGGAGCCTTCCCTCGCTCCCTTAGAGCCGATCCGCAGGGTCTGTGGACTTGGACACCATGTAGGGGAGCCGTGAGCTGCCTAGGGACTAGGAACTGATGGCCTGCTCTGTCCATCTGGCTGCATCAGGTTTGGGTAGTTTGGGAATGGAGCCTCTCTCCTGGTCTGACAGGGATCCTCTGAGAGGCTTCATAGCAGTTAAGATAAATAATTTATACTTTTTAATTTATTGGTTTAAGTTCAGTGGGAATTATAGAACTGGAAAACAAGCATCTGTATTTAATAACAAAGCTTTAAGCTTTCCTCAGAGTCGATTTGTATAGAATACATCTATGTATGTTTATGTTCATTTTAGGGACATTCCTCACAACTATTAAACAGGCTTTTGATTCTTTTTGTGTGTGTTTGTGTGTGTGTGTGAAAACTTTCAAATAAAAAAGAGATTTGTCTTAACAGGGGAAGGAGCCATTTACTTGTTCAATATGTGTGTGCGGCAGCTGTTTGAAATAAAGGTTTTCAAGGAAAAACACCACTCTTGGTTTATAAATCAATCAGTTCAGTCAGGTAAGTGACATCATGTATATATCCTCATTAACTCGAAACACGCTCTAGCTTTTCCATCCTCCACGCATGGGGACCGGGCTGTCCGAGTGGTTTTGACTCTGATCGACGTTTTACCCTTCCTGGCGTCAGAACAGGGTTTAATCAAGGAGAAAGAAAGGATCATTTGAGCAAGTTTAGATCAATATCCATGTGCCTTTTAGGAAGGAAATTTTAAACTAGCAACCCTGATTTCTCCACTAAAGCACCAAACATCTTTAGTCAGGAGTTGTTTTACCCCCAGCATGGAGGATACATTGTGTTGACTGTTAGCCACTTTTGAGGATCTTCAAGTTCTTAATATCTATACTGATATCGCTTCTAAAATATACAAGAATATAACAAGGATCTTCTTTTTTTTTTTCATTTGTCATGGAAACTGCTATTCTCTCTCTGTTCTAGTTTGCTAGCTGCTGGAATGCAAAATACCAGAAACAGAACAGCTTTTTAAAAAGGGAGTTTAATAAGTTGCAAGTTAACAATTTTTAGGCCATGGAAATGTCCCAATTAAAGCAAGTCTATAGAAATTAGAGGCATCCAGGGAAAGATTCCTTGATTCAGGAAGGCCAATGAAGTTCAGGGTTTCTCTCTCAAGTGAGAAGGCACATGGTGAACACAGTCAGGGTTTCTGTCTTGGCTGGAAGGGCACATGGTGAACACGGCATCATCTGCTAGCTTTCTCTCCTGGCTTCCTGTTTCATGAAGCTCCCCAGGAGGCATTTTCCTTCTTCATCTCCAAAGGTCAGTGGCTGGTGGACTCTCTGCTTCTCATGGCTATGTCAGTCTGCTCTCTCTGAATCTCCCACATTCTCCAAAATGTTTCCTCTTTTATAGGATTCCAGTAAACTAATCAAGACCTACCCAAATGGGCGGAGACATGTCTTCACCTAATCCAGCTTCACAACCGCTCTTGATTGAGTCACATCTCCAGGGGGGTGATCTAATTAGTTTCAGACCTGCAATACTGAATAGGGATTAGAAGAAGCAGCTGCCTTTACAAAATGGGATTAGGATTAAAACATGGCTTTTCTAGGGAACATACATCCTTTCAAACTGGCACACTCCCCCCGTACTAGTCCTCCCCTCGCCGTCCCAAGTTCTTGCTCTTTTCGTGTCCCCTAATTTGGGAGCATTGCTGACTCAGAGGGAACAAGGATACCAAGAGGACCACATTCTGGGACTATTGAGATATCTTCACATAGAGTCCATCCAAAGTACATAATCAGTGGCTCACAGTATCATCAACATAGTAGTGTATTCATCATCATGATCATTTTTAGAACATTTGCATCACTCCCGAAAAAGAAATAATAAGAAAAAAACTCATACATTCCATACTGCTTACCCTCTTTCTCAGTTGACCACTAGTGTTTCAATCTACTCAATTTTTTTTACCCCTTATTCCACCACCCCCATATTTATTGTTTTTTTACTGATCTGTCCATTCCCTGTTTGTTTATTTGTTTTTTAATTTTCATAGAAATAAGTCATTGGATATTGAAGGCGTCCTACATTCCCTTTGTTCTTTCATCCTGTTCAGAAGGCTTTTTGTTTCTTTCTAAGCACTCTGTTCTCTGTTGGCTGTATATGTGCCCCTTCTTGCTAAGGTAGGAAGGGTACTTTGCTTTTCTTCTAAGCATTCCAGAAGAAGGGTTTAATGCTGGGATAAATTTTATGTGCCTGTGTACATGAGATTGAAGTAGTTTTGTGTTGGCAAAATGCATATGGTAGGCTATTTGCCTGAAAGGCAGCAAGTGTACATACCTTTTGTTGTTGCAGCTAGGCTTATTCGTTTGGCAATAAGTGGGAGTTCCAACTCTAATACAGTACACTTGAAATTGGATTTAGCGAGACTGCCCATGGTAAAATCCAGATTGAAACTGGAAAATAAATGTTGGAAGACAGTGATTGATCCTCTGTCCTGGACTGCTTGAGTGGGTATCTGTTTTTCTCATCATTGTCTTCTTTGAAAATTTACCCATTTTTAAAAGTATCTACCAGAATATTATTTTCAGACCTAGAAACCTTTTCCTAAGTTCTGAATATGAACATAGAGCTTCTGATAAGGTAGTTTTCATAAACCTCTCTTCTGCTTTTTTTTAAAAAAAATAATAAAGCAGTGTCCCAGTATAAAATTATTTCATTAAATTTTTTTACTTATGAAATGAATTCCATAGTGTCTGTATGTTTGTGTCTATGTGTATAAAATCTAAGGTTCATATTTCTTGGCTGTATGTATTCTGTTAAAGAATAAATATAAGTACATGTGTTTCCTGAAGCCAGAATAAGTTTGCACACGTAAATGAATTGTTCATTGTTCCATTTGGTAAAATACCTGTTCTGGTTCCCTTCCCTGGAAGGAGGAGTCTGGGATGCTTGGAAAGGAGTGTGTTGGAGGAAGGGACTGGAGAGCAGATGGGCTGGCTGGGTTTGATTTGCCCTTTTTTTCTTCCAGCCTGGAGAGAAGGTTACTCTTCTCCCAGAGTTACTTGCTTGCTAATGTTCAGTCCTATTAGATTGCTGCCCTCCTGCCTTTTTCCTTCTGGAGGCTGGGGAGGTTAGTTTACAGCCTTATGCGCTTTGTGTCAGTAGCATTTGCAGACTTGTGAGCCCCCTGGAGCCCAGACCATGGAAGGAGCTATTTCAGAGTGGATGATACTGCTTTCCTGTAGCTTCATCCGCAGAAGCACCGGAAGGTACTTTGCACTATTGCTTTATAGACAGACTTACTTATACAGGTTTCATAATATTTGCTAGTTTTACCATTTTGTCTATGCCTACCCCAACTTTTTTTTTTGGACTCTGTTGAAAATGATTTCTTACAAAGTTAAAAATTGATGTCAGTGTCTTGGTTCTCCACCCCCCACAGGGATTTGAAGCTATTTGGAATGCATTTTCTGTCTTTTGAGAAAATCACATAGAATCTTGGGCCTGTATAAGAAGATCTTCTTAATTGGGGATTTCAAATCTGTTTTCCAATAAATGATTTTTGCATTGGGATTAAGATGAAGTAACCAAGCTGTCTTTCCAAGACATTTAATTCTCTTCATTTTCTTTTTAACCTGTAGGAGGACATCTCCACTTTGCCACACCAATGGACCCCTTATTTCTCATTCTCTACTATCTCAGAAAGGCTGATAAAGAGGTAAGCTTCCCATTGTGGGCAATAACAATGAGGAAATAAAATTAACTCTTCCTCGCTTTGTCTTCCTTCCCTCCTTTCAATTATTCAGATGTCGATTCCCTACGCTTCAGATGCATTTCTATTGTCAGAAAAGTATGTGTGTCTTGTGTGCTGGTGCAGAGCAGGGCATTGAGGCTGGGAGCAGCTGAGCTGGGTCCGGTTGACACCAGCTAGACGTCACCTCTGACCTCTGACACCCACCCCAACGACCATGCTCTCGCCTTCCTGGGCTGTCAACAGTTAAAACTGTCCTCACCCTTCCCTCGGCAATCGTTGGCTGTTTCCCTTCCCCTGGCCTAGTGGGCTCTGGTGTAAACCACATTGGTCAGGCTCTGGTAAAGCAGCTTCCTTTGAGGGCATGCTGTTGTTCAGGACAACCTCTGGGCACATTTCAAAATGGTTCTGCTCCCCCCGAGCAGGGGGTGGAGTTTTTCTCAGATCTTTTCCATGTAAACCCTGTGGGGTTCCTGGAGGTAAAACTTGGGGGCACTCCCTCTGAGGCTGGGGCCCCCTGGTCAGTGTTCTGACAGGTCATTGGTTCCAGCAGCTTCTGTCTCCAAAAACTCTCATTCTCTGTACTTACCCGTCTTTCCCATTTTCAAAGCATACTTAGCCCTGTGACTTCAGTTCTGACGGATCTAAGAAGAGTTGTTGATTTTCAACTTGTTCAGCTTTTTTTCTTGTTAGGAGAATGGGAGTGGCAACTTCCAAATTCTTTACCGAAATTCCCAGTAGTGCATTTGCTTATTCATAATTGGGATTTTCATGGTAAGAATAAAATTCTAGCATGTACCATTACTTTTTTTTTTTGAGAAATGTGTAAGAACTTATTTTAAAAACCTTTAAATTAGCCACAATTAGAGTGGAATCTTCTTTAACTTGATATTTTCTTCTGTATTTGAAAAGTATTTCATCTTTCTTAAAATTTCCTTGGCGTTTTCAAAGTCTTCTTGTTCAAAGCTCTGTTTACACTGTCAGTATAGTCTTTCTGTTAGCGCTGACAATGGATTCAACTTCTTTTGTGGCTGCTTTACTTTTTGAGCTTCTGTGAGTTTTTTATTGATTTCCAAATTATTTCCATGAGGATCTTGTTCATTGCATCATCTGTCCCTTTGTGAATGCGTTCCACGAGGTTTTAGCTTGCAAGGTATAGTCCCTGCTCAGGGGAGCCAGAAGAGTCTTACAGGCACCATTCACCAGGGTTGGCTGCTTCTCTGAGAAGTTCTTTCAGTCTGAGACCTTTGGCTGAAAAAGTCTGGATGGACGAGATGCTGGTCCCCAGCCTGGAGCTTGGCAGTGTCCGCCTGAAGGAACGCGCAGTTCGTGAGGCTGAAGTAGTCACGAGAGGGTTGTGGGGCCTGCGGCCGCGGTGCTGCTGGGAGAAGAATGCACCCTGCCATGTGGCCCTGGGGCCGCCACAGTTCAACATTGAGGGGCGGGGCTTGGTGCCTGTGATGCAGCGTTGGCGCTTAGCCGTCCCTTCCTGGGCACCCCTGCCGGCCATAACCCCACACCCAGAGCAGGGTGCCGACCCTCTCACCCCACTTTTGTCCTATGTCACTGTGGTTGCCCGTGCTGGGGAAAAACGTGTCATTACTGTATTAGGGTTCTCTAGAGAAACAGAATCAACAGGGAACACTCACAAATATGAAATTTATAAAAAGTGTCTCACGTGACCATGGGAACAGAGTCCAAAGTCCGCAGGACAGGCTGTGAAGCCGACGATTCCGATGGAGGGTCTGGACGAACTCCACAGGAGAGGCTCGCTGGCTGAAGCAGGAAGAGAGCCTGTCTTTTCTGAATCCTCCTTAAAAGGCTTCCAGTGATTAGATTAAGCATCACTCATTGCAGAAGACACTCCCCTTGGCTGACTACAAATGGAATCAGCTGTGGATGCAGCTGATGTGTTCATGATTTAATTCTATGAAATGTCCTCATCACAACAGACAGGTCAGTACTTGGCCAACCAGACAAACAGGTACCACCACCTGGCCAAGTTGACACATGAATCTGACCATGACAATTACTTTTTAAAAAGTTTTATCTGGTATATATAACACATCTATTGTGCATTTTAGTCATTTCAACTGTACAATTCAGTGTTATTAATTATATTTAAAATGCCATACTACCATCACCACTAACCATTACCAAAACTTTTATATCACCCCCAAATAAAAACTCTTTAAGAAATCACCCTTTAAGAAATAATTCCCCACTCTATCCACTACTCCTTCACCTCCAGCTCTTCGTAACCTCTAATCCGCTTTCTGTCTCTGTGTATTTGCTTATTCTAAATTTTTCATATAAGTGGAATCATACAACATTTGTTCTTTTGTGTCTGGTTTATTTCACTCAACCTGAGGTCTTTGAGGTTCATCCACGTTGTAGCATATACCAGAACTTCTTTCCTTTTCTAGAGCAGAATAGTCCATCTCCGTTATCCATTCATCTATTGATAAATACTTTCATTGCTTCCACCTTTTGGCTGTTTTGAGAGTAACGCTGCCATGAACACTGTTGTGTACTCAGCTGTTCAAATCTCTGTTTTCAGTTCTTTTGGATATACATCTAGAAGTGGAATTGCCATGTGGGGATGAGGTAGTATCTCACTGTGGTTTGGATTTGTATTTCCCTAATGACCCATGATATTGATCATCTTTTCATGTGCTTGTTGGCCTCTAGTATATTTTCTTTGGAGAAATATCTGTTCTAGTCCTTTGCCCATTTTTTTTCATTGAGTTATTTGTCTTTTTGTTGTTGAGTTATAGGAGTTCTGTAAGTATTCTGAATATTAAATCGTTATCAGATATGTGGTTTGCAACTATTTTCTCTCATTCTCTAGGTTGTGTTTTCACTTTCTTTATAATGTCTTTGATGCCCTGCTATTTACTTTTAAACAACTTTTTACTGTCAAATATCTTATATTGTCTTCAGGTTTGGCTTTTATGGTTGTTGTTTTGGCCATTAGAGAGATAATGTATGGAAAATGCTTAACACAGTGCCAGTACATGTAGTGTTCTATAAATTTTTTCTGTTATAGAGAATATTCTAATAAACATCTCTACAAGTGTAGTTTTTATATGATAATTTTATTTTAATAATAATAATGCAGGTTCACTGTAAGAAAATCAAACAATACAAAACAAAACATTATCCAATGCTAATCCAGTGCTACCACAAACATGTTGTTCTAATTTGCTAGCTGCTGGAATGCAATGCACCAGAGACGGATTGACTTTTAATAAAAGGGGATTTATTTCATTAGTTCTTCAGAGGAAAGGCAACTAACTTTCATCTGAGGTTCTTTCTTACCTGGGAAGGCTCAGGGTGATCTCTGCTGGCCTTCTCTCCAGGCCTCTGGGTTCCAGCAACTTTCCCCCGGGGTGATTCCTTTCTGCATCTCCAAAGGCCCGGGCTGAGCTGTGAGTGCTGAGATGAGGTATGCCAAGCTGCTTGGGCTGTGCTACGTTGAGTCTCTCATTTAAGCCCCAGCCAATTAACTCAAACATCATTCATTGCAGCAGGCACACCTCCCAGCCAACTGCAGATGTAAATCAGCAACAGATGAGGTTCACGTACCGTTGGCTCATGTCCGCAGCAACAGAACTAGGTGCCTTCACCTGGCCAAGGTGACAACCGAATCTAACTACCACACGTGTGTATAAATAAAAGGATTGCAGTATGACATAAATAGTATGTTATAAATGCTATTATGTTATTTCAAAGAACATTTGTTCAGGGAGGAAGTTGGAAATCTGGCTTATAAACATGATGGTTTCTAGGGATAAATGAACAGAGATAAAGCTACTAGCCAGCCTTAGTACATGTGTTATGTATATTTAAAGCCCCCTCCCTTTTAATCAGGAGTGTTTCTCTATTTCCCATCAGAACTGTGCCGCTAATGGCTGAGACCCCACCCCAGTCTCCCGGGGGTGCTCTGGGGCACCCCAGTGTACAACGAAGCAGAGGTACTGCTCAGGTTGTTAGTTTACTTGCCCTTTAGGCCCTCTTACTTTCTCTTTCTCTTCTAAAGTACTAGAAATAACTTGTAAAATAGCATGTGAAGCACTTAGTTATTTTCTTCCCTATATATTAGAAGTGATCTTTTCTTATTTAGTTAAAAAAAAAAATTGGTAAGCACTTTTGAAATGTCAGCCTTTTCTTTTTTAATCATGATTTATTTTTGTATCAGTAAAAATATCTCTTCTTTGAGCCATCCCAAGTATCATCAACATTATATTCAAAGCACTAGCAAGTTGTCTTATTGAGCATTTACTTTTTGTGTATATGTGGAAAAGAAAACAGGAATAAAAAATTACTTAATTGTGAAATTATTTTATATCAAACTGTGGTATCCTATTATATATAAATAGAGTGTTACTTTAGTGTAGTTAAATATTTGAAATATTGTTTGATCATGAAAGAAAATAGGTTAAGATAGAAATCTAAAGACAGTAAGCCTTGGGAAATCTGTAAATTCTTAATATTTGACAGGAAAAGAACATTTGAATTGAAGCATTTCCTAGCACTTGTTAGCCTAACAGAGAGTATGACATGTGCTACCAAACAAGTCAGATTTCACACTTAAAACCAAAGAAATCTGCTTTCCCAGAAAGAAGACTGATCAGACATAGATTTTCTCTTTTTAGAAGTAGATGTCACTAGAACAGGAAGGTAGAGTGAGCTGGAAGTGGGGTGTGAGCTAAGCTATGCATCCTTTCCAAAGCCTGGCATCCCTAATCGGGGGACTCATATCCTAATTTAGACAAACTTCACTTCTCTGTGCTGCTAATAAAGTTAAAGGAAATCAAGCCTAATTGAGAAGATTAATGTTCTGAATTCTAATATTCTGCACTTCGGGCCCCTTTGCCTAAAAGGCAATATGAACTAATCTGAGCCTGAGCTGAGCGTGTCCACACCTTCTTTGTACTTATCCATCTGGCAAGCTTTTCTTTCTCTTCTTATTTTTCCTTTTATTAGAGACGCTGCGGGTTTACAGACCAATCATGCATAAAATAACAGGATGCCCATGCACTACCCCACCACCAGCACCTGGCAGTGCTATGAAACATTCGTTACAATTAATGATAGTACCTTTTAAAGTAATACTACTTTTTTTTAAACAGTAGTGTCGTTGTTACAAATGATGAAAAGATGTCAATATAGTATTAACTATTGTCCCATAATTTACATTAGGTGTTTTTTTTCCCATATACCAAACCACCCTATTATTGACACCTTTTCTTGGTGTCATACATTTGTTAAAATTCATGAAAGAACATTCTTTTATTTATACTAAAACTATAGTTTAACATCTACAATAGAATTCACTCTTATGCAGTATCATGCTCTATCTTTTAATTTTTATTCTAGTAATATATAAAATCTAAAGTTTCCCCCTTTAACCACATTCACCTATATAATTCAGTGCTGTTAACTGCACTCATTGTACCACCATCACCAGCATCTATTTCCAAACCTTTACAATCAACCTAAATAGAAATTCTGTACTAATCAAACTCTCTGTTCTATAACCCCAGTCTTTCCTCTGGAAACCTGTGTTCTAGATTCTAACTCTTTGACTTTCCTTATCATAATTAGTAAATATTAGTGAGATCATGGAATATTTGTCCTTTTGGGTCTGGGTTATTTCATTCAGCATAATGTCCTCAAGACTCATCCATGTTATTGCATGTATCAGGACTTCATTCCTTTTTATGGCTGAGTAATATTCCATTGAATGTATATACCACATTTTGTTTATTCATGCATTTGTTGATGGATACTTGGGTTGTTTCCATCTTTTAGAAATTGTGAATAGTGTGCTGTGAATATCGGGGTGAAAATGTCTGTTCGAGTTCCTGCTTTCAGTTCTTCTGGGTATATACCTAGTAGAGGGATTGCTAATCTATATGATAATTCTATACTTAGCTTCCTGAGGAACCGCCAAAATGTCTTCACAATAGCTGCACATTTTATATTTCCACCATTAGTGATTAAGTATTCCTATTTCTCTGCATCCTCTCCCAAAACTTGTAGTTTTCTGGGGTTTTTTTTTTATAGTAGCCTTTCTAGTGGGTGTAAAATGTTACCTCATTGTGGTTTTGATTTGGCATTTCCCTAAAAGCCAATGAGTTGAGCACCTTTTCAAGTGCCTTTTTGCCATTTTTATTTCCTCTTTGAAGAAATGTCTATCAAGTCTTTTGTCCATTTTTTAATTGAGTTATTTGTCTTTTTATTGTTGAATTGTAGAATTTATATATATATTCTGGTTATTAAGCCCCTATCGGATATGTGGTTTCCAGATCTTTTCTCCTGTTGAGTAGGCTGCCTTTCCACTGTCCTGACAAAGTCTTTTGATGTGCAAAAGTTTTTAAACTCTCCATTAGGGTATCCTGATCCAGGGAGCCAGATAGGGTCAATCCAGAAAGATGGATCACTCCAGAAGCGTCAGTTTTGTGTTTTGGTGGTCCAGCCAACAGAAAGTAGATTGAATTAGTACAATACTTTCCAGACGTGCTTTTTTTCTGTCTCTCTTTTTTTTTTTAACCCTCTCAGGGCATTTATGCATGCAGCACATCTTAGAGGTGTGTGTTCCATCCTGGGTCTCTGTGCTTGAAAACACATGGGGTGCCATCCCTGTTGTCCAGGTGGGTGGTGGAAGGATCCAGGCCACAGCCTTGAAGCATCTCCCCAAGCTGCAAGGGACCAAGTGAAGGAGAGAGAGTGCAAGGAAATTTCCTACTTGGTATTTTCCTTTTTCCACAATTCAGCATTTGTGGGACCCTTCTCCAGTCTCTACATCTTCAGAGTTCTAAGTGAGTGGGATTTGTCCTTTTATTCTCAGAATCTTTGAGGAGGTTTTTTCCAAGGGATGTCTTATGTCGTCACCCTGACTAGCTTTTTCTTTCTTATAGTTTAAATTTGAAAGCGTTGTCAGACAGCTTTGACAGGAGCAGATTCACTTTTGGAGCTTTTGTTGTGGGTGTTTTCTTCCTTCAGTCCTGGAGGGAGGATGGAGAGGAGAGATGTGTCTGCTGGACCTGTCTGGGCTTCCTCTTGTGTGATGGTCAGGACTCTGGCTGTGTGGACTGCTGCTAGTCCATCTTCAAGTTGAATGGGTTGGACTGGTCCTGGGTACTCTCTGCCACTTTTGCAAGTGCCAGTAGCTTCCAGTGCTGACCAGGATTTTGTCCCCCTGTTCACCTGGGACTGCGCCCTGGAAGTAGATGGCTTGCTGACTGGAACCTACCCTGTAAGTACCTTCCTTACTGGAGCTAAGGTCAGTTCGGGGCCTTCGCCTTTTAGTTTAGGATTTGTTGTATGAAACGTTGGCCCTCGCCTGTGATTAGGGACACAGCCGTACAATAACATATATTTTACTCATCTTTTGATGTGTGAGTTTGCTGACTGTAACACTTGCATTCTGACTGACTAAAGTATTTTTTCCCCCCAGGGAAAGTTTCAGCCTCTAGATCAAGTAGTGGTGGATGACATATTTCCAAACTGTGTCTTATTGCTACAGTTTCCTGGACTGGAGAAGTTACTTCGCCATGTGACAGAGGAAAAAGGTATGGTACATGAGCCTTTGAGAATCAGACTTGGGCCGACAGACTGCTGAAGGGCTTGCTGTTTGTGATGCCTCTTCTGTGTGGGCCATTCAGAGGATTTGCTGCCACCTGTCACTGCCATTCCTCTGTCATACTGAATTGTTCAGTCTTTGAAACTCTGAACTAGTTCAGCTCTTCTTTGAACTCGATTTGTAACCTTAGGCAAGTCACTTAACTGCTTAGGCAAGTCTCTTAACTGCTTCTTGGTTTGAGAAGCATTTATTGAGAGCTACAAAGAAACATTTGTTGAGCATTAGTTCTAGATTCTGGGCACACTTATGAATAAGAGACATTGCCCTTTCCCTCAAATTGCTTTAAGTCTTGCGGGGTTGGTGGCACAGAGGGCAGTGGCAGAGCAGTGTCAGAAACGAGTCCTGGGTCTCTGGGACAGCTCCATAACCTGGCCTGGACTGGGCAGGGGGTCGAGGATGGGTGTTGTGTTGCTTTCCTGGGGGAAAGGCCCTCTCAGTGGAATCCAGGGAATAGGGACAGAGTAGCAGCAAATAGAGGTGTGGATGAGTGGAAGCCCCAAGGTGTTCAGTATCGCTGTTATATAGGATGCCGGGGAGGCTTTGGATTGGTGAGGAATAGGGTGAGAGCGCAGCGTGAGGACCTAGGTCATGGCGGGCCTTTGATGCGTTTGGACTTGACTTAATGACAGTTGCATGAGGGTGAAGTCTCAAGCAGGGCAGTGCTGTAGTTGGAGAATGTGTTGGATAAACTGAGATCAGATTCCTGGAGGCTGCTGCTGTGGTCTAGGAGGAAATGTTGGCAGCCTGAGCCGAGGAGACGGAGGCACACAGAGAGAGCAGTTTGCAGTGGGGTCAGCCACATGGTAGGTGGCTGCAAGGAAGGAATCAAGGATGGCTTGCAGGTGTGTGCCTTGATCGGCAGCTGTGCAATGCTGGTGTCCTGGGGGTGATGGAGAGGTGGGTTCCAGGTCTATAGTTCATTTGAATTTTGAGAGGAGAAAGTGAAGCCATGTATGTGATAGGCTATAAGCACTGTATGAGCCTCGTATCAGCGTTTCAGAAACACGATTGCAGTGGTCTCCAGGCGCATGGAACCAGAATGTGGGGACCAGCATGTCAGGCTGATGAGCTGTGGCTGCTCAGGCTGGTTTGGCTAACTGACAGTTCTCCTGGGAACAAGGAAGTGGTGATTCTAAGACTTGTACACTTACAGGGAAAGTCATTTCACACTTCAGGTCTGAGGGTCTACTGAACACATGCTTTGCCAGTCTTGGAGCTCTGTTTTCCATCTGGGGGGCTGTATAGGGCCAAGGTTTTATCAAAGCAGTCCCTTTAAAGATTTCCCTCAGTTTGGAAGGAGACAGTAGTCTTTCTTTTGGGTGACAAAAGAAGTAGCACATAATTTTTGAAAGCTAAAGTAATGAAGGATAATTGAAAGTCATTTTAATTTTTGCCAAGTTAACCCAAGTTGAAAATGCATTTATAATTCTTCCCTTAGCCGTGTAAGAATAGTAATTTTAAATCAAACCCCAGAAACCCAGATTTAGAAGCTGCATTAACTCATCAGCGCTTATTAGCTTACAGTCTGTTTCAAAACAAGAGCTTCCCTTTCTCACATTCCTTCCTTTCTGCACAACAAACCTCTGACCATTCATTCTTTGAATCATTATAGGAACTTCTTTTCTTCATCTCTTTCACTTCTCCAACATTGCCTAACTTTTAGAAGTTCTGTAATATTGGAAATGCATACCCTCTATTTATTCTGTTTGATGGACCCTAAAATCCAGTTTTAGACTTCAGAGTTATATATTCTCCTTATTTAACCTTCATCCAAAGAGACATCCATTTCAGCAAGCTGCCCTGGTACTTGGGAACTTTCGTAAGTAAAATGTTTCATGTATTTATGTTGTGAAGGAAATAATGTGAAATGCGTATGTGTATTTTGATGAGCAGGACTCATGTAGACTGCTGCTGGTCCACCCTCACCAGTGACCGAGGAGCTGCGAAGGGGCCCCGAGAGTGCCAGAGAGGAGGAAAACGGGGGTGGATTATAGAAGTATCTTGCAAAATGTCTTTCAGAAGCTTTAAAAGTAGAGCAAGAGAGAAAGATAAATAGCAGAGTCAAGATTACTCTTGACTCTCTTAGGAGAGACGAGCTTTCTTGGAGATTTGTATCAGGCAATAAGCAGAACTTCAAAAATTAATTCAACAGCATGCATTTATTGAGTATTTATTTATTGAGCTGAATGCTCTTGGAATTCTCCTTACACAAGGTGGGAAGTGGTCTCCTAGGAAACTGAGTCTTGTGCCATCTCCCTTAGTTCTAGAGTTGCCTAGGAGCCCAGGTGGTCCCAACTCTGGCTTGGCAGACAGAATGCCATTTGCAGACGTCTCCCCTTTTTGTTATTCCAGGACACGTTCTGAGGACATGGGTGCAGGAGTCCTGCCTCCACTCTTTCCTCCTTCAGTATTGCCCGGTTGCCCATGACACTGACAGCCACAAGGCTGGGATGGGTAGGGAACACACAGGATCTGAGGCCTAGGACATTTAGTGGTAAACAGGTCACCAGGTGGTACTCATGCAATGTAGCAAACTGCAGGAAACTCCTGAACAAGTAGTCTCCACTTCCTACCCCAAGGGGTCACTCTGCAGAACTCTAGAGCAAGTCACAGACAACTCCTTTGCATCTGGCCTAAGATTTGCAGAAGTCATAAAGAAAACTCCTGCATGGAGGAGGGAGGCTCAGAGTGGAAGTGCTGCCTCTGCCAGTTGCACGGGAAGCAAGAAACCCCATGAATGATAAGTGTGATGTGGCAGCTGTGGTTTAATGACATAGTAAAAAGAGGTGGATTGCGAGGAGTGGAAATATAATTTGTAAGAGGTAATTTGCCTGTAAAGGCCAAGGTGAACCTGCCATAATTTAAATGCCCTTGAAGTAGCCATGATTATATTGATAATATATTCAAAGATATGTGAGTATATATGTTTTTCCATTTACTCTACTAGTACTACCAGCAAGATTTTTTATTTATTTATTTACTTACTTATTTAATTGAATTATGCAGTAAGCTTCCTAGGCCACTGAATTTAATTTCTATTTTCTTGCTTTGGATTTCCATTATAATTTTAGAAAAGAAGCCTTTCATGAGAGAATTTCAGATTATTCAGAAACCTCAACGTTGCTTGGCATGGCAGTTTGCTGAGTCTTAAAAATTACCTTTCCTATCATTTGTTTGTACATTTGATGGTTTTCTTAAATTCCTGCCTCATTAGTGGTTGGGTGAGCCCTGAGGTACCCACATTCTGAGAACTTTTTTTACATCTCAAGTCATCTTTCAGTTTTATAAATTGAGTTTATCAAGAATATAATCTATTTTGAAATATTTTAAAGTTAATTAACTTGCATATGATATATGTTTATGAGTTTATTTTTTGTTTAATTCACCGTGGTCTTTTTTTTTTTTTTTTCCCTTTGACTTCGTCCAGAAATAGATGGCAAGAAATATTACAAATACAGCAAAGAGAAGACATTAAAGTGGTTGGAAAAAAAGGTATAGTAGCTCTCTAATTCTGTGTGATAAAAGAAGAAATTTAATGCTCCTTTAAAACAATCTTCAGTGAAGGTAGTTAAATCTGAATCTAAAGTCCATCTTATATATACAACTGTAAAAGGAAAGCTGCGTAGAAATGTCCAAGTGTGAGAAGAAGTCTTTCATTTTTTGCTCTCCCTAACTCATGTATCTCTGGAGTTAGCTGGATGTTTTCCTTTGACTTGCAGCCCCCTTTCTCTCTGATCCCACCAGGGAATGAAGGAATTCTTTGCTATGTGTTGGTATAGATACTAGCCTTCCAAGCATTTGCTGCTCTCCATCCTGCAGACATGTTGGGAGTTGGCGATGCCCACGGGCAGCCAGGCAGGAGACTGTGGGTAGTGACTGTCCACGCTCAGGGCATGTGGGTCCTGCTCTCAGTGTCTGGACTCCAAAGAGAGCACGTGTTCCAGGCAAACCGTGACAGTCTTAGTAACTCTGAAAATTATGACTTAATCTAAAGTCTAGGACAGTGCTTTCGCATTGATTTAGAAGGTCACATCCAGCATCTCCCATGGATGGGCTGGGACAGGATAGGCTAGGAGGTATCCCAGTACATCACAGGTTAAGTATTAAATATGGTCCGATGAAACATATATATATGTTTGAGCATTGAATTGCCGTATATTTCTTACTGTGGGTTGTAATAAAAAATATCTTTGAAAGCTGCTAATCTAAGGATTGCACCCATGGCATCGCATTAACTAGCCATATCTATCAGTGACAAAGCTTCTCAGTAGTTCAATGGATAGCGACAGGGATGGGATTGTTTCCTGAGATCCTCTTCTATCTGAAAAATATATTTATTTATCATTCACATTTACCAGGCACACTAGGAGCCCGAAAACATGGAAATAGAGCCTGTGAAAGTGCGTAGGCTCCTAATTTACCAAATAGAGAGGATATGTAAAGGATGCCACCTTGTTTCAGATTTCATTTCCTGTAGAATGGTAGTGTTCAGCTTGGAGGAAGAACAAGCCTAAATGCTGAGCTGAATCTTGAGTCTTGAATCTTAGTGTTTACCCTTAGCAAATGATAATGACGTGAATAGCAAACCGAGGCTTATGTTTATTGATTTTTTGTTTCCTTTCTTAATTTCCTAGGAAGAAAGAAACTTATTTTTTCCGTTTAGAAAATTATGACATATAAATAATAGCAAACACATATAATGTTGCTCTGTGCCTGGTTCTCTTCTAAGTGCTTTACATACATTACCTCATTTAATCCTCCCAACAATTCTACAAGTTGAGTGCTTGTTTTTAATCCCCACTTCACAGATGGGGAGAAAGAGAAGTTAAGTAACTAGTCTGTGGTCACAGAGCAAACCCTGGCAGCTTGGCTCCCGAGCTGGGGCTCTCACTCACCACACCCCTCATCTAAGCCCATGTGTCACCGTCAGCCAGAAATACTGTTGCTGCTCCTCGCCTTTTCTCCAAGTCTGCAGCCAACTATCATCTTCTGGTAACTGGCAAAGGTATTTCCAGGTCCTGAAATGCTTCTTAAATGGATTGAGGACCATCTACAAAGCCTTGAATTGCTAAACTGAGGGTAGAAATGCCCTGATTTTTCCCTTTTGGACATTTTGTAGGTGATTCAGACTACAGCAGCATTGAAAGCTGATAACGTCATTGTGGGAGCCCGGGTCCAGTCAGCTGCCTTTTTACCTGGTGGCCAGGTGTCCAGAGATAAGGAAGGTAAGGAGACTGTGTCATCGGAGATGATTTTTATCTGGGCCAAGTATCTTGTGTAAACCCTATCTTAGGATTTAAAAACCTTAGCATCCCAGAAGCTGCGTATTCTTGTGTATTCTCATAGGTATTGTGATGGGGATTCATTTCAGAATCAAGCCGTATTTCTACCCTAGATCTCTTCTGTCATTAACTTATACTTAAGCCATTTATTCGGCGAATATTTATTTTATGCTAATAGTAATAACAAACTCTACTCATTTAGGGTGTTTTATCCACCAGGCCCTTTGATAAGTTGCCAGCTTATATACTTTATCTCATTTGACCCTCCAAGTAAATCTGTGAATTAGGTCTCATTTTACAATTGTAAGTCTTGAGGCGGTATCCAAAATCATGCAGCTGTAAGTGATTAAGCTGAGCTGCCTGTGGAGCTTGTCTGACTGTCCTCCCTCCTAAGCTTTCTGCTCTACTGTTCCTGCAGCACAGGGTTTCCAATAGGCTGAGTGTTTGCATCTTGCTCTCAAGAACTTATGTCCTAAGGGAGGTTTCAATATTTTGATTTTAGATGAAAATTGAATCATTTACTTCATCTAGCAGATTTTTTTTTGTTAAGTTATTAAGCTACATTCTTTTGCTTTTTCAGTGTAGCGTCCTCTTATTTTCATATATACAGTTGAATAAAGCAGCTCTGTAATGCAATTAACATTCTCGAATGGTGGGACAGAAATTATCGTGACTTAATTTCCAGTCAGTGTTCCCTCTTCTAGGTATGCAACTCTGAAACAATTGACTTTCATCATTAAAAAAAAATACATGAATAAAACTAGTTTGTGAATGATAGTAATTCAGCAGTCTTTAACTTGCAGAACTCTGCCCCACAACACCCTGCTCATACAAATAGCTGACTACTTGCATTTCAGAGCGGTGGATGGAACCCTCACCACACTAAATATACCAGCTGTCGATGTCTCTAATTTAATTTAACAGAAGTAGAGATACATGGATGGGGTGTATGGGTGGGTGGGATGGATGCATGCAATCAATAAAACCATGCGTTTGTTTTTGTTTTTTTAGTAGGAAAAGAGGTTTTAGAGGTTATTTCAATAGATCCTGTCATTTTAGAAGTGAAAAACTGGCTCTCAGAGAGCTAGATGACCTAGCCCAGGCTTAGATATAGACTTAGCCAGGGCTTTACCCAAATGCTAAACATAAGGGTCAAGACTTGCTGTTATTGCCCTTGAGTGCCCTAGACATAAAATAAGCTTTCCACACTTTACACAACTTCCATCTTTAGATCTCTAGTTTGGGATGGTTCCAGAGGAATCAAATGAGTGATGTATTGGCCTTCTTAAAATAGTTTTCTTTTCCTGTTCATGAGTCACTGGATAATTACTAACCCAGAACCAAGAACAAATTTAAGAAGGTCCAGTGGTAACTTTCAATTCTACCATTGACAGTGAAAATCTCTTATTGAAGACTTTTTGAGTCCAGGTAGTTATCGGATGACAGTCATTTTCCAGCTAATTGTTGGAAATTAGCCAAATTGTTACCTTAGCTTGAAGGCAGAAGAGGAAAGAAAAAAAGGAGCTAATAAAAAGAAAAAAGGGAGCCTTGAAAAAAAGCAGACATGGTATTTTGCTTTGTTACTGCTGATTTTTGAACTGTGTTCGTATTCAAAGTCATCAATTAGGAAGCAATTCAGCTTCTTGTTTTTACCATCATTTAGTGGGCATCTGTTGTGTTGCACTTGCATCTTCTTATCATATACAATTCTGACAAATGGATAACTGTCTCCATTTTACAAGTGAAGAAATTGAGGCTAAGAGTTTAGGTGAGCTTCCCAAGGTCAGCTGGAGCCAGAATTTGAACTCATGTCACCTGACTGTAAAATCACCATAATTATTTCCAGTTTTTCTTTCTTTCATTCTCCATTATGTTTTCTTTCAGAGGATTATATTCGTTATGCCCATGGTCTGATATCTGAATACATTTCTAAAGAATTAAGCGATGACTTATCTAAATACTTAAAGTAAGTATTGGCCGTGTTGTATCCTGGTTAAGAAGTACCTTTGTGCTTCTTGGTTTCCCCAAAATAGGGTTTCTTTATGGCTTATCATATCACGGTTCCTGAACTAGCAATTATTCTTGAGTTATGCCATAAGCTCTGTGATTTGGAGGTGATTTCTAATGGCCTTCATTTGATTGGAATGTACTGATTTGCTGGGTCCTGACTGCAGGGGGCATTGAGTATTCGGAATGAAGTTATGAGTAGTGTGATTTTAGAGGATAAGCTGAGTTAAAATTTTATCCCCAGATTAGACTTAATTAATTTGGTTCTGTGTGATCATTTTGTATAGAAAGAAAGGTGGGAAAGAGTTGATGACATGTAAACTAATTTTGAAAATTTAGATTTAAAGGTTTTGTCCATTTCACCATCATTGCTAGATATTCACTAAGTTCCTTTATTAAGCCAAGGACTTGGAACCAGAAGGCGTTTGAAATATTATCTGTGTCCTTGAGGGGATGAAGAAGGGTTTTAAGAGTGATTTGAGTTGTGTTCCTTCCTTTATAATAAAGAACTTTAATATAGTATAAAGGCTTTACCTTAGATTGAAAGAATGTGTTTATTTTCTAGAGTTTAGTGACTATTAAGATTTTATGTGTGCATTGATTTAATAGCTTTTCCTGATCCTTATAAATCCTCCTCCTCTGATTCATGAAGATAAAATAAGTTTTTAATAGACATATAGATGCTGATTTTAGCAAATTCCACTGGCCCTATTTAAAAAAAAAAGTAGTGGAAACTGGTTTCTATAATAGTTAAAGTGTGTTGAAAGTCTGCTTTAAGTTGGTAATCATATCCATCTGTTGAGTATTTCCCCGGATCTCTTGGCTGCTTGTCTTGTTAGGGACCTTAGTTCTTTGTACTTCATTATTTTTTTAGATTCTTTTTCAGTGGGATTTTTAAGTTTTGGTTAAAGATTTCGGGGAAAAGATATATAAGTCAATTAAACTTCTCTTTACTGAAGAAAAAAGAAAACAGGCAAAGTTCATATCACCAGGTAAAACAATTTTCACTTTTAAATACATGATCGCATTGTCATTTGTGAAGAAAATTACTCCAGTGCCAAAAGGCAGGTTTGTGGAGGCTGCCAAAGAAAAGCAGCTCCTTTATAACAAATAGGTAATAACTTTTTTTTTGATCAGATAATTCCAATACTAGGGATTAAGTAACAAAATGAAGATTCATTTAGAAAAATTTCATTCTTTTCACTGGGATGACTGTACAGTAAGTGTATGGAGGTAAAGCTGGAGAGTGAAAGTGGAACTTCCTAAATCTGATGTCAGTCTTTTTTTTTTTTTTTTCACTTTCTTAGGCTTCCAGAACCTTTCCCTTCATTGCCAAACCCTCCACCAAAGGTAAGACACTATGACAGGTATTTCTGGAGGACTTGGGAAAATGTACTTTTACCACATGAGATCAACTTTGCTCCGGTATAATTTAAACATACAAAATCCACCTTGTACATAGCAATACAGTATGGATTCAGGCCTGTACTGGGCTCTCCATCACTTTTTTTTTGGTAGATTTTGCTGGAATGCCAAATAAAATGCTATGAAAACCAACATAGAAAGAATTAGCTTTAGCAAGGCCCCAGTAAAATGCTGTAGTTGTATAATAAAACAGTTACATCTTCTTGAATTAGCCAGATCACTTTATTAATCAGCAGACATACCCAACCCGTAACTAAAACTCATTTTGCTTAATTGAATGGTCCCTGGCAAAAGGGTACACAGAACATGACTTTTTGGCAAGGATGACCACATCTTTTTTTTCTTCTATATTTGAAACGATCAAGAAATTTCTGGGTAATCTTTATCAGCTAGTGGACACAAACTCTTCCTCCTCCAGACATTCCCAAACCACCACCCGTAGCTTCTCTGCACGGTGGGCTGTGGTATGTGACCGTCTCACGAATCTGGAGCTCGGAGAAGCTGGTCGTAAACCACACCTGATCTCAGCCCATGGCAGGTCTCAGGCGAGTCGGCACGGCTCAGAGCCAGGAAACAAACACGCACCAGCGAGTCAGGGACGCCATTCTCCATGCACCAGCTGCAGCCAGGGAAGTGATGGTGCATGAGGATAGAAAAGGACATGGGCTAAAGGGCTTCCCCGTCCCCCTGTAGCTACGCATCATGGCCAACACGCTCAGCACGTTGTGGCGTCGCATCCTGTTTGGAGGTGGCAATGGCTCCAAAGCATTCGTTACTTTGACTTTTAGAAAAGATATAATTTACATGCATTACTGATAGTTTGGGCTGGTTTCAGCACATTGTCAAAGGAGGTGCATCTTTTATACTCCTGAAGACTAGTGCTGGGAAAAAGGGCCACTCTGGGACAGATGCCACCCTCCCATCCAGTGGGGCTGGCAGACCAAGAGACGTCATTGTTTTCTTGTGACAAAAAGAGTAGGAGTTTTGAAAGTGCTAGTTTCTCTCTAATTTCTGTCCTTCAAAAAGCCAGGCATTTTCTTTTCTCCCCAATATCTGTTTTCTGTACCAACTCAGATATCATTCATAAATTGATCGAACTCTTTCTGGATGATTTGAGCTTCTGATACCTCCTGGAGAAATGAGTTTCATAGGTTTATTCTTTTCTGTCTCAACTTTTTTGTCTTCTTGTTTTAATTTCCAAACTTTAAGTAGTTCATGATTTTATTGTTTATGATTTAGATCAGGTGTCAGCAAACTTCTTCTGTAAAGGCCAGATAGTAAGTATTTTAGGCTTTGTGGACCATATGGCCTCTGTCACAACTACTCAACTACGCTGTTGTAGCAAAAGCAACCACAGACCATTCATAGGCGAAGTAGCATGAGTGCATTCCAGGGAAATGTTCATTTGCTAAAGCAGGTGGCTGGTTGGACTTGGCCCCAGGGGCCACAGTTTGCTGTCTTAGTGTCCTAGGGTGACTGTAACAAAGTACCACAAGCTGGATGGTCACACAGAAATTTATTGTCTTACAGTTTTGGAGGCTAAAAGTCCAAAATTGAGATATCAAGAGAGGTCCTGAAGTCTGTGGGGAAGAATCCACTCCATGCTTCTCTCCTGGCTTCTGGTGATGCCTGGCAGTTGGTCCATGGCATCCCTTGGCTGGTGGAACATAAAGTCTCTGCCTGTATCCTCTCCCCTTGTTATAAGGACACCGTGGTATTGAATTCAAGGCCCACCCTACTCCCACGTGACCTCATTTTAACTTAACTAATTCCATCTTATTTCCCAACAAGCACACATTCTGAGGTAATAGGGGTTAGGACTTAAACATATCTTTTTGGGGAACACAGCTCAACCCATAATATTTGCCAAGCGCTGGTTTAGGTTTCTGCATCTTGTTATTCCTAAGCCAATGCCTCATCTCCTGGGTTCTTTTTGTTGCTTTTTCTGTCTTCTCCTCAGTCTGTCTTACTTGGGTGCATTGTACACATTACAGACTGTACTTGGTGATGTGCTGTGGTTTAAACAAAGATAGGATATGGTCTGCTATTTGTCCTGTCTAGATCCAGAATTTGATTGATTTTTATGCCAATTTGGTTGATTGTTTTCATGAAATACATTCCAGTGGCTCTTAGGTATCTTTTTTCTGTGCTGTAATTGGTAGTGCAAAGCCTGTCCTACTTAATATGTTCTGCAGTATTTCCCCCTATTATCATCCTAGGGAATATGTTAAATTCATTCGACTGTGTTGAAGCTCAGTTCTCCATACCCGTTGCCCTTCAACATTTTTAATTTGTCACTGTCTGTCCTGCTTTCATTCACTAACAGAGCTGAATGCAGTTGATAGTACATTTGTATATATTCTTGAGTTCCTTCTTACAGTGATTTTTAGGAATTAGGCAACTCCTAGCTTTAATCCCTGAGACAGTCTATTCTTGCTCTTCTCTTTCTAGAAATATTCCCATTTGGCCTTATCCTTTGTTACTCTCTTTCTGAGCCACTTTTCTATCTCTACTGAAACATCTCCCCAAATCCAAAGTGATTGGCTGTTTTAAGTAATAGATGTTCAAGTAAATGTAACAGATGTTTTCACCAACATATTCACAAAAACTGGTTGTATGTAGAGGTTGCCACGCTTTCTTTTTTATGAGTACCTGTAACATGGTGTCTTGTTTGGTACTAAGCCGTGGGACATGGGTAAAGTCAGTCTTGTCAGGAAACATTCTATATTTATAAGGAATTATGTTTCATCTTGGGTTCTCATCAGGAACATTTTTAAATTCTATGTATCAGTGAAAAGTGAATAAGGTCCACATGGTTATAATGAAATCTATATTAGAAACATTTTAACATGGGAAAGCAAAGCAGACATCCATACCACATCAAGCTTTCGGTGTTTCGAAAATATTAATAGCCTTCAGCATTATCAGCAGAGAGTTCTACTCTCTGGGTTGAATATTCTCTTCTAGTAATAAGGCACGTCACAGAAACACCTTTTGCTATCTTCACTTAAATAGAAGAATGTATTCTGAAGAGAGTTGCATGAATGCTTGCACATTGTGTTGGCAGGTAATTCATACCTGAAAAGCTAGTCTTTTTCTTTTTCCCAGTGTATTTTCTAGAGGCTGCTCTGTGGCCAAAAGATGGTTTTCCCACAGTATATGGTATACTTCCGGGATGGAGTTGTTTACAATAAAGAGTTTCAAAAAACAAAAAATTTGTTATTTTGTCCCCTTGTGTTTTGCATGCTGTGACACCCATTAGGACCAACTCTGCCGTTTCTTTGTCTAGCAAAAGTTGGGGCCTGAGTAGTGAAATTAGGCACAAATCTTCATCTTGTCCACCTGCGGTCTCCCCCAGGAGCCAGTGGGTCTAATAATCTGAGCTATGGGTGCTCTGCAGTTGGTTCTCTATCTCAGACATTAAGACATGCCCGCCCTGCCGTGGTGCCTTTCCCATCATGAGCGTGTCATGGTCTGTTCTATATTAAAGCCATGTCCAGCTCATGAAAAGGTTCTCACATTCGTGGGCACAAAACGTTAACAGAAGAAGTGAACATGTTCACAAAGGTCTGGGTTGGTGCTCCCTGGGTCTGTTGGAAAGAGCTCTTGAAGGAAAGTGGAGGACCTGCCCCATGCCTACTGCTTAGTAACTTTAAGCTAATCATTTAACCTCTCCATGCTTCCCCCTGTCAATGGTTGCTTCTTTGTAAGGTTGCCCTTGGGTGGATAAAATGAGATGATTGAATATAAAGAAGGTAAGAACGTGAAGCTGTACAAAAATGGGAATCCTAGGATACTCCTATCTCTCTATTCACAAAGGCCAGCCCAGGAGGTGAATGAAGCAGGGGTTCTGGCTGGGCCCGTGGCCTCTCAGTGAGAATTCTCATCTGAGACTTTATCCCAGAGGCCGGCAGGCACCTAGAGCCTGCAGTTCTTGGGCATAAAAGGAGGTGTTTGATATTGCCAGACCACGTAGGCATGATCAGAACGTGGCTTAGTTCCCTCA
Organism: Tamandua tetradactyla; assembly: GCF_023851605.1. Lineage (NCBI taxonomy): Eukaryota > Metazoa > Chordata > Mammalia > Pilosa > Myrmecophagidae > Tamandua > Tamandua tetradactyla. The sequence continues at coordinate 106,797,248 of NC_135330.1, read as the reverse complement.
TACCTGGCAGAACACGTAGGAGCTTGAAAAACTTCAAGCCCTTTCAGGGATCTCCATTTGCCCCCCTGTGAGAAGTGACTGCTGGGTCCAGTTGTGCATGGTGGGTGTTTCTGTTTGTTTTTTTTAATTTTTAATGGATTGACCTGTGAAGGTAGCATTTGACAGCACTTCACTGCTCTAACATTGCAGAAAATAAAGTTATCAGATGAACCTGTTGAAGCAAAAGAAGATTATACTAAATTTAACACTAAAGATTTGAAGACTGAAAAGGTACGTGTGTCAGAAGTGGTGGATGCTGCACGTCCTTAGTGTGAACTGCTGCGTGAATGCATCAAGGAACGATTGCACACGTGGTGGGGGTTTACAGTTTTGCTAGGAAAAATGATTAACTGGTTTTTCTTGTGACTTTATTAAAAAATTCTGGGTGGCAATGCAGTGTCAAACAACCAAGACTTTTCATGAATCAAAGAAAAGCAAAATATTTTGCAAGAGTGTGTCTGAACTTTGCTAAGTATTCATACTGTGATCGGGCAGGATAGAGGCAGGAACACCCACAAATAGTATTTGTGCCAACCCTGTTACCCAGACACTTCCCAGAAATTATGAGAGGAGCAAAGTAATCACTTATCCCACAATTCAGCAATAACCTTGGCAAATACTTTGCTATCTTTTATTCCTGAATTTTACCTCATGCATGCATTATATAAACAGAGATGCCTTTTAAAATCTCCATTATGATATTTTTATAGTTTTTAACTCTGTCCTTTCATTTAACATTAAATTGTGAAAATAATCACATCATTAAACACTCTTTGAAAAGCATTTAATGTTTTCATAATATTTCAGTTTGGGGTATTTATTTTGTCATACAGATTATAATTTATTTCATCATTCCCCTATTTTTGGTCACATAGACTACTTCCAATTTTAAATTGTTTTGTTATGAGGAAATGATAAACATTTGTACTTATAGTCTGGCTGCATCTCATTATTTCATTAGATACAATTTAGAAATAAGAACTCAGAGAACACGGACTCTTTCATGATTATTGAATATATACAGCAAAATGCTTTCCAAAAATGCAGTAAAATCTGTACTCCCAATCTGTTGCTGGGGAGTGTCCATCTAGCATACTTGAAAACATTCAGTATTATTTCTCTTATTGAAAATTTTTGCCTATCACATTAGTTTACGTCTCATTGACTAGAAAGATTTCCTTTCTAATACTTACATATTAGTACATTGCATTTGGTTCGTGTTCTCTGCCTGTTTTTATATTGGGATAGAAATGTTTTTCTTGTTGATTATAAGAGTCTTTCTAGATTTAAACAGTTTTAAATTGTACTGAGGATTACTTATAGAAATTGTTTTTCTCTTTGATTTTCCAGTTGCTTTTATGCTTAGGAAGCATTTACCTATCCCAGGACAAGTTAATTTCCACTTAGACTTAAATAGTATTTAACTTACTCCCCTTAAAGTCCTTTTTTTTAATTTTAGTTTCTATTCTTTAACCTGTATATAGTCTACAATTCCTGTTGTATCAGGGAATGATCCGACTTGAGATTTGACGCAATAGGTGATTATCTCAGTGCTCTTTGTGAGGAGGGGCGTTTTGAGTTTCTCTAATGTATTTCTGCCCCATCCTTCTAAGTGCTGCTTCCATTGTATCTACCTGGGAGTAGCACAGGCAGGTGAGGGCTTGGGCCAGGGTATCACCTAAATTCATGGGGAAACTTGTCTGAAAGAGACTGTTTTCAGTATCCATTCAAAAAATCAGTCTATAAAAGTGTAAGTTCAGAATATGAGAAGAAAGGTTATGGGGGTCAGATACTTTGCCCTTTAAAGATACTATGGCAAAGGTTTTGTTTCTCCATTCCCAAGGAGAAAGGTGATGTCCCATCATTTATTCTTCTGAGCAAGCTGTGATGCATGTAAATAAAATCAGCTGCTGCTTACCTTCCAATAATGTTTGTTATAGGATGTGCCCCCCCCCAAAAAAAATTGCTGTGACCAGAAAGAGATAGAAATTTAAAAGGGAAAACTATCTAGAGGCTGCTTTTTTAGAAAGTATTTCTTTGTTGCAAGGAAAACAGGGTACCATCCTTAGATCCCAGGAGGCTTTTGCAATGCAGGTTATCTTTTGGGTTGTCCTTGGTTTCCCATAGAGTGTATGAACAAAACCAAGTGGGAGATTGGTGTGAAGTATTCAACATGTGGTATTACAAGGCTGTAATTCCTCCTTCTGACAAGTCTCTGTCCATGTAACCAAAGATTGAACTGGGCCAGGTTAGTTCCTTCGTTTGTGATACTGTGCGCAACGCATCAGAATTCCCCCTGAAGGAAACTTAAGCCTGCCATTCCACTTCTTGGAAGGCAGCAGTTTTGTCTTTTAATATATTCTGTCTCTTAAGCCTAAATTCTGAACAGAATTCAGAACCTTTTAAAAATAATCACTCCTTTTAAAGTGTTAGCAGCGAACGTTTCTCTCTCCTTAATAAATCTCCAGACATGCACAGTCTTGTTTGATTTGCATGTATGATTTATAAATGTTACATCTGTAACAGTTTTTCTCTCTTATTTTCATTAACAGAAAAATAGCAAAGTGACTGCAGCTCAGAAGGCTTTGGCTAAAGTTGACAAGCGTGGAATGAAAAGTATTGACACCTTTTTTGGTGCAAAACATAAAAAAAAAATTGAAAAGATTTGAAACTTTGCAAATGAAATCTAGCAAAAACTTGTTTGTACATTTTACCCACTCCCTTTGCATCCTTCTTCTCTGCCACTGTACTTTCTGACCGTTAGTTGCCATGTTTTGGGGGGAAAAAATGTCCCACAAAGATACTGAAGGGCAGTTTTCAAATTCACTTCAGCATTTCTTTGTATATGATTTTTGTTCCTGAGCAAACTTTGGACAATTCATTGTATAACTTCATGGCTGGTGACCTTTGGCGACTTGTTTGACATAATAAAAATAATCAAATGAATTGAATTAACATATAGCAGCACAATTTCCTCAATAAACTGACATAGAACAATATTTGAGTGTATTCCTGTTGTTTTATGCAACTTTGGCACACAGTAGCTGTAGCAGTACTGTTTTCAATACTGAGACAAACTGCACAACATAGCTCTCGGGTAAACTGTGACCTTTCAAAAGGATTTAGTCTTTGGTAAAGCTTTTGTTTGGTGTTATTTTTCTGTTTTTATACATGTTAAATTTTTATGCATTTAGAAAATATAGAAAGGTGTAAAAGAAAAATTGATACATTTTCTTGGAAAACTAATTTTTAAAAAGGAGTAGTATCAGTAATTTTATAATTTTATATATATTTTGGACAACAGTATTTTGTGAGCATTTTCCCAGGCTACTTAGTATTCTTCCTAAAATGCTTTTTTAATGATAGTATAATTTTCCATGATTTGGATAGTTCATTACTTGATAACCATGACCCAATTTTGAACATTTAGATTATTTCCAAATGTTCATGATTATAAATCATGTGAAGAATCAGATTATATGTAAATATTTGTCCACATCTTTTATTGCTTCCTTAGAATGTATTTTTAGGTGTGGGCTTACCTGAGTCAAAAATACAAAGTTTTTCCAATTTTTAGTTCTACATTTCGCAGAAAGTCTTTAGAATATTGCATTCTAACAAATAGTGTGTATGTATTCTTATTCAGTATCTCTTTTTGTTAGCTTTGTTATATTTGCCAAATAAACAGGAAAAAGGCATTTTACTGTGGTTGTAATTTTTATTTCCCTGATTAGTAAATGTATTGAACACTTTTTCCACATTTACTGATCATTTGTCTTCTGGAAAATTATCTGTTTATGTCCTGTATTTATTGGTGTGTCAGTATTTTTCTTATTGACTCTAAAATCATTCTCTGAGTTAAGGGCATTGAGTCTTGTCTGCCATGTTTGTTGTAACTTTCTTTTTCTTGCTGTGTAATTTGCTTTTAACTTGGTTTATGATTGTTTGACATACAGTTGCATTTTTGCTTTTAGGTAGACATGTAAAGGCCCCATGTATGTTCATTGTTGTACTAATATGCCATTGCTTAGAGACCCACTCAGTGGGCAGTGCACACACAGATATGCACACACTATATTTCTGTATCAAAATGTCAAAATTTATCCATATATCTGTCAATATCTGTGTGTGTGGTTTTTATATATTCTCTTTATCAGGTTAAAGAAGTTCTCTTCTGTTCCCTGTTCACTGAGAGGTTTTATCATGAATGGGTATTGAGATTTGTCAAATGTGTTTTCTGCATCTATTGAAATGACCATAGAACTTCCTTTAATAAAGGAATACCTTTGAAAATGTGAAGTATAGTGATTTATTTTTAAATATTGTACTAATCTTGCATTCCTAGGATAAACCCTACTTGATCACAGTGTATTCAGCTTTTCATATATAGTATTGGGTTTTATTTTGTAGTATTTTATTAAGAATTTCATATCTGTTCATGAGAAATACTGCCTTATAATTTTCTTTACTTGTAATAACTTTTTCTGATCTTTATATTCAGAGTAAAACTGACTTTATGAAATGAATTGGGAAATATTCTCTATTCACTTGTTTTCTGAAAGAATTGTGTAAAATTGATTTATTTCTTTTTTATATGCTCTATATGTTGGACAGAACTCACCAGAGCAGCCATTTGGGCCTGAAATTTTCTTTCTGAGAAAGTTTTTATTAACTAATTCAACTTCTGTAACAGATAAAAGGCTATTTTGATTTTCTCCTTTTTGTGCCAATTTTGATAATTTATGTTTTCCAAGAAACACGTTCTTATCATCTAAGTTGTCACATATATTGCAGTAAGTTGTTCATCATATTGTTTTTCTGTGGAGCTGGGGTGATGTTCCGTCTTCCACACCTGATGTAGCTCATCTGCATCTCCCCTTTGTTTTCTCGGTTAGTTTAGCTAAAAGTTTATCCATTTATTTGGTCCTTTCAAGGAACATTGTCTTCAGACTTACATAGTTTCCGATGAGATATCTCTGGTCACTCTTATATTTCTTCCACTTTATATAATGTGTCCCCAGTCTCTCATGTTTATGTTTTCCTTCTCCCTTTAAGATTTTTTTCCTTACTATTAGTTTTCAGCAAGAACTAATATATTATATGATATATAATATATAAAATATACTTTATGTAATGTATTATATTGATGTGGTTTCCTTTGTGTTTACCTATTAGGGGTTTGTTAAACTTCTTGAATCTTTGAGTTTATAATTTTCATCTATTTGGAAACTTTCTGGCCAATATTTCTTTGAATATTTTTCTGTTCCTTCTCCCATTTTTCCACCCACATCCCTTCCCCACACCCAGCTTCTGCGATCCTAATAATATAAATGCTAGACTACTTGATAGTGTCCCGCAGGTCCTATTGCTGAGTTTCTGTAGTTCTTTTGTTTTGTTTTGTTCAGTGTTAGGTTTTTCTTGCTTTATTTTCAAGTTTACAGATCCTTTTTCTTGATTGTCTTAACCTCAATTAGTGATTTTTTTTAATTTTTTATTAATTAAAAAAATTATAAGAAACAAACATTCCCAACACATACACTCAGCAATTCACAATATCATCATTCAATTAGTGATTTTTATTTCAAATATTGTAATTTCAGTTCTAGATGTCCCATTTGGATTTTCTGTTTCTCTCTCATGTTTATGTTTTCCTTTTAATCTTGATTATAGTTAAAATAGATGCCTAAATATTCCTGCCTGCTAGCTTCAACTCTGTTTTCTTTATTTTTTTATTTTGAAGTAATTTCAGACTTTCAGGAAAATAGAAAAATAGTACAGAGAATTCACACGTGTTCATCACCTAGCATTCTAACCTTACATAACTGTAGTACAATGATCAAAACTAGAATATTCGCAATGATGCAATGCTATTAACTAATCTACAACCTTATTTGAATTTAGCCTGTTTTTTCACAAGTGTCCTTTTTCTGATCCAGAATTCAATCAGGACCTCACATTGCCTTGAGTTGTCATGTGTCATTTTCTTCTAACCTGGAAGAGTCCCTCAGACTGTCTTTGTCTTTCAATGAGAGTACTAGTCAGTTGTTTTGTAGAATGCCCTTCAGTGGGGTTTATCAGATATTTTTTCATGTTAAGAATGAGATATGTGTTTTAGGCAAGAATACCACAGAAATGGTATTGACCCCTTCTCTGCATCCCATCAGGGCTCCCTGGAGTCAACATGTCTTACTAATGGTGACATTAACTAATCACCTGGTTGAGGTAGTGTCTGCCAGGTTTCTCCACTGTGAAATTGCTATTTCCCCCTTTATATTTATAGGGTATCTTTAAGCTACTTTGAAACTATGGTAATATCCTTTTCCTCACGTGACCATTTAACAACACTAACACTAACACTAGCAGACAGTGTTTCGTACTTATGTTGTTGGCAGCGCTCTGTGCTCTTTACGTAGTTACTTATTTAATCCCCGTGTCAACTATAGTTCTGGGACAAGGTACCATAGGAGCCAGGAGAGTGACCCACAACCCAAAGGGCCAAAGACGAGTGGAAAGGCTGAGCACCTGCGTCATCATCCCTGCTGGAAGCGAGCCCCTTAATGGCCGGCGCTCAGTGCTGTTCACATTTGCATCGTGTTGGGTCCAGACAATGCGCTGGTAAATGTATGTTGCCTAGGTGGTAGTTTGGGTAATCCAACCAGTAACCTGACTAGTTGGACTTGACTGTGTTTTTAATTCCAAGATCCAAAGTCAAGATCTTGACCCACCTTCTGACTTTGGAAACTTCCGAGCTGTCCCCTGGCCTCTTGGCTGGGCCGTGCTTGTTCCCGCTGAGGCGCCTTTGGAAGCAGGATTATAACTGCGCTTCCCACTCCACAAAGACTGGCTCCTTCTTGTCATTTTCTCTCATCTCCAGAATCACCTCTTCAGAGATGCAACCCTGACCTGCCTTACCCATCACCCCGCTCCCGCTCAGTCACTGTTATCCCGATACCCTGCCTCACTGCCCCCACTGGACTGGTCTGGCTGGCCCGTGGCTATAGCCACAGCACCTTAGACGGGGCAGCCCAAAACAGGCCTTCAAGAAATACTGGCTGCATGAGAGAACTGATCAGCCAATCAGTCAGTCGCTCTTTTCTGGGCACTTGAGACGGGCTTTGCAGCACAGCATTAGGGTCTAGGATTTCAAGGTTAATTCGTAAACTTCTTGTCTGGGCCTTCAACTTGATGCTGACAGTAAATGAGATGGATAGGATTTTTACTTCTCTGGGTAAAGGGATGCAATTTTTTTTCTGTTCAGTCATGTTATCGAAGTGTCATGAGATCTGAAATTAGAATACACTGTTAACCTCTGTGGCTATCCTGCTTGTAAGAAATTTGCTTTTAACTGGCATTTAGATATTTGTATCAAGCCCACAACCTAAATTAATACATTTTGGGAATATACATTTATGGTTTCATATAAACTCTGTCTTCCAAGGAACTTTAAACAGGAGCTTTCATCATAACTTAGGCACCTATTAAATGGGAATTTGGGAGGTCAGCAGTTTTTAGTTTTCTTGCATATGTAACTTTACCTTTGATCCAAGATGAAGGTCCTAGCCTCACTTGGCATGGACAGCATTGACTGGGAGCTGAATAGTAATTAAAAAATGAAAACACAAACGATACTACATATGCCAAGAGCTACTTTGGAGATGACATTAGGAACAAATCAATGTAGGTTTATATATACACCTCCACATCCACAGTTACATGCACAGGTAACTGATACACATGTACACACACACACACACACAAATATACAGGTGCACACTTCACATGTTGCACATACACATATGTAGACATTTATTTCCTTTGCTTTTAAATTCTTTGTAAAGAATTGCAAACTAGACTTTATCATACCAAGCATCAGTATACTTTATCTTGCTTAAAGCCTTTGGCCCATTGCTTCTCTTACATCTTTTTTCATTTTGGTTGATGTGCTGAGTTTGGGAAAAGCCTCAAAATATTTCTGCAAGCTATAAAGCCAGTTGGGTATACACACACACACACGCACCCAAGAGCCTCGATCTTTTTTCTTCAAACCATACATTTTCTGAAACTCATCCCAGATTACCAACATTCTTGCTGTTTTTATGTCTCATGCTATCTAATTTATCTTCTACTTAAGTTTTCCTTATACCATCACTCTCAGGCCCTTTCATTTTTCAAGGTTTATGCTTCTTCCGTTTTGCTCTCTCCAGGAGACTTTCCTCCATAAGGTTTATTGTGGACGCCAAGTAGGATTGTTTTCTGTCAGTTTGGGTCTATTCTGTAATGTGCTACCTTCCGTTCCAAGATCAAACTTCTCCGACTTGGGGTCTTAGCAAGACACAGAGGCAGTTTGGAAGGGAGACACTAAAGTGTACCTATTTACTGACTAAATGTACGGCGTTGTTTGGTTGCATGAAAATTTGTAACAAGAATAAATTGATACCTTAATCTTCAGAAATGTAAATGAATTGAAAAGGGACTTCAAATAACCAACCATGTGTCTCTACTAAAAAGACGAGTCCATTCAATGTGACTAGATTGTATCTGGCTGTAGTCGCAGCCCTGCCTTAACTCTGAGACCCCCGGCCAATCTCCTATCACGCTGGCCTGCAGCACCTCGTCCACGAGATGGACCAGTATCCCAGTTGTTTTTTCCTGCAGCTGCCAATGCACAATGCTGCCTCACGCACACCTGTAAGGAAGATGCTTTCAGGCTCAGCATTTGTGGGGCGCTCACTGGGCCCAGGCATTTCTGTAAGCCTGGCAGATGGATCATCTCATCTGTTGCATTGGCAAACAGTCAGCAAGGAGACATACCAAAACAAATGCTCAGACTGGCTTTTGTTCTAGTCATGTTATTTTTTTTTCTTTTCTCTATTTTCCAAAGACTACATTCTTTTGTAATAGAAAGAAATACAAAGAGCACAATGATAGAAGGCAAAGACAAACAAACAAAAACAGTGTTTTACAATTTCTTCAGTTCATGGTACATGAATTTTTGTGTTTAATCCTTCCTGAAACCATAGAACTCAAGTGGCATTGTTTGGTCAGATCATGGGCTGATCAGGGACAAGGGCAGAAATTGAACTCGGAACCCGTGGCTGCGCAGTCTGTGCCACACTGAGTTTCCTCTCCTGACAGTCCCTCCCTTTGACTTCTGTTACATCCTCAGAAGTTACCTTTTCACCAGATGTGAGAGACAGCCTCTTCACACACCTTAGGAATTGACTTTCTCTCTGTTCTGAAAGGGATCTAACTTGACTGGCCATTTTGTATCACTTTTTTTTCCCCCAGACACTCCTTTCCCCACAACTAAGCCCAAATTTGGTGGACTTTAGGGTTAGCTGCCCCAGACCGTCGAACTTGGAAGACAGACAGACCCAGGTCAAGGAGGATGAGTGTAGTGGATGTTTTCTTAGTGTGTGTAGAAGATGCCTATCGGCTTTGAACTTGTCCAAATAGGCAGGAGATGAGAATTCATGTGCCCACCTTTTTGTGCTCTGAGAGTTCTGTGCTTCTTGGGTTTTATGCTTCTCAGCACATCAGACCAGGGAAGGGGTTTCCCATCACATTGTCTGTTGTGGTACCTAAACTTAATAGTATTTTAAGTTTTCACAGCAATCACACATTGAGTATTTAATCTTTACCTTACAATAGCCCCCAAGTAGACTGGAAAGGGGCAGTTCCCCTGCCTTATGGCCTCAGAGAGCCTCTCTCCGTTCAGCCTTCCTGAGGCTGTCCAGAGAAGGCCATCCTGTGTGTCTTTGTGGCTTTGGTCACTTACCTGGTCTGTTTAAAATGTGAATTTTATTTTAAGAAAGGAAAACTCAGATTGTATTCTGCTTTATAAATGAATTTTGCAGGTCAGTTTATCCTCAGGAGTGGTGAGTCAAAATTTAAGTCGAAAATTAAGTAGAGCTTCTACTTTATCTGCTACCACAGCATGTCAAATCTTTAATTGAGCTGTCAGCTTTTTAGCAGTCTCTGTATTTCATTTACAAATGTTACTTTAATGGTCTTGCACTCCAGCCCACTAGAAAGGGGGAGAGAAAACACAAAATGAGATTGATCCAGGAATAAGAGTCTTCACAGGGGTTAAGAGAAATGTCACCTTACACGTGTGTTTTCATCAGAATGTATATGAAATTAAAGGAAGTCACGTTCTTGCAAAAGAAAGTGGAAGCCAAGGAATAAGCTTAGATTCATGTATTCATTCAGTAACATGTGCCAAGCACCCACTACCTGCCACTGGTCCAGCTATTGGGAGTGTGGCTGGAAGCACACCAGATGGAAATACTGGTCCTCACAGAGATTCTGGGCTGGGGAAGCCTTCAGATGGGATGTCAGGCGGTGCCAAGCAGGGTGGGAAAAGATGAGCAGAAAGGGGACAGAGTTCTGAAGGGTCTGTGAGGGTGGGAGGGGAGGTTGCAATTTTAAGTTGGACAAGGGAGGCCTGACCTGCACATCTTATCTGCATTACGGCATAAAAATCTGATTCCCATCAACAATTTTTTTTGTAACTTGTAGCTCTAGAATAGATTTTTAGCTTTATACTCAACGAGCCAGCAACTAGTAATAGTTAAACTCACTGAGTGACATTGTTTGGAGGGATGTCAGCAGCTACTGCTTCAAGCAGCAGCTCTACAGTTACCTATTTTTTATGCATTGAAGCCTGTATAAGGCTTCCTACTTTTTTTTTTTTCTTTTTTGAGGATCTACCTTAAGGAGAAAAAGGTTATCCCCTTAGAACTTTGTTTTCACATTTCTGGTAGTTTATTTTTTTTCCTAGAATGTTGATGTACATTCCGTAAGTTTGGGCACCCCTACCTTTATTTTGCATTTCACTTCCTTTGAACATGGGAAGAAAAATCCTCCCTGGTCTGCTGTCCAGCATCCTGATACTCAACCCTAGAAGTGGAGTCGCTGAGGCTGGCAACACGGCAGAGTTCATCACTGTCTGATCTCAGAAGTGAAAACGAACAGCTGCTTGTTCTCAGGAGTGAACAAGCCAGCCTTGCTTTTCTGTTCTAGAAACCACAGCTCGTGTTGGGATTTTAGGGGGATGCTTTTCCCCTTTTGGATACAACCCGTTTCCCTTTTCTCTCTAGATGGCAGCACGAAGACAGAAAAGGGGCAAGTGAAGGTGTCTCACCTAAGACCCAGCGGCGTCCGATGCAACTTCAGATACTCCTAAAGGGAATAAGGCTTTTTGCTTCTGCACTTTCTAGAAAATCACCACATGCAAAAAGGTGTGTTTTAAATCACCACGAATGCTTCTATTTGATTTGTGCAATGCCACCAGTCTGTGTGGACGCGGTGCATCCCGCTGGAGCACTTGGCAACACAAGCTGCTACGGAGACCGGGAGTGCCCCAAGCTTGGATCTGCCAGAGAGGCTGTGCTGGCAGCGGGCCTGGGGACTCCAAGACCCTTCAGCCTCTGCTGCCTCCCCCCTGCACCCACACTCTTCTTCTGCAAAGGCATGGGTCTTTACAGCACAGTGCTGAGGTTTCCAAGCGTCAGCAGGAGGCTTGCTGTGAAACCCACTGGCTCGGCCTTCGAGGTGTCTGTGTGGTGACTGTCAGCTCTCGCATCCACACAGAAAGCTTTTCATGAACCAAGTTTCAACCCTTACTTTAAGGAAAGAAAAAAAATCCTGACCCTTCTTTGCCCTGTATCAATTTGGCAGCGTCTAATTCATAACGATACATAAACGTGCATTTTATGTTCTCCTGGAGTTATAAATGTGGCTTCATTTGTAAAAGATTTGTCCAATATGTATATTATATTTTTTTCAAATAAGGGCATATGATAGGGGTAAGTTGAAAGTAGATGCCAAGAAATAATTTATGGGAAGCTCTGGTGCATAGCGAATATTTTGGGGGGGACAGTGGGGCTTTTGTACCAGAATCTCCAGGGATGTGGGCTGCCTCCTCCACTTGACATGCAACAAGATGTGGGTGAACGCGGCTCAGTCATCTTCCTGCACAAACAGGCCCTTGACCCTTTACTTGAGGAAGTAATTTTGTTTCTGAATCACTGTCTGTCAGGTGAGTAGGTCCCGGGTGCTTTTTGCATGCCTCATTTCTCACCAGGCATGTTCCTTAGCCTCAGGAGACTTGGAACCCCCACCCCCCATGCTCCTGTTAGTTGATCTGCAAATCCTTTCTGTCCAAGGACCCGACTCAGGGGCTCCAGTCGTGGAATTCAGAAGGTAGTACAGTCTTTTAGGAGGCGTGGTCCACAGAAATACAGGCCATTTTGGTCAGATTCAGGAGGCTGACAATTCGACACACATTGGTGGAATTAAAATCTGGTGTTTCAGTCATCGCCTTGCAGAAGCAATTACCTGCATTGGAGTTCTACAGCCGAGTATGTCCCAAGGCCTTGAGCAAATCCACTACCTCTCAAGACCACCTCTCAGATGGGAGACCTGCTAAAAGGATGACCATCAGGACACAGGTGCCTCCCTACCCATGCCTTGCCCTCCTCCAGGGAGACACGTTCTGAGAGACCTCCATGGGCTCTGTGGCCCCAGATGAGTAAGGCTTCCCCAATTTACAAAGGGCTTGTGGCATGGCACTTTTCCACTGGCTTCACTAGTCACTTTGCCTCTGACCCCCTGCTTTTATATACACTCCCTCAAATTTAATTCATTCTTTGGTGGCCAATATCACTGGACACTGATGATACCAAGTTGTCACTGGAAGACCCTCTCTCGCCTGTGCCCCCAAATTCACTCCAGGGGCCTCTGGACTTTGAAGAACTAACACCTCAAATTTTACACCCCTAAAATTACAAAAATCCATTTGATTTTTTTAATGTTGAGTAATTTATGATACACATCTCCCCCAGCCAAAAAAAAAAATTTAAAAGACAGAGAAATCAAAAGTACTCTCATCCCCTTTCCCTACCCAGGGCTCCTTGCCCCAGGCTCTCCTGACTAATTGTATCTTTAGCTCTTGAATTAGGCCCTTTTCTTTGTTTTCCAATTTCCGATATCCAGTTTCTATAATTTTTCTAGCTAGAATCCAATGGCCATTTTTCATTCCATCCACTTCATCATTTTATCCAAGAATCAAATCCTATTCCTTCAGAAATGCCTCACAGGAAAGCTGAAATTAAAACATCAGTCACAACAAAACCTCAGCTCTTTCAAGTTTGCCCTTTCCTCTCCAGTGCCCTGCCACCAAGCAGAAGGCAGTTTCCTAGCCGGGTTGCCAGGTCTCCTGAGGGCAGAGAGCGTCCGGTTCATGTCTCTGTTTCCCACAGCCTGGATATTTCATTTGTGTTCCACACTCAGTGGGACACTGAGGTACAAATATAATGAGAAATTCCTTCTCGATCAAACTGTCGAAAGACTTAAAAAAAAAAAAAAAGCAGTGTTCTCAGCTAGAGAGATGTGGAAATGGGCACTGCTGCTGAGAAAAATATTGAAAGCTTTAAAGTTTTGCATTCCCTTTGCCCATGCAATGCCCAGTTAGAAATAATATGCTGAGGAAATGATCACAGGTGAATGCAAAGACTTGCTAGAAGAATTTTCATTGTGGGACTGTTTAAATACTAAACAAATTGGAGAAAAAAGTCCAAATTGGAGAATTGAGGGGAATTATTAAATAAATGTTGGTATTAATAGTATATGTGTCTCTCTCTCGCTCTTTCACCCTTTCTCTTGCTTCTTTCTTTCCTTCCTTCCTCTCTTTCTTCTTGTTTCCCTTCTGTAGAAAATTTCTCTAATAAAATAAATACAATTACTATTGTATTAATTCAAAACAATAAAATGGTTATTTAAAATACTCAGGTGATTTAGACCATTGGTCCCTTAAAATTTTTTCTGTCAAGATTGTATCAATTTACTTTTAACTTTTGTGTCTTTCCTTTGGTATGTAAGTTACATAGAGAAAGAATCATGACATATATGTTCCACTCTTCTGTGCTTAGTATTCACGTGGGTATTTAGGAAATATTGTTAGTCATCAAATAATTGCCTCTCTCCTTTCTCTAAAATGTTTCAGATCCCTGCTCTTTGATTGATAACTTAACTTTCCTTATCCAATCAAAAACATGCTTCGCTTTAAATTGTATGTATTCGACATGGATTGTGAAATTCATTAATTTTGCTTTGAAGATGTACTAAGAGCCCTAGAAATAATTGCAAATGCTCTGGGGTGTTTCACAACCAGAGCTAAGATTTAGTGGTCCCATCCAGAAAACTGAGATGTGAGAAAAACCCATAGAACTGGACTGAGGAGAGCCAAGAAGACAACGTCTCACACCTGCTGTTGTGAAGTCCTTGCTGTTTTCTCCCCAGCAGATAGTAACCCCGAATTGCTCAATTTTATAGCAAGAATTTAGAGCCTCAATTACTGAGCTCTAGTAACTGATTTTTCAAAGAAACTTTATAAGGATGAATTAAGACAGATTAATACTATGCTTTCTTTTAATGGTTTTAAACTTATGGAAGCCACGTCTAGAAATATGTAAAATTGTACAGCGCTAAATCAATTTTTCACTTCCCTGCTATTTTGTATGTCTCCGATAACTTAGTAAAGGAAATTATAAATCTTGGAGAGCATTGGAGCCTTTTTAGGTGATAGAAATACATTTTTCTTTATATTGTTTTTGCCCAAACAAGTTAGATAATGAAAAAGGGTTTATGGCAAAATAAGTGGGTTGTACCAAATTAAACAGATTTCTTTCCTGGATTTCAGATGTGCATTGCAAAACTCCTAGAAACAGATATAGAATTCACCATTTCCAAAACATATTTTGCCACAGTAACCCTTTTCCCCAGAGAGCATCTCAATGAACTTGTGTTCTATGAAGCACCTCTGGGGACGTGTTAGAGCAGGGGTGACTTCACAACATGTCATAAGAGCACAGCACGCACCCGTGAGGAAACCACCAGTCCAGTGATATGAAGCCTCCTGGCTGCTCTTAACCCCTTCTTTTACAAAAGCAAAGGTAGAAAAGCTTTCCAGAGAATTCTCTTCATTTAGGAACCCTGGGGCACTGGTTTGGTTTTTGTTCGCATCACCCAGCCTGTCTTTATACAGCTACTGAGACCTTCAGTATCACCAGCCCTTGAAAAACCCAGTTGTAGTCTATTCGGTGCTGTATATTGAGGTATTTTTCTCTAACAAGTTGGTCAAGCTGAATGCCACCTTTCAGTTATTATTTCAAAATTTCAGGGCTCCAAAACCTGGTTAGTGCAGAAAACTCTTAAAACGACCAAACTGTTCTGAAAAAGATAATTTTTGCTATTCCTCAAAACTCTGACCGTCCTGTACAATCCCCTTAGACAATGTGCTCAACACCCATGGACTCAGTTGCTCTGTGTGGACAGGTTGCCCACAGAGCTCCCACCTCAGCATCCAACTCAAGTGTCCAGGTTCTGTGTAGCATCATGCGTGGCAATTGCAAAGACATCTCAAACTCATGCTCTTCTTGACCAAAAATAAGTCAATACATCAGCAGGAAAAAGAAAGGAAAAGTCCCCTTAGAAACAAATACAATTGACTTCAGCTTTTCCTCGATTTAGCCGACTGCACAAGCCAGAAATCTTAGGCTCGTTCTTGACCCCTCCCTCCATTCCATCCCTGCCGTGCGCTATGCCTGGTCTTTCGACTGTACCTGTGCACCTCGCAAAACCAGAAACACTGCTTCGTCCTCATCAGGTGAGCCCAAACTTTTCCTGTTTGTCCCGAGAGCTGCTGTATGGGTGGCATCCCATCTGTTCTCCCACTGTAGCCCGAGCCAGCCCGTCTGACCCCAGACTCCAAGAGGTCACGTCCGTGCCCCAACTGTACTAAGTACCTTTCCCTGCTTTCTGCTCACTCTGAGGACGCAGCCCCAAATCCTCACCGTGACCTGCAAGTCTCTGCGAGCCACAGCTCCGACCTCCCCTCTCCGCTTCAGCCACACAACCTTCCCAGACTCAGCCATGCAACAGTCACTCTGGCCCCAGGGCTTTCATAGAATGTTCTGCCAGCCCCCCTCAAATTAACTAGGGCCTCCCCTTCCCTCGGAGCTCAGCCTAGAAGTGTGCCTTGGGGAAGCCTGGGGGAAGGCTCTCCCGACTTGGACGCTGGAGACTTATCACCAGTCCCCAAGGCCCGTCCTCCCTGGACCTACCGCACCCCCATTTTTATAGGATGCCTATGACGATTAGATGACTGTCCCTCCCCAATTGCACAAAGCTCACGAAGACAGAGACCATTTTCGCTTCCCATTTGTGCAGAAGAGAGTGAACACAGCAGGCGGCTACCCTTGGAAAGGCCTGCTCGCAAGCTTGGACTCGGGCTGGCTCCCGGAAACTTGGCTGGCAAACATTCCCACCCTGATATGAAACTTTCCTGAAGGGGTAAGTGGGGTTCCCTGCACCTTAACGGTTTGTACAAACAATATGGTTTATGCTGAACACGTGCTTGCCTTCTCGGGGTCTGGAATGGTGGTGCGTGCTCAACAGGCTGCCTACGTGACCAGCCCTTGCTGAAAACTTGGGGGCAAGTTCCTAATGGGGTTCCTTAGGCAGAAACATTGCACAGAAGTTGCTGCATTTTTGTCACTGGGGGAAGAGTATGCTCTGCATTAAGCCTTCACATGGATTCCTACGGATACCACCTGAATCATTTTCCCTTATAATAATCCAGCTGTGTATCCTTACTACACTGCTGTCATGAATCTTAGCTGTGAGTACAGCTGTATACCAATTTCTGGGAGCCTTATCATGAGTCTCTGAATGTGAGAATGGATGTGGGAGCCATCACCCCATCACTGTATCCCCAGAACCTTGCAACATATTTGGCATTTAATAAGTAGCTTAATACATTTTTTTTGAAACGACAATGAAAATGACCTCAGGGGCCTAAGGTTAAGTCTCGTATGGAATTCTTAAGAGAACTGATAAATGTATAATTGATCAACTACATCCTAATCACCCAAATGGAAAATTCACATACTTCTGAAAAATACGGAATAGACAGGGAAATGATTTAGGCAATTTTGCACACCTGAATCTTTTTCTCATGAAGATTAATATTCTGGATCTGAAGTGGCAGGGGGAGAAGAGGGGTCTGGGGACTTCACTCTGCCTCAAATGCTGTTTCACTGACTTTATTGTCTTCTTCCTTCTCTACCACATGTTGGCATCGTCAGCCACTTCCATAATGTAGAGTGATACCTCGGCATCAGGTGGGAGCAGTGCTTCTCAACTTGGCTGCAAGTTGGGAATCCCCAGGAAGCTTTAGAGAAGATTGATGCTCGGGTCCTACCCTGGAAAATCTGATATAATGGATCTGAGCTGTGGCCTGGGCTTTGGGATTTTAATATATTTAATGTGCAACCCTTCCCCACCCTACCCCCCAACCCCAACCCCCTTGGAGCAATCAGATTTCACAAGGTCCATACTTCTACCCAAGGCCAATTTATTCTTATTTTGGAAACACTTTTTAAAATCTTTGCCTTCTGGCTCCCTAGGTCACGGCCAACAGGCTGGTGTACATAAGAGGAAGAAATAACACCTTTCACCTCAACAGCTCAAGAAGGAGCAGGACAACCAGGGGGAACAGGTCAAACTCGAAGCCGTAAAGATTGGCACGATTTCAGGTTGGATCACGCCTGAAATCATCACTGTGGGGCAAAGCAAAATAATCAATGAGAGTGGTTTTCAGCAGCAACTAGTAGGTCATTTATCCAGTATACACCTCCACTCACTCTCCCTGCCCCCACCCCCGACATATGCTTCACTTTCCATATCAGATGACAAGAATTAACCTCATTTTGAATGTCTGCAAACAACTCATAACCAGGGGTGAGTATACACGTGGGATTTATTGTACCTGGAAGCTCGGTCCTCCAATAGCTGTAAGTCCATTCATGTGCCATATCTTGACTCTTCTCTGTGCAAGATGGCAGATGATGGCAGGCACCATCTGTTAATTGGCAGAGCTGGGCTTTGACTTTCCTTTGTAACACCTGGCGTAGCCACACAGGAAATGATTGTGGAGTGTGCGATAAGTTGGGTGTGGTGAGAGAGACCTCGGGGTCACCGTGCATCGATGGGACAGCCCATGGAGAGGGCAGGCCTGAGCCAAGGCACCGGCGGGGTTGGGAGTGGGGGATGGGGGTAGGGGGACAGGAGCTACCAGTATGCACACCTACTATGGACCCACCTGTCCCATCCTCAGAATGGGAAACAGAAGGATTCAGAAAGGAGGTAGTGTAGACTCTTTGGGGTTTGGAGAATCGCTTTGGGATACAATTCCACTTTTGATCTCTGCCCCGTGTCATGGCCTAAAGGTGGCAGTGGAAGTCCCAAGATAAGTTTTGGCTGGAACTTCTGCTGCAAGTCGAGACTCAACAGGGACTGGCTAACAAGTCATTGGGGATGCCTAGAGGAGGGGCAGCAGCTGTCTGGGGGGTGCCCTGGGGTTGGGCAGGCCCAGGCAAGGCAAACACACAAGCAGGAGACTTTATTTTCTCCGTGGCTCCTGCCAAGAACCAGGTGTGAAGTCAAGGTGCAGCTCTTCAAGGCGATCCAATCTGCTCTCCGTTGTTAACAAGCCCACCAGAGGCAACTAATCACCTCATGGGCACTATCATCTCGCTGCTCACTTCTCTTCCCCATTAATGTTTCTCAACATGGAAGTTTATATTTCCAAAGAATGAAGACTTGTGGAAAGGGTGGTGGAATTTATGACTGCAGGAAACCAGCCTCCACTCTGTACTGCAAACAGGTTGATAAGGTCAAGGTGAAAAACATTTCTAAGCAAATGCACTTTTAGGAAATGTATTTTTGACCCTTTTATCATCTGCCAATACAAAGGTTATTTGCACGGATTTCATAATGAATGATGAAAAATAGTCAAAACACAGTGGGCATTTTAAAAAATGAAAAAGCCCCACTGGGTTTTTGTTTGGGTTGTCTGGTTTTCCAAAGATGAGCTGGGGAGAAGGCACATGGATCTTCAAAGCTGTCTACTTGGTCTGTTTGTTTGTTTGTTTTTGCTTTTCTGAATGTTCATAGCTGCTTTATTCATAATATCCCAAGAGTGGTCCATGTGTGCATCAGTAGGAGAATGGACACACAGACTACGGGACGTCCTCACAGTGGGAGACCAGTTAGCAGCAAGAAGGAAGGAACTGCTGCTAATACCCAACCCCCTGGATGAACCTCAGAAACATCATGCTGAGAGAGAAGCAAGCTGCAAAAAGATACATACTGTATGAATTAATTTATATGAAATTCAAAGGGTACAGTTAAGGCAGGTATATTGACATTTTTATCATGGGTAAATTTTACAATGAAACAATAAAAAAGAACCATAAATAAATATTGAGCTCTACCTAGGGATATGCAGGCAAACATATTGAGGAGGTAGTGTGCTGATGCTACAATTTTCTATGAGATGCAAAAATAAATAAATAAAACAGGTTGATGGAAAGATACATGATAAAGCAAATACAGTAAAATACAAAAAAAAACACATTAAAGATAAGACAGTGGGTTATATGTGTGTTTTCGGTAAAATCTTTCAACTTTCCTGTATATTTTTAAAATATTTTTATTGATGAATCTTCACACACATAGAGTCCATCCAAAGTATACAATCAGTGGCTTACAATGTTATCCCATAGTTATGTATTCATCATCATAATCATTTTTAGAACATTCGCATCACCCCAGAAAAAAGAAATAGAAAGAAAAAAGAAAAAGCTCATACATCCCATGCCCCTTAACCCTCCCTCTCATTGACCAATCATATTTCAATGTACCCAATTTATTTTTACCCCTTTATCCCCCGCTATTATTTATTTATTTCTTGTCCTTATGATTTTACTCATCTGTCCATACCCTGGATAAAGGGCATATCAGACACAAGTTTTTCACAATCACACAGTCACATTGTAAAAACTATATAGCCAATCTTCAAGAATCAAGGCTAGTCTTCAAGAATCAAGGCTACCAGAATATAGTGTAACAGTTTTGGGCACTTCCCTCTAGCCACTCCAATACACCATAAACTAAAAAGGGATTCCTATATAATGTATAAGAACAACCTCCAGGATAATCTCTCCATTCTGTTTGAAATCTCTCAGCCACTGAAACTTTATTTTGTCTCATTTCTCTCTTCTCCCTTTTGGTCAAGAACGTTTTCTGAATCACATAACGCTGGGTCCCAGCTCATCCCCAGCAGTCCTGTCCCACATTGCCAGGGAGATTTATACCCCAGGAGCCATGTCCCATGTAGTGGGGGGAAGCAGTGGGTTCATCTCTTAGAGAGAGAGGCCACATCTGAGCAACAAAGAAGACTCTCCCGGGGTGACCTTAGGCATAATTATAAGTAGGTTTAGCTTCTCCATTGCAGGAATAAATTTCATATGGGCGAACCCCCAAGATTGAGGGCTCGGCCTATTGATATGGTTGTCCTCCACTGCTTGTGAGAATACTAGGAATTTTCCTGGCAAATAGTTCTTTATTCACTACCCAAGCTACTCTGGGATATATTGGGACATCACACTAACCTGGACAAACTAACAACATCTCACATCCTATTCAAGATTCCATGCACTTATGGCATTCAACTGACCATACAAGTTAAATTAGGAAATGTGCTATGCAAAATATAAATTTTGCACCAAATAAACATCTCTCCCTTTGGTCTCACACAAAAACTGAAGTTTTAATATATGGACAATATCATCCTTTACCCAGTATTCTGATTTACCTTTGTCCTATCCAGATCAGCTTTATTCATATCTCTAGTCGAAGTCTGATCAGTTTCCAACTTTTTTAACAGTTCCTGTATGGGTTACTACTGACTTTCAGAGCTTTGAAAAGCTCTAACTCTGAGTCTCAGGTGTCACATAAATATCCAAAGTTTTGGGGAATATATGAACAGCTCAGTATCTCAGAATTTAGAAATAACTGTTTCAACTCCTGAATATAAGTGACTTCTGTAAGAGCTTACAGTCAGTGGCCCTTTACAATAGGCCTCAACTTAATAACCCATGCTCTTGACTTCAGTTCACCAAGTTTTCATATTATAGCTAGCCAATATGGTGAGGAATGATAATATTTGTCTTTTTATTCCTGACATTTCATTCCACATACAGTCCTGGAGTTTCATTCACCTAGTTGCATGCCTCACAACTAGGTTCATTCCTTTTTGCAGCTGCTCAGTAGTCCCTTGTATGTATATGCCACAGTTCCCCCTTCCTTCCCTCAGTCGTTGTATTTAGGCCACCTCCATTCATGGTGAATCACGATCACTGCTGCCATAGACACCCGTGTGCAAATGTCCATTCATGTCCCCACACTCAATTCCTCCAGGTACATACTGAGCAACGGGGTTTCAGGATCATATGGAAACCCCACCCCTAGCCTCCTATGGAACCCCTACACTGCCCTCCATGGGGTGCACCTCTCAGTTTTCCTACCAACAGCGTATAGGTACATCTCTTTTTTTTTGCATTTTCTCTAGCACTTGTTTCTCTCTGTTCATTTTAAACAATTTTATTCACACATCATACAATCTAACCTATGTGTATAGACATAACTTCACCACCATACTCTATATAAGACATTTCCTTTCCTTCAACAAAGAATCCTGACCCACCCCATACCTTCCTCCCCACCCCCGCCGCCTGTTGACATTTAGTTTTGGCATAAAGCCTTCATCACATTCTGTGGAAACATATTGCAATGTTACAGTTAACTATAGACCCTAGCTTGCACTGATTGTATTTTTTTCCTGTATATCATCTATTTTCAACACCTTGCAATGTTGACATTCATTTGTTCTCCCTCACACAAAAATGTTTTTATATTTGTTCATTTAATCACCATTGTTGTCTGCTCTATGCATCCCTAAGTTACACTATTGTAAATAGGCCTCTATTTTTCCTTCTGGTTTTATATGTGCCCCCAACATTTCAACCACACTCACGTCCAGCTTCATTCAGTGTACTTATATTATTGTGCTACAATCAGGTAGTATTGTGCTATCCCATTTCTGAATTTTTGCAATCAGTCCTGTAGCACACTCTGTATTCCTTCAGCACCAAATGCCCAGTCTCTACCCTATTTCTATCTCTTGATAACCTGTGTCTTTAACTCTCAAAGTTCATTCATTGATGTTAGTTCATATTAATGAGACCATACATTATTTGTCTTTTTGTTTCTGGCTAATTTCACTCAGCATAATGTCTTCAAGGTCCATCCATGTTGTTACATGCTTCATGAATTTATTCTGTCTTACAGCTGCATAATATTCCATCTTACATTATGTACCACATTCCATTTAGCCACTCATCCATTGATGGAAGTTTGGCTGTTTCCATCTCTTGGCAATCATAAATAAAGCTGCTATAAACAATGGTGTACAAATGATCATTTGTGTCCTTGCCTTCAGTTCCTCTGAATATATACCTAGTAATAGGATTGCTGGATCATATGATAATTCCATAGTTAGCTTCCTGAGGAACCACCAACTGCCTTCCAGAGTGGTTACACCATTTTACATTCTCATCAACACTGCATAAGTGTGACTCTTTCTCCACATCCTCTCCAGTACTTGTTCTTTTGTTTTTTTGTTTGTTTGTTTGTTTCTGTTTTTTGATAATGGCCATTCTAGTAGGTGTAAGATGATATCTCTTTGTGGTTTTTTGTTTGTTTGTTTTGTTTTGTTTTGCATGAGCAGGCACTGGGAAATGAACCTATGTCTCTGGCAAGGCAGGCGAGGATTCTGTCTGCTGAGCCACCATGGCCCACCCCTCATTGTGGTTTTGATTTGCATTTCCCTAATAACAAATGAAGTTGAGCATCTTTTCATGTGCCTTTTAGCTATTTGTATTTCCTCTTCTAAGAAGTGTGTGTGCATTTCTTTTGTCCATTTTTTTACGGGGTTGTTTGTCTTTTTGTTGTTGAGTTGTAGAATCTTTTTATATATTCTGGATAATAAACCCTTATGTGATATGTGGCTTCCAAATATTGTCTCCCATTGTGTAGTCTGCCTTGTTACTTTCCTGACAAAGTTCTTTGAGGCACAAAAGTGTTTAATTTTTAGGAAATCCCATGTATCTATTTCTTTATTCATTGTTCATGCTTTGGGTGTAAGGTCTAGGAAACCACCACCTATCACAAGATTTATTAGATATTTCCCTACATTTTCTTCTAAAAGTTTTATGGTCTTAGCTCTAATGTTTAGGTCTGTTCTAGTTTGCTAGCTGCTGGACTGCAATATACCAGAAACGGAATGGTTTTTAAAAGGGGAAATTTAATGAGTTGCTAGTCTACAGTTCTAAGGCTGAGAAAATGTCCCAATTAAAACAAGTCTATAGAAATGTCCAATCAAAGACATCCAGGGAAAAATACCTTGGTTCAAGAAGGCCGATGAAGTTCAGGGTCTCTCTCTCTCATCCGAGAAGGCACATGGTGAACACAGTCATGGTTTCTCTCTCAGCTGGAAGGCACATGGCGAGTAAGGCATCATCTGCTAGCTTTCTCTCCTGGCTTTCTGTTTCATGAAGCTTCCCGGAGACGTTTTCCTTCTTCATCCCCAAAGGTCTCTGGTTGGTGGACGCTCTGCTTCTTGTGGCTTCTCGTTCTGCTCTGCTCTCTCTGAATCTCTCATTCTCCAAAATATTTCCTCTTTTATAGGACTCCAATAAACCAATCAAGATCCCCCCAAATGGGTGGAGACATGTCATCCCCTAATCCAGTTTAACAACCATTCTTGACTAAATCACATCATCCAGGGAGATGATCTGATTACAGTTTCAAACATACAGTATTGAATAGAGATTATTCTACCTTTATGAATGATATTTTGATTAAAACATGGCTTTTCTAGGGGGCATCCTTCCTTTCAAACCAGTACAAGGTCTTTGATCCATTTGGAGTTAATTTTTTGTATAATGTGAGATATGGGTCCTCTTTCATTCTTTCACATATGGATATCCAATTCTCCAAACACCATTTATTGAAGAGGCGACTGTGCCCAGTTGAGTTGGCTTGAACACCTTATCAAAGACCAATTGTCCATAGATGAGAGTTATTTCTGAGCACTTAATATGATTCCATTGGTCAGTATATCTAGCTTTATGCTAGTACCATGCTGTTTTGACCACTGTAGCTTTGTAATATACTTTAAAGACAGATAATGTGAGATCTTCCACTTCATTTTTCTTTCTTAAGATATTTCTAGTTATTTGGGTCACACTGACCTTCTAAATACATTTGGTTATTGGTTTTTCTATTTCTGTAAAGTAAGTTGTTGGGATTTTAATTGATATTGCACTGAATGTTTAAATCAATATGAGTAGAACTGACATGCTAACTATAGTCTTATAATCCATGAACGCCACATGTCCTTCCATTTATTTAGGTCTTCCATGATTTCTTTGAGTAATTTCTTGTAGTTTTCTGTGTGTAGGAAATGTATTTGTCTTTTGTGTCCTTAGTTAAATTTATTCCTAAATATTTTATTCTTTTGGTTGCTATTGTAAATGGAGTTTCTTTTTCTTGATCTCCTCCTCAGATTGCTCATTACTAGTGTTTAGAAACACATGGATTTTTGGGTATTGATCTTGTATGCTGCCACTTTGTTCTCATTTATTATCCATAGTAGCTTTGCTTTAGATTTTGGGGGGTTTTTGACATATAGTATCATGTCTTCTGTAAACAATGAGAGTTTACTTCTTCCTTTCCAATTTGGATACCTTTTATTTCTTTTTCTTATCTAAGTGCTCTGGCTAGAACTTCCAGCACAATATTGAATAAAAATGGTGAGAGTGGCCATTCTTGTCTTGTTCCTGATCTTAGAGAGAAAGCTTTCAGCCTTTCCCCATTGAGGATAATGTGAGCTATGGGTTTTTCATATATTCCCTTTATCATGTTGAGGAAGTTTCCTTCTATTTCTACCCCTTGAAGTGTTTTCATTAATAAAAGATGTTGAATTTTGTCAAACGCCTCCTCTGCATCAATCAAGATGATCCTGTGGTTTTTCCTCTTTGACTTAGTGATATGGTATGTTACACTAATTGATTTCCTTATGTTGAACCAACCTTGCATATCTGGAATAAATTCCACTTGGTCATGTGCATAATTATTTTAATGTGCTGCTGGATTTGATTTGCAAGTACCTCGTTGAGGATTTTTGCACCTATAGTCGTTAAAGAGATAGGTCTGTTATTTTCCTTTCTTGTTGTATCTTTGTCTGACTTTGGTATTAGGGTGATGTTGCCTTTATAGAAAGTTAGGTGGCTTTCCCTTCTCTTCAATTATTTTGAAGAGTTTGAGCAGGATTAGTACTAATTCTTCTTTGAATGCTTGGTAGAATTCACATGAGAAGCCCTCTGGTCTTGGACTTTTCTTTTTGGGGAGCTTCTTGATGACTGATGCAATCTCTTTACTTGTGATTGGTTTATTGGGGTCTATTTCTTCTCAAGTCAATGTTGGTTGTTCATGCCTTTCTAGGAGGTTTTCCATTTCATCCACATTGTCTAGTTTATTAGCATATATTTGCTCATAGTATCCTTCCATTGCCTCCTTTATTTCTGCAGGGTCAGTGGTTATGTCTCTTCTGTTTCTGATTTAATTTATTTGCATCCTCTCTCTCTCTCTCTCTCTCTCTCTCTCTCTCTCTCTCTCTCTCTCTCTCTCTTTTTCAGCCTAATTAAGGATCCATCAATTTTATTGATTTTCTCAAAGAACCGACTTCTGATTTTGTTAATTTTCTCTATTGTTATCATATCCTCAATTTCATTTATTTCTGCTTTAATCTCCATTAGTTCTTTCCTTATGTTTGCTTTAGGGTTAGTTTGCTGTTCTTTCTCTAGTTCCTCCAGGTCAACAGTTAATTCTTCAATTCTTGCTCACTCTTTTTTTTTTTCTTTTTCTTTTCTTTCTTCTTTCTGACTATCGGCATTTAGGGCAAAAACTTTCCCTCTCAAGACTACTTTTGCTGCATTCTATAAATTTTGATGTGTTTTCATTTTCACTTGCCTCACGATATTTACTGATTTCTTTTGCAATTTCTTCCTTGACCCATTGATTGTTTAAGAATGTGCTGTTTACCCTCCATATATTTGTGAATTTTCCAGCCCTCTGCCTGTTATTGATTTCCAACTTCATTCCATTATGATTCAAGAAAGTGTTTTGTATAATTTCAATCTTTTTAAATTTATTGAATCTTGCTTTGTGACCCAGCATATGGTTTATTCTTGAGAACGTTTCAGGAGCACTTGAGAAAAATGTGTACCCTGCTGTTGTGGGGTGCAATGTTCCGTAGATGTCTGTAAGTCTAGTTCCTTTTTCATATGATTCAAAATCTCTGTTTCCTTACTGATCCTCTGTCTAGATGTTCTATCTAATTGAAGACTCCAACTATTATGGTAGAGGTGTCTTCTTCTCCCTTCAGTGTTGTCAGTGTTTGTCTAATATATTTTGGGGCACTCTGGCTCTGTGCATAAATAGTTATGATTGTAATGTCTTTTTGTTGAGTTGTTCCTTTTATTAATACATAATTCCCTCTTTTTCTCTTGTAGTTGTTTTACATTTGAAGTCTAACTTGTGGGATATTAGTATAGCCACCCCTGCTCGTTTCTATTGTTGTTTGCATGAAATATTTTTTTCCAACCTTTCCTTTCAATATGTTTTTGTCCTTGTGTCTAAAGTGAGTATCCTGTAGACAGCATAAAGTTGGGTCCTGTTTTTTCAAGCCATTCTGCCAGTCTATGCCTTGATTGGGGAGTTTAATCCATTAACATTTAATGTTTTTACTGTAAAAACAGTATTTCCTTCTACCATTTTGTCTTTTGTATTTTATATATCATATCTTATTCTTTTCTCTTTTTACCTTTACTGATAGTCTTCATTTCTATGCTGTTCTCCAGTATTTTCCTATCTGCCTGTTAGTGCCCCCTTTAGTATTTCTTTTAGAGCTGATCTCTTAGTCACAAATTCTCCCAGTGATTGTTTATCTGAAAATATTTTAATCTCTCCCTCATTTTTAAAGGACAATTTTGCTGGGTATAGAATTCTTGGATGGTAATTTTTCTCCTCCAGAATCTTAAATATATCATATCATTTGCCTCCATGGTTTCTCCTGAGAAACCTACACATAATCTTATCAGGTTTCCCTTGTATGTGATGGATTGCTTTTCTCTTGCTGCTTTCACAATTCTCTCTTTGTCTTTAACATTTGACAATTTGATTAATAAGTATCTTGGAGTAGGTGTATTTGGATCTATTCTGTTTAGGGTACAATGCACTTCTAGTATCTGTAATTTTATGTCTTTCATAGAAGATGGAAATTTTTCAGTTATTATTTCCTCCATTGGTCTTTCTGCTCCTTTTCCCTGCTCTTCTCCTTCTGGGACACCCACAACACATATATTCATGTGCTTCATGTTGTCATTCAATTCTCTGAGACTGTGGCTATATTTTTCCATTCTTTTCCCTATCTTTTCTTTTTTTTTTTTTTTTTTTTTTTTTTTTAAGGAAAGACAGAGAGAAGGAAGGAAGGATAGAAGGAAGGAAGGAAGGAAGAAAGGGAAACATTTTTAAACATTTTCTTGTTTTATTGTATTCTGTTTCTCCGTTTTTGTTACATGGGCTGGGGCCGGGAATCGAACCGAGGTCCTCCGGCATAGCAGGCAAGCACTTTGCCCGCTGAGCCACCGCGGCCCGCCCTTCCCTATCTTTTCTTTTGTGTGTAAGATTTCAGTTCTGTCTTCTAGTTCACTAATCCTTTCTTCTGCCTCTTCAAATCTACTGTTATAGGTCTCCATTGTTTTTTTTTTCCTCTGCTATTGTGCCATTCATTCCCATAATTTTTGTGATTTGATTTTTCAATTTCATCTTTATGTGTGCCCAATGTCTTCTTTTATCTTTATCTCTTTTGCCATATCTTCCCTCAACTCATTGATTTGATTTTTTATGAGATTTTCCATGTCTATTCAAACATCCTGAATTAGTTGTTTCTACTCCTGTATCTCATTTGAAGTGCTGGTTTGTTCCTTTGACTGGGCCAATTTTCCTACATGACTTATTATTTTTTGCTGGCCTCTAAGCATTTGATTTCCTTAATTAGTTTGTTCTGGAGGTTGTTTTCACTCTTTTACCTAGGGTTTTCTTGTTGGATAGCTTTGTTCTCTGTCTGTTCTTCGGCATCCAGTTCAATTTATTTTAGACCTCTAGCATAGAGTCTGCTTAACTGATCAGAATTTTCAGCTCTTGTTTTTCCATTTCTTGTCCTGTATATATAGAACCTTTTTCTGAGGAGGTTCTCAGATATGATCAACCCCAGTCAGATTTTCCCAGGCCAGACAAGCCCACATCTCATGAGGAGAGAGTAGCAAATATCAAGTTTTCCTGAGGGTGAGACCCAACAAATTGTCAGGCTTTCCTACTAAGCCTCTACACTCTGTGCTTTTCCTATCCTGCTCAGCATGTGACACTTGTCTCTCCACACTTTCCACCAGTGATGTGGTGACTTTCATTTCAGTGGCCTTTCCCTGCTAATTGTGTGATTGAGATTGAGGTTGAGGTAGAAGTCGGGCTTAGGTTGCTTCTGTTTTTAAGACTTTGGGGCCTGAGTTCCCTAAAAGAGGGTCACCCCTTGGGCTGGGCTCTACTCCCACTTTCTTGGGAAACATACACCCTTTAGGGAATTGTTCCCATTTACCTATTTACTTTGTCACTTATTCCTGTGCTTGCCTGGGGCAGGATGAGCCTTGAGGGTGCTGGTAGTCCTGTCTAATGAGCTATTAAGTAAAAAAGAAAAGAAAAAAGGACAAAAAAAGCCTTTTCAGAGCCAAACCTCAGCTCCCCAGCTTTCCCACTTAAGAGCTGGAGTTAGACTGTGGCTCTCTGTGTCCCCAGGCTCTATGTGAGCCCTTATCTTGGGGACCAGTCCTTTTCCAGCATTTTGTTCAGTTCAACCGGAAAAGCCTCTGTTGTTGCTGTGGGGTTTTTTTTGTTGTTGTTGTCATTTTTCATCATCCCCACCTTCATCTCTGTAAGGACAAAACTTCAGGTTCCTTTAGTGCTCACTTCAGGTTTAGCTATGCTCAGGGCCTGCTAATTGATTCCACAACTGCAGCTTGGTTGAGCCAGCTCCTTGTTACTAGTAAAGTCTGTTTCCTTACCCTTTGGGGAACCAGCCTGCCATGCGCTGGCCTCTGCACCTTGGGAAACTTACATTTCTGGGTGGGATCTCAGACATTCCACCCTTTCTAGACTCATGTACAATGCAAGTTCAGTCACTGATGTCCCCCTAGCTGGTCACTGATGTTCCTTCAACCAGGTTTGTTTGAAAAAGGGATGGTTTGCCTAACTGATGAAATCATTAAAGTTTGTTAAATTAATACCCTTTTTTAGAGTATACTTTCCAGAACACTAGCCTGAGCAGGGTGGATTCAGTCACCAGTGGATTAACAGAAGAGTTAATCCATTCTGGTTGTGTCATGATCAGAAGCTAAATCAATATGAAGAGTAGATTACAAGACTGGATTTAAAAGGAAGTGCTGTGGAGGGAGTGATGTCATCAACATGATGACATAAGACATCCCTGAAAAAGTCTTTCCAGAAAATCAGCTAATAAAAAGACAAATCCCACTTGCTTAGAACTCTGGGAGACAGTTGAGATGGGAGAGGGGCACCAAGAGTTCTGAATCGAAGAAAAAAAAATTAGGAATTTTCCATCCTAGACCTACCTTCTGCACAGCTTGGGGGTAACACAGAAGCCCAGGTCCCTCCCGCCATGGACACAGATTATAGAGTCACTCACAAAGCCATGAGTTAGAGTCCCATACAAATCCAGACACAGGGACCCTGGGTGGAACACAAGTCTCTAAGTAGTTCTGCACACAAAAGTGCCCCCAGGGGTATTAAAAAAGGAGCCTGTGACAGAACTGTTGACAAGAGGTATCTCACTCAATCCAGTTTCTGTTGGCTAGACTACTCAAATGCATAAACAGACTTTTCTGGAGTTGCCCATCCTTCTAGACTGCCCCAATATGGCTCCCCAGGGCAGTATACCCTAACATGGAAAAAACTGAAGGTGTAAAAGCCTCATGGAAGAAAAGGAGGACAATTTAAACTGAACTTCTATAATACAGATTGGGTCCAAGAACCGAAAAGTATAAGAAAAAGCAGGTACTGTTTGTGGGAGTTAATTTAAACAAATCCTAGGAGCTGGGGAGAAAATTTGCACAAAAACAAACAGAGCAGATCAAAATTCTTAGAGAAGGAACAGAGGAATGGAAGCCTTCTCCTGGAAACAATTGCACAAACAGTACAATCTTAAAAACAGTGCCACATATTTAGGTCAAGAATCAGATGAAAAGCACAAGGAGCACAGAATAAGAAAGGTTCTTTAATCCTGTATAGATTATTGTAATGTATGGATACATCGTAAAGTATATTAAGCAGATAATAAAGAAGTATTGGCAAAGTTCCCTCAGGGAAGGGAGAAAGAATATGGAACAATTAAACCTTAGCATCAAGGAATCCCCTGATACTGTGTCAAACTTTAGGGACATCCAAATCAATAGGCCATGCCCTCGATCATGAAGCTTACTCTTGTGTAGCTTATGTAAGTAGCAGAGAACCTTAGACTACCTATAGGCATGCCTAAAAGTTACTTCTGGAGGACCTCTTTTGTTGCTCAGATGTGGCCTCAGTCTCTCTAAGCCCAACTCTGCAAATGAAATCATTGCTTTCCCTGCTACATGGGACATGACATCTGGGGGTGAATGTCTTCCTGGCATCATGGGAGATGAATCCCAGGGATGAATCCAGACCTGGCACTGTGGGATCAACAATTATATCCTGACCAAAAGGGGGGAAAAAGAGTAATTAATAAAGTTTCAGTAGCAGAGAGAGTTCAAATAGAGTTGAGAGGCTACTCTGGAGGTTGCTCTTATGCAAGCTTCAGTTAGACATTGCTACCTATCATAACCTGCCAACCCCCAATGAGCACTATTCCAGCCAATCCTGAAGAACACCTAGGGCAACACATAAGATTCCACAAGGGTTCCATGTACTACAGTAACCCAGAAACCTACAACCTCCATATGGGTCCCTGGTCCAGATAAGTCCTGGGAAACCTAGCCCAGCCTTCCCAGAACATCAGATAGTTCCATCTCCCTACCGCATATTAGTGACAGACCCTTCTAATATGAAAAATTTAGAATTGCCACAGCTCAAACACCCCTAAAGAGAAGGATGGAAAGATTAAAGGTGATGGTGGAGTTACACAGAGAAGATAGGATATGAATGCTGAATCATTAAATTGATATCTCTTTTAGTCTCCAGTATTTTAGAGCAGCTAGAAGTAAAAACCTAAACTTGTGGAATTGTAACCCATGTCAAACTCTGAAATCTGTTCTACAACTAATTGTAGTGCCGTACTTTGAAATGTATATTTATATTTTGTATATATTTTATTTTTCACAAAAAAAGAAGGAAAAAAAGTCAGTTGTAATGATAAAAAAATATTTAAGCCTTCTAGCTTCCTATATTCTGGAGCAGCTAGTAGGAAAAATGTGAGAGGATCGTATGGTAGCCCATGACAAATTCTGGGATCTGTCCTGTAACTACTTGTTGAAGAGTGCTTTGAAAACTATTGCTTTTTTATTTCTTTGCTTTGTATGTATGTTATACTATACAATAAAAAAAAAGTTAAAAATAAAAAAGAAGAATCAGATGAAGAAGAGGTGAGAATATCTAAACAGTTAAACACAATCTACTTTAAAGATCTATAATAAGTTCAATCAAGCATCAAAGAAGAGTCTGAACACAAAGCCAATCAGCAATGTAACTCTAGACAAAAGGGAGAAACTGACCTTCAGAGATACTTCATCAAGATATTCAGATACCTAGAAATGAGTGAAAACTTACAAGCCATACTAAGAATCTGGAAGGTATGGCTCAGTCAAAGGAACAAATTAAAACATCAGAGGAGGGCGGGCCATGGTGGCTCAGTAGGTAAGAGTGCTTGCCTGCCATGCCCGAGGACCCGGGTTCAATTCCCAGTGCCTGCCCATGTAAAAAAAAAAAAACGTCAGAGGAGAATGAGAATTTGGAAACACTAATCAAGGAAGTTCAAACCAATCTCCTAAACCAATTCAAGGAGATGAGGGAAAATATGGATAAAGAGCTAAATGATATTAAGAAGACAATGTGCAAGCATAAAGAATGATTTGAAAGTATATAAAGAAACAAATTATGGGGCTGAAAGGCACAATAGTAGAGATAAAAAAATACATGCAAGGCACACATAGCAGATTTGAACAGGCAGAAGATAGAATCAGGAAGACAGGACAATCAAAATCATACAGCCAGAAGAGCAGATAGATAAAATAATAGAAAAAATTGAGCATGTCTCAGGGAGTCGAGTGACAGCATGAAGTACACAAACAAACATGTCATGGGTGTCCCAAAAGGCAGAAAGAATATGTGAGGGAATAATGACCCAAAATTCCCCAACTTCTATGAAAGACATGTCCAAGAAACACAACACACACACATTTCCATAGAAACCACCTAAGCAAAAGGTCCCAACCCTAAGGTAAAT
This sequence comes from Tamandua tetradactyla, assembly GCF_023851605.1. Taxonomy (NCBI): domain Eukaryota; kingdom Metazoa; phylum Chordata; class Mammalia; order Pilosa; family Myrmecophagidae; genus Tamandua; species Tamandua tetradactyla. The sequence goes on along the minus strand of NC_135330.1, from coordinate 106,764,631 downwards.
CAGAATACAGGATAAAGGATGATGTAGTCTATATTTTAAAACTTCAACTTCTGTGTGAGATTAAAGGAAGAGATGTTTCTTAGGTACAAAATTTATGTATTCAGTAGCACATTATCTAATTTAACTTGTATGATCAGTTTATTTGAACACCCTAACTACATGGAATCTTGAATAAGGCATGAGATCTTGTTGGTTTGTACAAGTTAGTGTGATGCCCGAGCACAGCCCAGAGTAATTCGGGCAGAGAATAAAAAAGTATTTGCAAAGTTCCCTTGGGAGACTGGGGAATAAGGAGGAAATATTCTTGCAAGCAGTGAGGAGAACCAGTTCAACTGACTGTGCCCTCGATCTTGGGGTTCGCCTTTATGAAACTTATTCCTGCTAAGGGTAAGCTAAACCTTCTTATAATTATGCCTAAGAGTCACCCCCAGAGAACCTCTTTTGTTGGTCAGATGTGGCCTCTTTCTCTAAGCCAGCTCTGCAGTTGACCCTACTGCCCTCTCTCCTATGAGACATGATACCCAGGAGTGTATATCTCCCTGGCAACATGGAACATGATTCCCAGGGATGAGATGGGACCCAGAATCATGGGATTGAGAAAGTCTTCTTGACCAAAAGGGGGAAGAGAGAAATGAGACAACATAAAGTTTCAATGGCTGAGAGACTACAAACAGATTTAAGAGGTTATACTGGAAGTTATATAGATGATCTGTATTATATAGATGACCCTTTTTAATTTGTGGTGTATTGGAGCTAGAGGGAAGTACCTGAAACGGTTGAACTATATTCTAGTAGCCTTGATTCTTTTTTATTTTTTTTTAACTTTTTAATTTTAAAATATAACATATATATCAAGCAAAGAAGGAAAAAAGCAATAGTGTCCAAAGTAGCTACAGAATAGATCCAAGAATTTGCCATGGGCTATCATACCATCATCTCAGATTTTTCCTTCAAGATGGTTCTTGAAAATGATTGCATAACTACATAGCTTTTATAATCACCAGGTGATTGAAAACCTTGTGTCTGATGCTCCCTTTATCTAAGGTATGGACAGATGCGTAAAAAATTAAGACAATAAAATGAATAATAGAGAGGGCGATTGAGGGCAAAAGAAAATTGGGTAGATTGCAATACTAGTGGTAAATGAAAAGGAGAGGTAAGAGGTATGAGATGAAGGTTTTGTCTTTTTCCTTTTAATTTCTTTTTCTGGAGTGATGCAAATGTTCTTAAAATGATCATAGTGATGAATACCCAACTATGTGATGATATTGTGTCGTTAATTGTATACTTTGGATGGGCTGTATGTGCATGGAGATATCTCAATAAAAACATATTTTTTAAATCCCACCCACACTTGGATGGGTGACAGCTCCATGGAAACAACTTAATCAAAAGGCTCCACCCTAAACAATAAGTTGGCCCCACAAGACTGGACCAGAACCAAAAGAACCTGGCTTTTCTGGGGTGCACAAAAGACTCAGACCAGCACTTCCAACTCATTCAAGGTTGGTCTTAATCCTCTTACTGGGGTCCTTTATAAGAGGATAAAAGAAAAAGACCAGAGAAACTGAGAGGAAGCCACTGAAGCCAGAAGCTGAAAGCAACCAAACCCAGGAGAGAAGGACTAGCAGACATTGTCATGTGTCTTCCCATGTGACAGAGGTGTCCCAGATGACCGTAGCTTTTTTCAGGAAGAAAGCATCATCCTGTCGATGCCTTAATTTGGATATTATCATGGTCTTAGAAGTATAAACTTGTAAGCTAATTAATCTCCATTTTAAAAGGCCAGTCAATTTCTGGTATATTGCATTTCATCAACTTTTGCAAATTAAAACAGAGGCCAACATCACCCTAATACCAAAGCCAGAAAAAGATATTTCAAGAAAAGAAAATTACAGATCAATTTCTCTTATGCATAAGGATGCAAATATCCTCAATAAAATCCTTGAAAATCAAGTCCAGTGGCACATCAAAAGAATTATACATGAATCATAAATGAAATCAGCAATGTAGTGGGTACAAGACCAACACAAAAAGAAGTAGTGTTCTTATATGCTAGTAAAGTGGGTTTTATCCCAAGTAAGCAAGGGTGATTCAACATAAGAAAAACAATTCACTAATTGTTTTAATGCATCTCATCAACAAAATGAAAGGAAAAAACACATGATCATCTCAATTGCTGCAGAAAGGCACTCGACAAAGTTCAGGATCCTTTCTGGATAAAAACACTTAGAAAAATAGGTTTCTAAGTCTTAACTTCCTCAACTTGATAAAAGGCATATATGAAAAATATAAAGCTAACCTTATACTCAATGGTGGAAGTCTGAAACCTTTCCCTCTAAGATCTGGAATAAGACAAGGATGCCTCCTGTCACCATTGTTATTCAACATTTCACTGGAAGGTGTGGTCAGAGCAATTAGGCAAGAAAAAGAACTATGAGGCCTTCAAATCGGAAAGGAAGAATCTTTTGGTTTACTAAAGCTGCCAGAATGCAGCATATAAGAAATGGGTTGGCTTTTACAATGGGAATTAATGAGTTTACAAATTTAAGTTCTAAAGCCATGAAAATATCCAAATTAAGGCATCAACAGGACCATACCTTCTCTGACGAAAGGTCCCTGGCATCTGGGGCACCTCTGTCACATGGGAAGGCACAGGGTTCTTCACCTCCAGGCCCATTGCTTTCAGCTTCTGGTAGTGACCTCCTCTCTGTGCTTTTGTGGGGCCTCTCTCAGTAGCTCCAGGGCTTTTCTCTCTGCAGGGGCTTTTCTCTAAGCTCTCTTCAAACTTCTCTAGGTGTTTCTTTCTGAGCTCATTTGGCTTTTCTGTCTTTTATCCTCATAAAGGATTCCAGTAAAGGATTAAGACCCCTTGAATTGGTTAGAACACATCTTAATTAAAACTACCTGATTAAAAGTTTCCACCAACAATAGGTCTTACCCACAAGAATGGATTAAAAGAACATGACCTTTTCTGGGGTATGTAACAGCTTCAAAGCAGCACAAAGAAGTAGAACTTTCATTATTTGCTGATGACTGGTCCAATGTATAGAAAGTTCTGAAAAATCAACACAGAGCTACCAGAGGAGATAAATGAAATCAGCAACCTGGTGGGTTCAAGAACAACATGTGAAAATAAGTAGTGTTTCTATACACTAGTAAAGAGCAAGCTGAGGTGAAAATCAAGGAAAAAATCCATTTTCAATAGCTATTAAAATAATCAAGTACCTAGGTATAAATCTAACCAAGGATATAAAGGACTTGTACACAGAAAACTACAAAATTTTGTTAAAAGAAATCAAAGAAGACCTAAAGAAATCCCATGTTCATGTATTGGAACACTAAATGACATTAAGATGTCAATTCTACCCAATCAAAATTCCCGATCAACACAATACCAATCAAAATTCCAACAGCCTACTTTGTAGAAATGGAAAAGCTAATTATCAAATTTATTTGGAAGGATAAGGGGCCCTGACTAACCAAAAGCATCTTGAAAATGAAGAACAAAGTTGGAAGACTCACACTTTCTGCCTTTAAATTTTATTACAAAGGTACAGTGGTCAAAACAGCAAAGGAACTGGCACAAGGATTGATATTTTAACCAATGGAATCAAAGTATGAGTTCAGATATACACCCTCACATCTATTGCCAATTTATTTGTGACAAGGTCACCAATTTCACTCAATTGGAAAAGAACAGGCTTTTCAACAAGTGGTGCTGGCAGAACTGGATATCTGCATGCCAAAGAATGAATGAGGACCCCTATCTCACACCATATACTAAAATTAACTAAAAATTGATCATGCACCTAAATATAAGGACTAGGATCATAAACTCCTAAATGAATACATAGGGAAGCATCTTTTAGGCAATGATTTCTTAGATTTTAAACCCAAAGCACAAGCAACAAAAGAAAAAATAAATGGTTCCTCCTCAAAATTAAATTAACAACTTTTGTGTATCAAAGGACTGTGTCATGAAAGTAAAAAGGTAAACTATTCAATGGGAGAAAATATTTGGCAACTACATATTTGATAAGGGTTTAATAACCAGAATATATGAAGAACTTCTATAACTCAACAATAAAAGGACAAACAACCCAATTGCAAATGGGCAAAAGACTTGTATAGACATTTCTCCAAAGAGGATATACACCTGGCTAAAAAAGCCTATGAAAAGATGTTCAATATCACTAGCTATTAGGGAAATGCAAATCAAAACCACAATGAAATATCATTTCACACCGACTAGAATGGCTAATATTAAAAAAAGAGAAAATGGATGAGCAATGGTAGCTTGGTGGCAGAATTCTCGCCTGCCATGCCAGAGACCCAGGTTCAATTCCCAGAGCCTGCCCATGCCAAGAAAAAAAGAAGAGAGGAAACTACAAGTGTTGGAGAGGATGTGGAGAAACAGAGGAACACTCATTCAATGCTAGTGGAGTTTTAAAATTGTAGCCTGTGCTGGTTTGAAAGGATGTATGTACCCTAGAAAAGCCATGTTTTAAACCTAATCCCATTTTGTAAAGGCAGCCATTTCTTCTAATCCCTATTCAGTACTGTATGCTTCAAACTGTAATTAGATAATCTCCCTGGAGATGTGACTCGGTTAAGAGTGGTTGTTAAACTGGATTAGATGGAGACGAGTCTCCACCCATTCAGGTGGGTCTTGATTAGTTTACTGGAATCCTATAAAAAAGAAAACTTTTTGGAGAAAGAGGAGATTTAGAGAGAGCAGAGAAGAAAAGATTGAAAAAGGACCAGGATTTCCATCCTGGCTCAACCATATCAAATAAATCCTGCAATTGCTTTGAACTTCATTCCTCAGACTTTAAAATGGAGTTTATAATAATTTCTATCTCACAGGAATATTGGCCTAGGTATAGTTCCTAGCACAGAGTCAGACACACCATAAGCCACAAGAAGCAGAGTCCACCAGCCAGCAACCTTTGAAGATAAAGAAGGAAAATGCCTCCTGGGGAGCTTCATGAAACAGGAAGCCAGGAGAGAAAACTAGCAGACGATGTTGTGTTCACCATGTGCCCTTCCAGAGACAGAGAAACCCTGACTATGTTTGCCATGTGCCTTCTCACTTGAGAGAGAAACCCTGAACTTCATCGGCCTTCTCGAACCAAGGTGTCTTTCTCTGGATGCCTTTGATTGGACATTCCTATATTTTAATTGAGACATGTTCTAGCCTTAGAACTGTGAACTAGCAATTTATTAAACTTCCTTTTTAAAAAGACACTCCGTTCCTGGTATATTGCATTCCAGCAGCTAACAAACTAGAACATAGCCACCATAGAATACAGTTTGGCAGTTCCTCAGAAAGCTAAGTATAAAATTACCATATAACCTGGCAATCCTGCTTCTAGGTATATATCCAAAAGGATTGAAAGTAGGGACTCAGATATTTGCACATTGTGCTGGTTTGAAACTGTTATGTACCCCAGAAAAGCCATATTCTTTTAATCCAATTTTGTGGGTGCAGACTTATTGTAGGTAGGATATTTTTATTAGGTGGTTTCCATGGAGATGTGACCCCACCCATTCAAGGTGGGTCTTCATTAGTTTACTGGAGTCCTTAAAAGAGCTCACGGAGAAAGAGAGAGCTCAGAGCTGATACAGAGAGCAGACACCTAGACACAGACATTTGAAGATTCAGAAGGAGGATGCCCCAGGGGAAGCCAGAAAACGAGCCATTTGAAACCAGGAGCCAGGAGATAGGGGCAGCAGACATTGTCATGTACCTTCCCATGTGACACAGAGACCCTGGATGCCATTGGTCTTTCTTCAGAGTCAAGGTATCTTTCTCCAGATGCCTTAGTTTGGGCATCTTTATGGCCTTAGAACTGTAAACTTGCAACTTAATAACTCCCCTTGTTTTAGTTTGCTAATGCTGCTGGAATGCAATATACCAGAAATTGTTTGACTTTTATAAAGAGGATTTATTAAGTTATAAGTTTACAGTAGTAAGGCCACACAAATGTCCAAACTAAGGCATCCTGAGGAAGAAACCTCAACTCAAGAAAGGCCGATGGCATCTGGAACACTTCTGTCAGCTGGAAAGACATATGGTTGATATCTGCCAGTCCTGTGGCTTCTGATTTCAAACAGCTCTCCCAGGGACATTTTCTCTCTGCATCACCATATGTTTCTGTCTGTGACAGCTCTGTGGTTTTCCCAAAGTGGTTCCTTGTTAAAGGACTCCAGTAAGCAGATTAAGACCTACCTTGAATGGGCAGAGACACATCTCCATGGAAACCACCTATTCAAAACTTCCCACCCACAATAGAGTGGGTCACATCTCCGTGAAAACAACCTAATCAAAAAGTCCCATTGTAAACAATAGACCTGCCTCTATAAGATTGGATTAGGAAAAAGAACATGGTTTTTTGGGATATATAACAATTTCAAACCAGCATACTCTTTACCAAAGCCAATCTATTTCTGATACATTGCATTCCAGTAGCATTAGCAAATCAGAACACACATCAATGTTCATGATGGTCTCATTCAAAATAGCCCAAAGATGGAAGCAACCCAAGTGTCCATCAACTGATGAATGGATAAACAAAATGTGGTATACACATATAATGGAATATTATTTAGCTGTTAAAAGGAATGAATCCTTATATATGTGACAACACTGATGAACCTTGAGAGCATTGTGTTGCGTGAAATAAACCAGACATGGGACAAATATTGTATGATCTCCCTGATAAGAAATAATTTGGATCAGCAACTCATAAAGTTAGAATCTAGAATGTAAGTCACTAGGGGATGGATTGTGGGTAGAGAATAGGGAGTGAATGCTTCATTTGTATAGAATTTGTATTTAAGTTGATTGCAAAGTTTTAGAAATGGATAGTGATGAAAGCAGTATATTATTGTAAGTTTAATTAAGAGCACTGAATTATATATGTTAATGTGGTTGAAAAAGGACATCGTAGGTCATATATGTTATTGGAATAAAAATTATAAGATAAAATATAGAGCTGCGTAACACAGTGAACCCTATTTTAGGTGATGGATCATAGTCAATAATGTAAAAATAAAAATATTCTCTCTTGAAGTTTAACAAATGTACCACACTAGTAGAAGGTGATAAAAATAGGGTGGTATATGAGGGAAAATTGCAACTAATGTAAACTATAGATGATCATTAGTACGATATTCTTTCACTGATCGTACACAGGTACCACACAACGTAAAGTGTCAACAACAGTAGAGTATTTGGAACACTGTATTTTTTACATGATTTTTTAATAAACTGACAACTTCTCCCATGGATTTCAGGAAGGTCAAGCCCACATGTCTATGAATGAAGCTCTGGGAAAGAGCAAAACTTCAGGTTGTAAAGGACCAGGATTTCCATCCTGACACTACCATATTGAATAAATCCTGTAATTGCTTTGAACTTCATTCCTCAAGTCTTTAAAATGGAGTTTATAATAATTTCTATCTCACAGGAATATTAACCTATATATAGTTCCTAGCATAGAGTCAGACACACCATAATTTCTCAATACCACTCAGTTTTCCTCTTTCTACTTTAGAGATCCAAACTTCTCTCTCAACCATGTATCCCAGGGTATAGATTCCAATACCAATAATTCACTTTCTTTTCTTTTATTTTTGCGTGGGCAAGTTCCAGAAATCAAACCCAGGTCTCTGGCATGGCAAGTGAGAACTCTGCCACTTTGCCAAGGCTGCCTGCCCTTAAAATTCAAGTTGATCCTTTTTTTTTTACATGGGCAGGCACTGGAAATCAAATCTGGGTCTCCAGTCTTCTGCATGGTAGGCGAGAACTCTGCCACTGAGCCACCATGGGCCACTAATTCACTTTCTTGAGTTACACCTTGGGTTGTCCACTCTGTCTTAAGGCTTTAGAAATCTTGTAGTCAAACCCTTTCACTGGAAGAATGAAGACAGAGAGATTAAATGCCTTGGTCAAATGATAAGCCAAGAAAATACCCAAAGATCCATAGTAATATCCATAATCTATCTTGTATATTGAGACAACAAAATATCATTATGCTCTGGAAGTGCATCCTATATTGTTTTTCTTACTTTAAATGGTTTTCAAAATTAACTGCCTTCAACTATACAGTATTCACGTTGAAAACCTGAAATATTAGCCTCCAAGTTTCTGGTTTGAAGATGAAAGTGTAAAGTCAGTCTTTCTCCTTCTCTTCCTCAAAATCATCCAAAGCAAAGAACAAAATAGGAAATTTTCAGCCAAATTAGATATTTAAGACCACAAATAACAAAATAGGTAGAAGGGCTACGTTCTAGTTTGCTAGCTGCCAAAATGCAACATACCAGAAACGGAATGGCTTATGGCTTTTAAAAAGGGGAATTTAATAAGTTGCTAATTTACAGTTCTAAGGCCGAGAAAACATCCCAATAAAACAAGTCTACAGAAATATCCAATCTAAGGCATCCAGGGAAAGATATCTTGGTTCAAGGCTGATGAAGTTCAGGGTTTCTCTCTCAAGTGGAAGGGCACATGGTGAACACAGTCAGAGTTCCTCTCTCATCTGGAAGGGTCCATGGCGAAAATGGCATCATCTGCTAGCTTCTTCTCCTGGCTTCCTGTTTCATGAAGCTCTCCAGGAGGCACGTTCCTTCTTCATCTCCAAAGGTCACTGGCTGGTGGACTCTGCTTCTTGTGGCTATGTCATTCTGCTCTGCTCTCTCTGAATCTCCTTCTTTCTCCATAATTTTTCCTCTTTTATAGGACTCCAGAAACTAATCAAGACCCACCCAAATGGGTGGAGACATGCCTCCAGCTAATCCAGTTTAACACACACTATTGATTAAATCACATCTACAGGGAGATGATCTAATTATAGTTTCAAGCATTCAATACTGAATCAGAATTAGAAGAAACGGCGGTGTTTGCAAGATGGGATTAGGATTAAAACATAAATCATTTCAAACCAGCACATTCCACCCTCTGGGCCCTAAAAAAGACAAAAATACATTCATTCCCGCACAATATCAGAAAACTTTAAAACATTTCAGTAACAATCAAATTAAGGATTAAAACCAGTACAAAGTCTCATCAAGTTAGGTACAAGCATGGTTTGTGCTCAGACAAATTCTCCTCTGTCTCTGGACCTTTGAAAACTCATAACAAGTTATTTGCTGCCAACATACAAAAGAGGAACAGTCATGGGATACATATAAGCATTTCCATAGGGAGGAAAGAACACAGGGGTCACTGGAACCAGACAGTTTTGAAAACCTGCAGGGCAAAGACCATTAGATTTCAAAGTCTGAAAGTCATTTATCTTCAGGGCTTTAGAAAGCAGCAGTCCCACCCTTTCCAAAGGCCTAGGCAGAGGCCTGCCTCTCTCTGAACGCAACCTTGTAGAATATTGGGGAGACCACCTTTTTCTCAGCTCCACCCTCTCCAAGCATTGGGGCTGCACCTGGGCTCTCTGCCATCTCCAGAGCGCACACTCAACCCATCCATGTGGTGGCAGCCAGGCTCTCCCCAAACCCCAAGAAATGGTTTCACCCTCTCAAAGGCCTGAGGTGGCATGACTCTTCTACTGCAATGAGGTGGAAGGTCCATCCTCTGCCTTCAGGGCAATCTCACCCTCTTCACTGGCTTGGGTGGGTCCACTCTCCTGGACCGAGTCTTCTTGACGTCAGACCTCAGTCTCCATGGTTTTGCCTCTGAAGTTATTTTTTCTCCAATGTGTCCCTTCTCTGAACTCCCCAGTCCAGACTGGCAGCGGCTCTATTTATACAGGTCCCACAGCACTCCCATTGGCTTTCTATGCAGTAGCCTCGGATTGTGCCCATCAGACATAAGGAGTTTCCACAAACCCTTCCTGGATAACTCCATGTCCAATCCTGGCTCTCTCTGAAATGGCTGACTGGTTCCACATCTGGCCAGCTCACATGGAGCATTATTCTCTAGGGTCTTCCTTCCTGGAAACCCAGAATTTTTGGTTTCTTTGTACCCAAGAGTTCAGTTTTCAGCTTATCTCTTTCCTGTTGCATTTTACTATATAAGCTATGAGGAGAAACCAGGCTACGTTCCACATTTAATTTGGAGATCTCTTCTGCTAAATATCCAAGTTCATGGCTTTTAAAATCTGCCTTCCAGCCAAAGCCACTAGTAAATTTTGCCAGATTATCTACCATTTTAAAGCAAGGCTTGTCTTCCTTCCAGTCTATAATAACACACACCTCATTTATGTCTAAGGTTTTATCAGAAGTGTCTTTAGAGTCCACATTTCTACCAACAATCTCTTCAAAGCATTTTAGGCCTTCTCTGAAAAGCTCCCCACAACTCTTCTAGAACATTCCCCTTATCCATTTAAAAAGCCATTTCAACATGTTTGGTATTTGCAAACTGCAGCAGCACCACACTTCTGGTACCAAGTTGTATTAGTTAGTGTTTTCTAGAGAAACAGAATCAACAGGAAGCACTCACAAATATAAAATTTATAAAAGTGTCTCACATAACTACGGGAACGCAGAGTCCAAAATCCACAGGGCAGGTTGTGAAGCCAACAATTCCGGTGGAAGTTCTGGACAAACTCCACAGGAGAGGCTCGCCGGCTGAAGCAGGAAGAGAGCCTGTGTCTTCTGAATCCTCCTTAAAAGGCTTCCAGTGATTAGATTAAGCATCATTCATTGCAGAAGACATGCTTCTTAGCTGATTACAAATGGAATCAGCTGTGGATGCAGCTGATGTGATCGTGATTTAATTCTATGAAATGTCCTCATCGCAACAGACAGGCCAGCACTTGCCCAACCAGACAAACAAGAACCATCACCACTTGGCTAAGCTGACACATGAACCTGACCATGACAGGCTACAAATAGCAAGTGGTGAATCCATGAGGGAGAGGAAAGGATAGTGCATACTTGCAGCTATCAGAATGAGTCAGCAAAACTACATGTGTCAAAGGGGAGGTGGTAAGGTGTGGAACAGAATCTAAATAACATTTGTGCAATAGGGCAAACAGCCTGCATTTGCAGGGAACACTCAACTTTGGGGGCAACAGGAAATAAAAGACACATCGCTTTTTGAAAACCCTCATAGCTGCCTGTTTCTATTAGCTGTGAAGAAAAATAATCTAAAATACCCACAAAACCCTGATCCAGAAATAAAATACTTACTAGGCTGGAATATGGTCCTGAAAACATGTGGAACAAGAAAAATTCACCAACATCATAAAGAACTGACCTGGGCAGGCAATGGTGGCTCAGTGGCAGAGTTCTTGCCTGCCATGGAGAGACCTGGGTTCATTTCCTGGTGCCTGCCTAAGTGAAAAAAAAAGAACTGATCCAAGCGTGCTGGTTTGAAACTGTTGTGTACCCCAGAAAAGCCATGTTTGTTAATTCTGATTTAATATTATAGAGTGGAGTCTTTTTGATTCAGTTGTTTCCATGGAGATATGATGCACCCAATTGTGGGTGGGGCCTTTGATTAGGTGGTTTCTGTGGAGAAATGGGGCCACTTAATGGAGTCCTTTGAGAGGGAACCATTTTGAAAAACCTTCAGCACAGACAAAGCCCACACAACTAGAGACCTTTGGAGATGCAGAAGGAAAACACCCCAGGGAAGACTTATGAATTGAGGAGAGAAAGCTAGCAGATGTTGCCATGTGCCTTTGTAGCTGACAGAGGTATCCAGAAGCCAGAGATCCCAGCAGGCAACAGCCACATGCCTTCCCAGCTGACAAAGGTGTTCCGAATGGTATCAGCCTTCCTTGAGTGATGGTAACCTCTTGTTGATCCCTTAATTTGGACATTTTCCTGGCCTTAGAACTGTAAACTTGCAACTTAATAAATTCCCTTTGTAGAGCCATTCTATTTCTGGTTTATTGCATTCCAACAGCTTTAACAAACTAAAATACCAAGAGATTTCAGAGATACAAGAAGTAAAAGAAGAAAAAGATCAAGAAAATAAATGGCAGATTAAATGTTGCCAAAGAGCAGAAGAAAGTAATGACCAAATATTTTACCACGAATTTTAAAAATTTAATGAAGCAATGACCCTTTTGAAGCATGGCACAAAACAAAGATGCAAGAATTCAATGCTCAGGGAAGAAATGGAAGAAAAAAGTCAAGTGTCAAAGAAATGAGGATGAATTAGGATCCAAAATGTGAGCATGACACTAATACAAAAATCTGGTAATAACTATACAATTAAAAAAGCAAACCTTCTTAAGAATACTGAGGCAAAAATACTAAGTAAAGTATTACCAGAAAGCAACTCGTTAAACAAATAATATAATAAAGCTAAGAAAGTCAGCTTTAGTCATAATGCAAAGATGGTTTGATATTAGGGAATCCATTTATATGAATTCACCATAACAATGATCAAAAGAAAAAAGAAATGTATTTATCTTCCAAGATGCTTAGAAGACACTTAGAATTCAACTTCTATTATTTATCTAAAAAAATCCAATAAAATAGTAATAGATGTATTTCCTAACATATACTAACTTGAAAGTCAACATTATGCCTAAAAAGAGATACCAATAGCATTCCCATTAAACTTAGGAACAAGATAAGAACGTCCTAAAGATACTATCTAGTGTAGTTAGAAGAGAGAAGTTAGACCTATAAAAATCAAAAAGAAGGAAGTAAAATTATTGTCTGCAGATTATGTTTTTAGTCTAGAATAAACCCAAGTGGATCATCTAAAATAGATTTTAAAAACAAGAAATCAGTAAGGTGGCTTAATCTAAAATTAATATATAACTATCAGAAGCTTTCATACATGTATGAAACTGTCAGAAGATATAATACAAGAGAAGATCTTTTTATACTTACAATAACAACAGAAAAGTTAAAAATAATGAAAAATAAGTAATGTTCCAGATCTATAGGAATAAAACTTTAAATAAATCCTGAAAGGCATGAGAACAGTCTTGAACAAATGAGAGGCATACTATATTCTTGGATAAAAAGAGTGAATGTCATAAAAATGCCAATTCTCCATAAGTTCATCTGCTTGTAATCCCAGTCAGTGCGCTACCAGGATATTTTTGTAACTCAACAAGCTGATTCTAAAGTTCATATAAGAAAATACATTAGGAGAAATATTCAGAAAAATTCCTTAAAACATGAATACCAAGGGATACAGTAGCCAGCTCAGATATTAAAATATATTTAAAGGCACAAAATTTAGGAGGATGGTATTGGTGGATGAATAGACAGATAATCAAAATAGAAAAGACTACAGATAGACCCAAAAATATACTAAAATATAGTATATAATAAAGCAGGATTTTAAATCAGTAGCAAAATGATGGATTAATTTAGTAAATGATTTTGGGACAAGTGGCAATTTTGAGAAAATTTAGTTGAATTCATACCTTATACATCAGGACAAATCTCAAGTGGATCAAATATTAAATATCAAAACACAAAAGAAATATTGGAGACTTAAAAATAAAATTCTTCAAGGAAAAAACCTGTATAAGCAAAGTCCAGAGAAGAGATAACTGGAAGAAAATACTTGCACCTCATATCCCAAAGAACTAATATCCTAGAAAATGAAAAGTAAAATAATAACAAACAATAAAAAATGTGCAGGGAGATGGAAAATTAAATGAAAAGAAATATACCAAATTGCAAAGGCATTTATTCTTTGACATGCTAATTGCAGTTTTGGGGATTTATATACCTGCAATTGTACAAAATGATATATATAGGCAAGATTATTCGTTGCTTCATTTTTTTTTAAATAACAAAAGATTGAAAACAACCTAAGTGTTCATCTATAAGGGACTAATTAAATAAACTGTGAACAACTGTGTTCAGGTGACCAATTGCTATGCAACAAATTACCTTAAAACATTACAATTTATTATCTCACTGTTCTGTGGGTGGAGCAGGCACAGTGGGGAGGTTCTCACTAGGGAATTCTCATGCAGTTTCAAGCAGATCTTGGTTGGCTTGGAATCATCTAAGGGCTCAACAGCCTTCTTCATTCCCTGTCTGGTGTGTGGCTGGGCTGGCATAGCTGAAAACGCTGGGAACTGGTTGAATATCTTGCCCTATGTGGCCCCACCATATGACTGCTTGGGCTTCCTCACAGCATGGTGGTCTCAGAGTAGTCAGGCTTCTGTTAAAGCAACTGGCCTCCCCCAAAGTGAATGAATGTTCCAAGTGGCAGAAGGTGGAAATAGCCAACCTCTTAAGGACTGGCCTAGCAACTTCCACCCTATTCTATTGGTCAAACAGGCCACTAAGGTAGCACACATCCAAGGATAAGGGGATTTCAATTGCCCCTCAGTGGGAGGAGGGGCAAAGGATTTAGTGCCATCTTGAATGTATAATGAAAACATATGCAGTGTAAAAACAAATAAGGAAGCTCTTCATATACTGACATGGAAAAACTTCACTTTTCTCTTACATGATAAAAGCCAAGTGCAGGTCATTGTAAACAGTATAGTATCTTCTGTGTAAAAGAACATGGGATGGGGAAGAAAAGTACTTATTTCTGTTTGCTTGTATTTTTGTAAAGAAAATATAGACAAGAAGTCAATAGACATGATTATCAATAATGAAGAGAACGGATAGATAGGGAAAGAGGTGAGAGAGAGACTTCGTAATGTATGCTTTGAATATTATTTTGACTAGTAAGAAAACATTTGCATCTTAAAGAAACTCAAAGATGCTCAACCTTGCTCATTTCCTCAAGGTAATTGGAGTCATTTGGGGAAGTAATGGTGAGTTCTATTTTTTAAATCCCATTAAATTCCAAGGAGAGGGTGGGCCACGGTGGCTCAGCAGGCAAGAATGCATGCCAGAGAACCCAGGCTCGATTCCCGGTGCCTGCCCATGTGAAAAAAAAAAAAAATTCCAAGGAGACTTACGTTTTACCACCAAAGCAATAAAATCAGCTTAGAAAATGGACCATTTGGCCATATGTCTAGTTTCAGCTACTATTACACTGGTTACATTGCATAAGATCATGGAGAGTGGTAGATTTGTGTCACTGTCTGTCCAACCCAAACTACCATTTGATATGCAATTTAAGATGTTGAAAGTCTGAAAATAGAAGTTTACCCAGTAGTGTGCCATTATTAAATATTCAGGAGTATTGCAAGCCAGCTATTAAAACCATTTGGAGCTTGAAATCAGACATGGTGGGTAGATTTACACCATGGGAATTGGCAAAGTTTACAAATCAGTGCTCATTACCTGCATATTGTTGTAAAGCATTCAGTAGCACACTACCAAAATTATCTGCCTGGAGAAATACAAACTATGAGATGTCACTCCCTTGAGACATTTTAGAAGCAACAGATCAATTTTCACTCTTCGCTGGTACCCGTATTTCTTAGAACATAATTGCCTGTTCTTATTGAGGCATCTCTTTTGAACTTTGTCAACCTTTAAAAGTCACCTACCTAGTGTGAGCCAGGCACTACTCTCCATCCTAAGGGATACAGTATCGAAAAGGCAAACAGTTCTTGTCTTCAGGAGTCTATATTCTAGTGGGAGGAATGACAATAAACAAGTACATAAACCAATAAAATTACTTTGGGTAGCCAGATTGCCATAAACGAAAAACACAGGAAAGTTTGGAAAGAGAAGGAACTGGAGGGGAGCTCAAGTATAACAAGTGATCAAACAAGGTGACTTTTCAAAGTTATATTGGCCTCATTAATGAGATTTAGAATTTCTACTTTTCCTGCAGACATGGACCCTATCAGGCTTTTTCTTAAATAATTAACATGTATTGCACACTTACATGTATAAGACATTCCGTGCTTTGCAAGTATTATCTCACAAATCATCGTAACAACCTATCGAGGTAGGAACAATGATGATTTCCATTTTTTCCAGAAAGAAAATCAAGGGTCCAAAGGTGGAAAGTGATTTGTACAAACCAGTCATCCAGAGAGCCAGAATCCAAACCAGTAGTTTGACCCAGTACCGCCTCATTTAAGCATCATGCTGAAAACCCATCACACTATTATTTGAAATAATATAATAATAACAATAATAATCAGAAAAACATGAGCAAGAAAAATAAAACACCCATAATTCCAGTTTCTAAAGATGGCCACTATTAACATTTGGAGCTAAATTGGTGGCTTGTTTCTTCCTTTTTCCAAATGGATTCTGATCCATCTGGGGTCTGCAATTCACTTCCATGACTAATTGTGGCTCACTCTGAAACGATTTCTCAGCGATTGGAGGGGTATAATCTGAAAAATCCCACACGTGCTGTTTATATGGTCTGTCCATTATCTCATTTATTATTCTTGTGATCAGTGACATAGCTTTTCAAAGTTTCTGTTGTCCATGGTCAAGTGTAAGGATCCCGATATGATTTTCTGGGAAAGTTCTGGCAAACTTTCCCTCACTGCTGCATCCCCACTGATTACTCTACCCTCTTTGGCCAAAAATCAGTTTTGCTTTTCTTAAGATGCTTAGGCATTATAGTTATATACATGCTTAGTCACACGCATCTGTTACTTGAGGGGCTGTTGAATATTCAAATACGCACCCATACGTGTACATACACACATACATAGATGCATCCCACCTTTGCCAAAGAATTGTGCAAAAGTCATAATCACAGATTAGTATAATCATATTTTCAAATAAATGTGCTAGAAAGAAGAAAGAAGAGAGGAGAGAAACAGAAGAGAAAGAGAAGAAGAAAGCAAAGCGAATTCTTCCTTAAACAGTGTTGTTTTTCGTTTGTGTGTGTGTTTTTTCCCATCGCAAGATACATTAATGGCCAAAAAAGATTTTGAATGGTTTTCTAAATGATTTTCTACATTTGGGACATTAAAATGACTTGTGATGGAGAGAAGAGGAAGTATGTTTGACGTTCATGAATCACAGGCAAATCAGAAGACATCCCAGGTTTTGTTTAACTCACAGATGTTTTCTACCATTGGGTATCTTGGACTTTAAAAATGGGGCTTGTTGCATCTGGAAAAGTGTTAGAGGTCCCCCTCATAAGCTGATCTTGCTTTTTGTTTGCTTTTGTTGTGCTAAGAACTTGTAATGAAGTGTTAAACAAATTTTTTGGTGGAAAGATAAAATCTGCTCATTGCATTGGCTATGATGTATTTTAGGGGACAACTTCAATTTTAGTTCTTCCTGATCTTTAAATGCTGACTTTGATTGCTTTTCCCATTTTCTTCTCTTCATTTCTCTCCTCTTCAATCTTTAGCATTTGGGTTCTATGGAACAAGGCACAGCCAAGTTTATTCAGTTTGGCCGGTCCCAAGGGCTCTGATAATTCCAGCCACAGGTATGTTCCTGTTGCTTTCTTCAACTTTTGAATCATCTATGTTTGGGTGATTTGTGACTTCTGGATCTTTTGTGCTTATCACTAGGGGGTCAATCCTTTCTAATTAAGGTAGTTATTGGACGGGACTCATCATTGATATTTTTCGTTTCTGCAATGAAGCTTATTATACTAATGTTTTCAAACAAGTGCATTAAAGATGAAAACAAATAAAACTAATTCCTCCTTAAGCCAAAATCTAATTGTTTTCCTAACATAGGGCAAAGCTGTTGGTCTAAAAGCTTTTAAACCCCCCTAAATGTTTTTCTAACCCTGGATAAGTCAAGTTAATCATGATTGGAGGACGATGTGTGCGTAACTGGCGTTTATTAGTCACTAGTAAATTAGTAGACGACTTGTCTCCTGACACCTCCAGTGGTGTTTAATTAGTGTATTTTCTCCACAATGGAGCCTCTTGAACTTTCAAAATGGCACTTGTTGAATCTGGGAAAGTAGTAGAGATTCCTGTGTACACCTATTTTGCTTTTCTTATGCTTAATCATATGCTCCATTTAAAAAATACTTTTTTTTTGAAAAATAAAATGCCTTCCCTTCTTTTCCCCCCGTTCTAATTGGTGATCAGTTTTAGTGCAATCAAGGCAGCTGTTTTATGGGGAAATTAAGGGGCTGCTGGAATCCACAGCCGGCTGCATCTGTGTTTCCTCCACAAGAGACAAGAGCAATAGCCGGTGTTTAAAATATCCATTTTACTTTTTGGATAAAATAAGCTAATTTACCAACAATTTTGCACACATTGTGTGACAAATTTTATTGCATATTTCAGAGCCCAAATTAACCTTTTGTTTAAACGGCTGGATATTTTACGGGGTAAAAATAAGTTTTAACTTTTGTTTCGGTCTCCCTTGTATACTCAAAATACACGTTTCTGACACGAGATGTGCTTTAAAATGCATGCAGGAGTCACCAGTTTTCTTCCTACCATCTGATAAAACTGTGCTCAAAGGGAACATCAGAGAGCGTGAAGGCCAGAGGCGGGTGAGCCAGGTCCAAAAGCCTGGTTCTTCCGTGGACCTCTGTGCCTCAGTTTCCCCATCCATAAAATGTGATAGTACTGATACAGCCTCAGCAGGCCACGTAGGTAAGCGCGCAGCTGGCCGCTTGGCCCATAATAAGTACGCAACCTGCAGTAACCACAGTGAGATCATCACCCCCATTTCTCTAGCAAGAATTCCTAGTTACCTAAGACAGAATGCAGATGTGAAGCTGACCCAGCCAGGTGGGTAGACACGACGTCACAGCCTTCCTCTTCGCTTCCGCCGACCGGAGCACACCGAGGGGGGAAGCGAAAGCGAAACCAGGTAAAACACTCCTAAGCCTTGCATTTTTGAAAACCAGAAAACAGATGCTCTGAGAAGCATCTGCCCGGGTTTGAATGCACTTTTTAAATAGGTTTTCTACTGCCTTCTCCACAGGGATGAGTTAAGCTGTTCGTTGACATATCATTATCACATTTTGAAGTTAAACAGCCACAGGATCTATGAACTCTCATCACACAGTTAATTATTCTTCGGCTTTTCTGGGCTCTTGCAACATGTTCTATTTATTTAACAGTCCCCCGGGAGCGCTGGCCGCCTTTGTCCTGTGACACGGCCTCTGCATCTCAAACCTCTGCATCTGTCAGATCTCTCCATGTGAAGCGTAATTGCCTCATTTCCATCTGAAAGTACAGGCCTGACATTAAAACTACATAGACCCCCAAATGATCACAATGATTTCTTGACACCTACCGAGGAAAGGGGGCAGGGAGAGACTTCATGTGATAATAAATATGTACTCAATGAATGCTCCCCCTCAGAAGAGCCAGGTCTGAATTTACAGCTGCAGATGAAGTGTTCCTTGGAAACAATAATAAAAAAGGAGAAGAAGAAAGGAAAAGAAACCACCAGATTAGCATCAGCATGAGTCTGTTGAGGCCAGATGGCTCTCTGAGGAAAGCGAACTTTCTCTGCTTTATCCCAGTAACCCCGAGAAGCAGCCAGCCAGCCTGCTAAGAGGGGAGAGAAATGATCTCACTCCTCAGCCAGGCACACGATTTTCTCCTCCTTTCTCTCACACACAACTCAAGCTGAAGGAAAGTTGGAAAAGAGAGAAAGGGTGAAAAAGAGAAGGGGTGGGGGAGGGGGAGGGGGAGGGAGGTTGTTGTAAAGAATGAGCAAGTTGTGGTCCAAACCGCGGGTGAGCTGCTGGTCTCGCAGCCAGGCCCAGGGACATGCAAACTGAGCTCAGATGTCCAGGGAGGATAAAGCTGTGCAGAGACGGGTGCCCGGGCATCTAGGGGGTCTCCCCACTGAAGTCCAGAGCTTTACCTCTAGGAGCTAATGGTGCACAGAGGCTGGGTGTTTAATGGGGCTGGAAGGAGGGGCAGGGGCTGGCAGTAGAAGCCAGGGGGTGAAGCCCTGCAGCTGCGTAGGTTAGGATGGTGGGCAGTGTTTTCACGTCCTTAATGGGAAAGCGTTCTCCTCTTTCTGTGTGAGTTCGTAAAAGTCCTTGGCCCAGGTACCACGTCGGAAGGCAGCCCAGCCATCTGCTTGGATCCCAGTCTGCCACGCAGCTGGGCTGCTGCCCCAGGGCAAGGGGGGAGAGCGAACCTAACAGGTTGTAGGTGTGGCAGGGCACCCCTCCTCAAGTTCCTGGGCCTGGAGGAGGCTCGGGCTGGGGTCATTCTGCCTTGCCTGCTTAGTGAAGCACTCGCTGCTCATAAACAAAAGCCTGTTACCTAGAGTGGAAGCCAGATGCCAGCCTATGGAGGTCAGGCAGACCACCAGATGCCGGGGTTAGCACATAGCGTTGGCAGAGGCATGCAGAGGTGCCGGGACCCACGATTGGATCTGCCCTCGTAGTGGGAATTCACAGTTCCCAGCTGTGCTCCAAGAAAGAAAGAAGCCTCTCTTGGGAGTGCTGGGAGCTCTCAGGTCACGTCTTCAGCTTGGCTAGCTCTCCCGGGCACCTGAAGTTTGTCTCCACCAGTGTTTATGTAAAAGGATAAATAGTTGGCTCCAGAGGGGTACAAAATGCAAGAAGAGTTAGTCATTCCTTTACAGCTGGGAATGATTATTTCAATCATAATAAACATGGAGCCAAATCCTCTCCATTTTAAACCAGGACCAGGCACCTGCTTCCCAGTCTCTGGCGGTCTTAGGTATGGCTGTGCATCTTAAATTGGCACATGCGTTTGGAGTCAAGGAAGCAAAGCAAAACTGCCAGCTGGGAGCCAAGGCCCAAGGGTCCTGCTCTTTTCTTTCCAAAAACAAAACAGAAACCCCAGCAGCTCAAGGAACAACTTCTTAGCTCTTCAACTCACAGGCAATGCTTCCACCTCACCTTGTTCATAAGTCTACAACTGAGTGAAAGGATTTTGAAGAAAAGACGAGAGGGAAAGTAGCAAGAATTGTGAACTATATCTTCTTGCTTTGCCCCCACTTTAGTAGTGAGACAACTTGATGAGAAGTTTTTTTTTTAATAGAGAAGTTTACAGAAAACTTACTAGAGGCTTACAGAAAAATCATACATAAAATATACTATTCTGTCATAATAATAGTATGTCCTATTATTAACACCTTGTATTAGTGTGGGGCTATTTTAGTTTCCTTGGGCTTCTCAAGCAGCTACCATGCAATGGGTCGGCTTCACCAATGGGAATGTATTGGCTCATGGTTTTGAGGCTAAGAGACAGTCCAAAACCAAAGTTTTGGTGGCAATCCCCGGTCCTGGCTCCTCCATCCCACGGCAGTGCTGACAGCAGCCTCTCCTGGCCTCTCCCTTCTCTTCCAGATTCCACTGAATTTCAGCCTCTGGCTGCTCCCTCTGTGGCTTTCTCTTTATCTGTCTGAATTTCACTCTGCTTATAAAGACTCCAGAAATAAGATTAAGGCCCATCCTGGATCACACCTTAACTGAAGTAACCTCCTCCAAAAGTCCTACTTAGAATGGGTCTACACCCACAGAAACGGATTAGGTTTAAGAACCTGTTTTTCCAGAGTACATAGAACAGCAGGAGATTTTTTTTTTTACTGCTTTAAAATTTTTATTATTCTATTAAAGCTAATAAAAATCTATAAGATGACCTCTTTCATCGTCTATAAAATAAAATGTAAACCTTATTTCTTTAACAAAAAGTAGCTATGTTAAGCATGAAGAAAAGACATAATTTAAGGAACACCCGTGCTTCTAAATTTCACAGAGGTGAAACAATTTTAATAGATTTTTAAAAAATGCGTATTCCTTATAAAAATTGTCAGGTATTTCTCCATGGTATACATTTAGAGGATAAATTAGTTTTTTATAAACAAGAATAGGCACATAGCTCATGCAGTATCTTTGCATAAAGAAAAATGAGACTTTAAAGATTACTTTTATCCAAATAATACACGCACAGAGTTTAAAAGTCAAAAGGTGTGAAGAAGCTTATCACAAAAAAACTACAGTGCCCGTTCCCAGAATACCACTGAGGTCTTCTCCTTCTTTTTTTTAGCTCTTTGTTTATATATACCTCAATATTTCTAAATAATACATACATGATTCTGTTCTGATTTACTAATTCTAGTCATCATCTATGGATTTGCCCTTGTGGCTTATGAGGACACTTTCCTTTTCATAATCTTCCCGAGAGAATTTTATCCTATATCACTATCATTGGTTACATTCCATATGCATTGGGTTCTTTATTACGCTACATAAATATTGTTTGCTGTTGAAATAAAGAATGCAATACATTACTTATCTTCTTTTATAACTTTTAGTTTTTCCTAAATTTCTCACTTTTTCATTTGTTTCATTTCTCAGAACTGCTGGCTTAGCCTTTTCATATCTAGGTGATTCTCCCAATGATGCTTCCAATAGGAGCATTATTTAAAAATTCAAAAATGCTAACATTTAAAAGTGCTTACTGGGTGGGGGAAACGCTTCTCAGCACTCTGTATCTATTTCTTTTAATTCTCATTAACATTCCTACGAGGCAGGTCTTCGGGTTATCCCTCATTTTACAAAAAGCACACAGAAGCACAGAGAGGTTAAGTAATATTCCCAAAGTCACACAGCTGGTGTGTGGTAGAGCCGGGACTCAAAGCTAACTCTACTGGCCCCGGGGCCTACCCCTCCATGCTATCATACCCAACTCGATGTTATAACCACACTGAGCTTTGGCTCCTCACCAGCTGTGTGACGTTGTGCTACTGAATCTTCCCAAGTCTCAGTTTCCTCAACTGTCAAGGAGAGACTGAAAGACCTATTTTTCAGGCTTATGGTCAAGATGGGAACTAATACGCAATGTTTTTGAAGGCCTAGTGCCTGACATGTGGTTGATGCTCAATAAACATTAGTCACTACTAGCATCGGGAGAATCACCATCATTTCTGTGCTCTTCTATTTTACTCGAGCTTCACAAAAGCCCTCTGAGGTAGGCAGGACAGCCAGCACTAACCCCATTTTATAGCTGGCAAAACTGAGCTACCAAGATGTTCAAGTGGTGGAGCCTGGACAAGAGCCCACAGCTCTTGACTCTCAGAGATTCTCAGGCCTGTACCCTGTATTCTGGCTCGCTGTGGCCCTGCTCAACTATGAGTGGCATCCGCACAATTCAAGGCACATGATGCAGCCGCCCTCTAGGACAGAGCCAGGAATTCACTCTCAGCCACCTTCACTTCCCCTCCCACCCCTGAGACTGGCTCAGAACAGAGCCAGGTAGAATGCAGGCCCTCTGGGAACTGCCTCTTGGGACAAGCAAGGTACTAGCAAGTCTGAGACACAAGCTTATCTGTGCCTTTAAGACGTGCTTTATCATTTAGGGCCAAGCCACTTCTTTTCTCACTACCACCTAACACGGACACAGAGTCCATGAAACACTTCGCTGTGCCCACCATTCCGGCTTCTTGGGTTGGGGAAGCCTCTGAAGGCATTTCCAATATTTCCCTATGTGTACAGTGTGTCTACACCTCCAGCCAGAAGCAGGAGAGCTGGCTGAGTCAGGCATCTGGCTAAAGTCTGTGTTTTCCATATCTGCCCTAACTTTTGCCCTTCCGGTGATTTTCACATTTTTCCCTTCCATTTTACTTTCAGAAAATCTCTGGGGAATGCAGCTTTTGTTCTGTTGCTTCATGTAGCTCCCAGGGCTGGGAATGAAAATTATTTCCTTTCACAACCCCTGGCTGTGTTCCTTTCACATCCCGGCTGTGTTACAGGGTGATTTATAAACTGTGGGTTCTGGGCCTTTCTCCTGCTCTCCTTCTCTTGCTCTCTCCCTGCACAATTTAAAATAAGACATCGCACAGGATGAGCCTCAAGGTCAGCATGTCCCCTGAAGTTGGCCACCAGGGCTTTGGTTCAGAGGCAAAGCTTCACTGGAACAGAAGTGATGAACACATGAAAGCAATTCATTCGCTCAAGGAGAGAAAAGAGATGGGCCCCTTATCATCTATGAGAACAAACAACACCCAAGGTCTAAAAGTTTCAGGTTTGGCTTTCAACTAGGAATGCAAAAACTTATTTTCCAAACTTCTTAGGATTGCATCTTATTTCTAGATTTATATTCTCAAAGGGACTATGAAGAAGAGACACAGCTTAGGAATTGTTGAGCTGCGAAATGAAAAGTTATTTTACCACCATAGAACCTAAGAGGGGAAAAATTCAGCAAAGAGGTTCGTCTTCTTTCTGTTACAACAAAACACAGAAACTAGATGGCACAGCATCATGATGACAGGGAAGCATGTTTGTCTCATCTGAAGACCGTGGTTCATCAGCAGACTCCACCAAATCCTGTCTTGCTCCTGAACTCTCTTCAGGAGTCAATTCATCAGAAACTGAAAGAAGACAGAGGGGTGAACCAATCAGTCATGCCTTGGCCTGGTCTCTGGTCAGGGTGTTTCTGTGTGAGCCAGAGCCCTGGGAATGTAATGTGGACACCTACGAGAGGAGAATGTCTCTACAGTCAAGGTAAAAGGGCCTGTAAAGAAACACTTCCTTGCTGCCACATTATTTCTTTCAGCCTACACTCATACCATTTCGCTGGCCACATCCAACTCAACTTCTGCATGACTTACATAACCGTTCTGAGTCTCCTGATTTGCTGGCCCTCTGACCTTTTATGAGTCCCACAACCGTTAATGTCACATCGGCTGAAGTTCAGATCCCAGCACTAGCCCAGCTTACCAGGTGGTCTTGATGAGTCATTGACTCACTCTGGGCCTCATTTTCCTTACCTGAAAAATGAGGAAATGATAACTATCCGTACCTCACAGGATTGTTGTTTTAACTAAATTAGAAGATTTAAAGAAAGTGATTTACACAATTCTCGACATGAGTACTAACTCGACAATACTAATTATTAGTTTTAAATACAAGAGGGAGCCCAGGGAGAAGGCATTGGAAAAGATTAACCTCTCAGATTCTGATACAAGGCAAGGAGGGCAGGGCTAAGAGAGGGATTGAAAACAAGATGGCTGAGGGGTGGGGGTGGGGGTGCAAATGTAGTTCAGTGGTAGAATTCTTGCCTGCCATGTGAGAGAACTGGGTTTAATTCCTGGTCCATGCACGTCCCAAAAAACAAACAAACAAACAAATGAAATTCAACCAATGGTGCTGCAATAATGGGATACTCACATGGAAAAATAATGAAATGTGACCTCTCCATATAGCATACCAAAAAAAAAAAAAAAAACCAAGAAGGCTGGATGGAAGACACTATCTCCAGTCTCCCTCTGTTCTTCCTGTGGTTTCATTTGGAAAGTTCAGCCTTTGAGATTTTGAGATCATATATCATTCCATTTTTTAAAATATACTAATCACTGTTCCAGAGATACTCAAGCCCAGCGAGGCTCATGTGTAAAATTTGAGCTCAAATACATCTAGGGCTCTAAAACTCAGGAAATGCAGGAAAGTCTCCTATCTCCAGCTCTTTGTTCCCATATTAATAACGACTTCTTTCACCATTAGGGGCTATAAGCACCTCAAACTTCTTTCTGAACCTGAATAGGCGATAATTTTTTTTTAAGATCCTAAGAGCAGTAGGCAATTTTCAGCATAAACCATCAGACTGAGACAAACTCGATTTGCTGATTTACTGCTCATTAATGAACTTAAAGTGACGACATATGTGGAAAAAAAGTTGGAATAAGCTTTTGGAGGGAAAATACACTGGATAAACCCAAGAGGTTTCTTGTTCATTATTAGTGGTGTTGGCTGGTCCTTTGTGCACAGGGTACTAGGGGTACTGGTGAGAGCTGTAGTTTGGAGGCAGGTAGGAGAGGAACTGGAAAGTGAGGATAGGGAAGGAAAATGTGTTGGGGATTTCTTTCTACCTCTCCTTCACCTACCAGACCTGTCCACATCTTCTTCTCAGCCCCAGGGTGAGGTGAGAGGACTTTGGAGATATGGGGTAGGGGGTTATTCCTGAGTCACCTTGAAACATATCTTTAGGGCAACTCCAGGTTTCACTCACACAGAGTACTTAGTTCATGCACAAAGCTGGGCTAATTTGACAAGGAATCAAGGTTCATAAAACTCCCAAATAGGGCATTTTTTTATAGGGTATGGCCGAACCAGGGTTGACTACATGAAGATGTTTTTAGTTGCATGCTCATTTGTGCTTCATAACACATTTCCACACACACACCCAGTTTTTCTCTCTATCCCTCTCATTCTTTTGCTCTCTTTCTGTCAATCTCTCTCTCTCTTTTTCACACACACACACACTCACACACACAAATACACACACAAATATACTCATACCACTCCTCACAGACCCCCTCCCACAAAAGACTGAATCATGTTCAGCAATATTTTATGCTTTTAAGGTATTTTTGTTGTACTCTTTAGAAATTGGCGATTATTTAGGCATGGTACTTGATTTTGTTTTTGGTTTTGGTTTTTCACTAATTCTTTACTAATCTTATTATTCCAAATGTCTGCTTTCCCTTTCATTTTGAATTGTGGAGTTTATTGCAGTACTGTATTTCTTTGAGATGCAAGCACGTTTATAATTTAAACAGGAATTGACTTTTTTAAAAGAATGGAAACATGAAAATTACCTGATAAGGACAGTGTGTTTGAAAGGTTTGGGTTCCATTTTGTTTTGGTTTCAGAGCAAATAAGGGACAAGGGAATCGTACTGCCCATAGGAATGTAATGTCTTCTGTTGAGAAGACTGACTGGCTGCCTCTGGGTCTGTCTTGGCCCATCAGTACTAAAACAGGAGATTGGACTCACCCCATTTAACATCTCTCTGTGCCCTAGTTTTTCCAGATGTTAAAGAAGGACACTAAACAACCCATCTGTCTCATAGAAATGTTATAAGAATCCGCACAAGAATATGTATGGTAATTTCCCCATAAGAGTATTGTGATCACAGAACTTGTTTTGTGTTTTTGTAATTGCACCAAAAGTGGGGGTTACCCTAATGAACATGGAAACTGAGCAAGAAGGGGTTGGAGTTACTAAAATAAGAGGAGATACAGCAAAGGAAAATAATCCCTTTACCTACCAGATTCAGGCAGTCTTCATTATGTGTTTCTGCTTGCAGATAGCACAATGATTTCTTTGTAACCAAGATGGATAATCTATTTTCTGGCTTAATCTCTCACAAAGAATTTTGGAAGTAAACTCAACATTAGGAAATAATATTTCCCAGATCTCCTTGTCTCCCCTTTATTCGACAGTCTTTCATGTTTTTTTCTTCCTCCTCATTTCTTTTCTTGAACATTATTCAACGCAGTTTTTCATCACTGATTCATTTCTCTTGCTCCCAGAGCATATTTTCCTCTCTTCTAACTTGGCCATTTTTCATTTTCTCACTTGTATCTTCACTGCACTCACCTTCTCTACTTCTACTCTCATTTCTCTTGCATTTCCATTCAATTCATTTTCATCTTTCCCTTTTCTTCCCTTGAGAAATAATTCCCCAGTCAAGAGAGAGAAGAAGACAATGGGCTGGGACTGTGTTGAAAAGAGAACTGAGTCAGCATAATAAAAGCAGGACAGGCCAAACACTGCTCCATTCAACTGAGCCAATGCTGCCTGCAATTTACACCAGGGTTAGCCAGCACGGAACAATAAGTGTCTCTCAGAATTTCTGCACATATATGCTTGACATTTTACCCCATTCCAATTCCATGCTCCAGATGCTGGAAGAATTCCTTGTTTACTTGAGATGAATTCTCATCCATCATTTTATCTTGCTCATGGCCCTAGAGGGCTACCTCTTAGTACCATCATTTTGCTGCAGTAAATGCTCATATCACACATAGTTAAGAAATGTAGTTTTCTAGTTAATTAAGGTTTCTGATTAATTGAGAATTTCAAGGCTACCTTACATGGAGGACTTATATCAAGACATCTGGAATAACCTAAACACCAAAGCTAAGTTTAAGATTCCTTGGAAAATTCAGAGGAAGCGTCAGACTCACAGAACATCAGAGTTATTGTAGATTTGTTGTAGACGTAGAGACATATGAGAGCATGGGGATTTCCGTTTGATACCACATACATGTTTTGGAACACATGCATACTGTGCAAAGCACATTATGTCTGCTTTTGAATTTCCCTCAAAAGTTTAAAAATGTGTTTAAAGGCTCAAAGGAAATTCAGGACTTACCTGCCAATTACAAAAGACAGACACCTCATTTCTGTTGGAAAAAAGTATACATGTATACACATATGCACACACACAACTCTGGGCAAATATGTACCAACATTTTGATAGTAGCTATCTCAGAGTGATGAGATTTAGGGGTGCTTTTATTATCTTCTTTTGGCTTATCTGAACTTTGGTTTTGTTACAAAGGAGAATTAAATACTACTTACATGATATAAATGAATGAATGAATAAATAGCAACAATCTTTAGTTTGGCAAACCAAAATAGTCCAGTAAAGAATGAAGAGTTGTACAGAAACCCATTTCAGTACAGGTTAATAATGAATTAAAAGCAAAGCATGGTTGCAGAAGTAACGTTCTGTCTGGAAAACATAAGCCGTACCATCCAACATGCACAAAAATTGAGAGCTGCCTCAGTGCAAGCAGTGATGGCGACATGGGGTTTGGGGTTGCCTGAGGGAAGAAAGGTGCATTTGCTATCATTGCCTGGTCAATGTAGGGAGGTTCTGTGAGTCTGAAAGCATACGGTTTGGGATTACAAGAAGGGATTCATATACTTGCAATTGAAATAATCCCCTTTTGCATTTCTGCATGAGTCCGGCAAGAATAAGCTTAGAAGAGCACTTCTTGGTTTCCATATGGATTCTCCTTGCCTGGGGTGGAGCATTTGACCTGAGCTGAAGTCAGAATGTCTGCTGGGTCTTCTCAGTTCATCACATGGCACTTTTCTGTGGTGCCTTCACCCCTGTCCTGTTACTTCCCAGACCAAGGCCCTGACACTGGCTGACCCACACATACCTCCCCTCCTACCCCTCATCCTCACCTTTGCTCTGCCTTTTCATATGTGCATGAAGCACTTTATCTCCTCCCACTGGGTTTCATCTCAGTTAATTCTCCAATGCACTCACCTGCTCTGGTGTAAGGGGAGGCCAACCATACCAGAAGTGTGAACAGAGAAAGGAGCCATGAATTCCAGAAACAAAACTTCTGGAGAGAAACCTCACCAGTGAGAGTAGAATTTGATCCTAGTAAGCAGGGGTAAAAAGGGTGCAATGGAATCTCTGGGTAGTGGAGAGGGATGGCCATTCTAGAGTCCCCTCCAATTGCTTTGTATTCTTATCCTTGGGCAAAGAGGCTGTGTGTCCTGGTAGAGACAGGCCTGTGGCTTCTAGAAGTCCAGAAGTGTCCTCTCCAGGGTGCAGTGCAGGGGCTGCAGCCTTTCCTGTGCCAGTTTCTTCCATCACCCAGAGCAGTTGAAGAGGTTTTCCAAGTAACAGCAGGTATGTTCACTCTCAGTGACATAACACCCGGCACCAGGTAGAGATCCTAACTTCCAGGTGTGCTTCTCTTGCCTTATTACTCCTAAGCTCCTTGAGTGCAGCAGATCATGCTTTTTTTCTTCTTTTAACCCTAGGGTACCTATTCCAGTTTTGTGCCAAAATCACATATTTTTCATGAATGAACTCCCAATAATAGAGTCCCCAAGTGGATCAAGCATTTGGAATGCCTGACACGTTTTCAGCACTTTGTGGATCTCATATGTTCCTCAAAGCAATCCTACCAAGTGGCCACTCTTAAACTCCTGCTTTAGAGATGAGAAAAGAGAAGTCAAGAGGCCTTGCCCAGAGTTACTGGGGGACAGGCCCATGAGTTCTGATTTCCATCCAATTTTCCTTCCAACCAGGAGGCCCAGAGCCTCCTGGAGAGCTGGTTGGACAACTGGAGGCACAGGCCCCACTTTGGACCTACCGAGTCACTTTTGGAGGGTGGCCACGCAACCCATATTTCAACAGGTTGGTCTACAGACGGTTCTGATCCCTTTCTATGCCAACTAGCTCTAGAGCGACAATGGGTGAGTCAGAAGGTAACCCGGCACTGAGAATCTGTTTCCCCCATCAGATACCTCCTCATTTATAAAGGATTCACTTCTCCTTCCCAGCACCTTCCTTCTACAGAACTATGCTGAGCCAATGGCTCAACTTCTAGAAAGCCAGTGGCTAAAAACAGCTGTGCCATTCATCAGCCTAAACTAGAAAAAGTCAGGATAGTCTGACAGCCATGCTTATGAGGGCCTCAGAAAGAAGGCTAAATGGCTTCTGAGTTGAGAACAGGGGATCAACCTTCCTTTAGCAGCCTGGCTCCAAACCCACTGGACCCCAGCTAAGTGGATGTGTCTGAGAAAGGGCACTGGTATTGTTGGGGCTCTGTAAAGCAAGGGGTAGGGGCCCTGGCAATTAAATGACCACAAACCCATCCAAGAGTTACCTATCAGGAGGATTTCAAATGGTGGGAATCTTCTTCTTTTGGGAAGAGTGAGTTGAATAAGGAGGCAATCAGCAACCCTCAAGCAGACATCCAAACCCTAAACTCATCTAGGGGACTGAAATCTGCCACTAAAATTTTCCAGGGGCACAATTAGGACTCGACTTAAGAAGCACCCTCAAGCTGAATTAACCCACTGAATTAAGCCTGGTAAGGGGATACCCCCTGGCTGGGGTTATAAGAAGGGGTCACATCTACAGAAGAGCTATAGCGCCACCATGTGCAGGTCAGCCTGGAACCCATTATTCAAATCATCAAGAGAATCAGTTAGGAGACAAGTTGAAGCAAGTTGGAATTTGAAAAACACATTAACAGGGACCTGACAAGATGCCAGAACAGCCTGCCAGCAGGGACAGCTGGAAGGCCAATTTTTCGGTCAGTACTGAAAGGTGGTTGCTTAAATATCTGAATCAACACACACTGATTTCTCTCTGGCTCAATACTCCTGTTTAATTGCACTGGAGAGCCTCTCCACTTACACATCCAACACCCAGATACATAGTTGAGTGAAAGAAAAGTGTGCTATTGAAGTGCAGATGAGGTACTGGGTGCAACCTGCAGGCCTGGGTCTGAAGCGTTTCTGATTGCCACATCATAAATTGGCCAGGGCCTCATAGTGAGGCCCCTTCTAAAGACAAGGGGTGAGCATCGGCTGCTCCCCTGGACCCCCGGTTCCACCTGTGTGCTTCCAGGGTGCTGAGATATGTTGTCAGGTGCTGAAGTACTCAGGGGGTCAGAAGGAGACAGAAATGCCTGTGTCCCACACCCTGGAGCCAAGCCAGATGGAAAGGAATGTGCTGGAGAGCCATCATAAATCTGGCAATGGGGTGACCAACTAGTGAGGTTGACAGCAGATGTAATGAATGAGGTGAGTCTTGGAGATTCTTCCAACAGGCAGATTTCTGCAGCAACAAGACCAATAGCCCACCCTAAGGAGCCCTGACAGCCCTCAGCTACTGATGAAGGCTCCTTCCCATAGCCCTGCCCACTGCAGTGTGCCCACAAATAAACTTGCAAGTTGTTAAAAAGTGGGATCTGATTGGATCAGTCTGGAATTGGGTAGCTAGAATGAGGTCCATGGTCCAGTTTGTTTCATCCTCATTTCTCCAAGCTTTCGGCTTGAAATCTCATTCACCCAAAGTGTGCAAGCTGTCTGTCATTGATGCCCCTGCTAATCTAGGACCTCGCTCACACTTCACAAGGGGAAATCTGTCTAGACAGGGCCCAGAGGGCTAAGGGGAAGCAAAACTGAACCACCGTGAAGCCAAGAAATTCAAGTGCAGCTGCCTATTTGCTTGGAGAAACTATGACATTGTCATCGTCTATTTCTCAAAGAAGTCTCACATGGTCTGCCCACCTAAGCAAACCTGAAATTCAAATCCTACTCTTTCCACTTACCACTTGTGCAACTTTATATCAATTAGGTGACCTTTCTGAACTTCAGGCTTCTCACCTCTGTCGGGGGAATAATGCCTACTTCTTGTGACTACTGAATCCAACGAGATCTTATGTGCAAAAACGCTACCCCAAAGTAGTTGTCCAACCAATGTCAATTCTCCACCCCGCCTTGGGTGGCCTCAGTTGCTCCTTTTCTAGTTATTCATGTTTATTTTTGTCCAGGAAAGCAACAATTAGAAGTGGTGTTGAATCTTGGGCCTAGTTGAGACATTTTTGTCTCCTTCCTCTAAGCAAGACACACAGCTTGGACTAGCCCTGTTGGTTTCTCCTGAGGAGAGAATGCCATGCAGCAGAAGTTCAAAATACGGACTTGTTCACCTTCCTGGAGCATAAAGTGGTTTCAGGCCTTGCCCAGCTGGGCCATCTGAGGAGCAGCCATGGGGAGTTAAATGGCAGAGACCTTGTCCCTTTGAATGGCATCATGGAGCCACAGCAGCTCCTTTTTCATCCCATCCTTTTACAGGTGAATCTGTAAGTTTAAGTACAGGAAGGTCTGGGGTTCTTGCCTACCTCTCACTGTACTTCCTACATCTCCTGTCCTCTCCATCCCCTTTCCAGACATATTGGCCTTCTTATTCTTCTTGAATGTGCTTGCATGTGCCTTAGAGCTGTGGGACTCCTTCCTCGAGATAACCATGTGGCCGCCTCTTTCTCTGCATCCAAGTCTCAACTCCCTCAAAGAGGTTTTCACTGATCCCCTTCACCATTACTCTGTCTTATTTTCTCCTTGGCCTTTATCACTCTTGGAAACAATCTCACTCATTATGCTATATGTTTTTTTGTCTGCCTCCCACTACAAAAATGTAAGCCCTCGGAAGGCAAGGGCCTCTTGTGTACATTTCAACTAGAAGCCGCAGATCCCAGAGGTGGGACCCCAACACTGCCTTCCCAAAGCATCGAGGGCTTTTCAAGAAATACTGCTGAAGGAATCCATGAATATGATAACTGTATGCTATCATGGCATTGGACAAGTAGTCAGGGCTTGAACACAGCCAGCAACAAGAGATTACAGGGAGGGGAAGAAAATGTGTTTAGGTAATGGCAGAAAGTCTCTTTTGAGCATCTCATGCTCCAGAATCCAAGATTCCACCTGACCCCAAGGCCAGAGACAGGGGAGTTTGGCTCTGTTTCCTTTCACCAGTAACTGAACATCAAACTCAGATTCTGAGGGATCAAGCTAGAGGGGAGCCTTCAGGCCTCAGGGTCAGCCCCAAAGCTCAAGGACCTGGAAGATATTCGGTTTAAAGGACATTGTCTAATAGCAATATACTGAGCTCTTTATAGGGATTATTAAGCTCTTCTAATGCTTTCCGTGGATCAGGTCATTGGTTTTAAGAAACGGTCTCTCTGGCCAGGGATGGTTTTGAGAAATGTATGGGCCAGGACCCTCTGTTACAGTCACACACTGCTGCTTCCCAGTCTCGTGAGTTGAACTCCAGGCAGATCACCTAACGTGGGTTTTCCAGAGAAGGAGAGGGCGGCAGTGGCTGCGTGAAGCCCCAGTGGCCAAGCGGAGGGGCTGTGGCTGCAGAGACTCAATGCACAAGCCCGAGCCTGGTTTTCCACCACTCTGCACAAAACCGCACGGGGCATGGGTCTCAGTCCTGAGAGGGGCTCTCAGGGAGCTGAGGGACTCATCACGGAGAGATACATCCCATCCTTCCCACCCCAGGGACAGAGAGGAGAAGGGATCAAGGGTCTGTTTCATGGTGGAGCCCACGCTCTGAGGTCTCCATATGGCCCCAGGCGAGGGGGACAGTGAGGAGGCACTGCTGAGGTCTACCTAGCAAGAGAAGCTTCATTTTGTGGGGACTAATAGGAGCATGAGAAGCTCTTTGGGGGCAGGGGGTGGCATAGAAGGCCCTTTCAGAAGGCAATGCCCCCCTACCTGGGACACCTGGGGTGGGGGAGGTAGGTGGGTCGGTGGCAGCTAAAAGCCAAAGCTTATTCCAATAAGTGAACAATGAGTCAGAGGAGTGAGCTCTGCTCCAGAACCAGGAAACCGTCCAGGCTGCCCCTTGCCTGGTCCTTCCTGCCCCCTGCACTGCACCTCAGCATCAGCTGATTCAGCTCAGCACTGAAAGTATTTTGAAACAAGCACTGGACGGACTCACCCTGTGCTGCGTCACTGCTGAGGGGCAGCTGCTGGCTGTCGGCGTACTTCATGACAGAGACAGTGATGCTGTCTTGACTACCTTGAGCCTTTTCTTCTGCAACAAAGCACAAAAGGAAAGAAGAGTGGAGTCAGAGGTACCCTCAGACTTCCCAACAGCCACGTGCATGGGTGGGGGGTTTCCTTGAAGATTCAGCACAAGCAGCCCCCTTTGATATTTCCTCCAGATGCCTGTCACATGAAGGACCAGAAAGTTGGGGCCACTGCCACCCCTGGGGATGATGACAGATATTTAATACATTTCATGGATTTGCCACTTAAAAGAGGAAGGAGCAAATGTACCTGCTTCTGAGAAAAAAGTGGGAGGAGAGGAGAGTGGTTGAAAGAAGCACTCCCCTTGGCTCCCTCATTTCTTTTTCTTGCTCCTTCTGGTATCCTCATGCTAAGATGGGGGAAAATGGGGGTACTCACTCCCATGAGAGCTGGGAAAAGTCCTGCAGAGGTTACCCCAGCTTTAGTGTGAGGTGGAGTTCTTAACTCTAACGGTACATTAGAGTCACCAGAAATTCATCTGGATCTCTCTCCTATTCCTTCCCCAAATCATCCCCAAAGCCAGTGTGCATGTGTCCTCTGGGAAATAATCTGAGGCAAAGGTGGAAAGAGTATTAAAATATAAAACTAATGTTTCTCAGGCAGTACAACAGTGGCTCAGTGGCAGAATTCTTGCCTGCCATGCCAGAGACCCGGATTTGATTCCTGGAGCTTACCCATGCCAAAAATCAAAAACAAAAACAAACTAGTATTCTTCCATCACTTGTTCTGAGGCATGTGACTTTGCTGCTTGGCAAGCAGTGACTGTCCGTGGGAGAAATCTCCCTCAGCCCCAGGCTACTGGGCTTACATTCTCACAACTTTTGGGGAGTACTTTCAGGACTGGAGTCTCCCCCTGAGAGTTTCTGGTTTCCCATTCTTGCTGGAACCCCAAGCTCTACACGGCAGGGAGATGGGGGAGGTGGGCCTCCGAGGGACAGCAGAGGAAGATGAGCACTCCTTTTCCCAGAGCCTGGAGGCTGAGGCTCACGGCAGGGTACCCAAGTCCCCGGGAATAAAGGGTGATGGAAAAGGCCTACAAGCACAGAGACAGCTTCTTCCTGGTGCAGAAAAACCCCAGGACCCTCCCTCCTTGAGGCCACACAGAGGCACCTGGCCTAGGCGGTCAGATGGCAGCTCGCATCAACCCTGAGTAAGGGGTACCTTTTACTAATTTGCACTGAGGCATTCACTGTTTTGGGTCTGGGGTAGGTAACCCTGCCTCTCCCCCTCTTTCCTCACCTTCTCTCCATGCTTTTGCTCGGGGTTTGTTGGGGTTTAAATTGTGTCTCCCACAAAAGGCATGTTCAGATCCCAATGTTAGGTCCTGTGGGTATGAAGCCACCTGTGAATAGGAGTGTTGAAGGTGTTATTTAGTCAGGTATGGCCCAAAGGTCTTAATCCAATATAGGTGAAGTCTTATAAGCAAGGGAAATTGGACATGGAAGAAAAGCCACAGGGAGAAGCCCAAGGATGGAAGCCAACAAAACCCAGAAGAGAGAGGAGAAGATGCTACCATGTGCATTGCCATGTGATGGAAAAAACAAGAAATCCCAATGATTGCTTGCCAGCTAGAAGATATCAACCCTGGGAAGAAGCAAGGCTTCTGGCCTCTGAATCTGGCAGGAGCCAATAAATCCCCATTGTTTGAGCCCAGTTATTGTGTGCTATTTATCTTAGCAGCCTAGAAACTAAAACAGGGTCCATACTGGAATCTTTAAATTGAGGCATGCTTATTCGATCTGAATTTGGGATTTGTAATTTTAACCCCATCTCAGACCTGAAAATGGGTTAGACTCAACTGATCCAAGTCATGTATTAGAATAGTGATTCCTAGACTGGAAAGTTTGGGAACCAACTGCAGGGGAATGGGAAAAATCAGTAAGGGCTGGAAACAGACACAACTTCTGAGCATGATTCTGCCCTGTTTTATTTAATGTCTCTAGCCTTGCCTTCCTCTTTTTCTTTGTCACATGGCATAACACCTTTTTCCCTGCTTCACTTTGTCCCTTTCTGACAAGAAAGGAAAGGGGAAAGGGGAAGAAGGTAAAGGAAAGTAGAAAGGGGAAAGGAAAGGAAACGTTACTATACTCCTTTCTTCTGAGAAAACTAGCAACCCTGTTGGAGCATGCAGAGGGCATGTTGGTGAGAGGGGTGGGTGATGTTGGGGGGTGGGGTGCCCAGAGCCTATGCTGGAGGTTCAGGGGCTAAACACTCTAATAAGGGTAGTTCCTGGCCTTTATGAGCCAAATTATTTCTACCTTTTTGTCTAGATCTTTCTATCTCAGGGTCTCCATGCGTCCCAAAACAGTCACAGCTCACAGGGATGTTAGGATAAGCTGCTGTTAGAGTGAAAGCAAGTGAAAACAAACAAACAAAAAAGATTCTTCAAATATACATCTCTTCATGGTAATGCCCCACCTTGAAGAATAGTAACCATAATATATGTGTCCCAAGGAGATGTCCTGCATATAAGCTGCATAATTGAGGAACTGTGTGCATGGAGATTTTCTTTTCTAGGTTCCTGAAGTAGTTAAAGATCAGCTGTTGTCAGAATGAATCTATTCCCTTCTCCTGTTTTCTTCAAGGATTCAAGAGGGTTAGCCTCCTGGTAAATTACAGTTTGCATGCTTTTGTAAGCTCCTGACACTCAAAAAATATCTGCCATATCCCTAGCTGCATACAAACTTGAGAAACAGTTATCTCAGGAAATAAATCCCAGAGTTAACATTTTAAAATATTAAAATAGACAGTGTGTGAAAAAAAGATTACAGAACAAATAAACAGGAATTGATGGCTCATCCAAAGGAAGGGCCAACAAATATCAAGGAAGAAGACCAGACTTTGGATATACCAAACAAAGATTTTTAAAAAATTATCTTCAATATGCTCAAGGAGATGAAGGAAACGACAGAGGAGGAAATAAAGGATATGAGAAAAATAATATAAACAATATGAGACTCTTGATAAAGAGATATGAATTTTAAAAGGGAACCAAACAGAACTACTGGAATTGGAGATCACAATAACTGAAATGAAATTTTCCAGGAGGGTTTCAACAGCAGATTGGAGCTGGCAGAAGAAAGAATCAGTGAAAGTGAAGAAAATTTAAATGTGTCAGGTTGAGGAGCAGACAGAAAAAAGAATTATAAAAAGCAGAAATAGCCTAGGAAGTGTACCAATTTGAGCACTGTGGAAATCCCAGAAGGAGAAGAAAGAGAGAAAGGAGTAGAAGGAATATTCAAAAAAATAAGGACAGAAAACTTCCCAAACTTAGAAAAAGACATGTATATGCCCAACGAGGAAGCCTAGAGAACGCCAAACAGAATACACTTACAGAAAACTATGCCCCATCACAAATTGGTCAAACTGTGAGACACAAAGGAAAGTGCTGAAAGTTGCAAGAGAAAGGCAACATATTAACATGTTATGTTCAAGGGAGTTCCAATTAGATTAAATGCCAATTTCTCATCAGAAACCATGGAGGCAAGGTGAAAGCGGGTTGCAATACGTAAAGTGCTGAGAGAAAACAATCACCATCTAAGAGTTTTATATTCAAACTTTCTTTCAAAAATGAGGGAGATAGGGGGTGCAAGGTTTAGTTCAGTGGTAGAATTCTTGCCTGCCATGAGGGAAAACCGGGTTCAAGTCCTGGCCCACACACTGCCCAAACAAACAAGCAAACAGAAAACCAAACCAAACAAAAATTCAACAAGTGGTGCTCCAATAAGATATACTCATATGGAAAAAGAATGAAATATGACCCCTGCCACACAGCATGCAAAGAAAAAAATGAGGGAGATAGTAAGACATCCCCAAATAAACAAAACCTGAAGGAATTCATTACCACTAGATTTGCCCTACAAGTAATGCTAAAGGGAGTTCTACAGGCTGAGAGTAAAGGACACTAGACAGTAGACTGAAGTGGCTTAAAGAAATAAAGACCTTCAGGAAAGGCAACTATAGGGATATTTATAAATTTATAAATGGCAGTACTATTGTATTGCATTTTATTGTATGGAACACCACTTTTTACTTCTCACAGGTGCTAAGATGAAAATACAAAAAAGTCATGATGAATTTATGGTTTTGGACATAATCTACACAAAGATATAATTTGTAACAAATACAAAAAAAGGTGTGGGCTGGAGTGGTTTAGGAGTAGTGTACATATATGCTATTGATATTGTATATATTAAGTTAGTGTCAAATAAAATATGATTGTTATATGTTTAGGATGTTAAATTTTAACCCCATGGTAACCAGAAGGAAAATATATGAAAAATATACCCAGATAGAAATGAAAAGGACTCAATATAGTACAATACAAAATCAAACAAATATGAAAGTAGGCATTAATGGAAGAATTGAGGGACAAAAAAAGGTATAAGACTTACAAGGATTAAAGAGCAAAATAACAGAAAAAGTCCTGCATTATCAGTAGTGAGCTTAAGTGTAAATAGCTTACATTCAAAAGTCAGAGATTGGCAAATTGGATAAAAAAATCGTGACCCAACTATACTATTTGCAAGAGACCTATTTTAAATTCAAAGACATAAGTAGGTTGAAAGTGAAATGATGGAAAAATATACCATACAAGTAGTAACTGAAAGAAGCTGGGGTAGCTATACTTTCAGATAAATTATACTGTAACTGTTACAAGGGACAGAGTCATTAAATACTGATAAAGGGGTCAATTCAAAAGGATGATGTAACAATTATAAATATATATGTACTGAGCAGCAGAGTCCCAAAATACATGAAGAAAATACTGACAGATTTGAAGGGAGAAATTGACAATCCTAAACTAATAGTAGGAGACTTTAATATGCCACTTTCAATAATGAATAAAATATCTAGACATAAAATCAGTAAGGAAATAGAAGACTTTAATGATGTGTCAAACTAACTAGATATAACACACACACACACATATACAAACATTTTACCCAACAACAACCAGAATACACATTCATCTCAATTGCACATGGATCATTCTCCAGGATAGACCATACCTTAAGTCACAAAATAAATATCAATATGTCCAAAAATACTGAAATAATACAATGTGTAGTCTCTGACCACAATGGAATGAAGCTAGAAACCATTAACAGATGAAGAAATGGAAAATTCACAAATAGGTGGAAATTAAACAATGTAAACTTTTAAGAAGTTTTTATGTGTCTCACTACATATATGTATTTCTCTCGATATACATACACACACAGAGAGGCAGATATGTCATATGTATATCATAGGATTTTTTTTTCACCACGTTGTTGTTTTGTTTTTTTTTTTTTTGTTTTTTGTGTATGGGCCAGAAATTGAACTCAGGTCTCCCATATGGCAGGCAAAAATTCTACCACTGAACTGCTGTGCCCCCTAAACAACATACTCTTAAACAACCAATCGGTTACAGAGGGCATCACAAAGGAAATTAAGAAATATATTGAGGCAAAATGAACGTGAAAATACAACATAGCCAAAGTTAGGGGATACAGCAAAGGCAGTGTTGAGAGGACAATTTATAGCTCTAAAGAGAAGAAAGATTTCAAATCAGAGTCCTAACTTCAAAACTAGAAGAACTAGAAATAGAACAGCAAACTGAACTCAAAACAAGCAGAAGAAAGGAGTAACAAAGATTAGAACAGACATAAATGAATAGAGAGAATCAAGAGAAGAAAAAGTTGGTTCTTTGCAAAAATCAATACAACTGGCAAGCCTTTAGTAAGACTGACAGAGAAAAAGAGAGAAGAACCAAATAACTAAAATCAGTAATAAAAAGGGGGCATTACTGCAAACCCAACTCAATAAAAAGGACTGTAAGAGGACACTATAGACAACTGTACACCAACATAATAGATAACTAAGTCAAAACGGATAAATTCCTAGAAACACCCAAATTACCCATAATGACTTAAGAAGAAATAGAAGATATCAATAGACTAATAATAACTAAAGAGATTGAATCAGCAATTAAAACCTCTCAACTAAAAAAGCCCAAGATGAGATGGCTTCACAGGGAAATTTCACCAAAAATTTCGGAGGAATTAACACCAATGCTGCTCAAACACTTTTAAAAAATTGGAAAGGAGGGAACACTCTGTAATTCGTTCTATGAGGCCAACATCACTGTTATACCAAAGACACATAAAGACACCACAAGAAAAGCAAATTACAGACCAATGTCAATAATGAATGTAGATGCAAAATCCTCAACAAAATATTAGCTCACCAAATCCAACAGAGCATTAAAAGAATTATACACCATAATCAAGTGGGATTGATCCAGGGATGCAAGGGTGGTTCAACATAAGAAAATTAGTTTATGTAACATAGCATATTAACAGAACAAAGGGAAAAACACACAATCATCTTGACTGATACACAAAAAAAGCATTTGACAAAATCCAGCACTCCTTCTTGATAAAAAAAATAATAAAAAATAAAAAACCACTTAGAAAACTAGGAATAGAAGGGAACTTCTTCAACATGATAAAAGGTATATATAAAATACCGATAGCTAACATCCTATTTAATGTTGAAAGACTGAAACATTTTCCTCTAAGATCAGGAATAAGAAAAGGATACCCAGTGTCACCACGTGGTATTGGAAGTTCTAACCAGAGTAACTAGGCAAAGAAAAGAAATAAA
The DNA here is from genome assembly GCF_023851605.1 of Tamandua tetradactyla. Classification (NCBI taxonomy): domain Eukaryota; kingdom Metazoa; phylum Chordata; class Mammalia; order Pilosa; family Myrmecophagidae; genus Tamandua; species Tamandua tetradactyla. Next base: position 106,724,088 of record NC_135330.1, on the reverse strand, counting down.
AGGCATCCAAATTGGAAAGGAAGAAGTAAAACTTCTCCAATTGCAGAAGGCATAATCCTATATCCAGAAAATACTGAGAAATCCACAACAAAGTTCTGAGAGCTAATAAAGGAATTCAGCAAAATGGATAGATACTATATTAAAATGCAAAATTAGTCATGTCTCCATATACAAGCAATGAATTATCAGAAGAAGAAATCAAGAAAAAATTCCATTTACAGTGATAATTAAAGACTCAAATACCTAGAAATAAATCTGACCAAGAATATAAAGGACTTGTACACAGAAAATTACAAAACATTGCTTAAAAGAAATCAAAGAAGACTTAAAAGGAAGGACAATCCATTTTCATGAATTGGAAGACAAAATATTACAAAGATTTCAATTTTACCAAGAGAATTGTACAGATTCAATGCAAAATTTCAACATCCTTTTTTTTCAGAAATGGAAAAGCCAATCATCAAATTTATATGGAAGGGTAAAGAGCCCCAAATAGCCAAAACCATTTTGAAAAAAAGAATGAAGTCAGACGCCTCACGTTTCCTGATCTTATAATTTAGTACAAAGCCACAGTAACCAAAACAACATGGTAATGGCACAAGGAAAGACATAAAGATCGACAGAATAAAATTGAGAGTTCAGAAATCAGCTCTCACATTTATGGTCAACTGATTATTGACAAGGGTGCCATGTCTACTTATTGGGGAGACAATAGTCTCTTCAACAAAGGGTACTGGGAAAATTGGATATTCATATGCAAAAGAATGAGAGTGGACCCCTACCTCAAACCATACACAAAACTCAGCTCAAAATGAACCAAAGGACTAAATATAAGAGCCAGAGCTATGAAACTCTTAGAAGAAAATTAGGGTAACATCTTTAAGATGTTGTGTTGGGCAATAGTTTCTTAGATTTTACAACCAAAGTATAAATAAAAGAAAAAAATAGATAAATGGGACCTCATCAAAATTAAAGATGTTTATGCCTCAAAGGACTTTATATTGAAAATAAAATGGCAGACTACACAATAGGAGAAAATATTCAGGAAACCACATTTCTGATAAGAGTGTAATATCCAGAATATAAAAAGAATTCCTTCTACTCAACAACAAAAAGACAAACAATCCAATTCAAGATGGGCAAAAGACTAAATAGACATTTATCCAAAGAAGATATATGAGGGGCCAAAAAGCATATGAATAGATGCTCAACATCATTAACCATTAGGGAAATGCAAATCAAAATCATAGTGAGATAACATTTCACACACACTAGAAATGGTTATTATTTTTTAAAAATGGAAAATTGCATTGTTGGAAAGGATGTGGAGAAATAGGGCACTTATTCATTGCTGGTAGGAATGTAAAAGAGTGCAGTCACCATGGAAGACAGTTCGGCAGTTCCTCAGGAAATCAGGTATAGAACTACCACATGACCCAGCAATCTCTCTACTAGGTATACACCCAATAGAATTGATAGCAGGGACTTGAACAGATGTTTTCACACCATTGTTCATAGTGTCATCATTCACAATTGCCAAAGATGGAAGCAACCGTGTCTATCAACCAATGAATGGATAAATATAATACTGTATATGCCTACAATGGAATATTATTCGGCATTAAAAAGGAATGAAGTTTTGATATGTGCAATAACATGGATGAACCTCGAAGACTTTATGCTGAATGAAATAAGCCAGACATAGAAGGGTTAATATTAAATGATTTCACTGATATGAAGTAATTAGAATAAGCAAATTCATTGAGTCAGAATCTGGAATACAGGTTACCAGGAGATGGGGCGGAGGTAATCAATAGGGAGTCAAGGCTTAAGAAGTACAGAGTTTCTATTTGGAATGATGAAACATTTCAGTAATGGGTGATGGTGATGGTAGCACAACATCATAAATGTAGTTAACAGCACCAAATTATATATTTAAATGAGGTTAACGGAGAAATTTTATGTTATATGCATGTTACTGGAATAAAAATTTAAAAAATATCCATAGAACTGCACAACACAGTGAACCCTATATTAAAACATGGACTGTAGTTAAAACAATTATAAAAATGTACTTTCATCACTTGTAACAAATGTTCCCCAACAATGAAGTTGTTAATAATAGGGTGGTATAAGGGAACCCTGTATTGCATGCATGATTTAAAAAGGTTGGCCTCCTGCTGTTGAGTTTCCCTTCAGGTAGCATTTCCCTTTTAACCAGAGCAATGGTCAAGGGCCCTGAGCTCATGGGATGGCTCAGCCTTGCAGCTGATGGAGACCATCTTGCTGGATTCCACCTTCTTTTTTTGAGCACCTGTAGCCAAGCAATGATCCCTGCTCAGCTTAGCACCGGTTGTTGCATCCTAAACTCCTTTCTTGTTGCCTTCCCTGGAGCTTACTTAGTGAATCATGAATTCTGCCATTCTCTCCCATTGTGGAGGTCAGCACACCATGAGGAAGGGGTAAAGTCAAGTGCGTGAGGCAAGGCTGTTCTGGAGTCTCCTCTGATGCAAGAGCAGAGAAGGGGAATTCTGAAAATCATTCTCCAGCAGTAGTAGAGGTTGATGGGGAAAGGTCCTTTCTTGGACAAAGAAGAACTTCAAAAGCTAATACATCTGGAACCCTTTAGGCTGGGTCCTTTGGCCCAACTCAATATAGTCAAAATCTGGAACATTATAATGTTCCAGTGAAATGATGAATGGTTGCTCTGCTCCTCAAGTAGCTTTTACCAGGCAGCAGGTTGGTGATGAGTGGAAGTAATATCTCTATTGGTCCTGTAAACCCATGGAGCACCTATAAATAGTAGGAAAAATATGCAGGACTAATAACAAGGTTCTCTTTGTGCTTACCTTTCTGATTAGGAAGGTTTTTAGGTCTCCCCATGATCTCATCCTCGGTGGCATTCAAGTTCTGGATCAGAAAGTAAGTGGTCATTTTTCCTTTTCCTTTCACTTCAATTTCACCCCTTTCGATTATTTCAAATCCTTGATTTTCCAGGGCTCTGCACAGAGAAGGAAATGTCAAAGGTGGCAGGTTTGTAATTCAAGATTTGGAAGGAAGAGAGATTTATTTGGTGCAAAATTTATATTTTGGGTAATACATCATCTAATTTAACTTCTATGGTCAGTTTATTCAAACACCATAGTTACATGGAATCTTGAATAGGGCAAGAGATCTTTTTGGCTTGTACAGGTTAGTGTGATGCCCCAAAACATCCCAGAGTAATTCAGGCAGAGAAGGAAAAAATATTTGCAAAGTTACCCTTGGGGGCTGGGGAGAAGAAGGAAATATTCAACTTCCCTATCTGGGGAATTCCTGATATTCTCACAAGCAGTGGGGACAACCAATTCAATAGGCTGAGCCTTTGATCTTGGAGTTTGCCCCTATGAAACTCATTCCTGCAAAGGAGAAGCTAAGCCTACTTATAATTATACCTAAGATTCATCCCCAGCTCTTTTTTGTTGTTCTGATGTGGCTGCGCTCTCTAAACCAACTTGGCAGTAAACTCACAGCCCTCCGCACTACATGGGGGAGTGAATCTCCCTGGCAGCATGGGACAGGACTCCTGGGGATGAGTCAAGACCTGGCATCATAGGATTCAGAAAGCCTTCTAAAGGAGCAGGAGAGAAATGAGACAACAGAAAGTTTCAGTGGCTGAGAGATTTCAGAGTTGAGAGGTTATCCTGAGGTTATTCTTATGCATTATACAGATATCCCTTTTTAGTTTACGGTGTACTGGAGTGGCTGGAGGGAAGTACCTGAAAGTGTTGAACTGTATTCCAGTAACCTTGATTCTTGAAGATGACTGTATAACAATATGGCTTTTACAATGTGACTGTGTGATTGTGAAAACCTTTTGTCTAATGTTCCTTTATCCAGGGTATGGACAGATGAGTAAAACAATAAGGATGAAAAACTAAATAATGGGAAGAATAAGGGACAAAAAAATTGGGTAGACTGAAATACTAGCGGTCAGAGGGTGAGGTATGAAATATATGAGATTCTTCTTTTTTCTTTTAATTTCTTTTTCTGGAGTGATGCAAAAGTGCTAAAAATGGTCATGGTAATGAAGACACAACTATATGATGATAAAAAAGCACAGCATGATTTGTTTTAAAAAGTTTATCAATAACAGTAACAAAAGTTCCACACCAATGCAAGATGATGGTGGTGAAGTGGTGTATGGGAATCCTGTATTTTATGCATGATTATTTTATGCACTCACAAAATAAATAAACAAAAATTAAAAAAAAAAGATTTGGACACAGTGCAAGAGAGTGGTGAGAGAGAAGACTGGGAACCAGGTCACACAATAGAGGTGCCACAGGCAGAGGGAGGAGAGAGGACCCACCGTGGCCCTGTACCCTACCCCACTGCCTTTCCTTCCTACCACACATCCCTCATACATCAAAATTAGATGTGCAGCTTGCACACTTCTCCATGCCATGTTGTCAATGCCTGTGTATACAGCACACCTTGAAACAGGCTCCTTGGATGTCAGCACTTTTCTTTGCATCTTCCCCAAGCCCCCTGTCCACCCCACTACCTGAGCTCATCCTATCTGCTTAAGCTTTCATCATTTCTGGCCATGAAGACTCTGAAGAAGAAGAGTATGAGGAGACTACCATGAACTGAGATAGAGCTGTGTATAACCACAAAATGCTTGTTCACTTGTGTATTTACCATACTGGAAGCTGAGTGGCATTGCAGAAAAATCACCAAACCCTATAGATGAGTGATGTTTCAAATTCACAGTCACCTGCCCCGCTGGCCTCAACCCTACATCAAGCCTTTACTTGTTGCTGACCAGATTCACAGATATTTCAGACTTTCACCATGCTTTTCCCATTTCCCTATTGGCCTCCTGCTCCCCTTACTCTCAAGTTGATAACTATGCCTCCTATTTCATGACCCTTACAGCCATGAAATCACAATTGTGACAGGTAAGATTCTGCAGCTTCTCCTGCCATTGACTATAATTGCCCTGTCCCCAACCTCCTTTTTCTTGTTCCAGGGCACTGCTCCATGCCCCTGTCACCATCCGCTCCCACTCCATTGGCCACCCCTCTTCTCTTGTCTTCAACTCCCCTCCATTTTCATCTTCCCCTCAGCCTGCTCACAAGCTCAAGTTTCTCTGATCCTAAATAGAAGCCAATGCACAACTTCTCACTTAACTATCTCCAATTTTAATCCCAAACAAACTCTTTCATCCATTTTTCCTTCTACCCAGCATCTATCCTCACCCACCATTCTACTGAAACAACTTTTGATAATGACCCAAGGCTCTCTGGTGGGTATTTTTTTCAGTCCTTGTTACTATATTTGATACGTATCTTTTCAATTCCTCCTCCCTAAAACCATCCATAAGGGTGCTTCTCACCCTGGACACTCCTGGTTCTTTTCTGACTCTTCCTTCTTTTGCCTCCTACATGGACATCTCTTCCTCCACCCGGCATTTAAATATTGGTACTGTCCAGGGTTTCATGCTTTCCACCATTCATCTCACACTGGATCCTTCCCCAGGTGATCTTATTGACACTCCTTGCTTTAACTGCCACCTCTTTGTAGCTTACTCTGAGTCTGTAACCCCAACCTTCTACTCAAAGTCAATGACACCCAGCAGTGAACTCATCCACTGCCTCTTTGAACTGGCTGTTCATCCTCTTTGTCCAACCTCAATCGGATATACTACCGTTCAGGCATCCATTCACCCAGCATAGAGACCTGGCAGACATGCAAGGCTCCTCCTTTTTTCAAAACCCCAGTTCCTAGCAAATACCGAATGTAGCTGATTTTACTTTTCCCAATAGTTCCACCATCAACATTCTGGTTCAGATCAAGCACCTAACAGGTCTTCTCTTCCCAATTTCCTGTTGTTCAAATCTGTCCTTCACAGGTACTCTAGTACGGTCAGCGTAAACAGGACTCTGGCCATGTCATTGTTTCCAGCCGGTACTCCTGAGGGTATTTCCTCACCTACACACAGTGCATAAAGCCCTGTCCTTCACGAGGGCACACACAACCCTCACCACTTTTGCCTTCATATTGTCCACCCCTGCGGAGCTAAATTGTTCACACACATTCTACTCCTCTGCTTGTACTGCTTGTTTCTCACTCCCAATACCTGATTCTTGGCTAAATGCTACTCTTGAGCTCATTATTCAAGATTCAGCTCAGAAATCTCCTCCATAAAATCTTTCCTGTGGGTAGGCATGCTTTTCCCAATAACCCTCGGCCTGGAAGTCTATTAGTTAAAACGGAGGATCTGGAGCCAAACCTTTGGATTATATCCAGGTCCTTCTCCTCACTAGCCTAATTGTGACCTGAGGCAAATCATTCCCCTTTTTGTACCTCATTTGTTCTCATCTGTAAATAGGAACAATAATGCATAGTATTTACCTTCATAGTAAATGAATTAACCTATGTAAAAGAACTTAGAACAGAATGGGGCCTATATTGAGCGTGAGTATCACATTATGCAAATTTCCATCACTTTTTACATAATTATCTGTGAATATTTTTCTTCTGGCACTACACCAAGGCTCCACAAATTTTTTCCCTGAAGGGACAGATAGAAAATAGTTTAGGCTTTGCCGGTCTCTATTAAATTACTCACCATTAACATTGTAGCACATAATCAGCCATAGACAATATGTAAACAAAAGAGAATGGATGTGTTCCAATAAAACCTTATTTACAGGTGGGCCGCGGTGGCTCAGCGGGCAAAGTGCTTGCCTGCTATGCCGGAGGACCTCGGTTCGATTCCCGGCCCCAGCCCATGTAACAAAAAACGGAAAAACAAAATACAATAAAACAAGAAAATGTTTAAAGATGTTTCCCTTTCTTCCTTCCTTCCTTCCTTCTCTCTGTCTTTCCTTTAAAAAAAAAAAAAAAAAAAAAAAAACCTTATTTACAAAAACAAGCAGGAGGCTGGATTTGGCCCCTGGGTTGTAGTTTGTCAATCCCTATACTAGACCAAAAGCTCCTTAAGAGCAAAAACTATCTTACCATAGAGGCTTAGCAAGTATTTATTGGCTGACAAATATCTGTGGTAAGGTAGCGTGGCATGGAAGAAAAAAAAATCTGGATTTCTCTGCCACTTCCTCCCAGCCCCATGGCTTCTAGTTATTCTTGCTGAGAAGGCACTCTGCAAGTTCTGGAGGGAGAGAGAGACCCAGGAAGAAGTAATAACTGAGTGACGAAGACTACCTGCAGGCTGTGGGGCTGAGGTGTACTTTGTTGGGAAGTCCGTGGCTCTCCATCCTAGAAGCCGTGTTCACAGTGTCACCAAACAGGCAGTACCGTGGCATCTTGTCTCCAACCACACCCGCTAAGACGGGGCCAGTATGGATTCCCACTCTGATCTGTATGCAGAGAACCTCAACTGAAAAGGGAGCATCCAGTCCTCTTGATTTTATTTTTAAATTGAGGCGTAATTCACACAAAATTTTTTTTAAAAACACAGATTTTAAGCATTTAGCTCCATGCGTTTTGACAAGTGCCTTTACGCCTATAACCACCATCCAAAAGAAGACATTGAATAGTTCCATCACCTCACAGAATTATCTTGTGCTCCTTTCCAATTAATCCCCATCCCTCCTCCAAGAAGTAATCACTTTCTTATTTCACGAAAGGTTATTTTGCCTTTTCTAGAACTTTATATAAATGGAATTCAGACTGTTTTGTATTTGGTTTCATTTACTCAACATAATATTTATCAGATTCATTTCTAGTGTTGTGTGGATAATCAGTTCACTCTTTCATTGCTGTTAGAGTTGTCTTTTGTTAGAATGCAACACAATTTGTTTATCCATTCTCCTCTTTGTGAACACTTAGGATATTTCCAGTTTGAAGCTATTATAAATAAGGCTGCTATGTATAAATATTCTTTCCCAAATGTGCACATTTGTTTTCATTTCTTTCAGGTAAATACTTTGAAGTGGCTTTTCTGAGTCACAGGGTAGATGTTTATGTAATGTTACAGATAAAAAACCAAACTGCCCAACAATTCTCCAAAGTCGTTGTAACATTTTACTTCCTTCAATAATGTGAGACTTCCATTTGCCCCACCTTCTCACCACCATTTGGTCTTCTAGTGAATGTGAAATGGTCCGTCATTGATGGCTAATGATGCCAAGACCATTTCATGTACTTGTTGCTCATTCATATATCTTCTTTTGTGAAAATCTGTTCATTGTCCATTTTAGAAATTGGGCTGTTTATCTTCTATTGTTAGTATGTAGGAGTCCTAAATATATTTTGGGTATGTCATATATGTATATGTATTAAAATATTTTCCAGGTCAGTGGTTTGTATATTCATTTTCTTTAATGACCTGACATTTTTAATTGTGATGATTTTTATCATTTTTCCCTTTTATGGTTAATTCTTTTTGTGTTCTATCTAGGAAATCATCACTTACCCCAAAGTCAGAAGTTCATCCCCTCTGTTCTACCTTCCTGATTCTAGCTTTTATGTTTAGGTCCATAATACATATGAAATTAATTGTTTATTTTAAGAACAATTTCTTTTTAAAAGTTTGCTTTCCCCATTGAATTGACTTTTGTTTTGGTCAAAAATCAATTGGCTTCAAATGTGTGGTCTGTTTCCGGACCCTCTAGAGTGCTCCAAAGATCTATTTATCTATCCTTCTGCCAATTTTTCTCTGTCTTTACAACTGTAGCTTCATATTAAGTCTTGAAATGAGGTAGTATGCAAGTCTTCCAATTTTGTTCTTTTCCAAGATTTTTTAAACTATTCCAGAGCATTCACAGTCTACATGTTAGAATCAGTTTGTCAATTTTTTCAAAGGAGTCTGCTGGGATTCTGATTAGTATTCCACTAATTCTATAGATCAATTTGGGAAGAATGGGCATCTTAACTATATTGAGTCTTCCAATCATGAATACAGCATATTTCCCCACTGAAGTACATCTTCTTTAATTTCCTAAGCAGTATTATGTGCTTTTCAGCACAGAGTTCATGCATGTCTCTTGTTAGCTTTGTTCCTAGCAACTTAAATTGTCTTATTTTGTTTTTATTTTATTTTCCAATGTTTTGTCCTTAGTGCACAAAAATTTAATTGATTTTTATATACTGTCCTTGATTTCTATGACCTAGCTAAACTTATTTATTAGATTTTGTAGTTTTTGTTTTGTTTTGTTTCATTTTTTTGTAGTTTGTGAGAGCTTTTCTAGGTGCACAGTTATCCGGTTGGTGAATAATGATAGTTTTACTTCTTCCTTTCCAATCTGTATGTCTTATATTTCTTTTTCTTGCACTTTTTACACTTGATAGCACTTTCAGTACCCTTTGACTAGAAATGGTTGTCTTTGTGTTTATCCTGCCTGGGTTTTGCTTAACTCCTAGACATGTGAGCCAAATGCCTTCATCAATTTTGGAAATTTCTTAGTCATTGGTTCTTCAAATGTTTCTTCTGCCCTAGTCTCATTCTATTCTCCTCCTAGGACTGCAGTTGGACCTGGTAGTATATTTGCTATTGTTCTACCTATCAATAATACTCTTCCATTTTTTTCATTGTTTTCTTTTTTGTGTTTCTATTTGGATAAAAGTGAAATTCCCTCTGCTGCTGTGTCTAGTCTATGCCAAGCCCAGGAAGTGAATTCTTAATTTGGATATTATGGTTTTTCATTTCCACCTAGAAATTATGGGAAATATATATACATATAAAATTCCCAACTTTCTCCTGAAAGTTCCCATCTGTTCACAAATGTTCCTCTTTTCCAGCAGATCCTTTAAAACATTTATGTTATTTATCAGTGTCATTTTCTAGACACTGTCTGATAATCCCAATGTCTAGATTTGCTTCTCTGGGTCTGCTTCTATTGACTATTTCCCTACTCTTAACCAAGAATTGCTAACATTCTTCCCTATTTCCTTCTTGGTAAATCCACCATGAGATTTTCCAGAAATTTCTTGCTTAATTTCATTCTTATTGGTGTAGTGTCCTTTTCATCTCTGTTCTGTGCCCCTCTCTCCACCCTTTTTGATTGGACCTTCTTCAATGGGTGGGTTTCAATCTAGCACCAATCATCTTACCTGGAGGGATTTAATAAATATAACTATATAAAATACATACATATGTATATTATTTATATTTACACAGACATATATTTTCGATTATTTTTTCTTTATTGGTTTATCTTAGAATCCTTTAACTGAAACACTCATAACTTATCTGACCTCATCTCTACTCTGACCTCATCTCTACTCCCTCATCGCCTCCCACACCTGATTTTTTATTTATTATATGTTTTTTTTAATTCCACAGGTATGTACTGTGTGTTGACAATGAATCAAATATTGTGGACATTCCATGTTTGCCTTGATTTAGAAGACTGCCATGGGCCCCCGAATCAGGACCCACACTCTTTCTTAGCCTCTTTAAGAACCCGTGGTAAGGGTGAGCGGGGCATACTTCAGAATCTCCTGGAAAAGGGTTAGAATTTGGAAAAATATATTTCATCTTACAACTGGTTTTATTTCCTTTTTATCAGCTATTTAAGTTATTTTGAAGTTCTGAATGACATGAAGTGGGGAGGGGTCTAAGCCATTTCAGAGGACATTGGCTTTTCATCTCCAAACTATCCAACTTTTATAGTGTGAACAAATGTCCATACTTGGAAGAGTAGCTTTCTGGGAGAAAGGCGAACAGATGTCTCAGCTAATGACCACGTGCTGCAAGGCAGGCTATTTTGAATATCTTATGGCATCAGAGTATCTGGCTGCTATCTGGAGGCAATTTCACACCTCAGCCTAAGTTCTGAACCTACCAGACGGCATGTTGGATACACATTTTCCCTAAGCAGGGGAAAATTGGCTATTCTGTAAAGCTGAACCACTTGTTGAAATCCTTGAACAACAACAACAAAAATCAGGAATTATAAATAGACTAGCTTCTAGAAGGGTTGAAACCTACAGGATAATGGGAAGGTGTACTCAGCTCTGTCCTAAGTTAACAAAGAAAGCTAGCAGTGAATCACATGAAAATCCCGACCCCTAGAAGCCTCTTCTGAAATTTGAGAGAAGATGGGACAGTAATAGTCCTACTAATATTTCTGTTACTTAGGAAGATATGCAAGAGAAGAGAAGAATTGGGACGATTTACCCATTTTAATTATTATAACATACCCATAACCATCTGAACAGACAAATGGAATTCTACTTTTTTTGCATGAAATGTTTGGTATTAATCAACCTTCTCAATAGCTCTCTACCTGGATGGGTTCTCCAGTCACAGGATTCATCACCTCTCTTGCAGAAATTCTCATCCCCAAGGCAAAATTAGCCACTCTTTGAGCATGGCTTTCAATCGGCACTGGTACACCCCCTACCACCATGTAAGCATCTCCTATTGTTTCCACCTGTAAAGGAAGATTGCATATTCAGAAGGTTTCTTGTGCACAAAACATATCACTAAATATTGTTGTCATTTGCCACATATTGACAAAAAGACCATGTTGAGGTTGTAATGATTTTCTAGGGATATGAGTAGCATGAGGAAGGCTATGAGAAGGAAAGTATTTCAGGAAACAATGAGAAGAGAAACAAAAGAATATTTTTGCTTCTGAGGAAAACAAATCCCAGAGAAGATGGAGCTCCTGCAGTAGTCATATGATGTTATATGTTAAATAAGATATTATTTGGATTAGAATTTCTGTTGATCTGAAGGAATGGGAGAACCATTCTCTGGGAAGTGTTTGCCTGTCAAAGGCATCAGAGCACCATCTTAGCACTGGGTATTATAAAGCATTCCAAGAAACAAACTAAAATACCTCCACTTCCCTGGCAGCTTTGCCTCCTCATCTCACTCCCAACCCTGACCATGAAGACATAGGCAAAGGAAGACTTCAAATGAAGTTCCTGCCTTGCTTGAGCACACTATAATATCCACCACATAGACCACAAACACTTACTTTGTAGACATCGTGGACACTGGTTAATCTGTCAAACCTGGAGTACATGGAATTCAACATATTCACTATTTGGATAGGTTCACAGGCAGCACAGATGTTAGTAAATGTCACCACATCACTAAAAAGGATCGTGCAGGTTTTAAATTCTCCTGCAACAGAAAGCAAAGATCAGTGATAACAATGGAGAAATTCATAATTCTATGAATTCTGGATTCAAGTAAACTTTGGGAACCAAACCTGCCTGGGAATTGGGTAAAGAGCTGGATGCTATTCTCCACCAACTTGGCAGATATTTACTGAGTGCCTCCTCTGAGCTAGTCATCACACTAAGAGTCTTACATCCTTTAAGGAGCTCCCAGTCTGGTAAAGGTGACAAATGAGTAAATAATCGCAATATGATGTGACAAGTGCTGGGGGATACAGAAATGAATCAGAGTGGGCACTGCCCTAGGGAGAAGTCCCTAGCAGGCAGGCCACAGCAGAGGTCTGAACTAGAGGGATCAGGGCCAATAGAGACTGGTGGCCATGAAGTAGAAATCCCCTAGCTTTATCTGACTGGGAGGCCAACATATCCTCAGGCTCAATACTCCCTCCTAACTAGTCTCCCTGCTTCCATTCTTGCTAATTTCCAAGTAGCCAAATGGTCTCTTTAAGTCACATCCCCCCCAACTCTGCCTCTAGTCCTCCTTGACAACCCATCCTACTTAGAATAGAATACAAGGGCCTCACTCTGGCTAACAAAGCCCCTTTTGATGTGGTCCCCCACCTTCCTGACCTCCTCTCTCCTTACTCTCCATCTCACTCTTTCCCACTCCAGCAACACTGGTCAGCTTGATGCTTCTTGAGTATGAGAATTGCCTCATGCCTGAGGGCCTTTGAGCCTACTATTTCCTTTGCCTAATTTGCACTCTTCTCAGATATCTCTGTGGCTCTTTCCCTCATTTCTCAACTATAACCATCTCAATGAGAACTTTCTTGCTTACCCTATTTAAAAAACAGCCCCTGTACCCTTGATCTCCTTAGCTTCATCTCTCTATCCCCTCTCTATAAGACTTATGAGGTGTGATAATGTCTATTTCATTGTCTATTTGGTTATTGTCTCTCTCTCCCACTGACATAAAAGCTCCATGAGATTAGGGACCTATCTGTTTGGATCTCTGCTGTGTCCCCAGCATTAGGGCAGAGTCTGGCACATAGTACATGCTTAGTAAATACTTGTGGAGTGAGTGAATTGAGTGACTCCTTGAGCACAGTGTGGGGCCTTCCTTATTACCTATAGTTCTGATAACTACCTCCTTCTTGTAATGCTCCCTTTCCTTTGGATTCTGGTGTACCATTTTTGCTTAATAGTTCTCCTACCTTTCCAATCTCCTGGTTTGACATCATTCATTGGCTTTTCTTCTTTCTTGAATAATATACATTCCCTAAGGTACCATACCCAAACGTCTTTTCTTCTTATTGCATACCCTCTAGATGATCTTCTCATCATTCATAGAATCTATGATTAAACCAACACCTGATATACAACCCAGCCCAGAATTTCCCTTGAGCTCTGCCCACAATTTCTAACTACATTTGTTTACACTATGTGAGAGATCCCACAGGTATTTCAAACTCAACAGTTCAAAAGCAGACCTTATCATCCTCCTCCAAACCTACTCTTCCTTCTGGCTCATTTTCAGGATAAAGCAGCACATCTTTCCATGCTAGAACCCTAAGAGTTACCATCAACACCATTCTCTTGCCTTCCCATCGTATCAGTTAAGGCATCCGCTGAGTCTTACTCAGGTTTCTTTAGCTCAGACCCTTAAACGTCCTTGGATGGGCTTTCTGGCTGCCTCCCTCTAATGCACTCCCCAAACTGCAGCCAAAATCATCTTTATAAAATGAATTATGCCACATCCATTTAAAGAAAAGTACCTTCATGAATCCCCATCACCAGCAAAATAAAAGTCAATTTCTTTTTCCATGAAATTGGGCTTAATCACAATATCACCAGAGCCTCAGCCTCTCATCAAACACAACTTTCCATATACACCCCCACGCTCTAGGGACAATGCCCCATGGCATTTACGTTCATGTCGCCTTTCCTTTGCCTTTGCTATCCTATTTTCCAGAAATGCCCCTCCCTTCCCTACCTGCTAAGATCTGAGGCCCAACTTAAGTGCCACACTCTTTATAAAGGGCTTCAATACCCGGCTTCACCCTTCAGCTTCTGACACTTATTATTAGCCATGGCACTTTAAGTGGTGGAAGGAGTATGGAGTTGGGAATCAGATGGACTTATGGTGGAATTCCAGCTCTTTTACTCATAAGCTTGGGGTGAATATCAATTTGCTTAGCTGAACAATGTTGATAATGACATATCCTGTGTAGAGTTGTTAAGAATGTTAAACAAAACTGCATATGTAAAATGAATAACACAGATCCTGGCACAAGAGTTGCTCCTTAATGCATGTTAATTTCTTTCCTATTGGCCACCCCCACCCTCCACTATGACACACTTCCCAGGTGGAATCATAATTTATTCTGTACATATCTGTCATACTCCCAAGGCTTTGAACCTCTTTGGGCTCCAGCATCGTGACAAATGGGAGTGAATCCAGAGAGAATGTGGCATCCTTCGTTCTCCCAGAAGGGTCCAGAGAACCCCCCTGTGATTGGGCTAATTTGTGAGTATACAATCTCCCATTATAGTTTAGAGTGCTTTCAATGGTCACTGAAGAATGAAACCAGACTCAGGATACACCCTTAAATCCTTAGAGAATTTGATATATGTGTAAGCTCATTGGCAGGCACTTTTATTTACTCCATATTTCATTCCCACATTATTTTTATTTTTCTCAATTTAAAATGAAGAAAACTGAGGATATGCAGGTTAAGTAATTAGCCCAAATTCATGTAGCTAAACATAACAGATCCAGATGTCAAATCCAGACCTCTCTGACAACAAAGTCTGTCCCCTGACCACTAGGGCATGGCCTCCTGCTTGCAGGCCCCCAGGAGGGGACAGGGATGCCATACCTGCAGCGACCTTCCTGCCCTCCCTCAGCTGGTTGGCCACGTGTTCTGGCAGCATGGCATAGAGCAAGGTCTCGGTTTTCTTCTTCTCCAGGGCCAAGTGCTTGGACAGGACACGCAGCTCCTCCTTCTTCCTCTCCAGCTGGTTGGACAGCTCAATCTCGGCCAGTCGCTGCTGGTTCAGGAGAATAAGATCCCTGGTGGTGTCGTGGGGTGCAATGTCGGAAAGGTGCATCCTACACTCCTCCAGCTCCTTCAGGCTGCGGAGCTTGGGGGAGCACATGTAGATCATGCACTTCATAGAGCCCATCCAGATCATTTGACCTTTCAATCACAGAGAGAAACACAGCACTGTCACTCATCCCCAGTGGGATCCCAATGGCAATGAGTGTAACTAGTAGGCAGCTGTAGGAAACAACTTTTAGAGTTGTAATTGCTCCCTTTGGAAAATCATCTGAAACATATAAACTTTTATCTTCTTAAAACAAGTATGGATGCCTAAAATAAGTATTTAAACTGTGCCAATGACTCAACATCAATATATGCAATATGTATTACTCTACTGTATTATTTATAATTAAGCCCTGGAAATAGCAAGGATTTTTAAATTAGACTTTATAGGGTTTTGATTTTTTGGTTTAACTTTTCTAAATATTCTCACACTATTTGTCACATCTTAATATGTCAGAACATCAATCTTTAGAGGTTCCAGTGTTCTTTAACCATCCTCCAAACTTGTTCCAATGAGTCAGTTGTGGGTTTAAGGAATGGATAAACGTGTTTGTCTTTAGTCAAAAACATTTGTTTTCAATCAAAATAAATTGATTCTGAGGGCAGGCTTGAAGAACTCTTCCTTGATTTAAGAGCATGAGACTTTGCATGTATTTTCTGTCAAAGGACAGTTTAGAAGTATTTGGGGACTGATTTGTAAATTTTCCACTCTATTTTGTTTGGTTGAAATAAGCAATCTTTGAAAATTACTTGACCCAGAGGCAAACCCCTTTCCAGATTTTTCCTGAGAAATAATTAACAAAAGTAACCACTTGAAGCCCTTAGGGAATGAACTGAAGTGCGGAGGGCAAAAGAAGCCAAAAAGATAAGTGGCTGGTTACACTGCCAACTGTATACTACTCTTGTCTCTCTAAGGAGGCAAGATAGCAAAGTACTTAAGTACTGGCCAAAGGATAAGCGGGTGGCCCACCCATCTCATTTCCTCTTTCTGGGGCACACTGTGGGACTACATTTCCCAGTCGGCCTTGCAGCTGGTCCAGGTGGTCACATGATCTGGTCTAGCCAATGGATAGAATATGGTAGGCATGAGTTCCACTTCCTGGCTGCAGTGGGTAAGGATCTGGGGTGGCTATCCCACATTCTACCTCTCACTCCTCTTTTTTTTGTAAACTTTTGTCTTTATTTAATTGTCTTCAAGAATTAAGGCTACTGGAACTCAGCTCAACAGTTTCAGGTACTTCCCTCCAGCCACTCCAATACACTGTAAACTAAGAAGAGATATCTATAAATGCATAAGAATAACCTCCAGGGTAACCTCATTCTCTTTGGAATCTCTCAGCCACTGACACTTTATTTTGTCTCATTTCTCTCTTTCCTCTTTGGCCAAGAAGGCTTTCTCAATCCTTTGATGCCAGGGTCCAACTTATCCTGGGCTATCTATTCCACATTGCCAGGGAGATGTACACCCTTGGGAGTCATGTCTCATGAAAGTTGGGGGAAGGGCAGTGTGTTCACTTGCCAAGTTGGCTTAGAGAGAGAGGCCACACTGAGCAACAAAAGAGGTTCTCTGGGGGTGACTCTTAGGCCTAAGTTTAAATAGGATTAATCTGTCCTTTGCGGGGATAAATTTCATGGGGTGAGCCCCAAGATTGAGGGCTCAGCATATTGATTTGGTTGATATTGATACTGATATTCTTGCGAGAATATCAGAAATTCTCCAAATGGGGAAGTTGAATATTTCCTCCTTTCTCTCCATTCCCCCAAATGGACTTTGCAAATACTTCTTTATTCACTGCCCAAATTACTCTGGGATTTATTGGGGCATCACACTAACCTGGACAAACCAACAAAATCTCATGTCCTAATCAAGATTCCATGTATTTATGGTGTTCATCTAAACTTATCATACACGTTAAATTAGGAAATGCACAATCCAAAATATAAATTTTGCACCCAATAAACATTTCTCTCTTTAGTTTCACACATGAATTGAAGTTTTAAAATCCACACCCACACACCCACCACCACTTTTGCTGGCTGGATGATGACAGGGTGATCTCAAAGGAAGCAGCCTTGAGTCTCTAGGCAGACAAGAGCCACCTGACCCAGGCAGGCTTTAAAAGGAATGAAAAATCAACCTTTTGCTGTATTATAACCCGATGTTTTGCAGTGGTCTGTAAGCTGGGATAACTTATAGGGACTAATGCAATTATGGGGTCTGGAATCAGACTCCAGGGTTCAAATCCCAGTTCTGACCCTTATTGACTGGTGACTCTCTACCTCAATAAAATGGCAGAGGTCATGGTAGTGCCCATCTCATAGAGGCACTGAGAACATTACATATGAGACAATATGTGGGGAAATAGAACAATACCTGACTTTCAATGTTTTCTGTTATTAATGTACATGTCCCACACGAGGCTGGGGGCTCTCCACCTCCACACTCCACACACCTACTTACATCAACAATCAGCCTCATGTCTTTCCTCCTTGAAGCAGAAACAGAACCCTCTCTTTTTCTGTCCAACTGTAATCCACACACCTGTGCTCTGGACTCTACACCATCACTTCTCAGAATCTAACACCACTCATCACAGCCTCCCACACCTGTGTCTTCAGCCTCTCCTTCTCAAGGGATGCTTTCCTATTAACCCATAAATATGCTCACATTCCTTTCATTTAGAAAGAACCAATCATCACTCAACACCACAGCCCCTTTATCCACCTTGCAGTCTCTTGCAGTCCCCTTTGATCAGATCTCAGGAGAGTGATCTATGCTCTGTGTCTGCTTCCCCATCCCCTCCTTGGTCCATGACCCCCTGCAAGTTTTCTACTTAATGGTTACTCCCATCCATGGCCGCCAAATTGCTGGCTCCAATGCACCTTTTCGGTTTTGTCTTTATTCAGCCACTCTGCTGTTTGCTAGTGTTAGCCAAATCCTCCTACTTGAAATCTCATTTCCTGTCTCTTCTCTGAGATTGCTTTCTCTCCAAGATTCCCCCTAGTCTTGAGTATTTCCTTGAAGGGGCTTTTGCTTATTGTTGAATGCTTATGTCCCCAAGGTTCTGAATTGGCATTCTTCTTTTTCAACACTGCACAACTGTATACTATACCATGCTGACAATGAATATGGATGTCCAGAGAAATCTCCCAGATTGCAGTTGGAATCTGTTTAAAAAATAGTTATATTCGTTGTCTTTTTATAAAAGCAGTACACATTCATTGCAGAAATGGAAAAAAGTGAAAGCAAATAAAAACCACCCATAATCCTAACCCAAAGATAATTACTGTCAATATTTTGGAGCATATCTTCTTATTACAAAAAAATGGGATCATGGCATCTTATTTTTTAACCTGAATTCCTCACCTAACACTATACAACAGATATTCTTCCACAGCATTAAATATAGATATGCATTCTCATTTTTGCTGGCTGCATTGATTATACTGAATTTTAATTAATCAATAAGCTGGTATTGATTATAGTAAGTCTAGTTTTTCATTCTATAAACAACATGACAATAAAGGAGTATGTATTTAAATCTTTGTTTACAATCATGGCCATTTTATTAAAGGATAAATTCTTACATGTGGACTGACTTAGGCAAAGAATATGCACAGTGTTAAGGTTTTTGATACATATTACCAAATTGCCCTGTAGAATTTATTCTCCCATCATCAGTGAGTAGGAGTGACCCAGAAGAAGTTTTTCATTCCCTACTAGGCATTCATATATGGATGTATGCAGCCAGACTCACCTTCAATCCCCTCTACAAATCTTTTTACTTTATTAATTCTTTTATCACACACTTACTGAGTCCCTGCTATTAGCCGGGCACTGCCTTAGGCACTGAAGAGATAGCAGAGACCCAGAATGACAATGAAAAAATCGCTGCTCTCCAGTTTCATTTAGAGATGACTTTATCACCTAGTTTATCCTGGCAAGAAAGCGAATAATTACCCTAAATAGTCTCCTTTTTTTCAATGCCCACATCTGGTCACCATGTCCTGCCTTAATTATCTTCTGAATCTGTGCCCAACCATCAGCCCCGGTGCTGCTGCCTAAATTCATTCAGTCCCTCAAAGTTCCTTGCCTGAAATCCCACAGTAGCTTCTGCCTGACCCCTCTGTACTTCACATGCCTCCAGGCCATCATTCTAAACTTCAGCTCCGATCACGGCAGACGCTTGAAAATGGAGTTCAAGTCTCAACTCTCATCACTCCACTGTACAGCTCACTTGGGCTTCCCTAAACAAGCCATTTCCCTCCTTTGCTTCCTACAGCTCTGCCTGTGCTGCTGGCTGGAGTGCCTGATCACCTGGCTCGGAGGAAGACAGCTCAAAACATATGCCCAGTAACAGGAGGTCAGACATGATCACATGGCTATAGAAAACACAGGCATCAAATTAATACCAAGAGCGGACACGCATTTTGGTTTTTTATCTGTTTGCTTGTTTGTTTCTGGGGGAAGTGCATGGGCCAGAAATTGAACCTGGATCTCCCGCATGGCAGGCAAGAATTCTACCACTGAACAACCCTTGCACCCCCTCATTTTGAAAATTTGGATAACAGAGACCAGAATTTTACCATCCAGCTCAGTTATGCATAAATCAGAAATGGCTGAGGAGGTAAAATATATTGTTTATGGATTATGCCAGTTGGAAGTGTTGGAATGAAACAACTCGATTGTTCCCTGCCCTACACTGGAAAACTCTGCTTCTTCCTTCCCTGACCCACCTCCCAGATCGCTAGAAAATAACAGGAGCAAAGTGATTTACTACCTCGGAGCTTGAGTGTGGGCTGATTTTTCCATGCTTCAGGCATCATTTCTCTTCGTATTTTCAGGACAAATTGACTGTTGATAAATTTGCAAATGCTGAAAATGTTGAAGGTAACTTGGGGATGAATGATGCAGAAATACTCATCCACTCGAATCTGCTGGGTCTGGAACCCTGGGACATACCTCTGAATACTCACTCCGGCTTGCTTGACCCTAAGCTATGCACAGAGGACAGATGTGAGACGGGGTACAGAAAACAACCTACAACCCAAAACTTTGCCTTTGAGATTACATTCTGGCCACTCACCGGTGAGGAAAAAGAGTCAGGAATGGAGCTAACTCCATGGAAGTAATAAATAGTTTTTAAAAATCCAATCTGCAGCTAATCTCTGAAAGAGAAAAGCATAGAGTGGGGAGGCCCAAAGCATATTTTTGACTAACGGGAGATTGAGGTGAAAGCTCTCAAATGCACTGAGTTCTCCCCAACTCTGTGAGACATAAGTCTCTCTCTTTAGAATCTAACTAATAAAGAGACCAGCACATTCTGTAGCGTGGGACTGACAGCAGCCCTGGGGGTGGGAGCCTATGTCCGGGGCGGGGGGGGGGGGGGGTCTCCTTCCACTGATAAGTTCAGGGAACACACTGAAGGAAAAAGTAAAATGAGTACCTTTATGTAAAATAGCCAATATCAGTACATTGTCAATGTCAGTACAACGTCAGTACATCCAGGAGTACTTAACTTCATTAACCCTGGAGACTCCTGTTGGTCTGTAGAAATCAACTTAACCTTTTGCAGTAAGTATGATTAAATTGTCTTGCATTCTGTGCGCACAACTTAAAATGGAAGAGAGTTTATTATGTGAGCCAGAATTTAAAATATTAATAGTAGCAATGATAATAATGTGGCATTGAGGAAAAATCAAGATACTTTGCTTTATGATTCCTTATTTATTTCACAGAGGCATTTGTTTTCCTCAGATCATAAATTCTTTGTAGGAAGAGACTTCCCTCAAGCAAGTAAATTTTATAGAATCTGTAGCCAGCAGTCAATTGGTAGGAAGTAATTTAATGTATCTTTGGGTTCAAATACATATCAGAGAAAATCCCAATGGCTGAAGGCATTTTAACTGATTTTGTTCTTTGAACCAATTTATTTTGCCTATCTGTCTTTTAAATGATTTAATAATCAATTCCGTTGAAATATATTTCATCCAAGGAAATCGATAAAGATAAATTTGCTACAAGGATGGAAACTGGTGGGGTGTTGAACTGTGTTCTGTTGTCTCATTATGAAGTGAATTTTAGTGTCCTTTCCTTTTTCTCCAACTGCTAGCTCTCCAAGCACTGGCTGGTCCCCGCTTCTTGGCCCTGACCCCGAATTTTGATTTCTGGAGGTTGCCTCTATGAAAAGGAAGCCAACGGTCCTGCCAGGCTAGGATCGAGTATTCCAAACCCTGGGAACTTTTCAGGGACTTCAAAGTTCCCACTAGCCATAAAAGACTGTAAAACAGTCTCCCTTCGCCAGCCTATACCCAACCGCGCCCTAGAGAGGGAAAACAGCCTCTTACTGATTCATCAAAAACAATGTGGAATGGAAAAGCATTGCAGAACGTTTTCTCTTCAATCCAGAGTCTCTCGGGATAAATCGGCTCAAAGGTGTTCGTGAGATGCCCTGGATGGAGAAAAAGAAACACCCCCGCCCAGTCGCCCAGTCGTAAGAAGCAGTTCCCGCCTCCCCCTTCCAAAGCAAAGCGGCTGGATATGATTTTCAGTGTTTCACAGGCAGCGCGTAACCCACTCTCTTTAAGCACGGGCTCCCTCCGTGTCTCCAGATGGCCACAGCCATTCTTCTTCCAAATTAAAACAAACAGAAAACTTGCTACCAGGTTGAGAAACCCTCCTGCCCCCTGCCAAGTTTCTGCCCGCTGCTGAAGAGTTTCTGGGCCAATTGAGTATGTCTCTCCGCGAACACAGAGTCGGCATTGAAGCCGTGACAGCCAGACAATGGGCTCGCAGCGCAGAGCGTGCGCGCCCAGCCCAGCGTCAGGGACGTTTGCCATGGAGCCTTTGAGACTGACAGTTTTGGGTGGCACATGAAAAGTTAACCAACAGCCCCATTTGGCAGGGGGTAGAGATTCGAAAGGGAGCCTTTTTGATATGAAAATCTCCTAGACAAAGGATGTCAACTGCATGTTTGCGATGGCTTGAAGGACTTTAAATGCAGCTATTTGAGCCCTGCAGCCCTTCTCCCGAATGTAGGACACTGTCTAGGCATGGGGAGGTGCACACTAGCTCCCCTTTCTCCCAGAGGATAAGAGCCCCAATTTTGACTTGGGTTTTGGGGTGCACCCTGAGAAGCACGGGGTTCATTTGCAGAGGGGAAGATGGAGAGGCAGAGAAGGGTGCCTCATCCAAGGCCACACAGCCCATCAAGGGCAGAGCCAGAACTCTATTTCCTGGCTCAAGATCCACTGTCCTTTGCATACCGAACGGCTGTGGTCATTAGCCACCAACTCCCAGGCCAGAAATGCCTCTCAGTCCAGGAGGTCTGAATCCAGAAAAGGATTTATTGCTTCTTGGATCAATAATTTTGATATTCATTCTTCCCTTCAACCGCCACCGATTAGGACAGATTCCAACCCTTTCTCTAGTGACTTCCCTGATTTCAGGGCACCACATCTCTGTCACCAACACAAATAAAAGGGGCAAAGGAGGGCAAGTAAGAGCCATTTAGTTTTGAATTTTAAAACCATGCCCACCAAATCCAAGTGCAACAGAAATCTGTGATGATCGTCATCACAGAGGATTTGGGCCATTGTGCACACCGGCTGCCATACTGGAGAACCAAGCCATTCCTCTGAGCAGGGTAGCACCCGCAGTCTTTCTGACCTAGGAGTTGGGGTCCGGGAGAGCCCACTCACCTTTTCCATACATGACTACACTTCTTACAACATCCCAGCAGGATTTCTTTCCACGACAGACAGAGACCCTCAAGTATTTCTCCTTCATCCTAAGGAAAGCTGCCTCCAGCGCCTGCAGATGGTCAGGAGAGAAGACACAGGCTTGGGCATGTGTAAACCCAAGTCTGCCATGACAAGGTCCATCTTCAGGAGAAAATAAATGGGGAGAAACTCCATCCCTGGGTTAGTGGCAGAGGGACGGTGTGGGAGAGGTGCTAGGTCAATTCTACCAAGACTCTGGGAGTCCCCAGACTTTTATCTAACTAATCCCCATGCTATTCCTTTATCAAAAGCAGAAAGAACTTTTTCCAAACTCTCAAGAGAGTTGACAGCTGGCAAGAAAATCACCCATGAATAATTTCTGAGTCAGGCTTTGAATCCACTAAGATATATACACACTGTGTTCCATATAGTACAGGCTTATCTGGATACTTGTAGAAGCTACATGGACTCAGGGAACTGTTCCTCCAATATGTGGTCCCTGAACAGATAATCACCACCTTAGAGCTGGGGTTGAGATGGCCAAGCACAGGATCTTGAGTTGACTCCAGAGCCCTGACTGGCCACAACTGCAAAACTGGGCACCAAGGTTGTGCATGGCCAATGTATTTTAGAGAGATTGCAAAATAAGCCACCAGGTTCAAATTGCAGACCCTTTATACTGGTGTTTTTGTAGATGAAAATCTTCTAGGTTAAGATACATTCCAGAAAACCTCCCAATGCATATCCAATGTGTGTTTCTCAACCACCCGTGCCCTTGCCCTTTGCCCTAGGGATATTTGGCAAGGCCTGGAGAAATTTCTGTTGGTGGGGTAAGGGGGTAGGGGGAAAGGGGGAAGTGCTATGGCATCTATTGGCTAAAGATCTGGGATGTTGCTGAATATTCTGCAATGCAATGAACAGCCCACCACAACAAAGAATTATCTGATCCAAAATGTCACTGTTGCCGAGGTTGAGAAACTCTGTCTTAACCCCATGATTAGAAGATCCAGGTCATCCTGTTCTCTGCACAGATTGCTCCAGGACTGGTGGTCTGCACTTAGAGGGAACTGCTTTCTGAACACATAGCCAACCCCATACCTCTTGGTCTCTCTGGGTGTCCCGGCCTTCTTGTGACCTCTTTGGCCTGGCCCTTCTTGCCTGTTGGCCAGCCTTCTGCACAACAAGAAACACGACGTGCTCCTTCTTCCCTGTCCTCTCCTCTTCCTCATTCATGTCAAGAATATCCATGGTCACGTCAATATCAAAGAAATCCTTAGCCACAGCCTCAATGATACCTGTTGGTGAGGTGTTGGAGAAGCCATAAAATATCGCTCACCTGGCTGCCGTGGCTGATGCAAGGCAACACAAAATGGCTGACCTGAAATCTGCCCTCCGCCCTAGCAACAACGGCCACCAATCCCCATCCGACACGTGTCCCTGCATGCTCCCAGCCTATATAAACCTGTGCACTTCCTCAATAAAGCGGACGTCCTCCACTCACTCCTGAGGGTTGTTTCCTGAGTCGTGTGCTGTGTGCTGTGTGTCTGTGTGACTGACTCAGTACAGCCGCTTACCCCCAGCCATCAGCTAACCAGCCATCAGCTACCCAACAGTGAGGGATGGTCAAATCGGTGGTCTCGGCAAAAAATCACAAAATAACGAAGTTATAGAAACTTAGATGAACATTCCAGAGCTCATCAGTCTCAGTCCCTGCTTAAGATGGGTAGTCTATGACAGATCAATAAAGTAAAAGCATGTAGACATCAATCATACATGTCTGGGTAGCAAATATAACCCCGCCACCCTTATTTCTAGTTCATTTGCTTGTTTGTTTTATAGAAGCAAGAACCCATTAAATAAACAATAAAAACACTCAAGAGGTAGTAAATGTTGTAAAGCATTAAAGATAATGTTTTACAAAGGGTTCCACTAGAATCTACCCTAAGTTTATAATCTAAAGTATGGGCAAAACGTGTAAGAAGATGTTCATTCCAGCCTTGTTTACAATAGCAAAAGATTTGTATCAATTGGAAGTTCAGTGGTAAAGGACTAATTAAGATAAGTACAATTTGGAATAACATTTGGCTATTTAAGATGGAGATTTTAAAGGTTACAAGAAAACATGAAAAATGATTTTTCCATAATGGTGCAAAATAATATATGTAGAATGATTCCAACTATACAGAAGCCTGCCTAATTAAAAATGTTGGAAGAAAAGTAAAAATGATTTTTTCTTTTGGCACATTGGAAACTTGTTTGAAAGGATCAAATGGGGAGGGTAAAGGTCAAGATGACAGAAGATCAGACTTCATAACAGGTAGAGCTGTAACTCCCTATCCATAGCTGGCTATTAACAACCCCAGAGAACTTCCTCACTGCATAGGTCCGACTTAGTCAGTCTCATACCTGGTACGATGTGACACAGACCATGTCTATCTGAGTAGTAGTGGAGAAGCATTTTCCCATCTCTTCCTTTCTCCACACGAAACGATGGTGCATTCATCTCCTAATTCAAAGAAACAATGCATTTCCCCAGTGAATGCAAATTCCTTAAATTACACTTTTGAGGCTTTGTGAAATAACAGTACTTATCCATTGCACCACTACCTCCCAAATGCCCATCCTTTGATGGAGTGTGGCAATTTCCAGTCACATAAAAATAAAAACTGCCATGGTTTTAGCTCCTATATGTCAAAAACATTATTCCTAAATCCCCAAACAATTATAAATAACAGTTATTATTATCACCATTTTAATGAGGAGAAAACTGAGGCTTAGGGCAGTTAAGACTAAATTGATGGTAGAAAAACCATTTTATCCCAAAGGAGACATTGCAGGACGCCAGGATGCCCTTCCCCATGCTGCAGGGGGTGGCCAGTGGGTTCCAGGAAGCCTTAGTGAGGGCTCTGCCCTGTTGGACCCATGGCCAAATAACCACGGGCGACTACAGTCTCAAAAAGGGCAGGGGCTCAGAGGCGTTTGCAAGTGGAGAAGAGTGAATTTCTTGCTCTGGAAGGATAATGCCATCTGCGGTGTAAGAGGGGACCTGCACGGATACATGCATCTCCGGGAATAACTGTAACACTCAAGTGTGTACCATCTCCTGGTAGGTGAGATGTATGTTAGGCCATAAGGATAAAGAAGCCAATGAGAGAAGTCGTTTCCCCTCCACTGCAGAGCTGGTAGGTGACCCGGCACCCCGGACAGAGCTTTTGGTGTGAGTGAGGGAAGAAAGTGGGTTTCTCCCTGGATCTTTGCCCTCCTTCATGGTGGAGGGTTGCTTGTTAAAATGGGTATCTTTTTGCTCAGATTGTTATTTTATGTTTCCAAAATTATATGGAGAGACAGTATGTGTTTGTATCTATGTGAATTTGCATTCTGATGGAATCTAAAGAGGATTTCAGGCAGCACCTATAAAAAGCATATGATAAAATAGGACCTTACCCATGAGGTCAGGGAAGGGAATAGGCAGTGAAGGCTTAAAATATGCCGAGTTTCTATTTGGGATGATGGAAAGGTTTTGGTAATGGGTTGTGGTTGTAGCACGATGTCATGAATGCATTTAACAGCACTGAATTCTATATTTGAATGTGATTAAAAGGGGGAAATTTTAGATTGTATATATGTTATTGGAATAAAAATTTTTAAAAATCCATGGAATTGCACAACACAAATACTGAACTCTAAGTTCAACCATGGACTACAGTTAACAACACAATGATAAAGATATGCTTTCAAGGTATTAATTATAAGGTAGCATAAGGAAATCCTGTATTTTATGCATGATTGTTCTGTAACCCATAACTTATCTAAAAAAAAAGTCATTTAAAAAATTGTACCCAAATTTTAAACAGTGAAAATAAAATAACAAAAGAGCAAAGGTCTTAATTGCCATTCCACCCTCAGTCCTCACACTTCCCAGATACACTTCTAAAAGTGTGTGCCTCACATACACAATAGGGCTTTTTAAAACTGAAGAGTCAAGGCAAAGGGAAAATCCTGAGGGCCAAGACATAGTATGGCTTTTGGGGACAGACACACCTTGGGTTTGGGTCCTAAGTGATTTAGAACAGTTACATGACTTTTCTGGGCCTCAGTTTTCTTGACTGTATAATGGGGGCAATAAGAGTACCTAGTCTTAGGGGTGTTAAGAAGGATATGTCGAGGTTTATAAACTACATAGCCATCCAACTGCCTCCTAATTAGCATTTAATCAATTAGCTACAAAATAGCAAGATTGAGTCAGAGTGAAGTTGTACGCACAAATGTAAGCCTTAAGGCACTTCCAAATTACTAGAGATAAACAGGAAGAAAATAATCAGCATTATCTTATTTTATTTATCTGTTCCTAAAGAGACAATCTATTTCATATCCCTTTGCCCAGGATAAAATGCTATGTAACCATCAGGTATCATGACATGCATTTTATTTCAACTTGCATGCCATAACATTTACATATTTTAATTATATTATCATATGAAAAATGTCCTCACTTCCGCCCAGAGTAGTTATATTGTATTCCTTTTCTAGCCTTGCTTTGGCTTATGGGGGAATGACTGTCAAAGGGAAGATAGCGGGGTTGGGTATAAAAACAGTGGACTTGGGACTTTCAGGACTTCAATTCCTTTCACTCCTACTCATAAGGGTTAGAGAAGCGTGGTGAAAACCATTCCTGGAACATAAAAAAAACAGTCTGTACGTGTTTGTTGACTTAATGAATGAGTGGAAAAATACTACTACCTTCTCTAGAACTGACTTAAAACATGAACTGATTTTTAGATGACAGGTGTGCTATTTAAAAAATATTATGAAAGACGATTGAAAGGACCTAACTACAGTTCTTTTTATCCTAATTGTAGTGCTTAATTGAGAAATTTGAAAGGAAGTGGCCATGCAAATTATTGCAATTTTAAAACTGACGATGTTGAACAAAAAGAAAAGGAAGTGGAAGGACAGGAGTTATTATTTATGGAATTCCTCTTCTGAGCCAGTTATCATGCTTGAGACTTTCATGTGTTGCCTTTTTTAACCCACACATCACTATGCAGTGGGTTATCTTTTCTCCCATTTTTTTTTTTTTTTTGTCTCTGTGTCTCTGGTGCCTAAAAATGTGCTTGGCACACAGTAAGCATTCGATAAATACTAAATTTTTTTAAAAATGAAAAAAAAATTGAGGCACAGAAAAAGCAAACAATGTGTCCTATATCACAAAACAAATAAGTTGTGGAGCTGGCCAGATAGAATCATAGGCCCATCTGAGCCCCTAACAGGGCTCCCTGACTGCCTGTGGCCTTGAATAGCTCACACGATAACAACAGGATGGTCTAACCACTCTGTATACTTAAAGTCAATTAAAGTTTCCAAGCCCCTGATTCCTTCTCCGCAAAATGTAGAAAATAGTGCTTTTCCCATTTAATACCTGTAGGAGCAAAATGATTAAGGAAGTACTTTAACCAGGATAATCTCACTTTATGGTCAGGACAACTCTGCAAGGGGGGCTATGAGCATTAACTAGACAAATGTTGAAGAAAGAGCTTGGCAAACTATAAAGTGGCCTGAAAATAAATATAAATTATTATGATGATCTGTGTGAATTCTTCACTTTTTTGTTAAAAGGGTGTCTTCTCTAACAAAGAAAAGAGCCTAGATCTTTGAATTTCTAATGATCCCTAAAACCAGGCAAACTGAGGACTGAACTCCAGAAGGACATACCCCAATAGGGAAATCAGTTTTTTCACACCTCAGGCAGCGCCCCCCTGGGCTCATTAGAGCTGGATGGTTTCCTACTGCGGCTCTCGGTCCTGTCAGGTCCTTCCTGCTGATACATGAATACCATGAATCTGACTACTTTGGCTATTTATCAGCTCCATCCAGGCTAGGAAAACTCAAGGGAGACTTTCCAAACCCACTGAAGCCTGATTGTTTTCCAGCCTTTGTTTCTGCTACGACCAATCTCAAGCTTGAACTCCAAATCCAAACCAGCCCTGGCAGGCCAGGCCTCCTCCCTCACCACATTCATCTGGCCCGTCTCTGAGTTTTGCTGCCTAATTTATAAAAGCATCCTGCAGACATTAATTCTTCTATTTTTCCATCCCTTTTGCAGGAGAAACCTTCAGCCCACTGACCCCATTAGCCCAGGTCTGGGGAGCCCCAGCAAGTGGGAGGCAGTCCCCTTGGACAGCCAACGATGTGGAAAGTCTACTGGGGGCAGAGAACCAAAACTGACATGAGCAGTTTGCTTTTTCTTGGGGCTGTGGAGCCCAGAATCAGAGGGGCTTACCTGGTAAGAGAGTGCAAGGTAGCTGTGCAGGGCGTCAAGGTTTTCAATAAACTCTGTGAGATTGCCTCCCAGCGTCCGTAACATCCTGTCATAGCCAGACATCTTGCAGAATTTAAAGAAGTATTCTCCGAAGAGTTTCAGAATGGCTTCCATGGAGATATCTGTGGAACCCAAAGCACACACCCCATCCCATCCCCCCAAAATATATGTTATCACCTGGTAGGTGTCTGGTTTCCTTCAGTAGGTCTTTATTTCTACAAGGTTCAAATCCTGAGTGCAGGATAAATTACTGACTTTCTTTCTCAGGCTTCACATTGCTTATCAGTCAAATGCCAATAGCTGTGTCCCTGTCCTGGGAAATGAGATCTGGCACCTGGCAGGGGCTCATTTAACTGTGTCACTTCCACGCTCAGCATCAGAGGCTACCTCTGAGGAAACACAAATACCTTCCCTCAGAAGCAATTCCAGCCAGGTCATGTTTTCCTGATTTCCCTAGAAGATGGTGCCAAATGTATGCGGTCGATGGTTTTCTCTATTCTCTCTGTCCCAGCTTCTTTAGATCCTGCTCTCCTTTCCAAGTCCGGTTTCCATGTCGCGTTCTCTGTGTAAAGATTTCCTTGAATTTTCTGAGTTTTGCCACACCACCTCTTCCTCACTGGTCCATTTTTCCTTTCTCCCTAACTGTCTGGTTAAGAGAGCTGGGTGCAAAGTAGATGCTTGGCAGACACCCAGGGGTAGACTCGTGGCCCTGGAAGTGTGGTTGGAATAGACAGCGGGGGATTCTTTGCTCTGTGGAAGGGGGCTGAAAATGCTTTTCAGAGTATCTTAAAGTTTCTGAAATACTCAATGATCGATGACAATTTACGCAATCCATGCTGCATTCTTGTAAGGCTGAGAGCCATCTCTGTGAATCGCCCCAAACCACACACAGGAACCAAAGACAGACTTGATGAAGAGGCTCTAATGCTCAATTCTGTGTCTTTTTGTACCATATCCTGCAGCCTCAGGAGCAGCCACCAGAAAAGCAATTGGTGGTGGGGGTGGGGGTGGGGGTTGTGCTGTCCATACCTTTTTTTCTCTTTACTTTCTTCTTTACTGTGGTTTGGGTAACTGCCCAGGGACTGGGGGAGGTCAATTTGCAGGATTCCCAACCATGAGTCAAAACTTCTCCTTAGCTGGGTTATTGATAGCTGGGGGCAGACATACCCTAGGCTGTCTGAGGCTCTGGCTGGATCTGAAATTTCCAGCAAGGGGCTTTCCAGTTCTCTCAGTTTCTACAGGGGCGGCAGGGGGGTCAGAGGGACTCTGGGCATTTCCCAGCCTCTGCTTGCTTTGTAGGAAGATGGAGCAGCAGGGATCCTAGAGTTCCTTGCCTGCAGCCAGACTCATGGGCAAACAATTGTCCTGGAAAATGAATGGCAGAGAGTCCCCATGAGTTGGTCTGGTTTTGCCATTTATATATACCTCCCCCAAATTTATTGTCAAGGTCTTCTGACTCTAGACAGAACTTGGGATGGTGGGGGCTGGAGGTGGTAACTGCCCGGTGTGAGTTGCCTCTGTTGGGTTCTTCATAGT
Organism: Tamandua tetradactyla; assembly: GCF_023851605.1. Taxonomy (NCBI): domain Eukaryota; kingdom Metazoa; phylum Chordata; class Mammalia; order Pilosa; family Myrmecophagidae; genus Tamandua; species Tamandua tetradactyla. The sequence goes on along the minus strand of NC_135330.1, from coordinate 106,693,323 downwards.
GGATCCATCCCTTGCTGGACCCAGACAGGTATCTCTGTGACTAATCAGGAGCCACGTGCTAACCCCCAAAGGACACTGACAGAATTGCTGCCCAAGTGCTTTCCAATGCTTACGAGTCCCTGGGTAAAGAACTCCTGAAAAGTCTATGGACAGGTGTGGAATTGTTCCTTCTTCTTTCTTCCTTCCACCCCTTCCTTCCTTCTAAATCAGGGTGGGAAAAACCAGCCTTGTGTCCTGCGGGATAGAGCTCTGAGCAGTGTTTCCTGTTACCTGCCAGGAAACGCAGATGCCAGAGGCCTCCTCCTCTCCCAAGAGACATATCACAGAGGATTGGGCTGTCTGCAAGCTAAGCCAAGTGATTTTAGAGTCCAAGGGACAGGCTTGTACACAAAGACTGCTTGCCTGACGTTTACTTTAAATCTGTAAACCTACAAAAATACATGAAGTCGCTCGTTCCAGACCCTGCTGGTTTTGTTTCCAGGCACCCAGCTCTGTTAACAGGAAACATCTGGCTCGGAGACTAATTCTTCCTTAAACAAGGATCTTAGGTGCAGGTGTGGCTTTCCTTCTGTGCTGGGTTTGGGGCTTTTTCTAGGATTTCTGGTTGAGACTGCTTGTCTAACAAAGGGTAAAGGCCACTTTTAAAAATCAACACCTGTATTATTTTGTTATACAGTCTCATCTCAGTGAACTAGAATTCCAAGAACGCTTCAGATCATGGGGAACTGGGCTATATAGGAAACGGCAAGAAAATGCAGAAGAGAATAAAATCCAACTTTTCAGTGCTTTAAAATGTTATTTGATAATGCAAAGGAGAAGACAATAATATGACTAGTACTCTATTGTGTAAAAGAGAAGGGGAAATTAGGAAATATGCAGGTATCTGCTTATTTTTGCAAAATTAAAGATAGGAAGAATTAATCAGGGGCTATTGACATTGTTTACCTGCAGGGGATTGGTGAAAGTGAGGTGGAAAGGATAGAAAATTGTGTGTGTGTTTTGGAGGGTGAGGGCTTGAAACTTTTCTAAGCATAATGTTTTGAACAGATCTGGCTTCTGGAACCATGCTGATATTTCACATCCTTAAATAAAAAGAAAATATATAAGATTACCAAGTAAGGATGGGGGAAACCGGGAGAAGGAATACAAACAGAAACAAATTAACATAACCATAGAAGAAAAAAAATAGCCAAAGTTTCAACATAGTATTTAGACTGTTTTGTCCTCAGGCTAAACACAAAAAGAACTTAAAACAAATACCCAACTGTGGTTAGTAGGCTTCCTTTCCTTAGAGGCATGGATTAGCAATTCTGAAACTACTTTCAGGGCCTTTTAGGTTTAAGCAAATACGCAAATATGTTGCAGGGAATGGGAGCCAGGTTTCTCAATATCTGGGAAGGAAGTTGGAATTATGGAAAAGAGGAGAGAATGAATTCTATGGTATTGGATTGGATTTGGAAGAATCAGTGAGAACTCATGGTTTTAGAGACATACATGCATACATTGATAGATAGAAAGATAGATAGATAGATAGATAGATAGATAGATAGATAGATAGATAGATAGATAGATGATAGATAGAGTGTTGAGGATTAAATCATGTCCCCAACTAAAGGCATGTTCAGTCCCAACCCCTGGTTCTGTGGGTGTGAACCAATTTGTAAATAGGACCTTTGTTATTTAGTTAAGGTGTGCTTCAAAATTGAATGAGGGTGGGCCTTAATCCAGTAAGCAAAAGAAATCAGACACAGAGAGACGCACTGGGAGCAGTCAGAAGCTGGAAGCCAATGAGACCCAGAAAAGACAGGAGAAGATGCCAACAAGTGCATCGCCATGCATGAGACAGAAAAGTCAAGAACCAAGGATCACCGGCAGCCTGCTCACCACAGTCTTCAGGGAGAAAGCATTGCCTTGCTGCACCCCAATTTTGGACTTCCCTTAGCTTCAAAGCTGAGTCAAGAAATTCCCATTGTTTAAGCCAACCCATTGCATTATATTTGTTTTAACAGCCGGGAAACTAAAATAGACAAATGTTGGATGATAGATGGATAAATGGGTGTGTGTGCACACAGGTGTGAGTGTGTGGGTATGTCCGTCCACTGAGAGGGCCTGGAGGTAGCAATACCCAGTAGCAGTGAGCACACTAGTACCCAGATCATGGTTTCTAAATACCACTCTCCACTGAAAACCAGGGTTCCTTGGAGAAAGGGCAGACTCCAGAACAGGGTAAAAAATAAGATGAGTCTGTAACACCTTGACCCAGAAAGTAAAGAAATGATTAAAGAATGATGGGATCATGTTGAAAGGACACAGGGGCTGGCATGGAGAGGCTCCCACTGGCCATATCTGGGAGAATTTGAACATCAAAATAAATGATGGGAGGTGCACAGGTGGTTCAGTGGTAGAATTCCCACCATGTGGGAGACCCAGGTTTGATTTGCGGCCTCTACACTAACCCCCACCCCCAAAAAGTCAACAAGTGGTGCTGCAATAACAGGATAGTCATAGAAAAAGAATGAAGTGTGACCCCCACCACACAGCACACAGAAAAAACCCTCATGATCATGGTTCATAGCACGCCAATATATGGTACATTTTTTCTTGAAAAATCTTAGGATTTATTTATTTTCAAATGGGAAATAGTTGTTACAAAAAGTATGTTTTCCTTTTAAATAAATTCACACAAAGAAAAAAATAGCCACAGTAGTGAACAACAGGAGAATAATAACTACATTCAGCTTTGCGTGGGTGAGCCAGTCCTGTTTATATTAACATTGGGAAACCCCAAACCTGGATTCAGAACCTCTAATCTGTAGCCAATCTTGAGAAGGGCACACTGAAGTAAACAGGTTTCTCTCCAGTTTTCTTTCCTCTTTTAGAAGCTAGCCATAAAAAGAGGTTGTTCTCCTTCTATACTAACACAGAATTTTAGATACATTCTTAGTCACATCTGCGAAAAGCCTAAAGAGAAGGAAATTCAGTTTGCAGTCCATCACAAGGAAGTGGATTGCTACAATAAATAATCCAATGATTTCTGCAGTTTAAAATTAATTTATTATTGTTTTAAGATAAAATAACCAAAAAAGGTGTGATTACAAACTTTTGTGGAAGAATAACATATTAAAATCGTAGGACAACAAAGAAAAAGACATGTAACAAAATTTAAAATTACTGTGAAGATAATAATTTAACATAAATATTTTATGCATTTATTAACCCAACAAATAGGGTCAAAATTCACCCAAAAGACTAATTTGGCAATAAATACATTTTGATGAATTAAATAGCTTTTTTTAATATTGATGTGCAGTAACAAGTACAATTTTTGCTCAGCAATTTCTGAGTCATATAAAGTTTAAAACCCAGGCAAAAAAACACAGTGTGGGTGCTCTAAGGATAGACTACTGTATTCTGGAGCAAAAATGAATAGTTATTGCTAAAGGATATCACTTTACGTGGATATTGTATGTGCAATGAATACTATTAACTGTTCAAACCTTCTTTTTCTTTCTTTCTTTTTTAGCTTTTCTCTCATTTTTTGCTATTTCCCTTTAAAGATGTCACATATCAGCTGGGGAACTGTAGCACCAAAATCAAGTCTCTTACAGTCCATTAGCTTCTCCTTCCTTCCCATTTAGGAAGGAAAAAATTAAAACACAAAGTCCCACTTTTATCACAATCTTTGTCCACTTTTTCATCATTCCTTCTTGCAGACAGACTCACAAACACAGCTAAGCTTATTCAATAGGGGGATTCAGGTTGGGAAGGAAATGGTTTTGAATGGCAAGACAGGGTTTCCTAAAAACCTAAAAATAATAATAATAGTAGTAATAAGTGATGAAAGTAAAAGATTATAGCTCACAAAAAGTAGGAATCGAGAGTCCACATTGATTTAAACAAATAAATGAGAGAGGAAAATTCTTCCTTATAGTAGAAATCCAACTAATAAATGTAAAAGGAATGGCATGCTCAGAAAGTCACCATTTGCCTACCACCAAATTGATTCAGGCAGGAGTCACTAGTAAATACTAAAAATAGAGGGCAGAGTGGGGTAGGACTGAGGAGTAGGAAATTTACATGGTCAGAAAGTTTCTCCACATATAATACTAATTACAAAGGGGAAAATAGTGACTCTAATTGGAGAAACCTGCTAGATGGCACCTTAACCAAATGACCAAAGTTGGCATCCCCAATTACAGGACACATCCACATAATATGCCTCCAGATATGATGAAATGGGAAGAAAAACACAACTCCTGTGGCCTTCCTGCCAACAAAGCGTAACCTAGATCAAATCATGAGGAAATATCACAGAATCCTTCATTGAAGGACATTCTACAAAATAACTGGCCAGTATTTTCTAGAAATGTCAGTTATAATGCACAAAGTTGCACTAAAGAGATACGACAGCTGGCGTGATGCAAAGTTTTCTTTTGCTCTCAAGGATATCATTGGGAGAATTCTGAAGATTGGATAATAGTACTATATCGATGTTCATTTCCTGAGAAATTGTACTGTAGTTACATAAAAGAATCTTTAGGGGCAAGGGAGTGTCATGTCTGCAACCTACTCTCTAACAATTTAGAAAAAAAATAGAGGATAGAGCAAATTTGGTAAAATATTAACATTTGGCAAATACGGATGAAGGGCATATGGGAATTCTTTCTACTATTCTTGTAAACTTTGCATGAGTTTGAAATTATGTCAAAGTAAAGAGTTTTAAAAAAGGTGGTTTTTTTTTTTGCTGATTGCCCTGAAAAGACCTTAGAACGTCTCATCTAACGAGGCCACAAAAAACACATTTACCCACAGTCAGCTGACATGCATGTATGAATTTTCCTAGAGGTAATTGGAGCACTATGACTACATTTAAAAAGTCTTTATCTTGTCAGAGACTCCTACTGAAATATTTACAGGTGAAATTATGGGAAGCCTGGGATTTGCTTGAAGACTTTTCAGCAAAAGCAAAAACAGTAAAAGGGTGGAGGAAGCAGAGAGATGAAATGAACTTGCCAAAATTCTTTATAATTATTGACGCTAGGTGAAGGGTACGTGGAGCTTTATTAAATAATCCTTTCTACTTTTGTGTTTGTTTGAACAACTCTATTAAAATAAAATGCCTTATTTAAAAAATTAAAAACAAAAGGAGTCTTTGTTGGCAGGAAAATAGCTGTCACAAAGCATCTCCATTTGACTTCCCAGGAGAGATTGTGGAGCCCTCTAACAGGCTTTTAAAGAGAAATGATAAACCAACTCAAACCTTCTGACTTAACAAGCTTGGCTCTCCCACGTCTCCAAGAGCTGCTGATTTCTTGCTGGGATACAGCTCGGGGGGCTGAAAGGGGGGAGAGTAGGGGCTGGAGTAGGACAGCCAACAGTCCTAGGGCTGGGTGTCCTATTTAAGAGCCTGTTAGAGGGCTCCGCAATCTCTCCTGGGAAGGCAAATGGAGATGCTTTGTGACAGCTATTTTTCTGTCAACAAAGACTCTTTCTATTTGCTTATTTATTTTTTGCATGGGCAGGCACCAGAAATCGAACCTGGGTCTCTGGCATAGCAGACTCCTATTCTTTTTAATTTTTAAAATACAGCACTTTATTTTAATAGAGGTTTTCAAACAGAGTGCCCCCCACACACACAGCTACACTTCCCAAGACCCCCATCCATCCTGCCAAGATACAGGCAACGAAAGCAGTGCTTGTCATCCAGAAAGTCATATGCTGTTCGAGTAGACAGGGACATAGACGCTGTTCACTTTAGAAACCTTCCCATTAGAAAATGGATAACTTTCAAAACTTTGCTACCCAAAGGAATAAGCTTCAGATATCTAAAAAGAGGCATTTATCTTGAATGCTGTCATTCTCAAGTGAAATCCCCTGAGTTGGGAATGGAATCATGGAGGAAGGAAGTCTTTTAAGAGTAGGAGAAAGAGGAATTTAAGAAAAGGAGAGAAATAGCTACCCATGTTGGTGCAGTAGATTGCAAACAGGAAGCAAATTCCAAACTGAGAAGCTTGGATTTCAGATGTAGCAGCACATGTCTTAGGGTGGAGGGCAAAAAGAATCTGGGAAATGGAAGGAAGCAGCTCAGTTGGGAGGTTCTCTGCAGAGATGAGGCAGCCCAGCTTAAGCCCTGGCAAATAAGAGGCTTGCTGCTTTGCAGCAGGCTTTGGAGCAGAGGAATCTTGCTGCATCAGGGGTCAGAGCAGAAGGGAGGAGTCTAGGAGTCTACGGGTGGCTGGGTGGAGGTGGGGGGCAGGCAGGAAAAAGGGGACAACTGTCCTATTATTATTATTATTTATTTGTATATTTCCTTTTTCTTTTATATACTGTATGGTGGGGGTCACATTTCATTCTTTTTCCATGTGACTATCCCATTACTGCAGCCCCATTTGTTGATTTCTATTTGGCGGGGCAGGGGAGGCGGGGGGAGTGCAGAGGCCAGGAATCGACCCAGGTCTCCTGCATGGCAGGTGAGAATTCTACCACTGAACTACCCTTTCACCCAGTCCTATTATTTGACTTCATCTTTATGGCAACTCTCGGAGGTAGATGTTGTAGTTACCTGTCTTAGCTCTCCAGAGCTGCTATAACAAAGTACCCCAAACCAAACAACTTAAAATGATGGAAACCTATATTCTCACAGTTACAGAGGCTAGAAGTTCGGAATCTGAGTGACAGCAGGGCTATGTTTCTTCTGAAGCTTGCAGGAAACAAACTCAGGGGCCGTGACTCACTGGCAGACCCTGGTGTTCTCTGCCTCAGTTGTCACATGGCATTTTTCCCTCTTTGGTGTCTGATTTTCTGCTTCTTATAGGAACACCAATTGTATTAGAGTAAGGGCTTGCCCTCCTCCAGGATGACATTTTAACTTGCCTGATTCCATCTGTAATGATAATTTCCAAACAAGAAGTAAGGTCAAATCCTGAGGTCCTGGGGATTAGAACATTAACGTATCTTTTGGGAGGGCCCAGTTCAATCCATAAGACTATCAATGAGAGAATCAGCACTGCCCCAGGTCACATGGCCAGGACACAGTAGAGTCTAGGGGTTCCTTCTCGGCTATCTGATCCTCAAACCCTTGCCACTGTTCCCTGGATCTCCTGCTCCTCAGGTCTGTGGGATTCAGCACCAGCCTAGGAGTCAGAAGACGTGATTTGGAGTTGAGCTGGGGCAGTTGCTTCTTCATCTTTCACACATGAAACTGTGACTCACCCAACCTCCAAGGGTCAAGCTGAGGAGCAAATGTTTGAGCGCATGATTCCCAGACTTTGTAGGTTTTAGGTTGTGACTAATTTTTAAAGAAGTGGGTGCAAAGAAGGGTGGTTGGCATTTGCTCATAGTTAACTGTTGGAACTGTTTTGCTAGTGGTTCCTTACCAAGCAAAGTCTGGTCTGGCGTGTCTGTGCCAAATAGCTGCTGTGTGCTGCTTTTAAATTTGTCACTTCAGATCACTAATAACCTACTTGTATACTGAGTAGGTACTTATTCATGTACAGAACAATTCCTTATGCAAGGTTCAACCTGCCATCTGGTCCCATCCTGAATCATGCTAATTAGAAAGCAAAGAACTATGCAGCGGCAGAGGGGTCTGGAAAAGTCCCAACCATTGCTTAAAAGTAGGGAAATGGCATCCTGGAACCCACTGGGAAGACAAAACCCTACCGCAAATACTGCCTAGTGTAACTAACTGTGCTCTCTTCTTTGTCAAAGGGAGGTTTCCACTGACCAGTGTATTTCATTAAACGCTAACTGCTCTTCCTGTTGGCTTCCCTTTGGCAGTACCCTGCTCCCTCTGACTCAAGGGAGTTATAGATACAGAATAATCACCCAAATCCAGGTTTCCCGGGGAATTCATGATACCAGCTCTCATGCATATGCTAACCTGAGTTTGCATCCTAAATTTTATGGGAAAAATGCACTCACTAAACTTTATCTACCATTCAGGTGTAGGCCAACAGATGCTGCTGAGATAGACAAGAGTAAGAAAAAAGGCTTCTGATTTTCAAAGCTAGGCGGAGAGAACTCAGAGTCATATACTTTGTCTTGCGGTAGAGGTGGCATGGAGCAGCCGGCACCATGACTCATTGCTTTCTCCAGACCTACTGATTAGTTTGTATATGTGAGTGCATTAGGCACCTCTTTGTTAAAGTCACAGCCCACCACAAAATGGTCACGATCACACCTGGTTAAGAAAACAGACATGGAAATAGCCCAAGTGTCCATCAATGGATAAATGGATAAGGAAGTGTGGTCTTTCTAAACACTGGAATAGTATGCAGACCAAAAAGCAATGAAGTTCTGATACATGTGACAACAGTGTTGAACCTTGAAAACATTTTGTTAAGTGAAAGAGGCCAATCACAAGAGACCACATACTGTATGATTCCATTTAGATGAACTATCTAGAAAAGGCAAATCTAGAGAGACAGAAAGTAGATTAGTAGTTGCCAGGAGCTGGGGATAGAGGGCAATGGGGAGAAACTGCTTAATGGGTACAAGGTTTCCTTTGGGGGGATGAAAAATGTTCTGGAACTAGATAGAAATACTGGTAGCAAAGGAATGTGAATATACTAAATGACACTAAATTGTGCACTTTGAAATGGTTGATTTCTTTTGTTGCAAAAAATAACATATACACAAAAAGCAATAAATTTCAAAGCACACTGCAACAATTAGTTTTAGAACAGATTTCAGAGTTTAGTATGGGTCACAATTCCACATTTTAGGTTTTTAATTCCAAGATAATGGAGACTAAAAGAAATATCAATATAATGATTCAGCAATCATACTCATTTGTTAAACCCTACGTGCTCTGTATAACTCTACCTTCTCCTTTAATCTTTCTTCCTTTTTGGAGTATTTGGGTTATGCCCATTCTAACTTTTTCATGTTGGAAGAGGCTGTTAATAATATGGGGTAGGGAGATGGAACTAGTTGATGTTCTAGAAGGGCTAGCCCCTCTGCATTTCAGAACTTAGCTTGACCAGGGACCCATCTGCATGTTGTAGGTTTCTGGAAAGTAATCATAGTGCATGGAACCTTTGTAGAATCTCAGATAAAGCCCTAGGTTGCTTTTTTAGGGTTGGCAGGAATGGTTTTTGTTGAGGGTTGGCAAACCATGATTGGTAGCAATGTCTAGCTGAAGCCAGCCTCTCAGCTCTGTTTGAACTCTCTCAGCCACTGATAGCTTATTTGTTACATTTCTTTCCCTGCTTTTGGTCAGGAGGCATTGTCGATCCCATGGTTTAGTGATTGATTTTACGTTATAAGGATTTCACCGCAGTAGACATTTAAAAAGAACAGAAATCAAAGTGTTATCAGAAGTACATAGTTTTTCTCTTTGAAGATCGAAAAACTGATTAGAGTTCTTCGACAAAAAGAGATTTTTAAAACGCTGAAAAAAATATTTGTTAAAGATCCATTCTCTAGAGCATGGGATGGCAAATTTTTCAGTCAAGTGCAGATGGTAAATATTTTCAGCTTTAGAAGTCATATGGTCTCCATTACAACTATTCAGCTCTTCCCTTAGAATGCAAAAGGAGCCAGAGGCAATATGCAAATGAAAGGGTATGGCTGAGTTCCCATAAAACTTTATTGACAAAACAAGCGAAGGACCATATTAGACCTGTGATGCATGGTCTGCCAGCCCCGGCTTGGAGGGCTCAGAATGTTATTCCTAACTACAGCTGTCGGAGGTGGACAGCAAACTTCTTTACTTTGAAGAGACAACAGGCGGAAGTACCAAATGTAGAAACACCTTTCCCGCCCCTTCACAACTCACACTCAATTCGCGTTTTCTGAGCACCAACAATAGTCCTGACGTTTCTAAGTGCTTTCCATTTGGAATCCAATTGAGCTCCTTCTTCATTCCTTTCGAGGAGATCAAAACCCAATGAAGGGGTGCAAGAGTAGTTCAGTGGTAGAATTTTTGCCTGCCATGCAGGAGACCCAGGTTTGATTCCCAGTCCCTTCACTCCCCCTACCAAAATAAATAAATAAATTTAAAATGCAGCAATAACAGGATAGTCACATGGAAAAAGAATGAAATGTGACCCCCCACCATACAGCATACAAAAAAAAAAAAAAAAAAATGGGCAGTGTGACAGGGCTCAGTGGCAGAGTTCTCACCTGCGATGCCAGAGACCTGGGTTTGTTTACTAGTGCCTGCCCACGCAAAAAAAAAAAACAAAAGAAGAATTTACCGTTAGGTCCTGGTGTTAAGTAACACCTTCTCACTCTAGACAGAGGTGCCCGTGGTGGAGGGATAGAAACTAACCCAAAGACTTCACATCTCATGATATGGTCCCTACATCTTCCTGCTGCTGAGACCCCCTTGAAATGAAACCAAGAAAACGCTGAAGTAGGGCTTGGTTTCACCACCCAGTCTAAGCTATTTTGTTCTTTATTTTTCAAGTTCTGTAAAAACTCCAGCTTTTGGGTGGGTCACAGTGGCTCAGCAGGTCGAGTTCTCGCCTGCTGTGCTGGAGACCCAGGTTTGATTCCTGGTGCCTGCTCATGCAAAAGAAAAAAAAACTCCAGCTTTTCTAGTCAAGTCACTTCTCAGCATGGTATTCCCACCTAATGAGTTTTATTCTTTTTTGTGGCAGGAACATAACTGGATACTCCTATGACTTAGCTGGAAGAAAGGAGGCAGTTGTAAACATTTAGGTTTGCGTGGGGGCCACGAACTGTCTCACAGAACCATAAGACCTGCAGAGTGGTTGATGAGAAGGGATTTTAAGGACAGCATCCAGGGCCAGCAATTTTCAATAAGGTATGTATGGAGGGGATCGTGTATATTTGAACCAAGGCAGGGTATTCCTGTGTGGTTTGAAAAACCATGTTTAGTGTCATATTCACAGACAGGTATATCTTAGACACAGTGTGGGTGGGTCCCAGATCACTGCAATAAAGTGAATATTGCAATCAAGCAAGTCACATGAGTTTCTGGATTCCCAGTATACATATAGAAGTTATGTTATACTATATTATAGTCTATTAAGTGTGCAATAGAATCATGTCTGAAAAAACCAATGTACGCACCTTCATTAAAATACATTTTTGCTATAAAATTCTAACCATTGCCTAACTTCACCAAGTCGTTATGTTTTTGCTGGTGAAGCCTCTATATTGATGGCTGCTGATTGACTGTTCAGGATGGTGATTGTTGAAGTTTGGGGTAGCTGTGGCAATTTCTTAAAATAAGACAACAGTGAAGTTTGCCACATTGAACGACTCTTCCTTTCATGAAAGATTTCTCTGTAGCACGTGGTGCTGTTTGATAGCATTCTACCCACAGGAAATCTTTCGAAACTGGAGTCAATCCTCTCAAATCCTGCAGTTATCAGCTACGTTGATGTAGTATTCTAAACCCTTGCCATTTCAACAATGTTGACAGCATCTTCACCAGGAGTAGATTCCCTCTCAAGAAAACACTTTCTTTGCTCATCCATAAGAAGCAGCTTCTCATCAGTTCAAGTTTTATCATGAGTTTGCAGCAGTTCAGTCGTATCTTCAGACTCCACTTCTAATCCTAGTTTTCTTGCTATTTCTACCACATTTGCCATCCATGAGGATTTGGGGTCAACTTCCAAACTACTGTTAATGTTGATATTTTAGCCTGCTCCCATGAATTACAAATGTTCTTAATGACATCTAGAATGGTGAGTCCTTTTCAGAAGGTTTTCAATTGACTTTGCCCCAATCTATCAAAGGAATCAGCATCCATGGTAACTATATTCTTACGAAATGCATTTCCTAAATAATAAGACTTGAAACTCAAAATGACTCCTTGATGTATGGGCTGCAGAATGGATGTTGTGGTAGCAGGCATGAAACTACGGTCATCTCATTGTACGTCTTTATCAGAGCCCTAGGGCGACCAAGCACATTGTCAATGACCGGTCATATTTTGAGAGGAATCTCTTTTTTTCTCAGCAATAGGTATTAACAGTCAGCTTAGAATACTCAATAAACCAAGTTGTAAACAAATGTGCCACCATCCAGACTTCATTGGTCCATTTAGAGAGCACAGGCAGAGTAGATTTAGCATAATCCTTAAGGACCCTGGGATCTTTGGAATGATCAAAGAGCACTGGCTTCAACTTAACATCACCAGTTGCATTAACCTCTAACAAGAGAGTCAGCCTGTCCTTTGAAGCTTTGAAGCCAAGCATTGACTTCTCCTCTCTAGCTAAGAAAGTCCTAGATGGCATCTGCTTCCAACAGAAGGCTGTTTTGTCTACATTGTTCCGTGTCGCCCCTTTCATCAGTTACCTTAGCTAGATCTTCTGATGATTTGCTGTTTCACCTTGCACTTTTTTTTTTAACATGGGCAGGCACTGGGACACAAGCCCGGTCTCCAGGATGGCAGAACTCTGCCTGTTGAGCCACTGCGGCCTGCCCCACCTTGCACTTTTATGTTATGGAAAAATCTTCTTTCTTAAATCTCATGAATCAACCTCTGCTAGCTTCAGACTTTTCTTCTGAAGCCTCCTTACCTCACTCAGCTTTTATAGATTTGAATAAAGTTGAGGCCTTGCTCAGGATTAGGCTTTGGCTTAAAGGAATATGGTGGCTGGTTTGATCTTCTAATCCAGGCCACTAAAACTTTCTCCATATCACCAATAAGGCTATTTCATTTTTTTATCATCTGTTTGCTCACTGGAGTAGAATGTTTTAATCCTTCAAGAACTTTTCCTTTTCATTCACAACTCGACTGTTTGGCACAAAAGGCCTAGCTTTCAGCCTGTCTCTGCTTCTAACATGCCTTCCTCGCTAAGCTTAAGCTATTTCTAGCTTTTGGTTTAACGTGAGAGACATGCGACTATTCTTTTCATTTGAATGCCTAGAGGCCACTATAGGGTTATTAATATTGATTTCAGTATTGATGTGTCTCAGGAATAAGGAGGCCCAAGGAAAGGGAGAGAGGCCGGGGAAGGCGAGACAGTGGATCAGTCAGAACACACATAGCATGAATCACTCGTTTGCCGTCTTATATGGGCACGGGTTGTGGCGCCCCAAAACAACTGCGGTAGTAACGTCAAAGATGGCAATTGCAGACCTGCATAGCAGATACGATGATAATGAAAAAGGTTGAAATATTGCTAGAATTACTAAAATGTGATACAGAGATCCAAAGGGAGCATACGCTGTAGGAGAAATTGTGCCCAAAAATTTGCTTGACATAGGGTTGCCACAAACTTTTAACGTGTCAACAACGCAACACCTGCAAAAAGCACAATAAAGCAAAGCACAACAAAATGAGGCACACCTGTAATCCAAAGCAAAAGCAGCAAGGTATTTTTAAGAACATGAGACAAAATCTATCTGGCAAGTACTTCAATGAGAAGGCTGAGAAATACTGAGTGGTCGAGGCAGGCGGCTGCTCAGCAGTGGGGCTGAGTCTAGAAGTCTGACTTCCTGGTTCCCAGCCCACAGGGATGTGGTGAGGTGCTTTGTAAAGCGCACGTGCTCTGGCATCAGACTTCTGCAGAGAAATCCTGATCCACCTGCTTTTGGATAAAACAAGCCTTCCTCAAATCTCCCCCGGGCATCAGCTGTGGGGGGAGACAAAGGTTTCTGGGAGCTCCTCCAAGAAGGGCTCCACAAGGTAGGAGGGTAGGCGTGGGATTTGCTCGTGCCACGTGTACTCCCCAGTTCCTGGCCCAGCACTGTTCTGGAAACAGAGGGCGTTTGGAAGAGCGCATGCCTTCATGGGTAGAGGGAGGGGGTGGCGGTGGCGGTGAGGGGTGCCCAGCTGGGACTGCTGGGAGGCCCAGAGGGTCCTGTCTGCTGACCACCACGTGCTCCCCCAGGGGCCTGCAGAGAGAGGCTGTATATGGGCTGCAGAAGGTGTCCGGGGGGCCCGGCTGCTCTTGGAGCCGGAGTTGCAGGAGCTCAAGAGCACAAGCGAATGTTTCACTCCCTGTGCCTTATTTCAGTCTTAGGCACAGACTTGTCTTAATTCCATCAGGAAGGGTGAGCACCAAAGAATAAGGGGATCACACACGTCTGACTGGAAGTGATTTTAAATACCAGCTGGTGCCCTGGATTCCTCCTAGCCCCTCTCGCCAACGTCCTGGCAAACCTTATGGGTTCCTCTGGACCCTGCTTGGCTCTGGGGCTCCCGGACAGACCAGCGCAGCCCTGTGAGCCAGGGATAGCACTGGCTGGGATGGGTGGGTGGAGGGAGGAAGAGGAGTAGGTCCTGCCTACTGTGGAGAGAAAGCCAATTACGGCCCAGGCTCAGCAACCTCAGCCTCAGTGAATCTGCCCTGTCCAGGCTTTGCAAGGACCTCAGGCATTCCTCAATGCAAATCCCAGCCACTTTTCCAGGAGCTCCTGAGGACAGCAAGCCAGTTTGCAGGGACCCAGTAGCAGTGTAAAAAACAGCTGGAAACCACTGCCTGACCCTCTCTGGGCTTCAGGCATGAGCAGGAAGCCGGGCCAGGCCCTGAGCTCCTGGGCCCAACCCTGACACTTTACACCATTCTGCCCCAAGGATGCCAGGTATGGGTGCTGATGGCATCTGCACCTGCAATGACCCCTAAATGCTATGCAACCCCTCATGGCTCCTTGAGCCCAGGAGCCTCAAAGACCCTGGGAGTGCCAAGGGGGCTTCCTGCAGGAGGCTCCCAATGGCCTGGCTGCCTGCTGTCCCTCCCCTCCAGGCCTGTGTCAGCTCATTTGTGCTCAGGATGGATGAGGAGAGTCAAGGAAAAGAGGGTGTACTGAGCTGTTCTGGTGTGCTCCCAAATGCACGTCCACTCAGAACCTCAGAATGTGAGCTTATTTGGAAATAGGGTCTTTGCAGATGTCATGAGTAAAGATGAAGTCATACTGGGTTAGGGTGGTCCCTAAATCAATGAAAAGTGTTCTTGCAAGAAGACCATGGGAAGATACCCAGAGAAGAAGTCACATGAAGCTGGAGGCAGAGATTGTTTCAATGCAGCGACAAGCCAAGGAATGCCAAGAACGGCTGGCCACCACCAGAAACAAGGAAGAGGCATGGGATGATTTCACCCTCAGAGCCTCCAGAAGGAGCCAATCCTTCTGCCACCTTGATTTCATATTTTACAGCTTCCAGAGCCACAAGCAAATACATCTAAACCACCTAGCTTGTGATACCCTGTTACAGCAGCTCCAGGAAACTAATATAGAGAGAAGAAAAAAGGAAGGAAGGATATATTTTTTGAGAGCCTATTAAATGCCAGACAGAACAATTGATAGATTCACATACATTATCTCAGTGAATCCTCTGAATAATTCTCGAAGGTAGATATTTGTGTTCTCCTTTGACCAGTGAGGAAACTATAACTGCTTAAGTAACATGTCCTGGGTCATTAAATCAGAAAGAAGCACAGCTAGAATTCTTTGTCCTGACCCATCCTTTGGTTGCTACATCCACAGGATAAATCACCCTTGGGGGCATGTGTATCATAACTGGGACCATATTCCATGGTTTCCCAACCATGACTGTGACTGGCATTTTAATGACAGGGAAGATAGTGGGAGCCCCCTGCAAAGCACACCATATCCTACACAAGACTCTGAATGCCCAAAGGACATTCTCATGGTTTGTTACTCATATTGTAAAATCCGCCAAAGCTAACATCAAGGCCAGGAGTGATGGCAGTGCTTTAGATAGTGACAATGGAGAAGGCTCAAATGGAAAGGGTCACAGGTGAGCCCTTTCCTACTTACCCAGAACCTTGCAGGCCTCTTGGATGAGATTGATGGTGACAAGGTCATCATATACTGTGTACGTCATGAAGGCGTCTTGTATTTTCACGGAAGCTCTGAAAGATAAACCAAGATGCAGTGAAAACTCTTCACTGGGAACTTGGTCCCAGGAATATATTCACTGGCTCAGCAAGAGATGATGTATCCAAAACCCTCCTGATCCTAAGGGATGTGAGACACTGGTGGCATCTCCTCCAAGAAGCTTTCCTAGGACCCCAGGTGGGGCCAAGAGCCCCCTTCTCCAAGCTCCCACAGTAGACTGTGCATTCCCTAACAGATATTAAGATGATTGGCACCACCCCATACACTGGGCTCCTTGAGGGTGTGCATTGTGACTTAGGCTTATCTTTGAGCCCTCAGAAAGTGGCACTGTGCTTGGCGAAGGGTAAGAACTTATTACATGCTGGTGAACTCAGAACTGTTTGCCTGTGAAGCTTCATTCTCTGAAGCAGGTTGAATAGCTACTCGAATGTCTCACTCTTTTGCCATCTGGTTGACTGTGTTGTCTTCAAGACCAAATAACTGATGAACTTTGGTCTTGCAGAAGCCAACAAAATTCAACCAGGTTGAAAAGAGGCTCAACCTGGGAGCCAGAAGGCTTGGACTCTTGGTTTGGCCCTTGAGTAAGTCATTAACCTACACATCAGAGGGGAGGGAAGACAGGTCAGGGATGCATGCCTGATAAAAGGATGGTTACTTTAGACTGAAGGGTGAATAGACAAAGGAAAACATTCTGGACAAAATGAATAGTGCATTAAATGGCAGCAGAAAGCATGTTTGAATAACAGAAAAGCTATGGAATATTTGAGTTGAGTTTATCCCAGAGCACATCAGAGAATATTGAAATTAGAAGAGGTGGGAAGTTTCCTAATTGTCCAATTTCACACCCTACATTATCTCTGTCTGCTGGTATTCCACTTTCTTCTTGATTGCTTCCAGTGACAAGAAGATCAATTCTTTACAAGGCAGTACATTCTATTTACAGACTGCCCTCTTTGAAAGGTCTTTCTTCTATTGAGTAGAAACTTACCTCCAGATCTGAATAATGTCTTCTATTTATTGAGCATCTACTTTTGGTCAAGAAGATTGCATATTAGTTCTGATAACGCCTTGTACGATTGATGAAGCTGACATTCAGAGGTTTACATCTTGCTAGGATCACCCAGTTGGCAAACGAAGGATCTAAGTTCTGAACTCCAAAACCTACATAGCGCCTATATCTTACTGCTTTGAATTTTACTCAATGGCCCTGGTTTTTCCCTTTGGGGAAATGTAGCCTGGGATGGTTCTTCTTCCAGATACAGAACCTTCCTATTTCCCTAAGGCTGCCGAAACAAGGTACCTCAAACTGGATGTTGAAAACACCAGAAAGTTATTGCCCCACAGTTCAGTAGGCTAGAAGCCCGAAATCAAGGCAGCAGCTGGTTCCTACTTCTCTGAAACCTGCAGCAAAGACTCCTTCCTTGCATCTTCTAGCTTCTGGTACACGCTGATCAGCCTTTTGTCCCTTGGTTTGTGGATGCATCCCTCCGATCTCTGCCTCCTCCATCTTTGCGTGGCCTCCTCCCCTGTGTGTCTTTCTTTCTTCTCTTCTCATAGGGTCACCAATCACACTGTGGGTCCACTGGGATCCAGTTGCAGCATCATAATTAATTCCGTCTGCAACGACCCTATTTCCAAATAAGGGCCTATTTGGAGGTATTAGGGATCAGGGCTTCCACGTATCTTTTTGGGGGGCAGAATTCCACCCATAAAACCCCCTAGTATGGGAAGCTCCTTCTTCATTCCTAAATTCTTTGTATGTTGGGGCTAAACATCCCTTCATCTTCTTTGCTGTCAAATGGGTAATGACACCTGGCCCCTCTAGCAGGGGGTGTCAATGAGGATAATATAGGATGACAGAAGTGAGAGAGCCTGGCAGAAAGCTACCAGACAGACCCAAGGAAGTGCTGCCACAAGGATAAAAGAGGCAGATAGCATGAGGATTGGGGAGTGACCTATTCTGAGCCTGGTCCTGATACAAAGGAGCTCTGAGAGAAGGTCATTCCCTACTCTGGGCCTTGATTTCCCTTTCTGTAATATAAGGGAGGGGACCAATAAGGGCAGTGCTCCTTCCCCCACCACAAGCACACATTCACCCAGATTCTCCAACAGACTCAGGGCCTGGACCACCCCCTCCCACCCCGGTGCCACCCCTCCCCCCCATCCGAAAAGCTGGCTGTGGGCCCAGGGCAGGCAAGGGGGGCAACCCCCCACCTCCTTAAGTGTGCTGCTCCACGGGTCAGCCTTAGCCCTCCACCCGCCTCCTCGGGGGCCACCTGCCAAGGCAGGGAGCAAAATCCCAACATTTTGGGCAAGTCCCAAGTTCAAACTTGACACGTTGCCATCATTTGTTCTGAATCCCCCAGAAGGAAATATGTCTTGTCCAGGACCCTTGGAAAGGGAGGAAACTCTGTAGCTCTGGGTCTGGCAGCCTGGGTTTTCCAGATAGCACTTATATGTCAAATGTTTATTTGGGTTTGCCTTAGGACTATGTGGCAGGAACCCCGAAGACCTTCAGCCTTGTTTATTGATCTCTGGGATCTTATATTTAACCCTTTCCACAGAGGCACACAAGTAGCCATTTGAACTGCTTTAGGAAAACGGTGCGCTCACCAAGAATAAAAAAACACGGAACAAGGAAGTTAACCAATTGATACTTTCTAAAGGGATGGCAAAGCTTTCGGTAAGAAGGAGAGATGGAAGGAAAAGTGGCTGTTACAAAATATATTTTGTAGAGACTGGGAGTTGGAAAAGCAACACAAGGGGCAAATGAAATAAGAATTAAGCATTTCTAGCTTACCCGATGAAAAATGTCAAGCACACGAGGCAGCAATCTGCACACCTATGCATGAGCTTGTGATGAATTGAAATTTAACGGGCACACGGTTAGGCATTAAATGTGTGTCCCTCTTTAGTTAATTCCATCTAGTGATGTCCAAAATATGTGGGCAGAAAACCAGTGTCAGGCGGCCTGTTTCAGGACAACTTGGGGAGCAAAATAAGCAGAAACAATTCCGATCCCTGGAGGTGGGGTCTGGGAATCCGTTTGTTTTAACCACTTACCCCAGACGACTCTCCAAGTTGGGAAACCAGTGTTGAGGAAAACGCTTTCTAGGATTCAATCTGGCAAGGTCATGATGACCAATTCTAGATCTCAGAAATTCTAGTTCGATATCACTAAACTGATGAAATGGTTTCTTAAGAGTCCGGATTGAGCCACGGAGCCCGCCGGAAAAAGAAAGAGCACTTTGCCACCAGCTTCAGGCCAAGAAAATGGGACCCATTCTAAGCCACGGGAGAGCCTTCCTTGGAGCGCTCCCTTACTGAAGGGTGGGTATTGGTATAACACACCTGCTTGAGGGGGTTGTAATGGGAGCTGCGGAAGGACTTGTCCTGGTCTCCATTCTAGCTGACTCCACCAGCTCCCCGTGGCTTCTGTGATGAAGGTCACAGCCTAACCCTGCACCTGCCACTCTCTCCTCCAGCCACCTCCTCTATGCACCCATTCCGCCAGGATCTTGCAGTTCCGGGAATGAACTATGGCAGTTCACTCCCCCATGCCTTCCCACGGGCTCTTCCTCAGCCAGGAAGGCCCTCACTCCCTCTTGTCCATCTAAACTTTCACTCCTCTTTCCTTACGCAGCTTAGGAATCACTGATTCTGGCATCCTGAGTCATATTCAGATGCAAATGAGCTTCCTCCATGCTGTTAAGGCTCCTAAGTACTTACCGCTGTCCAGCATGGCCTGCACATACTGCCTTGGATTTATCTGTCTGCCTTCTTCCCAGACTACAAATTCCCAAAGGCCAGTGAAAATGTTTTTTGATTTTCATCTCCAATACCTAGCATTGTGCCTGGCACACAATAGGAACTTGAAAAATATTTATAAAAGACTTTAGGATATGTGAGCTACTTGGCTCTACCGTAACCTAGCAGATGACCTGAAACAAATTTCACTGCGCTTCTTGTCTCTTCACCTTTACAAGTGAGGACATTGGATAGTGTCACTGCTTCCAGGGTGATTTCCCATCCCCACCAATGATGGGTCCCTTCAGCCTCTCTGATTTACTGAGAATGACTCTGAAACTTAAGCCA
Organism: Tamandua tetradactyla; assembly: GCF_023851605.1. Classification (NCBI taxonomy): domain Eukaryota; kingdom Metazoa; phylum Chordata; class Mammalia; order Pilosa; family Myrmecophagidae; genus Tamandua; species Tamandua tetradactyla. The sequence continues at coordinate 106,673,442 of NC_135330.1, read as the reverse complement.
GCAGTTCTTGAAGTGTGGCCTGTGGAACCCCTGGGGGGTTTGTCAGGTGCTTTTAGGAGATCCATGGGGCCAAAACTACATGCATAATAAAATTAAGACCCTGTCTGCCTTTTTCACTGGTTGACATTTGTGCCGATGGTGCAAAAGCAATGGCAGATGTGGTGGTTTGGAGCTGTATGTGCTGCAGAAAATACATGTTCTATAAACTTAACCCATTCCTGTGGGTACGAACCCACTGTAAGTAAGACCTTTTTTGTTGTTGTTGTTCGGTGCATGGTCCAGGAATCGAACCCGAGTCTCCCACATGAAAGGCAGGCATTCTAACCACTGAACTACCCATGCACACTAAGTAAGACCTTCTGATGAGATTATTTCAATTAAGGTGTGGCCCTGGATGGGCCTTAAGTCTATTACTGGAGTCCTTTATAAGCGGAAGAAAACTCAGATGGAGAAAGCTTTGGGAAACAAGAAGCTGAAATTCAGTGGAACCTGGAAGAGAAGGGAGACACCAGGAGAGGCCACCATGTGTTCTGCCACATAACGGAAGAGCTCAGGACCAAGCAGAGAGCCCGAGAAAGCCAGTTTTGGACAGGAAACCATCACCATGTTGACACCTTGACTTGGACTTTTTTGGGGGCTCAAAACCATAAACTAATAAACTCCCATTGTCTGACTCGGCCCATTGTACAGCATTTGCTTCAGCAGCCAAGGAAAGTAAAACAGTGTGGCCTCAGGCCTTAGTAAAACTGCTATGGCCTTAGCACAATCCAGGCAGCAGAACACAAGCTATACTAGTAGCCACTGATACACGCTCATAGGAAAAAAAAAAATGTCAGTTTCATTCAGACTATGCTGAGTGAAGCAGTAAAAATGACCATTTTTTATTAAATCTCAACCCTGAGCGTACATCTTTTGAATATTCCAAGTGATGAAATAGGGAGTATGCATAAAGCATTTGTGGTCACCTCCAGGAAATGCTCTTGTATTTTTGCCGTCCTAGTTGAATTGGCCACTTTTTTTTTCCATGGAAAATCATTTCTACTTGAATGAACCACTGATAGATACACTGTGGTTACTCGGACTTGCGCATTTAGTGACTTTTTTTTTTTTAATGAACAAAGTGAGCCCGTTGCTTCAAGGAGAAAAACTCACAGAACTTCTTGCCAATGATAAAATTCCAGCTTTCAGTAGAAAATCAGGATTTTGGAAAACTTGCCTCTGCCACTATGAGCTTATTAGCTTCCCAATACTTAGAGGCGTTTCTGATGACGTGGTGGTGGTATTGGCAAAAGCGATTTTGATACTGTAGAATGAAATATGTCGACATCTGTAAGATCTGCATAGCTCAGCGACCTAATATTTTCCAAATGACTAAAGCATGATGGTACAAAATGAAGGCAAAAAGTTCCTTTCAAAGTGTAAGACAGATCAAGGGGTTTCAATGTAGTAGAGGGTTTAAAGATTAGTGGTATGCAGTGACAGAATGCTTGCCTTCCTTTTGAGAGACCCGGGTTCAATTCCCGCACCATGCAGCACCACCACCAATACCCCCCCAAAATGGATAGTTTCAGTTCAACCTGTAACCGACATTTAAGAAACTCACACTTTGTTGAGCTGTGGTGAGACTTAAAAGAAGAATATCCACAATTATCTGAGTTCTAAAGTTCTTCTTTCTTCTATGACTACATACCTGCAGGAAACAGATTTTCTTCATATAGTTCAGTCAAAACCACACATCGAGGGGTGCAAGGTTTAGTTCAGCAGTAGAATTCTCGCTTGCCGTGCAGGAGACCCAGGTTTGATTCCTGGTCCATGCACTTCCCAAAAGACAAAGAAGCAAAAAAGAAAAAAAACCCATAAACAAACAAAACAAAAAATTCAACAAATGGTGCTGTCATAATGGGATACTCACATGGAAAAATAATGCAATGTGACCCTACCATACAAACCAACAAACAAAAACCACCACATTCCACAACTGATAGACCACAAAAGCTAGAATCCAGCTGCCTTCTATTAAGTCAGTCATTACAGAGATTTGCAAAAATGTGAGATAATGCCACTCATTTCACTAATTTTTAAATTAGATAATAGTTATTTTTCATAAAAACGTGCTTTATGTTCAGATGCAATAACTTTCTTATTGTTATTTCTAGATGAAATATTTTAAAAATTTCTCAGTTTTAATTTCTAATATGACAAACTGGATCCTCAATTTTTAGTAGTGTAAAGCTCCCTAAGACTAAAATGTTAGAGAACTGCTTACTTAAACGAAGAGTGAGTCCCATCTGCTTTTGACGCTTAGGAAGTTGGGGCTTCCAAGATGTGGGAGGAAGTTTTGCCACCCAGCCCCCTCCAGCGTGGAGCCATCTCCAACTAGGAGGGGCTCACTCACCCTGGACTCCCTGGAGATGGCCCTGGGAGGGGCTCCAGGCCTCCTGCACCTCCTTCATCCCCCCCACCCCCACCCCAGGACATCGCCCCCAGTGGATTCTGCAAACCTCCAGCTTTTAATGTGACCCCCCAAAAGGCATATGAAGGAGAGTCTGCACAATCATCAATTGGGGTCCATCTCATCCCATGGAGGCCACCCTAAAACCGAGGTGGGCAAGGAAGACACCTCAGTAAGCACCTGTGGAGTACGGAGAGTGAGACATTGTGCAGAAAGAAATCTTCCTAAGCTATCAAGAAGCATAGTATACAATGAACACATTTTTCACCTAACCATGTTAGAAGAATATTCATTCCCTTTTCTTTATAGAAAACGATAGGAAATTATTGTCATACAAAGAGGCAAACCAAATGCAACCAAATATGGAGGGGAAAATGGTATAAAAGTGGCTCAGGGAGTGAACTAATGATAATAACATTACGTTATAGATGTTGATGTTTATCTGTCAGCTTTCAAAAGTTTTTTCATTCTAAATACTCATTTCTGTTAAACTTTCATTTGTAATTTTGTATCCTTTTCAAATTTTTTTTCTGCTGTATGGCAGGGGTAACATATCTTTTTTTTTTATTTCATATCCTTTTTAAAACGAAGGCTCTCCGAGTTATTTACACGCCAGACCTCATGATACCATCTCGATACCTGCTAGGTTCATTCATCACATTGTCCCACTAGACAAAATTATTTCTCAGGCTTTACTCTCTATGATCTTTATTAGAAAACAATTTCTACTTTATATATAAAATAATATCATATTGTCAAATTTATTTTTTTTATTTCTTAACCCTTAGATATTCTGGTACGACTTGACGAAGGAAAATTGAGATATCCTGACCAAACTGACTTCCGAGCCTCTTCTAATTCTGACGATGTATGATTTTAGTCAGCCAGATAAATCAAAAACTATATTTATGGCCAGGAATGGGCTAGGAGGGAGGAGACAGACAGCTTGCCTGGAGACAAGTTAAAAGTATAATAGCTTTCAGCTAATTAAAATTAGACTTTATTTATGGAAAATGTAGAGAACACATGGAGGAATGGAGCTTGCAATCTCTAAGGCAGGGTTTTGAGGCAAACTGAGTCGAGGGATTAGAGAGAGATAAATTAAAATCAGAGCCATCCTGGGCTTTCTTTTTTTCCTGGCTCAAATAGGTTTTCAATGTATTTGAAGGGATGTTTTTCAAGATATCAGAATGTTAGATGTATTTTCTATTTAGCAAGAACCAAGGTCCCAAGAACGCATAAGCAGGCATCCTTGAGCTTTGCAGGTGGTAAGAACGCTTGGCGATGCTGATGGATATTATTATGGGTTGAATCGTCTCCCCCAAAAGATCTGTTCAAATCTTAATCCTTGATCCCAAGAATGTGACCTTAGTAAGAAATAAGGTCTTTGAAGGTGTGATTAGTTCAAATGAGGCCAAACTGGGTTAGGGTGGGCCCTGATCCAAGGTGACTGGTGTCAAAAGGAGAGAAGAGACCCAGCCCGACACAGGAGAAGGCCGTGGGACCACTGAGGCACAGATTAGCATCTTGTCACCACACATCAAGCATTGCCCCGTGGCCATCAGAAGCCAGGAGGGAGGCATGGAATGGACTCCTTCCCTAAACACAGCAGAGGGCGGGGCTGTGACCCGGTTAACCCCTTGGTTTCAGACCTCCAGCTTCCAGAACTGTGAAGCAATATGTTTCTGTTGTTTTATGCCACCTAGTTTCTAGGACTTTGTTTCAACAATCCTAGGAAACTAAGACAAAAATGTGGACTTTCTCCCCAGAAAATACATGCTGACTCGTCTACCCAAAATGTTCATAATTGACTCCATAGGCTTCTAAGACTCACTAAAGCCCATTCATAAACCTCGAGAGAGAAACCATGAACTTCCCTCATCTACCCCCTCTCTATATGGATCAGTTTGGGATTGGTATCCATCTGTCTACCATTCATTGATTCTTCCTCCATCCACACATAAATCCTCCAGCCTTCCATCCCTCTCCACACATTCACTTACACAGTGGAGAAGAAATGCCAATCCTGAGTACCCCACCCATAACCTTCTCTAAACACCCTGCCCTCCAAAGATCATCTGATTGAGCCAGTGATGGACATCCGACCCAGGCTGGCCCATCAAATCCTGTGTCTCAGGTTTCTATAATGGAGACACTGAGAAACAGAACTGGTCAGATGATGTGGCCTCTTGACTTGAAAGGTCTTATGGAAAATATGTGAAAGAAACAGAAATTAAGTGAAGTGACTCACAGAGAGATCCGGGAAAATAGAGTCAGCATGGGGATGGAGAGAGCCCAGTTGGCTTCCTGCTCCCCTGAGGTTTCTCTGTGGGGGTCCTCTGAGTCCCTGTAACTATCTCCTTTCAAACCTGAGCTCACATCATGGCTTGTCAATCCTTGCAAGCCAAATCCTGGCCTAGGTTTCTCAATGAGACCTTTTCTGAGTACCTGTTATATGCCAGACGTAGCACCTATGCAGTGATGCAATCCTTACAAGTGGAGAAGTTGAGCACCGTTACTCTCTCCATTCACAATTGAGGACACAGAGCTCAGAGACCTCAATAACCCATTGCAACTGGAATAAACTTTCCTCACCTTTCCATGTTCTACATCTGCATATCCTGGTCCCTAACTGGGTCACATCTTACTTTCATCACCTACCAGACTTCCCACTCTTAAAAATCACAGTGAATTTTCTCCTGGGGCTCCAATTTGCCAAATCCAGAGAGCACTTCCTGCTTTTACTGCCTGCAGCACACACACACCTGCCCTAGCCCAAGACCAGCTAGCTCCTTCCTTTCTTTTAGCTCAAATATCACCTATGCAGAAAAGTCTTCTCTGATGACCTCAGAGAAACTGGCATGATTTCTCCCTAGAGGCACTCAAATACTCTATATTTTTAGAGAACTTATTGCAATTGAATAAGTTTCTGTTTATTTACTTTATTGTCTGTCCCCCACTTTGCAGTACATATTCTCAGAACACAGAACCTTTTATCTGTTCCCTTCACCACCAGTTCTATTGCCTAGAACTCTGCTTTGGCACATACCTGCAGCCAAAGAAATAGTCATTGAATCAATAAACTTGCTCAAGTCGAACAGCTAGTAAGTGATGCAGGCAAAATGTGAAGGTTCAAATGACTCCAAAGGTTTGACCCTTCCGAATTTATCAGTTACTTCTCATTGGTAAGTTTTGATAAAGGTTTAGCCAGGAGGTTATAAAAGCATGGTTCATAAATCAGAACTCTATAAATCCAGGCTGTATGTGAGATGAATAAACAATGCAGGCACACAAAAAGAGGAGAAACATATGTTTTTGATTATCTCATATAAAATAACATTTATGTCATGAAGTATGAAGACATATTTCATTTTACCTAATCATTTCATCCTAAAATTTATGTTGGGATTGAGGATTTTTTTTCCAGCTAAAATTCTGCTGTAAAAGCACCAGAGAGCTTATTTAAATGTAGCCTGAAGCAAAAAGCCTTTTGCGCAACAAATAATCCTGCCTTAATTTGTGTTTTATAAGTTGAGTTTTCCGTGCTACAGTTTTTTTTTTCAGTGAGTTCTAATATGATGCAGTTTTTATAACTGATTGGGTTTGTAGGATAGGCTTTGCTTTGAATTTAAGGATGCATTTCCAATCAGTCACAGAGGTATCATCTTCTCTATATACAAACATATCCTTTGAGACTCCATTAAGCAGGGAATTGGTATTTTAAGATTAAAGGGCTAAAACTGGTGACACAGACTCAGAACCTGCTGGGTTCTTTTCTGGATATATCTCTGACCCCCTTGCAATCTTTTCATTCAAATACACTTTATCATCTTGGAGTTCAGGTGGACTCCTGTTCATTTAGGGATGCTATGAGAACTGTCCCTCCACGGGCAAGAAGAAAAGATATTCTATCCCTACAAATAGGGATAGAATCCCTATCCAGCAAATAATCCACCAGTATATCCAAAAAAGAAGAAGCTTCTTCCCTCTGCATACACATGGAAAGCTGCTTCTTCTCCCTTGGATTTGAATCTCTCAACCAACCAGAATTCAGGTCGCTGGGTGTGCTACATCTGCTTAATAATTTAAGGGAGGGCGAGATGGTTTCTTTTAAATAGCACTAAACACGTTGATGCTCTACCTCCTCTCCTGTTTGAGTGCTCCCGATTTCCAGTTGTTTCCGGAGTCCTTGCCTCTCTCCCAGTCAGGCCAGAATCTTCTAAGCCACCAGCTGAGCTGAGGCTGAAAATCCTAGCCAGGAGTTCGGATGATGTGAGGTCCAGAAGACAAAAACCAGTCAACAAAAAACTAACCCTTCCTTCTGTTGGGGTGGGGGTAAGGGGTCAATAGAGTTCGTGAGGTTCCTAGAGGCAGGACGAGGTAATGGCATTGGTCAGGTAGACAAGGCTGGAGAGAGAGGGAGGCAAGGCAAGGACATCGAATCATGCTCACTTTAGAAGGTGAAGCTGCTGCAGCTATGGCAGGTCTCCTCCAGCAGCGGGAGAGGCCTTAGAAGAACAGCTGCCTCTTCAAGATGAAAGCACATTTATGTGACCAGCAGTGAAGTCGCTCCTAGTAGTGTAAAACCAAATCTAAGTCCTAATGTTGCACCGTCTCCAGGAGGGTGGAAAGCAAATGCGGGTGAGGGGAAAACGGACACTTACTGAGGACCCGCCTGCACTTTGGGTCCATTGTTCCATTCGTTTTCTCCTCAATCTGCAGGTGTGCCATTCCCCTTTTATCAATGAAGATGCAGCTCCAGAGAGGTGAAGCAACTTGCTCAGGAACACACAGTTCTGGGCAGTTCCAGTCAGGCCAGCATGGTGCACGCCTGACTGTCCCTCCCCACCTGCCTGAGGGCCACCACCTTGTCCAAAAGGCAAATAGAGAGCACCAGCGCCCATTACAGCACCCGAAATGCACCGAGTGCTCACAGTGTGCCAGGCACGTTTCTAAGGTCCTTATTTGTCTTATCTCACCAAACACTGGCAAAAACCCCTACAGCATTAGTCACTTTCATGATCATCATTTTTCCATGAAAGCCCGGGTCACGGAGTTTTTGTAACCTGCCCAGGGTCAGACAAGCTGTAAGAGGTGATCTGGGCTGTGACCTCAAGCACTGTGGCTGCAAAACCCATGCTGAAGCCAGCCACGGCTTCCTCGGGATTTGCAATTGTGTCCAGTAACTTCAGGGCAAAAGGAGCACAAGAGCATAAATGCCTTATTTTCCAAGGTGGTTCTCCTCCCCACTGGGAAAGACCCAACCACAGCTCTCCTGGGCTCTCTTCCTTCTCCTCTTAAGGAGGCAGAGCAAACAGTCCCAGTTTCCTGGCTGACATGGACCGTCAACACCTGATTTCCTATATTTCAAGGATGCATGTGCTATTTCTACAGATTCTAAACCCACCCAGGCAGAATTGCTTATTTGGGTCTTTAATCTCCCAGAGGTTTTCATAACACTACAGGGGTTCTGCAAATATGCTTAAAGAGATGCCCCATTTTCCTCACCCAGAGACTGTTAGTGGAAATTCACTCCTGTTGCCTGCCACCCTTTTTCCTCAGGCAACATGCTAGAAAAAAGAAGCTCTGTAGCCCCAGACCAGATTTCAAAGCCAGCCCTGTTATTTAACTGTGACCCTCAGCAAAGGCCCTCTCTGGGACTCAGTTTCCTCCTGGGTGAAAAGAAACAACAGCATGCCTTGTAGGGTCTTAATTGGGCTTTAATTAGATAAATATAAAAGGTGCCCTGTGTAAAGTAAAATGCTCACTACAAGACTGTTCTTTTCCTTCTCTTTCTTACTGAGTTTATCCTTTACAATAACATGAACATTAAAAAAATAATAGTCTCAGAGTCTTCAAATGCTTCTCATAAGGCAACTGAGAGGGTTGAAAGGAATACTTTAAGATTCAGACATTGCACCAGGCCCTGTCGCCCATGTGCTGTGCAGTCTTGGGTAAATCACTCAACCTCTCGGGGCCTCAGTTTTCTTAAATGTAAAATGAGACTTGAGCTACATGATAGCTCAAGGACCCAACAGTTCAAGGATTCCCTTATCATAATTCATTAGGGTTCTTATTTAAAATAATTGGAAAGCAGTGTTCTCTGCCTCCGTGAGACCAGAGCTTCTTGTTCCCATCCAAACTCGTGGAGCTTAAGCAAATTACCCCAGAGAGCCCGAGGCAATGGCTCCTGGACCACCTTCCCCTAGAGTAAGGAGGTGGGAGGCAGTGCTGGCTGTGGGCTTCCCGAGGGTGAGGCAGTGCCACTGCAGGCAAGTCAAATGCAGGCTCAGCTCTCATTACAGCTGATCTTGCTAACAGCGGCCTCTGTATTTGTGAAATGGCTTAATTGCTAAACTAGATTGGTAACCCCAAATCCATACTCACAGCACTTTCACCGTCATTCATAGACATGCACAGAGCAGCAGAAACCCTGAGTTTTCTGTGCATATTCCCAGCTGAGCTTGAACAAGCCCATGCTGTAACAAGTGTCCTTTTTGCAGCACACTCGGTGCTGTGTTTTTCACATTTTTGTGCCTTTTGTTGGCAATTTTGCTCTTCAAATGGTCCTGAAGTGTTGTGCTGAAGTGCTTTCTAGTGCATTTCCCCAGAAGCAAGAAGGCTGCGATGTGCTTTACAGAGAAAATACACGTGCAAGATTTCACTTGGGCATGAGTTTGAGTGCTGTTGGCCGTGAGTTCAAGGTGAATGAAATACAACAAATATTAAATAAGATGTCTTTTAACAGAAACACACATAAAGCAGAAATTTAACCCTGAGTTTTTTCCAGGTGCCATGGCTCAATATTTACTAATTCGTTACTCGCTGTGATTTTAAAACTCAACTTCTGCAAAGAATGAGAACTTACTGTATTTTAATTATAAAATGGGGATAGGTGGGGAAGAGAAAAATTTGCAGTAAGTATTTTATTTAAGTTGTTTTTACAGTAAAAAAAAAATGCAAACATTCCAGAATATACAGAACATATTTTGCCTTTCAGTTCAACAACTTTTAATTATTAGTTTTGTCTCTGTGTGATTTATATAGTGGCTATACGATTTCGTGCCCTGATTTTTTTTTTTATACTAAATTTTGTGATAAAATTTTTCAGGTTGCTTCATGATCTTTTCCGTTATCAGATATACGTAATGATGCATATTCATTTGTGGACATTAAAGACTTGTTTTTTTCTTTCATTATTTATAAATAAAGCTGCATTGGACATCATTTTTCCCCATATTATGGCTTTTCCCTTAAAATACTTTTCAAGAATGGAATTACTGGTTCAGAGGATATGATCATTTTCATAGCTTTTGGTACATGTTGTCAACTTGTTTTCCAAAAAGACTGCCCTGACATACAATGCCATCAGAAATTATCTATTTTGCTGCATCTCAACCACAATTGGTTATTATCTTTTTTTTTTTGAGATGTATCAGGCAAAGCAGTGCCAAATTTGCTTCAATTTGCATGTAGCTGATTAACTGAGAAGGCCAATAATTTTTCTATGTTTTTGTCTCTTCTTTTTTTCATAGGACCAGGACGCTTTCCGCCCCAACCTCTAACATCCTGAGGCTAGGAGCTCTAAGAAAGCAAGACCCATCACTCAAGAATCCAGAAAGAAGAGACAGAAGATGCAAATGGCAGTGATAAGAATTGTCCAGACTGAGGTAGAGAGGGACAGCTATAATAATTAACTAAAGAATAGATTATATCGCTAAGGGATTCTGGCCACACTTAAAGGGGATGCCTCCTCTTTTGTGGGATTTCAGCAACTCCATTTACATACCAAGGAAATAATGTAGTCGCTTTCTCTTCTATGATTAAATAGGTCAAATTCGAATTCCCTCAAAAGATAAAAAATAGACTAGTGCCAGTGCACATGGGACTGTGTTTTAAGGCTGGTTTTAGGAACTTGGGCTGGTCTGAATCAGGAATTTAGGAGTGAAAGACAAGTATAGGATAGCAGTGTTTTTCTGTATCTGCTGTATTTAAAGTATTTCCATAATGTCCCTAGTAGCTGAATCTCTGAGAACCAGTTCTATATTACATTGGGTCCACTCAGCTAACTGGTTTAATTTTAAACATTAGTAGAAACCAGTTCTCTGGTTTCTCGGTTGCACCAGGATCACTTCTTCTTTCTTTTAGTACACTTACTTCAATTTTTCCCATGTCTCTTCACCAAATTTCTCTATCACAAGAGCCTGCAGACAGGTATTGATAAATCCGTACTGGAAAACAAGACAAGAGGGAAAGATGCAGAATGAGGCATGAAATGCCAGCCATAGACATTTTAATGGGTCTCTTTTAGGAAAAGTGCAATGGCACCCACTTAGGGAAGCTAATGGTACTCTGGCGTCTAGCGAGTTGGCTCATTTAATAGCTGTGCCGAAGCCCCCCAATGTAAACCTGATAGCCCACCATTCGTGGGGTTTCCCTAGAGGAAACATCGGAGCTTAAGTTGAGATCAGATTCTAATTAGAGGAGACTGAAGAAAAGTGCTCAGCGTTCATTGTAATCCACTCAGAAATAGGGCCTTGGCTTCATCGGAATGAAGAGCTCAGAAGCACAACAGTGCCAAGAGTGGGGGTGCGTCAGAAGTAGGGGTTGGAATGGCGCACACCTTGTCAAAGGCAAGGGAAAGCACAAAACTTCTCTTCTTCATAACAGTGCATCCAGGTCTGAGAGTGAGTACGGAGGACACAGAATGGAGAGCAAAAAGGCCTATGCCCCAGAAGTGGGGTTAGCAGAAAGAAATTTCTACAGGGGTTGTTGCATAATCTGTGATCTTTCTTTTCTTTCCTCCACCAGAAAAATAAAACAGCATTTTAAAAAACCAAAGAAAGGCCTCTAAAATGCCTCTGCTTAGCGAGGGGCAATCAGCCCCACAGGCCAACCCGCATGCCACCACAATGGTGGGGGGCGGGGGGCGGGACTCCTGCTCTAAGGGCTCGTGGGAGATTGAATTCTATTTGAAAGCACCCAAGGAGTTCGGATGCACAAAGATTTCTTCCTAAAGTGAAGCATCCTTCGGTCCCATAAATAGCAGTCTCAAGGTTTATAAGTTTGGATTTCTACTCACAAGGATCTCTTAAATAAGGGACGGCGCTGACAGGAAGGAAAGTGGGCTAACCTGTGGCAGCTCTTTGCTGAGCTTACAGAAGGTATGTTCCGCCTGGCCGTATGTCCAGTTTCCCACCACAAAGTCACCTCCTATCATCGTTCTATCTTTTCCTGCCTCCCCGTCCCCCACCACCCCAATTCTACCATTTGTGACCCATTTACAAGACCAAGCCCTGGCGTGGCACTCAAAGCACCCCCAGGGATGTTCCAATTTATATTTCCACTATGGCCTGCTCCTGCGATCTCCGGCCTCCCCAGAAGGCCTCCCCATCCTTCCCCCAAATAACCTCGCTTCTCACATACTGTCCCTTCCCCTGTCACTGAGTCAGTTTATGGCGAGTCACGGCTCAGATGCTGCTTGTCTCAGGAGCCTTTCCCTCTCCTCTCAGGCAGATACCAGCCCCGTGCTCACCGCCACATCCCTCCAGGTACTTGTTAAACAGGTCAGTTTTAACACAGACACACAGACACGTGTGCACATGTGTATACACACACATGTGTCTGCACATACACACATATTTACACACACCCGGATATGCACACTCACGCATACATACATGCGTGTACATATACTTCCCTCTCCCTTGCTAGGTAACAAGCCACATAAGGTCAGGAAGTACTTGTGATTCATCTAAACACTGACTAAGTGCCAGCACAGGTCTGACATGCAGTAGGTATTTAATAAGTACTGAATCAAAGCCTCGAGTCTGAACTCTTTAATGAAGTCCCTTTAAGACGCCAGTTACTGAGAATCAATCCAGTGTTATCTCAGACATCAGCTGTTTGTCCCATCTTGGCAGGAGTGCTCAGTGACAGAGCCCCCTCCTCCCTTGTAACGGAGCACCCTGAGGCCAGGGGACTCCAGTTTGCTGGCCTCCCCACGGCACTGGGAGAGTGTCCCTCAGGCTGGTGGACTGAGGGGTAGTAGGACCTGGGCCCAGCACTTGTTCTTTGGAGCTCAACAATCCCCAAAGCCGGCGGCACTGTTAATTGGTTTGGGGTCCCCAAACACTTAGGTCCTAGAGCCCCCTTCACCCTTTGCTCACCATAAGGTGTGCCCTTCTCCTGGCCACTGAAAGCAGGGGAGTCTCTCTTCTCCTGGAGAGAGCAGAAGGAGGCAACAGATGGGCTAGCCCCCCATAATTTGGCCAGCTTAGGCTCAAGGCATTTTCAACATCTCATGCACCAGATTATAGGACATTTTCACCCAGAGACATACTCCTTATATACCTGAGGACCTTGGCAACTCAAATTCTCTATCGCTCTGGAACTATTGTGGTTAAACTAGTGAAGACATCAAGCAGATGTGGACGGCACTGGCCTGGTGGCATCTAAGTCTCCCAGGGACTGCTTGGGTAGTAGCTACACCTATAATTTAACTTCTGGCAGTAGCAAGACCTACCTGAGAAATAGCAGGATTCTAAAAGAGCAGTTTGTTTCTTAAGGAAAAAAAAAAAGAGTCCCAAAATGTTAAGCATCAGCTAAATCTTTCAATAAAGATAGGATTCCCCATTCCAAGGTCAATCCCACTCCCTGGGTACACCATCTGATGGCTGGGGAATGAAGAGTGGGAAATCTCCTAGTTAATACAGCATAAATGGGCCTCGGAAGAAGATGCAGCTTAGAGGAAAGAGTGTGGGCTTGGGAACCAGATGGGTTCCCCTCTTGGTGCATTCTCGCTGTGCCTCTTTGGGCAAGTTACCTAACCTCTCTGAGCCTACTCTGCTCAAAGTTAAAGCGGAACTATCAGTGCTCAGTCTGAGCACTGTGGTTGGGGTTAGGGAGGAATGGTTCTGGAGTCAGAGTGCGTGTGCGACCCTGGCCGTTCCCTGTCTTCAATGATCTCTTCTGGAAAATGAGGAGAAGAATGGACACTGCCTCAAAAGTTTGCAGTGAGTATTAAACGAGATAACGGGTACGGGGCACTCGGCACGGAGTAGGTGCTCAGGAAGCGGAAGCGATTGTTCTTAGCTAAGATGCACTGCGAGAGAGCGAGGCTCAGTTTACCGGAGCCAAGGGGTGTTGGGGGAGCGGATGTGGAGACCAGCTTACCATGCTGCCACCGCGGCCGTCTGCAGTCCTAGCCTTCCCCGGTGTGCTCGGCAGCTCCCGCCAGCCCGCGGGAACCCAGGAGCAATGCAGCCTCTCCAGAAGCCCGTCTTGTATGGGCTCTAGGTCGTCTTCAGGGAAATCAGGAGCTAAGTAGCAGGGGACACCAAGCAAAGAGCAAACTGTTAAGTCCCCAGTGGCCCAGGGAGTACAAAACAAAACAAAAAAGGGTGTGGACAGGCCCCTGGTGATGGGGGCCTGCTGCCTGGCGCCCCAGGGCTGCACACCTCGAAGGCTCTGGGGGCTACAGCCGGAAACCTGGGGCAGCCCCTCAGCCTGCCCCGAGCGCCATCTCCCGGCAAGGCGCCTGCTGGTGGGTGTTCGCGGGGCGCCTGCGTGCTGGGCACGGCCCTCTCCAGTTTGCTTCCCTGCCGGATAAAGGGAGGCTTAGAGGACGAGCTGCCTTGACCCATCCTTTGCTGGACCTCACAATCTCTCCTTGATTATCTTTTATTCCCACTACCTGCAAACTCACACACTGCAGGTCTATTCTGAGTCACGTGAAAGCATCCTTTCCTAGATGAGTTCAGCCGAGAGGCCAGGAGCCCTGAAACCTACAGGCTTTCGCCCAGCCGCTCATTCTTTCACATGATAGACGATGGCCACGCGCGGTGGTGGCGCCGTTGGGAGCGCTGGGACTCTCAGTTCCACGGCGTGCCCAGGGCCCCTGCTGGCCTTGGGGATGCCTCTCGATGCCTGCGGAAAGATTGTCTTGCAGACGAGATCGCCTATTCAGAGCTCTGTAATTCAGCCTCCTTGGACGTGATCCCAAATGGCGTGCTTTGACCGGAATTTGACCCTATAATGTTGCAATGTGAAGTTCCCTGGTGCCGTACAGCCCTATCCTTCATCCCCAACGCCATTTCCTTGCAGACTGTGGTAGACTGCTCCCCGCAGGTCCATTTCCTGAGTATTGCTTGTGGTCAGAGGAGAGAGGTCCCACCACAGACCATGTCCAATGAATGGTGCCTGCAGCAGTTCCAACAGTTATGCAAATTTGGGAGTGAAAACAAGAGAAACAATAAATAAACACTATGACATCCAAGGGTCCCTGCAAGTCCTCCAGGCTGCAGTGCCCTGTGGAGGTATAAAACAGCTATCTGGATATGACTCAGGATTAAGGAAGCATCTGGCGAACCTGACAATGCCAGAGAAGGAAGGTATTCCAGGGAAGTGGGCCTCTAGATATGAGACATCTGACATGCCCTCCTGAAAATGCTTCAATATCTTTATCTTTGCATCCCCAGCATAAGCAATAAAATTCCAAATAATTTGTTGCAATATTTCCCCTTCTTTACAGTCATACCTTCCTACCCTCTGGGGAGAGACCAAATATTCTGAGACGAGGACTTATTTAAGCCTCCTGTTTGAAATGGGGCTTTGCTAATTCTCAAAAGCTAAACTCTTCATGTACGGTTCCTATGTGGAAGGAACATGTGGTCGGGACAGAAAAACAGGCTCTGGAATAGGTGATTTCCATAATTAAGCTTCCAAAGCCATTGCCATCATTCAGCCGACACTTCTTTTTCCCCTGCCAAGTGGGCTCGCTCTGGCTTTCTCTCATACCCCTCCCCCCTCCAGCCCTGCTCTTTTAAACACGTACCCCAGCATTCTCACATTTCGCAATAAATAAATGGTTAAAAAAAAAAAATCTGCATTTTCTTTTTCATGCAGCAGATGGCAGGTCCCAGGAACTTGGTGGAAATTAGGCCTTCTGATTTTCTAATAAATTTCAGCATCTCACACAAAAAGCACAAGCTCATTTTGATTCTGATGTTAAGTGCCATATGGCGTATCGTTCATGGAACATGGCAGCTTCATACTCAGGATAACAAGAAAAGAAGGCTCTTTCCTCTAACAACGATGTTGAGCTTGTTCAAACCATTTGGATTCCTTAATGAAGACCATTTGATAATAATATTGTATATGGCAATTACCCCTCTTCTGTGGTATGTGTTAATTTTCGCTGCCAGTTTTCCTAATTATCATCACCACCCAACTGCCTACTTTTGGTAAATACTCTGTAAACATCTGAAAAGACAGAGGGAGTCTATGCATGAAGACAAGCGTCCCTGAATTTTGAAACTGTCTGGAAAATTGGCTGACGCATTATCTATTTTTCAATTGCATGGACAGCCCAGTAAGGACCTTTCAGTATATGGAAATTCCCTTCTCTCTTCCCTTACATAATGGGCCTCCCTGACTATATTGTGATATCTGGGTTGAGAGACATTTTCCACTGTGCAATTTTTAATCTTAAGTGTGTAGTTCTGTGAGTTTTGACAAATGACATGCACTGGTATAACTCGCAGCCAAATAAAGACGTAGGATATAGATCCTTTTCATTATCATGGGAAGTTTTTCATGCCCGTTCAGTCAAAGCCACCCACCCCCCCCCAAAAAAAACACAACCACCTTTCAAACTACTATCACTTATAGACTTGTTTTGCTATCTCTTGAACTTCATGTAAATTGAGTCATACACTATGTCCTCTTTTGTTTCTGGCTTTTTAACTTTTAACCTATATTTAGTGAATTGAAGAGTTCAGACATTATTCCCTGAATCAGACCTATACATGTAAACACATCATCCGGTCTCTATTCTATGACACGTAATGAGATACAACAAGTCGCATCTCACGTCCTGTGGTCTATGAACAGTGAGCAATGAGAGATGCAAACCTTTCATTTCTGCCAAGGGCAAACAGGTAAGATACCACGAAGAAGTACTAGAGGTTGAGGAAAGAAAGGAGCACAAGCATGTTGAGAGAATGTATCAAGGGAAGAAAATGTTCTCTGACAAAATATCACCATTATCTGGTTGGTTCGTTGGTTATTTGGACATTTCTAGAAATGTAGCAGCCCCTCCTAAAGGCAGGCTTCCTGTTGGCAGAGCTGGCTGCAGGCTTCCTACCAGCGCCTAAAGCAGCAGAGGAGTCTGCATTTGCTCAAGGACCACCAGGGTTAAAGTGGTCCAACTGCTAGGCTCCCCAAGACCCTTCTGCTAAAGTAGATCCCCCACGGCCCCGCCACGTGTCTGAACGTCTCATTCCTTGGGCTAAGGCTTCAAAAGTGCCCATCAAAGCAAACATATTGATGGTTACTTTTGACTAAGTGGATTACTTATTTTGCTGAGAAAATGTGGTGTGGAATGGTTAAGCTTTGATGTGTGTGCATCCAAAAAGAGAGAAATTTCAGTATTGGTCCAGGACTGATGGAGCAGTCTTTGAGAGGTTAATTTACATGAGACGGTCCGGAGGCCCTGGACAAGACCGGGGGACGAAAGAGCATTCAGCTTTACTCACAGGTGGTTCTCAGTTGGCTTTGATTTTCTCCCTTGGTAGGACTAATATTTCAGTGAAAGGTAGCTTGAGGTAAGGATGATTTGACTACAGATACAGCCATGGTAAAGAACCATATCTTCCTCAGGCATATTTTCATATTTGTAAGTTTAATGTGGAAATGCGCCTGATGCCATTCAAGGCACTGGCATTTTTCAGAAGAACCACATGAAATTCCCGTTTTGGTGGGCCAAATACTGTTGAATAATGGCAATTTCATTTGGTTCCACTTAATTCATCTTGACAACAATCCTCTGCAGTAGGTCCAAATATCAACTCCCTTAGCGATGAGAAAACCAAGGTACAAAGAAGTTAGATAGCCTCCTTGAGGTCCCCCAAAACTCGTTAGTGGTGGAGCTGGTATTCGTACTCAGGCATCCCACATGGCCTCCAAGAAAGAACAAAAATGGCTAATGTCAACCTCTTTTTTTTCTGGAAGAAGCTGAGGTCTGTTTAGGAGGCAGGCGATATTTGCATAAAAAACCTCCTTTCCCAGGAAAGTCAGAACTTTCCTCCTGCAGGGTCCACTTTTGTCATCTACCACACTGATTTGCTTTGTCTGTGAAGTTGGGCGCAGCGTTGTGTGAAATCCGTCCTTGGATTTCAAATCATAGCCTTTCCCTTCGAACTGAGGAAACTAGCAAAAAGAGCCCCGTGCTCTCTGGCAATGATGTCTGCGTGGGTCTAAGAAGAAACAAGGGGCATGGCCGTTTCCCTTCAAGTTTGAATTTCAAATCTTCGGCGGCACGGAAAATGGGAAACGGAATTATTGGGCGTGAGGCGCCACCTTGTGGCTACAGGCATGCATACCAACGGGCCACACTACGGGGTGAACTCCACGGAGGACCGGCCGTGGCTGTGCTTTGAATGGCCACGAATCCTGACCCGGTGGAGAAGCATGGCTCAGAGGACTGGACTTTGGTTACAATCCTAGCTCTGGATATGCCACCGAGTTCTACGTTAACCACAAGCAAGGCCTTCCTCTGCCTGTCCATGGAAAATGGGGCTGGTGATCCCCTTTAGGGATGACTGGCCGAAACAGGGATGATACAATTTGCCTCTCTTTACAGGTTAGGTACAACACATAATAAGCAAAATTAGAGATGAGAAGTCAAGCAACGACTATGGCACTTTGTTCATTTGTGAGCTCATTTATGACCAAGTTCAGCAACATACAAATCTAACCTAAATTCTACTTCCATGTGATTGCTGGAAAGGCTGCAAATAAGAAATTCAGGTGGTCTAGGGACCACATGTAGAGGAGGCGTGACAATAAAGTACTGTCACATTGTAATCAACTTACCATAGCTTGTATACTGATGCTTCCAAGGACTCATGATAATATCAATTGCAATTTTTGTTGTGTGCCATGTGCCAGCTACTGTGCAAACTGCTTTATGTGCATTATATCATAAGTGCCCACAAAAATCCCATGAAAGAGACACTCACACTACACCCATTTTACAATTAGAAAACTGAGGCTGAGGGCTGTTGAGTCCAAGGCCGTATGGGGGGTGCAGGAGCAGCCAAATTCAAGTCAGATTTCCCCCTGCAGAGTCCCCTTTTAACCACACATGAGTTCAGTGATGTCTCCTTCAAAGCAGGCTTTGTAAGAGACTTTACTTTCTCCAGTTATGCTCAAACCTTTTTAGGATTTCTCATTTACAGCTATTTTCAGAGTATATGGCGGCATCTTTGAATATCCTAAGTGATGGCAACAAATTATTGTATGCCAGGCACTTTAACAGGTATAAATTCATTTAATCTTCACAGTAGCACTGTAAGCTAAGAACTGTTGCCATGATGCCCAATTCACACTGGAAAGAAATAAGGCCAGGACAGCCCATGTTCACACAGCCTGTGTTCTAGGGTCAGCCTGGGGCCATGGAATAAGATTCTGTACTTTGCTCATTGTATGAGGGTTCTTGGCAGAGGGAGTGCCTGGGGGTTGAAATCCCACCACGCTCCCCTCCACTTGCAAAGCCAGCCACTTCCCACCCACAACCCTACTCCATGCAAGCCACCCACCACCCAGAGAAAGGTGTGCCATGGTCACACAAGGATAATGCAGGCTCCCTGGGGACAGCCCTGGTCCACTTCACTCAACTGCCCCTCAAGAGGGGCTTGAGTTTTAGGAACTGCCACAGTCGTCTATTGCTGGGTCTCATAGGTGATGTTGGCAAGCTCTCTGGATGTCGATGCCTCCATCTTGAATCAAAGCCAAGACTGGTTTTCCCACTGGGCCCTGAATGACCAGGTCTCAGCCGCCTCTGGTTCCACATCTCTTCCTGTTAATTATGCTCCATCTACCCCAACCTTAAAGTGCTTTCTTCACCTCGTCAGCCTGCTTTTCCCCATGTCTCGCATGCTCCTCTCTTCCTTACTTCTGGATGTTGGGGTATGGCAGGACTCAGTCCTCTGCCCTACTCTTCCTTTAGCTCTCACTAGTACTGGGTGACCTCCTTTTGGGCCACGGCTCCAAATTCTGTCTCCACACCAGGGACTCCCCATTTGGTACCTCGAGTCCCAACTACTTGCCTGAGCTCTACACACTGCCCCAGCCCCATTTGAAGGTCTGCTTGGAAGCCCACAGAAAGCTCTAAGGTAACACATCCAAAATAGAACTCTTAGTTTCCCTCCCTCTAAACTTCCCCTACAGTACCCAGCTCAGTAAATGGTAGGTCCATTCATTTAGTTGCTCCAACTAAAGCTCCCAGAGTCTCTCTAATTCACAGAGAAATGGACTGTCTCTACTTCAGAATTTATCCTAAATCCAGTCATCTCAAATCACCTCCATCTCTCCCACTCTTGTCTAAGCTACCCCCATCTCTTGCCCAATGGGTCTCCCAACATTTCCTTTTGCTCCTACAGTCAAACCCCCCAGCTCCCACCAACAGCCAGAATCATCTTTTAAAACTATATTGGATTGTTACTCTCCTGCTCAGAACCTTTTCTGGGACTCCCAGAAAATTCCTTCCCACGGCTTTAAGGGCCCCCTGATGCCTCCTACCTCAGGGCCTTTGCTCTGGCTCCTTCGTTTACCTGGGCAGTTCTTTCCCTTATCTCACTGAATCCCTCACTTCTTTCAGATCTTTCTTCAGGTCCCACCTCTTCAGAGAGACTTTCCCTGACTAACAACCCCAACCTCTGTCTCTCCATTCTTTATTCCTTGCTGTTTTCTTCATAGCATTTGTCATTAACTGGCATTTTGTTATCTACGCATGCATGAACGTATGCCATTGATTCATTTATTTATGTCTATTGCCTGGACACCCCCTTCCTCCAAAACAAGATTGCCAAGGCAGGGATTTTCTTTTCTTGCTTACCCTCGGGTCCTGACTTCTGAACTTCTTCAAATGTTCCACACTTCCTCCAGCACAGACCCTTTGCCTGTGATATATTTTTTTAAATAATTTTTTATTAATTAAAAAAATTACAAGAAAGAAATGCAAACATCCTTAATATATGCTCATTCCGTTCTACATATATAATCAATAATTCACAATATCATCACATAGTTGCATATTCATCATCATGATCATTTCTTAGAACATTTGCATCCATTCAGAAAAAGAAATAAAAAGAACAGAAAAATAAAACGAAAACAGAAAAAGAGAAAAAAATTTTACATACCATACCCCTTACCCCTCCCTTCCATTGATCACGAGCATTTCATACTGAATTTATTTTAACAAGCCTGTGATATTTGCTCAGCCTGCATCTTCTTTTATGGTCCCCAACCTTTTCCCTTCTGATGCCTTAATCAATTCACGAATTTACACAATCACTCAATTGGTCAGTCAGACAACCAATGTTTATTGGCATAGGCACAATTCTAGGCCCTAAGGGGATAGAACTGTGAAGCAAACAGATGGAGCTCTGCCCTCTTGGAGCTGACAGTCTAACAGGGACATGGACAAATGTGTCTGTGTGTGTGTGTGTGTGTGTGTGTGTGTATGTGTGTGTGCGCACGATCATAGGTTAGCTAACGTTGGACACAATGAAGAAAACTAAAGCATGGCAGATGTGGTTGGTACAGTTGTGTCTCCCAAAATGATACGTTCAAGTCCTAACTCCCAATACTTCAGAATACAACCTTGTTCAGAAACAGGGCCATCACAGATGGAAATTAGTAGTGACGATGAGATGATGAGTTGGGTGGGCCCTTAATCCAGTATGACCAGTGTCATTGTAAAAAGAGGACAGACAGACAGACACAGGGGAAAATGCCATGTGAAGGTGGAGTCAGAGATTGGAGTGACACTACCAGATAGCGAATGTCAAGAATGGCTGGCAAGTACCAGCCAGGTGTAGGATGAACAACATGCTCTGGGAAGAAGTAAAAAAAAAAGAGACACCAAGGGATGCTAAGAGCCAGGCAGGACCAGGGCAAGGGTTTGGGAGTCTCTACCTGAGGGCATCCCAGGCGGTGTTCCAAGGCCCAGCCTCCTGTCTTCCTCTGCCACCACCTTCTGGGGATTCTGTTTTCATCTTGCCACTCTGCAGCTCAAGACCTGATAAGAGGCTTGACTCTTTACCCCTTCCTAAATCAGATAGTTCTATGTCCCTCTTCTGACTTTCCCCTTCTACCCAACCTGATTTCCCACGGTTGCACAGTAGAAACTCTGCTCTTCCAAGGGTCTCGCCTTATTTTTCTCTGCTGTCTTTATGTCCCAAGACTGCTGTAACACAATACCACAAACTGTGTGGCTTAAAACAACAGAAATGTATCCTCTCACAATTCTGGAGGCCAGAAGGCATCTGCAAAGCCACACCCCCTCCACTGTCCGTGGGGAGGAATCCTTCCTGGCAAATCCTCAGTGTTCCTTGGTTTGCAGCGCTCTAGTCTTTATCTCCATCATCACAATGCCATCTTCTTTCCTGTCTGCCTCTTCCCCTCTTCTTAAAAAGACACCTGCTCTACTCTCATATGACCTTATCTGAATTTAACTGGGTCCATCTGCATTGACCCTTTCTCCAGGTAAGGTCACTCTTCAGTTTGCTGAAGCTGATGAAATGCAATAACCATAAATGGGTTGGCTTTTATAATGGGGCTATTTATTAACTTACAATTTACATTTCCAAGGCCTTGAAAATGCCCCCAAATTAAAGCATCTATAGGACAATACTTTCTCTGAAGACTGGTTACTGGTGAGCTTGGGCTCCTCCATCAGGTAGCAAGGCGCATGGTGACATCTTCTGGTCCTTCTCTCCCAGATTTCATTGCTTCAGCTTCTGGCTTCTCTGTCTGTGGCTTTTTCTCTAAACTTCTCTGGGTGTTTCTCTGAATTTCATCTCTTAGTTTCTGTATGTGTTTTATCCTCTTCTAAAAGGCTCCATTAAGAGGATTAAGACCCACCTTGAATGAGGTGGGTCATGACTCAGTTGAAATAACCTAAGCAAAAGGTCCCACCTACAATAGGTCTGCACCCACAGGAATGGATGAAAAGAACATGCCATTTTCTGGGGGTGCAAAACCACTTCAAACTACCACAGTCTCATTCTGAGGTGCTGGATGTGAGGACTTACACATCACTTTTCTGGGAATGCAATGTGACGTGTAACACCACACTTCCTGGGACTGTTCTGATTGCCTGCTGTTCCCACGGGGGATGCAGAATGTCAGCCTTTGGCTGCCCTCTACCGAAGCACCCTCCAAGGCTCTGCCTCTGCCACAAAGTCCTTCCCTGGTTCCTCAAGCTAAATGGGCTCTCTTCCTTCATGGAGCTCCTGTTGTAGACACTCAGTGAGGCAGGGGGAACTTTTTTTTTTACCAAGGTTTGCTTATCTTCCCCCATTTGGACCTGTTGGAGGACAGAAACCACATCCTGTACTCTGTTACTTGGCACACAGACTTGAGGGGTTGATTGAAGGAGCTCCTACACTCTTGACCGGTGGCAATGTTAACATAGAACTGCTCTCCATTCTTCATTCTTATGGGATTGAAGTGTTGTATTTTTCCACCTGGAATTTTGTGTAATGGAAAAGTCTTTGCAAAATGGAACTCACTAAGCAAGACAGAATTTTACCTTAACAAAATTACAAGGCAGCAGCCAGTTCCAAAGAAATTCAGGAACGACAGCTAAGTCAGAGTTGGCCATAGGTATTAGGCTGCTGGGATCCTGAGACGGTCTAGGACGTTTTGTGATACTATATGTGGTTGGCTGAATAATGGTCCCCCAAAGAAGTCCACATCTTAATTCCTGAAATGAATGAATGTTTCCTTGTATAGCAAAAGGGACTTTGCAGATATGATTAAGTTAAGCACCTTGAGATGGGGTGATTATCGGGGGTTATCTGGGTGGGCAAGTGTCCCTGTGAGAGAGAAGTAGGAGGTCACAATGAAGAATTGGACATAGGGTGATGGAAGCAAGAGGACGATGGAAGCAAGAGGTTGATGTGACATGAGGAAGGGGTCGTGAGCCAATGGCAGGTGGGCTTTAGAAGCTGGAAAAGGAAAGGAAACTGATTCTCCCGCAGAACCTCCAGGAGGAACCGGCCATGCTGACGCTTTGATTTTAGCCTAGTGAGATTGATTCCAGACCTCTGACCTCCAGAACTAAGAGAGTAAATTAGAATTGTGTTAAGCCACTAGTTTGTGGTGATTTGTTACAGCAGAAACAGAAAACCAGTACACCATCAGTGAAGGCCCTCAGTGAAGAGAAGATGCAGTCTCTTTTTGGAACCACCGTGGTCCCAGAGAGCCCTGCCACATGGCTACTGCAGCCACGTTCTTAGTTGCAAAAGAAACAGGCAAAAGGCTGGGTATTCGCCATTCAAATCAAACTAAAGACCCTCCACCGCAACTTCCTTAGTGAAAGAGGAGAAGACACCCTGTGGTGGGAGCCAGAAACCAGGGGCTAAAGAGCAAACCAGATGCTACGGACTCACATGCTCTCTTTTGAGGTCGTGTCCAGGCACAGGGAGATGTCACATATCAAAATGGAGACAGTCCCGGAAAAGCTAGAGCGTTTAGCATGGTGTGCCAACAGGCAGCTCATTCAGGTGACTATCTGGACCATTCAAAGGGGGGGGTGGGGGGGTGGGAATCAGTCAAATCAGCTGGTTTTACTGAATCGGCTTGTCTTGTCTCCGACCTGACTTAGCTCAGCGCCCCAGCAGATACCATCTCAGGATTTACCAGGCAGCGCCCAGATCCTGGAGTTTATCACCAATTTCAAAGGCCTAAAAGCACTCCAAAGGTGAAGCCAGTGCCTTATGTTTCTGAGTCATGGAATTTTCATTTCAGGCAGTCTGTGCATAGAAGACGAAAAGACGCAAAACATGAAGCAAAAAGAAAAAACACCGTTTCTTTTCCCACAAGCGATCAGTGTTAAAATGAAAATCGGGGCTCCACACATCCTCCCCTCCCTGTTTATTTTTTTTCTTATCTTTAAAAGCAAAATGTACACAGTCTCTTCACCACAGAATGCCAGGGTCCGTCTGCGATAAGGTGTAGTCTGATACAAAACAGGGTAAAAAGACCTTTATCCTGCTGGGTTTATCCCCAGCAATGAACGTTCATATTTAGACCCTCAAAGAAAGGCCACATTTGGGGAAAAGAAAGATTCGTGATGCGTTAAGTTGTGGTGCTTTAATGCGGTTTATAAAACAAATCTCCCAAAGTAGTTATTTTTCACTCAAATTTCTGGTTATATCGGGGTTAGCATAAGCAAGAAAATAAAAGAAACTTCCAGAACACTGAAGTTGACACTCAAAAAATCATAAGTATTGAAACATGTCCTGTATGCTTTCATTCTAAAAATGGGTTGATATAAAATTTCTAAGAATGCCACAGAATTACTCGTTATTTTTTTCTCTCACAGGAATTACAAATCCTTAGATTGGGATAGCCAAATTCTCACAAAAGAGAGATTCTTTCTAAAAACTGGACATTAGAAGTGTTATCACATGAGCCTGGCAGAAGAGAAGCCTTCTCCAGTTCTCAAAATGGTCTTTTCCTAGAGGATTCTTGGCTTAATTTATGAGTGCTGGTGCTTCCTGGTCAGTCTCCCTGCCTTGTCCTCACTGGCTCTCCTGCATTCATGCAGTCAGTCTCCTGCATTTTCCTTTAGGTGCCTGTTTTGCAAGGAAATGCCAGCAGAAATGGATGAGAATGGACAGACCAGGATGCAATCTCCAGGCCACTGGTTCTCAAACTCGAGTGGGTACAACTATATGGAAAAAAAAAAAAAAGTATGTTAAAATGCAAAGAATGTATGTTTTAAAATGCAATTATGATTCAGATAGTTCCTGAAACACAGAAATTCTTTATAGACCCAAAGAATTTAATGATCTGGTTTCTCCACTTAATTCGGGGAGGGGAGAGGCACAGGTGGTCTGGGTGGGAATTAGAGGGGAAGAAAAATAACTCCATCTTCCTCTTCCCCAACCAATTACCGGTCGGAAATGGGTTGGAGGGGGGCCCTGCCTCACCCACCGCCTCCTGCACCCACAGCCAAGGCCCTGGCCACACCTTCAGCCCAACCCAAGACAAGGGACAACAGTGAAAAGGGTTAGGGCAAAAGGAGCCGCCTCCTCAACTGTGTTCTGCAAAACAGGAAGGCAGCTTCAGGCCACAGCCACAGTGTTTCTGGGTTTCATGGAAAGAAAAACTGCCTCTTTGAAAACTTTGGCCCAGAGAGGCATGGGCAGGCTTTTTTATCACACTGAGCACAATGGACAGTCACTCAGGAGAACCAGGCCCCCGGGACAGGGCTGGAGAAGTGGGGGGAGTGGCCTGGACTCCCCCTCCACGGTCTCTGTTTCTTCTGCTACTGAAGTCCAGCCCAGCTGTGACAACCTGCTGACCCGCTCTTACAAGGACACCAAGGCTCCACAGGTGTCCTGAGGCAAATCCTCTGGGAAGCTGCTGGTCTTGTTTGGCACTCATTGGGCACCAATGCGTTGAAGGGTTTTACTTGGCTGTGATTGCCATCTTTAACGCTGAAAACTGTCACTTTCTCTGGACCTGGCCTGAGAAAGGCCGAGGGACCCGAGTGGAGTCAGGGCATAGCCCGCTCCCAGAGTCTCTCTCGAAGCAGCCACTGTCCTTTGGGGTTCTCTGTCTCATAGTAGTCCTCCCCAGGAGACTCCAGGGGCTCTGGGGCAAAGAGCTCAGTGTCCCATTCCATGTCTTCTCCCGAGAAGTTGAAGAGGAACTGTCTGGAGCTCCCCAGGCTGGAAGGGAGGAAAGAGACAGAGGGTTTAAAGACAGCTTGGCTGGTCACCTGGGGGAAAGGCGTTCTCTGGTCATCACCATCCCAGGGGAGAGAAGCATGTGCTTCCCCAGCCCTGGCCCTGGTGGAGCACAAAGCAGTGCCATCGTGGGGGCCGTGGATGGCCCCCAGGCTGGACCCTTCCTTGCTTTGAAGGGGAGTTTGGGTGATGAGGTCTGGGTCATGATTTTGCCATGTCTAATATGTAGTCTATTTCTATGGGAGGAAAACGCTATTTAGAAAGCCCCTACCTTCCTGAATCCATCATAGTGGGACAGCTGTTGCAGAAAGGAAGGAAAACAGCTGGATCAGCCTTGTGTTGTAAAAGGTGAGGTCCCTGCAACATGGCCTGGGCTGCCAAGAGAACTTACAGCTCTGAGTGAGAAGATAATAAGAACGGGAAAGGGGTATAGTTGGAGTTGGCAAATAGGCTTGAGGGAGAGAGGATCTGGAAGGAAAGTAGCCAAAGATATGTCAGCCAGCAACCACTCCATCTCAGAGAGTGGCAAAGGCAATGACATCTAATTCATTTGACATTGGTTCCTTCTTGGCACTCTACCCTCTTCTAACCCAAAGTCTCATTACAATTCAGTAGCGTATGACCCCGCATCCTTGGCACTGGGGGGAAACAATGGAAGATGGAGGTACAAAGTGTGAGGGTGAAGGGGCCAGAAGGAAAGGGGGGCAGATCCAGAACAGAAGCAACCATTGGTGACAGCAGTGGAATGGGTTACAGTACAGGCTATTACAAAATAAAAAAATCTAAGACCATCCCCCAGCAAAAAAATACACAAAAACAATTATTCACGTAGGAGGAAGGCTCAAGCTATCGTAAACACCCCCAAAAGTCTGGAGGCCATGACAGTGTCTCGGTCATCCTACTGAGTCCAGGCACTCACTCTGTTTTGCAGGCTTTGGGCTTGAACTTCAGGGTGCTGAGTGCTCCTTCCACGGCCTTGGGCAAGTAAATGGGGTGCCTCTCGAGTCTCCTCTGCGTGCTGATGGTCCTTCGTTCCATGCTCTTTTGGAACTGGCCGTGGAGCGAGTGCACAGCCTGCTCGGCAGTGGCCTCTGAGTGTCTCCGTGGTGCCCGCAGGACCCAGTTGGAGTGCAGGCTGTGCTCCCGCGAGCTGGTGGCCACTAGAAGGGAAAAGCAGGGGGTGCAGCAGAGAAGGAGGTGCCCTCAAGAGGGGCAGAAAGCAAAGGAGAAAGTGAATCAGATTGGGGACTCAAAGCAAATACTAATAAAACACAATGGTCACAACTGCCCATTCTTAGAAAAGTCCTGGTACCCCGGAGAAGGGGATTCGACACAGAGATTATGGCGTAGGCAGATGATGGAATGTTAAGCGTCCCTTAAAAATGATGTGATAGGGTTATATGTACTGACCCGGGAAAATGTCCAAGATGTGATGTAAATTGTTAAGTGAAAAGAGCAGCAACAAAATAGCAAAGAGATGCTATAATTGTTCGTTTGTTTGTTTTTTAACTTTTTTATTGTATAATATCACATATATACAGAGCAAAGTAAGAAAAAAGCAATAGTTTTCAAGCACTCTTCAACATGCAGTTAGAGGGCCGTGCAATGGTGGCTCAGTGGCAAAAATTCCCGCCTGCTGAGCTGGAGACCTGGGTTAGATTCCCGGAGTCTGCCCATGCCAAAAAAAAAAAACACAAACAAAAAAACAAGTAGTTACAGGACAGATCCCAGCGTTTGTCATGGGCTCCCATACCATCCTCTCAGATTTTTCCTTCTAGCTGCTCCGGAATATAGGAGGCTATGAAGGTTTGAACATTTTTTTATCACACAATCAACTTTTTTTCTTTCCCTTTTGTGAAAAATAACATATGCACACACAAAAAAGCAATAAATTTCAAAGCACAGCACAGTAATTAGTTATAGAACAGATTTCAGAATTTGTTAAGTGTTACAATTCTAGTTTTAGGCTTTTACTTCTAGCTGCTCTAAGATACTGGAAACTAAAAGAATTATCAATTTAATGATTCAGCAATCATACGTTTGTTAAGCCCTACCTTCTCTGTATAGCTCCACCATCACCTTTGATCTTTTTATCCCACTCTTTAGGGGTATTTGGGCTATGGCCATTCTAACTTTTCAATGTTGGAATGTTTGTTTGTTTTAAGTGAGTATAAGTGTATACGTGAAATATAAACATGTTATTATCTCTTGGTGATAGAATTAAAGGTACTACTTTTAGCTTTCTTCTTTGTATTTTGGTGAGTTATTTGATTAATTTGATTTACAATGAGCAGATATTACTATCAGAGAAAAAAAAACATAAGAGCATTTTCATTTTATTATTGCTGTGAAAATGACATCTCCATCTTCAATGGATTTCATAATCCTTTCTCGAATATCCTCAGTTTCCCAGGCCTGACTCCTAAGGCAAGGGGTGTCCTTTGTCAAGGACTAAAAGGGTTGGATGAGAAAGGAAGACAAGCAAATTACCTTGCAAGGTGTAATGAACTTTGAGAGTACGTGTAACTGTCTATAAAATTTTGCAGAATCCAGTGAAAACTGAAATCTCAGGTCTATTGAAACCAAAGCAACAACAATGAACTCCAAGAATGCGATCTTTTGCACATTAGATAAAAATCAAGAAAAGCTTTGTATTTTGTACCAAAGGCTGTTTATTACCAGACATCAATAATCCCCAGAATAAAATTATCATGTAATTACTGTGCTGGGGCAAGTCAAAGTTTAATGAAATTTATGACCGAGTAGTGGAATTTTAAAATGGGCTCAACTAATTCCCAGGTTGAATTCTTTGCTCTCCATCTGGATAAAGCCGGTGATAAGCCCCCAGCTTGATAAGGAGAGAAGGGATGTCATCAGCCCTTCCTTTTGTCCCCTCTATGGTACCCAGTCCTTGCCTACATTGTCCCCCAAGGCCATGCAGAGGGGTGCGGGTGCAAAGGGGCGACAGAGTGGGCAAAGGGCCAGTGGACAGTGGTGCCCCAGGGACAAGCTAGCTTAAGCAGGGTCAGAAGCTGGATTTTGAAAGATAATATATCTGTTCCCTTTACATAATAATTGTTTTCCATTATGAAGTCTTACGAAAGTTCTAAGCCCATCTCAGCTGTGGTAAATGGACCATAGGAGAGGAGCTTTTGTCCAAATGTTGTCTCTGGAGTGTTGGAGGGGTAGCTGGAGTTGCAGAGGCAGGGGCAATTAAGCAAGAGGCTCCAAAGAGAACAAGCTCAGGGCCAGGATCCTGCTTGCAGACGTGGTGTTTCCCTGGGGCCAGAGAAGTCACCTCCGAAGACCCCAACTCACCCTCCACTGTGTCTTGGGCTCCACCAGCCCTCCTTGAGAGACTCTCCTTCTAGAGCTCTTACCTTCGAAGTCCACGTCCTCATTCAGTGGGTCCGTCTCAGCAGCCTGGGGCCGTTTCTCTGTATCCAGTTCTGCAATGATGGAGTCAAAGAAGGCCATGGCCTCTGCCACATCCGCGCTGAATTGTAAGTATTTCCTGGAGCTGGCATTCTGCTAGAGGTGGGTGAGAGAAGAGAGCGTGGCCCACTCAGTCTCTGAGAGCCCTTGCAATGGAAGCCATAAAACATGGAAAGGATTGAATGTGGCTAAAACTAAATCATAATGGGATTACTCAAATCTGTAGGGTCAAAAAGGTACATTTGAAACAGTGCCTGGCAGCAGGGGTATCCCAGATCCCTAATGACCATGGCTTAATGAATTTCTAATGACCTTAAAAAGAGAGAGAAAAGACAAGATGTGTTTCATTCTTGGTCACATATCTGTTATCAGGCATTCAGCTAAATAAATTATCTTTCTTTGCCTTTGTTTCCTGCTGATAAACACTCAACCAGGAGCTTGTACAGTTAGTTTATAAAATGCTAACAATGTGAAAGAGAAGTTGTGTTGAAATGCTCTGTCAGAGCTGCTAGTATTTAAAGTGGCCAAATTTAGGCTCAAGTTGTGACATAAATAGAAGAGAAAATAGGTACAGTTATTAATCTATCATTTAATTACGCCATGTGGGGGCAAGTCAAGGGTCTACCCTGGCTCATTCTTCTCTAAGAGCTCATTAAAACACAAGTTTTACCTAGAAAGCTGTGAATCTGCCATGTTGCTTAGTTTCTGAGACTGAGTGAAATACATTTCACTGAAGAAAACCTGGTAAAGACTGTATTTAACAGTCTTCTCACAAAAGTTTTGAAATTTAACAATTGGCTCTTACAAGCCAGCCAACTCCAGCCAGGTCACATAACCTTCTGGAGTGGACATGTGCTTGGTCTCCCACCTCTCACACTTTCAACTCTCTTCTTCAAGACTAATGTTTGTTCTAACTCCATGACTTACAAAAGGGTGAGTCCTTCCCCAGACCACACCTCCTGACCACAGAGACTAGCCAGACGGTAGGCACCTGATACAAAAGGAGCCAGTCAGAGCCCTGCCCTGGGATTTTTGTAACCATAGCTAAGAGAAGAAGCTTCTTCCCCTATGGTGACCAAAATAGGATGCTGTGAATTGGAAGCTGCTGACTGACACACTGGCTAAAATGCTTGTGTGTGGTAGAAGAGTTTGAGAGTAACATGCGGGAAAGGCAGAGATTAGAAATGGAGGAGGAGGAAGTCCTGAGGGCTAATTTCCTGACACCTACTGTCTCTACAACCAGCTTCAGCCCTTCCTTTCCCTTGGTTGATTTTATGAGCTGATACATTCCATATTGCTTAAGCCATGTAAATCAAATTTCTGTCAATTATAAGCAAGAACTATAATACATTCTCTGAGCCTTCTGCCTTTCTTGGGATAGATATTTAAGACCAAATCAAAAATGAGTCTTATCTGATGCCTTTTATAGTACAGCACTTAGAGAAATGTGCACTCCCAATTGAAAAGGGGTTTGTGAAAAAGAATGGGAGTTTATGAAACAAGAACAGGTAGGTATGAAAAACACCTTGGAAATGCATAAGCATATATGCTCAAATACAAATTCTCAATAGTTAAGCTAACTGGTAGACTTCGCCAGAGTTTAAGAAAGAATTGAAGAATAGACATAGAGTTGAGAAAATCAAACAAAGTGATTAGAATAGCAGAACGGTCTGTCAGGAACTCTAGCATAATTAAGCCTTGGTAGTATCTATTACATTAAAAATTAAAATAGTTTTGGGCACATAGCTGTACAGTTTCTGTCTTTGTAAAAGAGAATGTAGATGCATAGGTTCCGGCTAATAGGGTTAGGTTTTTTATCCCCAGTTTTATAACTTAAGGCCATAATTGTTTACTGACACTTGGCAACTGTTCCCCTTTATTCATCATCTATATGATCCTTTACCTAGCAAAATTCTGGGTGAAAAATTTGTCCTCACATTTATCAAACCATTAGGAATTGAATTGATAGAATTAAATTTTAGCCTTGAAACATAATATAATATCTATACATATTATAAATGGAACAGTACAATCCAATAAGAGAAGGAATGATCTTGTCAATAAATGGTATTGGAGAAATTTGTTATTTGGGAAAATTTTAATTGTTGATAGATTAAAGAGTTGGGTTTTTAAAAATGGAACTATAGAAAGGAAAAATAGTGAATAGCCATTGGGTCTTGGGAAATGGAAGAAACTTCTAAGCATGAAAACAGTGGAAGAAATGACAAAGACAAAAATTTACATATTTGACCACAAAAAAACTCAGTAGCATCTGTACACCAAAAGATATCAAATAAAATTAAATATGCATAACTTGGGGAAATTTTTTAATGTAAATGATAAACAGTGTGTTAATATCCTTAATATAAGAAGTATCTCTCCAAATAAATAACTTCATCACACCCAAAATAAAAATGTATAAAAGCATGACAGAATCCATTAAAAAAGTACACAGTAGTATGAAAAAAGAGCTATTCTTTGCTCAAGCAATAATCAAAGTACCATAAAACAAAGCAATTGTCTTTTAAAGTGTTAAACTTTAAAATTAATGGCAATATTTTGTTCCATCAAAAATGAAGTAAGAAGGGCATCTGATCCACTGCTGATGAAAAGTGTAAGATGATAAGATACTTCTGGAAAGCAAAATGTAGAAGAATCTTTAAAATTAATGACATTGCACCATTGACCCAATAATCACACATCTAGTAATCTCTGCTAAAAATACCTTTCAGACATAGAGTAATATGTATTTATGCAAGATATAGGTATAAGGATCTTATTCACAATTTTAACAATTGTTCAAAGAAGGCAAGTAGTAACTTTTTTTGCCATTAAAACTTTTGTTTTCAAAGATCAGTTGTTCAGGTTTGTTAAAGTTGCCAGAATGCAATATACCAGAAATGGATTGACCTTTTTGGGGGGGAACAAGGGGTGCATGGTCTGGGACTCAAACCTGGTTCTCCTGCATGGAAGGTATGGATTGGCTTTAATAAAGGAAATTTAATAAGTTGCAAATTTACAGTTCTAAGGCCATAAAAATGTCCAAAGTAAGGCATCCAGATAAAGATAACTTGGCTCAAGAATGGTTGATGGGTCCAGAACATCTCAACTGGGAAGGCATGTGGCTGGCATCTGCTGGAGTCTTTGGCTTCTAGTTTCAAACAGCTTCTCCTGGGCATTTAATTTCTGCATCTCCAAATGTTTGAGACTCTTCAGCTCTGTTGACTCTGAACTCTCTCCAAAATGTTTCCCCTTTTATAGGACTCCAGTACTCTAATCAAGACACACTTTAAATGGGCACAATCGCAGCTCCATCTAATCAAAAGGTCACACCACAATTGAGTGACTTATATTTCCATGGAAACAATCCAACCAAAGGGCTCCAGCCTCATAAGGAGGATTAAGAGAACATGGCTTTTTGGGGGTACATAACATTTTCAAACCAGCACATTCTACCCTCTGAACCCCCAAAAGACATGTTCTTTCTATATACAAAATGCCTTCATTCCATCACAATGTCACAAAGCCTTAAACCATTCAGTAACAATATAAATACAACACAAAGTCAGAAACAGTACAAAATCTTATCAAAGTCAGTTACAGGCATGATCTGTCCTAAGGCAAAATTCTCTTCTGGCTGTGGTTCTGTAAAACCCAAAATAAGTTATCTGCTGCCAATATACAAAGGACAGACAGTCATAAGATACATGTTCCCATTGTCATAGGGAGAAATCAAAATGAGAGCAGGGGCCACAAGGCCAAAACAGTTCCAAAAATCTGCAGGGCAAACTTCATCAGATTTCAAAGCTGAGAGTCATTTATCCTCAGGGATTTAGAAAGTGGCAGTCCCACCCTTTCTAAAGGCTTAGGCAGCAGCCCTGCTCTCTGAAAACACTGGGGTGAAGGTTGCAACACTGGGGATCATTGGGAGAACCACCTTATTCTTGGCCCCACACTCTCCAAACATTGGGGCAGCACCCAAGCTCTCCACAATTTCTAGGGCACATGTTCAACTCCCTCAGAAGAATGGGATGATCACCAGGCTCCCTTCAATCCCATTTATGTGATTCACCCTCTCTAAGGCCTGGGGCACCAAAACTATTCCTGAACAACAAAGTGGAAGGCCTGCTGTCTGCTTCCAGGGCAAACTCACCCTCTCCACATGTGTGGATGGGTCCAGTGACCAAGCCTGAGATTTCCTGACTCCAGATCTTAGCTTTCATAGTTCTGCTTCTGAAATCATTTTTCCTTCAATTTGTCCCTCTTCTGGCCCTTTTAGTTCAGACTGGCAGTGGTCCCATTTGTATGAACCCACAATACTCTTGTTGGTTTTCTATGCAGTACTCAGAGATCATAACCATCATACTAAAGGACTTTCCACAAATCCTTTCTTGATAGCTCCATCTCTAATACTTGCTTGTCCTATAATGGCTGACTGCTTCCACGTTTGGTTAAATCTTCATATGAGGTTCTATTCTCTGAGATCTCCCTCTCTAGAATCCCAGAATTTTCCAGACCATCAATTTCTGCTTTCTTTTCATCCAAGAAATTAGTTCTCAACTTATCTCTCACCTGTCACATTCTACTCTAAGCTGCAAGGAGAAGCAATACTGCATTTAGTTCAGAAATATCTTCAGCTAAGTATCCAAGTTCATCACTCTCAAGTTCTGTCTTCCATCCACAAAGATCACCTTCCTTCCAGTTTGCTATAACACATTCATCATTTCTGTCTAAAGCCTCATCAAGCGTATCTTGAAAGTCTTCATTTCTACCAACAGTCTCTTCAAAGCATTCTAGGCCTTCTCTATCAATATCTTCCCAACTCTCCCAGAATCTTTCCCTTATCCATTTAAAAAGCTGTTACAGCATATTTGGTATTTGCAAACTGCAGAAGCACTCCATTTCTCTGGTACCAAAATCTGTTTTGGTTTGTTGAAGCTGACAAAAAGTAATATACCAGAAATGGTTGGCTTTTATAAAAGGAATTTATTAAGTTCCACATTTATAGTTCTAAGGTCATAAAAATGTCTAAAGTAAGGCATACAGACAAAGATACCTTTACTCAAGAAAGGTCGATGGGTTCAGACCACCTCTGTTATGTGGGAAGGCACATGGCTGGTGTCTGCTGGAGCCTTTGGTTTCTGGTTTCAAACAGCCTCCTCAGGGGCATTTACTTTTTGTATCTCCAAAAGTATGGGCCTCATGTTGGCTCTATCAGCTCTGAACTTTCTCAAAAATGTTTCCCTTTTAAAGGACTCCAGTAAACTAATCAAGACACAACTTAAATGGGCACAGTCACAGCTCTATCTTATCAAAAGGCCACACCCACAAATGAGTGGATTTTATCTCCATAGAAGCAATCAAATCAAAGTTTCTACCCTCAATATTGGATCAGGATTAAAAGAAACATGGCTTTTCTGGAGTACATAACATTTTCAAACCATCACACCAGTTACGGTTGGCTTCCAGGAAGATGCCAGAATAGGGTAGTCAGAGCTCACTCCTCCACCACAAAACAGCCAGAGTAAAGGCAGAAAACAACCAGGACATCAGTTCCAGGGTCTGGGTAACCAGAGAAGGACATCTGCATTATATAGGGAAGACCTGGATGAAAAATGGAGAAACTATGACTTGGAATCTGGGGTGAGTGTGTTCAGTTATGACCACCCCTGAGGCCCACTGCTGCACACCAACCAGAGAGGGCAGCTGAGGAACAGCACACTCCCACTCTGACTGCCAGCTGGGGAGGGCAACCTTCTCAGTCCTGCAGCCTTGACTTCCCATGGGGAACCCAGGAGCCAATAGACTTGTTTTATTCACACATATGGCCTTGTTGTGTTATCAAATGCCTACCCCCATCCCTGAGACAGTCTGCTATGGGCACCTGGTTTGGGGGACAACTGAGGGGCCCTCTCCTTGGGAAGAGAAGAGGACATAGAGCAGTGCTGACCTGGCAGTTGGCTGGTGAGAGAGACACTCTGGTTCCTTCTCCAAGGAA
Organism: Tamandua tetradactyla; assembly: GCF_023851605.1. Lineage (NCBI taxonomy): Eukaryota > Metazoa > Chordata > Mammalia > Pilosa > Myrmecophagidae > Tamandua > Tamandua tetradactyla. The sequence goes on along the minus strand of NC_135330.1, from coordinate 106,637,786 downwards.
GCATGGAGCACTCACTGCATGCACAAGTGGAGAGAAGGGGGTGAGGGAGGGAGCTGCATTGTAAGACCAGACACCCTTCCCCCTCAGGTGGTCTTGTTGATCAGGAAAAAGCAGGGCAGTTCTGGGCCAGCTGCTGGCTGAAGACGTTGAACCTCTCAGTCCTGCAGTCTGAAATGTTTCTATGTAGGAACCTGGGAATCACCAGACTCATTGTGCCCACAAGTGGGGTCTTGGCCTAGGTGCACAGTGCCCACCCCCCACCCCACAGAGCCAATGGCTTCCCATGTGCATAGAGACCTGGAGCCTTGTCTGCTTGCTGCCTGGTCAGGTCTCTACCCAGTGGGTGCTGCAGTGAGAGAGAGGTGGGGTTATGGGAAAGAGGTGGCCCAAAAGGGTCTTCTGTGGGTAAGTGCAGTCTGGCAAACTACTTTTCTACCTAGCCTTTAACAGATTTCTGAAAATGGCTGCTCCCCTGTGTGAAGCCCCAGTTTGGCTTTGCTGGGAATTATTAGTAAACCAAGTGTCAAAGAGGACCTTCAATGCAAGCAGAAACAATTACAGAGTCTTAGACAAGCAAGGGAAGTCAAGTTTCAAAATAACCTTATCAAGATAATCAAATGCCAAGAAACCAGCAAAAGCTCACAAAGCGCATGAAGAAGAAAGAATGTATGTCCAAAAGCCAAGTGATCAAATTAAAAAGCTGGAGGAGATACAGAATTTGGAACAATTAATCAAAGACACTCAAACAAATAACTTTAGTGAGATGGCTAAAGAGATAAAGGATATCAAGAAAACACTAGAAAAGCATAAAGAAGAACTTGAAAGAATAAATAGAAAAGTAGCAGATCTTATGGAAATGAAAGCCACTGTAAATCATTAAAAATATAACAGAGACACACAAAGGCAGAAGGAAGAAAGAACATGTGCAGTAGAGGACAGAGCAACCAAATTCGAATGAACAAAAGAACAAATAGTGAATAAAATGGAAAAATTTGAATCGTATCTCAGGGAATCCAATTTACAACATGAAACACACAAATACAAGAATCACTGGTATGCCAGAAAGAAAAGAGTATAGGGCTAGGAAGATTATTTGAGGAGATAATTGGGGAAAATTTCCCAACCCTTATAAAGGACATAAATATGCAAATCAAAGAAGCTCAATGAACTCCAAATAGAATAAATCTAAATAGACCCACTCCAAGACCCATACTAATCAGACTGTCAAATGTTGAAAGAAGGAGAGAGTACTGAAAGCAGCAAGAAAAAAGTGATTCACCACATACAAGGGAAGCCACATAATACTAAGTGCTGACTATTCATCAGACACCACAGAGGTGAGAAAGCAATGGTATAGTGCATTTAAGATTCTCAAGGAGAAAAATTGTCAGTCAGGAATTCTTTATCCAGCAAAGCTGTCCTTCAAAAGTGAGGGGGAGTTTAAAATAGTCACAGATAAACAAATACTGGGATAGTTTGTTAACAAGAGACCTACCCTGCAAAGTTTGTTAACAAGAGACCTACCCTGCAAGAAACACTAAAGGGAGTTATGTCAGCTGGAAACAAAAGACAGAAAAGAGAGGTCTGGAGGAGGGTACAGAATTGAATGGTATTAATCAGGATAACTTAATGGATAAAAAGAGAGAGAGAAAAAATAGATCAGATAAATAAAAACCAAAGGGTAAGATGGTTGAATCAAGAACTGCCTTTACAGTAATAACTTTGAGTGTTAATGGATTAAACTCCCTAATCAAAAGACAACAGATTGGTAGAATGGATTTAAAAATATAATCCATCTATACGCTGTTTACAAGAGGCTCATCTTAGACCCAAACATACAAATAGGTTGAAAGTAGAGTATGGGAAAAGATATTCCATGCAGTTAGTAACCAAAAGAAAGCTGGACTAGCTATATTAATAGTGGAACAAAATAGTCATTAAATGCACAAATGTCATAAGAGGCATTATATGTTAATAAAAGGGGTTATTCACCAACAAGAAATAGCAATCATAAATGTTTATCCACCCAATAATGGTGCTCCAAAGCACATGAGACCAACACTGCAAAACTAAAGGGGGCAATAGATACTTCAGCAACAATAATAAAAGTGGGAAACTTCAACACCACCACTCTCTTCAATAGACAGAACAACCAGACAGAGGATCAGTAAAGAAATAGAGAACCTAAACAATATGATAAATGAATTAGACATAACAGACATATATAGATCATTGCACCCCAAAACACCAGGATACTCATTCTTCTCAAGTGCTCATGGGACACTCTCTAGGATAGATCATATGCTAGGGCACAAAATAGGTCTTAATAATTGTAAAAAGATTGAAATTATTTAAAGCACTCTGATCTTAATGACATGAAGTTGCAAAGTAATAACCACCAAAGAACCAGTATTTGCACAACAACATATTCTTAAACAATCAGTGGGTCAAAGAAGAAATTGCAAGAGAAATCAACAAATTTCTGGAGATGAATGAGGCAAGAATACAACATGTAAAAACCTATGGGATACAGTGAAGGCAGTGCTGTGAGGGCAATTAATAGCTCTAAATGCCTACCTTGAAAAGCAAGAAAGTGCTAAAACCGAAAGACCTAACTGAACAAACTTAGGAAACTAGAGAAAGAGCAACAAGCTAACCCTAAAGGAAGTAGAAGAAAAGAAATAACGAAAAGCAAAGAGGAGTAAAGGAGTTGGAGAACAAAAAACAATAGAGAAATCAATAAAACCAAAAATTGGTTCTTTGAGAAGATCAACAAGATTGACAAACTCTTAGCTAGACTGACAAAGTCAGAAAGAGAGAAGATACAAATAGATAAAAACAGAAATGAAAAGGGAGCCATTATCAAGGAACCAGAAGAAATTTTTAAAAATCATAAGAGGAGAGTACGAACAACTTATATGCCAACAGACTGAGGCAACTTAGATGAATTGATACTGTTTCGAGAAGAAATAGAGGGCCTCAACAAGCCAGTCACAAATAAAGAGACAATCAGTTATCAAAAATCTCCCTACAAAGAAAAGCTCAGGGCCAGATGGCTTCATCGGGAAATTTTATCAAACATTCCATTAAGAACTAACACCATTCCTGCTCATATTCTCCCCAAAAAAATGAAGAAAAGGACAAACTCTCTAACTCATTTTATGAAGGTAACATCATTTTAATGCCAAAACTTGATAAAGATACTACAAGAGAGGAAAACTACAAGCCAATCTCCCTGGTAAATATAGATGCAAAAATCCTGTACAAAATACTTGCAAATCGAATCCAATGGCACATTAAAAGAATTATACACCATGACCAATGGGGGTTTATTTCAGGTAGGCAAGGTTGGTTCAGCACAAGAAATTCACTTAATGTAACACAGCACATTAACAAATCAAAAGGGAAAAATCACATGATCACCTTGATTGACTCTGAAAAGGCATTTGAGAAAATTCAGCATCCTTTTTTTTTTTTTTCAGCATCCTTTCTTGTTCCAAACACATGGAAAGGTAGAAATTAAAGGAAACTTCCTCAACATGTTAAAGGGCATGTATAAAAAACCCACAGTCAACATTGTACTCAATGCTGAGAGACTGAAAAAGCCTTCCCCCTAAGATTGGGAATGAAACAAGGATGCCCCATCACCACTATTATTCAACAATTTGCTAGAAGTTTTAGCTAGAGCTATTAGGCAAAAAAAAAAAAAAAAAGCATCCAAATTGTAAAGGAAGAAGTAAAACTCTCATAATTTGCAGATCATATGATCCTATGTTTGGAAAATCCTGAGAAAACAATGAAAAGCTACTTGGGCTTATAAACAAATTCAGCAAAGTGGCAGGATATAAAATTAATGTGCAAAAATCCATAGTGTTTCTATACGCTAGTAATGAGCTATCCAAGGAAGCAGTTAAGAAAAAAAGTTCCATTCACAATAGTAACTAAAAAAAATCAATTATCTAGGAATAAATTTGTTCTAGTTTGCTAGCTGCTGGAATGCAGACCAGAGATTGATTGGCTTTCAATAAAAGGGGATTTATTTAGTTAACATATAGCTCTTCAGAAGAAAGGTAGCTGTCAACTGAGGTTCTTTCTTACATGGGAAGGCACAGGGCGATCTCTGCCAGCCTTCTCTCCAGGCCTCTGGGTTCCAACAACTTTCCACGAGGTGATTCCTTTCTGCATCTCCGAAGGCCTGGGCTGAGCTGCAAGTGCTGAGATGAGGTATGCTGAGCCTCTTGGGCTGTGCTACATTGAGCTCTCTCATTTAAGCACCAGCCAATTAAATCAAACATCATTCATTGCAGCAAGCACACCTCCTAACCGATTGCAGATGTAATCAGCAACAGGTGACGTTCACATGCATTGGCTCATGTCCATAGCAATAGAATGAGGCACCTTCACCTGGCCAAGTTGACACCTGAATCTAACTACCACAAAACTTAACCAAGGATGTAAAGGACCTATACACAGAAAACCACAAAACATTGTTAAATGAAATCAAAGAAGACCTAAACAGATGGAAAGACATTCTGTGCTCATGGATAGGAAGGCTAAATGTCACTAAGATGTCAATTCTACCCAAATTCATCTACATATTCAACGTAATACCAATAAAAATTCCAACAACATAATTTGTGGACTTGGAAAAGTTAGTTATCAAATTTATTTGGAAGGAAAGGGAACTTGAATAGCCAGAAATATCTTGAGAAAGAAAAACTAAGTGGAAGGACTTACACTTCCTGACTTTAAAATTATTATAAAGCCACCATGGTCAAAACAGCATAGTATTGGCACAAAGAGACATATTGATGAATGGAATCAGATTGAGAGGTCAGAAATAGACCCTGAGATCTATGGTCAATTGATTTTTGATAATGCCCCCAAGTCCAGTGAACTGGGACAGAATAGTCTCTTCAATAAAATGGGGCTGGGAGAACTTATCCAAAGGAATGAAAGAGGGCTCCTACCTCACACCCTATACAAAAATTAACTCAAAGTGGATCAATGACCTAAATATAGAAGTCAATACCATAAAACTCCTAGAAGAAAATATAGGGAAACATCTTCAAGGCCTAGTGATAGGAGGTGGCTTCTTAGACATTATACCCATAGCACAAGCAACAACAACAAAATAGATCACTGGGAACCCCTCAATACTTAACACTCCTGGCCTTTAAAGGACTTTATCAAAAGGATAAAGAGGCAGCCAACTCAACAGGAGAGAATGTTTGATAATCATATATCTGATAAGGGTTTGATATCCAGTGTCTATAAAGAAATCCTACAACAGTAAAAGGACAAACAACCCTATTATAAAATGGGCAAAAGATATTAACAGACATTTTTCCAAAGAAGAAAGACAAATGGCTAAAAAGCACATGAGAAATCTAATCTGCATTAATTATTAGGGAAATACAAATCAAAACCCAATAAGATACTATCACACACCTACTAGAATAGCTTCTGTTAAACAAACAGGAAGCTACAATTGTCGGAGAGGATGTGGAGAAACCAGGACACATATTCACTGCTGGTGGGAATGTAAAACGGAACAGCTTCTATGAAGACAGTTTGGTGTGTTTCCTCAGAAAACTAAACATTGAGTTGCCTTATGACCCGACAACTTCACTACACTACTCGGTATATACCCAGAAGATATGAAAGCAGGGACACAGACCATCTTTTGCACACTAATGCTCATAATGGCATCATTCACAATTGACAAAAGATGGAAATAATCCAAGTGTCCAGCAGCAGATGAGAGGATAAACAAAATGTGGCATACTGTGGAATATTACGCAGCAGTAAGAAGGAGTGAGGTCCTGAAGAATGTGACAGCATGGATGAACCTTGAGGACATACTGCTGAGTGAAATAAGCCAGGCACAAAAGGACAGATACTTTATGATTTCACTAATGTGAACTAACTAGAGAATGCAAATCAGAGTCTTAAAACGTAGAATATAGGGCACCTAGAATAGACAAAAGCTAGAGGAGATGGATTGGTCATCTAATATGTTCAGAATTGTTAATGAGATTAAACTTAAATGTTTTGGAATGGGTACAGGTGATGGCAGCTCGTTTTGGGGATTATAAGTAATAGTGCCACATTGTAGGTGAATTTTGTTGAAAGGGGTTGTTTAGAGTCATGTGTGTCACTGATTAACACTAGAAATATAAATAAGTTCTTGCATGAACTACTACAAATGTACTATAGAGTGGTATATAGGGATAAACTGCTATTGCAAGCTATAGGCTATAATTAACAGCAATACTTTAATATTTTTTCATCAATAGTAATAGGTATATCACACTAATAGAGGTTAATAACGAAGGGAGGGGGAGGAATATGGGGTGTTTTGGTCTTTCTTTTTGTGTGTCTGATATTTTTTCTATTGGAGCGATAAAATGGTCTAAAATTGAGTATGATGATGATTGCACAACTATATAATGATACCATGAGACATTGATTGTATACTTCTGAATATATCTCAATAAAACCTGCAATTTCAAAGAAAAACAGTTAATGAAATGGAAAAGAGCCTACAATATGTAATATTACATGAAAAGAAGAAAATATAAAAAGTATATATGGTATGAACCAATTTAGTAAATTTATACACACACACATATTAGGATTACTAGATTTACCAAGTAAAAATACACATGGTAGTTAAATATTAATTTCAGATAAACAATGAATAAATTTTTGGTATAAGTGTGTACCAAATATTACATGGGATAATCATACTAAAATTATTTATTGTTTATCTGAAATTCAAATTTAACTGGACATCCTTTTTTTATCTGGCAACTCTAATATAAATATAAATACATGAACTTACATTTATATGCAAACACAATTGAAAAATTACTAGAAGAAAATCCACCTAGGACTTCCTGGAAGATGGCGGCTTAGTAAGACGCGCGGATCTTAGTTTCTTCTCCAGGACACCTACTAGGGGAGTAGAAACGATACAGAAAGCGCCCAAAGCCACAACAGAGATAAAAAAGACAGCGTACCCCATCCTGGAACGGCTGGCTGGCTGAGAGAAGCAGCTCGGGTGAGATCGCCGAGGCGCGCGGGCCTTACCGGGCGGGGTGGCAAGCGGCCGGAGTTACTCCCTTCCCCCTTCCCGGGCCGGCTGGGAGAATTGGAGAGGCGGTCCCCTGAAACAAAGACAGCTGGCGCCCACACCACGCGCAGCCCCCGGACCAACTGAGAGAATTGGATCGGAAACCCCCAGGCCGCGGAGAACGGTGACGGGTGGGGGAGGCCCCTTCCAAACCCGTGACTCCCGGGGAACGTGCACTCTCTCGGGCGGGCCGCTGCCGCTGGCGCCCTCCCGCCACGCTTGTTGCCCAGGGCCGACTAGGAAATTCGGACGGGCTCTTTCCCTGGCTGCGGCGACCAGCAACCCTCCCTGCGTTCGGACCCCGGGCCAGCGAACCCCCAGGACGGCGAGAGTTTTCCAAAGTTTAAGGTCCCACAGCACCTTTTACTGGTGGGACCCGCAGACAAACGTGTGCCACGAGCGCCACCTACTGGGCAGGATAAGAAAAACAGAACCCAGAGATTTCACAGAAAAATATTACAACCTTGCTGGGTCCAACACCAAGAGAAATCTGAATAAATGCCCAGACGCCAGCAGCAGAAGATAACTGTCCACGCTCAAAAGATTGAGAATATGGCCCAGTCAAAGGAACAAACCAATAGCTCAAATGAGACACAAGAGCTGAGACAACTAATCCTGAATATACGAACAGAAATGGAAAACCTCTTCAAAAATGAAATCGATAAATTGAGGGAGGACATGAAGAGGACATGGGCTGAACATAAAGAAGAAATAGAAAAACTGAAAAAACAAATCGCAGAACTTATGGAAGTGAAGGATAAAGTAGCAAACATAGAAAAAATAATGGATAGCTACAATGATAGATTTAAAGAGACAGAAGATAGAATTAGTGATTTGGAGGATGGAACATCTGAATCCCAAAAAGAAACAGAAACTATCGGGAAAAGAATGGAAAAATTTGAACAGGGTATCAGGGAACTCAAGGACAATATGAACCGCACAAATATACGTGTTGTGGGTGTCCCAGAAGGAGAAGAGAAGGGAAAAGGAGGAGAAAAACTAATGGAAGAAATTTTCACTGAAAATTTCCCAACTCTTATGAAAGACCTAAAATTACAGATCCAAGAAGTGCAGCGCACCCCAAAGAGATTAGACCCAAATAGGCGTTCTCCAAGACACTTACTAGTTAGAATGTCAGAGGTCAAAGAGAAAGAGAAGATCTTGAAAGCAGCAAGAGAAAAACAATCCATTACATACAAGGGAAACCCAATAAGACTTTGTGTAGATTTCTCAGCAGAAACCATGGAAGCTAGAAGACAGTGGGATGATATATTTAAAATACTAAAAGAGAAAAACTGCCAACCAAGACTCCTATATCCAGCAAAATTATCCTTCAAAAATGAGGGAGAAATTAAAACATTCTCAGACAAAAAGTCACTGAAAGAATTTGTGACCAAGAGACCAGCTCTGCAAGAAATACTAAAGGGAGCACTAGAGTCAGATACAAAAAGACAGAAGAGAGAGATATGGAAAAGAGTGTAGAAAGAAGGAAAATCAGATATGATATATATAATACAAAAGGCAAAATGTTAGAGGAAAATATTATCCAAACAGTAATAACACTAAATGTCAATGGACTGAATTCCCCAATCAAAAGACATAGATTGGCAGAATGGATTAAAAAACAGGATCCTTCTATATGCTGTCTACAGGAAACACATCTTAGACCCAAAGATAAACATAGGTTGAAAGTGAAAGGTTGGGAAAAGATATTTCATGCAAATAACAACCAGAAAAGAGCAGGAGTGGCTATACTAATATCCAACAAATTAGACTTCAAATGTAAAACAGTTAAAAGAGACAAAGAAGGACACTATATACTAATAAAAGGAACAATTAAACAAGAAGACATAACAATCATAAATATTTACGCACCGAATCAGAATGCCCCAAAATACGTGAGGAATATACTGCAAACACTGAAAAGGGAAATAGACTCATATACCATAATAGTTGGAGACTTCAACTCACCACTCTCATCAAGGGACAGAACATCTAGACAGAGGATCAACAAAGAAATAGAGAATCTGAATATTACTATAAATGAACTAGACTTAATAGACATTTATAGGACATTACATCCCACAACAGCAGGATACACCTTTTTCTCAAGTGCTCATGGATCATTCTCAAAGATAGACCATATGCTGGGTCACAAAGCAAGTCTTAACAAATTTAAAAAGATTGAAATCTTACACAACACTTTCTCGGACCATAAAGGAATGATGTTGGAAATCAATAATAGGCAGAGTGCCAGAAAATTCACAAATACATGGAGGCTCAACAACACACTCCTAAACAACGACTGGGTCAAAGAAGAAATTGCAAGAGAAATTAGCAAATACCTCGAGGCGAATGAAAATGAAAACACAACATATCAAAACTTATGGGACGCAGCAAAGGCAGTGCTAAGAGGGAAATTTATTGCTTTAAATGCCTATATCAGAAAAGAAGAAAAGGCAAAAATTCAGGAATTAACTATCCATTTGGAAGAACTGGAGAAAGAACAGCAAGCTAACCCCAAAGCAAGCAAAAGGAAAGAAATAACAAAGATTAGAGCACAAATAAATGAAATTGAAAACATGAAAACAATAGAGAAAATCAATAAGGCCAGAAGTTGGTTCTATGAGAAAATCAATAAGATTGATGGGCCCTTAGCAAGATTGACAAAAAGAAGAAGAGAGAGGATGCAAATAAATAAGATCAGAAATGGAAGAGGAGACATAACTACTGACCTCACAGAAATAAAGGAGGTAATAACAGGATACTATGAACAACTTTACGCTAATAAATACAACAATTTAGAGGAAATGGACGGGTTCCTGGAAAGACATGAACAACCAACTTTGACTCAAGAAGACATAGATGACCTCAACAAACCAATCACAAGTAAAGAAATTGAATTAGTCATTCAAAAGCTTCCTAAAAAGAAAAGTCCAGGACCAGATGGCTTCACATGTGAATTCTACCAAACGTTCCAGAAAGAATTAGTACCAATTCTCTTCAAACTCTTCAAAAAAATCGAAGTGGAGGGAAAACTACCTAATTCATTCTATGAAGCCAACATCACCCTCATACCAAAACCAGGCAAAGATATTACAAAAAAAGAAAACTACAGACCAATCTCTCTAATGAATACAGATGCAAAAATCCTCAATAAAATTCTAGCAAATCGTATCCAACAACACATTAAAAGAATTATACATCATGACCAAGTAGGATTCATCCCAGGTATGCAAGGATGGTTCAACATAAGAAAATCAATTAATGTAATACACCATATCAACAAATCAAAGCAGAAAAATCACATGATCATCTCAATTGATGCAGAGAAGGCATTCGACAAGATTCAACATCCTTTCCTGTTGAAAACACTTCAAAAGATAGGAATACAAGGGAACTTCCTTAAAATGATAGAGGGAATATATGAAAAACCCACAGCTAATATCATCCTCAATGGGGAAAAATTGAAAACTTTCCCCCTAAGATCAGGAACAAGACAAGGATGTCCACTATCACCACTATTATTCAACATTGTGTTGGAGGTTCTAGCCAGAGCAATTAGACAAGAAAAAGAAATACAAGGCATCAAAATTGGAAAGGAAGAAGTAAAACTATCACTGTTTGCAGACGACATGATACTATACGTCGAAAACCCGGAAAAATCCACAACAAAACTACTAGAGCTAATAAATGAGTACAGCAAAGTAGCAGGTTACAAGATCAACATTCAAAAATCTGTAGCATTTCTATACACTAGTAATGAACAAGCTGAGGGGGAAATCAAGAAACGAATCCCATTCACAATTGCAACTAAAAGAATAAAATACCTAGGAATAAATTTAACTAAAGAGACAAAAAACCTATATAAAGAAAACTACAAAAAACTGTTCAAAGAAATCACAGAAGACCTAAATAGATGGAAGGGCATACCGTGTTCATGGATTGGAAGACTAAATATAGTTAAGATGTCAATCCTACCTAAATTGATTTACAGATTCAATGCAATACCAATCAAAATCCCAACAACTTATTTTTCAGAAATAGAAAAACCAATAAGCAAATTTATCTGGAAGGGCAGGGTGCCCCGAATTGCTAAAAACATCTTGAGGAAAAAAAACGAAGCTGGAGGTCTCGCGCTGCCTGACTTTAAGGCATATTATGAAGCCACAGTGGTCAAAACAGCATGGTATTGGCATAAAGATAGATATATCGACCAATGGAATCGAATAGAGTGCTCAGATATAGACCCTCTCATCTATGGACATTTGATCTTTGATAAGGCAGTCAAGCCAACTCACCTGGGACAGAGCAGTCTCTTCAATAAATGGTGCCTAGAGAACTGGATATCCATATGCAAAAGAATGAAAGAAGACCCATCTCTCACACCCTATACAAAAGTTAACTCAAAATGGATCAAAGATCTAAACATTAGGTCTAAGACCATAAAACAGTTAGAGGAAAATGTTGGGAGATATCTTATGGATCTTACAACTGGAGGCGGTTTTATGGACCTTAAACCTAAAGCAAGAGCACTGAAGAAGGAAATAAATAAATGGGAACTCCTCAAAATTAAACACTTTTGTGCATCAAAGAACTTCATCAAGAAAGTAGAAAGACAGCCTTCACAATGGGAGACAATATTTGGAAATGATATATCAGATAAAGGTCTAGTATCCAGAATTTATAAAGAGATTGTTCATCTCAACAACAAAAAGACAGCCAACCCAATTACAAAATGGGAAAAAGACTTGAACAGACACCTCTCAGAAGAGGAAATACGGATGGCCAAGAGGCACATGAAGAGATGCTCAATGTCCCTGGCCATTAGAGAAATGCAAATCAAAACCACAATGAGATATCATCTCACACCCACCAGAATGGCCATTATCAACAAAACAGAAAATGACAAGTGCTGGAGAGGATGCGGAGAAAGAGGCACACTTATCCACTGTTGGTGGGAATGTCAAAGGGTGCAACCACTGTGGAAGGCAGTTTGGCGGTTCCTCAAAAAGCTGAATATAGAATTGCCATACGACCCAGCAATACCATTGCTAGGTATCTACTCAAAGGACTTAAGGGCAAAGACACAAACGGACATTTGCACACCAATGTTTATAGCAGCATTATTTACAATTGCAAAGAGATGGAAACAGCCAAAATCTCCATCAACAGAAGAGTGGCTAAACAAACTGTGGTATATACATACGATGGAATATTATGCAGCTTTAAGACAAGATAAACTTATGAACCATGTAATAACATGGATGGACCTAGAGAATATTATGCTGAGTGAATCCAGCCAAAAACTAAAGGACAAATACTGTATGGTCCCACTGATGTGAACGGACATTCGAGAATAAACTTGAAATATGTCATTGGTAACAGAGTTCAGCAGGAGTTAGAAACAGGGTAAGACAATGGGTAATTGAAGCTGAAGGGATACAGACTGTGCAACAGGACTAGATACAAAAACTCAAAAATGGACAGCACAATAATACCTAATTGTAAAGTAATCATGTTAAAACACTGAATGAAGCTGCATCTGAGCTATAGGTTTTTGTTTTGTTTTGTGTTGTTTTGTTTTGATTTTACTATTATTACTTTTATTTTTTTCTCTATATTAACATTCTATATCTTTTTCGGTTATGTTGCTAGTTCTTCTAAACCAATGCAAATGTACTAAGAAATGATGATCATGCAGCTATGTGATGATGTTAAGAATTAATGATTGCATGTGTAGAATGGTATGATCTCTAAATGTTGGGTTAATTTCTTTTTTTCTGTTAATTAAAAAAAAAAAAAAGAGAAGGGATAATTGGAGATGAAGGGATACAGACTGTACAACGGGACTGGATATAAAAACTCAGAAATGGACAGCACAATACTACCCAATTGTAATGCAATTATGTTAAAACACTGAATGAAGCTGCATGTGAGGTATAGGTTTTTTGTTTTTGTTTTTTTTGTTTTTTTTTCTTTCTATTATTGTTTTAATTCTTATTCTGTTGTCTTTTTATTTCTTTTTCTAAATCGATGCAAATGTACTAAGAAATGATGAATATGCAACTATGTGATGTTATTAAGAATTACTGATTGTACATGTAGATTGGAATGATTTCTAATTGTTTTGTTAATTCTTTTTTTAATTAATAAAAAAAAAAAAAAAAAAAAAGAAAATCCACCTAAACATTATAAAGTGGTTATACTTAGATGAAATATTCTAAGTTATTTTTATTTTCTTCCTTTCACTGCTTTGTGTTTTACAAATTTCATGGAAGGAGCAAATATAATTTTTTGTTGAGAAAAAAAATGTTCGCCTCGGAAAGTGTCTTCTTAATGGTGAGCTTTGATTCATTGCAAACTGGATCTTTTAGTTACTAGGATACAACTCCTTATGACTATACACAAACCACGTTTTCCTCTCTTTAAAACAAAAGACAAACTTCTATCTCCTCAAAACCACAGACCTATAACTTTTCCAGCTTGTCCATCAAATCTTAGAGCAGCTCTTGGTAAATTATAGTTGACGGTTCTGTAGCTGTTCATTTATTGAGCAACTACTCTGTGCCTGAAACCATGCTCCAATGGTAGAGATACAAAATTGGATAAGATTCAGTGCCTCCTTCAGAGAGCCCACGTCAGTGCAAGGGGTATGCAAGTTCCATGAGCTGAGATCAGAATCAAATACAGGAGGTGGGAAACCCCTCATGTTGGATTGTGGATGTCAGAAAAGGCTTCCTGGGGAAGTGACTTCTGTGCTGAGTTCCTACAACACAAGGAGTCAGTGAGGTGAACAGGGGACGGGAAAGAGGAGAAAGAGAGCAGAAAGTGCTATTGCTAGGCTAAGCAACCAGCATGTGCTTTTGAGGATAAAGTGGGGAATATAATTATACATGTTGTGGCTTGACTGAGAGGGACCGCAGGAATCACGGGCCCTGTTATCAATCATTATTATACTGTCATCTTGAGAAGAGCGTGTAACGATGTAATGGAATATCCTTTGCAGCTTATATTGAATTTTCTCTGCCTTTTGACTCTGTGAACCAGATATGGGCCAAATGACAGAGATCCCTTCTCTCCCAGTAACTGATGCTCCTAGAAAACCTACATTTTAATATCATTGCAAAAAAAAAATCTGTATTTGCAGAAAATTCCCAGCAGATCTAAAAAAATAATTCCCAGCAGTTATAAAACAGAACCTGCTTCCTGTCCACATGTTACCTAGATATGGATGATTCAGAATATTTTTAGGTGCAGTCCCTGTTGCCATCAAGAAGAAAGAGTCGTCCAGTTGCTACTGATGTGGTCTTATTTTACGAACCAGGATTGAGTGGCTTCAATAGAAAATGAATTCAGAAAAGCTTGCTATTGTCAGAATAAAACTATTTAAAATAGGAGTCCATCACTTTTGGCAGGCATTCTCCAGGGTTCAATTAATCCTTTTAAAACCATTCTCATAGCAGGTGGGTTTCTTTAGTCGGTGGGTGCGGGGGGTGGGGGGGGAAGGGGTACATTTTGCAGCTGGTTCTTCCAGGCAGCACTACCAGGAATCTAAGCAGCTTGGAGCCAGATAAACCACGGGAGAATTAAAGCAGTTTCTTCTGGCTATGAAGTGCAACCAATAACCCCAGCCTCGGAAAATTTCCAGCCTAAACCATGCAGCCGGTGTCCCATGGTGCACTGCAGACAACCCTAAACTGCTCCCAAGGGCCAGCCCTGGCTCTAGACGGCCTCCCAGACCCTTCTCTGCCGTCTGCCCAGGCCGACACCCACTCCCGCGTGGCAGGATGCTGGCTGTTTACCTGCTCACCTGGCCCGACGAGCATGTGGCAGTGAGGACCCCTGATCAGAGTTGGAGCAGAATCTCCAAATGTCCCCCTTCCCTTCCTATCAAAAGCCAAACTGAAATGGGCCAAGGCTTCTTCTAGGGGTGATAGAAATTTTCTCAGACAGATAGTGGTGATGGTCACAAAATTCTGGGAAATAGACTAAAAACCAGGGATTGTACACTTTAAGAAGGTGGATTTTATGGTACGTAAATTATAACTCAATAAAGCTGTTCTTAAAAATGTCAAGCTGAGTCACAAGATGTTAATGAGAAGTGTAAAGGGAGAAGGTGAAATAGCCCAGATTCCTGTAAAGCAGGAGAGGAAACTGCAGCTTGGAGAAATTACCATGAAGGTGAGGGGACAAACGAGCAGAAGTCAAAAACAGTCACATCCCAAACGTGACCTGAGAACAAACTATAGAAGGAGCAGTTTGCTTTTCAGGTCCCTGGGATGGAAGGGAACAAAGCAAGAAACACAATGGGATAACTTTTTGCTTTTCACAGACCCTTTTCTCTTCAAGAGGGAACCACGTCTACAGAGGATTTCTACAACATTGTTGGGAGGGGGTGAGGTCCCATTTGGGCATCTGAACCTCTCCTGAGATCGAAGGGATCTACAGAAGATGGTTCTCAGGCCCTCGGTTGACATAGCAGAGGCTCTGAGAAATCACCTCCAGAAATCAGTTTATGGTCTCTTTCTCCCATCAGAACAGGAATCTGTTCCTGACATGTTCTAACTCTTGCTGCGTGTTGATAAATGAATAAGTCATACATCTATGAACGAATTGTTGCTAAAATATTACTGAGGGCACTCGAACCATATCATGCAAGATTCCCCATATCAAGTCTCAGGCAAGAAACTTTGAAATTTAAAGCTGGAAAAAAATCTCGCTTTCCCTCAGCAATGGGTATGCTCTAATGCACAGCTCGTCGCAATTTTGAAGCGAGTCCAGCTCCCTACCACAGCTTCCAGCGAGTGCAGAGCCAAATTTAAAGCTCATCTGTAGCAAGTGCACTAACTCATAGAGCCCACATATTCTTTTGAGTGGTCTTGATTTGCAGTTGATGCTCTCACTCCTGATTTTCCTATTTCGGTTCCTATTTTATTACTCTGGTTTGTGGCTCATCTCAGATATTTTGTAGATTGAATTGAGAGGGTCACACGTACTTTTTGCTGAAACGATTTGAAGAGGCAACACCTATCTCACAAAGTTCATGTCTGGCTGGGTCCATACTGTTTTCACCAGCTATTTTTATAGGAGGCTTCAGGAAGTTGCAAAAAAAAAAAAGTACAAGCTAAATATTTAAATGCTCTGGAGAACTAGAGTAAACATGGAATCACAACACAAAAAGACAAATATTGCATGATTCCACTTATATGAAATATCTAGAATTAGCAAACTCAGAGACAAGAAGTAGTAATTAGAGGTTACCAGGAGTGGGGGAGAGGAGAATGGGAGCGTTTTTGCTTAATGGGTGCAGAGTTTCTATTTGGGGTGCTGAAAAAGTTTTGGTAATGTGTGGTAGTGATGATTACGGTCAGTAAATGTAGTTAATGCCACTGAACTGTACACGTAAAATGGTTAAAACGGCAGATTTTAATTTCTACAAAAATTTTTTTTTAAAAATTAATGGCATCAGAGGTAGCCATGAAATGAGAAGGCTTCAGGATAGAGGGAAATTTTAACGGAATGTATTGGTGGAGAGAAGAGAGCTTAAAACATGCCTTCGGGTCACTTCCTTTCAGCCAGGTTTCCCCCGGATGGACGGAAGCCAAGCTATGCAGCCACCTTTGGGGGCACTTTGCTCTGGTCCGGCAGATACTTGGTTAATGACCCTCCCTTGCTCAGGTTTACTGGCTCAGGGTACCTCCTCTCAGCATCTTTGGGACTCTCCGCTGCGTCTTGCCTACTACTAAGTTTTGGGGTGCTGCGGCACCTCATGGACTGGGTTTGGCTCCCAGCACCCTTCTCCTCCTCCTCGGGTCCCTTGTGTAAATGGCTTAATGTCTCCAAGCCTTGATTTTCTCCTCCTTGTAACGGGGCTGGACCATCAGCAGTGAGAAATATGCTGCTTCCTCTTGAGTGTGCTCAGGCTATGGTAAGGACGGAGGGAAGCCAGTGTGGAAGAATCACCCCCTCTTCTCTGACGGAGGCACCAAGGGATCCAGGTCAGCACCGGTGCCATCAAACTGATGCAGAGCTTATCCATTCCAGGGCAGCACCTGTTTCAAATACCCTGTCCTTCTACCGAGTGCACTGTGCATGTCTGGGAAGCTGTAACATTGTACATCCAAACCGTGAGTCCCAGACCAGCCCAATAACACCACAAAAATCTCAGGTGTGGGTTTCTTTTATACTTTGATTTTTCAATGTTGCCCACCCCCCCACTCCCCCCCACACAAATGTGATTAATTCATTTTGGTAATGACCCCACACACACACTCTGAGGGAGGAGTAGATATCACAGGGCCTGGTGGGGGATCCCCTTAGCAAGTTCCCACAGCAGCTTCCCACGCCCCCCCAGACTCACCCCATGTCTGCCTGTTCTCACGCCCCACCCCACATTGGCCAACGCAAGTGCCCTTCCAGGCTCTTGGCATCTCCAGGGAACTGGGCTAACAAACCATTTGGTACCCCAATGCTTCAAGGGTTAGCTGCTGTAGACTCAGGGCAGAAAAAGAAGCAGCTTGTGAAATCAACTTGGCAGTCGCCAACAGCATTTAAATCAAACAAACAAATAAATAAAAGAACGGCACAGGGTGGGTTGGGAATGTCATAGCGTGTTCAAGAAACCGGAATGAGTCTGTTTCATGAAACTTTTGTTTTGGTTGCATGGTTTGGGGAAATGGAACCAATATCTAAAATGTATATTCTTTATGGTAGTTCTCATCAAAGTAGTTCGAAAGCCACTATCTTTTCCCTAAGGAGGGAGAGAGGGGGGAATTTGGGTTCTGTGGCCAGGCCAGGGGCTGGTATTTGGAGGGAGAGAGTGAGGGTCTGCCTTAGCGCCCTGGAACCATGGGGGACACCACTCACGTCCCATACTAAATGCAGCTCTCCACTGATCTACGGCACAAAAATCAGACTTCAAGGTTTGGAAAGCATCCGTACGCATTCGCTGCTGTGCTCTGGGGACAGAAAGTTGAAAAGGATACAGTTTCAGTCCCACCAAACTCAACAAGCCCAGGGGCAGATAGATTTTAACAAACCATACAATAGAATGCAATAGATGCTAGAAAGGAAGTATGTTTAGGCTAAGGTTGGAGATGGGGAATGGGTGTTTGTGCTAAACTTGAAGTACAGCAGACATTGTCTACCAATGCAGGAGGGCAATGGCATTTCCGGAGAAAGGAGTCCTTCCAGTCTCCTGCCTGACAACGCCCCACACAGCAGCCATGGGCCCCCTTGCTAACCTTGGCGCCTGTGCCCATTGTCCCACATACACACCCCGCAGACAGCTGTTTCTTTAGGAGAGGTGGGGAAGCAGCGCATCTAATGGCCACTAACAGCCCCTGCAGATGGAGAAGCAGCACATCTAATGGCCACTAACAATCACCTGCACCTTACCTTTCAGAGCCAGTAAACATTTGGGTGCTGAGCATGTGCCCAGTGCTAGCTCTAGCACAACTTTGCTTACTCTTCGTAAGGTATGTTATTATTTCCATTTCTCACAACAGAAATAGAAGTCCAGAGAGGTACACTCAACTTGACAAAGTCACATAGCTGGTGCATAGCAGAGCTAAAATTCAAACCTCAGTCTGGTTGATCCAAAGCCCAAACTCTTTGCTGATGACATCATGATAGGATACCTTTCCAAAGAACACGCATCTCCTTCATGTCCGTGCCCCTCTTTGCAGCCATTCTCATGGGTGCAGAGCTGGCCAGAGTTCTGCTTCTAACCTGCCCCCATTTGAACAAGGAAGGGAGGAGGGTGGAAGGAAGGCTGGTTCTACCAAGAAGGACTCCATGTTGTGGGGAAATGTAGTACCTGGAAGAAATCTAACTAGCACCTAGAACCCCAGATGATCCAAGCTGTTGGGGAGTCCAGAAGCCACTGCAATCCCCTCCTTCAACAGGGAGGGCTGAAGCTGAGTGACTGACCCACAAATCTACAGCTGACTGGTCACAGAGGCACTAAGCACTAGGGCCCTTTTGTATAGTCTCCAATTCCAGAGTATTTTTAGAGTCTGGAAAGGATTATTTAGCTGCTCCCACTTTGTATAAAGTATAGTCAGTTGAAACCAATGGAGTTAGGCAAAGCCCTAAACATCTGATCACAAGCCAATTAATCATTCAACAGGAATGGAGCTTACACAGTTCTGCAGGGCACCCTAGGGAGACAGCAAGAAAGTGGGGGAGATAAGTGGGGGAGATGGGTCTGCTTTGAACACCCAATAATCCAATTATCAAGAAAACCATTCATGAAAGTATGAAATAAAACAGCCTCAAGCCACAGTTATAAAAATAATAATTGAGAAATGGGAAATAAAAGAATGAGTAACAGAATTTGTAGGGGATTATAATTGAAATCAGGTGGCCTAACCTACAGAGGCAGGATCACCAAGTCTCAGTTTACCCATCTGTGAAACAGAGGGAATTCCTTCCTGCCTTCTTCACCAGAACACTCAAAGATTAGGTTGGTAGTACTGTGATAAGTATAAATACCAAGATAAAATCAAGCTGTTTCTTTTATTACTGTCCTGCTGTGCCTATCTGGGCTTGAAGCTTCCTGTTTCCTCTAAAGCTGTCCCTGAGCCCCCAAAATGCCTGCACCCAAGATATAGACAAAATAAACTTTCCAGTTGTTTGGCTTGCAGGGGGCTGGATATTTGAAAATATATAGTTCTTATAAAGATTTCACCCTCCACTTGGAATTTTAGATGTGCTCATTAAAAAAAAGGTAAAAATTATAAATAAAAAAAAAATGAAAATGACAGTTTGTTGAGAAATTCTTTGCCAGGCCCTGTCACCCAAATACCACTCAATCATCATCTCATTTCCCAGCCTGGGAAGACAGCGTGCAAAGATTCTGTGAACTAGTTAGCCTTTACTCAAAATGTGCCAGATCAAGCTGGGAACGGGTGGTGAGAAGGAGAGGCTAGGTCCAGCTTTCAAACAGCTTGGGAGACTCTTGGAATGGTTCTGCCTGCAGGCACTCACCTTTATTTCTTTGGGGGTTGCCTGGATCACGGCCTTTTTCCCTCCCTTGGAGGATTTGGAGGAAGTCGAGGATATGCCGGGGGTGCGGCTGGGTTTCAGGTGGTTGAAGCTGCTGAGATATTTCTTCCGCAGGGCCAGCAGCTCCTGCAGATACTGCAGGCAGTCCTGGGTGCGCGAATGCATCCAGGCGCGGTCCTCCTCCCGCTGCAGGATGTACAGGCTTGTGTCCATGCTGCTGGCGCTCTTGTATTGCTTTAGGGACTCGCTGAATTTCTCTCCGTGATCCCCGACCACATACACGGAGCTGCTGCGAAGGAGCCTGACGGCCGGGCTGGCTGCCCCGTAGTAAAGACTCTCTTCCGCCGCAGCCTTCCGCTCGTGGAAGATGGAATGGACCTTTCGGAACATGGCGTTCGATTTTTCTCTGTGGGCGCCTTCCAGCCACCTGCGCTGCAGCCACTTGATCTAGCAGCGGGTAGAGGAGCCAGCGCCCAGGCTTCCTGCCATCTCCCTCCTGCGAACGCTCCAGTGGCTGGAATCCCCGCGAGCGTGGGTGCGCTCGGGCGGGTGACCCGGTCACCTCTCATGAGGGAGATTTACTTGCAGTGACCAAGAGCTCGAGAACAACTTCAAGATGGAAAGTGGGGCGCTGTGAGCGTAGAAAGAAGCAAGTTGCCCTGCTGGCTTTAGAGCACCCACCTGCTCTTCCATCGAAGTTTCCCGCTGGAGGGCGAAAGCGTGGCAATGCCTTCCTTCCCCAGCCAGTTATTTTATTCGATTTTCATGTGCAATCTCTGTCCCGCGCCCACCCCTTGGGCTTAAAGGAGTGTGGGTTTTAACACTGCCCCCTCGGCGGAGCTGTCCTCGGTCCTGAAATCCTGGGTGCAAAATGAAATGCCACGTAGCAAAGACGTGAAGTCGAAAGCTGCGTGAGCTCGAGGTCAAATCCAGTCTCCACCCTCCCCTCCGCCCCCACCCCTCCAGATAGGCCAGGGCGGGCACGGCCAGGCCCGCTGGCAGGCGACTCGCAGATGCCCCCGATAAGCGGGGCCCCGAGCCGGCATTCGAGCGTCCCGGAGACGCCTGGCCCCGCGGTAAGGAGACCGCGCGCGTTACCGGATAGCCGGTCTTTGTGCAGCCTGCGGGATTCAGACACCGCTCCGCTGCTCTCTGCACAAAGGCAGAAGCGAGGAGGGCGACGCACGAAAGCTGGCGAGCCCACCGTAATCCAAATAGACCGGCTAAAATCAAAGAGAGACTTTTCCAAGAGCATTATTGGAGCAGCTCATTCGAATCTTAGGGATGCGTCCTGGAGGATTCTCCTCAGGCAAACGCCAAACATCACTATTGCATTCAGTTTTCCACACGTTCTATTTCTCTCCCAGACTTCAGGCAGAGAGCTGAAGCCTGTAGACCGCTAGAAGAGGCGTTTTCTTAAATTCAGTGGGCTGCAGAGGAGACAATGTAAAAATTGTCTTTGAAGTCTTATTGAATGTATGTAACAACTTGGTTTATTTTTGCCCCTCCCGCTTTCCCTTTCCTCCTTCCTTCCTTTTTAGATAAAGAGGGGATTCATTACTTTATCAGATATTCAAAAGGTCTGTAATACAGAAAATAATAATTAAAAATACTTATATCCTGCTTTGGAACAATAAACCATACTCCTTTTTAAAAAATGTAGCTACAGCATAACATTATAAATGTGTGCTTATGGAACACATCCTCGGCATGTGGCATTTTCCTAGGTAAATGTAGAAGCATTGAAATCTTATATTTTCAAAGTGCTCTAGGGTTTATCAAGCATTTCTGTGTATATTAATTTATTATGCACCAGAACCTCCTCCAGAGAAAGGACTCATTTCCATTACCATTGTCAGGCCCACACTTCATTGAGGAGGAAGGTGAGACTCTGAGGGGCAAGAGGCTCGTCTAAGGTATAAACCAGGTAACTGAGGAACCAGTACTCAAGCTCAGTGCTCTGGCTTCAAGGTCAGGATGCTGGTTCCATTGCACCCCACAACCATGGACAAGTGACTGAGCTCCAAATTCTCTCGGGAAGGGTCTGTCTAGCCCAATTTTCTGGCTTTATTCAGGCCAAATACTTAAGCAACCAGGATGGACAAATCCTAATACAGTCTTTTTTAAAAATAACCAGGACTGTGGCTACACAGCCATTTTCAGTGTCTTGTGCCAGTATCACTATTATACTTATTCTACATGGATGCACAGTTTAAATAAATAAAAGTGACATCTTTTATGTCGCTAGCAGCTTAACTCTTGATCACAAATATTGTAAAACTGCCTTCCTATAAGTTCTACCCCTCTACTCTCCTCCCTTCCTGCTGGATTCTTCTCCAGGGCCAGACTTATGAAGGAAAAATTGAGAGAATATTATATTGACACCGACTTTCAAAGCATTTTAAGGATACAATGTACAAGACATTTGGCAGCAGCTGGGACCCATCTTGCCCACTCTTGTCACCTCTGGGCAATTCCCACCCCCAAAGCCACTCTTCTTTTTGGAGTTCCTGCTGCAATCTCTCCCACTGCTTTCTCTCTACAAAGATATTTCTCATCTCTGTGCAAGGAGATTCATCAGAAATGAGACTGAATATATCATGCCTTATTTATAATTCCTTGTTGCCTCGACTAGAAAAAAGGGTATGGAAATTCTTTGTGGTTTAAAATATAGTATATTAAATATATTACAAATGCCCATCAAATCCCAGATCAGGCATATGAGGCTGGACTCTTTTTTTTTGGCATCGTGTAAAACATGGGACAAGCACGCAGGTGTGGAAGGGAGAGGAGGCTGAGCCAATACCCCTCAACCCTCCCCACCCAAGCAAGCCCTGCCACGGACTTGGAAAGTAGTGAGAACCTTTTGTCTTGATCAGGACCCCAGAGAATCAGGGCACCATGACTTGGTGCAACAAACCTTGCTTTATCCCCGAGTTTCTCAAAATCCAAGGGCAGAATGCCAGGGTGGCAGAGAGTCCAGAGGATTTGCTGACCAGGGCTGTACCAGGCAATGGAAGTTATGGACCACGTGGCGGGGGGGCATGTGCTTCTGCTTGCTCCTAGATGTGCCTAGACTGTGCTGCTGCAGTTGCTGCAATGCTCGGAGGTGGGCAGAAGGGGTACACGGCGGGCACCCCATGGACTGGGCACGAACCTCAGCTCTGCCATCTATTGGCATGCAGAAGTTATTTAAACTCTCTGGTTTCCTCATCTGTACTAGCAAATACTACCCATTTCAGAGAGCTATTGTAGGGATTACATGAGATAATATATCAAGAGAACACTTAATGTAATATTTGCTCAATGGTAACAATTATTTTTATAATAAAATTAAAATAGTATGACTACTAAGTCTATTTTTCAGTTCCCAACATAGAGTTGCTAAACTATTAACCTGAGGCAAATATTTTGAATCCCAGGTTCAAAATTCAAAAAGTCTCTCATACTTCAATCTTTGGGAGCTCACAGGCTCAGATGAGCTATCTTTAGAGATGATCAGCTGAGAAATCACTAGAGTAGTCCAATGTCCTGCAATGCTTGTTGTGTTGCCTTGTTTTGGATTGTCCGCTGGCTTATAGGGTACAAGGTCAGGCATTCCATCACTTTCTGGCATGAAGTCAGGTGAACACTTAACCATTTCCATCTCTTCCAGTTGGTATTGTGGACTATTATTGTGTTACAGGCATCCCACTAGGATAGGGTTTATAGAACACACACCTCAATGTAGTTGCTTACTCAATCCCATCAGACCATGACTGCACTTCTTATGAAATGTCCTGTCTCAAAGATGACAATCTGTGGATTCTTTCCCTCACTGTATATGTAGAAGTCCCTTCAGCTGGACGTGGGGCACACTTGTTGCATCCTTAACAGTAAAGTGACTCTGAATTTGCTCTTCCAAAGAAGACAAGTAAAATGCGGGATGGTGGGGAGAGGTGGATGGGATGGGAGTCAGGGAATGAAGGAGGAGGGAGGGTAGAGGAAGAAGAGGAGAGCTAAGAAAAGGAAGAGATCAAATAATTTGTCATCAATATTTAATGAAGGATTAGATTACAAAGTTCGACAACATGTATCCTGTGTCACATTGGTCCATTTGCACAGGGGTGTTGGAACATTTCTCTTTCAGGTTGTGCTATAAACTGGAAGGAAAATAATTTTTCCTGGAGACCTACGTCCCTGGCTAGGCCAGGATTCCCTGTGCCATTGGACCTTTGCCCTTGGTGAGAACTGTCCCAGCTGACTGGGGCTTTCTGCATGAAGCACAGGTCTTCCCCAGGGGTAGACGGCACAGCTTAGCCCTGGGCTTGGCCCACCACATTTGAAGAATAACAAAGGACTAACAGTGTCCTCACAGTCTCTTCTTGCTTGGAAATTAAACATCAGCTCTCCAGAAGTTTACAAAGCTGAAAAAAACACCAGTGTCTGAGTACACAGAGGGTTGGTGGAGGGACCTTTATCCTCTTCTAGAAGGCATGGCCTCAAGTTGGGGGCATCACACATTGATGCTCATCAGAAGCAAAATGGCGCATGTAAGGGTGGGAGGTAGGGTGATTCAGGTTGCCAAATTTGGAGAGAGATGGAGGCGAGGTAATGGTGGCAGCTGGCAGTTAAAGGAGAGCTTTGAAGGCCAGGTCAACAATTTCAGATTTGATTCATCCAGGTACTTTATCAGACCTCAGGGTTATAAGGCATCCCCATGCCATTTAGAAAAAGTACCCTCCACAGATGTATGCGGGTGCCCTAAAACAAAACACAACCCACATTACTGCACATGGCAAACCTGAGAGGTTAAGAACCCAGGGCAGAAGATGATGTAGCAAATGGGATATTGAGGAAATTCCATTAGAGAAACTTGAGCAAGAGCACAGTAAGATTCCAGAAAGGTCAATGCTTCATTTACCTATCACTGTGCACAAACCACCACATAACTTAGGGGCTTGAAATAATGATCATTATGTTTGTTGACAATTAGCTGGGCTTCTGCTGGCCATGCCAGGGGTACAGCTTGTGACTGGATCTAGCTGCTGGGGTGGCAGGGGCTGGGCTCCACTGGGCATGGGACGACTGGGCCTTCTGTCTCCAAATGGTCTCCCTGGCAGGGTGGCCAGATGCATACATGGATCTCGGGGCCCCCAACATTGCCAAAGCGGGAAATGCCAAGCCCTAAGGCTTAAGCCGGAACAGGTACCATGTTCCTTCTCCTGCATTCTGCTGATTCAGTCGAGTCACCGGTCGGGCAGAGATTTTAGGGGAGGAGCTACACTGGGTGCGAAGGCGTGGTTCATTGGGGCCACCAGTGTCACAGACTGCCAAAGTCTGCTTGGGAGGGGTGGTGAGGGAAGGGCTAGAGAAGGGAGGAAAATGATCGCAGTTATTCATTTTGTGAATTATTTTAGCATTATTGTTCCTTCTATTTGTAGTTCTTGCCATGGAATTCCTTCCCCTCAGCCCCATGCATTGTTATACTGTTGTTTTACAGAAATCTTATATCTCAGAGAAACAAGGGGAGTAGACCCCGGTTCCAATTTTCTTTTAAAATCCAGTGAATTTGGACACCTTTTTATTGTCAGACAGTGACAAAAATAAACATTAGAGGATCATAGCTTGAGATTAGGGTACATAGGCAAAACTGTACGGAAGTCTTAAACTACACCATGTTCCTAGTAAATCAGTAAATGAGATTAATTTTATCGTAAGCACCATGCCTTTACTTACTTGCTCAGTAGTATAAATGGTGTTTATCACAAAACTTATTAGCAGGGCAATTTAGCTTAAAGGTTGTACTGAATTTGGTAAGTAAAGTCAGCTGGGATCACTCTAACTTTTACTTTAGTACCATTCCCACTAATTTCCATTAATAACACGCTGAAAGCTTTGGTTCAAAGCAGAATCAATGCCTTCAAGTTCTGCAACTCTGTGATGCGTGTTCCAGTGTTCTGACTTCTGACATCATTTTTTTCTTCTCACGGGTGCTCCTCTCACCAGATTTGATGGGATGCATGAAGTGACTGCTCAGAACGATGGCTGTGCCGGTTACTCAGGCATTCACAGCAAAGCAGAATGCTATTCATTAAACAACATGAAATTCCAAAAGAGTCCATGGGAAATGACAAGAAATATAAGCTGGCAAAAGCAGGCATCTTTTTGAGCTCTATTTGCAAATTCTGTGGTGTTTAAGCAGCTGAGAGAACAGTGAAACAAACAAAATTTTGTATTTCTTCTTGTCCTCAATATATATTTTTTATTCTTTCTGGATTGGTGCCGTGGTGTTTTGTTCCTTCTGTATTTATAGACGAAACACTTAAAAGTTTCTAAAAAAATTCCACTTAGTTTGAAATCAAGTGGTTGGAATACTGTTTTGACTTATTTTAAGCACGTTATTGAGCGTTTCATTGGAGAAACATTCAGTCAGAGTGTAATCAGTTTGATTCTGTAAGCATAGCACCTAATGCTTTGGAGCTTTGGTTTCTAGAAGACCAATACTCAAAATCGATTTTGTTCTTGAACAGTATCCCAGCAGATTTGATGACATTTGCTGGCTTGATGTCTGATGTTTTTAAAAAAGTAGAATTCTGCCTAATGTTGATAAAGTGCACAAATTTGTATGGAAATAAGCCTAGAAAATGAAAACTGTAGATTGGATACTAATCTAAATCTTAGTGTGATAGAGGAGGGGAAGTTTTGGTGCCATAAATTCTCCCTTCGTGGTGTTGAATTTAAATCAGTTGAACTGTATTTCTGTACCACGATTTATGCTTCAATAAAAGTTTGCCTAATTCATTCTCTGGGGAAAAAAAGTCATGTAGTATCAAAACACGTGAACACTAAGAGTAAAGACAACTTGTGTTGCTTTGGATTCTATGAAGAACTTTTTAGACGCTGTTTATGATGTTACAGTGGCTTATGAATGGGGCGTGGATGAAAGGGCAACCCAGAGAAGCACCATCCATGACTGAATTTCTCTGCAAAAATGCCCAAGAATTCATATTTGTGTTCATCATGTAGACAAAAAAGATGTCCCAGAAGAACAAGCTTCCCTGAGAAGATGGCTTCATGAATGTTGAAATAAAAGATAAATTGCTTATAGAACCCTATGAGTCAATGGATCCAGAAAGAAAAAACAAATTTCCTAGGAAAAGTGTTAATTCCAGACTAAGTCTCAAAAAAGATTTTACCATCATTACTGATCTTCAGTAGTTTGATTGCAAGTATGCTTATGACAGAACCGGGAGACTATGAAAAACCAGGGATATTTGGAGACATAATTGGCTGCTTATGAGTTAGTATTAAAGCATGAACCAGTAGCTATCTCCAGTCAGTGGAATGTGCTACATTGTCTGTTATTGGTGACTGCAGTTTACTTCGGATTGATCTTGAATTTAATGAGAAGTGTATATAAAGCTATGTTGACTAAACTTTGGATAAATTTAGAATTTGTGACTAAAGCCTATATGCTGTGGGTCTTGGACAAGCGTATAGTTTTACAAGTTTTATAACTGAATTTCTGGAAAGGTAAACGTTAACAGAGTTAATGCTCTCCTTTGCATTTTCCATGGTCTAATGTCAACTGCAGAAAATTATTAGGACAATAATTTGTTGTTATATGTAAATCAGTTGGCTGTGTTTACGAACATTAATGTGCAGTATATTTCACTATATTTGTTATTTTCAATTTTTCATAACTTGACTATTCCCAAACTCTTATCACAAAAGCATTTCGTGTCATGCAGCTATGTAGTACTTTGCTTTTTGCTTAATTTTTCCAAGTGAAAGAAATTATATTTAAGTATTGAGGTGTTCAAGGAAAGGGACAACCAAGGTTCATGGGGAAGAAATTGTTCACCACATGCCTTTATTGCATTGCATTATTAGCTAATTTCACTTCATATTTGCAAAATAATGAGAGTCTCTAAAGTTTATTGAGACAGCTTAATTTACATACCCTGTACTCAACACAAAAGAATGTATAAAATATGAGAATTAAGTTTTAGTTTAAACTGTGACTGATTTGTTGTAGCAGAACTTTAAATTACCCAGCATTTAAACAGCTAAGCTGTTAGTACTTTGCAACATCTGTGCCATAGCACTTGAGAATATTAAGATTTCCTGTTTTTTTTTATATCAAAACAATCAGTGTGAACTTTATTGGGCCCTGAATCAGAGGCATTTGAGGTAATAGATGCTTCAAACATTCTGACTAGATGTGCCTTTTGTCTATTGCTCAGATTTAACAACATATTTCATCCAAAAATTATTTTTTATGTTATCATGGTAGATTTCCCTGTAGTCCTTTCACTTGGATTAAATTAAGTGATATTGTCAATGACTGGCAGCAATGTCCTGTTATAAAGTTGGACTCTTTAAGCTCTTAAAACAAAGTCTCACCAGCTACTGCAAAGACATTTTGCAATTGTCTTATTTCAAGAATTTCACATCCTTACATCAGTGAAGTACAGATTTAATTTATCAGGACTGAGTGAATTTGTTTATTTCTTGCTAGCATTAATGAGGCTATATGATTACCATCCATCACTTCAAAATGAGAGTTATGTTACAAGAACCAAATTATGCAATTTTAAATCAAGGAACAATATATCCCATGGGGAAAAAAGCTTTTTTTTTTTTAACTTGTGATATGCTCTTATTTCATTTTATAATTTAAACCTGCCTATCAATCCTTTAAGATAGCATCTCTGCTTACTGCTAATGAATTTTTGTTGCAAAATATTTGAATCATGATAAACAAAGTGAAAAAAACAAAGGAACTTTTTTCTGACTGTGTTATACCACTTCTCCAAAACCAGAGAGTAAGTCATTTCTGCATTCAGCACCTTTGAAGACTTGCATGAGTGAATTAGTATGTATATACTCTAATGTATATCATTAGAATATGTATATACTCTAATATGCATTAGAGTATATACATATTCATGGACACACAGTCCCACAGTTTACAAATTGGTTTAATTAAGAATATGGTGCTGTTTCTCCCATAGCCAGGATTCATGGGTCCAGGAATCAAGGGGTGGAAATGGGATTGGAACCCCATTTCCAGTGATCCACTTGGAAAATTTTTGCTTCCTGTCCCTGAAACCTTAAGCTCTGATGACCTACAGGTCTTAGTTCCAAAAGGGAGATTGCTTCTACTAAGAGACACAGCAATTAGTCCATTGAACTGGAAGTTAAAACTGAGAACTGGCCACTTTGGGCTTCTCATGCCACTGAATCAGCAGGCATGAAAGGGTATTATTGTTGTGTGTGCGATGTTTGATCCTGACTATCAAGTGGAAATAGGACTACCACTACCTAATGGAGGTAAAGAAGTTCCTTGGAATACAGGAGATCCCCTAAGATGTCTCTTAGTACTACTATGCCCTGTGATTAAAGTCAATGGAAAACTGTAACAACACAATCCAGGCAGTACTACCAATGACATAGAAGCTTCAGGAATGAAGGCTTGGGTTTCCCTACCTGACAAAGAACCATGGATGCCTGAAGTGCTTGCTGAGGGTAAAGGGAACATGGTATGGGTAATAGAAGGTAGTGATAAATATGAACTACCACCACATAATCAGTTATAAAAATTAAGTCTGTGATTGTATGAATATTTCTTCCCTGTTTTGTTGTTAGTATGTTTGCATTTGTACATAAGCAAATATCTTAGCTTCCTCTTATCATATGACAGAAGTTGTATTGTTCATGTTATAGTACTCAAGTCATAGGATGTGAGGATTGAGAGTGAAAGTTGCCTAAGCACTTGCACCCTATTCTATAGAAATGTGGTGCATTTCTGGTTGTATGTAAGACAGTTGAATATTGTTAGGCAAAACATACGTCTGTTACTGTGTTCTATTTGGAAATTAAACATGTTTCAAAGTGATGTGTACAGCTGCCAAATTGACAAGGAGTGGACAGTGATGGTTAGGTTTGGTGTTTGTGTAACTTGTCCAGGGGCTGATGCCCAGTTGTCTGGTTAGGGAAGACTGGCCTAACCATTGCTGCAAG
Organism: Tamandua tetradactyla; assembly: GCF_023851605.1. Taxonomy (NCBI): domain Eukaryota; kingdom Metazoa; phylum Chordata; class Mammalia; order Pilosa; family Myrmecophagidae; genus Tamandua; species Tamandua tetradactyla. Next base: position 106,607,629 of record NC_135330.1, on the reverse strand, counting down.
GATATTTTGTGGCTGGTTAATAAACTGGTAAACTAGTGTATCATATCATCAGTTGATTGCATCCATGGCTGATTACTTCTGCATTCGACTAAGACATGTTCTCCATAATGAATCAGTTGAAGGCTTTTAAGGAAGAAGAGACTTTTTCACTGTTTCTTCAGCCAATGAGCCTCTCCTGTGGAGTTTGTCCAGACCCTTCAGAGCTTCCAGCTTCACAGCCTGCCCTACGGATTTTGGATTCTTCCACTCCCACAGTTTCATGAGAGAACATTATAAGTCTCATATTTACAGATATCTCCTGTTGGTTATGTTTCTCTAGAGAACCCTGACTAATACCCATGGTTTTTCACCCTAGTTTTTTTTTTTTTTTAAAGTTTCACAGATATCTAAGCAAATATTCTGTGACTATGTTTGAAATGACTCAAAAGAATTGCAAAGTCAAGAAAAAGTGTTTCACTAAGTTTCAAACTAGGCAGCATCCTATTTTCAGACTTCTAGTTGAATGTTCTGTGAAAATGTTGTATTTGACTCAAGAGAAGTGCATTGAAGTCAATGAATCATGGATTTCACTCAGTTTTCAAAACTGCAACATACTACTTTTACAGAGCCCATACAAATATTCTGTAAAGTTTATTACTGGCCAAAAAAGTGTACAGCAGTCGATGAGAAATGTATTTTAGATAAGATTTCATAACTAAATAAAATACTAATTTTTCATAGTTCTAGGTGAGTGTGTTGTATGAAAATGCTGGGCAAATGTTCTGTGAAAATGTCATTTTGTATAAAAAATGCATCAAAGTGACCGAAACATGCATTTTATTCAATTTTTTAATCTAAGCCACATTCTAATTTCACTGAATTTTATGGGGTTTTTCTGGGAAAGTGTGTTACTACCTCAAAAGAAGTGCATATAAGTCAATGCAGCATGTACTTCACTTCTTTTGTAAAACTAAACAACATATCACATACACAGAATTCTAAGTGAATGTTTCATGTAAATGTTGTCATTGGCTCAAAAGAAGTACATAAAAGTGCATTTAACATGTATTTTAGTCAATTTCAAATCTAAGCAACCCACTAGTTCCACAAACTTCTAGGCTAATATTCTCTGAAAATGTTAATTTGGCCCAACAGATGTGCACAGAACACATTGAAACATGTATCTCACTCATTTCTCAAAGCTAGGAAAGGTTCTATGTTCACAGACTTCTGGGCAAATATTCTGTGAAAATGCTGTATTTGGTTTAAAAGAAGTCAATAAAATGTATTTCCCTAGTTTTCCCTACCAAGCAATATAACTAGTTTTTTATTTCTAGGCAAATTTTCTGTGAAAATGTTGGTTTTGGTCAATAGAAGAACATAGTCAATGAAATATGTATTGCACTAATTTTTCAGAGCAATTGACATACTAGTGTTTCATAGATGTAAAGGGATTTCTATGAAAATTTCAGTTTTGGCTCAAATAAGTGCACATAAGTCATGAAGCATGCATTCCACATAGTTTTCAAAACTAAGCACATAGTTGGTTCAAAGAGTGCTTGGCCAATATTCTGTGAAAATGTTTTAGCTCAAGAGAAGTGGATAAACATCAATGAAACAAGTATTTCATGAAGTTTTCAAACTAAGCAACACACTAGCTTCACAAAGATATGACTAAATGTTGTGTGAAAATAGTTTTTTCCTTAAAAGAAGTGCAAGTAACTGAAGGAAATTTGTGTATCACAGAACTTAAAAATTAATAACATGTTAATTTCTCAGAGTTCTAAGCAAATAATCTTAGAAATTGTTGTTTTTTGACTCAAGATATGAGAATAGAAGTCAATGAAACATGACTTCTCAGTTTTCAAAACTATGCAAAATATTTTTGGAGATTTCTTGACAAAGGTTCTATGAAAATATGTCATTGGCACAAAAGCAGTAATAGAAACCAATGAAACATGAATTTCACTGTGTTTTCCAAACAAAGCAACATACAAGTTTCATGGAGTTCTAGGTGATTGTTCTGTGACAACATAGTTTTTGGATCCAATAAGTTCACATAGAGGTCAACAAAACATGTATTTCACTCAGTTTAAAAACTAAGGAAAATAGGCAGTGCAATGGTGCCTCAGTGGCAGAATTCTTGCCTGCCACGCCAGAGATCGGGTTCAAGTCCCAGAACCTTCCTATGCCAAAAACAAACAACTGAGGAAAATACTAACTCTGCAGGTTTATTGCAAATGTTCTGTGAAGCTCTTGTTTGTCATTGAGAGGTAGTGCTTAGAAGACATTGAAATATATATTACACTCAGTGTTCAAAACTAAACAACATTCTAGTTTTGCAGAGTTCTGGACAAGTGTTCTACGAATATGTGGTTTTATGCTCAAGAGAAGTGCATAGAAGTCAAAGAATCACAGTATTTCATGCAGTTTTCAAAGTAAGCATCATACTAGTTTCACAAAGATCTAAGCAAATGATATGTGAAAATGTTGTTTTGTGCTAAAAAGAAGTGCAAAGAACTCAATGAACATGAATTTCACCTAGTTTTCAAAGGTAAGCAACCCTACTAGTTTTACAGTGTTCCTTGAGAATATTCCGAAAAGTGTGTTACTGGCCAAAAAAGTGCATACCAGTCAATGAAATATGTGTTTCAGTCATATTTCATAACTAAGTAACATAGTAATTTCACAGAGTTCTAGGAGAATGTTCTGTGAAAATGGTCTCTTTGGCTCAAAAAGAAGTGCATAGAGGTAAACAAAATATGTAGTTCACTCAGTTTTGAAACTAGCAACATGTTATTTTCATAGAGTTCTAGGCATACGTTCTGTGAAAATTAGTTTTCAGCTAAAATTAGTGCATAGAATTCAATGAAACATGCATTTCACACAATGTCAATCTATGCCACTTTCAAAATTCACAAAATTCTGAGCAAATATTCTGTGAAAATATCGTTTGTCTCAAAAGAAGTGCATCAAGTGGCTGAAACATGTATTGCACTTAATTTTAAAAACAAAGCAACATACTAGCTTCACAGAATTTTATGCAGATGTTCTGGGAAAGTATATTACTGTCTCAAAAGAAGTACATAGAAGTCAATGGAACATGCATTTCACTCCTTTTGCAAAAATAAGCAGCATACTAATTTTGCAGAGTTCTAGGTGAATGTTCCATGTAAATGTTGTTATTGGCTCAAAAGAAGTATATAGAAGTGTGTTGTTCTAGTTTGCTAGATGTTGGAACTGCAATATGCCAGAAACAGAATGTCTTTTCAAAGGGGGGATTTTAATAATGCTCATTTACAGTTCTAAGGCTGAAAATGTCCCAGTTAAAGCAAGTCTATAAGGATGCCTAAATTAAGGCACCAAGAAGAGGTTACCTCCACTCAAGGAAGTTCAGAGCTTCTCTCTCAACAGGAAAGGCACATGGTGAACATGGCAATGTCTACTAGCTTTCTTTCCAGGCTTCTTGCTTCATGAAGCTCTCCAGGGACATATTCTTTCTTCATTTCCAAAGGTCTATGGCTGTGTGGGCTCTCATAGTTCTCATGGCTCTCTCATCACTTTGATGCTTTTTCTGAAATGATTCCCTCTTTTAAAAGAATTCCAGTAAACTAATCAAGACCTACCTGGGATGGGCATAGCCACAGCTCCATAGAGATAATCTAATCACATTTCCAACCTATAGTCCTAGATAGGGATTAAAAGAAATGGCTGCCTCCAAGTGATGGATTAGGATTAAAACAGTGCTTTCTAAGGTACATAATCCTCTCAAATCAACACATGCATTTAATAGTGTCTCACTCAATTTCAAATCTAAGCAACACACTATTTTCAAACATCTAGGTGAATATTCTATGAGGTGTTTTTGTCAGAAAAGAAGTGCATAGAAGTCATTAAAATGTGTATTTAAATCCGTTTCCAAAATTAAGCAATATATATAATAATTTCACAGAAGTCTAACCAACTGTTCTGTGAAAATTTCAGTTTGGCCCTATTATGTGCACATACAAAAAGGAAACATGTATTTCACTGGGTTTTCAAAACTAAGCAACATGCTAGTTTCACAGCATTGTTGGGGAATATTCTGTGAAAATGTTTTTGGCTAAAGAGAAGTTCATAGAAGTCAAAGAAATATATATTTCTCTGACTTTTCAAAACTATGCAACAGCCATTTAATTGATCCCCTGGTCTAACCACTAAAAACTGAACATTTGTCATTTATAACCAGAAAAAAAATTTATCTTCCATAAAAAGATCCAAGAAAGAAAATATTCTTCAAAAAGATTAGTTTTGACAAAATTTTGGCTTAGTGAGGTGTGGAATTTAGTTTGTCATCCAGAGCAGGTAGTAAATAGCCAGAAACAGTACAGAACAACTGTTGGAGTCACATCAGTGACTGGACACACAGTGTACACCAGTCTGGACAACCTGAACTGGCGGAGACCCCACACAGAACTGTAAGTCCCCCAAACTGTAGAAGCTGGTGCCCTTCCTCATGGGTTCAGAAGGATGGTTCCCTGGGGAAAAGGAAATAGACTTTACTAGCAACAGGGGCTTAGCACAACCAAACTCCAATTGTGTAATTAATTAATAAATCTGACTGCTAAAAATAGGCCCCCAGCTCAGATAAACTTGGAATAAGAGCTAAAGGTCCTAGGAGTTTTTGCTCCAGCAGAGATGGGGCCGGGATGACAGAAATATAAAACAGAGGTTTTTTGAATTGGATAGCACAAAATGCTTGAAAAAGGCTGGAACCTACAAAAAGGGGCACATAGAGCATGGAGATACATAAAGGAAGTTAAGCCCTTGATTTATGATCCCTAGGATGGGGGTCCTGCTCTGAAAAGGACTTTTTGCTTTGTTTCTACTACTTAACACCTCATCAAACAGAACTGCAAAGCTTCCCAGGCTCTAGCACTGCCCCAGGCAAGGGCAGAACAAAGCTTGTCTAAGAGACAAAGTCAGGTGAAAGGAGTTAATCACCTTAAGGTTGTGCCTTTTCCAAGAAAAAGGCGGAGCCCAGCTCAAGTGGAGTCCCTCCCTCAAGGAATTCAGGACCTAGGAGCTGGAAAACTGAAGCAATTACTGCCAACCTACAACCTCCCTTCTGTCTTAACCGTAGCCCCATCAGGGAGAGTCTGCTGAAGTTAAAAGCACCACACCACTTTACAGTGGTGGAAAACCATGGAAGACAAGCCCTACATACTGGGAAAAATTGGAAAAACACAGAGTCTACAGGCTTCATCCAAAAGTCTGTCAACCTGCTAAGTCTCACCCTCAGGGAAAACTGATGTAGGTAACCCTTTCTCCCTGAGAGGAGGCCAGTCCAGTATGGAGAAATTGGACTGGGGTCTACAATATCTGAAGAGACCCTCCTCAAAATAAAAAAAAAGGCTCCATATAGGTAGGGCAAGAAACAGGAAAAGAAGAACTGAAAAATTCTAATCAGTTAAACAAAACCATGCAACATACTATTTTTCACAGATTTCTAGGCACATGTTCTTTGAAAATGTTCTTTTTGGTTCATGAGAAGTGAATAGTAGTCAATGAATTGTGTATTTCACTTAGTTTTCAAAACTAGGAAAAATCCTATTTTTGCACAGTTCTTGGGGATGTTTTGTGAAAAGTATATTACTGACTCAAAAGTAGTGTACAGAAGTCAATGTAACAATATACTCAGTTTTCAAAGCAAAGTATCATACTAGTTTCAGAGTTCTAGATTATTGTTCCCTGACAATGTGTTTTTAGCTCCAAAGTGCACATAGAGGTCAGCAATACATGTATTTTACTCTGTTTTCAAAACTAAGCAACATACTAGTTTTTCAGATTTCTAGGCAAATACTCTGTGAAACATTTTGTTGTTGAGAGGTGTGTGTAGAAGACATTGAAACCCATATTTCACTCAATTTATCAAAACCAATCAACATTCTGGTTAGACAGAGTTCTAGGTGAATATTCTGTGAAAATGTGGTTTTGTGTTCTAGAGAAGTGTATAGAAGTCAATGACACAGAGTACTTCATTCAGTTTTCAAACAAAGCAGCATACTAGTTTCACAGAGATCTAACAAATGTTCTGTGAAAATTTTGCTTTTGTCTCAAAGGAATCAAGAAAATGTGTATTTCACTCAGTTTCAAAACTAAACAACATATTAATTTCTCAGAGTTCTGCTCGATGTGCTGTGAAAATGTATTTGCATCAAGAGGAGTGCATAGAAGTCAATGAAACGTGTACTTCATTCGATTTTCAAAACTAAGCAACATACACGTTTTGCCATGCTCTCTGCAATTATTCTGGGTATTGTGCTCCTGGCCAAAGAAGTGCAAAGCAGTCAATAAAATACATGTTTCAATCAGATTTCAAAGCTAACTAACATTCTATTATCACAGAATTCTAGGCAAATGTTCTGGGGAAATGTTGTTTTTCACTCAAAAGAAGAAAGCTCATAGAAGTAAATGAAGCATGTATTCTACTCAGTTTAGAAAACCAGCAACATACAATTTTTACCGCATTCTAGGTGAAAGTTCTGTGGAATGTAGTGTTTGAATCAAAGCAAATGCATAGAAGTCAATGAACCATGTATTTTGTTTGGTTATCCAATTAAGCAACATACTATTTACACAGAATTCTGGGTAATATTTTCTGAAAATGTTTTGGTTCATATGAACTGCATACAACATTTTGCTAACTTTTCAAACTAAGCAACATACCAGTTTCACAGAATTTTAGTGAAAGCTCTGTGAAAATGGTGTTTTTGTCTCAAGAAAAATGAGAAGTCAACAAGAGATGTATATCACTGTTTTGAAACTAAGAATCATACTATCTTCACAGAGTTTTAGGCAAAACTTTGTAAAAATGTTGGTTTGTCTCAATAGATGAGCACAAAAGACTATGAAACATATCTTTTACTCATTTTTTCAAAGATAGAAGCATGTTATTTTCACAAACTTCTAGGTGAATATTCTGTAAAAGTGTACTTGGCTCATAAGAAATTTAAAGAAGTCAATGAAACATGCATTTCTTTAGCTTTCAATATGAAAAACATACTAGATTTGCAGAGTTCTAGGTGAACATACTGTGAAAATATTTGTGGCTCAAGAAAAGTGCACAGAAGACAATGAAACATACATTCCACTCAGTTTTCAAAACTAGACAACATAAAACTTACCAGAGCTATAGACAAATATTCTTTGAAAATGTTCTTTGTGCAAGAGAATTGCATAGAATTGAAAGAAACATGTATTTCACTCAGTGTTCATAACTTAGTAGTTTTGCAGAGTTCTTGGGGACTATAATCTGTGGAATGTGGGTTACTGGTTCAAAAAAAATTCATAGAATTCAAAGAAACACGTATTTCACTGAGTTTTCAAATCTAAGTAATATATAAGTTTCACAGAGATCTAAGTGAATGTTCTGTGAAATTTTAAATTTGGCCCAAGTAAGTGCATAGAAGACAAAAACCATTTTGTGTTCACTCAGTTTTCAAAACTAAGCAACACATTAGTTTTGCAGAGTTCTATGCAAATATTCTATGAAAAGGTTGTTTTTGGCTCAAGAGGTGTGTGTACAAGTCAATGAAACATGTATTTCTGTTTTCAAAACTTAGAAGTGTAAGCAACACATTTCTATCACAGTGTTCTAGGTGAATGTTCTATGAACATGTTTTTTCTTTTTTTCTCAAGAAAAGTGAATAGAAATCAAGAAAGTGTGTATTTCACTCAGTTTTCAAAACTAAAAAAAATACATTTTGCAGAGTTCTTGGTGAATATTCTGTAAAGAGTGTGTTACTAGCTTAAGAGAAGTACATAGACGTCAATGAAAACTGTTTCATTCTGTTTATAAAGCTAAGTTGTTCTAGTTTGCTAGCTGCCAGAATGCAATATACAGAAATGGAATGGCTTTTAAAAAGGGGGAATTTATTAAGTTACAAGTCCACAGTTCTAAGGTCATGAAAATGCTCCAATTAGGGCAAGTCTATAAAATTGTCCAAATAAAAGCAACAGCAAGAAGCTACCTTCACTCAAGAAAGGCTAATGAAGTTCAGTGTTTCTCTCTCAATTGGAAAGGTACATGGTAAACATGGTGATGTCTGCTAGATTTCTCTCCAGGATTCTTGTTTTATGAAGCTCCCCCATGGCCATATTCTTTCTTCATCTCCAAAGTTCTCTGGCAGCATGGACTCTCAGTCTCATGGCTCTGCTGTGGATCTGCTAGCTCTGCTGTGGCTTTCTCACAGCTCTAAAAGGGGACTCTCTCCAAAATGCTTCCTCTTTTAAAGGATTCAGGTTAACTAATAAAGACCTATGTGGAATGGGTGGAGTCAAAATCACTGTGTATTAAAAAAAATAATACAATTAAATGAGTCATGTCTCCATGGGAACAATCAAAAATCTCCCAGCCAATAATATTGAAGAGGATTAAAGGACATGGCTTTTCTGGGGTCTACCACAGATTCAAACCAGGACACTAAGCAACATACTAGCTCACAGAGCTCTAAATCAATGATCTATGACACTGTTGTTTTTGGCACAAGAGAATTGCATAGAGGTTAATGAGACATATATATCACTAAGTTTTCAAAACTAAGCAACATACCAGTTTTCCCAACTTTTAGGCAATTATAGTGTGAATCTTTTGTTTTTCAATGACAGGAAGTGTGTGGAAGACATTGAAACATGTATTTCACTCAGTTTTCAATACTAGGCAAAATGCTAGTCTTGCAGAGCTCTAGGCAAATATTCTGTGGGAATGTTGTTTTTGACCCAAAGGAAGTAATCCAATTAAGAAACATTTTTTTTCACAGAATTTTAGGTGAATTTTCTGTGAAAATGTTGTTTTAGGCTCCAGAAGAGTGAATAGAAGACAATGGAACATTTATATCACTCACTTTTCAGACTAAGCCACATACCAATTTTTCAGAATTTTAGGTGAAAGTTCTGCTAATTTTTTTTTTTTTTTGCTTCAAAAGAAATGCATAGAGGGTGCACAGGTGGTTCAGTGGTGGAATGCTCACCTTCCATGCAGGAGACCCAGTTTCAATTCCTGGACCATGCACCACCACCACCACCACCCCCAAAAAAGAAATGCATAGAGTCAATGAAACATCTATTTCACTGTTTTGAAAGATAAGCAACATACAAATTTTGAAGAGCCTTGACAAATACTCTATGAAAAAGATTTTGGCTCAAAAGAAGTGCGTAGTAGTCAATGAAACATGCACTACACACATTTCTTTCAAAACTAAGTAACATATCAGTTTTACAGAATTCTAGGCAATCATCTGTGACAATGTTTTTGGCTCAAGAGACAGGCATAGAAGTTCATTAAAAATTTATTTCACTCAGTTTTTAAAACTAGCCAATATACTGTTTTGAAGAGTTCTATGTGAATATTCCGTGAAAGTGTGATACTGGTCAAAAAAGTGCATAGAAATCAATGAAATGTGTATTTCACTCAGATTTCATATTTAAGCAACATACTAGTTTCACAAATTCTAGGTAAGTATTCTTAGAAAACACAGGTTTTGGCTCAAAAGGAGTGCATAGAAGTCAGTAAAATGTATTTCAAACCTTTCAAAACTGTGCACCATTTGAAAGTCACAAAGTTCTCAGCACATAATCTGTGAAAAATTTTGTTTTGTCTCATAAGGATTGCATCAAAGTAAATAAAACATGTATTTCACTCAATTTTCAAAACTAAGCAACTTACTAGGTTCACTGAATTTTATGAGGATGTTCTATGAAAGTAAGTTACTGACTCAAAAGAAGTGCAAAACATCAAAGAAACATGTATTGCACGCTTTCTTCAAAAGCAAGCAACATACTAAATTCACAAAGTTGTACATGAACAATCTATGCAAATGTTGCTATGGCTCAAGGGATGAAATAGATGTCCATTTTACATGTATTTTACTAAATATCAAATCTAAGCAACACTAGTTTCATAGACTTCTAGGTAAATATTCTGTGAAATATTTTGGCTCAAAAGAAGTGCATAGAAGTCAATGAAGCATGTGTTTCACTCAGATTTCAAAGCAAAGAAACATATCTAGAGATCTAGGTGAATCTTCTGTGAAAATGTTGGTTTAGCCCAAGAAATATGGACAGAATACAATGAACATGTATTTCTCCCATTTGTCAATGTTAAGAAATATGCTATTTTCACAGAGTTGTAGGTGAATGTTCTGTAAAAAGAATATATTTAAATATTTTTCACTCAAGAAAAGTCAATGAAACATGTATTTCCATAGTTTTCTATAATAAATAATATACCCATTTTGCAGAGCTCTCTGTGATGGTTCTATGAAAATGTTGTTTGTGACTCAAAAAACAACATAGAAATCAATGAAACATATATGCAACTCAGTTTTCTTTGAGCCTCTATTTATAACTTAGGAATTCTGTAAGAAGCTGAAGCTAAATAAACAACATAGGCTTATACGGCAAAATATACACTTTGGTGGGAAAGAGAAACAATTAAAATTTTTATTATACCATATCATGAGAGTTGTGATAGTAGGAGAAGAGGTGTACAGAAGCAGAAAAGAAAGGGACCTAACACCTATGTGACTGTGGAATGCCTTCCTGAGAAAGTGGCCTTCAGGTGAGAATTGAAGGAGGAGGAGGAGGAGGACTTAGCTAGTAAAAGAGCCTTGGAAGGAAGGTCTAGAGGAATAGAAAGGAAACACACACACAGTAAGTATAAGCTAACCTAGGTTTTGGAGAGTCATTTTCACCTTGGGAAAATATCCTGTTCAATTTCATTTCATCCTGCTTTTCCTACTTAACTATGTATCGTGGGAATACCTCCAAATCCAGTGGTATAAATCCAAGTCATTCTTTTTAATAGAATCACTGCAATGATACATATGTACTGCAATTTACTTAACCATTTCCCTACTGATGGGTCTGTCTGTTTCCATCATGAAAACGATGTTGTATAAACATCATGTTCTTACGTATACTGGAACTTTTGTGTCATAGAAGTGTTGTTGCTGGGCATAAAAGTATGTGTATTTTTTATTTTAATAGACATAACCAATTGTTTTCCCCAAATGCTATCATAGTTTGTACTTTTACAAATATGTTTGAAGGTACTATTTTCACAGCATCCCAACAGTAGTAGATATCACCATTTTCAACTATTATTAACTGCTATTTCATTGATACTTTATTTCAATTTCCCTTACTACCTTGGAGGTTAAATCTCCTTTCATATGCATGCTAGGGATTTGGATTTGGCTTTCTGTGAATTGCCTATTCATATCTATGAATTAAATATTTATATCCTTTTACCATTATGGTTTTTTTTTTTCAGTATGGAATGCTTCACAAATTTACATGTCATCTTTGCGCAGGGGCCATGCTAATCTTCTCTGTATCATTTCAATTTTAGCATATGTGCTGCCAAAGCAAGCACATTTTTATCATTATGTTTTAATGAATTTCTAAAAGGTATTTGGTTTGTCATATGAATGAAAATTTTAAAAATTTATTTCTCAGCAACTGATTTGGCTTATCATGTATTTGCTGTACAAAACTTTGAGTTTTTATTTAGTTAAATGTCTATTTTTACTTTTATAGGTCTTGGGATTCCTATATGATTAAAAAGTCTTCCCAACTCCTGAGTAAGTGCTGTTTCCTTTTATAAAATATTTCATACATTATTTTTTACATGTAAGTCTTTAACCCACTTGGAATTTTGTTTTAGGATTGTGTTAGTAGGAAGTCTAAGTTTATTTCTTCCAAATGAATAATAAATGCTCTGAAATTATTGTTGTTTAAAGCATCATTTTAAAACTGAATTGGAATTCTATCTTCATAACTGACTAAATTCTTACATATATTGAATCTATTACAGGATTTTCTATTCAATTTCACTGACCTTTTTGTCCATTACTGTGTCAATACCATACTTTTCTGATTAAAATGGCTTTATAAAATATTTTAATATCCATTTAGGCAAGCTCTCCTCTTCACTACTCTTGAAAATAGTTTTCTTCATATTCTTGGGCATTGATTCATCCATATTGACTTACATCTGTTATCCAAAGTCTTCATCCCTTCAACATTGGAATCCTAACTTGAATTCTTGAATTTCATTTCTTGTGTATATGAGTCAATAAAATCTCTCAGGCATTTGATCCAAGCATTCAGGTATACCAGGAGCATAAGACACATGAGTAAACATTTGAAGTTGATGGTGCCCATGGACCTCCAAGTGGAGATGTCTAGTAGGTTAGATAGTTGTGTCTGGAGGTCAGGAGAAATGTCTGGGCTGTAGAAAATGCATCCAGTTTCATCAGCATGTAGACAGTAATGTTGGCATTACCCTGGGAGTGAGTTGAATGCAAACACTGAAACCTAGAGAAATATCTAACTTTAGAAAATTATAGGAGGAAAGGAATAATTGGAGACGACTAGGAAATTTTACTTGAAGATAGGAGAAAAAGCAGAAGAATAAAATTTCATGGGAGTGTACAAGAAAGAGGGACTTGTTAACACTATAAAGCACTGCTGATAAGTTAAATAAAATAAGTTAAAAGTGCTCATCGATTTTAGGGACATGGGGGTCACTGATAATCTTGAAAAGAGCAGTTTCTATAAAGCAATAAGGGTAGAAAACAGATTTCAGAACCTCATGGGGATAAGTTGATGAGAAGAAACATTGAAACCAAGTCTACATGATTTATTCACAAAGTTTGCCTGTGAAGAAGAGAGGAGAAAAAGAGTAGGTGAGAAGGGATACATAGTAAAGATAGGGTCTAATGCAATAAAGATGTCACAATAATTAATGACAACAATCAGAGGGCAAAACTAAGTCAGCCATTCAAGTAAATGTGAACAAATATGGACCAAACCATTAATACTTAACAAATCAGAGTAAGACAACAACTTCTGTGGGCTTGGGTAAGGGCTGAACAAGAATCAGCGCATGGAAGTCAAGTTAGTCAGGTTCAAATTCTTGCTATGGCACTTAGTAATTTGAAGTTTCCTCATCTGTAAAACATGGGTAATCTTCCTTTTTGAGATAATCTGTATAAATATCCTTACCACACAGTAAAATGCTTCCTTTTTTCCTTCTTTTGTAGACTAAAACAAAGGAGCAAGAAGATGATCATATGAGTATAGAGATATGTAAAATGTAGACACCCTATAAATGAAAGAATTTTCATATTTTTTGCATTAAGCTATGTTCTATGATAATGTCAATACCTTATACCTTATACCACTTAAATATTCATTCTGTTGTTTCTTTTCCATTTCACAACAGCTCTATGAGATAAGTAGGGCAATTCTTACTCTTTGTTAAAGATAAAGAAACTGGGGCATGCTAAGGTTAGGGAGCAGCCCATCCTCATTTAGCTGTGGAGCATGGACTAGAAATGGTCTCTGGAGTTCAGGATTTTCTTTAGGATCCAGTTCAGGATTTATCTTTAGACAGATAAAAGCTAACTCCATATCAGTGGCATATCTAGAACAATGCTAAGTGGAAACTTATTTGGTTCTTATTCTTGAATTTTCAGAAATGAATACATCAGTTTAAATTTCTTTTAGCTGAATTTCACAAACAAAAAACAGTATGTGTTAAGTGTAGGAAATTTGAAAAATAGCAATAGTTTAAAAAAAAGGAAATGACTTCAGCCTAATCCCACAATCTGAAGATATTCATTGTTAAATTGTGATGACTTTACGGACATAAATGCACACACGCACATATGCATACGTGGTAAGTGTGTGTGCTGATAAGTGATTGGGGACTGCATCACAGAACCCCATACCTGCCATTCCAAGCAGTGGATAAGGATGCAGTCCCCAATCACTTATCACGAATGCATATGTGTGTGTGCATTTATGTCTGTAAAGTCATCACAGTTTAACAAAATATCCACAATGGGTGTGGAAGCCCACACCTGCCATTCCCCTTTCACACCCATTATGGATATTTTGTGATCACAGCCCTCTTTCCTGACTCCTAGTCGCTATTTCAGAATACCCTTCAACACTTGGACAGCCACTACCAAAACATTTCCAATGTTATCCCTAGTAAGTCTCGTTTCATACCTTGATTTTATACCCTCCACTAATTTTTTCATATGCATTTTCCCACATCAAGAAGAATTTTAAAAAAATTTTTGTATGACTGTTTAATATTCCTACAAATATACAGAAGCTCTAACTCTTATGTTGGATTTTCTACAAATTTTGCTATTATAAATAAAGGTGTGGTAAGCACCTTTGTGCTTAAACTTTTGACTGAAACCCTGATTATTTCCTAAGGAAATTTTCCAGGTTTCCTTAGAAGTGGGCTCACTAGACCAAGGACTGATAACATTTTTGTGATTGCTAATTTATTTAACAGAATAGCTTTCCAGAAAAATCAGGCCAATTTCATAGTTTCAATGAACCTTCACCAACATAGGATGCTAACATTTGGCTTTTTAAATAAAGCTTACCAATCTGCTGAGTGATAAAAAGGTTTATAATTTAGATTTGCAACTATTTTTTTAATTAACAATGTAAGTGGTGTGTTTTTTAGACAATATTTCAATTGGATGATAGTTTCATTTATTGATTTGTATGAATTATTTATATATTATGAATATAAATGCTATGGGCAATGTTATTTCCCAGTTTTGATCAAGCTTGTGGTGTTTTCTAATATATGAGATTTAATTTTTATATAGCCAAATGTGTGAATATTTTATTTTGTGATTCCTTTTATTTTTTTATGCTTAAAAAGTTCTTCCCCATCCAGAGAGAAGAAAAATATTTATCTAGGTTTACTTCTCACATTCTTCTAGTTCTAAGAACAATGAAACTCATCATGAATAAGAAACAATTTTTCAAGAAATCTATGTCTATGCCTTCTAAAATTTACCATGAGTAAGCCACCCTTTGGGGAAAGTAGCCTCCTATGTGCTGTGACTTGACTGAGAAAATATTCTTTCAAAATGGCAAACTCCTCACTCATCATTACATTACTAGAGATTTATTCTGTGAGTCCCTGTAGTCTCTTTGTTTTATAAATTCCCTCTTTAGTACTGAAAGGAATCATCTTAGAATACCTCTTAGCTCATGTATTCATTGTTGATTAACATTCCATGATAATTTGTTGTACATTTAATAACTCATTAGAGGGCGGGCCACGGTGGCTCAGCAGGCAAGGATGCTTGCCTGCCATGCCAGAGGACCCGGGTTCGATTCCCGGTGTCTGCCCATGTAAAAAAAAATAAAAATAAAAATAACTCATTAGAGCAGGGTCTCATAGGAATGGCACCTAAAACCTGTACTTCAGATGTTATGAGTCCAAAAGTTGAAAGAGGAGCAGACGGTAGAGTTTGAGAAATGACAAAGGTATACACTACTTAATGTATGACGTTACTTGGACCTGGAACTGATGGGATCATTGTCATAATCTGATGATTTGTTGCAGTTCTTACTCTAGCTTCAGAAGATGTGTGAACAGACTTTCAGGAATCCCTCTGATTCTATCATGACTTTTTAATAACTTCCACTCTTTACCATACCATTTGATTATGACAGGCTAAGACATTTTATATACTGCTACCACTCCACCCTCATATGCAAGCTCTATTTTATTGCAGGAGAATTTACTCACTTGTGCTTTCTTTTCCAGAAGCGTGTTTGCTTAATAAATAAAATAAAATAATAATAAAGCTACCATTTATTGAGCACTTAGGTTCATCTACTATTTACTCCTAGTAATCAACCCATGAGGTAGATATCCTTGTATTGGTTTCATAGATGAATTCCATGAAGGGTTCAGGCCACAAAGTTCTTCCTTACTTGTGTGTCTGTGGGACCTAGCACACAGTTCTGGTCCCATTAAAAAATAATTATTAAAAAAATTAATTATTGACTGATGTGAGTTAATATAATTATCATAATATTGCAAGGAAAATATAAATTTGTTGCATAAATGAGGGTTTGAGGGTTAGTTGTTCACATATGAAACTCATGCAGATGTTTGGCAGCCTGGCTGTTGTGACTGTAAAGGCCATATGCTTGCTGCTTTATCCTTCTACTGGCTTCTTTATGGGGTGTGGAAAGAACAATGAATTAGGAAGTGGGGGCCTGGGTTCTGGTCCTGTTGCCTTCACGAAGCGTTTAATTGATATTGGTCAGGATGCCTGTTTGGGGCCTTATTCACTTGCTGTGAATGAAAGACTTGGGAGAGAGGGTCTTGAGGTGCCAGCTCTAGAAACACTATAGTTTTACCTATGTGTTACCTATCATTGATCTGACAAATACCACACAATGGGTCAGCCTAAATTCAGGAATTTACTGTCTCACTTCAGAGGGTGGAAAATTTGCTTCCTCCTGGGTTCGGAAACATTCTGGTGCTAGTTTGACAGCACCCTTGGGGTTCTTTGCTTTCTCACATGGAAATGTCTTCTTTCTGTTATGGATACCTGCTGGCTTTTAGTTTCTAACTTCCTGCGGCTTTCTCTGACTCTGGCTTTCCATTTATTTCTCTTTCCAGGGCCTTGAGCAATCCAATTAGATATCCAGCCTCATTTAGTTGGGCCACACCTTAACTAAAAATACCATCTACCAGAGATCCTCCTTAGGATGGGTTCACACCCAAAGGAATATGGATTAGGATTAAGAATATGTATAAATTGGGGGTCACAATTTGATCTATGTCACTGTTTTAGTTTGTTGATGCTGCCAGAAATGCAACATACAAGAAATGGGTTGGATTTTATAAAGGGAATTTATTAAGTTACAAATTTACAGTTCCAAGGCCATAAAAATGTCCAAACTAAGGAATCCAGAGAAAGATATTTGACTCAAAAAGGCCATCAGAAAGGGATATGGCTGGCATCTGCTGGTCCTTTGGCTTCTCGGTTCCAACAGCTTCCCCAGAGGCATTATCTTTCTGCATCTCCAAATGTCTCTGACTGTGCCAGCTCTGAAGCTCTTTCCAAAATGGTTCCCCCTTAAAGCAGTCCAGTAATTGATGCCCATTGAATGGAAACCACCTAATCAAAAGGTCCCAACCACAATTGGGTGGGGCACATCACCATGGAAACGACTTAATGAAAAAGATCCCACCCAACAATGTTGAATCAGGATTGAAAAACATGACTTTTCTGGGGCTCACAACAGTTTTAAACTGGCAAAAAAAGCTAAGGTTATAGATAATAAATGGACACTGGTACTATTAACTAGTCATGTCAGTAATACATTTTATAATTGGTTTATAATTTATATTTAAGTTAATTTATAATTATATTCACATTTACAATTTATGCTCTTTAAACTAGGGTTCTCCAACTTGCTGGGATTGCCCACAGCCAGCCCTAACCTTCACTGGGGCCCATGGGGAATATCAAGAGTGATAAAACGAAATGAGTCTTTGTGCGCCTGGCCCCCATCAGCATTTACGAGATATCAAAAGTAGCAGTTCATGTTAATACCTTATATTTTTCCATAGAGAGGTGGTGAAGTGCAAATTCTGCAGCCAGGGTGCCTGGTTTATAACTTAGCTCCATCTTTTAGAGTGCTTTTTAGGTAAGAAATGCTAACTGTTGTATTAAGAACCTTTAAATGAAAACCAGCTCAGATATTATACAAGTTTATTTCTAATATAGAGCTGTAAGTGGTTTATCTGGTCGACTTCCTCACCTCTGATTATCATTCATGGACACTGGACCCTAACTTATGGCTCTGCCATTTTCAATGTGTGGCTTCCAAGGGTTCTGCACTTGTCAACATCAAGTTGGCAAAATGGGCAGAACCTGGAGAAATGCTCATGGGAATTTTTCATGGGTAAGTTCCAGCACATGTAACTCCTCTTCATATATCTCATTGGTTACAGCATAGTCATATAGCAACACCAAACTGCAAACAACACTGGAAAATATAGTCTTGTTTGGTGTGCTGAGCGTGTCACTAGTCTCAGTACAATCTGACTTTCTGATCTCCAAATATATATCCCATTTCTCGCCTTTCAAAGATTCATCCCCTCTCCAAGTGATCCAATATAGAGAGCTATTCACTCAGAAACCCCTGCCCCATGTCCTGCACTCCAGGTGATGTATATGGTCTGGTGACCTGCAAACAAAAAAGACAAGGTATCTGTTTGACCTCCTAACCCAATCCAATATCAATGGCGAGGCATGATGGATCAAATGCAATTAAAAAAAATCCTAATAGGAAAAGGAAGAAGTGCTCAGAAAGTAGTGTTCAACCGTCTGTGACACATGGCAGTTAAGAAATCCCAGAGGGCAGGTACTGGGAAGGCTCTTACCTGGAGGCAAGATTAGTTCCCTCATAAGACCTCCATTCTGCTCTTTGGAAGGAATGTTTTTGTTCAGTGTGCTCATGGCTGGTGACTCCACCCTCAGGGAAGTCCTTATCTGTCTATTATCCTCCCAGATTCATTTAAACTACGAGATGATGTCTTTTCTTTACTTGCAGAATGTACAGCTTTCAAGGCCCAGGTTCCAACAGTGAGAATGAGACCTGAGTGAGTTTTGTTTAAAAACTCCAATAGTAAAAGGCTTTTCTGTTCTTAACCTAGTTCATTGTTTGTTTGGCAAAAAAATTTCCTTTAACATTTTGTGGAATTCTGATCTGTTTCTTTGAGCTTTTTCATGTACCAGTATCCACTTTTACAATTCTTTACTGGACATAATTCTCAACATTTATTTTATCCTTGTTTCCTCACCCCAATCAACTTAACAGCAGTCAACTTGAATCATCTGAAATTACACACTGTTGGGGGAAGGTCATCCACTTAACCTCATCTTTCCTTCTGCATTGAGTCTTGTGGTTTTGTTGCTTGGAGTCTTTTTTCCAGTCTTCTGTCTCTTACTATTTGGGTTTTAGAAACACTCAGTGAAACCAGTGTTTTCCAACATCAGTGAAAGTAGATTGCACCTCACCTTGTGAATATTGTACCGTCTGCTCCTCCCACTTTGGTTTACCTTTGGCGGGAATTCACTACTCCCTGTTCTTGGAAATTTGCAATTCTCCTAACACTTCCCTTTATTTAAAATATTGCAAAACTTATATTCCTCCTGTGGACTACAAGGCAATTAATCTTTACTGGGTTAAATATTGAACATTTTTCAAGCCCACCTTTGCTTAGCCCATCAAAACTGATTGATATTAACTGATGGCCATGTAATCAATAAGAACAAACACTAATGAAATCACCCTGCCATCCTCTGATAAATAGCAGTCATCACATAGTTCAGAAATCACTTACATTAAAATTTCTTAGATTAGAATTCAAATGAAAAAAATTACAATTTATTAATTTAATAATTCATATAGAAAATCAGGAAAATTTATCAGAGGGCTGCAGTTCAAAAACACTAGGTTAAGTAATTTATCACCTGTTTTTTTAAGCTCTAAATTTTTAAAATCATTTCTCTCTGTGTGGGTGTGTGCATGGCTGAATGAGGGGGTGGGCGTGGTTGTTAGAGTCAGGTGTCAACTTGGCCAGGTGAAGATGCCTAGTTTTATTGCTGTGGACATGAACCAATGGCATATGAACCTCATCTGTTGCTGATTACATCTGCAGTCAGCTAGGAGGGGTGCCTGCTGCAATGAATGATGTTTGATTTAACTGGCTGGTGCTTAAATGAGACAGCACAACATAGCACAGCCCAAGCAATGCAGTGTACCTCACCTCAGCACTCACAGCTCAGCCCAGGCCTTTGGAGATGCAGAAAGGAATCACCCGGGGAAAATTGTTGGAACCCAGAGGCCTGGAAAGAAGGCCAGCAGAGATCACCCTGTGCGTTCGCATATAAGAAGGAACCTCAGTTGAAAGTTAGCTAGCTGCCTTTCCTCTGAAGAATTATAGTTAACTAAATAAATCCTCTTTTATTGAAAGCAAATCTGTCTCCAGTGTGTTGCATTTTGGCAGCTAGCAAACTAGAACGGGGGTAGGGGGGGAGGTTCCTTTAAGTATAATTGCTTACTTTAGGTTGGTCTTTAAATTTTTATGGCTATATAATCTCATATGCATCTTTTAAGAGGGTTAGGCTACATTTTAAAGATTGTTACCCTTAAGTTGGACTTATTTAGGGGAAAGATAACATGGAGATCTAACAAATATGTGAGTTTGAGTGTTGTGTGCCTTGAGTAATGAGACTATATCCCTCATTATCTTCCACTGAAGTCAAATATTTTAAAACTTGGATTGGAGATGGGATTTAGTATTCTTTTTGTATTCCAGACTATTCATTAGATTGAAGTTGATCTCAAATTTACAGGAATAAAATTCAGATGATAACAAACAGGTTATTTTCTGATATTAAACCTTCTTGTCAATAGACATCAGCTGAAATATCAATTTACTTTTTTCTGGACTATATATAAACCTTTTCTGAAATGTTCTGTGAATTCTTCAAAATTATGGGGTATTAATCAGGGTTCTCTAGGGAAACAGAACCGACAGGATATATTTACACATGCATATATGCACACACATAAGCAATGTGACATTTATTATAACAATTGCCTCGTGATCTTAGGAATTGGCAAGTCTAAACTCCTGTTGTGCAGGCAACAAGGTGGGAGCTCTGAAGGAGGTTTCATATTCTTCTATTTTGACAGTAGATGTAATCAGCCATTGATTCAATGACAGTGTTCATTGCTCTTTAATACAAATCAGAATTAAATTTAACAGTCAAATTTTAACATTTGTATGATTTGCTAATTATGAGCTAATTCAGTTTTATTTTTAAGCCACTAGAATTTCTCCATAAATAGAAATAGAAAATAAACTTGAAATTAAATTTGAAGTCCCTCCACTTTTCCTAACATAATAATTTAAATGTTGAGGCTCATACATACACATTTTCAAGATGTAGATTCTATATTTATTTCACAATTAATCTTTGAAAGTTTTTATTTTGGTAAAATGCATGGGATAAAATTTCCCATGGCAGTTTGATTTTAAAACATAAATTTATTACAAATATTTTCTGATTATTAAAGCCTGCAAACTCAAATTTAATACCCTTCCATTCTTTGGCAATTTTGAAGTAAATATTGTAGGTGATGGTTAAATTTATGTATCAGCTTAGTCAGGTTCTGCTGTCTAATTATTTGGTCAAGCAAGCTCTGGCCTGATTGTTAGTGTGAAGATATTTTATAGAGAGATTTGCATCTATGATTAGTTGATTGCATCTATGGCTGATTGCATGTACAACCAACAGAAAGATTGACATTCTCAATGAGAGGAGTCACTGCATCCAATCATTTAGAGGTCTTAAAGCTAGAACTGAGAATTTCAGCAGCTAGAAAGACAGATGTCTATCTCTATTTTCTCTAATCTTCTCTGCCTAGGGAATTCAATGCCACCTTCATCGGAGATTCCAACCTGCTGCTTTTCCAAGGGAACTCACTCCCACTGAGTTTCCACCTTGCAGCCTGCCCTTCCTGATTCCCACTTGTCAGTCTGCACAGTTGCTTGAGCCAATTCCTATAATAAATCTCTTAGTATATATATATGCCTATCCCGTCGATTCCATTTTTGTTTTTGGAGAATTTTGACTAATATGTGTGTGAAATTGTTTTTCACATTTCAAATCCGTGACTATTTGGAGACACCCTTTAGTATTTGATGATTTTTAATTTTCCATTGTATGTTTAGTATTATGTAGGCCCAGCCATAGTGTCTCATAACCAAAGAACTTATTTATTAATGTGCTGTGTTTGCCAGTGTGATATTCTTGGTTCATGCCTGTTGATCACCAGGTTTTTGTCTATATTTACTATTTTTGTTAGGGTACTAATGGTTATTGGGGAGGCTTTTAAAAACCTATTCTTAGGGTGGGCCATGGAGGCAGAGTTCTCGCCTGCCATGCCAGAGACCTAGATTTGATTCTCGGCGCCTGCCCGTGTGAAAAACAAAATAAAACAAAACAAAAACCCATCCTAAAATATTATCCCATAGAATTTAACTTCTAGTACTAAAGGAAATAGTAGGATGCCATTGAAGTAATTTTTCTTTAGTGCCATTATTGCCCTAAAACACAGATTTTCCTCTTAAGATTACACTAACAAGGATGTATTTACCTGTGTGTACATGCATGTATTCATTGTTCATTATATATTTCATTATTTATTTTATTTTTTTTTTTTTGCATGGGCAGGCACCAGGAAGCGAACCTGCGTCTCTGATATGACAGGTAAGAACTCTGCCATTAAGCCACCGTTGCCCTCACAATTTAATTTTTATACACAATGATGGGCTCACAAATACAAACATAAAATCATACTTAGAATTTTGAATTCCATTGTTTTTGTCAATTTTCAAGGTATTTACATGTTTATAGAGACAAACACTCAGACTCTGTTGAATGTTTAGTGACAAGCATGTGGAGCCATTGAAACTGAATGTGGGCCCCAGTGAAGGTGGGTCATACAAGGTGTTTTACTTGCAAAGAACAGAAATTCCAAATTTAATTGGCTTAGCTAAAGACAAGATGGAATGGCTCACAGAACACAAGGCATGTATATAGTGGTGTTCATATGGGTGATCCAATGACACAATGTGACCTTGAAGGATCTGGAATCTTTATGTCAGTTCTCATATCTGCAGTGTCTGCTTCATCTATAGGCCAATATTCTGGGTGATCATGGTTTGCCTGTCACTCACAGTTGGGGCTTCATATTCTCTCTTTTTTTTTTTTTTTTGCATGGGCAAGCACCGAGAATCAAACCTGGGTCTCCAGCATGGCAGGTGAGAACTCTGCCACTGAGCTACCATGGCCCTTTATAACTCTTTTATTTTAGTTTAGTTTTTTTGCATGGGCAGGCACCGGGAATTGAACCTGGGTCTCCAGCATGACAGGTGAGAACTCTGTCTGCTGAGCCACTGTGGCCTGCTTTTGTTCATGCTCTTTTTTTTCTTTTTGCATAGGCAGGCTCTGGGAATCGAACCCAGGTCTTTGGTATGGCAAGCGAGAACTCTGCCACTGAGCCACCATTGCCCACCCGGGCTCCATATTCTTTATTCACTTTGAATTGGAGTGAGATTTTATATTCTAGGGCTCTTCTGAGGAGTGAGAAACCCAGGAACCCAAAGTTCTTTCACTATGTTGGTGGGAATTCTTACATGCTCATTTCTGAACTAACTGGTTCATACTGATTGGCTTAGGCCTAATTCCTAAACCAGTGTCTGGCAAGAGCATAGGACGGCAGTTGCTTGGTTTAGACAGAGTCCATCTCTGGCGTATACAATTACGACAGTAGGGGGAGGCAACCATAATATTAGCTACTGGAAGAGGAGGGAAGGAGAAGATACAGGTAGACATAATGCTACTCAAAATGTACAACCCAATCTAAGATCCAGGCTTTCAATTCAAAGAATGATATGATGGTGGGAACAGATGTATTGAAAACATCATTTCATGGGCTTCAGTTTCAAAGACAAGAATTTGATCATGATAGACAGGTGAACAAGAATGTTAGGTAAGGAATCTTGCCCCTGAAGATGCTGGAGAAAGAACTCAGGGAGGCAAAGAAAATGTTAGGGAAACTAGAGGCAGTAGAAGGTAGAGTCTCTATTTCAGGAAACTGAAGATACCAAGAATCAAGAAGAAAACTGACTTTCATAGGCCACTGGTGGGATAGTAAGCTGGAGCTTGCTGTGTCTTCCTATCCTTCTCTAGAATGGGTTCCAGAGTGGGGCTGAAGATCCTGGTGAGGGATTACTTGGCCCCAGATGTGAATATTAGAAGGCAGGCCAAACGGCATTGTATGAAAAATATTTGATATGGGCAGAGGATTATTCTGACCCGAACATGCTGATTAAATCAAGAGGGGAAGAAAAAATTCAATTAATGTATAGGGTAAACTCAATATGTTATCCAAGGCTAATGTATCATATGCAACAAGATGTTAAAGTGGGACTTGACTCTATATTTCGGCAGATCCAAAAGCCAAAAACAAAATACAGTTGCCACATACCCCCAAATTTTGAACTGTGGTGTGCACCATGTATGTGGGACTTGCAGAGAGAAGGGGTTAGCTCATTCCCTTCTTATAGCCTAGATTAGAATTGAAGTACAGGTGATGAAGAGAATGAACTATTTTAAGACTGAGTTTTTAAGAGTGCTGCAGCATCTTCACTTCTCAGGGAGGAAGGGATGGGACAAAGCCACCTCACCTCAAACAGGAAGAAAGGGGACTCCAGGGGGACCACTCAAGGAACTTGGTGAGCGTCCCCTGGGGTTTGTGGGCACTGGATGAATTATCTAACTGCTTACAGGAGAAGTCTAAGGGGAAGGGAATGGGTCACCACCCAACCCCCCCAGATGGCATCAGAGGGAGGAGGGCACTGCATGGAGACTGAGCTTCTCCTCCATCATCCATGGAGCAAATGTGTGTTCTTCTAGGAACAGATGTAGATGCTGTCAATGGGAGCTGGTTTGGTGCCTTCTTAAATGGTATCCCTTCCAAGATGACCTCCTGGAGGGGTGGCATGATCCTAAAGATAGAATGACCCCTGAAAGAAGTGCTTCAGAGAAAAGGAGGGTCTTCAAGCACAGGGAGGTCTTGCTGGATGAGGGAAACATGGTAAGGATCTGTGAGGAATGTTTTGTGGAATGTGAACACAGACTGAGAATTTTAAAGCAAGGATTTTTTTTCAATCTGAAAGAAGGTCATTGCAAGGAGGCAAAGGGTCTGCTCATCAGCCAGACCAGGAGACCATCACACCCCTATCCTTACCCCATCAACATTCAGGCTTCATTTTATCCCAAGGACAACTTATATTCTTTAAATAAATGCCTGTGTTCAGCACAGGGACAGTGGTTTCATGAAGCTTCCTTAGGATAGAGGAAGACTTGTGCAAAGAAGGAAAAGGTAGAACTGGTAGAGTAAAATTGAACACATTGGACAAGGGCTACTGTGAAGCAATGCTGAGAACAAACATTTATTTGAAAATGTCATGATGTTTTTACAGGAAAATTTCAAAGTTTTATCATTTTTGAGACTTTTAACTTTTTTCTCTAACCTCTAAAATTAGTGCTGCCTTATTGAAGGGGTGAGTTCTTCACAAAGACCAGTCAAAGGACCCCACAGGGAGCCGTCTTTGGAAACTGATGTGCCCAGAGCTCACTGACAGCAGACCACAGCAGGCTAATCATCTCCCTGGTCTATGTCCCCAGGGTAGAAAGAGCTGCAGTGAGAGGAGAAGGTGGATACAGAATCAACAGTGGCCAATCAAGCCACTTTTTCCCATGATGGGGGTGTGTCACAGCCTGGGTCAGGTGAGCTAGAGGAGCGTAGGAGTTCAAAGTACATGGGAATTCATAGTTTTAGTTATTATTCAAGGTTGGATTTGCATCATATCATAACGGGCCTGACCTTTTAAATACCATTAACTAGATCACTTGTATCATGTCTTGGTGACTGGGAATTCTGAAGTTTTCTAAAATTTCTCCTGGGGGAAGGAAATAACTAGTCTACTGAATACGTTTGTAAGACTGATGGGAGGGAAAATGAGGTGATCTCTACTGAGTTTATTCTTTGAGTTACTCTTGTTCAAGGGCCTGGATGCAGGTGTTCTGAAAGTGATTAAGGAAGAAGGTTCAGAAGGAGAGAGTTTGTCTTTTGTTTCTGAGCCATGTCGTCAACAAGTTGAGTGACCTTAGGAAAGTTACTTGGCTACTCTATGCCTCACTCTCCTCATCTGCAAAATAATGCTATTTACTTCACTAAATTATGAATATGAAATGAAATGATACATTGTCAAATCTTCATAAATATTAAATAATATTATTAGCTATGTAATTGAACAATGCATTCTAAATTATTAGATGCTATATTATCCAGACAGGTAGGTTTTAAAAAAGTAGTAGCAAGATGGCTGTAAAAAAAAAATTTTAAGCCAATTAGAGCATCAATTCTCTTATGGGTGGGTATTTAATATTTGGAATTGCAAAATAGTCATCAGATGCTTAACTGTGTCTACTGTGACATGGGATGGCTCCATGGGAAAGGACTGTCAAACAAGCTTGATTGTTAGGAGGAAATGGTAGCAATATTTAGTGGGTACAGAGAGGTCAGGGAAGCTGCTAAGCATCTTATACTGCTCAGAAAGCCCCCACAATCAAGGGTGTTATAACATAGAGGCCTACAGTGCTAAGAGTGAGAAAGCTTGCACCAAAGGAAACTGGACTCTTCCTGTGGTCCCTGAATCCATTGCAAGCAATGGCTGTTGTTTTCTACAACCTTCCTACTACTGGTCTAGAGAAACGGTGGGTGTCCACCTTGCTCACCATTACTGCTTTCACGTAATTATTCTTTCCTCTTTCCTAAACAGACAAACAATCCATGTTTGAATTTCATGTTATCAAACGATATCACCCATTGCCCTTGCTTGCTGTCAACTACAAACCCCTGATATGAGCCCTATTTTCTTGAGTTTCCACTATTGGCCCTCTGCCACCCTCTTCAATACTACTCTTAGCTCAATGCATGGAGATTTCAATGTACATGTACATGACCTGCCAGTACCCTGGCTTACTACCAGAGTAGACTAATTCAGAGGGTCAGAAAGTAGGGTAAAGAGTACCAGGGCCTGGAGTAGGAATAGGAAGGGGGAGTTAATTCTTATTTGGTAGGGAATTTCTGTTTGGAATGATGAAAAATATGGTAATGGGTGGTGGTGATGGTAGCATGACTTTGTGAATGTAATTAAAAAAACTGAATGATGTCTTTAATATTGTTAAAAAAGGGAAATTTTAGGCTGTATATATGTTCCTATAATAAAATTAAATAAAAAACCATGAAAGAAGATCACTGAACCCTAATGTTTATCTTGCTCTATACTTAAGAATACAATTTTAATAATATTGTTTTATGAATTATGCCATATCAATGCAATGTATCAACAATGGGAAGAGGACATATGGGAACTCTGGATTGTCTGCAATAATTTTTCTGAAAACCTACAACTTCTCGAATAAAATTCTTTTTAAATTAAAAAAAACTGCAGTAACATTTATAATCTCTCAAAAATTATATATGTAGGTATAAATGAAATAAAATGTACAATACCTGTATGATAAAAAGAATAGAATGCTGATGAAAGAAAGGTTTAAACAAATGGAGATGTATAATGTCTTCATGAATTGTAAGGCTCAATATAACAAAGGTTCTCAATATTATAAAGGTTCAATATAACAATTCCCCATGTTGATTTTGTTTAGGAAATTCTTATCAAAGCCTAGCTTGCAGAAATATATTACTTTATTTTAAAATTTATAAGGAAATTAACAAGAGCAGAAGAATAGCTTCTATTCTTCTAGAAGAGCAAAGAACTCTTCATAGAAAAGGATAATGTTGAAGGAATCAGTGTTACCCAATATGAAGTCTTAGTACTTAACTACAGTAACCATAACAGAATAGTATTGGCAAAGGGATAGACACATAGATCAGAATACACTAGAGAACCCAGAAATAAATGTGTATAAAGAAGCTCAACTGATTTTTGTCAAAGGTGCAAAAAAAATTCAGTAGAGGAAGGATAGCTTTTTCAACAAATGATGCTGGGGAAATTGGACACCAACACCCTAACAAATTCATCTCAACCTAAACCTCAGATGTGTTGCTTCTGAAGAAAAGCATGGAAGAGCACATGTGAGTTTTCCATGCTCTCTCTTCCACTGATATTGCTACATGGAACCCACAAGATCCAGAATGCCCATGTTCTTTACAAGAAAAATTCAGCCTGGATCTTTGGAAATCATTAAATAAGCTCTGGGGAGTGCCCCCGAACCACAGAGGGCTGCATGTGAAGGACACACTGTAATGATCAGGTTCATGTGTCAATTTGGCCAAGTGACAGTACCTGTTTGTCTGGTTGGGCAAGTGCTGGCCTGTCTGTTGCTATGAGGACATTTCAACGAAGTAAATCATGATCACATCAGCTGCATCCATTTGTAATCAGCCAAGGGAAGTGTCTTCTAAAATGAGTGATGCTTAATCTAATCACTGGAAGCCTATTAAGGAGGATTCAGACGACACAGGCTCTCTTCCTGCTTTGGCTGGTGAGCCTCTCCTGTGGAGTTTATTCAGACCCTCCATCAGAATCATCAGCTTCACAGCCTACCCTGAAGATTTTGGACTCTGCATTCCCACAGTTAGTGAGATACTTTTATAAATTTTATATTTGCGAGTGTTTCCTGTTGATTCTGTGTCTCTAGAGAACCCTAACTAATACAACTTGGTACCAGGAATGGTTCTTAAGAAACAGAATCTTAAAAATGGGTTTTTATGAATGGTTTTCTACTCTGACTGTACTCAAAGGCACAAAGGACTCTGATTCTCATAATCAGAATGATTCTTCCAATCCATGGAGTGAGTTGGCTAAAGAGATAGTCAAAATATCACCATTCAATTCTCCTAATGCTTCACTTGTATGAAGTCAGGCTCTGTACTAGATAATGTTTTTGACACCATTACAGAGTTTTGTGGAAATGAGAGATATAGAGATGTTGGCTGATTGTTGTTAGATACACTGAATACATTAAGGAGTGAAAGGGATGGGCTTAAGGCTTCAAACAAGAAGCTTAAGCACCGTCTGACAGGTGTAGAAGTTTCTAGGGGTATCTTGAAGAAAAATCATATTTCCTGTAGTTGTAGACTTGAGATCTCTGAAAATCAGACTCAGAATCTGATTGTTAGAGTAGCAACTTTACAACATAAACTGAAATCTCAATGTTGCATGGTGTCTGCCGTTAAAGTGAGGGCATTGATTGGAAAGAAGTGGGACCCTGAAAAATGGGATGGTGACATATGGATTGATAATGATGTCAGGGGTGAGGTTGAAACCCCAGGTCATGCTCAGTCTTCTCTAGATAACCCTGTAATAGTTTGCCCTGAGGACATAGCCACCCCACCTCCAGCCTGCCCTGAGGAGTTGGCCACCCAACCTCCACCTGAAGGGATTAGCCCTAGAGTGATTAATCCTGTTTCACGAGATGAAACTGCAAATGAATGCCTTGAAGCAAATGGCTTGGAAGATATTTCTAATTTTTTTCATGGCCCAGCCCCACAACCCCTCATTTCTTCCAGACCTATAACTAGACTAAAGTCCCAAATAGGCCCCTAAAGGTGAGATAGAAAGTATCACACATGAGGAGGTACATTATACTCCAAAAGAACTGTGTGAGTTTTCCAACTTATATAGACAGAAATCAGGGGAATATGTGCAGCAATGGATTTTAAGGGTCTGTGATAATGGTGGGAGGAATATAGTCTGGATCAGGCTGAACTTATTGATATGGACCCACTAGCAAAGATTCTGCATTCAATGTTATAGCTCAAGGGGTTAGAAAAGGTATTAGCAGTTTGTTTGTTTGGTTGGTTGAAACATGGATCAAAAGGTGGCCAACATTACCTGAGGTTGAAATGTCAGAACTGCCCTGGTATAATGTAGATGAGGGTATCCAGAGGCTTAGAGAGATTGGAATGTTACAGTGGATTCATCATTCAAAGCCTGCTCTTACCCCAGGAATGTCCAGAGGATGCACCTTTTATTTGAACAGTGAGAAATAAATTTGTGTGCCTAGCACCATCATCCCTGACAGGCTCTGTGGTTGCACTTCTCTGTAGGTCAGATATTACTGAAGAAACTGCTGTCACTGAGCTGGAGTTCTTAAACGCAATGGGGATGACCAGATCCTGAGTTGGCAGAAGCCAGATGGCAGCACTTAATCACCAAAGACAGGGTAGATGTAGCTACTCAAAGCAGGAGTCAAAATTATATGACTCACAGAGATTTGTGGCATTGGTTAGTAAATCATGGGATACCTAGAAATATAATAGAAGGGCAGTCTACTAAATTCTTGTTCGAGCTGTATAAACAAAAGAGTTCTAGGTCAAGTGAACAGAAGTATAATCTGAATTACAAAAACACAGTGTGTTAGTTAGATTCAGTTGTCAACTTGGCCAGGTGAGCATACCTAGTCTTGTTGCTGCAGACATAAGCCAATGGTACATGAACCTCATCTGTTGCTAATTACATCTGCAGTCAGCTAGGAGGCGTGTCTGCTGCAATGAGTGACATTTGACTTAATTGGCTGGTGCTTAAATGAGAGATTGCAACGTAGCACAGCTAAGCAGCTTGGCATTCCTCATCTCAGCACTAGCAGC
The DNA here is from genome assembly GCF_023851605.1 of Tamandua tetradactyla. NCBI lineage: Eukaryota > Metazoa > Chordata > Mammalia > Pilosa > Myrmecophagidae > Tamandua > Tamandua tetradactyla. The sequence goes on along the minus strand of NC_135330.1, from coordinate 106,577,494 downwards.
TCAGCCCAGGCCTTTGGAGATGCAGAAAGAAGTCACCCCGGCAAAAGTTGTTGGAACCCAGGGGCCTAGAGAGACCAGCAGAGACCACCTTGTGCCTTCCTCGTAAGAAAGCACCTGTGTGGAAAGTTAGCTGCCTTTCCTCTGAAGAACCAACAAAATAAATCCCCTTTTATTAAAAGCCAATCCATCTCTGGTGTGTTGCATTCCAGCAGCTAGCAAAGTAGAACACAGAGTCACAGCCTGTTAATCAATTTCCAGACTTGAGACAGTTTACAGAGCCAGAGTCCCTTGAATGAAGGGCAGGCCAGGTCCCTTTAGGGGAGAACCCTGTTACTCTGACACAAATCTATACTGTTAATCTTCCTCCAAGTCTTCCCCAAGGAGACTGACAGCCTTTTACCAGAGGAACTGTGCATTGGGGAAAAGGAAATGATCAGATATTTGGGGAATTATTAGACACTGGTTCAGATGTGACATTAATTCCAGGGGACCCAAAATGTCACTCTGGTCCACAGTCAGAGTGGAGGCTTATGGAGGCCAGGTGATCAATGGAGTTTTAGCTCAGGTCCGTTTCACAGTGGGTCCAGTGGGCCCCGGACCCATTCTGTAGTTATTTCCCCAGTTCTGGAATGTATAATTGGAATAGACATACTGAGCAACTGGCAGAATCCCCACATTGGCTCTCTAACTCATGCAGTGAGGGCTATTATGGTGGGAAAGGCCAAGTGAGTTCTTCACAACTGCCCCTATCTAGCAAAATAGTAAATCAGAAGCAATACCAGATCCCTGGAGAGATTGCAGAGATTACTGCCACTCTTAAGGACTTGAAGGATGCAGGGGTTGTGATTCCCACCACATCCCCATTCAACTCTCTTATTTGGAATGTGCAGAAAACAGATGAGTCTTGGAGGACGACAATGGATTACTGTAAGCTCAACCAGGTGGTAACTCCAATTATAGCTGTTGTTCCAGATGTGGTATCATTGCTTGAGCAAATCAATACATCCCCTGGTACCTGGTATGCAGCTATTGATCTGGGAAATGCTTTTTTCTCAATAACTATTAGTAAGGACAACCAGAAACAATTTGCTTTCAGCTGACAGGGTCACCAATATACTTTCACTGTCCTACCTCAGGGGTATATCAACTCTCCAGCCCTATATCATAATCTTGTCTGCAGAGAACTTAATCATTTCTCCCTCCCACAAGACATCACACTGGTCCATTATATTGATGATATCATGTTGATTGGACCTAGTGAGCAAGAAGTAGCAACTACTCGAGACTTACTGGTAAGGCATTTGCATGTCAGAGGATGGGAGATAAATCCAACAGAAATACAGGGTCCTTCCACCTCAGTGAAGTTTCTAGGTGTCCAGTGGTGTGGGGCATGTTGAGATATCCTTTCTAAGGTGAAGGATAAGTTGCTGTGTCTGGCCCCTCCTACAACCAAAAAGGAGGCACAACGCCTACTTGGTCTCTTTGGATTTTGGCAACAACATATTCCTCATTTGGGTGTGCTACTCTGGTCCATTTATTGAGTGACCAGAAAAGCTGCTAATTTTGAGTGGGGACCTGAACAAGAGGAGGCTCTGCGACAGGTCCAGGCTGCTTTACAAGCTGTTCTGCCAATTGGGGCATATGATCCAGCAGATCCAATGGTGCTGGAAGTGTCAGTGGCAAATAGAGATGCTGTTTGGAGCCTCTGACAGGCCCCTATAGAAGAATCACAATGCAGACCCTTAGGATTTTGGAGCGAAGCCTTACAATCTGCTGCAGATAACTGCTCTCCTTTCAAGAAACAGCTTTTGGCCTGCTAGTGGGCCTTAGTAGAGACTGAATGCTCATCCATGGGCCACCAAGTTACCATGAGACCTGAGTTGCCTATCATGAGCTGAGTGTTGCCTGACCCACCAAGCCATAAAGTTGGGCGTGTGCATCAGCACTCTATTGTAAAATGGAAATGGCATATACGAGATAGGGCCAGCACAAGTCCTGAAGGCATGAGTAAGTTACATAAGGAAGTGGCCCAAATGCCCATGGTCTCCACTTCTGCCATATTACCTTCTCTTTCCCATGCCAGAGCTATGACCTCTTGGGGAGTTCCTAACAGTGAACTGACTGAGGAAGAGAAAACTCAGGCCTGGTTGACAGATGGTTCAGCATGATATGCAGGAACCACCCAAAAGTGGACAGCTGTAGCACTACAGCCCCTTTCTGGGGTGTACCTAAAGGACAGTGGTGAGGGGAAATTCCCCCTGTGGGCAAAACTTTGAGCAGTGTACCTGGTTGTTCATTTTGCTTGGAAGGAGAACTGGCCAGAGGTGCGTTTGTATACCGACTCATGGGCTGTTGCTAATGATTTGGCTGGATGGCCAGGGACTTGGAAAGACCATAATTGGAAAATTGGTGATAAAGAAGTCTGGCAAAGAAGTATGTGGATAGACCTTTCTGAGTGGACTAAAAGCATGAACTTATTGGTGTCCCATGTGAATGCACACCAGAGAGTGATTTCAGCAGAGGAACGTTTTAATAATCAGGTGCATAAGATGACCCATTCTGTGGATGTCATTCAGTCTCTTTCCCCAGCAACTCCTGTCATTGCCCAATGGGCTCATGAACAAAGTGGTCATGGTGGTAGGGATGGAGGTTATGCATGGGCTCAGTAACACGGACTTCCACTCACCAAGGCTGACTTGACTACAGCCACTGCTGAGTGCCCATTCTGCTAGCAGCAGAGATGCACACTCAGGCCCCAATATGGCACCATTCCCCGAGGTGACCAGCTAGCTACATGGTGGCAGGTTGATTACATTGGACCACTCCCTTCATGGAAGAGGCAGTGATTTGTTCTAACTGGAATGGACACATACTTTGGATATGGGTTTGCTTTCCCTGCATGCAATACTTCTGCCAAAACTATCATCCATGGGCTTACAGAATGCCTTATCCATTGTCATGATATTCCATACAGCATTGTTTCTGATCAAGGAACACACTTCACAGAAAATGAAGTGCAGGAATGGGTAGATGTTCATGGAATTCTCTGGTCTTACCATGTTCCCCATCATCCAGCAGTAGCTGGATTGACAGAAGGGTGGAATGGCATTTTGAAAACTCAATTATGGTGCCAACTAGGTGGCAATACCTTGAAGGGCTGGGGTAATATTCTCCATGTAGCTGTATATGTTCTGAATCAGCTTCTGCTGTATGGTGCTGTTTCTCCCATAGCCAGGATCCATGGGTCCAGGAACCAAGGTGTGGAAATGGAGTAGTACCACTCTCTATTAACCCTAGTGATCCACTGGGAAAATTTTTGCTTCCTTTCCCTGTGACCCTGAGCTCTGCTGGTCTATAGGTTTTAGTTCCAAAAGGGGGAGTGCTTCTACCAGGAGAAACAACAATGATTCCATGAATTGGAATCTAAGACTGCCACCTAGTCACTTTGGGCTACTCACGTAGCCCTGGATCAACAAGCCAAGAAGGGGATTATATTATTTTCTGGGGTGATTGACCCTGACTGTCGGGGAAAATAGGACTGCAACTACACAATGGAGGTAAAGAAGAGTTTTCTTGAAATATAGGAGATCTCCTAGGGCATCTTTTAGTACTGTGATTAAAGACAATGGAAATGTGCAACAACCCAATCCAGGAAGGACTACCAATTGCTCTGAAACTTCAGGAATGAGGATTTTGGTCACCCCACCAGATAAAGAACCATGGCCAGCTGAAGAGTTTGCTGAGGCTAAAGGGAACATGGAATGTGGAAGAAAGTAGTGATAAATATGAACTATGACCACGTGATCAGTTACAGAAATGAGCACTGTAATACTATTTAAGTTGTAATATATCACGTTTAAGAATGAACATTGTTCAAGGGCTTGCACCCTATTCTATAAAGATTTAATGTGTTTCCAGTTATATTTAGTACAGTTGATTGTTGTTAGATGAAAGAAAAAATGTGTGTTTTATTATTTTTTTATTTAGAAATTAGGTATGGTTTAAGGTGATATGGATAGCTGCTGAGTTGACAAGGGGTGGACTGTCATGGTCAGGTTCATGTGCCAACTTGACCAAGTGGTGGTACCTGTTTGTCTGGTGGGGCAAGTGCTGGCCCGTCTGTTGCAATGAGGACATTTCATAGAATTAAATCATGATCATGTCAGCTGCATCCACAGTTGATTCCATTTGTAATCAGCCAAGGGGAGTGTCTTCTTTAATGAGTGATGCTTAATCTAATCGCTGGAAGCCTTTCAAGGAGAATTAAGAAGAGACAGGCTCTCTTCCTGCTTTGGCTGGTGAGCCTCTCCTGTGAAGTTCGTCCAGATCCTCCATCAGAATCGTCAGCTTCACAGCCTGCCCTGCAGAATTTGGACTCTGTGTTCCCGCAGTCACATGAGACACTTTTATAAATTTTGTATTTGTGAGTGTTTCCTGTTGATTCTGTTTCTCTAGAGAACCCTAACTAATACACACACTAAGCTTTGTATGTAACTATGAGATTTCAGGGTATATTTGTTAATGCACCACAGATAACCTGACTAATACAGAAGGTTTGATCATAAGGGTGAATTTATTTAACTTACATTTCAATAGGATCACTCCAGATCATATTGAGAGTAGGCTGAAGTGAGGAATCAGAGAGAACAGACAGGACACTCTTGTAACAATTTGGATGATGTGATAACAGCTTCTACCACAGAAATGACATTGCAGGGGTAAGAAGAAGCCTGCTTCTGAATATATTTTGAAGACAGACTCAACAGGATTTTCTGATGAATTGGTTATGGAGTGTGAATAGAAAAGAAAAGTCAAAGATGACTCTCAAATTTTTGTCCTGAATAACTAGAAAAATGATCTTTTCATTAACTCAGTGGAAGAAATATATAGAAAGTGCTGGTTTTGGAAAGTGGAGGGTGTGGAAAGAGTGAATTTCTGTTAAGTCCAAAACACCTATGGGATACCCAGGTCAGGGAGAGGTCTAGCCCTGTCTCTAGTAGTGCTTTGCTGCCAGTTGGATGGGGGTAGGTTAAGGCAAAGGTTTGTGTTCTTTCCCTATGAATTTTCCACCTAAGCTAATATAACTCAGATGAGAATTATGGTATCAAAATTTTTTTTAATAATCAAAAAGATCTAGAGGTTTGTCTCCTACTCTTTCCTTCAGAAAATTCTGAAGGTGGGTAGAGTCTGCTTTCCCCAAAGCTTTTCTTTTCTTCCAAATTGAAATTTCTCAGGCTCCAGCTAGATGTACAAAAGCTTTCTCTTTGGCACAGTCATTGCTGATGCCCAAAATCTAATTACTGGTGGGAAGTTTTTGTGGCTTTAATTACATTTTGATTTCTCCACTAGTAAGAACAGCAGCTTTCAGTGTAAACTAAGTCAGTGCATTTTACCAAGGGAAGCTGTTTGGGCCCAGACCAAGAGCTTGTAAAGCACAGACTGGTGCTGCTGCAAGACCAAAAAACACACCAGACACAGAAGTAGACATAGATTTATTGGGACTTGTGAAGAGAAGAGATTCTCCAGTGGCAGCCAGTCTGCAGAGAAAGTGTGCCACAAAATAGACAGAGGACACAAGGGGTAATATGCACATGATTTTAGAACAAAGACATTCCATATAGTATGAGGATATCTGGTCTCCAGTATAATTATTAAAGGGACCTATGACCTGTTTTACTAAGATTACTATTTAAGACCAAGATTTTATCAGTGCCATTTTACGTCCGTGATTACCTTCTTCCCCCTCTGGGGAGAATGTTTACTCTCTCAACCTTTGTCTTTGATTAAAGCAGGTCTGCTACATGCTGTTTAAGAAGGGGCCAGGCTCTGGATTACCACAATCCACCCCCACATAACAGGCAGCATTGTCCATAGGACAAGCATTTCATCCATAAACCACAACAACCATATAAAAGACAACAGAATAGTAATAAGCCAACATAGGACAGAGAATCTTACAAAGAAATGCCAACAAGGCTGTGTAAGAGAATTAAAACAAGTAGAAAGGGGGTCAGTAGATAATTGATCAATACTGTGTATGTGTTCTGCATATGATTTAAAGCTTGTGAAATATTATGTGAATGATCAGGACTATATACAGGACATTGTGTGTTTATAAGGACACAGGTCCTATCTTGTGTCTCAGTTAAAATATCTAAAGCCAGGTGGGCCATGGATGCTCAGCAGGCAGAGTTCTCACTTGCCAAGCCAAAGACCTGGGTTCGATCCCTGGTGCCTGCCCCTGCAAAAACAAAACAAACGAAACAAAAAATCCTTATTGTAAATATCTAAAGCCATTCTATTTTGTAAGACAACATTCTGTAATTGGATGTACTAATCATTTAACAAAGATATTGCTAATTTACATTCATTAAGTGCATGAGCCTTATGATTAGCAAGGGCCGCTATACTTTTTGGTAACTGTGTTAGTCAGGGTCTTTAGAGAAACAGAACCAACAGGAGAGATCTGTAAATATGAGATTTATAAAGCTGTCTCATGCAACCATGGGAAAATACCAACAAAATCTACAGCAAAGCTGCTAGTGAATATAGCAGAGTGGTAGGGTACAAGAGCAATATGAAAAAATCATAGTGTTTCAATACACTAGTCATGAGGAATCTGAGGAAGAAAAAATTACATTTACAAAAGCAACTCTGTGGGGTAGCTGATGGCTGGGGGTAAGTGGCCATACTGAGTCAGTCACACAGACACAAAGCACCCAGCACACAACTCGGGAGACAACCCTCAGGGGTGAGTGGAAGGCATCCGCTTTATCGAGGAAGTGCACAGGCTTATATAGGCTGGGAGCATGCAGGGACACGTGTCGAGCTGGGATTGGTCACCGTTGTTGCTAGGGCGGAGGGCAGATTTCAGGTCAGCCATTTTGTGTTGCCTTGCATCAGCCAGGCAGGCATGTTGGCGATATTTTATGGCTTCTCCAACACAACTCAAAGAATCAACTATTTAGGAATAAATTTGACCAAGGTCACAAAAGACCTATGCACAGAAAACTAGAAGACATTGCTAAAAGAAATCAAAGAAGACCTAAATAAATGGACATACCTTGTTTGTGGATTGGAACATTAAATATAGTACAAAAATAAAAAATAAAAAATGAGAAAATATATAGTTACAATGTCAGTTCTGCCTATATTATGTATAGATTCAATGCAATATCAACTAAAATCCCAATAACTTACTTCACAGAAATAGAAAAAACAATAACTGAATTTATCTGGAAGGGCAGGGTGCCCCAAATAGTTAAAAATATCTTGAGTAAGGGGAATGAAGTGGGAAGTTTCACACTACCTGACTTTAAGCATATTACAAAACTACCGTAGTCAAAACAGCATGGTACAGGCATAAAGGTAGATATACTGACCAATGGATTCAATTGAGTGTTCAGAAATAGGCCTTCCAAAGGTGAGAGTTGGTTCTTTGAGAAAATTAATAAAACTGATGATCCCCTAGCTAGACTAACAAGGGAAAAAAGACAGAGGACATAAATAAATATAATCAGAAATGAGAGGGGGGTTGTTACCACAGATCATTAAAAACTTTAAAAAATCATAAGAGATTATAAACAACTATATGCCAACAAACTAGATAACATAGATGAAATGGGCAAATTCCTAGAAGCACACGAATTACCTACACTGACTCGAGAAGATACAGAAAATCTCAACAAACCAATTACAAGTAAAGAGATCTAATTAATCATCAAAAATCTTCCTGCAAAAAAAAACCCAGGACCTGATAGCTTCACAGGATAATTTTATCAAAGTTTTCAAAATAAAAAACTTTAATCAAAGTTAGTTCTTTCAAAAAGAACTAACACCAATCCTGCTCAAACTCCTTCAAAAAATTGAAGAAAAAGGGATGCTACTTCTCATTTTATGACGCTAATATTACTCTTAATACCAAAATTGGATAAAGACGATACAAGAAAAGGAAACTATAGACTAGTCCCCCTAATGAACATAAATGCGAAAATTCTTAACAAAATACTAGCAGATTGTTTCCAACACCACATTGAAAGAGCTATACATTATGATCAAGTAGGATTCATACCAAGAATGCAAGGGTGGTTCAGCATAAGAAAATCAGTCAACGTAATACAGCACATTATCAAATCGAAAGGGAAAAATCACATGATCATATTGATTGATGCTGAAAAAGCATTCGACAAAATCCAACATCCTTTCCTGATAAAAACACTTCAAAAGTTAGGCATCCAAAAAAAAAAAAGGGAGGGCTATGATGGCTCAGCAGGCAGAATTCTCACCTGCCATGCTGGAGACCCGGGTTCGATTCTCAGTGCCTGCGCATGCCAAAATGAATGGAAAGAGTTTAGTTATGGCAGCTTCTTTAACTGTATTTTTCTGGTTATAGGCCACAAATAATGAGGTAACCGTCAAAAATAATTTTCAGTGATGAATCATTTTATTAGATATTCAAATTTTGTGGTAAGCAATAATTGGAAATTACCTGACATGGGAAGGATTTGTTACCTAGACATTTTACTCAGTTATTAAACACAGAAGTTAATAATCTATCACATTATTTCTCCATAGGTCATGCCAGAATTGGAACCATGTACAATAGTAAGTTTAGGGATAAGTGAGAGAGAAGCCATTTTTCATAATGTGGGAGAAGAGTGATTGATCCCTGATGAGTTTCTTTTCTTACTGAAAACTTTTTTCATTAAAAAAATTTTTTAAACATAGCATAAAAAGATGAACATTCTTACCATATGATCGTTCCATTCTATATAAACAATAACTCACAATATCATCACATAGTTGTATATTCATCACCACAATCACTTCACAGTATATTTGCATCAATCCAGAAAAAGAAATAAAAAGAAAAAGAAAAAAATTCATACATCCCATACCCCCACCTCTTCCTCTCACCAATCATCAGCATGTCAATCTACTAAATTTAACATTTGTTCTCCCTATTATTTATTTGTTTGTTTATTTATTTATTTTTATTTTATTTATTAAACATAGCAACATACAAACACAAACATTCTTACCATATGATCATTCCATTCTACATATATAATCAGTAACTCACAATATCATCACATCAATATCATCATCATGATCATTTCTTAGGACATTGATATCAATTCAGAAAAAGAAATAAAAAGAAAACAGAAAAGAAAATTTGTATATATCATACCCCTTGCCCCTCCCATTCATTGATCGTTTAGCATTTCAATCTACTAAATTTATTTCAACATTTGTTCCCCCTATTATTCATTTTTAATCCATATGTTTTACTCATCTGCCGATAAGGTAGATAAAAGCATCAGACACAAGGTTTTCACAATCACACAGTCACATTGTGAAAGCTTTATCATTATACAGTCATCTTCAAGAAACATGGCTCCACATTTTCAGACAGTTCCCTCCAGTCTCCCCGTTACATCTTGGATAACAAGGTGATATCTACTTAATGCGTAAGAATAACCTCCAGGATAACCTCCTGACTCTGTTTGTAATCTCTCAGCCATTAACACTTTGTCTCATTTCACTCTTCCCCCTTTTGTTCGAGAAGGTTTTCTCAATCCCCTGATGCTGAGTCTCAGCTCATTCTGGGATTTCTGTCCCACGTTGCCAGGAAGGTCCACACCCCTGGGAGTCATGTCCCACGTAGACAGGGGGAGGGTGGTGAGTTTGCTTGTTGTGTTGGCTGGAGAGAGAGGCCACATCTGAGCCATAAAAGAGGTTTTCTTGTGGGTGACTCTTAGGCCTAATTTTAAGTAGGCTTGACCTATCCTTTGTGGGATTTAAGTTGCATAGGAACACACCCCAAGATTGGGGGCTCAGCCTGTTGCTTTGGTTGTCCACACTGCTTGGAGAATATCAAGAATTCTCCACTTGGGGAGGTTGAATTTTCCTTCTTTCTCACTGTTCCCCCCAGGGGACTATTCAAATACTTTTTTATTCACTGTCCAAATCATTCTGGGATTTATCGAGGCATCACTCTGGACAAACCTACAAAATCTCATGCCCTCTTCAAGGTTCCATGTAGTTACGGTGGAGCTGTTATATAAGTTCAGTTAAGCTGTCCACATGTTATATTTCTTCTAAATAATTTTTAATTTAAGCATCTTTTTTTTTAAAAAACCCAATCCCCTGAGGAGGTTTGGCATAGTCATTTACATGTCATTTTGAACTGATTCAGTTGATTTATTTACTTAACACTGCTGAACTTTCATCTGAGAAGATTGGGGCAAAAACTTTAAGGGAGAAAGATCACTAGGGGACCTGAAAGCAATATGCTGAAAAAGTAGAGGGGGGGGATGTCAGATTTCTTCACAGTTAAATTATGGAAGTTATTTCTAGAAGAACTGATTCTGTACTATTAATTAGCCAAATAAATATTCCTGTAATTTGCTAACTTATATTGATTTTATTTATGTTTTAATCCTTTGACTTAAATACTTTTCATTTTTATAGATAAAGTGGAGAACTTTAATGAAGAACATGAAAAGAATATTTATAAAAATGCCAATGACAGTAGTAAGAAACCCAATGCAGAAACTACAATGGCTTCTGGATACAAGGCTGATGAAATCAAGGAAATATATGATTCTTTGAACTCCCAAGTTGGAAAAAGGTCAGAATCTCCATCAGAAATATCTCCAATTAAGGGATCTGTAAAGACTGGTTTGTATGAATGGGATAATGATTTTGAAGATATCAGATCAGAAGATTGTATATTAAATTTGGAAAATGACCCTCTTTTGGAGATGAAGGATGAAGATTTTAAAAAGCAGTTGGAAAATCTAAATGAAGCTATCGAGGAAGACATTGTACAAAGTGTTCCTAGGCCAAGCAACTGTAAGATGTACTTTAGGGCCAATAAAGCAAAATCCTCACAAGGAGAATCAAATTTTGATAAGCTAACGGATGGCACCAGTCAGGCCTTAGCCAAAGCAAACAGTGAATCAAATAAAGATAGCCTGAATCAGGCAAAGAAAGGCAGTGTAAGTTGTGGGACCAGTTTTAGAGAGACGGTTGGACGGACTAGAGATTATACTGTTTTGCATCCATCTTGCTTGTCAGTTTGTAATGTTACCATACAGGATACTATGGAACGCAGTATGGATGAGTTCACTGCATCAACTCCTGCAGATTGGCCCTGTAAGAAAAAAGGCAGATATTGCAACTTCTAAGACCACTACTAGATTTCGACATAGTAATACCAAATCAAAAAAGGATGTTAAACTTGAATTTTTTGGTTTTGAAGATCATGATGAGACAGGAGGTGATGAAGGAAGTTCTGGAAGTTCTAATTATAAAATTAAATATTTTGGCTTTGATGATCTCAGTGAAAGTGAGGATGATGAAGATGAAGACTGTCAAGTGGAAAGAAAGACAAGCAGAAAAAGAACTAGAACGGCTCCATCACCCTCCTTTCAACTTCCCCCAGAAAGCAATGATAATTCCCAGGACAGTCAGTCTAGTACAAATAATGCAGGTATGGTTTTTTTATTTGTGTGTGTGTGTGTTTAATTATAGTAAGTAAATGTATTTTTCAGGTTTAAATCAACAGCCACCTAGTTTCTTCTTAGAAACTCAATTATTCATTTTAATAGAAGTAGCAATCTAAAACCACAAATTAGCTTATCCAAAGCTATGGAATTTAAAATGTTAATGATCAGGTCCTGAGTTACATGGAACCAATTAGTAGACTGAGGAGTATTTTCATATTTGTGTTTTAATTCTCCCATTAGCCAATAAGAATTTTAACATATGTGTGTATGGGGACAGGGATATCACACATCTTGTTTCAACCTTGAAAATCCAGATGCAATGGAGATGTAGTTTAAGTTTGATACATTTAGAGCTATACTGATAATAGGTTGTTATAAATAAGGGAAATATTAGAAGATTAAAATGAATAAAAACCCTTTGTAGTTGGTTCAGAACTAATCAACTGGTAAACATTAAAAACATTCTCAAACTGTCTTAAATTGATTTAATAGGCATGAAAAGTGCTAGGTAAGTATCTATTCACTCTGAACAGTGTCAATTTGATTTCTCTCTTAAGGTACTAGGACCAGTAATGATTAGAAGTCTTCAAACAATTCATAGTCTCTACCTTGAGAGACAAAGGAAATAGGTTAGCTCTGCTGTAATTAAGTCATTACCTGGTGAGGGCTTTGTGAAATAGATTGACTGTTAGTGAACAAAAATATGTGAAAATCTCTGCAGTACAGGTTTTCTTAACCAACTCTAGTTTATCAATTTACTTGCTAAATAAAGCTTTCTGTCCTGTTAGGATTGTAGAAGAAATGCCATCATGATGAATTATAATTACAATAATCTTAAATATAGATTCTCAATCTTATGTTAGAGTATAACTGCCATTTTGCTTTATTTGGCTTAAAAATAGTTTTCCTAGATTGAAATTATTCTTATTTTCAAAAATAGAATTACAAAGGAGTATCCCCTGAGCCCTCCTCCCTCTCTACCACCCCTTCCCCCCCCTCCCCCCGTAACACACACCCACAAATCCCTTTTGGGGAACTGATTTACAGCATTGTTGCTAGTCCCCTGAGATCGGTTTGGGCAGAACCACTTCACAATTTCTTAGGAAGATGAGAGGTAATGACCAGTACCTGAGCTCCTGTCCTGCTACAGTTTACCTAGTAGCTTTTAGGCTTATCTCGATAGCATATTAATTCTAATCTGCAATTGAAAATCTATGGATAAATGTACATTTAGCGGTAGTACACCTTTTTTTTTTTTTTGATTGTGAAAACCTTGTATTTAATGATCCATTTATACAGGGTATAGTCAAATTAGTAAAACAAATAAATAAATAACTATAATAAATAAATTATAGAGGGATATAAATGGTAAAAATTGAGTAGATTGAAAAACTGTGGGTCAGTGAGAGGGAGAGGTAAGTAGTATAGGCTGTATGAGTTGTTTCTTTTTTCTTTTTATTTCTTTTTTCTGGAGTGATGCAAATGTTCTAAAAATGATCATGGTGATGAATACACAACTATGTGATGATATTGCAAGGCATTGATCATATAGTATGGCTGGACTGTATATTTGTGGATATTTCTCAATAATATATATATATATATTTTTTTTATTAATTAAAAAAAGAATTAACAAAACAATTAGAAATCATTCCAATCTACATGTACAATCAGTAATTCTTAATAACATCACATAGTTGCATATTCATCATTTCTTAGTACATTTGCATCGATTTAGAAAAAGAAATAAAAAGACAACAGAATAAGAATTAAAACAATAATAGAAAGAAAAAGAAAAAAAAACACAAAAACAAAAACAAAAAACCTATACCTCACATGCAGCTTCATTCAGTGTTTTAACATAATTGCATTACAATTGGGTAGTATTGTGCTGTCCATTTCTGAGTTTTTATATCCAGTCCCGTTGTACAGTCTGTATCCCTTCAGCTCCAATTATCCCTTCTCTTTTTTTTTTTTAATTAACGGAAAAAAAGAAATTAACCCAACATTTAGAGATCATACCATTCTACATATGCAATCATTAATTCTTAACATCATCACATAGATGCATGATCATCATTTCTTAGTACACATGCATTGGTTTAGAAGAACTAGCAACATAACCGAAAAAGATATAGAATGTTAATATAGAGAAAAAAATAAAAGTAACAATAGTAAAATCAAAACAAAACAAAACAAAAACCTATAGCTCAGATGCAGCTTCATTCAGTGTTTTAACATGATTACTTTACAATTAGGTATTATTGTGCTGTCCATTTTTGAGTTTTTGTATCTAGTCCTGTTACACCGTCTGTATCCCTTCAACTCCAATTGGCCATCATCTTACCCTGTTTCTACTTCCTGCTGGACTCTGTTACCAATGACATATTTCAAGTTTATTCTCGAATGTCCGTTCACATCAGTGGGACCATACAGTATTTGTCCTTTAGTTTTTGGCTAGACTCACTCAGCATAATGTTCTCTAGGTCCATCCATGTTATTACATGCTTCATAAGTTTATCCTGTCTTAAAGCTGCATAGTATTCCATCGTATGTATATACCACAGTTTGTTTAGCCACTCTTCTGTTGATGGAGATTTCGGCTGTTTACATCTCTTTGCAATTGTAAATAACGCTGCTATAGACATTGGTGTGCAAATGTCCGTTTGTGTCTTTGCCCTTAAGTCCTTTGAGTATATTCCCAGCAATGGTATTGCTGGGTCGTATGGCAATTCTATATTCAGCTTTTTGAGGAACCGCCAAACTGCCTTCCACAGTGGTTGCACCCTTTGACATTCCCACCAACAGTGGATAAGTGTGCCTCTTTCTCCGCATCCTCTCCAGCACTTGTCATTTTCTGTTTTGTTGATAATGGCCATTCTGGTGGGTGTGAGATGATATCTCATTGTGGTTTTGATTTGCATTTCTCTAATGGCCAGGGACATTGAGCATCTCTTCATGTGCCTTTTGGCCATTTGTATTTCCTCTTCTGATAGGTGTCTGTTCAAGTCTTTTTCCCATTTTGTAATTGGGTTGGCTGTCTTTTTGTTGTTGAGATGAACAATCTCTTTATAAATTCTGGATACTAGACCTTTATCTGATATATCATTTCCAAATATTGTCTCCCATTGTGAAGGCAGTCTTTCTACTTTCTTGATGAAGTTCTTTGATGCACAAAAGTGTTTAATTTTGAGGAGTTCCCATTTATTTATTTCCTTCTTCAGTGCTCTTGCTTTAGGTTTAAGGTCCATAAAACCGCCTCCAGTTGTAAGATCCATAAGATATCTCCCAACATTTTCCTCTAACTGTTTTATGGTCTTAGACCTAATGTTTAGATCTTTGATCCATTTTGAGTTAACTTTTGTATAGGGTGTGAGAGATGGGTCTTCTTTCATTCTTTTGCATATGGATATCCAGTTCTCTAGGCACCATTTATTGAAGAGACTCCTCTGTCCCAGGTGAGTTGGCTTGACTGCCTTATCAAAGATCAGATGTCCATAGATGAGAGAGTCTATATCTGAGCACTCTATTCGATTACATTGGTCGATATATCTATCTTTATGCCAATACCATGCTGTTTTGTCCAATGTGGCTTCATAATATGCCTTAAAGTTCGGCATCGCTAGACCTCCAGCTTCGTTTTTTTCCCTCAAGATGTTTTTAGCAATTCGGGGCACCCTGCCCTTCCAGATAAATTTGCTTATTGGTTTTTCTATTTCTGAAAAATAAGTTGTTGGGATTTTGATTGGTATTGCATTGAATCTGTAAATCAGTTTAGGTAGGATTGACATCTTAACTATATTTAGTCTTCCAATCCATGAACACGGTATGCCCTTCCATCTTTTTAGGTCTTCTGTGATTTCTTTTAGCAGTTTTTTGTAGTTTTCTTTATATAGGTTTTTTGTCTCTTTAGATAAATTTATTCCTAGGTATTTTATTCTTTTAGTTGCAATTGTAAATGGGATTCATTTCTTGATTCCCCCCTCAGCTTGTTCATTACTAGTGTATAGAAATGCTACAGATTTTTGAATGTTGATCTTGTAACCTGCTACTTTGCTGTACTCATTTATTAGCTCTAGTAGTTTTGTTGTGGATTTTTCCGGGTTTTCGACGTATAGTATCATATCGTCTGCAAACAGTGATAGTTTTACTTCTTCCTTTCCAATTTTGAGGCCTTGTATTTCTTTTTCTTGTCTAATTGCTCTGGCTAGAACCTCCAACACAATGTTGAATAATAGTGGTGATAGTAGACATCCTTGTCTTGTTCCTGATCTTAGGGGGAAAGTTTTCAATTTTTCCCCATTGAGGATGATATTAGCTGTGGGTTTTTCATATATTCCCTCTATCATTTTAAGGAAGTTCCCTTGTATTCCTATCTTTTGAAGTGTTTTCAACAGGAAAGGATGTTGAATCTTGTCGAATGCCTTCTCTGCATCAATTGAGATGATCATGTGATTTTTCTGCTTTGATTTGTTGATATGGTGTATTACATTAATTGATTTTCTTATTTTGAACCATCCTTGCATACCTGGGATGAATCCTACTTGGTCATGATGTATAATTCTTTTAATGTGTTGTTGGATACGATTTGCTAGAATTTTATTGAGGATTTTTGCATCTATATTCATTAGAGAGATTGGTCTGTAGTTTTCTTTTTTTGTAATATCTTTGCCTGGTTTTGGTATGAGGGTGATGTTGGCTTCATAGAATGAATTAGGCAGTTTTCCCTCCACTTCGATTTTTTTGAAGAGTTTGAGGAGAATTGGTACTAATTCTTTCTGGAACGTTTGGTAGAATTCACATGTGAAGCCATCTGGTCCTGGACTTTTCTTTTTAGGAAGCTTTTGAATGACTAATTCAATTTCTTTACTTGTGATTGGTTTGTTGAGGTCATCTATGTCTTCTTGAGTCAAAGTTGGTTGTTCATGTCTTTCCAGGAACCCGTCCATTTCATCTAAATTGTTGTATTTATTAGCGTAAAGTTGTTCATAGTATCCTGTTATTACCTCCTTTATTTCTGTGAGGTCAGTAGTTATGTCTCCTCTTCCATTTCTGATTTTATTTATTTGCATCCTCTCTCTTCTTCTTTTTGTCAATCTTGATAGGGGCCCATCAATCTTATTGATTTTTTCATAGAACCAACTTCTGGTCTTATTGATTTTCTCTATTGTTTTCATATTTTCAATTTCATTTATTTCTGCTCTGATCTTTGTTATTTCTTTCCTTTTGCTTGCTTTGGGATTAGTTTGCTGTTCTTTCTCCAGTTCTTCCAATTGAACAGTTAATTCCTGCATTTTTGCCTTTTCTTCTTTTCTGATATAGGCATTTAGGGCAATAAATTTCCCTCTTAGCACTGCCTTTGCTGCATCCCATAAGTTTTGATATGTTGTGTTTTCATTTTCATTTGCCTCGAGGTATTTACTAATTTCTCTTGCAATTTCTTCTTTGACCCACTCATTGTTTAAGAGTGTGTTGTTGAGCCTCCACGTATTTGTGAATTTTCTGGCATTCCGCCTATTATTGATTTCCAACTTCATTCCTTTATGATCCGAGAAAGTGTTGTGTATGATTTCAATCTTTTTAAATTTGTTAAGACTTGCTTTGTGACCCAGCATATGGTCTATCTTTGAGAATGATCCATGAGCACTTGAGAAAAAGGTGTATCCTGCTGTTGTGGGATGTAATGTCCTATAAATGTCTGTTAAGTCTAGCTCCTTTATAGTAATATTCAGATTCTCTATTTCTTTATTGATCCTCTGTCTAGATGTTCTGTCCATTGATGAGAGTGGGGAATTGAAGTCTCCAACTATTATGGTATTTGTGTCTATTTCCCTTTTCAGTGTTTGCAGCGTATTCCTCATGTATTTTGGGGCATTCTGGTTCGGTGCATAAATATTTATGATTATTATGTCTTCTTGTTTAATTGTTCCTTTTATTAGTATATAGTGTCCTTCTTTGTCTCTTTTAACTGTTTTACATTTGAAGTCTAACTTGTTGGATATTAGTATAGCCACTCCTGCTATTTTCTGGTTGTTATTTGCATGAAATATCTTTTCCCAACCTTTCATTTTCAACCTATGTTTATCTTTGGGTCTAAGATGTGTTTCCTGTAGACAGCATATAGAAGGATCCTGTTTTTTAATCCATTCTGCCAATCTATGTCTTTTGATTGGGGAATTCAGTCCATTAACATTTAGTGTTATTACTGTTTGGATAATATTTTCCTCTGCCATTTTGCCTTTTGTATTATATATATCATATCTGACTTTCGTTCTTTCTACACTCTTCTCCATACCTCTCTCTTCTTTCTTTTCGGTTCTGACTCTAGTGCTCCCTTTAGTATTTCTTGCAGAGCTGGTCTCTTGGTCACAAATTCTCTCAGTGACATTTTGTCTGAGAATGTTTTAATTTCTCCCTCATTTTTGAAGGACAATTTTGCTGGATATAGGAGTCTTGGTTGGCAGTTTTTCTCTTTTAGTAATTTAATTATATCATCCCACTGTCTTCTAGCCTCCGTGGTTTCTGCTGAGAAATCTACACATAGTCTTATTGGGTTTCCCTTGTATGTGATGGATTGTTTTTCTCTTGCTGCTTTCAAGATCCTCTCTTTCTCTTTGACCTCTGACATTCTAACTAGTAAGTGTCTTGGAGAACGCCTATTTGGGTCTAATCTCTTTGGGGTGCGCTGCACTTCTTGGATCTGTAATTTTAGGTCTTTCATAAGAGTTGGGAAATTTTCAGTGAAAATTTCTTCCATTAGTTTTTCTCCTCCTTTTCCCTTCTCTTCTCCTTCTGGGACACCCACAGCACGTATATTTGTGCGCTTCATATTGTCCTTGAGTTCCCTGATACCCTGTTCAAATTTTTCCATTCTTTTCCCGATAGTTTCTGTTTGTTTTTGGAATTCAGATGTTCCATCCTCCAAATCACTAATTCTATCTTCTGTCTCTTTGAATCTATCATTGTAGGTATCCATTGTTTTTTCTATCTTTTCTACTTTGTCCTTCACTTCCATAAGTTCTGTGATTTGTTTTTTCAGTTTTTCTATTTCTTCTTTATGTTCAGCCCATGTCTTCTTCATGTCCTCCCTCAATTTATCGATTTCATTTTTGAATAGGTTTTCCATTTCTCTTCGTATATTTAGCATTAGTTGTCTCAGCTCCTGTATCTCATTTGAACCATTGGTTTGTTCCTTTGACTGGGCCATATTTTCAATTATTTGAGCATGATCCGTTATCTTCTGTTGGCGTCTGCGCATTTAGACAGATTTCCCTGGGTATTGGATCCAAAAGTTTGGAAGATTTTTCTGTGAAATCTCTGGGTTCTGTTTTTCTTATCCTGCCCAGTAGGTGGCGCTCGTGGCACACGTTTGTCTGCGGGTCCCACCAGTAAAAGGTGCTGTGGGACCTTAAACTTTGGAAAACTCTTGCCGTCCGGGGGGTTCCCTAGCCGAAGCGGCTTGAGCCGGCCCGGGGTCCGAACGCAGGGAGGGTTGCTGGTCGCCGCAGCCAGGGAAAGAGCCCGTCCGAATTTCCTAATCGGCCCTGGGCGACAAGCGTGGCGGGAGGGCGCCAGCGGCAGCGGCCCGCCCGAGAGAGTGCACGTTCCCCGGGAGTCACGGGTTTGGAAGGGGCTTCCCCCACCCGTCACCGTTCTCCACGGCCTGGGGATTTCCGATCCAATTCTCTCAGTTGGTCCGGGGGGCTGCGCGTGGTGTGGGCGCCTGCCACCTTGGTTTCAGGGGACCGCCTCTCCAATTCTCCCAGCCGGCCTGGGAAGGGGGAAGGGAGTAACTCCGGCTGCTTGCCGCCCCGCCCAGTGAGGCCCGCGCGCCTCGGCGATCTCACCCGAGCTGCTTCTCTCAGCCAGCCAGCCGTTCCAGGATGGGGTACGCTGTCTTTTTTATCTCTGTTGTGGCTTTGGGCGCTTTCTGTATCGTTTCTACTCCCCTAGTAGCTGTCCTGGAGAAGAAACTAAGATCTGCGCGTCTTACTAAGCCGCCATCTTCCAGGAAGTCTGGTAGTACACCTTTTTAGGCTTTAAAATGTGAAATCCTTAGGCCCCCTTTCAAAAACTTGATGCTGATACCAAGTAACATTGGAAAATTAGAGGTCATTTAGTTGATATACCCAAAGTTGGAATTTGAGTCTTCATGTACCATGTGAATTTGCAAGCATTTCAGTAAGGGTTAGGATAGAGAAATATCTTCCTTTTTTCTTAAGATTAGAAAGAAAATAAACCTTTACAACCATTTGGGGTGTAATCTAATCCTTGAGTAAAGACCCACAAATTTACTGAACTACATTATACTTGGTAATTTTATAACTTTTTGTCAAGAAAAGCCGTCCTCTTTTTTGTTTTTTTAAAATGTATCCTGTTATTGGCCTTTTCAGATGTAAGCAGGCGTTCTTTGAAGGCTAATATAATTTGGTGAATGTGAATTCTAGAAAAATGTTGAAAGTGCTTATCGTCTGGTGTTTTCTATCAATGTGCGTGTCTGTTCAAATTTAACCAACCTGTGCCAGTGTCCACACATATCCAGCAGTTAACAGAAATTATTTTGGAAAAGACTAGATTTTGCCATTTACACAAAATAAAGCTAGAACACATAATAACAGCCAGGTTTATGATTTTCTTTTAGAGGGAACAAGCAAGAGGTGAGAATGGGAGAATGAAACTTAATGTCATTGGGAATATTTTTATTTTATTTCCTTAATCTTTTCTTTCCACAATAGTTCCAAAAAAAATAAAACCTTCATAGGCTATCCGGCAGATAATTTGAAATATGAGAAAGTTAGCTAGTTTTGATTACTTGGTGTTAGGTTGGGGGACTCGGAAGAGCACGTCAACTGGAGCTGTGGAGGCTGTATCGCCCCTCCCAACATGGCTTCTGGGACCCCACCCCTTCCGGACACCTGACTTCCGGAGAACCGCCCCTTCCGACCACCTGACCTCCGGAGAACCGCCCCTTATGGACATCACCTGATCCCCTTGCTTAAAAACCACCTACGCCATCACCCAGGCACTGACTCACCTCCCTCCATCTTGGATTTGGTGAGCTAAGTTCGGGAGCGCAGAACTAAACCTGCCTGCTTTAAGTTTCCGGGTCTGCCGTCCTTTCTCACCCTTTCGCCTCCTAAACCTTTCACTTGGATTTCAGAAAACTTGGATTTCACAGAGGACTTGCCCGGTGTGCCTGAAAGTGTGAAGAAGCCCACGAATAAACAAGGAGATAAATCAAAGGAAAATACCAGAAAGATTTTCAGTGGTCCCAAACGAGTAAGTAAAGCACCATTAGTCATTTTTTTATCCTTATTATTGGGGAGTACAGCCTTTGCTAATTTTTTTTAATTTGAAAATTACTACCAAACATTGCAATTAAATGTCTGAGAAGATAACATGTTTCTGTCATTATAATGTGGCCCAGCATAGATAATTCAGACTCATTTGCTTTAGTTTACGTTTTGGGAAAACATTAATTCTTTACTTAAAATAGTTTGAAACAGTGTTAGATTTGTTTCTGAAAATTGGAATTGGAGGTAGGCAACCTCTTTTGTTCTTATAGGTTGAACTACTTCTATGCTACTAGAGAATAAGTGTACCCATTGATTTTGTGGCTATATTTTTGCTTTTGCACTGAGTTGCACCCCCCCACCCCACCCCAAGAGAAAACTTGCTGGATATTGACAGAATAACTGCTCTGGGACAGGTTAGTGTGGTGTAGGCTTCTGATTTATATATAAAAGTTCTGTCATATATTGATTTCCAGAGCAGCACTTCTCAAAGTGTTCCATTTCAGGAATGCTTTACACTCTTAAACATTTATTGACATTCCCATGTAACTTTTGTTTATGTGGGATATATCAATACAAAGCAGATTAGAAATTAAAGCGCATTTTAAAGATATTAATAATTCACTACAAATAGTGAACCCAATTCATGTTAATATTTTTAAGAAAAATTATATTCTAAAACAGATTTGAGTGAGAAGAGTAACGTTGTTTTACATTTTTTGTAAGTGTTTAATGCTAGGCTAAATAATGCATAGCTGGAATCTCATATCTGCTTCTGCATTCAATATGCTTTTATTATGTTTTGGTTGAAATCGGTGAGGAAAATCCAGCCTCACACAGATGCATAATTGTATACTAAATATCCTTTTCAGGAAATTGTGGTATTTTTCTTTGATACTATACCAAAACTTAAATGGGAATTTCTTAAAGATTTACTGCAACTTGGATTTTTAAAACCATGCCAATGGATCTTTCGTACTGTTCTGTTAAAATCTGTTGGTCTGTCTTATATTTTGAATGGATGATTTACCCGTGTATGTTTGGAAAATATTGGCTCATGAGTTGTGCAGATCTTTCAGATGGCGACTCGTTTCATTATACAGTATTAAGAAAATCACATTAATGACATTATCATACTCATCAGGAAAGTCTTTAAGTACTGATTCAGGGTGCTAGATACAAATTTTTAACTAGTGTCTGGAAGTGAAGAATAATTCTAGTTCTGTTTGGGATCCCTACCTTGATTTGTGCTAAGATGTCAACAGTTTTGTCCACCATTGCTTTTGCACGATCCCTACTAACATCAACACAGTGACAAAGGCAAATAACCTCCTATTGTTATTATGATGATGAAAGTGCTTTTGATTTTGTAGAAACCCTGAAAGAATCTCCTGAGGATTCCCTTAAGCTTACTTTGAGAACTGCTCTTTTAACTCTCCTTTCCTTTCTTCCCTCCCAATGTATGAAAAGGTTGAAATGAATGCAGTGAATACCCATATCCCTCTACCTAGATTAATTTATTGGTTAACACTTTGCTATAATTGCCAAAATTACACACACTGTCAGTCTTTGTTCTCTCTTTCCATGTGTGTATGTTGATTTATGCTGTTTGATTTGAAAGTAAGTTTTTAATTGTGTGTTTCTCTTATGAAAAATGACAATATTCTACCTGGTTATGTGATTCTATTAAGCACGTTAGTAGTGATCCCTTGATGTAGTTTATGTCCAATTTATTTGGTTTTTTAAGGAGTGCACGATATTTGTATTGTGGAATGTTTCACATTTAGAATTTATCCGGTTGTTTCTTCAGTGTCAATTAACTTGTTACTCCAGCGTATTAAAACAGTATTATGTCATAGGGCACTGGAAATTAAGTCTAGAAGCTTGATAAGGTTCAGGTTAACTGTTTTGGTGGCAGGAATACTTCAAAGGTGTTATTGCATACTTCATATTCTACACATCAGAGCTATGTACCATCTGGCTGTTTCAATATTAATGTTGGTTGACCACCTAGTAAAGATTATGATCGTCAGGTCTTTTCAAAATAAGGATGTATTTTCCCCTCTGTAGTTGAATTAGTAAATAAGTTCTTAGGTGCAACTTGTGCATATCATGCTCCCCATTATTGTTTTACATTATCATTTCAGCATCCATTGTTGATCTTTGCCTGTATCAGTTATTAAACTGAGAGCTGTAGAGTGGTGAATTTTCTAATTATGTTATTTTTTCCACATTTAATACATGAAATTCTATAAAGAGGAGTTTTCTTCCTCCCACCTCCCTCTTTTGCATGTTACTATAGTCTCGGAACTTTTGTTTATTAAATGTTTTACAATGTTTTGGTTTTCTTAAAAAATTATTTGTCTAAGTTATCTTAGATAGAGCCATTGTGAACCATTTTGCACTGTTTTTTTTTTTTTTTTGGTATAACCCTGACTACTTCCGCTTGCTTTTTTTTAATGCAATTTTATTGAGATATATTTACAAATCATCCAAAGTGTACAATCAGTGGTTCATAGTATCATCATATAGTTGTCCATTCATCACCACAATGAATTTTTGAACATTTTCATTACTATCCTCCACAGTACCAAAGATTTAAGATGTCAAATATTTAAATATGACAGCTCCAAATAGCCAAGACATCTCTGAATAACATTAAAATTGATGAAATTTGGTGGTGCTTTCATCTCTTTCTTGTTGTGGTAGTTGAGGGAGATGGGCTTCTGCAGCACTTCTCCTGGCTTCACTGGTGAGAGTCTCCCCTTGCTTTTTAAACAGTGTGATGCCCCAGGCTCATCTTGTACTTTCCATTTTGGATGTGGATGCATCCATTTCTCCAGGGGAACCTTGTTTCTTTTTGTGCAAATTAGTGCTTAGAAACCAAGATTTTAGTGCTGGGTATGTTCATTGCTGCTCTAGGGTATCACTACTTCTAGGCCTTTTCATTGGACAGAGCTAGGGAATATGTAGAAATGTAAACCATGATTTCAAATTGTTAGTTTCATTTTAGATTATTACAAAATGTATTCTTAAATATATATATATATTATTAGAGAAGTTGTAGGTGTGCAGAAAATATAGAGCCCATATACTCCACCATTAATCACACTTTGAATTATTGTGGTACCTTTGTTAAAGATGATGAAAGAATATTATTATAATTTTACTATGAACTATAGTCCATAGTTTACATTAAGGTTCACTATTTGTGGTGTGTATTCTGATGGTTCTTTCTTTTTTGTAAGGTTTCTTTCACTCAGCACAATGTGTTTTTTTGTTTGTTTGTTTTGTTTTTTTAACATGGGCAGGCACCGGGAATTGAACCCGGGTCCTCTGGCATGGCAGGCAAGCATTCTTGCCTGGTGAGACACCGTGGCCCACCCAACACAATGTGTTTTTGTATTTGTTTTTTTTTTTAATTAGAGAAGTTGTGGGTTTATAGAATCATCATGCATAAAGTATAGTAATTCCCATATACCACCCTATTAACACTATATAGTGGATGTGGTATATTTGTTACAATTGGTAAATACATTTTTATAACTGTACTTTTAACTACAATCCTACGATCCATGGTTTAACTTAGAGTTAATTGTATTGTACAGTTCTGTGTCTTTTTAAATTTCTATTCTACTAATATGTACAACCTAGAATTTCCCCTTTTAACCACATTCAAATATATAATGCAAAAAAATATTTTTATATTTATATAATCCAGTAGTGTTAATTACACTATTGTGCTGCTGTCATCACCATTCCCTAACTGCACTCCAGCCCTGGTAATCTGTATTCTAGTTTCCTATGAATTTGCTTACTCTAATTTTTTTCAAAACAATGAGATCATGCTGTATTTTTTCTTAATGCCTGGTTTGTTTCACTCGACAAGCTGTCTTCAGGTTTCATCCATATAGTAGCATGCTTCAGAATTTCATTCCTTTTTTTTTAATGTTTTTTAACTGTGTAATATAACATATATACAAAGCAAAGAAAGAAGAGAGTAATAATTTCCAAGCACACTTCACCAAGTAATTAAAGAATAGATCCCAGAATTTGTCATGGGCTACCATTCCACCATCTCAGATTTTTCCTTTTAGCTTCTCCAAAATACTGGAAGCTAGAAGGAATATTAATATAGTGATTCAGCAGCGATACTTGTTTGTTAAATCTCATTTTCTTACATACTCTTCCTGTAATCCTTCTCTCAATCTATAGGGATCTTCAGACAGTGCCTGTTCTGACTTTTTCATGTTGAGAAGGAGTGTTCACACTAAAGAATAAGGGGATGTAATTAATTGATAATCCTGGAGAGGCCGGTCCCTCTGAGTTTCAGGGTTTATCTGATCAAGGAACCTGTTGAGCTGTTTTATGACTGAGTAGTATCCCATTGTATAGATAATACCACATTTGTTTATCTATTCAGCTGTTGATGAACACAGATTCTTCCCATTTTTTGGTGCTTGTGAATAATGCCGCTGTGGACATTGGTGTACAAATATGTGTTTGAGTTCCTGCTTTCAGTTCTTTTGGGTATATACCCAGAAGTGGGAATCCCAGGTCATGTGGTAATTCTGTAGTTAACTTTCTGAGGATCACTCAAACTGTTTTGCACAGTGACTGCACCATTTTACCTTCCCACCCATGATGAACTGGTGTTCTCTTTAACCACATTGACTCCAACATACTTAGTTTTCCTTTTTTATTTTTTTAATTGTAGCCATTCTAGTGAATGAGTAATGGTATTCATTGTGGTTTAAATTTGCATTTTCCTGGTAGCTAATGATTTTCAGCATCTTTCTGTGTGCTTTCTGGCCATTTGGAGATCTTCTTTAGAGAGATGTCTGTTTTAGCCTTTTGGCTATTTTGTAATTGGATTGTTGGTGTCATTAAGTTGAAGGATTTCTTTATGTATTCTCCATATTAAACCTTTATGGGGTATGTGATTTCCAAACATTGTAGTTTTCAATTGTATTTCTGTGGTGGCTAATGATGTTGAACATCTTCGCATGTCCTCCTTTGGCTATTCGTATATCTTCTTTGGGAAATGTATATTCAGGTTTTTTACCCATTTGAA
Organism: Tamandua tetradactyla; assembly: GCF_023851605.1. Classification (NCBI taxonomy): domain Eukaryota; kingdom Metazoa; phylum Chordata; class Mammalia; order Pilosa; family Myrmecophagidae; genus Tamandua; species Tamandua tetradactyla. The sequence goes on along the minus strand of NC_135330.1, from coordinate 106,551,614 downwards.
AGTCTTTTTGTTCTTGAGTTGTAGGATTTCTTTTTCTTTCTTTCTTTCTTTTTGGTTGCATTTCTTTATATATTCTGGATATTAAAACCTTGTCAAACATGTGGTTTCCAAATATTTTCTCCCGTTCTTTAGGATGTTGTTCTACCTACTTTAATGATAAAGTCCTTTGATGTACAAAAGTTTCAAATTTTGATGGGAGACCCATTTATCTAATTTTTCTTTTGTTGCTTGTGCTTTTGGCATACAGTCTAAGAAATCATTGCCTGATGCAAGGTCCTAAAGATGCTTCCCTGTGTCTTCTAAGAAAGATATAATTTGGATTCTTATATTTAGGCCTTCAATCCATTTTGAAATAATTTTTGTATATGAGGCAGGAGTCCACTTTTCTTCATTGCATATGGATATGCAATTTTCTAGCACCATTTGTTGAAGAGACTATTCTTTCCCAGTTGAGTGGATTTGGCACCCTTGTCAAGATCAGTTGACCATAGTTGTGTTTATTTCTGAACACTCAATTTGATTCCATGGTCTGCATATTTGTTCTTGTGCTAGTACCCTGCTGCTGTGATTACTGTAGCTTTGTAATGAGTTAATAAATCAGGAAGTTTGAGTCCCCTATATTTATTCTTCTTTTACAAGATGATTTTGACTATCCAGAACCTCTTACCCGTTTAAGAGATTTTGTACTTTTATCTTTTGTTTGTATTTTTTCACTGAAAATCTTGATTTTCCTAATGGTATATTTGCTTGTTTACTTTATCTTACTGTTTATATTAAGTAATTTTTAAGTTATAAAATCAATATTACTATGAACAATAAAAACAGTGACTGAAGGTTAAGATTTCTTTGCAGTTCTTTTTCTCCTTAGGTTATATCTCACTAAGAATGAGTAGTCATAGTTGTGTCAAAGGTTTCTTGAAGTGGTAATTGGTTTATTATTAATTCAGTACTCATTTGAGTTCATTTGTATGTATTTGCATTGTTTTTAAATTCAGTTTTAAAGTTAACATTGGAGTCATTTTCTTTTTTCCAGCTATTAACATAGCTTAGAAGGCAGCAAAACACAGTACTTGACCTGATTATGAAGGAATCTCTCTGGCCTACAGTAAATTAGGTCGTAGCAGACTGGTAGGCCTCAGACCTATTTACTGCTGATAGATGTAACAGGATGATGCCATTAGTATTATGAGAGGAAAATTTAGGGAACTTTTTCCAGTTTATAAAGTCGAAAGAAATATGAAATCAAACTCATTTGAAAGATGTGCTAGGTAAAGCCCTGACTTAAAATAGTATTCTTAACATTTATTAACCTAAAGAGACTAAATTGGTAAATCTTTTAGTTTCCCTTTTTACCTCATTTCGCTCATTGTTTCAAATATTTTATTTGCCAGAATCTTTATTATAAGTGGGGTTGTGTCAGAAATTCTTCACTTAGATACTACTGTTCAGTGGATTGGTAAGCTTCAAAAGTGAAAGTCTTCTTTTTTTTTTTTTTAGCTGAAAAATGCCTTTATTTCTCTCTCATTTTTAAAGCTTATTTTCCCAGGATATTACATTCTGAATTTACAGCATTTGCTCTTTGAGCATTTAAAAAAATTCCATCACTATTTTCTGTGACCTCTTATGTCCAAAGACAGGTTGGTCTTCATCCATTACCATTTTTCCTCTGTAGGGAAGCTGTCTTTTTGCTCCGGTGGCTCTCATAATTTTCTTTTCCCTAGCAGGGGAGATACCATGATCATGAAAAAGTGAAACTCCTAAGTTTTTGATTCCTAACTCTTATGTGAAATGGACTCTGCGCTTTCCTTTAGAATACTAAAAGACTAAGAGTTGTTTGATAGATTTTGCATCCATAGAAAGGAGATTATTGGAAAGCAGATAGGCAATGTTGTACCTGTTTTGATGAGCATAAAGAAATAGAGGAAACGAATAAATGGTATCAACATTGTTATCTGTTCAGTTTGGTATCAAATTGTGCTTTTGGCGTACAGTCTTAAGAAATCACTGTTTATCAGAGGAACAGAATCTTTAGAATAAATTCTCTGAAATGCCTATCTGGGTTTTCTGGGGTTAGTTCTCTGATCTGATTTGATTTAAATGTTACTAATGACCCTGTTTCCAAGTAGTATAGAAGGCACCGGTAGTCCATGCCTTACTGTGGCAGAAGAGTTTCCCTCCCTCCTTGTCAGGGTTTCTCAACCTCACTACCATAGACAGTTTGAACTAAATAATTCTTTATTGTGGGAAGGTGGCTGTGTACATTGCAGGTTGTTGAGCAGCATTTCTGGTTTCTGCCCACTGCATGCCAGTAGCACAGCCCTTTCCCTCCTACCCTCCTACCTTTAGTTTCAACAACCAACAATCTCCAGATATTGCCAAATGACTGTTGGAGAGGAAACCCCTCCCCACATTCATGGTATGTCTGTATAGCTGTGTGTACACACATGTACATACACACTCCACTTGGAAATAAGTTGTAGACCTGATGATCATTATCCCTAAAATTTGTGTTTTCTGAAAACAAGAGAACCCATCTTCAGCCATCATAGTCTGCTCATCACAATCAGAAAATTAACATTGACATAATAAAATCAGAATCCACAGATCCCATTCAGATTTCATTAGTTGGCTCAATAATGTCTGTTACAGGAAAACAAATAACTCCCTGTTCTAGTTTGCTAGCTGCTGGAATGCGATATACCAGAAACAGAATGGCTTTTAAAAAGGGGAATTTAATAAGTTGCTAGTTTACAGTTCTAAGTCCGATAAAATGTCCCAATTAAAACAAGTCTAAAGAAATGTCCAATCTAAGGCATCCAGGGAAAGAAACCTTGGTTCAAGAAGGCCAGTGACGTTCAGGGTTTCTCTGTCAAGTGAGAAGGCACATGGCGAACGTGGTCAGGGTTTCTCTCTCATCTGGAAAGGGTTTCTCTCTCATCTGCAGCTTTCTCTCTTGACTTCCTGTTTCACACAGCTTCCCAGGAGGCATTTTCCTTCCTCATCTCCAAAGGTCGCGCTGCTGCGCTGCTGGTGGACTCTGCTTCTCTCAGAATCTTTTATAGGATTCCAGTAAAGTAATCAAGACTTACCTAAAAATGTCTCATCTAATCCACCCTGACATGACAACCACTTTTGATTGAGTCACATCTCCAGGGAGATGATCTAATTAAAGTTTCAAAGATGCAGTACTCAATAGGGATACAGTACTGAATAGGGATGAGAAGAAACGGCTAGGGTAGATACATCCTTTCAAACTGGCGCACCCCCCTTATCCCGCATCTCCCAGGCAGAAAGCCCTTGATACAGTCCAGAAACCACGTGTTGCATTTAGTCATCTCAGATTTCTCCTCTCCTTCAATCTGGAAGAATATCCTTGTCTTTCCTAGTCTTCCCATGGCTTTGATATTTTTGACGAATTTGGGTCAGTTATTTTGTATGTCATCCCTGTTTGTCTTCTCTGATGCTGCTGCTTCACGATTATGTTTAGATCACACATTTTTGGTAGAAATACCACAGAAGTGATGCTGTGTTCTCACTATATCATATTTGGTGGCACACAATATTTGTTTGTACCACTGTCACTGCTGATGTTAACTTGAATCACTTGGTAAGGATGGTATATGCCAGGTTCCCCAAGTGTAAAGCCAATTAATAACATTTGGTGGGAAGATCATTTGTGAGTATGTGAATGTACTCTCCTCATCTATTGGTGCCTGAAACAGTTTTTATTATAGTGATTGCTGACTGTGATTTCTGATTACATCATTTCTTGTACAGTTATTAGTTGGCCTTCTGTGAGGTAGAACTTTCCCTTTCTCCACGCATATAAGAATTTTTATGTATTTGTCTATATCAATATGAGTATGTATTCCAGTCATTTATTACTGTTAGTTATTTAAATGATATTATTTTCATTTAGTTTGATAGTTCGATTTGGCCAGCTTATGGATGTTTCTTCTAGTTGGTTCCTTGACCTGTCCCCACAATTTCCTGAGCATTTCCTTACCTTCTGACACTCAGATATTCCAGGCTCGTGATATATTACCCAGCCCTAGAATCAGCCATTTGTCTAAGGAGCCCTGTGTTTTGTTGTTGTTGTTGTTGTTAGTGAAGAATGGCATTTAGAAATAAAGTTCTGATTACTTTAGGTATGGTCATTACTTCTGGAATGTCATTGCTACTAGGCCCTCTCAGCAACCAGAGCTGGGAAGTATGTACATGTAAGTAGATACTAACCCTCTCAGATATATGCAGATCTACTGTTGGGCTTCTCTGACTTGACGGCTAGTTAACATGTAAATACATGTACGCACACACACCCTATTTCTTGATCTACCTATGTGTATTCGGAATTCACACCAATAACTCCAATTTCTGTCCACCACACGTTTATTCCAGCCTTCCGACTTCCCAATTTTACTTCCCTTTGCCAACAGTGAGAATATCTGGTTCCCATTAACCTTCACATTATTTACTTATTTTCTCATTCCTCATGTTTGTAACTAATTTTCTGATCTCCCTTCTTCACTATATTAGAAAGCATTGACTTTAAGCATGCCATCTGTGAGAATTTTCTCAGTCCCTCACCAGGGATATGGTGAAAGGTTGTTTATACCAGGATTGAAGGCTGGCTGGGAAACTAGATGAGGAGGGTGAAGGAAAAAGCTGGTAAAAATATAGTTGAAAGGGTTACTCACAAAGTTGTCTTTGCTAGGGGAAAAAAATGAAGATAGGGTTTGAGGAATTGTGTTGGAAAATCTGGGTTAAAGGTAATCCTTTTGTTTTTAAGTTGCCACTCTAATTCTGATCCCCGGTTATAGTTTCTCTGCATCCGTTATTTGCAGTTGCCATATATGGATTTTTTCCTACCCATGCTGCTCATAATTTGCTCTCTAGCTCTCTAGCTCTGCATTCAGCGGCTGCCCCTCTGCCCTACTTGTAAGGCATTTTCTCCTTTGTAAGGCATTTTCTCCTTTATTCAACCTGAACCTAGTACACTGTCCATGTTGTTTTGCCAGTTAAGATTGATCACTAGTCATTGGTGAAACTAACCATAATATCAAGCTCAGCTTCAATTCTCAGCTATTTAGACTTTCACTTTTATCATGTCCCTGTGGTTTAGGTTGGCCCATCTGGCACTAGCTTTTGTCTCATTCTCTAAGGAACATTTTGGACTTTATGTTTTACTTCCCTTCTGTCACTCAATATGACACTGGATAGTGGGTTTTGGGGCAATTGAATTAAAATTTCATAAGTCATGGTTATATTTTTAATTGTGTTAGAAAGTTATAAATGCCTGAAATAGCAGTTTAAAAATTGATGTAGTTTTATAAACTTTTTTTCTCAATAAAATGAATTTATATAGGTTGTCAATGTAGAACGAATCCTGCAATTGAAGAGACTTTAGAAAGAACAAGTAGTCCCACATCCTACCTAAGAACAGATGTTCCTTCCACAGTATCCTGCTTTAGTAGTTAGAACTCACTCTCAAAAGGCAATTTATTTTTCTGTCAAATGGTCTTACCTGTTATTACTCCTTTCTGTGTCTCAAAATTCATTGTCCATCTGGGATCAAGTCATCAAGATGGTAGTGTGAGATCTATATTCCCAATAAATGGATCTAAAGCCTGCAAGAAGAGAGCTTCTGGCCAAGTGGTCTGGTGATGAGAGGTACAGGAAGAAGTATAATAAAGGTAGTAAAAAGCCTCTACTGCCCCTTCACAGCTCATCAGTTGGAGATCTGGAGAGTTGTTGAAGCTGAGCAGTTTCAGTCTGAGCCTAGGTGTATAGGTCAGTTTGTGTTGGATTTTCTTCTTCATTGTTTTTAATTGGCACATACTGCATGTCTTTCACAGTGCAGGGTACTGCGGATGCAGAGAAAAGTGAGATGAGTGTCTTAAACAGGCATTATTTCTGTTTTGTGAGGTAGAATGCTTTTCCCTCATTGAGTTGTATTACATAAAGACTTAGGGAAATGTAAATTATTTTCTGTGATCTAATTTGTGCATTTTTTTTCTTTAGTATTTTATTCAAGGAGGATTTTTATAAGGAATAAAAGTACTGTCAGTCTTTTTCTTTGTCCAGATCCTTTAAAGTTTAAAAATATAAAATATTTCACTGTAACTTATTCTCAGAAAGCTCTGGTTTGAAATGAAAAAATGTGATTGGTTAATCAAGAGCCTGACAATTTTGCTATACATTGGACACAGTCAAAGTGTGTATATATGTGTGTGTGTGTGTTATAGGACATATTATAGTTTGGAATTTCAATTGTTTTTGCAATTGGTAGTAAATTTTGAGTTCATCTAGGACTCAGACATTCAGAAAATCTTTGCTAGGCTTTTCTTAGTACTCTGATGACTTCATGTTAATGACCACAAACTAGTACAAGATATATATATAATATTGCAAATTTTTTGAGAATAGTACAATTTTTTTACTGTTTAAATTTCCATTTATGGAAATACATCATCTTTTATAATATTTGTGTGATTGTGAAGACCTTGTGTCTGATGCTCCTTTTATGTAGGATATGAACAGATGAGTAAAAAATATGGATAAAAATAAAGAAGTAACAAAGGGGACAAAGTAAATTGTGTAGAGGAGGGGGCCAAGATGGTGGCTTAATGAGGTGTGGATTTAGTTCTTCCTCCAGAGCAGCTAGTAGATAGCCAGGAGTACAGAACAACTGCTGGGGCCATGTCAGTGACTGCATACACAGCATACCCCAGTCTGGACTAACTGGACCAGCTGTGAGGCCCCCCAGAACGGTGAGTTCCCCAAGTCACAGTGACTGGCACCCTGGAAAGGAGAGGGACTTTACCAGCAGCAGGGGCTCAGCACAACCAAGCTCCAGTTAACAAATTCTGACTACTGAAACTAGGCCCCCAGTTCAGTTGCACCTCGAGTAAAAGGTGAGGTTGCTGGATTTTGCCCCAGCACAGAGGGGGCAGGGGTGGCGGAAAAAGAAAAAAGGAAAAACAAACAAAAAAAAACAGGTATTTTTGGATCGGACGGCAAAAAATACTTGAAAGGGTTTGGGACCTGAAGGAAAGGAGGGGGCACATAGGACCTGGAGATACACAGGGCAACATACCAACTTAAGCTCTTGATTGGCAAACCTGAGGAAGGAGGGTCCTGCTCTGAAAAGGAATTTTTTTTTTCTTTTTTTTGACTGTGTTTCTACGGCTTGACTGCTGTTTGGATACAGCTGCAGGGCCTCTCTGGCTCCAACTGCCCCAGGCATAGGCAGCTTGTTTGAAAGTTTGTCTGAGCCTGTGACTTCCCTAGAAGAAGGGTGAAGCCCAACTCAGGTGGAATCCCTCCATCAAGGAATTCACACCCCAGAGCTTGGTAATTTGAAGCCATTAAAACCAGCTTACAAACTCTCCTCTGTCTCCACCATGCCCCCAGCAGGGAGAGTCTGCCAAAGTTAAAGGTACCGCATCATCTTATGCTGGTGGGACCTGCAGTCAGACAAGCGCCACACACAGGGCAGGATAAGAAAAACAGAGTCCAGAGACTTCACAGGAAAGTCTTTAAACCTGTTGGTTCTCAACCCTCAGGGAAAACCAACGCAGGTGACTCTTTCCTCCTTATAGGAGGCCAGTCTGGTCTGGGAAAATCTGGCTGGGGTCTATAATATCTAAGTAGACCCTCCTAAGAGTATGTGTGTGGGGGGAGGCACCACACAAGCAGGGCAAGAAACAAGAAAACAAGAACTGAAAAATTCTCCTCTGTTAAGCAAAACTTAAGCTAAAGGTCCAGATAAAGCTGAACGGAATGTCAAAGAACAGATAGACAACAAATTCATCCAGCAAGAAAACCCTAGATAAAAGAAGTGAAAGCAATCTCCAAAATAAACTAATTAAGGTAATTAAATGCCTAGACGCCAGCAAAACATAACAAATCACACTAGGAAAATTGAAGATATGGCCCAGTCAAAGGAACAAACCAACAATTCAAATGACATACAGGAGCTGAAACAATTAATTCAGAATGTATGAGCAAACATGGAAAATCTCATCAAAAACCAAATCAGTGAATTGAGGGAGGATATAAAGAAGGCAAGGAAAGAACAAAAAGAAGAAACTGAAAGTCTGAAAAAACAAACCACAGAACTTATGGGAATGAAAGACAGTAGAAGAGATGAAAAAAACTAATGGAAACCTACAATGGTAGATTTCGAGAGACAGAACATAGGATTTCAAAACTGGAGGATGGAACATCTGAAATCCGACAAGAAACAGAAACTATAGGAAAAAAAATGGAGAAGTATGAGCAGGGACTCAGGGAATTGAAAGACAGTATGAAGCACATGAATATACGTGTTGTGGGTGTCCCAGAAGGAGAAGAGAAGGGAAAAGGAGGAGAAAAACTAATGGAGGAAATTATCACTGAAAATTTCCCAACTCTTATGAAAGATTTAAAATTACAGATCCAAGAAGTGCAGCGTACCCCAAAGAGAATAGATCCAAATAGACATACTCCGAGACATTTAATAATCAGAATGTCAGAGGTCAAAGAGAAAGAGAGGATCTTGAAAGCAGCAAGAGAAAAGCAATCCGTCACATATAAGGGAAGCCCAGTAAGACTATGCGCAGATCTCTCAGCAGAAACCATGGAGGTGAGAAGACAGTGGGATAATATATTTAAATTACTAAAGGAGAAAAACTGCCAACCAAGAATTCTATATCCAGCAAAATTGTCCTTCAAAAATGAGGGAGAAATTAAAACATTTTCAGACAAAAAATCACTGAGAGAATTTGTGACCAAGAGACCAGCTCTGCAAGAAATACTAAAGGGAACACTAGAGACAGATATGAAGACAGAAGAGAGAGGTGTGGAGAAGAGTGTAGAAAGGAAGACTATGAGTAAAGGTAAAAAGAAGGAAAATTAGATATGACAAAAAATCCAGAAGGCAAAATAGTAGAAGAAAGTACTACCCATCCAGTAATAACACTGAATGTTAATGAATTAAACTCTCCAATCAAAAGACATAGTCTGGCAGAATGGATTAAAAAACAGGACCCATCTATATGCTGTCTCTACTCAAAGGACACGAGGCCAAGGACACAAATGGACATTTACACACCAATGTTTATAGCAGCATTATTAACAATTACCAAGAGATGGAAACAGCCAAAATGTCCATCAACAGACAGTTGGCTAAACAAACTGTGACATTTACATAAGATGGAATATTATGCAGCTGTAAGACAGAATAAAGTTATGAAGTATGTAACAACATAAATGGACCTTAAGGACATTATGCTGAGTGTGATTAGCCAGAAACAAAAGGACAAATACTGTATGGTCTCACTGATATGAATTTACATTAGTGAATAAACTTGGAATATTTCCTTGGTAACAGAGACCATCAGGAGATAGAAATAGGGTGAGATATTGGGTAATTGAAGCTGAAGGAATACAGATTGTGCAACAGGACTGAATATAAAAACTCAGAAATGGACAGCACAATACTACCTAACTGTAATGTAATTATGTTAAAACACTGAATGAAGCTGCATGTGAGAATGATAGAGGGAGGAGGGCTGGGGACATAAATGAAATCAGAAAGAAAGAGAGATGGTAAAGATCAAGATGGTATAATCTAGGAATGCCTAGAGTGTATAATAATGGTGAAATGTACAATGTACAAATTTTAAAAATGTTTTTGCATGAGGAAGAACAAAGGAATGTCATTGCAGGGTGCTGAAAATAGATGATAATTAATACTTTAAAATGTCACCTTATGTGTGAGATTAAAGCAAAAAATGTTTACTCGTTACAAAATTTATATTAGCATTTCCTAATATAACTCATGTAGATAGTTTGATTGAAGGTCATAAGTACTTGGAATCTCAGGTAGGACATGAGATTTTGTTGGTTTGTCCAGAGTGATGCCCCGATGAATCCCAGAGTGATTTGATCAGTGACTGGAAAAGTATTTGCAAGCCCCCTTCGGGGAACGGTGAGAGTGGGGAGAAATTCAACTTCCCCAAGTTGAATTCTTGATATTCTCACAGGCAGTGTGGACAACCAAAGCTATAGGCTGAGCCCGCAGTCTTGGGCTTTGTTCATATGAAACTTAACCCCACAAAGGATAGGTCAAGTCTACTTAAAATTTAGGCCTAAGAGTCACCCCCAAGAGAGCCTCTTTTGTTTCTCAGATGTGGCCTCTCTCTCCAGCCAACATGACGAGCAGTCTCACCACCCTCCCCCTCTCTGCGTGGGACATGACTCCCAGGGGTGTGGACCTTCCTGGCAGCGTGGGACAGAGATCCCGGAATGAGCTGAGACTCAGCATCAAGGGACTGAGAAAAACCCTAGAATGAGCTGAGAATTAACAGCAAGGAATTGAGAGAACCTTCTCACCAGAGGGGAAAGAGTGAAATGAGACTTAAGTGTCAATGGCTGAGAGATTCCAAACAGATTTGAGAGGTTATCCTGGAGGTTACTCTTATGCATCAAGTAGATGTCACCTTGTTGTTCAAGATGTAGTGGGGAGGCTGGAGGGAACTGCCTGAAAATGTAGAGCTGTGTTCCAGTAGCCGTGTTTCTTGATGATGATTGATATAGCTTTCACAATGAGACTCTGTTAATGTGAAAACCTTGTGTCTGATGCTCCTTTTAGCTACTCTATCAACAGAAGAGTAGAACATATGGAATAAAAATAAATAATAGGGAGAACAAATGTTAAAATAAATTTAGTTTGAAACACTAGTGGTAACTGAAAGCGAGGGGTAAGGGGTATGGTATGTATCATCTTTTTTTTTCTCTTATTTTATTTCTTTTTCTTATTTTTGTCTTTCTTTTTCTAAATCGATGCAAATGTTCTAAGAAATGATGAATATGCAACTATGTGATGATATTAAGAATTACTGATTATATGTGTAATTCTTAATGGAATGGAATGGAATGATATCTTAATGTTTTGTTAATTTTTTTTTAATTAATAAAAAAGTTAAAAGAAAAAAAAAGAAAGAAACATGGCCACCGGAGCACAGCTCCACATTTTCAGGCAGTTCCCTCCAGCCTGTCCATTACAGCTTAACTAAACAGGTGATATCTGTTTAATGTGTAAGAATAACCTCCAGGATAACCTCTTGACTCTGAAATCTCTCAGCCACTGACAGTTTATTTTGTCTCATTTCACTCTTCCCCCTTTCAGTCAAAAAGACTTTCTCAATCCCTTAATGCTGAGTCTCGGCTCATTCTAGGATTTCTGTCCCACGTTGCCAGGAAGGTCCACATCCCTGGGAGTCATGTCCCACGTAGAAAGGGGAAGGGCAGTGAGTTTGCTTGCTGTGTTGACCGAGAGAGAGGCCACATCTGATGAACAACAGAAGAGGTTCTCTTGGGGGTGACTCTTAGGTCTAATTTTAAGTAGGCTTAGCCTATCCTTTGCTGGATTAAGTTTCATATGAACAAACCCCATGATTGGAAACTTGGTCTATTGCTTTGGCTGTCCCCACTACCTGTGAGAATATCAAGAATTCTCCGTTCTGGGAAGTTGAATTTCCCCCTTCTCACCATTCCCCCTAGGGGACTCTGCAAATACTTTCCTATTCACTGTTCAAATTGCTCTGGAATTTATCTGGGCATCACTCTTTACAAACCTACAAAATCTCATGCCCTAAGCAAGATTCCAAGTACTGTGGTGTTCAGTTAAGCTGTCCACATAAGTTATATTAGGAAATTCAGTTGTCAGAATATAAATTTTGTACCAAATACACATTTTTTTTGTCTCTCACATACATTAAAGTTTTAAAATGTGAATTACCATCTATTTTCAACACCCTGCATAATGCATTCCTTTGTTCTTCCTCATGCAGAAACGTTTTTAAATTTGCACATTTAATCACTATCATTATACACTCTAGGCATTCCTAGATTATACCATCTCAGTCTTTATTGTCTATCTTTCCTTCTGATTTCATTTGAAAGTGATAGTTTTTAAAGCCCTCTTCAACAAGTAGTTACAAGACAGATCCCAGAGTTTGTCATGGGCTACCATGCAATCCTATCATATTTTTCCTTCTAGCTGCTCCAGAATATAGGAAACTAGAGGGCTTAAATACTTTTTTATCATCACAATTGATTTTTTCCTTCTTTTTTTTGGTGAAAAATAACATATATACAAAAAAAGCTATAGATTTCAAAGTACAGCCCCACAATTAGTTGTAGAACATATTTCAGACTTTGATATGGGTTACAATTTCACGATTTTAGGTTTTTACTTCTAGCTGCTCCAAGATACTGGAGACTAAAAGAGATAACATTTTAATGATTCAGCATTCATACTCATTTGTTAAATCCTGTCTTCTATGTATAATTCCATCACCTTTGATCTTTCCATACTTCTCTTTGGGGTTGTTTGGGCTATGGCAGTTCTAAATTTTTGCTATTGGAAGGGTCTTTCACTAATATAGGGTAGGGAGATGGAACTGTCTGATGTTCTGGAGAGGCTGGGCTAGGTTTCGGGACTTAGCTGGACCAGGAACCCTTCTGGAGGTTGTAGGTTTCTGGACAGTTACATTAGTGCATGGAACCCTTGTGGAATCTTATATATTGCCCTAGTTATTCTTTAGGATTGGCTGGAATGGTCCTGGTTGGGGGTTGTGATAGGGAGCAAGGTCTACCTGAAGCTTGTGTAAGAGCAACCTCCAGAGTAGCCTCTCAATCTCTATTTAAACTCTCTTTGCCACTGATACTTTATTAATTACACTTCTTTTCCCCCCTTTGGTCACGATGTAATTGTTGATCCCACAGGACCAGGTCTGGATTCATCCCTGGGAGTCCTCTCCCATGGTGCTGGGGAGACTTTCACCCCTGGGTGTCATGTCCCACATAGAGGAGAGGGCAATGATTTCACTTGCAGAGTTGGGCTTAGAGAGCCTGAGGCCACATCTGAGCCTCAACAGAGGTTCTCCAGAAGTAACTCTTAGGCATACCTGTAAGTAGTCTGTCTAAGCTTCCCCACTACCTACAGAAGCTTCAAAGGAGATCGAGAGCAGAGCCTATTGATTTGGGTGTCCCTAAAGTTTGACACAGTATCTAGGGGATTCCCTGGTGGTAAGGTTTAATAGTTCCATAGTCTTTATCCCCTCCTTCAGGGGACTTTGTCAATACTTTTTGATTATCTGCTTAACATACTCTAGGATGTTTCCAGGCATTATAATAATCTGTGCAGGATTAAAGGGCCTCTTTCTTATTCTGTGCTTCCTGTGTTTTAAACCAGAATAAAATTAATGAATTGAAGACAATTCTGGTGGTGCAATCAGAATGACCCAGGTTAAACGTAGGTCAGTTGCTAAATGGTTTAATAGTAAGTGATTTTTATTTTTCATGTAACATTGATTGTTAACGTGGTACTTTTGTAGTACTGTACACGTTCACTTTCACTGAGTGAAACTAGTAGTATATGTGATAGTAGTGTGTGGTTTCTATGTACAATACATTTAAGTGCATACGGAATTGCTATACCATTTTGAAACAATTTAAGAAGCTCATTGTCAGTGTCTGCTCTCTCTCCTACCTTCCACCCCTCCCTCTCCTTTATCTCCCGTGTGTGTGTGTGTGTGTGTGTGTGTGTGTGTGTGTAACCATGTCCACCTGTTTTTTGTTTTAATTTTTAGATAATAGGATATATTTTCATGTCCTCTCTCCACCTATATAATCAATCCTATTAACCTTCTAAGGCTTTGAAACCATAGTCAAGGAAAGTTCTTAATGGATCAACATTTATTTGAAAATTCAAAGATAAAATATTCTTTTCTAGACTATATTAGTATAAATGGGTTTAGTAACATTGTAGACTATAACCACTAGTTTTAGTGGTTTTGCCTCTAAGTGGAATATTTCACTTCATTTTAGTGCATAAGTGAGCATTTTAACATCCCTCATTAAAAGCTATGTATGAGTCATTTTTATTTTTTTCTCTTATTAAAAATGTTTTCCATTTTATTAATTAGCATTAAATTGCGTAAAACATGAAAATTTTTAAATAATTGTGTTACTAAATGCCATTCTTCAACTGTCAATGAAGAATTGATTGTGACCTTTTAATAAATCTTTTTCATTTATTCTGTATACTGTTATGCTTCAAGGGCTTCAAGGGTTTTGAACTGTGTGGCCAGAGTTTATGTTTTGTAATAATACTTGTTACATTGTTTTCATGTCAGTTATCCCATTTGTCATAGTCCCTCTTTTTAGTGGGTAGAAAATGTATATATTGTAGTTTCATAAAGATGCTGAACTCAGTGTGGCATATCGTCACATAACAATTATAGTAGTATCAGTTAATACTTACAGAGCACATATTGTTTCAGGCATTTATTTAATCCTTCAAACAGTCGTCAGCTGTAGGTATTATTGTTAACCCATTTTACAGATGAGAAAATCAAAGCACAGAAAAAGGTTGAGTAGCAACCTAAATTTTAACCCAGACCATATGGCACCTGGGTCTAGTTTCTTAACTGTTATGTATAGTATCACTCACAATGAGAAGGAGGAATATTTAAATTTAGAGTCAAGCTGCCCCCATATCCAAAAGATTGTTCATTATGTGAAGTTAGTGGGTTGTTTTTTTTTTTTTGGCAAAGAAATTTAGTGCTTGAGCTTTAAGACACCTACTCTTTGCAAAATACTGTTATCTTCTTGGGTTTGTGACTAAGCCTTGGGTTCTAAAAGTTGCTCAAATCAGGGATCTGATAACTAGCAAGGATGCAGGTTATATAGCTGATGTTTAAGGGCAACAGTAAGAAATAGAGAGCTGAGTTTTGAAATGTCTTGTTTTAAGATTGCTAATGCATCATCATTGTATGCTAATATGTAAGAACAGTGGATTTGTATACACAGTACAAGCTCTGTTTAATGGAAATTTCACAATATCATTCCTTTTAGCATTAAGATTTTCTAATATATTTACTCTGAATCAATTTATGCTGTGTCTTTTAGTAAGCCATTTCTTTTTGTGGCACTTATACCATTGACTTGAGGTCATATAGCATAGTTATTTTAAAGATAATAGTTGTATTATAAGCTAACTATTAGTATGTTGCTTATTTGTAACTAGTAAGGGTTAGTTTTTTAAAACTTTTTTATTGTATAATATAACGTATATACAAAGCATAGAAAGAAAAAAGCAGTAGTTTTCAGAGTCGTTACAGAATAAATCCCAGGTTTTGTCCTGAGCTATTATACCACCATCTCAGATTTTTCCAGAGTATAGGAGGCTAGAAGAAATAAATATTTTTTGTCATCACAATCGACTTTTTTTTTTTGCGTGAAAAATAACATATATATAAAAAAGCAGTAAATTTCAAAGCACAGCACAACAATTATTTGTAGAACAGATTTCAGAGTTTGGTATGGGTTACAGTTCTACAATTTTAGGTTTTTACGTCTAGTGGCTCAAAGATACTAGAATGGAAACTAGAAGAAATATCAATTTAATGATTCAGCTGTCATATTTGTTTATTAAACTGGACATTCTCTGTATAACTACACCATCACTTTCGATCTTTCTTGTCCCATTCTTTAGAGGTACTTGGGTTATGTCCATTCTGACTTTTTCACGTTGGAAGAGGCTGTTGATAATATAGGACAGGGGAATGGAACTAGTTGATGTTCTGGAGAGGCTGGCCTCTGTGCATTTCAGGTCTTATCTGGTGCAAGGACCCATCTGGAGGATGTAGGTTTCTGGAAAGTTACCCTATGTTCTAGTTTGCTAGCTGCCAGAATGCAATATACCAGAAACAGAATGGGTTTTAAAAAGGAGAATTTAATAAGTTGCTAGTTTATAGTTCTAAGGCCCAGAAAATGTCCCAGTTAAAAATAAGCCTATGGAAATGTCCAATATAAGGCATCCAGGTAAAGATACCTTGGTTCAAGAAGGCTGACGAAGTTCAGGGTTTCTCTCTCAACTGGAAAGGCATATGGTGAACATGGCATCATCTGCTAGCTTTCTCTCTTGGCTTCCCTTCACAAAGCTCACTAGGAGGCATTTTCCTTCTTCATTCCAAAGTTTGCTGGCTGATGGACTCTGCTTCTCGTGGCTATGTTGTTCTGCTCTCTCAGAATCTCTCGCTTTCTCCAAAATGTTTCCTTCTTTATAGAACTCCAGTAAACTAATTAAGACCCACCCAAATGGGCAGACATGCTTCAGCCTAACCCTGTTTAACAACCACTCTTGATTAAATCACATCTCCAGGGAGATGTTCTGATTACAGTTTCAAGCATGCAGTACTGAATAGGGATTAGAAGAAACAGCTGTCTTTACAAAATAAAATTAGGATTAAAACATGGCTTTTTTAGGGTAAATACATCTTTTCAAACCAGCACACCTTCGTACATGAAACCTTTGTAGAATCTTTTTTTTTTTTTTAACTTTTTTTACTATATAACATACATTACAAAGCAAAGAAAGGAAAAAAGCAATAGTCTTCAAAGCAGTCTTTAACAAGCAGTTATAGAACAGATCCCAGAGTTTGTCATGGGCCACCATACCGTTATCTCAGATTTTTCCTTCTAACTGCTCCAGAACATTAGAGACTAGAAGGAATATATATACATTTTTTATCATCACTTTTTTTCTCTTTTGTGAAAAATAATATATATACTAAAAAACAAATTTTAAAACACAGCACCACAGTTAGCTGTAGAACATATTTCAGAGTTTGAATGGGTTACAGTTCTACAATTTGTACTCCTAGCTGCTCTAAGATACTGGAGACTAAAAGAAATATCAATACAGTGATTCAGTAACCATACTCCTTTGTTAAACCCTAACCTTCTTTGTGTAACTGCCATCATCACCTTTCATCTTTCCATCCCACTCTTTAGGGAGTATTTGTTTGGGCTATGGCCATTATAAATTTTTCGTGTTGGAAGGGGCTGTCAGTAATATGGGGCTAGAGAGATGAAACTAGCTAAATTTTATGAAAAAATTAACCTTTACTAGAATCCCCTGATACTATGCCAAACATTAACACCACCCAAATCAATAGGACAAGCCCTTGATCTTAAGGGTTCTGGAGAGGCTGGGCTGTCTAGGGTTCAGGACTCATCTGTCCCAGGGACCCATCTGGAGGTTGTAGGATTCTGGAAAGTTACCCTAGTTCTTTAGGATTGGCTGGAGTGGTTTTGGTTGGGGTTTGGCAGGTTATGATAGGTAGCGGTGTCTAACTGAAGCTTGCATAAGAGTGACCTCCAGAGTAGCTTCTTGATTCTGTCTGAACTCTCCCAGCCATTGATACTTTATTAGTTACACTTCATTTCCCCCTTTTGGTAGAATGGAATTGTTGATCCCACGGTGCCAGGGCGGAACTCATCCCTGTGAGTCTTCTCCCAGGCTGCTAGGAAGACTTTTACCCCCGGATGTCATGTCCCACTTAGGGGAAAGGGCAATGATTTCACTTACAGAGTTGGGCTTAGAGAGAGTGAGACCATATTTCAGAACAAAAGAGGTCCTCCAGAAGTAACTCTTATGCATACCTATAGGTAGGCTAAACTTCTCCGCTACCTACTTAAGCTTCACAATTGTAAGCCTCAAGATCAAGGGCTTGTCCTATTGATTTGGGTGGTGTTAATGTTTGACAAAGTATCAGGGGATTCTAGTAAGGGTTGATTTTTTTCATAAAATTTTGGCCAGTCTTAAAATAGTTTTTTTTCACTTGTACTCTTATATGAATATATGTAATATAAGTAATACATATTACTTATGTAATATATGCAATACAGAAAATACAAAGATTACAGTCTTAAAAACAAAGAAAATCAGATTAAACCATTTATTTTAAGTTTAAAAAATTGACAGCACTTATGTAATGGATGTAGATGAGGTGTTACTTTTCTGTGTAGTCAGTCTTTATTTAGTCACTCTTATAAGTTTATAGTTGATTTGGCAGCAAAATAGTCTGAAATGATATGGAACAACTTACATCTTTTTCCTACTTAGTGTAAATATTTATGCATTTTGCTTTAGGAGTCATGTGTTTCATTACATGGTACTATACTAGAACCTGTAAAAATGTAGTATGTATGTACCAAATCTCCCTATATTATAAAGCTTGAAGATTTTTGAATGATGGCACACATCTGACCATAACAGTTTGGTTAAACAAGTGTAGAAAATAGTAACTGTCATAAGCTACCTGAATCCCATTGCTGGAAGATTGTGGGTCATGAGTCATAAGTATGAGGAACAAAGTTTTGCCAAAGAACATGTTGAATTAAATATATTAATTACTAAACTAGAATAAGCCTGGCCAATAGGTTTAATTTCAGTGCCATCTTCTCTTGGTTGGCAATAGTTGCACAGAGCACTACACACCAGTGCTGTGGCTGCATAACCCTGTGACTCCATGTGTCTGCCAGAGGCGTGGGAACATGGTGGAAATGCATGCCAAGTAGCATCACCTGCTGTCCAGAACATATGTTTGTATATTTCAATTATCTTTATAATTTTACTTTATTAAAGGAAACACTTTTGTGAAGAGGGCAAAGTAAGAGAGAAGCAATTGATCTTTTCTTCATTCCTCTAGTCTACAAAAGCTGTGTATAATGCCAGACATTGGAATCATCCAGACTCAGAAGAACTACCTGGGCCACCAGTAGTAAAATCTCAGAGTGAGAGCCTTAAAATATTTGGATTGCTTTTTACACCTAAGCCACATTTTATGGAATTTAGGTTCTTCAGTGTTTAAGAGACAGTAATTTTTTTATTTGCTGTTTCTGTAACATCATATGTACATGAAAAAGTGGCTTTGAGTGGATAATTTACTTTGCAGAGGAGAACCTCTTCCTGCATGCCAGTAATGTTTCCATTCAAAACACATTTGAATGAGATATGCTCATCAAATTATTTTCTTCAGAAGGACTATTAATGTCACACAGTATTTCCAGATTTATGGTAAAGTGTCCATCATTTGGAGTTTTCAGGTCAGGTGTTTATAATAACAGCAACAAAATAATTGGGGGAGAGCAGCTTTCTAAAGTAACTTTAATATTCCCTGTTTTCTTAAACCGATTAATTAAACACATTTTAAGCACCGTTTGATAGTACAGAATCATCATTGTGCGCATTAGAAGTTATGAACCATGTGAGTGTATGCCAAGCTCCCGTTATGTGGCTGTTTATTTCCTTTCTGAATACTTCAGATTCCTGTGCTTTTTAGACTCTTTTGCCTGTCTGTTATAGTTTATGTCTCACTCCTTGCTCTTTCTCGGGGCTGTTTAAATATACAACTGTGATTCTTTTTTCTATCTAATGTTCCTGGAGACATATAATAAATTGTGTTAAATGCAAGGTTAAAAAAGACTAGAATGAATCCTAAGTGGGTTTTTTTGTTTTGTTTTATTTTTTCAGTAAAACATGTAAGTTCTACCTGGTAGTTCATGGAATTTGAAATATCCCCTATGACCTTTCAGAGGTCTTCCCTGTTTTTCAGCTTTATTTACTCTTTTTCTGGAGCTAAATTTGTCAGATAGATATTAACTATTTTTATATACCTGTTTAGAACAACTAATTTAATACCTTTTTAATAGGTGAGGCTGTCTTCAGAGGAACCAAATCAAAAAGATGATGGAGTTTTTAAGGCTCCCGCACCACCACCCAAAGTGATAAAAACTGTGACAATACCTACTCAGCCCTACCATGGTATAGTTACTGCACTGAAATGCAGAAAAGAAGACAAAGAAGTAAGCAGCTATATACATTTTTACTGCAAGTAGATGGATTTTTTTATGTAACATTTAGTCTTTTAATGTCTTGAGCAGATACAGTACACTGATATTCACAGTTTTAGACCAGGAACTGAAATTTATCTTGTTCTACAGCTACTAATGTTTTTAAAATATTTTTGTTGTTGTCATCTACTGAACTGTTTTATGTATTTAAATGAAATGGAGCAAGCCCATGAATTTAAATATCCTAGTTCATAGTTACGAAAGAGTTGGACATTTTTTCTCTTGGCAAGTTATATACTGTTGTTCGACATGTGAAGCACTTCAGTGATGTGGTAGAATTTGGTGAAAATCAAGAGTTCACTGCTGACATTGAGTACTTGTTGAGTAGCTTAAAGAGCACTCAGCCTCTAAACACACGTTGCCTTAGGTAAGATCTTATTTTATATTTAATAATTATATGCATGCCATATGTCATTGAATTTTTCCAACTGGGTAGAGTATTGTTAAGTTAAACATTTGTGATTTTGTTGTCATGGGTGTAATTTACAGCCAATGGTAGAAGAAAGAAAGATGGGTGATCATAGCCCTTTAACATAATGTAGTCTTCATTGTCAAGATGCTTAAAAGAAGAAAGTTTATGCTAAAGTATCTTTTAAGTTCTTTTTCAGCTCATAATTTTAAACAAGAAGTAGATTAAGCGTGTTTTGATTTCCATCTTATTTGCATTCTATAATGGATTGAATATCTTGATTTTGATCAAATTATCAGTTTACCATGATAGTACCATTGGTCTGGTTTTTATATTAATGTTCTAAAGAGTAGTTTTGTATCAGTCACATCAGGAAAAATTGGTAAAATAAGTGATACAGTTTTATAATAAAGGTGTTTTTTCATTTCCAATGTAATTTTTTATCTTCTTTTTCTTTTCTTTAGCGAAGTAGTGGTATCTGCTCTGGGGCTTACAACACTGGTTTGGGAGATATGATATAATTAAATAATAACCTTGATGAAAATACTAAAAGTGCATTCAACTGCCGTCACACCCTGGGCTTTGCCCTTTGGAGCTACAATCTAGCATTCCCTAATTTTAACTTACTTAGTTGCCATCTAGAATTTGAGTTTTAGAAACAATCTAAAAATGGGCTTTACTTATTTTGTAAAGGTTTTTGCTTTAGTCAGTTAGCTGAGTAATATTTTGGCACAATGAAAATTAAGAATGGTAAATTATAAATTATTAAATAAAATATCCTTTGTGGTTCTAATGTTTTATTCATCTATGTTCAGTAATTGTATCAGAAGCATTACGAAAGGTAGTTCACACCTCATGCTTAAAATGTAGTAGTAAGGTAAGGAATGTGCTAAAGATGAGCAGGTGATTTATTGTTATTTTTAAATATAGTTGACATAGTCACATACTAGGCATCAGTAAAATTTTATTAGCCTATTTTTATTTTTATTTTTATTTTCTTTTGCCCATGTTTTTTAATACCCTCTTGCCCCTGCTTGTTTTGGTATTACACAAAGTGAAGCCAATGTAGTAGATATTTCCCAGTCCTCCTGATCTAGTCTGTTTTCTTCTAGTGTTATTAGCTTGGCTACTAAATGTGCCATGCCCAGTTTTCGAATGCACCTGAGAGCGCATGGCATGGTAGCAGTGTTCTTTAAAACCTTGGATGATTCGCAGCACCATCAGGTATTTTTAAGTTTCTGAGATTTAGGAGCCTTATTTAAAATGCTGGTCTATTAGGCTGTCAAAATAGCTTCATTTGATATTCATATGATTGCATGTATAAATTTTTCCTAATTATGGATCAAGTCTCTTTTGTTTGCTAATTATATAGAGCTAGGACTGGAATATTTTTGCTTGATAAGTCACTTAAGATGATTTTCTCATGACATTCTATTTTTTCTTGTCAATTTATAATATTAAAAGTTTAATCAGTCACCATAGCTGGCATACTACACCGTGCTTGACTTTAAGTATTGATTTCCCCTAATCAGAAAGTGCTAAGAGTCTTTTAGTATTATTTCACCCAGATAGTGCGAAAAAAAATTATTTTGAAATGTCCTAATTTTTTTTTGCATGGGCAGGTTTTGGGACTCGAACCCGGGTCTCTGACATGGCAGGCAAGAATTCTGATACTGAGTCACCATTGCCCACCCTGTCCTAAATTTCTTTAATAAAACAGTATTTTGTCTGTATATAGCTTTGTGAGAAACAATTTCTGTATAAGAACCAAAAATCATATTGGTGGTGATAAGATATCGTGGCAGCCACAAAGATCCAGGTAACACTTTAGACTGCTGTCTTTGGAGCTGGATAGAATAATGTAAATTAAATTTATTTAGTCGTTACCCATAATTGAATGATCTTTTTCACTGAATTTTGTTTTTACTTTTCTTTTTGGAAATCTTGAGCATAATGGCTGTTTTTGATTCTGCAATTCTTAGTGCCTCTGAATTATTTTTCTACCTGTTAGTTTACAGTGTGCATATTTCTTTAACGTTAAATGGGAATGTGGATGACCCTCTATATTGAATATATATATAATCTTGGGCATCACTTCGTTGTGAAAAGGAATGGAATTCTCATTTTTATTATGACTTTGCTTTCTCTTAAAAATAAAGCATGCATAGTAACATTCAGATTTAAATCCAAGTAGTTAATTTTTAACATTGCTACATTTAAAAGAATGTAATCATCATTGCTAATCATTATCATAGTGGTATTTTAAGATGACTTTAGTATATTTTTCTTTAAGAAGATTATGTTCCAAATACGAATAAGATGTTACAAAATTAATCTGATAAGTCTTCTGAACCTGAGAGCAGTGTACTTAAATCTGGATTATAATTCTATTACCAAATCGTGGCAGATGAAGGAGTATTTAATGAGGAGGAAGACATGAGAACTGACTATTAACTTGCTTCACTCTGTAATTAGTAGAGAATTGAAATGTTAGTATGTATTCTTGGGGATAGTGGATCTCCAATAGTCTGTACTGTGGCATCCTAATTGCCAGTTTAACTTGCTAGGTAAACATTTAATCAGTCACACAGTCTGAAATTTCTCTACTCTTGGGGTTCAAAGTTTAAATCTTTAGATTGTTGCTTATGTTTCTGTGCATTGAGATATAAATACAGAATACTCCACAATTGGAGTATCTCAAATGTAGGAGCTTTTTGTTATATTAATGCTTATCTAAAATACATCATCTTCAATACTTAAAGGTTTTTATATCTTTTGTATAGAGTGTGCTAATAACTACCTCACCTAAATAGTTTTGAGAGCACATTAAATTAATAGTTAAAAAAATAAAAAGTTACTTGGTTCAGCCAGAATTGATTGCTTAATTTTAAAGAAAATGAACCAAATAGGTTCATTTCAACATCCTGGGTTTATAAACTTATAGAAATACAGCTGTGTTTACATTTCAGGAAAAAAATGCTGAATTTCTAATGTGGATTTCAAAACACATTTTCAGTATTGAAAAAGTGTTCTATGAACTGTTCATTTAGCACAGAATGCCCAAAGAAACATGTAATTCAGCTAATATTCTTCCAGCTTTGGGACAGTCATGTAAGGAAGGACCATAGAAAAGAAAGTTTTAAGCAACAGTGCTTTATTCATTTATTTTATAAATACATTCCCTGGAATACTTTAGAGGGAACCATTGAAGAAAATTTTTTGAAGATTTCCAATATGGTCAGCAATATGAGTTTTAGGCATGTTTTTTACCATTAAAATAGTAACTGAACAAATCTCAAAACAGTTATATTTACATCAATTCAGAAAAAGAAATAAAAAGAAAACAGAAAAAAAAAGCATACATACCGTACCCCTTACCCCTCCCTTTTCATTGATCACTACCTTTCAATCTATTAAATTTATTTTAACATTTGTCCCCCATATTATTTATTTATTTTTAATCCATAGGTTTTACTTATCTGTCAATAAGGTAGATAAAAGGAGCACCAGACACAGGGTTTTCACAACCACACAGTCACATTGCGAAAGCTATATCATTATACAATTGATGAAAAAAATTTAAAATATTACTGTTAAGTACAGTCCATAGCTTGCAATAGGTATTTCTTCCCATATATATATACCACTTTGTTACTTTTTGTGCAAGTGTTGTACATTTGTACCAGTTTACTTATTTAAATTTGTATTGTTAATTGGTGACATATACTAATATACATAACTCTAAACAACCCCTTTCAAACTGAATGACCTACAGTACAGCACTCTTCCTTATATTCCCGCTCATGAGTTACCCTCACCCCATTTCTATTAAAATTCAACCAACACAGGGTTTTTAATGTTAGCTAATGGGGTAAGTATTGAGGTAACGAGACATACTTACATCCAGTTCTTTTCTCCTAGTAAAACAATGTGTGGCTCATTTAAGTAGAGGTGAAGATGAAGAGAAACTAGTAGCTTCATTATGGGGAGCAGAGAGGTGTCTACGAGTTTTAGTGAGTGTGAGTATGGACAACTGTTTGGAAAAAATTATTTAATCTTTTATGATTGTGTGTGTGTGTGTGAAAGTGAGACCGCTACATATTTTTATATAACCCCAGAGTTCATCTTTTGTCAATCCATTTTGAAATTTTTAATGCACTGTTAGAGCAATCAGTTGTTAATGAACAAGTTAAATAAGCAGTTTTGGATTTTAAGAACACATGTGTTTTAGTTATGTTACTGCTCCAAATTGCATCCTGCCTGTCTGGTTTGTTTGTACATGCCACACTTTATTACTATTTTTTTTTTTAATGTGTAATTCTGCTTAAGCACATTAACTTGTTTGAGAAAAGCAACTGTTAAATGCAGTCAGGTTTTTATTATATTTTTCAAATTAATAATCATTTTCTTGATTTAGCTATTGGGTCAGATTGTATATAAGCACAACTTATATTTGGTTTTGAAGAATGATATTATTGAACTGCAGTTGTTTGTAGCAAGTATAGATTAGAATTTATGCTGCCAAATGAATTTCAGGATGCATAGGTTGTATTGAACAGATTGGATTAGTTAGATTTTTTTTAAAATCATCTATGGGGAAATAATCTTGTTAAGAGATCCTGACTTAGATAAAATTGGAATTGTTTTTCTAAAATGCTTCAGGCTTGTTAGAGAAATAGATAAATTTCTTTTGTAAAAATATATTTTAAATTAATTCATGTTTGATCTTTAAAGTATTTGTTTATTTAAAATTGGAGATAGCTCTTTTCTGACATTCAAAATCCTCAGTAATTCATTACAGTGAATAATATAGTTCAGACTATATTAATTATGAATGAATGATGCTTTTAATTTTGTTATAAAGTGGTAGCTGTATTATTTTACGTCTGGAATATGTGGGCTGTGAAGTCATTCCCGTAGATGACAAGGACTGTGTTTCTTCTTCGTCTTTGTGTCTTTTATTGTACCACATATATAAATGTGTGTTGTATGTGAATGAATGGAAATTACAGAATGCCACACTCATACTAGAGAAGTAGTGTTTATTATTTTCACATTTTTCCCTTTCAGGTAACCGTGCATAATCCAGAAAATCACACCTTATAAGTTAATAATTCTTAATATTATCAAATGTCCAGTCAGTATTTAAATTTCCAATAGTCTCGGTAGTCTCCAGTAGACTTTTTTTATTCTGTCGGTTTCTCCTCTGTCTTTTTTTTCCTCCTGTATCTGTAAATTTTATATCACATTTGGTACCTTTAACATGTATATTCCAGTTTTTCGTTACAATGTTTTACCCTTCCTTCACAAAGAATGTTCTTCTTGTAAATTAAATCCGTATTTTTTTTTAAATGTCTTGTATGTTTGCCATAACCCAGAGTACTTTGTAAAAGGAGATATTTGATGGGACAGGTTTGGGCTCTTTTAATTATAATTGGGGAATTTGGTCCAGTTGGCTTGGAAGTGGCAGTAGAGGTCAGAATTGGATGCTTGTGAATAAGTACTCATCTGTCTTTCTGAGTGTTTTAATAGAACCCTGATAAATACACGAGTAGCATATTGAAAGATTAAATCCTCCCCCCAACTGGAAAACACATAATTCAGCTGAGTATTGCTTAAGGCAGTTGAGTTACGCAGTGAGGACATGATGATTCTGAGATCCTTAAACATCAAAAGAAAGGATTTTTTAGGTTAGTCATAAACAATGCCTTCCCGATCAGAGGATTGTGAAACACTAAGGAACCTTGTAGACTTTCCTCAGTATGTTTTAAGGACTAGCACAGAGTGGATTAAACATGTTGCAGTTTTCTTTAAGAATTTTGTATGACAAATAATACTTGAAGGATCAGCTGACAGAGTCCACTTCCTTGATTTGTTGTAAGTAAGAGATGTTTTAAAAATATATTGATGGGCGAACCACAGTATCTGAGCAGGCAGAGTCCTCGCCTGCCATGCTGGAGACCCAGACTCATTTCCCGGTGCTTGCCCATGCCAAAAAAAAAAAAAAGAAAGAAAAATACATTGATGGACTTGGCAATTTGAAGAGTCTTCAGAGATATTAGAAGATATTAGACCCATTTAAATTCCTTGCTATTTTGGGTAGAATTTTGAGAATTATTGGATACAGTTGATAGATACTTTGTTTGGCTGCCAGGAGATATGTAAATGAAAATACCTCAAATTAAAGTATATAATTTGCTCTGATGCATATGAAGTATTTGATTCCTGTCTATCCAAAGTTATTATGCACTATTAATCTAAACATTGTTATCTGTCTGTTAAGAGCTTACATTCTAAATGAAAATTCTGTAAATAAGATGCAGAGGTGTCCAGTGCTAGCTTTTAAAAAGGTTTTGCTCTGTTTGGGGAGGGGTGTGCTAGGTCTGTTGTATTGGAATGAGTGATAATATGGGGGTAGCTCATGGGAAATAATAGAGCTGGCTAGTGGTAGATGCCGGATGTAAAAGAAACTTCTACCATTTAGAACTAGAGAAATTGTTTAAATTATCTTCCAAAATAAAAGAAACTTAGCATGTATTGTGGTATCAGACATACTCGGTACATGATTGAATAATTAATAGTTTATAATTTCTAGAGTAGGAAAAATAAATGAATCTGACTGTATTTTTGACAGCTTTTGAACCATTAGGTTCTAGGTAAATAGAAATTATTATTCCTTTAGCCTAATGGTCTGCATTTTATTTTCTCTTAAGAGCATTATAACATTGTGAAGAATTCATTCAGCAGTATAACCGTGCTGAAAGCAGCATATGCTTACCTGACAGTAAGCCTCTGCCTCATCAGAATGTAACTAATCATGTAGGCAAAGCAGTGGAAGTCTGCATGAGGGTGCTTCTCAATTTGACTAATAACAATGGTAGGTCGTATTTTCTATATATTTTCTGTTAATTATTACATAAAAAGCAAGTTATTCTTCTTTGTTTCTTCTCTTTTCAATATAATGATTTTTTTATTGCCATAATGTAATTCACTTACTTATGTGTAATTTAACTGCTTTTAGGTATTGATGGCTTTATAAATGGCCTAGAAACTTGGCTCAGGAAATACTACAAAGCCAACAATTTGTATCAGTAAAGGAATAGCTGCTATACACTTCTATCTTTTAATGCCATTTTAATAAATACTAGTTGTTAGTATCGTAGGGAGGAAACAGTGTAAACACTGCTTCTTCCGATCTTGCTCTTCAGAATGGGGCAGCACCAAAACAGGAGAACAGGATGATTTGATTGGGACAGCGATGAACTGTGTGCTTCAGGTTCCAAAGTACCTACCTCAGGAGCAGAGATTTGATATTCAAGTGCTGGCGAGTCAAAGCCTTATTTCACACATGAGTATTTTATCTAATAGGATGATGAAAACTTCATCATAGTTTTGGGTTTAAGGACCAATGATTTCATATACTGTAGGTTGTTGTAATGAATTCCTCATGAGCATATCTCTGTTGTATAAAAGAGAACAGTGAAGCACTCTGTGTAAAAGTGCAAGGATGAGAACTAAAGGTGGTTATGAAAAACTAGAGTTTGAGAAATGGATGGTGGTAACGGTAGTACAATATTGTGAATGTAATTAATACCACTGAATTGTCCACATGAAAGTGGTTAAAATGGGAAATTTTGTGTTTTGTATCTTGTTACGAACATTAAAAAATGGGAAGGCCATTTTTTATTTATACATTTTTATACAAATATTGTATATTGTTTTTTTTAACCGTTAAGTTTCTGTCAATAAAAATTTAGGTTTATTACATTCATTTGTTTTAATTCTCTTCTGTGAAATAAGCATCTTTTCATTTTTGTAGGGATTGGGTCTACTGATAAATCTAGTGGAGTACAGTGCTCGCAATCGGCACTGCCTGGTCAACATGGAAACTTCGTGTTCTTTTGATTCTTCCTTCTGTAGTGGAGAAGGTGATGATAGTTTAAGGATAGCTGGACAGGTTCATGCTGTTCAGGCTTTAGTGCAGGTAAGCAGCATCTTAAAAATAACACCTGCGGTTTGTCAGATTTGTCCCATTCCTTTATCAGTTGGACCTTTCTCCTGCAACTCTCCTCCCCCTCCACACACACACCTTTCTCTTTGTAGACCAGTGAGAGAGGTACACTGATTTAGAATTGACTCTTTACTCTGCTGGCTGTTTGCAAACTGCTGAGATCCGTCCTTACACATATAGCCTACTTGCCCTGGTTGTTCAGTCAACTGACGATGTATCATTGTTGCAAAAAACAGAGAGAAGACATTTTTGTTTTGTGACTCAAAAGTACATTATTGATAACAAACTTGGACCAGCCTTAGCCCCACTCTCACCCCACTCTTCCACCTCAAATCCTCCAGGATTTATTTACTGGTCTACTCTGTATCCAGGACATTGTTAGACCCTGTGGACCATAGAGGAATTGGAAGCCTTTTGTTACCTTCTGGTCTGAACAGTGGCAAAATGACTGAGTATAAAAGATCCTGGAAAAAGACAAGTTCTCTGACTCATTTAAAGTCATTTTCCAGTTTATTCTTCTTCATTGTATATAATTGATAGTTAATTATAGGTAGGAAAATTATAGGTAGGAAGTGTTCCCCGGATTTTTTCCCTAGAATTCACAATACTCAGTCTTGAAAAACTTTAGTGGTAGATGTAGGTACTAAACACAAGTTTAGTTTTTAGTTCTTTAAAATATAAAATTATACATGGAGGCGGTGCAGTGGTGGCTCAGTGGCAAGAATTCTTGCCTCCTGAGCTGGAGACCCGGGTTCGATTCTTGGAGCCTGCCCATGCCAAAATATATATATATATGTGTGTTTGTGTGTGTGTGTGTGAAGCCAGTGAGAAAATGATATTATTAATAATAGTAATGGGGTGCACAGGTGGTTGAGTGGTAGAATGCTTGTCTTCCATGTGGGGGACCCGGGTTTGACTCCTGGACCATACATTTCCCCCCCCCCAATCGTAATGGTAAACAGTAATATTAGTTAGTAATAATAATAATTGGAAATAGTAGAAATTTTTGGTCTTTAGCTGTCATTTAGGGATACTTTGTTTATGTTTTGTTTACAAACTAAGGATACATTTAACGCCAAAAGGATTTTATAAATGTTTGGCCTCCACCTTTTATTAATATTCTTTTAGGCCCCATTGACACATTTATTTTTCTGCTTAAAAGAGGCATTCCTTTCCTGTGTAATGTTGTTCTTTTTAAACTTTTAATTTTGGAATGATTAGGGACTCGCTGTAAGTTAGAAAAATAACACAGATTCCCATGTACCCTTCATGCAACTTCCCCTAATGGTGATACCTTATATATCTGCAGAACAATGTCAGAAGCAGGAAGTTTGTGTTGTATGTTTCCATTAATGCGACTACAGACCTAATTCAGTTTCACCATTGTTTAACCTGCATTTGTCTATGTGTGTATGTCCGTTTATGCAGCTTTATTCCATATGGACACTCACATACACACCACCACAATTAAAACTGTCACTGGGAAAGCACTCCTTCATGTTATCCTCTCCCCACTCTACCTGCTTTCTGTCTCCTGAAAATCACTCATCTGTTCTTCCTCTCTGTGATGTGTCATTTTGAGAATATTATATAAATGAAATTTGATAGTATGTAACCTTTTGTGATTAACTTTTTTCACTAAGTATGTGCCCTTGAGTCCTATAAAGGCTATTGCACATATCAGTAGAGTTTGTTCGGTTCATTGCTTCATAGTATTCCATTGTATGAATGTACTAGAGTTTGTTCAGCTACTCTGGTCCCTGCTTTTTAATACTGACCCTTTGTTCAAATGGAATCTAAAATGAATAAAATCATAACTGGCCTCAGAAGTTGTTTTTGAAGAAGTAGGTGGTCTGTTTTATCCGCATAGTAAGGGTTAATTTGCAGAAGCCAGCATACTCCCCCATGCACCCCCATTTGTGGGTTGTTTCAGAGAGTCTCAAATTTTCCTACGTGGTCTGCCCTGGTTGTATATGGGAACACCCAGCTTCGTGTTGCAATTCTGCACCGAGTGCACAGTAGAGGTGCCTGTTCTTCAGGGGTTCGTCCGTCAACATGTCTCAGTTTTTTTCACTTGCTATTATTTATCATTTTTAGTTAGCCCAAAGCTCTTGTTTCTATTTTATTTTATTTTATTATTTTATTTTATTTTATTTTTATTTTATTTTATTTTATTGTATTTTATTTTTTACATGGGCAAGCACCAGGAATCAAACCCGGGTCCTTTGGCATGGCAGGCGAGCATCCTTGCCTGCTGAGCCACCATGGCCCGCCCCAAAGCTCTTGTTTTTAGACTATAACTCATACCTTTTGGATAGTGGTTTGGTTGCTCTTGCTTTATAAAATTGGGCTTTATACTCCTCTCAATTATTTTAAGTATTTAAAAAGGGCTCTGGATATCCTTTATACTTAGGATAACACTTTAATCCTAGTCCAGGTATTTTCAAATTAGATAGTTCTAATTCCTAACATGAGTTTTCTTTTAGTAGCCTCCTTAGTTGCCCTCCGTTTCCTGTTTTCTTTTTTAAAGAGAAATTTAAAGAAATCAGTTTATTTTAAAAATCAAAATAATGCCTCCCCATTGTTATAAAGGAAAACATATTTAGAAAGCTTAAAATGCCTGTCCATTTCCTAAAAAGTAATTACTTATAATAGCTTTTTGTGTACGTTTCCTGAAAAATGGCTGTTTATACATATTAACATATGAGCAATAGTTTTACATAAATGGAATCTTCATATACATATTATGACTGATGTATATTGTTTTTTTCCTTTGTCTTATTGAGCTTTTTGTATCAACACATAGGTTTATCTCATTTGGCATATTGGCTTCAATTTTCTCCTGTTTCTCGTTCTGTTTTGTC
The DNA here is from genome assembly GCF_023851605.1 of Tamandua tetradactyla. Lineage (NCBI taxonomy): Eukaryota > Metazoa > Chordata > Mammalia > Pilosa > Myrmecophagidae > Tamandua > Tamandua tetradactyla. Next base: position 106,520,578 of record NC_135330.1, on the reverse strand, counting down.
ACAAAAATTGCAGAAAATAATGCCTTAGTACCTAAATCTTGGGCCGTACTTTTCAAAGTTTGTGTAAGGTAATTTCCTGGTTCAGAAATTGTTGTGTCATACTGTGTATGTTTAAAATTGATTTCCCGATTCTCTCTTTATCACCAAACGCCTCCCCCCACCTCTAGTTTTCTGTATTTCCCACAAAGTCTGTATGACTTCTTGTTGTTTTTCCTTACTCTAGCCAACAGTTGTTAACTGTTGTCAGTCTAATATATCCCTAGCTCCCTTTGCTGCTTCCTTAAATGGCAATTTACATGTACTTAGAAACAATAATGAACCAGCCTTTTCATTTTCCCAAAGCCCTCTCAGAGGATACTCATTAATTTTTTTGGCCTTTTTGAATCTGTTAATGCATAAATTTATGTCTTCCCAAAGTAATTCTTTACTCCTTGATCCTTCACTGTGTAATAACTGGTGGCTTTGAGCCCATCACCCATTCTCTGAATTGGTGGTTCTAAACATTTTGGTCTCAGAACTCTTATGCACTCTTAAAAATTATTGGGGGCCCCAGTTTATGGGTGTTAAATCTATCAATATTTACTGAACTATAATGTAAAATTAAGAAAATTTTAAAACGCAAAAATACACAAGCACTCATTCCATTAGCCATCAGAGCAATGATATGTCATGTGGTCTCTGGAAAACTCCATTGTGTACTCATGAGAGAATTAATGCAGTCACATATCCTCTTAGTAGTATTATAAATATAATTTTGACCTCACAGACTCCTTTGAAGATTGGTAATAGCCAGCTCAGTGTTGCACTTCTCCCCAAAGTGCAAAATAGAGATGTGTGTTCTTTAGGGGATTCATCCTAAAACGTGTCTTGCTTTTGGAACAATTTTTATAACTGCTCTAATAAAGCTTAATTTTATCTTCTTAAAGGTATGGTATCTTACACATGCCTATTTAAAGTTTATTTACCCTTCTAAATACTCAGAAAATCTTTTGAGACCTACTTGGTATTTACTGTTCAAGTAGTTGTCTTCAGTAACTTGAAGCTTTTCGCACATCATATCAGTGTATTAGATGCTTCCTGTATGTTCAGCACTGTTCCAGTACAGGGTAAATAAAGTAAGTGGAGGAGGTGAGGAATTTGATGTTTGCCCCTCAGTGTTTCCATTGTTAAATGTGTCAATACAGTTGAGATCTGTTTTGGGGCCTTTTGCTTTTTTACTTTTTTGACAGTTCTTCTTTAAATTTCTTTTAAGGAAGCTCATGTTGCTTTTCCTCTAATGTTGTATAGTTTGTTAAGTGTCCTTCCTTCCAGGTAATTCCTCCAGCCTGCTCAAGTTTTTTTGTTCTTTTTAAGTCAAGTTTGTATTTTTGGCTTTAATATCTTATCAGCATTAACCAAAGTAGAGGAGATTATGAGACTTTCATCATGGAAACAATATTTACATCACTGGTGGATAACACACATAATTAGCATTTTTTTACTTTTGTTTTGGGCTTGGTGGAATGCAGAGCAAGGGCTTTTACTGATACTGACCATTTTTACCAGGCAGCAGGGCTTCTGGGGTTCATGATATTTAAAAGTGAGCAGAACCTTATCTTTGAGTACATGTATAGTTTTATGTTGGTTGGAGATCTCTTTTTAATGATGTTAAAAATCGATTTTCATCAGCTATTTCTTGAGCGAGAGTGAGCAGCCCAGTTGGCAGAAAGTAAAACAGATGAATTAGTCAAAGATGCTCCCACCACTCAGCATGATAAGAGTGGAGAGTGGCAAGAAACAAGTGGAGAAATACAGTGGGTATCAGCTGAGAAGATGGATGGTACAGAAGAGAAACAAAAGGAGGAGGAGGAGGATGAAGAACTTGACCTCAATATAGGTATTATTTTTTTGTACACAAGTGGTGTATACGAATTAAGAATAAAGTTCAGTTTTTATCCTTCAAAACAATGTGATTTGCGTATTGTTGAAATTTCACTATTTTGTGGCCTCTCCAGTTCACAACCTCAATTCATGTGGTGCAGAGACAGTTGTGCTGCTGTAAGGAAAAGTGAGGCTGGCCAAGCCACTTGCTCTTTCTGGGCCCTCCTTCTTTTACTCATCTGTAAGAGAAATGGTTGAGCAGCATGACCCGTAAAGACTATTCCAGTTTTGAAATTTTTAGATTCTTTTATCAGCCACACTCTCAAAAGCCTAGATGTATTGTTGGAAGTTACTGTAATAATTTTCAAATGGTGAATAGTAGGTGACAAACACAGGAATGTACTGGAGGTAATACCTTTACTAACTGAACACTAACTACTATGGTTAGGAACTGTAATACTTGGTTTGGCATTTGTACAAGCTCTGCAAGATAGCCATTTGTAAATTCATTTCACTAAAGGCCAGATATTAAATATGTAATCCTCAGCAATATCTAATTCTGAGAGCCTGTGCTCTTTGTTGTGCCCAACTGTACTCCAATTCTAGTTGTGATATTTTAAGTAATTAAGTAATTTTTGTTCTGTCTTCTCAGTTACTGAGTTTTGATGTCTTGTTTGGCATGATGGTATTTTTGGTTGTCTCTCTCTCTTTTTTTTTTATATAACAGCTTTATTGAGAAATAATTTACATACTGTAATGTCATGGTTAGGGGCATGTGTCAACTTGGCCAAGTTGTGGGAGCTGTTTATCTGATTGGGCAAGTACTGGCCTCTCTGTTGCAATGAGGACATTTCATAGGATTAGGTCATGATCATGTCAGCTGCATCCACAACTGATTCCATTTGTGGAATGGAATCCTGTCCTTGATTAACTTATTTTATTTGTCCAGTTATATCCACTGCATTCCTAAATAGCTTTTGAGTGGTAATATACCTTTTATGTCAAAATAGTTTTATTTCACTGTGGGAGAAAAATGGCAGGAAAATGATTTAACATTTCCAGTAACTTCTTTAAATTACTTTTCTTTCTTTACATTCTAGATAGGTTTATTGTCCTCCTACTGTAGGTTTTATTGAATAAGATTTGGAAGGAAATGAATTAATTCTCATGGGATGAAAGTGAATGGTCAATCTTTGTTTTTATTGGAATTGATAGGACTTTTCAGACTTAGGCTGTTTCACATAGACAACTGCTGGTGTGAAAAATAAGTTGGTTAGAGAATCTGTTATCTTATGGGGAAGGTAGAATTTACATACACAAGATTAAACAAACTAAGATAGCATATAATGTTTAAAAGTTTCAAATATTTGTTGTACTTGTTAAGGTGCATTCCAAGGTAAAAGAACATTGGGGCTAATAAAAAAGCTCTTGATTGATGGATGAATCAATTCAGATACTGTTGGTTGGAATAAAACATGAACTTTACTTAAATTAAACAAAGTGAGAAGTCTAGTTTGGTTTAATTCAGTGCCTTAATGATGTTATCACAGACTCAGATAATTTCTTTTCTTTAATCTCTACTACCTTATGCTGGTGTCTTGTGCTTTGCTAACTATTCTCATGGTCCAAAGCTGTAGCTAAGTTAAGAAGTATCCAGTAGAAGAACGTATTTCTTCCTGTGTGTCCTTTTAAGAGGAAGGGAAGCACTTAGAGCCCTCATCCCACCCCAGGCATGTCTACTTCCCCTCATATTGGCCAGCAGTGGGTCACATGCTTTTGTTTGAAGTAATCACTGGTTCATAGTGAGTGGTTTAAGATTATGATTTCCCCACAATAAATGAGGGTATGCAGACAGGCTGAGTCAGCACAGAAATGGAAAGTGATGGCTATTGGGACAGTTTGTTTCCATTGGAAAAGTATATTAAATAATGGGGGGGGTTAGCTTTAGTTGGGACAAAGGTCCATTTCTTCTTTGAAGCTAGAGGATTGGAAGGAAAGTGTGTGATGATAACATGAAGGGCTTAACTAGAGGAAGAAGGTATTCATGCTAGTGCCTTTTGAGCAGGCCCACCCATTCTCCTACATGGCCTCAGTTTTTGCCGTTGAGTTTTTTATTGCCTTTTTTTTTTCCATTTTCTGTATCCATTCAAGTCCTGTGACGTTTCCTAAATTTTTCTTGTCTCTTTCATATTTACGTTGTAGTTAGTCTCTGATCTGTGTGCATACCAGCCCTTTCCTGGCCCCACTGCTTTCTGTATCAAGAGCAAAATTCTTATCATGGCTCTGGAGATCCTATAGGGTCTCTGTCTCCCTTTCTCATCACCTCTTCAGCTTATCCTGTTTTCCTTATGATTGACTATGGCAAACTTATAAGGGCAGGTGAGAAACATATCAAGTGAAAGGAAAGTTGAAGAGGCCCTCAAATAAGCAACAGTGGGTGTCATAGAGATTTTTTAATATTCTGTTTTACACGCACCCTTGTTGCAATCATTATTCAGTCATGTTCTTTTCTTATAGCATGGTTCCTGAAATTAACGTGTTATTACGTCTTCTCTCTAAAAGTTAATAAGATCTTAAGTTGAGGGTGGTGGTGTGAATTCATAGAGCCACAGATGTCTTTTTGCCTGAGGTCATTGGAATTAACCTTAAAAACTAGTCTGTGTCATCAGATGTAAGGGCAGTGAGTTTGCCCAGTGGCAAGCAGAGGCTTGTAGATAGTAAATGCTACCTTATGGTTAAAGGTTTCCCATTGACCATCATTAGTTCTTACTACCATTCTGACCCCTCACTAGTCTTCCTACCTTCCTGTTCCTTTGACTCTCTCCTTTCCTGGAATTTTGAATGCTGCCACCAGAGTTAACTTCCTTAAAAGCAGTTCTCATCACGTCACTTTCCTCTTCCTGTCCATTTGGATTGATGGTTTTGGAATGATGGCTGTTTTTCTTTCCTGCTCGCTACAAGACCCCAAACGGAAGTCTGCTTCTCCAGTTTCCAGATTGTCCATACCCTTCAGATGCTTTCTAAATTTTCCTAACATGCCCTGCTCTTCCACACTTTTATTTTTGTCCCTTCTGCCCTCTGTTTAAAATGAGTGCTATGGCTTTTAGAGCCACAACAGAGCCATAATAATCCCTATTCAATACTGTATGTTTGAAACTGTAATCAGATCATCTCCCTGGAGATTTCATTTAATCAAGAGTGGTTGTTAAACTGGATTAGGTGATGACATGTCTCCACCCATTTGGGTGGGACTTGATAAGTTTCTAAAGTCCTATAAAAGGAAACATTTTGAAGAATGAAGGAGATTCAGAGAAAGCAGAGCAGAATGACATAGCCACGAGAAGCAGAGTCCACCAACCAGCGACCTTTGGAGATGAAGAAAGAAAGAAATGCTTCCCAGGGAGCTTCATGAAACAGGAAGCCAGGAGAAGAACCTGGCAGAGGATGCCGTGTTCTCCACGTGGCCTTCCAGATGAGAGAGGAGCCCTGACTGTGTGTTCACCATGTGCCTTTCCAGATGAGAGAGAAACTCTGACCATGTTCACCATGTGCCTTCTCACTTGAGAGGGAAACCCTGAACTTCATCGGCCTTCTTGAACCAAGGTATTTTTCCCTGGATGCCTTAGATTGGACATTTCTATAAATTTGTTTCTGTTGGGACATTTTCTCAGCCTTGGAACTATATACTAGCAACTGATTAAATTCCCCTTTTTAGGAGCCATTCAGTTTCTGGCATATTGCATTCCAGCAGCTAGCAAACTAGAACAGAAGGTGACAAGTCCAAAACCAAAATAATCTGAATACAAGTTTAGGATTCCCAGGTCCAGTAGATTTAAGGCTTCCAAAACTACTTAAAGAAGAAGAAAAATGGTATCAAATTTGACTCTTCCATTTTTAGAAAGACCCATTTGCATAACTCTATGTAATCAAATGATATTTGCCTGTTAGTTGGGAAAGAAAGTTGGAATGGATGGCAATTACATCATATGGACTGAGCAGTTATCAAAATTAATGATTCCTATGGAACTGTAAGAGATGCGGCCCCTCTGGGGTCAAAAATAACTGAGACTATATGGACAGGCAAGCTAAATCAGAGTTTATTACATAGAGGATGATTTGTGCCAAAATTTTGGGATGATAAATACATTATTCAGAGAAATTTATGGGAAAGTTTCCTAGGACTGGAACCAATTTTTATAGTGAATTCTAATAACTGTAACTTCTCTTTAAATAGCAGCCATAAACACTATATACATGTTGCTTCCTATGAAACAGGGCTCGAAAGATATTAAGGAATGATGAGAAAGAAAGAAAGGAAGAAAGGGAAGGGAAGAAAGAAAAACTCATTATTACAGCTGTCATTGGAATTGTCAGAATTATCACAATGACTGTGGTCACTGGAACTGCATTGTTAGGTTTGGGGCTGTTTATACTTTTTCTCTTCCTCCTCAGGTGTGTTAAACAAATAATCAAAGTCAGAGAGCTTGACTGGTAGCCAAAGACTTATGGGTAAGCCCCTTCCTTCAGAGCTTAAGGGCAGCCTAAGATAAGCACAGTCATGAAGCAAAGCCGCCCTAACAGTGTGATTCTTGCAAAAACTCTTGGCTCCCTCCCGAATCAAAGTCAGAGAGCTTGACTGGTAGCCAATGACGGGTAAGACCCTTCAGAGCCTAAGGGCAACCTAAGACAGGCACGGTCACCTTTGCTTATAACCACCCTAACAATGTGATTCTTGTGAAAACTCTTGGCTCCCTCCTGAATCAAAGTCAGAGAGCTTGACTGGCAGCCAATGACGGGTAAGACCCTTCAGAGCCTAAGGGCAACCTAAGACAGGCGCGGTCACCTCTGCTTATATCAAAGTCAGAGAGCTTGACTGGCAGCCAATGACGGGTAAGACCCTTCAGAGCCTAAGGGCAACCTAAGACAGGCGCGGTCACCTCAACTTATAAAATAAAAAGGGGCGAAGGGTTAAAACAAGACCTGCAGAATTTGTTGGGAGCAGCTGGCCTCAGGATGGCGGTAGTAAACTGTGGAGATTGTTATGTAGAGCAGTCTGGGAGGAAGGGAATGTTTACCCCAAATGGTTATTATAAGTATGAAGGAAGAGAGCACTGAAAGATAAGCTCTCTGGTCCCTCAAGAAATGCATGCATGCCTTTTGTCACCCTGCAGTATATAAGCAGAATTTGGATAAGAATAAAGTTGTCTGTTGTTTGTTAAAGTTAAGCTTCAGACCCCCTGAACCCCATCTGTCTCTTTCTTTCTTTCTTTCTCGTCACTCCTTAATATCCTTCGCACTCCGTTTCATAGGAAGCAACAGAATGGCTTTTAAAGAGGAGAATTTATTAAGTTGCTGTTTATAGTTCTAAAGCTGTGAAAATGTCTCAGTTAGAGCAGGTTATAAAAAAGCCCAAATTAAGGCACCAACAAGCAGTTACCCTCACACAAGAAAGACCAGCCTCAATGGAAAGGCACCTGGCAAACATGGTGACCTCTGTTGGCTTTTTCTCCAGGCTTCCATCTCATGAAGCTCCCCCAGGGGTGTTTTCCTTCTCCATCTGCAAAGGTCTCCAGCTGAGTGGGCTCTCATAGTTCTCATGGCTCTGTCCTGGCTCTCCCGTCACTCACGCTCTCTCCAAAATGCTTCCTTTTTTAAAGGATTCCAATAAACTAACCAGGACACACCTGGAATGGGTGGAGTTACATCTCTCTCCAGTTAAATGTTAATACCCACAACTGGGTGAGTCACAGCTCCATGGAGATAATAATCAACTTTCCAACCTATAGTACTGAATAGGGATTAAAAGAAATGCCTGCCTTCACATGATGGGATCAGGATGAAAACATGGCTTTTCCAGGGCACATAATCCTTTTAAACTAACACATCTTCTTTATGTGATTTTAGTTTGCGTGGTCATTTTTATGGTCCAGCACTACTATGCAAACAAGGATAGCCTGTATTAGGTAGTCCATGGATTTTCAAGTATAAAAGGTATAAACACAATTTTTTTGAATTTCTATAGCATTTTAAAATTACAAAGCATTTCCCAGTGCTGTATATAATCTTATAGAATCTTCATAAAATTCCCCTAAAGTAGACTAGTCAGATGTTCCCATTTCACACGTGGGAATAAACTCGGAGGTTAAAAGGCATTTTAAAAGTTAATATAGCAAAATGAATTTTAAAAAATGCTTAATAGTGCCTGTGCTATATGTCAGCTTCTCTGACTCATGGCTTAATGTATTTTATGTTCCTTATCTGTGGGTCAGGGTTTATTAAAAACTAATAAGATTTATGATTTTTTACTTCTATTAGTTTTTACTTTTCATGGCATGTGTTCTACTTCGTTAGTTGCCAGAATGCAATATACCTGAAGCAGAAAGCTTTTAAAAAGGGAAATTTAATAAGTTGCTAGTTTATAGTTCTAAGGCTGAGATAATGTCCCAGTTAAAGCAAGTCTATAGAAATTTCCAAAGCCATCCATGGAAAGATACTGTTGGTTCAAGGCTGATGAAGTTCAGGGTTTCTCTCTCAAGTGAGAAGGCACATGGTGAACAGGGCATCATCTGCTAGCTTTCTCTCCTGGATTCCTGTTTCATGAAGCTCCCCAGGAGGCATTTTCGTTCTTCATCTCCAGAGGTCACTGGTTAATGGATTCTCCTTCTTGTGGCTGTATTGTTCTTTTCTATTCTCTCCAAAATGTTTCCTCTTTTATAGGATTCCAGTAAACCAATCAAGACCCACCCAGATGGGTGGAGACACGCCTCCACTTAATCCATCTTAACAGCCACTCTTGATTAAATCACATCTCCAGGGAGATGATCTAATTACAGTTTCATAGGTGCACTACTGAATAGGGATTAGAAGAAACAGCCGCCTTTATAAAACGGGATTCAGATTAAAACATGGCTTTTCTAGGGTGCGTATATCCTTTCAAACTGGCATAGCATGCTTATCAATATTTCATTGAATGCCTTCTGTCACCATTTGAAGAAAGCTGTGCAGATTATAATATCTTCATTTAAAGATGCAATTCAATAATGAAAGAACTGTCTTTCAATAAATGGTTCTGGAATGAGTGGATATTCATATACTAATTGCGGTGTCCGGGCTTGCCTAGCCCGACCGCACTGGGGTCTCGTCCTCGGATGTGGTTTGGCTGGAGAGCGGCGTCAGTCGAAACCACGGGGCTTGAAGGTCTGGAGGGCGCGCGAGCACAATAAACCGAGACTAAAGAATAATAGCAGTAGTTTATTGCATGGGTGGCTCGCGGGACCTAGCTGGCTGGCAAGGCTTACAGGCTAGGCTCCTCGGATGAGGAAGCACATGGAATATAAAGGGTTGGTGAGGGGGAGTTAACGGAGGTGGAGAAACTTTGATGGGCAGCTGGTATGGTGTCGTGTAGGATGTGGATTGGTTAGGGGGGGTGTTAAACAAAAGTGAAGTAATGTAAGTATTAAAATGGGCGGAGAGATGAGGAGTGTGCCTGGTCCAATGAAGAAGGGGTGAAAGGTTAGTGTGATATATGCTCAGGAGTTGCTAGGCAGAGAACTAGATTGGCAGGGCCTGCAAGATTAAGAGATGTTGGGACATGTCAGGGCATGTTAAGGCAGATAAGAGGAGACAGTTACGAATATACACAGCACTAATAAATGAATTTTGACCCCTACCTCATACCTTTATAAAAGGTAATTCAGAATATAGACTTAAATATTAAAATTAAAACCATAAAACTTCTTATGATTTTAGATTCCATGGGTTTGAGAGAGTTTTCCTAAATAGGACAAAAAAACACAAAGCATAGAAGAAAAAATAAATTGTCTTTCATCAAAATTAAAAAGTTTTGCTCTTCAGCCAAGCAACAGACTGGGAGAAAAATACATGCAAAATATCGAACAAAGGCTCTGTATTTGGAATATGTAAAGCATTCCTAAAACTCAGTAGGAGGACAGGACAGGCCATGGTGGTTCAGCAGGCAGAGTTCTTATCTGCCATGCCAGAGACCTGGGTTTGATTCTCAGTGCCTGCCCATGCAAAAAACAAACAAAACTCAGTAAGAGGACAAACAAGTGAATAATAAAAAACTTGAGCAGGCACTTTATTAAAGAAGATACACAGATGGCATCTAAGTAAATGAAAATAAAGTCAACATCATTAATCATTATTAAAATGCAGTTTAAAACCATAGTGAAGAGGTGTGGAATTTAAAATTAGCAAGGAACCATCTGGAGCAACTGTTTGGACACACATGGTACACCATTCTAAAACAGGTGGAAAACAGTCAAGATCAAAGAGTAGAATTGTAAGTCTTGCAAGCTGCATAGGCTGGTGCCCCTCCTTCACTGGCGCAGAAGGCTGATTCAGGTCTCTTCCCCAGTGGGAAACAGAAGTCCTCTCTGCTAGGAGCAAGGAAGGTAGGTCATCCAAGTTCAGTTGTGAACTGCAAGATTAATTAAAGGAACCAGGAGGTTTTTCCCTGGCAGAGAGCACATGGGGCTGATGGGAAAACAAAAAAAAAAAAAGCAAGCAAGAAAAACAGGCTTTTGGAGTTGGACGAGCTCAGAATACTGGGCAAGGGCTGAGGCCGAAGGAATGGGACACATAGAGCCAGGTACCAACTGGCTTTATTGGCAAAACCAAGGGGACTGGGGTCCTGCTCTGAAAAGTATTTTTTTTCCTCTCCATTTCTTTTAAACAGCCCATTGGAGAGAGTTGTGGGCATTCTCAGGCTACAGAACTGCTCCAGACATAGGCAAAATTAAGGTATGTCTCAGAGAAAAAGTAACTGGTCAGGTGTAGGATAATTCCCTGAATGGTATTTTTTTTTTTTTAGAAATCATTCCATTCTACGTACACAATCAGTAATTCTTAATGTCATCACATATATGTATGATCATCATTTCTTAGTACATATACATCGATTTAGAAAAAGAAATACCAAGACAACAGAAAAAGAAATAAAATGATAATAGAGAAAATAAAAATAAAATAATATAAACAAAAAAAACTATAGCTCAGATGCAGCTTCATTCAGTGTTTTAACATAATTACATTACAATTAGGTAGTATTGTGCTGTCCATTTTTGAGTTTTTGTATCCAGTCCTGTTGCACAGTCTGTATCCCTTCAGCTCTAATTACCCATTATCTTACCCTATTTCTAACTCCTGATGGTCTCTGTTACCAATGACATATTCCAAGTTTATTCTCTAATGTCAGTTCACATCAGTGAGACCATACAGTATTTGTCCTTTAGTTTTTGGTTAGTCTCACTCAGCATAATGTTCTCTAGGTCCATCCATGTTATTGCATGCTTCATAAGTTTATCCTGTCTTAAAGCTGCATAATATTCCATCGTATGTATATACCACAGTTTGTTTAGCCACTCGTCTGTTGATGAACATTTTGGCTGTTTCCATCTCTTTACAATTGTAAATAATGCTGCCATAAACATTGGTGTGCAAATGTCTGTTTGTGTCTTTGCCCGTAAGTCCTTTGAGTAGATACCTAGCAATGATATTGCTGGGTCATATGGCAATTCTATATTCAGCTTTTTGAGGAACCGCCAAACTGCCTTCCACAGTGGTTGCACCATTTGACATTCCCACCAACAGTGGATAAGTGTGCCTCTTTCTCCGCATCCTCTCCAGCACTTGTCATTTTTTGTTTTGTTGATAATGGCCATTCTGGTGGGTGTGAGATGATAATCTCATTGTGGTTTTGATTTGCATTTCTCTAATGGCCAGGGACATAGAGCATCTCTTCATGTGCCTTTTGGCCATTTGTATTTCCTCTTCTGAGAGGTGTCTGTTCAAGTCTTTTTCCCATTTTGTAATCGGGTTGGCTGTCATTTTGTTGTTGAGTTGGACAATCTCCTTATAAATTCTGGATACTAGACCTTTATATGATATGTCATTTCCAAATATTGTCTCCCATGGTATAGGCTGTCTTTCTACTTTCTTGATGAAGTTCTTTGATACACAAAAGTGTTTAATTTTGAGGAGCTCCCATTTATTTATTTATTTATTTCTTCATTGCTCTTGCTTTAGGTTTAAGGTCCATAAAACCGCCTCCAATTGTAAGATTCATAAGATATCTCCCTACATTTTCCTCTAACTGTTTTATGGTCTTAGACCTAATGTTTAGATCTTTGATCCATTTTGAGTTAACTTTTGTATAGGGTGTGAGAGATGGGTCTTCTTTCATTCTTTTGCATATGGATATCCAGTTCTCTAGGCACCATTTATTGAAGAGACTGTTCTGTCCCAGGTGAGTTGGCTTGACTGCCTTATGAAAGATCAAATGTCCATAGATGAGGGGGTCTATATCTGAGCACTCTATTCGATTCCATTGGTCGATATATCTATCTTTATGCCAGTACCATGCTGTTTTGACCACGGTGGCTTCATAATATGCCTTAAAGTCAGGCAGTGCAAGACTGCCAGCTTCGTTTTTTTCCTCAAGATACTTTTAGCAATTCGGGGCACCCTGCCCTTCCAGATAAATTTGCTTATTGGTTTTTCTATTTCTGAAAAATAAGTTGTTGGGATTTTGATTGCTATTGCGTTGAATCTGTAAATCAATTTAGGTAGAATTGACATCTTAACTATATTTAGTCTTCCAATCCATGAACACGGTATGCCCTTCCATCTATTTAGGTCTTCTGTGATTTCTTTTAACAGTTTTTTGTAGTTTTCTTTGTATAGGTCTTTTGTCTCTTTAGTTAAATTTATTCCTAAGTATTTTATTCTTTTAGTTGCAATTGTAAATGGAATTCGTTTCTTGATTTCCCCCTCAGCTTGTTCATTGCTAGTGTATAGAAATGCTGCAGATTTTTGAATGTTGATCTTGTAACCTGCTACTTTGCTGTACTCATTTATTAGCTCTAGTAGTTTTGTTGTGGATTTTTCCGGGTTTTCGACATATAGTATCATATCGTCTGCAAACAATGATAGTTTTACTTCTTCCTTTCCAATTTTGATGCCTTGTATTTCTTTTTCTTGCCTAATTGCTCTGGCTAGAACCTCCAACACGATGTTGAATAATAGTGTTGATAATGGACATCCTTGCCTTGTTTCTGATCTTAGGGGGAAAGTTTTCAACTTTTCCCCATTGAGGATGATATTAGCTGTGGGTTTTTCATATATTCCCTCTATCATTTTAAGGAAGTTCCCTTGTATTCCTATCCTTTGAAGTGTTTTCATCAGGAAAGGATGTTGAATCTTGTCAAATGCCTTCTCTGCATCAATTGAGATGATCATGTGATCTTTCTGCTTTGATTTGTTGATATGGTGTATTACATTAATTGATTTTCTTATGTTGAACCATCCTTGCATACCTGGGATGAATCCTATTTGGTCATGATGTATAATTCTTTTAATATGTTGCTGGATTCGATTTGCTAGAATTTTATTGAGGATTTTTGCATCTATATTCATTAGAGAGATTGGTCTGTAGTTTTCTTTTTTTGTAATATCTTTGCCTGGTTTTGGTATGAGGGTGATGTTGGCTTCATAGAATGAATTAGATAGTTTTCCCTCCACTTCGATTTTTTTGAACAGTTTGAGCAAAGTTGGTACTAATTCTTTCTGGAATGTTTGGTAGAATTCACATGTGAAGCCATCTGGTCCTGGACTTTTCTTTTTGGGAAGCTTTCGAATGACTGATTCAACTTCTTTACTTGTGATTGGTTTGTTGAGGTCATCTATTTCTTCTTGAGTCAAAGTTAGTTGTTCATGCCTTTCTAGGAACTTGTCCATTTCATCTACATTGTTGTATTTATTAGCGTAAAGCTGTTCATAGTATCCTGTTATTACCTCCTTATTTCTGTGAGGTCAGTGGTTATGTCTCCTCTTCCATTTCTGATCTTATTTATTTGCGTCTTCTCTCTTCTTCTTTTTGTCAATCTTGCTAAGGGCCCATCAATCTTGTTGATTTTTCATAGAACCAACTTCTGGTCTTATTGATTTTCTCTATTGTTTTCATGTTCTCAATTTCATTTATTTCTGCTCTAATCTTTGTTATTTCTTTCCTTTTGCTTGCTTTGGGGTTAGTTTGCTGTTTTTTCTCCAGTTCTTCCAAGTGGACAGTTAATTCCTGCATTTTTGCCCTTTCTTCTTTTCTGATATAGGCATTTAGGGCAATAAATTTCCCTCTTAGCACTGCCTTTGCTGTGTCCCATAGGTTTTGATATGTTGTGTCTTCATTTTCATTCGCCTCGAGATAGTTACTGATTTCTCCTGTAATTTCTTCCTTGACCCACTCGTTGTTTAAGAGTGTGTTGTTGAGGCTCCACGTATTTGTGGATTTTCTGGCACTCTGCCTATTATTGATTTCCAACTTCATTCCTTTAATGATCCAAGAAAGTGTTGTGTATGATTTCACTCTTTTTAAATTTGTTGAGACTTGCTTTGTGACCCAGCATATGGTCTATCTTTGAGAATGATCCATGAGCAGTTGAGAAAAAGGTGTATCCTGCTGTTGTGGGGTGTAATGTCCTATAAATGTCTGTTAAGTCTAGCTCATTTATTGTAATATTCAAATTCTCTGTTTCTTTATTGATCCTCTGTCTAGATGTTCTGTCCATTGATGAGAGTGGGGAATTGAAGTCTCCAACTATTATGGTAGATGTGTCTGTTTCCCTTTTCAGTGATTGCAGTGTATTCCTCACGTATTTTGGGGCATTCTGATTTGTTGCGTAAATATTTATGATTGTTATGTCTTCTTCTTTAATTGTTTCTTTTATTAGTAGATAGTATCCTTCTTTGTCTCTTTTAACTGTTTTACATTTGAAGTCTAATTTGTTGGATATTAGTATAGCCACTCCTGCTCTTTTCTGGTTGTTATTTGCATGAAATATCTTTTCCCAACCTTTCACTTTCAACCTGTGTTTATCTTTGGGTCTAAGATGTGTTTCCTGTAGACAGCATATAGAGGATCCTGTTTTTTAATCCATTCTGCCAGTCTTTGTCTTTTGATTGGGGAATTCAGTCCATTAACATTTAATGTTATTACTGATTGGGTAATACTTTCCTCTACCATTTTGCCTTTTGTATTATATATATCATATTTGATTTTCCTCCTTTCTACACTCTTCTCCATACGTCTCTCTTCTGTCTTTTCATGTCTGACTCTAGTGCTCCCTTTAGCATTTCTTGCAGAGCTGGTCTCTTGGTCACAAATTCTCTCAGTGACTTTTTGTCTGAAAATGTTTTAATTTCTCCCTCATTTTTGAAGGACAATTTTGCTGGATATAGAAGTCTTGGTTGGCAGTTTTTCTCTTTTATTAATTTAAATATATCATCCCACTGTCTTCTAGCCTCCATGGTTTCTGCTGAGAAATCTACACATAGTCTTATTGGGTTTCCCTTGTATGTGATGGATTGTTTTTCTCTTGCTGCTTTCAAGATCCTCTCTTTCTCTTTGACCTCTGACATTCTAACTAGTAAGTGTCTTGGAGAACGCCTATTTGAATCTATTCTCTTTGGGGTGCACTACATTTCTTGGATCTGTAATTTTAGGTCTTTCCTACGAGTTGGGAAATTTTCAGTGATAATTTCTTCCATTAGTTTTTCTCCTCCTTTTCCCTTCTCTTCTCCTTCTGGGACACCCACAACACGTATATTTGTGTGCTTCGTATTATCATTCAGTTCCCTAGGCCCCTGCTCAAATTTTTCCATTCTTTTTCCTATAGTTTCTGTTTCTTTTTGGATTTCAGATGTTCCATCCTCCAGTTCACTAATTCTAATCTCTGCCTCTTGAAGTCTACCATTGTAGGTTTCCATTGATTTTTTCATCTCTTCTACTGTAGCTTTCATTCCCATAAGTTCTGTAATTTGTTTTCTCAGACTTTCCATTTCTTCTTTTTGTTCATCCCTTGTCTTCTTCATGTCCTCCCTCAATTTATTGATTTCGTTTTTGAAGAGGTTTTCCATTTCTGTTTGTATATTCAAATTAGTTGTCTCAGCTCCTGTATCTCATTTGAGCTATTGGTTTGTTCCTTTGACTGGGCCATGTCTTCAGTTTTCCTGGTGTAATTTGTTTTTTTTTGCTGGCGTCTGGGTATTTAATCAGATTTCCCTGACTGTGGGACCCAGCAGGTTGAAAGACTTTCTTGTGAAGTCTCTGGGCTCTGTTTTTCTTATCCTGCCCAGTATGTGGTGCTTGTCTGTCTGCAGGTCCCACCAGCAAAGATGTTGTGGCTCCTCTAACTTTGGAAGACTCTGGCTGCTGGGTGTGTGGTGGAGACAGAGGAAAGGTTGTAGGCTGGTTTTAATGGCTTCAAATTGTGAAGTCCTGGGATCTGAATTTCTTGAGAGAGGGATTCCACCTCAGTTGCGTTTCACCCCTCCCGCGGGGAAGGTTCAGGTGGTAGAGAGCCCTGAAAGCAGCCTGTTTCTGCGTTCGGGGCAGTTGCAACCTGTGTGATCCCAGCACTGAGTCCAGAGGCAACGAAGCCTCCGTAGAAACAGCTGCAGAAAGCTCTGTTTCGCCCCCTTTCCTCTTTTTCAGTTAACTCAATAGGCAACTTCTGCCTTGAACAGTTTCGCCTGAGCTAAGGGCCTATTTTTAGTAGTCAGAAGTTCTTTAATGCCACTATTGGTGTTAGGTTGGACTCAGTCTCTACTACTGTTGGAGACTCCTTTCCCTCCGGGAAGTCACCTGTGGGGGAGGGGTGCCGGCCGCCGCGGCTTGGGGAACTGCTGATCCAAGGCTCCCAACCGGCCCAGGAAGCCGCATGTGTGGGAGGGGCACCGGTCGCCGGCCGCCGCGGCTTGGGGAACCGCTGATCCGAGGCTCCCAGCCGGCCCGGGAAGCCGCGTGTGTGGGAGCGGCTCTGGTCACCGGCCACCGCGGCTTGGGGAACCGCTGATCCGAGGCTCCCAGCCGGCCCGTGAAGCCACGTGTGTGGGAGCGGCTCCGGTCGCCAGCCACCGCGGCTTGGGGAACTGCTGATCCGAGGCTCCCAGCCAGCCCGGGAAGCCGATTGTTTGGAACGGGCACCAGTCGCCGCAGCTTGGGGAACCGTTGATCCGAGGCTCCCAGCCGGCCTGGGAAGCCACGTGTGTGGGAGGGGCGCTGGTCGCCAGCCGCCGCGGCTTGGGGAACCGCTGATCCGAGGCTCCCAGCTGGCCCGGGAAGCCACATGTGTGGGAGAGGCGCCGGTCGCCGACCGCGGTGGCTTGGGGAATCGCTGATCCGAGGCTCCCCTCCGACCCGGGAAACCACGTGGGGGGGAGGGGCGCCGGCCGCCGCAGCTTGGGGAACCACTGATCCGAAGCTCCCAGCCGGCCTGGGAAGCCGCGTGTGTGGGAGGGGCGCCAGCCGCCGGCCGCCACGGCTTGAGGAACTCGCCTCTCTGAGTCTCTCAGCCGGACCGGGAAAGAGGGAGGGAGGGGCGCCGGCCGCCAGCTGCCATGGCCCGGGGAGGTGTGCACCACTCTGGGACCTCACCGCAGTGGAGTCTCGCAGCCGATCCAGCCGGTCCAGACTGGGGTACACTGTGTGTCCGGTCTCTGTCGTGGCTCCGGGAGCTGTTCTGTACTGTTTCTAGTTATTTAGTAGTTGTTCTGGAGGAGGAACTAAGACACGCACACCTTACTAAGCCGCCATCTTCTCTGGAAGTCCCTAAACGGTATATCTTTATGCCATCTATACTGGAAGTAAGGGATGGTAGCTCAGTCAAACTCCAATTGCAGTTTTAATTAACAGCTTATAACTGCTGATTGTAAGCAGTGGGCACAGATAAAATTCAGGGCAAGCAGGAAAGGAATCATGAGGTTTCTCCTGGCAGAGAAGAGTGGGGCTGATGGAAAAAAAAATAAATGAAAAAAAAATTTTTTAATAATGAAGAAGAGGGTTATGAGCCAGCTCAGCTCAGAGTTCTTGAATGGGGCTTTGCCCCCAGAAGTGGGGCATATAGAGCCAGGTATCAACTGTGGGTCTTGACTATTGAACTTTGGTGGCTGAGGACTGTCTCTGAAAAGGAATCTTTTTTTTTTTTTCATTTTCTTTTTTAAAAAACTGTTCAAAGTAGCTGATTAGGAAAAGCCTCATGCATTTTCAGTTGTTACTAGGACCCAGGGAAAGACAGAGTTAAGATAGGTCTGAGAGACAAGGTAACCAGTAAAATAGGGGAGATAATTCCCTAAAGGGCGTAACTTCCCCCCAAAAAAGGGGTGGAAGGACCCACTCAAGTGGCAGCCCTCCTCCAGAGAATTCAGACCACAGGGGCAGGAGAACAGAACCAGTTTAAGCCTGCCTTCTCCCTCAACCTCTGTCTCAACCATGTCCCTGGCAGAGACAGGGACCACTGAAAATTAAAGGCACCACATTACTTTATACTGGTGGAGAGGTGCAGTCTGACAAGTGCCACTGGCTAAGCAGGATAGGCAAAGTGCAGAGTCTACAGGCTTCATAGTAAAGTCTGATAATTTCCTTGATCTCATCCTCAGGGAAAGTTGGTACTGATTACACCCTCCTCCTGAGACCTGGGCCTGTCTGGAATGGAAAAATCCGATTGGGGTCAATCATATCTGGAAGACCCTCCTCAAAAAAAAAATAATAATAAAGGTTTGGTATAGGCAGGGAAAGAACCAGAAAAAGAAGAGCCAAAAAATTCCGATGATTTAAATGAAGCTACCCTAGAGGTCTAGATTAAGTTGAACTGAATGCCAAAGAACAGATAGAGAACAAAGTGAACCAATGAGAACCCTAGGTGAAAGAGTGAAAATGACTTCCAGAACAAACTAATCAAGAAAATCAGAGACCTAGACACCAGCAAAAAATTACAAATCACACTAGGAAAAATGAAGATATGGCCTTGCCAAAGAAACAAACTAACATTTCAAATGAGATGCACGAGTTGAGAAAACTAATTAAAGATATTCAAACGAACATGCGGAATCATGTCAAAAATCAAATCAGTGAGTTGAGGGAAATTGACAAAAAAGATGAAGAAGACACTGGGTGGACATAAAGAACTTGAAAATTTGAAAAAGCAAATGGTAGAACTTATGAAAATGAAAGGCACAATAAGAGTTGACAACACAGTGGAGACCTACAACAGCAGATTTGAAAAGACAGAAGAAAAGATTAGTGAACTAGGAAACAGGACATCTGAAATCCGACACATAACAGGTAGGGAAAAGGATGAAAGAATATGAGTAGTGTCTCAGAGAATTGAATAACAAAATGAAGTACATGAATAATGCATGTGTTACGGTATCCCAAAAATAGGGGAGAAGAGAAAAGGGACAGAAAGAATAATGGAAGAAAGAACAAATAATCACTGAAAATTTCCTGTCTTTTACGAAAGACTTAAAGGGCTGGGACCCCCTCCCCCAAACAGAATAGATACAAACAGACCTACTCCAAGACACTTACTAATCAGATTGTCAAATGTCAAACACAAAGAGAGAATTCTGAAATCAGCAATATAAAAGCGACCCATTACTTACAAGGGAAGCTCAGCAGAAACCATGGTGGTGAGTAGGCAGTGGTATGATATGTTTAAGATCCTGAAAGAGAAAAAACTGCCAACCAAGACTTCTGTATCTGGCAAAATTGTCCTTCAAAAATGAAGGAGAGTTTAAAATATTTTCAGACAAACAGACATTGAGAGTGTTTGTGAATGAGAGACCAACTCTACAAGAAATACTAGTGGGAACGCTATACACAGATAGAAAAAGAGAGAGGTTTGGAGAGGAGTATAGAAATGAAGACTATTGAGAGGAGTTAAAAAAAAAAAAGAAAAAATGTGATATATAAAATCCAAAGACAAAATGGTAGAAGAAAGTACTCTGTGTAGAGTAATAACATTAATGTTAGTGGCTTAAACTCCCCAATAAAAAGACAAACTGGCAGAATAGATTAAAAATCGGGACCCATCCATATGCTCTCTACAAGAAACTCCCTTTTGACCCAAGGACAGAAATAGATTGAAGTGAAAGATTGGGAAAAAGATATTTCACGCAAACATCAACCAGAAAAAAGCAGGGTTAGCTACACTAACATCAGACAATTAGGTTCAAATGTAAAACAGTTTTTTAACATGAAGGGGCACTATGTATAATAAAAGGGACAGTTCATCAAGAAGACATCATAGCCACAAGTATTTATGCACCAAGCCAGAGTTCCCCAAAATGCATGAGGCACACATTGAAGGGACAAGTAGACACCTCTGCAATGAGAGTTGGAGACTTCAATACACCATTCTCATAAATGTATAGAACATCTAGACAGGATCAGTAGGAAAAGAGAGAAATTGATTAGTATGCTAAATGAACTAGACTTGACATTTATACAATATTACACCCAACAGCAGCAGGATACACATTTTTCTTGTGCTCGTGGATCATTCTCCAGGATAGACCACATAGTGGGTCAGAAAACAAGTCTCAATAAATTTAAAGAGACTGAAGTTATACAAAACGTTTTCTTCATAATGGAATAAAGTTGGAAATCAGTAATAGGTGGAAGACTGGAAAATTCACAAATACAAAGGTTAAACAATACACTCTTAAACAACCAGTGGGTCAGAGAGGAAATCACAAGAGAAATTTTTTTACAAATCAGTAAATACCTTGAGACAAATGAAAATCAGAATACAGCATATCAAAACTTATGGGATGCAGCAGAAGCAGTCCCAGTAGGGAAGGTTATTGCCCTAAATGCCTGTATTAAAAAAGTAGAGCAATTTTTTTTCTCCCTTGCACTTTGTCGTTGAGGGCAACAGCTGCAGTCCTGTGGGTTGGGCAGCAGCAACTTGGAGGAATTCGATTCTGAAGACTTCACCTCAAAGAAGGACAAGGACTACATGCCTTCGAGTCAAGAGTATAGTGAAGATGATGTCAATGAAATCGTGAAGGGAGAGAAATTGGATGGTGAAGAGCAGACGCAGAAAACCAAAGGGTGAAAAAGAAAGTCTCAAAGTGTTCTGGCCAGGAAGAGAAAGCAAGGTGGCCTCTCATTAGAGGATGAGAAAGAGGAGGATTTCAAGACAGAATTTGGAGAAAGTAGCAGTGAGGAGGAAGACGCAGCTGCAGAGCAGGAAAATGGCATTGGGTCAGAGGATGCGAGAAAAGAGATGGAGTATGACCTCTGGGTCAGCTTCCTCAATGATGGGGGACAAAAATCAAAAGTGCCTCCAACTACACAAGTTAAAAGAGGAGAAGAGACTGAAGAGATGAATTCAAGTCAGTTGTTGATCAGAGCAGAAGAGCTAGAGAAACATAAAGACATTGAAAAGGTTAAGATCGCTGAGGTGTTTGATTTTGCTGGTGAAGAAGTCAGAATTGTCCAACTATCCTCAGTCATTTTTTGTCATCCCCCACAGAAACCCCGCATCAGTAAGGTCCACTCCAGTCAAGATGGCAGTGTGAGATGCTTAAGGGCTCCATTCTTGCAACAGACGCTCTGAACAACCAACAAGAATCGACAGAACCATCATTGTAAAAATTCCAGAAAGTAATTAGATACTGCAGGATCAGGGCAAGGGCCAAAACAAGAAAAAGGCCAGTTAGCAGTAGAATCTTCTACCACTCAGGCTGGCCCCTTTCTCCATCCCCCTTACCAACTTGACTCAGACCTGTCCCCTGCTCCCAGTGCCAATCCCTGGTCCCAGATCCAGAGGGAGCAGAGTAACCCACACACATGTACTTGAGCATGTTTGTCTGGCCCAATCTGTCTGATGGTGGCCTGAGGGGGACTTACTGTCCCCAAATTTACCCCACATACAGAAAACAGCTAATGAGCTCTCCTGCAGAATATTGTCGGAGATCATTTAGGTCATGCTGCCTGGGGCAAGAGATTGCTAGCTATAAGACTAAACAGTGCAGTGCTAGAGACTGTTTCTTAGGGAAAAGGAGAAATTTGGCCCTGTAAACTATGTATTTCTAGGGCCACACATGTAAGCCCATGATAGGATGCTTGAGCAGAAAGGAGACCTTTATGGTTTGACCTAGAGCTAGTCTCTTAACTATGGATAGGTCCTGAAGAAAAGCACTGGCATGGGGCAGTCTGCAAGGACTCTGAAAGGTATTTTGTTTGTTTTTGTTAGCTCCTGTCATTCCAGGAAAGCTCTGTCATAACACTAGCTGGATACAAGCTTAAGGAACAGACACTGCAGAGTCCAGTGATAACACATAACAGAAATAAAAATGTCCATATTTCAATGAAAGTTTATAAAACCTTCAAGGAAACGGGTTGATAGCCCAGGCAAAATAAAAAATTGAAGCAGTAGCAACCATCAATGAGGAGGATTATATCTGGGACATACTAGACAAAGACTTCTTAAAAAGTTGTCCTAAACATGCTCAAAGAGTTGAAGGAAAGCATGGACAGACAGCTAAAGGAAATTAGGGAAATGATAGGTGAATACAAAGACAATAGCAATGGAGATAATGGAAATTAAGAAAAGGAATCAAACAGAACTGAAGACCGGTCGCAGGAACAGAAATTAAAATATTTTTCCAGCAACAGCAGATTGGAATTGGAAGACTGAAAAAATCAGGTAATAAGAAGATAAGAATATTGAATTAGTGTGAGGAGCAGAGAGATAAAAGGAAAAGGGTGAACAGAGCCTGAGGAACCTGTCTGACAAACTATCTTTCAAAAATGAAGGAGAAAAAAATTTTAAAAAAGTTTTTAAAATGAAGTTGATTTGGAGATTTGGATTTTCTCTTTTATTTTTTTCTTGAAGTAATGAAAATGTTCTAGAGATGATGTGATTAATGCACGTCTATGTGATCATGCTGTCGACCATTGATTGTACACTTTGGATGACTGTATGTTGTGTGAATATAGTGCAATAAAATTGCATTTAAAAAATGAAAAAAGCAAAAATTAGCTGTTCACCTGGAGAATCTAGAGAAAGAACAGCAAACTAACCCCAAAGCAAACAGAAGAAAATAAATAATAAAGATTAGAGGAAAAATAAATGAAATTGAGAAAATGAAAACAATAGAATCAATAAAACCACAAGTTGGTTCTTTGGGAAAATCAGTGAAATTGATGAAACCTTAGCTATGCGCACAAAAAAAAAAAAAAGAGGGAGAGGATACAAATAAATAAAATTAGAAATGTTAGAGGGGACATAACTACTGACCTTGCAGAAATAAAGGAGATTATAAGAGCGTTATATAAGAGATTATATGAGCAACTGTATCTTATAAACTAGGCAATGTAGATGAAAGGTACAACTTACTAGAAAAGTGTAAACAACCAACAATGACTAGAGAAGAAATACATGACCTCAGTAAACCAATCACAAGTAAAGAGATTGAATCAGTCATCAAAAAGAAAAGTCCAGGACCGGATGGCTTCACATATGAACTCTACCAGCTATTCAAGAAAGAATTAGTACCAATTCTGCTCAAACTCTTCAAAAAAATTGAAGAGGAGGGAAAGCTTTCTCATTCCATGAAGTCAGTATCACCCTAATACCAAAACGAGACGAAGATACTACAAGAAAAGAAAATTACAGACCAAATCTATTTAATAAATATAGTTGCAAAACTCCTTAACAAAATGCACACAAGTCAAAGCTAGCAGTACATTTTAATGACCAAATGGGATTTATTCCAAGTGTGTAAGGCTGTTTCAACACAAGAAAAAACAGTGTAATAAGCCATATTAATAAATCAAGGGGGGGAGAACACACGATCATCTCGAATGATGCAGGCAAGGCATTTGACAAAATTCAACATCCTTTCTTGATGAAAACACTACAAAGAATGGGAGTAGAATGAAACTTCCTCAACATGATAAAGGGAATATATGAAAAACTTTCAACTGAAATCATTCTCATTGGGGAAAGACTGAAAACTTTCCCTCTAATATCAGGAAGAAAACAAATATGCCCACTGCAACCATTGTTATTCAGCATTGTGTTGGAAGTTCTAACTAGAGCAATTAGGCAAGAAAATGACATGAGATCCCCAAATTGAAAAGGAAGCAGTAAAATTTTCACTGTTTGCAGATGGCCTCCCTTATAAGGCCTCCACCATGACATCAATTGTTAGTCTAGGCATAAGAAGATTCTATATATGGTTTCTGGGGGAGTAGAAGCCCCAGATTGGTGATAAAAATTTAAAAAGGCTTTTGCAAGGCAAACAAACTCACTGCCCTCCCCTTCTACGTGGGACATGACTCCCAGGGATATAAACCTCCCTGGCAACGTGGGACAGAAATCCTGGGATGAGTTGGGACTTGGCATCAAGGGATTGAGAAAACCTTCTTGACCAAAAGGGGTAAGAGAGAAATGAAACAAAATAAAGTGTCAGTGGCTGAGAGATTTCAGAGTCAAGAGTTTATCCTGGGGGATTTTCTTATGCATTATAAATGTTTCCTTTTTGGTTTATGTGAAATGGCTAGAGGGAAATACCTGAAACTGCAGAGCTGTGTTCCAGTAGCCTTGATACTTGAAGACGATTGTGTGAAGATATAACTTTTACAATGTGACTATTTGATTGTGAAAACCTTATGTCTGATACTTCTTTTATCTAGGTATAGACGGATGAGTAAAAAATATGGACAAAAATTAAATAATAGGGCGAATGAAGATTAAAACAAATTTTAACAGGCTTTTATTGTGTAAATTGTGGCCATCATATAATGTTCTGGATGACTCCTATTCCATATGGGCTTAAGATTTCTAACCAGCATGACTGTATAGGTCAGCACCAAGGACCTCATTTTTCCCCATTTCTATGGTGTTCTAGTTTGCTAGCTGCCAGAATGTGATATATCAGAAACAGAACAGCTTTTAAAAAGGGGAATTTATTAAGTTGCAAGTTTGCAGTTCTACAGAAGTGAAAATGTCCAAATTAAAGCAAGTCTATAGAAGTGTCCAAATCAAGGCATCCAGGGAAAGATACCTTGGTTTAAAAAGGCCAGTAATGTTTAGTGTTTCTCTCTCAACTGGAAAGGTACACGACAAACATGGCAGAGACTGCTAGCTTTCTCTCCTGGCTTCTAGTTTCATGAAGCTCTTCCAGGGTGTTTTCCTTCTTCATCTCCAAAGGTCTCTGGCTGTGCCGGCTCTGTAGCTCTTTCCAAAATGGTTCCCTCTTAAAGGGCTCCAGTAAGCAACCCCACCTTGAATGGGTGGAGACACACCTCCATGGGAATCATCTAATCAAAAGTTACCACCCACAATTATGTGGATCACATCTCCATGGATAGTAAAAAAAAAAAAAACTCCCACCCAGCAATACTGAATGAAGATTGAAAGACACGACTTTTCTGGGGTCCACAAATTCAAACAAGCACATATGGTCTGATGCACAGGCAAGAATACATTATTATTATTCCCCCTTTGGGGCTGTAAAGTGGCTGGCCCTTTAACTTGTATCCTCAGCGCTTATATCAGCCTTGCATTAGCATTTCAGTAGGAGATAGGGCTGCAACCCACAGTAGTTTAGGCAGGTTAGGGCCTGATATATAGCCTTTTGGAGCATTTTTGTAAGGATGTCTCATCATCTTACAAGTGTTCCTTTATGAGGCCATTCACTCTATAAGGCCTTTGTGTGTGGGATTATAGGGTAGATGAAAAGTCCACATTACATCATGGTCCATAGCCCATGCTTGGATCATTTATGCAGTGAAAGTGGTTCCTTATCACCGTTTATTTGTGTAGGTATTCCATAGTGGGTGCTTACCCTTTCTAGGCAGTATATGGTTGCTCACTGATTAGCTTTCCCCACCCAAAAAGCTAACATAAATCCTGTGGCATTATCCACTGCAGTGAGTGCATACCTTGCCCCTTCCGAAAGTAGAAGGGGGTCAATGTAGTCCACTTGCCACTGGGTCATGAGTCCCTGATCAGCCAATATGTCCCATCCGGTGGGGCAATTCGTGTGTTCATCACAGGAGCACAACAGGCACTCTTGCGTGATGTCTATAAGTTGCTGGCACATGATGGGAAGCTGAAAGTGCTAGGCTGAGCACTGCGAGCTTTGATATCCTCTGTATCTGCTCTTTCAATGAAGCCACTTGGCTGCTTCTCTGGTTTCAATAATGTGGCTCTAGACTCAAGCAAGAGTGTCCGCCTCAGTGTTGCTGGGTAGCACGTTAGAGTGTGGGCAGGGACATGTAGAGAGTTACTGTTACTTGATCTCTAACAAGCATCCCATGTGTCTTGCACAACTCTTGTTGCCATAGGTGGCAATTTATAACTGTCCATTGTTCTTGTTGTCATCCAAGTTGTAAAACCTTTGTAAACAGCCCAGATGTAGGCACAGATATTTAGCATGTCTCCTGGATCATGCATTATAATCACGTATACACTCTTAATTCAGTCCACAGACTACTTGGCAAATGTCAGTCTCCCACATGGTGTCAGAACTGGGTTTTACCTCCATAGCTCTCCATGTGGGAGGCTGCTCATGAGCAGGACCATCAGTACAGTAAGCAGACTCAGGAATTGCTGCTGTGCACACTATAGTTGGTATTTTAACAGCTATGTCAGGTGCTACAATTTTGATGAATCTTCTATGTATGACACTGGTCCTAAAATTTCATACATTTTGGCATTAATAGGGCTGGTATTGAAAATACTGTATTGCAACAAGTAAGCTTTCCATTTTGTTAAGGTACTTAATTGAACACTGTCAGAGTGTGTTTTACTGGCCATGTGTATAATCCACCCATGTATAGGGAAGTCTGTCTTCAATATGATGGGACATTTCTGTACCAGACCTTCCACTTGTAGTAGAGCATTATAAGCAGCACATAGTTGCTTTTCTAAGGGACTATATCTGAATTCTGCCCTTTCCAAGATTGCAACCAGAACCTTAGGGATAATCACTTAAAATGTTGCTTCTGCCACAAATGCCACCTGAAGACAAAGTCAGTTGTAGCCACATCCATTTCACAGGGTAAATCAGGATCTACCACCCCTCACTGCTTTTGACTGTGCTGTTGCCCTTTTTGCTTTAAAAAAGCAGCCTGCTTGGTGTCTTCCCATTCCCAAGTACAACCTTTTCTCATTAGCATATACAATGGTTTTAATGTTTGAGCTAAATGGGGAATGAAATATCTCGAACATCCTAGCAGTCCTGGAAAGGCCATTAATTGCTTAGGTGTATGTGGTGTAGGACAACATATCAATTACTGCAGAAGGAATAGTTTTTGTCTTACCTGACCATACAACTCCCAAGCATTTGACAGAGCAGCCGAGAGCTTTGGTCTTGTTGCTATTGATTGCCCATCACTGGCTCTTGAGATGGGCAATCAAATATTAATGTTTCAGTTGAGAATTGCCAGTTAATATCATCAATATAATTAAATAAAGTCACAAATTGGGGTTTCTGTCAATTGGTCAAGTGTGTCACCACTAGGCTGTGGGAACTGGTCGGGCTCGGTAGATGGCCTGTGTGAGCACAGTGAAAGCCCTTTGTATCCTTCACAGGTGAAGGTGAAAGCAGGTTGACTTGTTTCATCTAAGGGAATACTGAAGAAAGCATTAGATAAATCTAAAACAAAATGATACTGGCATAAGTGAGTGCTGATTTCTCGTAGCAAAGACGTAGTGTTTGAAACTGCTACATACAAAGGTGGTATTGTTTTATTGAATCACGGTAATCCGTTGCGCGCCAGGTTCTGTCAGGTTTCCATACTGGCCACACAATACTACTAAAGGGGCTATGGGTTGGTATTAATAGTCCCACTCTTTCAGTTCCTTAATGGTTCTGACATCAGAAATCTCTTGAGTTCTCCGCCACCTTCCACCCCCACCTGGAGCTTATATTGTTGAGTGGCTACAACCCTCTGAGGTTGCAGTACTTTTACAGGGGACCACTTTGCCCACCCTTTTAAGACCACTTTCATTACTCTACACCAGAGGTAGACTTCTCCTATGGTTTTGTAATGTGGAATTTAAGAGATCAATTCCTAATATATATTCGGGTACAGGAGAAGTATGTACAGTGTATTGTTGGGGGGGGGGGGAGGAAGTCTCCCAATTTGCAAGATCAAATTATGTCATTTGGCTCTGATTGTCTACACCCCAGAGCCAAATATAGCTAGCACGAGTCCATTAAATCAGGCTACATTTCCATAAATTAGAGTACATTCAGCCACAGTATCTACTAGTACCAACACACTCTGTCACTAGGGGGCCAACAAATAGTTGATTCTACATGTGCCCTCTGATCCCTGGGGTTGCTGGTTATCAGTTTTACTCATACTGGGGAGTCTTGACCCATCCCTATGGGAGAAGAAGAGAAGCTTGCCAAGTCTCTTCCAGAGTGTGGAGGATTCTCATGTTTTTGAAAGGGGATTGCTTAGGTGGTTTATCTTTCCCTTCAACTAATTGGGGAAAGACCAATCTTTTGTCATGGGGTAATTTGTTCCATCATTTAATTTAAACAGCACTTGGTTGTTTGTCTATGGTATCTAGTTCTGTCTCCATGGCAATTAGATCAGCTGACATTTGCTCATATGAGACCCATTTAGGGCCATCATGTTCTCAGGGAATTTTTCCTGTGGCTCTTATTCCTCTTTTCCAGAGCTGCTCAGATTCCCTGAGGTCTGATATGGCCTGAGAAACTAAAAATGGGCTGTACCACTAAAGGACTCAAAATGAACATGAGGGATCCATAAAAATGATTAGGGATGGTGTTCAGGATGGTGTATTTCATCCCCAATGTAAGTTTCATTATCAAGGCTTGCAAAATCTCAGAATATATTGCATGCTTTATTCCAAGACTCTGCAAAACCTCTTGCAATTTTTCCATAGATTGCCAATAGGAAGTAGTGTATGGAATATCTCCCTCCCTGAGCCAGGCAGCTTTGCATGCAGCTACTGGCCAGGCTAACAAAGATACCATTTCTGTACAATTTAGCATGGCATACAGGTGCTGGAATAGGGATGAGTGCATTGTCATAGATGCCAACTTATTCGGTTTCATCCTGGTTAATATCACACCCTTGACTTCTGTGTCCCATAATCATAAAAACCAATCCGGTATTGACTCCCTGGCTTTCTACCAATAATAGTACCCGAGGTCACCTAATTCAGCAGCAGTATAACCTCATGGTGCTATGGAGTTTCTGCACAGGAGGTTGTAAATTCTGTGGGTCCACCCTGGCAGCCGCTCCTGTTCTGTTTTTATTTTCTGCTATAGCACTGGGTATACTTGCCAGGGGGTTTCTTCCTCTACTTCCCATACTTCTCCCTTTTCCTCCTCTTTATCTTCAGATGAAGAATCTATGGGATCCCAAACTTGGGTCCTACCCCAGATTAGTTAGTATTCTCTGGACTCAGACTCAGGGTAATTTCCAACTGCCAGCATGAGCATATCTACAAGCTGAAGTTTCTACAACCAACACAAGGGCTCGGTTCAGGCATCTTTCATATCTGCTTGAGCAAACTGTGTATCTCTTTATAATTTTAATTCCTCCTCCAGAAGGTGGGTTGTTGTTTTTTCCTACCTGTTCTGCCTCTAGGGCCACACATAAGGCTCCTAAAAGGGGCCTAGCTATGGTTGCCACTTCTTGGCCATCTCCTTTCTTTTTGCTAATATTTAGTTGTCCAGCTATCTGTTACAAAACAATTAGCAAACCTGCCAGAGTCTTTAAGGCACCCCACATATTTACAGAAGTCCCCACCCATCCAGGACAGCAGCTCCCCTTCCCCAAATGGACAATGAAGGCCAACCCAAGATTTCTCCTACCGCGTCTCCTTTCCCTAGATGCATGCCTTCTGCTGCTGGCAATGTCCAGCTTGCCAGTTGTTCAAGCACAGACCAAGTTCATGCAAAGTATGGGTTGGTGCTGCTGTCATACCAAAAAACACATCAGGCACAGAAGTAGACATAGTTTTATTGGGACTTACTAACATCAGAGATTCTCTGGTGGTAGCCATTCTGGATGGCTAAAGCAGATTTGTTATAGGTCATTTAGTAAGGGGCCTGGGCCCTGGGCTGCTATTAAATGATAATAAAATTTAAATGCAGATCACCAATGTACCTTGTGTTATATCTGGTCGATGTTCCTGAGTGAAGGCTACCCATCTTTCATACATTTTAAAACTATTCTTCAGAATAACAATTTTCTTTTGATTAAAAGTTACAAAGATTTAATAGCAAATGAAAAAAAGAAAACTGTCAATTAACAAAAATCAACGAAAGTGACTGTCAAATGTAGCCAGAGCTACCTGACCTGGGAAAAGACAACTTGTTTGTGGCACTGCATTTGTTCCCCAGTTTTGCCGCATGCTTTCTAAAATTTATTCACACACTTTGTGGAGGACTGAAGAATGCCCCCCACAAAATGAGTGCTCGGGTCCCAACCCCTGGTCCCGTGGGTGTGAACCCATTTGTTAACAGGACCTTTGAAGAAGTTATCAGTTAAGGTGTGCCCACACTGAATGATGGTGGACCTTAATCCAACATGGCTGAAGCCCTCACAGGCAAAAGAATTTGGACACAAGAAGAGAATTAAGAGTGAAATTCTGAAAGAGAGAGAAGGTATGGGGAGCAGCCAGAAGCTGAAATTCAACAGAATCGTAGAAGCAAGGAGAATATGCCATCATGCCCATTGCCATGTATCAAAAAGGCAAGGAACATGGATCTCCAGGGGTCAATGCAGACCACCTCAGTCTTCTGAGAGAAAGCATCGCCATGCTGACACCTCATTTTCGACTTCCCTTAGCCTCAAAACCATGAGCCAATCAATTCCAGTTGTTTAAGCCAACCAATCCTACGATATTTGCTTTAGCTGAAGGAAACTAAAGCACCTTTTAAAGCAGTAACTGTATTTTAGGAAAGCACTCTAATAAAATAACCCTAAAGGGAAACAGAAGTATACACAGCGCTCTCCACGTATAGTGCGAAATAGGAAATAAAGTGGAAGGGGCCCAACTGCTGGCAGCGAAGGCTATGGACCGATTTGTGTTACAAACAGACAAATTATAAGATGGCTATGTAATGAAATATTCTCCATTGTAAATTCATGAGGTCTGTGTTAGCATCTGGAGATGTTTAAGTGAAAACAATCTTTGGGGAAAAAAAGAGGAGCACAAGACAGTATTACATCTAACTGTCACTGGATAAAAACCATTCATGCCACACATTTCATTTTTTTAAAAGCTGCTATTTATAGTCTTTAAAAGGAACGAGACAGCATGCTGGGCACTGCCAAGAAACGTGCAGCAAACATGCAGGAAGAATGCGCAATAAAGAAGCCCAGCTGTGACCTGGGCTCCCTTAAAGTCCCTTGTAAGCTCCGGGTGTGTGACCCAGCTGGATGGAGAATGGGGTGCATGTGTCCCCACGCCATCAATATCACAGGCCGTTTCGGCCGGACCGCCAGAGGGCGCTGTCTGCTCGTCCCCAGGTCCTGCTCGTCCCCAGGTCCTGCTCCCGCTCGGTCCCCACCGGACGCCAGGGGGCGCAAGGCTGCCCGGCGCTGGGCTCGGGGCTCGGGACTCTGGGCTCGTTGCTCCGGGAGCGCGCGGGGCCGGCCCGGCGGCGGCTGCGGCGGCGGCCATGGACCGCTTCGTGTGGACTAGCGGCCTCCTGGAGATTAACGAGACCCTGGTGATTCAGCAGCGCGGGGTTCGCATCTACGACGGCGAGGAGAAGGTAGGCCTCGCGAGGGCCTGGCGGAAGTGGCTGCGGGGCGGACGCGCGGCCCGGGCTCCACAGGGGCCGCCGGGCCTGCACCGGTCGTGGCGGCTCCGTCTGCGCCCCCCGCGCCGGGCCCCGCGTTCCCCGCTGCGCCCGCGGGAGGTGCCGGCTCCGGGATTTTAGGCGGGGGAAGCGGCCGCGACCTCGCATCCGCGGGCGTGGGTGCCGGACGCCGGCCGAGGCTGGGCGTCTGGCCCGGTGACCCCGATGGGCTCGGCCCGCCCGGGTGGGGAGCACGCCCGGGTTCCGATTATGCAGCCCGGGGGACGGCTTCAGCTGGGGCTCGAGAGCGAGTCCGAATGCATCGAAAAGCTGGCCTGGGCCTAGGGAGTGAGGGGTTGCTTTGAATGGACTTCTGAAAAGGGCTTCGGTGCGTTTCTCACGGAAACACCTCGGCTTTTGTAATTTCCTTACAAAGGAGTTTTGAGCGTTCGGTTTGTAAAGGGGAGTAGACCACGCTGTTACTTTGCTAAGTAATAACAAACATCAATTTTAGAAGTGTTTGTAAATTAAGAGAAGAATTTTGGCTGTAAGTGTTTTGTGGATGTTTCTGTGACATCACAAAATAGCTTCCTGTTCTGATTGAAACGTACAGAATGGAATTAGAACAAAAATTTAAAATCATTTTATTTTTCTTGTAGGACCGTATTAGAAAAAAAATTGTTTAAACTTATTTATCCTCAAGCACCCAGAGGTTTTCAGTCATTACCTCTCCTTTGCAGTGTTGTTACTGAAGCTTCTCCACTGTACATTTGTATACGTTGACCCAGGCTTTTCCTAGTAGATGCTTACCTAAGCTTTAGGTTTCCTCCCGGGCCCTGGCGCAGCTGGCAGCAGGTACATCTGAAACTGGACCTAGGTATCCCTGACTCCCTTAGGGTATTTTCCATGCATGTACTCCCTCCATTGTTGAGGCAAGGTCTTTTCCTTAAATAATTTGCTTGTACTTATTCCATTTACTGCCACAGCATTTCTATTAACTATATCAGATTGGAACTAACATCTTTTGGTTGGCTTGACAAGCTAAATGTGTGGGGTTTTTATTCTTTTATTTTAGCCAAATTTTCGCCTTTGGAATTGTTTTTAAATAGGAAACTTAATCTCCTTTCCTTCTACTGTTTTGATTATGCCCCCAACTCTAAGAAAAAATGAATTCCCACAAAGATAAATTGGTCTTCAAAGATTTCTCTAAAGCTTCTGTCTGCTGGAGCTCATGGAAGTATAATTCCAGTATACCAGTTAGGAACACGTTTGCTGGCAGACAGTGCTGTGATATAGTTAAAACCGTATAAAATCCCAACTATATGAAAAAGCATTGTTGAACCAGCGAAGTCTAGTTTTCCTTTAAAAAATGTTGCTGCTTGTTTTGCAGACAAGTAAATATAGGTGTCAGGGTTTAAGAAAAAGTCGTGGGGTGGGGGGTGCTTTGAGACCCTTTGATCTAGTTAGATATTCTTAACTTTTTGGAAAGCTCTGGTGAGAGATGTGTTTACATTGCAGTGGGGCTCTAAGAACAGCCTTCTCACCACTGAATTAAACAGGGTTTAAACACGTGGCTGAACCTACTTGAATAGTTAGTCACTTACTGAGTGGTCCGCAGCCGCTTGGTCCCCGTATGAGTGAGTACAAGACTTTGATTCCTGGGGAAAGCGCTGGGTCCTGGTTTCCTTCATCTTCCAGACCCCACGTGGTGCTGATGACTCCAAGAGGCTGCTTGTCATCTTCAAGGGTCGTTCAAGTCAGTCCTGGTTCAAAATCCTTCCCTGGCTCCCTTGGTGGAAGAACTGCAACCCAGATGGCTAGCCTCTCTTCCTGGCATTTCAGCCCAGTCCATTCCCAGGACTGTCTTCCAGACCACTTGGAGACTCCTGGAGGGCAGAAAGTGTGTACTCATCCTTGTATCTTTTAGCTTATTGTGCTTGTAAAACGTGGGGTTCCCCCCCCCTCCCCAAACTTAATAATTAAAGCACTTGATATGTGCCAGGGCTTTTCATAGATCTCATTTAGTTCTATCAACAGCTGCATGACTGACTGTTTTGATTTGTCTAAGACCCATAGAGTCAGTTATCAGGAGATACAGGATTTAAGTCTTTATTGATCAGACTCCCCAAGGCTGTGCTTTGTTCACTGTGCTGCATCACTTCAAAATAGATCAGTCACCAGTGTCAGACACTATATAATATGTAATATAGTTAATTCTTCCGAACATCAGGAAGCTGAGACCCTCTTTTTATAGTGGAGAAATTGTGATTTGTCCAAGGTCGCATACCTAGTCATTGATGGAGCTGAAATTCCAAATCAAATTCCATGGATGATGCTCTTTCTACCACTCAGTACCTCTTGTGAATAACTGTATGGTTTGCTTGTTTCTGTAGGCACAGTTTTCATGTGCCCATTGAGACTATATAATGTGTTATTTTTGTAAGCGGTGTAGATAGGTCGTTTGTTGCAAATCACAGAAGCTTCTATAGCCTCAGCTAATTTAAAAAATGTCAGAAGGCTACTAGTGGTGTACAGTGACAAGTTGGTAGCATATACCAAATGATTTAGAAAATGTTTATTCTCCTTCATCCAGTGGTTTCCCTTTTAGGAATTTACCTGGAGAAATAATCAGAGATGCATAAAAATGTTACATACAAGGACACTTATCTCTGCATTGTTTCTAATACAGAAGATTTGGCAGCAGTCTGAGTGCTTCCATGGCCTCCTAGGTTTGCACATGGAGTTGCTTATAATAGGCTGTGAAGTGAAAAGAAGCAGATTATGAAACAATAAATATCATAGTGCTGTTTGTGTGTGTGTGTGTGTGTGTGTGTGTTTGTATACATATAAATTAGAAGGGTATACCTTAAAAGGCTGAAGTGTTAAACTTATACTCTGGCTGGTATGATAATTTATTTCATTTTCCTTCTTTTTTAAAAAATTTGTTTTGGTAACACATACAATTCTCATTTTAACCACTTTCGTGGATAATTCAGC
Source organism: Tamandua tetradactyla (assembly GCF_023851605.1). Lineage (NCBI taxonomy): Eukaryota > Metazoa > Chordata > Mammalia > Pilosa > Myrmecophagidae > Tamandua > Tamandua tetradactyla. The sequence continues at coordinate 106,486,108 of NC_135330.1, read as the reverse complement.
AATATTAATTGCATTCACAATTTTGTGCTACCAACACTGCCATCCGTTACAAATTTTGTTATCATCCCAAATAGAAACTCCGCACCCATTGCTTGCAATAACTCCCCATTTCTCCCTACCTCCAGCCCCATTCAAACCCTTGGTAACCTGTGATCTGTGTCTATGAAGTTACTTAATCTAGGTGTTTCATGTAAGTGAAATCTTACAAAATTTGTCCTTTCGTTTCTGGCTTATTTCACTCATCATGATGCTTTTAAGGTTCATGCATGTTGTTGCATGCATCTGCACTTCATTTCTTTTTTGTTTTCCTCACATACATAGTTTTTTCTTTATTAGCGTTTTTCGTTAGTGTGGCATGTTTGTTACAACTGATGAACCAATATTGTTATATTATTGTATTATCAATTAAAGTCCATAGTTTACATAAGGTCTATTCTTTGTGGTGTTCATTTCTGTGGTCTTTTTCAATTTTTTTATTGTAGCTATATATATATATATATACACACAAAATAAAATTTCCCATTTTAACCACTTTCTAGTATACAGTTCAGTGGTGTTAATGACATTAACAGTGTTGTGCTACATCACTATCATCTTTTGCCAAAACTTTCCCATCACTCCAAACAGAAACTCTGTACTCATTAAGCATTAACTCTCCATTTCCCACGTGCTCCTTCCCTTTTTGGGGGTGGTGGTGACATGATTTATTAATAGCTATCACTATAATAAAGCCTATAATAAAACAGAAGTAATATTGGCTTAAATAGAACAACCTCTCTGTTTTCCTTCTGGCCACAGTAAGTAAATTGAGGCACAGAGGAAACCTGACTTGCCCACAACAGATCATAAGTCAATGGTGTGGCATCCATAAAAGGAACAGAATAATCTAGAATTGCAGTGGTTGCTGTACTGGAGTTCAGAACTCAGTATGCTAGTTTACATTATTTTTTTTGGTGGGGGTGTGTGTACCTGGTCCGGGAACCGAACTGGGTCTCCCACATGAAAGGCGAGCATTCTACCACTGAACCACCTGTGCATCTGCATTTATTTTTTATTTTTTTTAAATTTTTTGTGCGAATGGTTCAGGAGGTGAACCTATTATTTTTTTTTTTTTTTTTTTAAAGGAAAGACAGAGAGAAGGAAGGAAGGATAGAAGGAAGGAAGGAAGGAAGAAAGGGAAACATCTTTAAACATTTTCTTGTTTTATTGTATTTTGTTTTTCCGTTTTTTTGTTACATGGGCTGGGGCCGGGAATCGAACCGAGGTCCTCCGGCATAGCAGGCAAGCACTTTGCCCGCTGAGCCACCGCGGCCCGCCCCCCTATTATTTTTTAATAATGATTTCTATTGTAAAATATTACATACTTACAAAGCAAAGAAAGGAAAAAAACAGTAATTTTCAAAGTATGTTTCAACAAGTAGTTACAGATTTCAGAGTTTGTTGTGGATTACGATTCCACTATTTAAATTTTTTCCTTCTAGCTGCTCCAAAACACAGTAGGCCAGATTAATATAGTGATTCAGCAGTCATACCCATTTGTTAAATCCTGTTTTCTGTTATACCTCTGCCTTCTCCTTTGATCCTTCTCCCAGTCTATAGGGATCTTTAGGCGATAACCCGTTCTGACTTTTTCATGTTGAGGAGGTCCTTTTTATAGCTGAATAATATTCTTTTGTGTATATATATACATATATATATATATGTATATATATACACAATATATATTGTTCCATGTGTTTATCTGTTAATGGACACTTGGGTTGTTTTCACCTTTTGATTCTTGGGATTAATACCACTATGAACATCGGTGTGCAAATATCTACTTGTACCCCTCTTTTCAGTTCTTCTGAGTCCATACCTAGTAGCAGGATTGTTGAGTTACGTGATAGTTCTAGGTTTAACTTTCTGAGAAACCACCAAACTGTTTTCTACACTGGCTGTTCCATTTTACAGTGCCACCAGCAACGTCATGAGTTCCTTATTCCCCAAAATCTCACTAACACCTGTGATTTTCCATTTAAAAAAAACCAGACATTCTAGTAAGGGGTTTGAAGTGATATCTCATTGTGATTTTGATTTGCTGTTCCCTAATGACCAGTGATGTTGAGCATCTTTTATATGCCTGTTTTCATTTCTTCTTAGACTTTTCTTTAAATATTTTCCAATTTTTCAGCAATAGAGCATGCATTACTTTTATAACTAGACACATGTTAAGTAAAAATATAGGGCAATACCTTGTTCAGTGAGTGCCTAAGATAGATCATATTTTAGATAGTAAAATTATTCTAGTGCTGAGTGGCAGAAGCAAACCAGCCTAAACGTGTCTATCAGGTTTAGATCATAATCCATTGGAATACCCAAAGGGAACTTTTCTTCACTTACGATGGCAACATTTTACACTTGTGCTTTAGTGGGCATAACAGTGGAATATACTCTGGCATCATCTTTAAATTTACATCTTTATTCTTGGATATCACTGAGATAAAATGCAAAGTCTCTTAATCAGAGCTCTTATGCGCTAAGGTAGCATTATGTGTTCTTGTGTTAAAATATTTGCTTTTGGAGAACGAAAATTTTACTCATTGGCAAAAAAAAAAAGAGATGTTTGAAGTATGTCTTAAAGTCAATTATTTTGTTTTGCACAAACAAGATTAACCAAACATTTGACAGTACCCTGAAGTAAGAGCTGGAAATACATATGTGCTCTTCCAAACTCAGGAAAACACGGCAAATTAGTGAGGTTTTTTCTCAGAGGTGTTTTAGTGCTTTGGTGGAATAATCTCTCACAGAGTGTATATAAAAAAAAAACTAGTAAGTTTCTTTAAATTTGTTTAATATCATTAAAGCTTATTAACCAAATTATTATTTAATATGTACAAATTTCAAAACATTATTAATACCTTTAGTTTTAGTAATACCATTAATAACACCTTACTCTTAAAAGTTTTTGAAAATTCGTGTCAAAAGTGTTTTGGGTAGATAGGTAAGAAAATAAGGACAAAAATGTAAATAATGGGGTGGGGGATAACGGATATGGGATTTTGGGGTGTTCTTTTTTATTTTTTATTTTTGGACTAATGAAAATATTCTCAAATTGATCGTGGTGATAAATGCACAACTATATGATGATACTGGAGCCATTGTATACTTTGGATGTGTATTTGGTATGTGATATATCTCAATAAAATTGCATTTTAAAGAGTGTTATTTTTTATACACGGGTTTTTGACAAATGTTTGTCTGCTTAATTTGACAAAAATCATTTGTATGCATTTCAGTTACATGAAGTTACTTACTCCTGAAACACATTTCTTGAACTTTTTCTTTTTTTTTGGACAAATAGTAAAGCTGATAAATATGGTTAAGATAAAATAAGAGTCTTAAAATGATTAGTAATCCTACTGCCTGTAAACATTAATTTTTGGCCTATTGCATGTGTGATTGCATTATGTGTGTATATAATCATGTCCCATATACTCTTTTTTGGTTATAGAAGTTGTGTGTTTACAGAACTATCATTCATAAACACAGAGTTCCCAAATAATACCCTCTTTATTAACACCTTGCATTACTATGGTACATTAGTTACAATTCACGTTAGAACTTTTTATAAATATATTACGAACTATAGTTCATTGTAGGGTTAATGAAAATAGGGTTTACTATTTGTGTTGTACAGTCCCATGTTTTTCTTAAAATTTGTATTCTAGTAACATATATGCAACCTAAAATTTCTTCTTTTAGCCACATTCGAATATGTAATTCAGTGCCATTGATTATGTTTGCAATGTTATGCTGTCGTCACTACTATCCATTAACAAAACTTTTCCAACGTCCCAAATAGAAATACTGTACAATTTAAGCATTAACTTCCCTATTCCTTACCCCCACCCTGTCCCCTGGTAACCAATATTCTAGATTCTACTATGAGTTTGCTAGCTCTACTTATTTCATATCAATGAGGGTCATAAAGTATTTAACTTTTTGTGTCTGGCTTATTTCTCTCAACATTGTGTCTTCAGGATTCATTCATGTAGCTGCATGTGTCAGGACTTCATTCAGTTTTATGGCTGAATATCTGGTTTCCAAATATTTTCTCCCATTGAGTAGATTGTCTTTTTACTTTCATGATAAACTTTCCTTTGATGCCCCAAGTTTTAATTTTGATGAGATGCCATTTATCTGCTTTTTTTTTTCTTTTGTTGCTTGTGCTTTGGTTGTAAAGACTTAGAAACCATTGCTTAACACAAGGTTCTGAAAATGCTTCCCTACAATTTCTTCTAGGAATTTTATAGTTCAGGCCTTATATTTCGGTCACTGATACATTTTGAGTTGATTTTTGGTATATGGTGTGAGAGAGGGGCTCACCTTCATTCTTTTGCACATGATGTCCAGTTTTCCCAACACCATTTGTTGAAGAGACTGTACTTTCCTCTTTGAATGGACTGGGACAAAATCAGTTGACAAAAATGTGAGGGTTGATTTCTGAACTCTTAATTTGATTACATTGGTCTTTATGCTGTCCTTGTGTCAGAACCTTGCTGTTTTGATTACTGCAGCTTTGTTTTGAGTTTTAAGATTGGGAAGTGTGTATCCTCCAACTTTCATTTCTCTTTTTCAAGATGTTTTTGGCTATTTGGGGAGCCTTACCACCCCATATAAATTTGATGTTTGGCTTTTCCATTTCTGCAAAGAAGGCTGTTGAAATTTTGTTTGGGATTGGTTTGAGTCTGTAAATAACTTTAAGTAGACTTGACATCTTAACAATATTTAATCTCCCAATATATGAACATGGGATGTCCTTCTATTTATTTGGGTCTTTTTGAAATTTCTTTTAATAAAATCTTATAGTTTTCTGATATAACTCCTTTGCATCCCTGCTTAGATTTATTCTTAGATATTTCATTCTTTAGTTGCTATTATAAACTGAATTTTTAAAAAATTTCTTCTCCAGATTGTTCATTACTAGTATATAGAAATACTACTGATTTTTATATGTACCGCACCACTTTGCTTAATTCATTTATTAACCCCAGTAGTTTTATTGTGGAGTTCTCAAGCTTTTTTGTATATAGAATTATGTCATCTACACATAGGAAAAGTTTTACTTCTTCCTTTCCAGTTTGGATGCCTTTCATTTCTTTTTTTGTTTTTTTCTTGCCTAGAGCAATTGGGCAAGAACCTCTAGTACAATGTTGAATAACAGAGGTGACAGTGAGCATTCTTGTCTTGTTCCTGATCTTAGAGGGAAATTTTCAGTCATTCATCATTGAATATAATTTTAACTGTGGGTTTTTCATAGATGCCCTATATCATGTTAAGGGCATTTTCCTTGATTTCTAAGTATTTTTATCAAGTAGGGGGGCTGGATTTTGCCAGATGCCTTTTCTGCATAAAATATTTCTTGGTAAAATAAAACTATTTTTAGTTTAGTTTATACTCCACAATAAAACTACTGGAACTAATAAAACAGATCATGTGTTTTGTCCCCCTTGTTCTGTTAATGTGGTGTGTTAATTGATCTTCTTTGTTAAACCACCACTTGCATTCCTGGGATAATTCCCACTTGAGCTCCATGATGTTTAACTCTTTTGATGTACTGTTGGATTTGATTTGCTAGTATTTTGTTGAGGAGTTTTGCATCAGTATTTATAAGGGATATTGGTCTGTAATATTTTTTCTTGTGGTGCCTTTATCTAGCGTCAGTGTGTGTGTGATGTTGGCATCATAGAAGGAGATAGGGAATGTTCCTTCCTCTTCAATTTTTTGGAAGGCTTTGAGCAAGATAGGAATTAATTTTTGGAATAGTTAGTAAAATTCACTTGTGCAAGTACTAAGCAATAAAGATGGATCACTATGAAAAATTCACTTGTAAAGCCATCTGGTCTTGGGCTTTTCTTTGTTGGGAGGTTTTTGATTACTTATTCAATCTCTCTACTGATTATTGGTTTATTGAACTCTTCCATTTCTTCTTGAATTAGTATGGATAGTATAGAATCAGTATAGATAGTTTGTGTGTTTCTTGAAATTTCCCATTTTATCTAGGTTATCCAATTTATTGGCGTACAGTTCATATAGTATCTTCTTATAGTCCTTTATATTTCTGTGGGGTCAATAGCATTATCCTTCTTTTCAGTTCTTATTTTTGTTGTTTGTGTCCTCTGTCTCTTTTTCTTTGTCAGTCTACCTAAGGGTTAGTCAATTTTATTGATCTTTTCAAAGAGCCTACTTTTGATTTTGTTGATTCACTGTATTGCTTTATTTTCTGTCTATCTCATTTATTTTCACTATAATCTTTATTTCCTTCCTTCTGCTCGCTTTGCTTTTCTCTTTTTTTTTCTAGATCCTCTAGTTTTGAGGTAAGATTTCTTATTTGAAATCTTATTTCTTTTTTAATGTAAGCATTTATAGTTATAAATTTTCCTCTCAGCACTACCTTTGCTGCATCTCATAAGTTTTGCTATATTGTGTTTAATTTTCATTGCCTTAAGATTATTTCCAAATTTCCCTTGTGATTCCTTCTTTGACCTGTACATTGTTAAAAAGTACATTGTTTAATTTCCATGTATTTGTGGCTTTTCCATTCTTTGCCTGATACTGATTTCCAGTTTCAATCAGTTGTGGCTATAGAAGATATATCATATGATTTCAGTGGTTTTGCAGTTATTGAGACTTGTTTTGTGACCAGCTGTGTGGTTTATCCTGGAGAGTGATTAGTGTACACCAGAGGAGAATGTATATTCTGCTGCTATCAGATGAAGTGTTCAATGCATGTTTGTTAGGTCTAGCTAGTTTTTGGTGTCATTCGGGTCTTCTCTTTCCTTAATGATCTTCTCTCTGGATGTTCTATTCTTTATTGAGAGTGGCTTATGGAAATCTATTAATGTAGAACCATCTATTTCTCCCTCCAAATCTGTCAGTATTTGCTCTTCTTTTAGGTGCATATATATATATATATATTTTTTTTTTTTGACTTGATCCATTTTTCAGAATATTGTGGCCCTCTTTGTCCCATCTAACAGTTTTTGACTTAAAGTCTGTTTTATCTGATATTAGTTTAACTTCCCCAGGTCTCTTTGATTGCTATTTACATTATATAGTTTTTTCTATCCTTTCACTTTCAACCTACTATGTCTTTAAATTTAAGGTAAGTCTCTTTAAACAGCATATAGTTAGGGCATTCATTTTATAAATTTCAGCAGTTTCTGTCTTTTGACTGGGGATTTAATCCATTTACATTTAAAGAGACTACTGATAATGGATTACTTTGTTTTACCATTTTACTATTTAGTCCTTATTAAGTCTAATACCTTTTTTGACCCTCAATTCTTCTGTAATACCTACTTCCATATTTATTTGGCTTTTTATGTTGTACTATTTTGAGACCCTTCTCATTTCTTTCCATATACACTTTTTTGTTGTTGTTATTATTACCAGGGAGTTAAACTTTGACATTCTGAATCTTTAACAGTTACATTTGACTTGATACCAACTGTTTTAGTTTCCTATGCTGCTTAAGCAAATATCTTGAACTGGGTTGGCTTGAACAATGGGAATTTAGTCGCTCATGGTTTTGAGATTAGGAAAAAGTCCAAATCAAGCCATCATGAAGACGATGCTTTCTCCCTAAAGATGGTGGCATTCTGGGGCTACCTGCTGGTGATCCCTAGTCACATGGCAAGACATGGCATTGTCTCTCCCTTATCTTCCATGCTCTGTTGATGTTCGGTTTCTGATTGCTCCTTTGTGACTTTCTCCATCTCTGTCTGAATTTCATTCCAATTGTAAAGGACTCCAGTGATAGGATTAAGACCCATCCTAATCAAGGCGTGCAGCACCTTAACTGAAGTAACCTCATCAAAAGGTCTTACTTACAATGGGTTTACACCCACAGGAATGGATTAAATTTAAGAACATATTTTTCTGGGGTACATACAACTTCAAACCATAACACCAAGTTATTTTCAATAACACGCAAATATACTTTCCCTAAACCCTTCTGTCTGCCTGCTTTTTTTTTTTCTTTTGGTACTTGCTATAAATTATATATGTATTTTCATGTATGTATGATACAAATTATCATTGTATGTTCAGAACCATCAGTTTATCATACTTTTTATGCATTTGCATTGTAGCACTTATATGAAGCAAGACGTGTAGTTATATAACAAACAATACAACACAGAGGTACTGGCATTTATACTTACCCGAATGGTTACCTTTGCCTGGTCTTCACTTCTTTATACTGCTTTGATTATCTGTCCAGTGTCCTTTTCTTTGAGTCTGAAGAAATTCCTTTAGCATTGCTAATAGGACAGGCCTAATGGTAACAAATTCCCTCAGCTTTTGTTTATCTGGAAATGTCTTAATCATTATTTCTGGATTTTGAGAGGCTGTTTTATATATATATAACCTGATGTTTTGAGATAAGAATGAAGCCAATCAGGTTGGGGTTGAAGTAATTCAGAACACAGGGTAAGGTAGACAATGTCCTCCCCCACTTCCCCAACTATTTACCCCTGGTATTGCTGTGGTGCTATTAATGTATTCCTGTTAAATATAGGCCATAGCATGTAATAGTAGTTTCCCCCCATACCTCTCTATTATTGGCTCTTTTTACAAGATTCATACCTTTGAAGTAGTTCACGCAGGAACTTATTTGTATTTGTAGTGTTATACAGTGGGATACATGGCTCTATATAACCCCTTTCAGTCATGTTCAACTTTAATAGGGCAGTATTACTCATAGACCTACTATGAACCACCTTCACATCTATCCATTCCCTTACATTTAAGTTCAACCTCATTAGCTAACGGTTCACCCATTTCTAGCTTCTGTGTATTTCTGAGTCCCCTATATTTTATAAGTCTGTGAATTTATCTTTACCAAGGTCATAGGAGGAAAATCGTATAGTATCTGTCCTTTGAGTCTGGCTTATTTCATTCAGCATTTTGTCTTCAAGCTTCATCCATGTTGTCATATGATTCAGGATGTCATTTCATTATTCCTTTTAACTTCTGCATGGATTTAATAGTATGGAGGAATCATACTTTATTTAACTACTCCTTTGTTAAATATATATTTAGGTATATTTATGAAGTGTGTAGCATTGCTTCTCTTTAATTTGTAATAAACTTGATATTTATTCATGTGATTAACTTAGTATTTGTATAATTCATGAGAGAGAAAATCTGGGCAACATTGAATGATATGTTATTAATATTTTGTGATGATCTTATCTTTCTAGATAAAATTTGATGCTGGGGTCCTCCTTCTTAGTACACACCGACTCATTTGGAGAGATCAAAAAAATCATGTAAGATACAGTCTTTTTGGTATCTGTTCTGAGTTTTAAATCACTGTATTTTTCTTTTTCCTTTCTGGCCAGACTACACATAGATGCAATAATAAAATTTTTTTTTTCAGAATGTCATATGTCCGATTTGATCTCTTTGAATAGAATGCAAATAGAGGAGGTAGGGTACTGTCACTCATTTAACTTCAGAAAAGTCTGTGTAGCTACTGGATTAGAGAATTGTGTTTTTAAACACCAGTCATCGTGTTTTTAAACACCAGTCAGATCCTGTTCTATATTTGAATGTTCTGCATGTAATAAAGGGAATAATTCTCCCATCTGTTGTGAGGGGTCCTTTTAAATAACTAGGGCATCTTAAAAACAACGCCTTTTCTCAGATGGTTGGTAGAGTCAAGTGTATATGTCTGTTATGAAGTATATACTTTTATCCGCATATTGAGGCGAACTGCCTTTAAGTCACTCAGCAAGAAGAGAAAAATGCTGTTTTTAGTTTCTAGGAGAGGAGAACAAGTTATGTGTAAGTAGAGCTGATATTTTTATTACAAAGAGCTTTAACTTGAAAGTATATATACATTAATTTCGTTGTTGCCAGTTAAAGAAGCTAGCTCTTCTACATTTAAATTTTCCTAATCACCCCCCATTCCCATGAAATTTTAATGCCACAGATATGTATACTGTACTGTGGTCCTTTGAAAGGGCCACTAACCATTGCAACATCTTAAGGCCATTTTTTACCCCAAGAACCAATTTTTTCCCTCTTGGGAGTGATAGTCCTCCCATTGAGAATGCTTCCTTAGACTGTTAATGTTGTTTAATTCTTGAAAAAGAAATATGCATTCAGGAAAAAATCTTTTTTTTTTTAGGGTAAGGTGGTTATCCTTAAGCCATGTGTTTATAAATTAATCTTAGTATATTTTTTTGATTGCCATATAAAGAGGCAAATTTGGATAAACCCATAGACCCCTTTGCTGGTCATATATAATTTTTAAATCAGGTTTACTAATAAGGGCAGTATATCTCAGTATTCTCTTTTAAAAATTGTGTGTATGTGTATAGATACAGATAATTATAAAGAAAAAGAAAAATCAGCCATATAATACTCCTTAATGTTGTTTTGATTTATCTGTTTATTTTTGTTTTCCATGTAAGTTAATACTACATATAAAAAGTTTTCATATAAATATTTCTTGAAAATACACCCTCTGTGAAAGCAAAGGTAATTATAGCTTTTGAATCTCTGATGGTCTTCCACCTAGCAAATTGCCATCATTTTAATTTTTGCATTTAATTTTTGTTAAATGTTTCATTTAATTTTCCCTTAAGTTTATTTAAGGCTTAAAATAACAATGACTTTTTAAATGTTTTCATTACTAAATACTTGTGCTTAAATCTGATGAAATGGATTTCTGACAAGTCTTATAAATCAGATTTCTGCTTTTTTCATCCTAGGAATGCTGCATGGCCATTCCTCTTTCCCAAATTGTGTTCATTGAAGAACAGGCAGCTGGCATTGGTAAAAGGTGAGGTTTACAATCCTTATTCACATTCAAAAAAAATTTCCAATCAAACTTAACTTAGCGGATTTATTGCTATGCCATGACTGCATATGTGAAAATGAATCTTATGTTTGTGTTTTGGGGCATTATAAATAACAGTCACTGATCAGGAAGAAAATACCTTAAGAAGGTATTTATGTACATTTTGATTCATTGGTGAATGAAGTCATTCTTAAAAAATGAATAAAATACTAAGGTTAACTCTAATATGTTCTCACGTCATTATAAATAAATATGGGCCAGCTATCACTGTACATATTTCCATAGACACCTGCTTTCACATCTATATGTCTGTTGTTCAGTATTTAAAATCAGAAATGACCAATCTGAGAAAAAGAACTGACTTTGGTCCAGTTTCTAATTGATCATTAAGTTTACTTCTCAACTTTGACTTTTTCAGGTATCAGAATTAAATAGATATCATAATAGTTATTGTCCAAGCTGGAATATTTATAAGAATAAAATGGAGATTGGATTATATGAATGATGCCATATTATATGGATAATATGTATTGATATAATATATATTCATATAATATATATGAATAATATGAAGATTAGGGCAGCAGAAGTGCTGTGGTCACTCTGGTTTAAAGCCATATGTTTACACATTTCTGTTTATTCAGGAGTATCCCAGATTTTGACTTACATTTTGAGTGCATGTAGCTGAGGGAGGTTTATGAATAAATATTGTTGGTATGGAATTTTTTTCTCATAAAGGACCATTTTAGGTTTAGCATTATTGTGTTCTTTAATAGAAGTTAAATAAATATTGTTTCTTACTGGAAATGCAATGCATGCCTTAATTCTATTATAATTACCATAAAAAAAGTGCTTGTTTGGCATAAAAGAAACTAACATTTTGAAACAATTAGTAAGCCATAGATTTTTTCAAGCAAATGGTTCCTGTAATTTTTGTTTTCTGCCTTGTTACTTTTCTCCATTTTTTAGTTATAGAAAGTAAAATTTAAAGGCATTCCAAATCATTTGAATTTTCCGCTGCTGTGTTCCTAGGAAATCTGAGCTCTATAATAAAAATACTCAGAATACTTATCTTCATTACTAATGTCTTATTTTAAAAAATATCTCCAGTGAGGAGAAATTTAATTCTATTCCTGGTTAATTTTTCTCAAATTTCTCTTTAGTTTTCAGCTCTGTATCCCCAATTACCATATCTCACTAAGACTTAATATTTCTCCTTCTGACATCTCTGCATTCAAGATACTTCTTTCATTTAGTGGATTTTAAATTTGATGAAATATGGCAATTGAATGATCCAATAAATGAATGTAAAAAAAAATTGGCATGAATCTTTTATGCTTGCTCTGGAATTTTTAAATGATATTTTATATTTATGATCTTTTAGCTTCTCGTTGGACTTCATTTGGCAGAATCTGGTGGTAGGGCTTAGGGTTTTTAGCTTTATAGATTGTGTGGGCCTATCCTAATTGTTGGAATTTGTTCCTTTACTTGATGATTTATTTTTGGCAGCCTTGTGATTCTGCTTACACAGTTAATGGGAACTTCACTTAACTGATGTTTACCACAATGTAATAAGTGAAGAGTCCATACACAGCTGGCCAGAACTCATAACCAAAACGTGTTATACTGAAAAGTCTCAAAAATAGTGTTTCAGTTGTACAATGATATTTAGGCAACAATGTGAGTGTAAACAATGAAAAGTAGAATTTAGTAATAAGTATAGTTATAATTCAGTCATAAAGAAAATGTTCTAAACCAGGTATTCAGAACATTTTGATTATGAATTTTAGTGGTTTCTCTAATCTTTAAAGAGTGCTGTGTATTGAGTAGATGGGAACAAAGGGAAGAAAACAGATTTATAAAGCTGAATAAATATGGTGACATTTTTAATCGCATAGTAGATAACGATAGTCATAAAGATAGCGGTAGTTTGTTTTCCAAGAGCAGCAGCATTTTGAGAATTGCTTTTACTGTTGGATATCTTTCTAAATCATGCTGTTGACCTAGTGGTATTTTCCAACAAATGACACTGTAGAATGTTAGTTTTGGATGGAATTTTAATGAAGTGTCAGCTGGCCATTAAACAGATAAGTTTTCACATTTATTTTCAAAATAAGTAAGGTAATATGATTTGGCAAAAATTACAGGCCCCTTTATGACTTCTAGTGATGATTTTGTAGATGGAAAACCCTAATCATATACCACCCAAAATTTAGCCAAATTACTTTGAATTTGTTTTCTAAAACCACATTTTAATTTAGTCCATAGAGCCGGTAACTTGAAATTTTTTGGTTCCTAACTTGTGTTAAGTACAGATCTTTTGAATTAATACATTTTTCAAAAGGGTGCTTTTCAGGATGATCTTTGTTTTTACCAGAACATTAAAAGTGGTATGCAATATATTAAAGTTTGTAATAATAGAATCAGTGATGTTTTAAAGGCAACTAAATATATTACATTTGTTTTTTCTTTAGTGCCAAAATAGTTGTTCATCTTCACCCAGCACCTCCTAACAAAGAGCCTGGTCCACTCCAAAGTAGTAAGAATTCATATATCAAACTCTCCTTCAAAGAACATGGCCAGATTGAAGTAAGTTTCTTTATGAATAAAATTGGACTTAGAAATATGTATGTGTTTATTTTTTGCTTGTTAATATGATAAAAAGCAATATTGTACAGTATATCAAGTTTTTTAATTAAAAAAGTTATGGGTTTACAGAACAATCATGCATATAATACAGGTTTCCCGTATACCACACCAACACCAACACCTGGCTTGGTATGGAACATTTGTTACAACTTCTGATACCACATTTTTATAACTGTACTATTAATTAAAGTCCATGGTTTAACTTAGGGTTCACGGTTTCTCTAGTTTAGTTCCATGGACTTTTTTTCCCCCCTGTTCTTAAATCTAACATTTCCTCTTTTAATCATGTTGAGATATATATTTGAATGCTGTTAATTGGGTTTACAATGTTGTGCTGCCATCGCTACCATCCGTTACCAAAACATTTCCATCATTCCAAATCGGAACCCTGTACATTTTAAGCCTTAACTTCCCATTCCCTAGCCCCATCTCACCCCTTGGTAATTTGTATTCTAGATTCTGACTCTGTGAGTTTGCTTATGCTAATTGTTTCAAAACAATGAGCTCATACTATATTTGTCCTTTTCTGTCTGATTTATTTTACTCAGCCTGATGTCTTCAAGGTTTATCTATATTGTTGCGTGTGTCAGAACTTCATTCCTTTATACAGCTGAATAATATTCCACAGAGTGTAAATACATGAAATAAATTATGCACATTTTATTTATCCAGTCATTGGTTGTTGGACAGTTGGCTTGCTTCCATCTTTTGGCATTTAGGAATGCCACTGTGTACATCAATGTGCAAATACCTGTTTGAGTCCCTGCTTTCAATTCTTCTAGATATATACCTAGTAACAGGATTGCCCTGTCATATGATAGCTCTGTAGTTAGCTTTCTGAGACACTGCTAAACTGTCTTCCATAGCAGCTGCACCATTTTACATTGCCACCAGCAATGAATGAATGTTCCTATTTCTCTGGATCTTCTCAAACACTTATTTTCCATTTTTTTAATAGCCAACATTCTAATGGTTGTAAAATGTTATCTCATTGTAATTTTGAATTGCATTTCCCTGATGGCGAGTGATATTGAGCATCTTTTCATGTGCTTTCTGGCCATTTGTGTATTTTCCTTAGCGAGATGTCTGTTCAAGACTTTTGCCCATTTTTTAAATTGAGTTGTTTGTCTTTTTGTTGTTAAATTGAAGGGTTTCTTTATATGTTCTGGCTGTTTATCCTTTATCAGATATGTGGTTCCCAAATATTTTCTCTGTTTGTGTAGGTGGTCATTTTACTTTCATGATAAAGTCCTTTGGAGAACATAAGCTTTAAATTTTGATATGGCCCTATTTGTTTGTTTTTTCTTTTGTTGTTTGTGCTTTGGGTTTAAAGTCTGAGAAATCATTAACAAGGTCCTGAAGATGCTACCCTACATTGTCTTCTAGGAGTTTGATAGTTCTAGCTCTCTGATCCATTTTGAGTTGATTTTTGTATATGGTATGAGGAAGGGAGTCCTTCTTTTCTTTTGCAAATGGAGATCCAATTTTCCCAAAAACCATTTGTTGAAGAGACTGTTCTTTCTCAAATGATTGGTCTTTGCCACCTTGTCAAAAATCAGTTAGTCATAAATGTGAAGGTTGATTTCTGAGCTCTCAGTTTTAGTCCATTGGTCCATATATCTGCCCTTGTGCCAGTACAATGCTGTTTTGATTTGTGGCATTGTAGTAAGTTTTAAGATCAATAAGTGTGAGTCCTCCAATTTTGTTCTTCTTTTTCAAGATGGCTTTAGCTTTGGGGGCCCCCTTACACTTCCATATAAATGTGATGATTGGATTTCCCATTTTTGCAAAGAAGGCTGTTGGAATTTTGATTGGGATTGCATTGAATCTATAAATTGCTCTGGGTATTATTGACAAATTAATATTTAGTCTTCCGATTCATGAGCATGGAATATCCTTCCACTTATTTAGGTCTTCTTTAATTCCTTTAGCAGTGTTTTGTGGTTTTCTATTACAAGTCTTTTACATCCCTGGTTAAATTTATTTCTAGGTATGTGATTCTTTTAGTTACTATTGTGAATGAGATTTTTTTTTTTTATTTCCTCTTCCAGTTGTTCATTGTTTGTGTGTAGAAACACACCTGATTTTGGGGTGTTGATCTTGTACTCCACCACCTTGCTGAATTCATTTATTAGCTCTAGGAGCTTTGCTATGGATTTTCCAGGATTTTCTGTATTTAGGATCATACCGTTTGCAAACAGGGAAAGTTTACTTCTTCATTTCCAATTTGGGTGCTTTTTATTTCTTTTTCTTGCCTAATTGCTTTGGCAGGAACTACCAGTGCAATGTTGAGTTACAGTTCCCTTCTTCCTGATCTGAAAGGGAAAGCTTTCAGTCTTTCACTATTAAGTAGGATGTTAGCTGTGGTCTTTTCATATATGCCCTTTATTATGCTGAGGAAGTTTCCTTCTGTTCTTAGTGTTCTAAATGTTTTTATTAAGAATGAGTGCTGGATTTTGTCAAATGCCTTTTCTGCATCAGTTGAGGAAATAATGTGGGTTTTTTTTTTCCTTCAGTTTGTTAATGTGGTGTATTACATTAATGGATGTTCTTATGTTGAACCACCCTTGAATACCAGGGATACATCCCTCTTGATCATGGTGTATAAACTTTTTTAATATGCTGTTGGATTCATTTGCTAAAATTTTGTTGAGGATTTTTGCATCTATATTCTTAAGAGATACTGGTTTGTAATTTTCTTGTAGTACCTTTACCTGGCTTTGGTATGAGGGTGATGTTGGCCTTACAGAATGAGTTAGTGTTCCTTCCTCTTCAGTTCTTTGGGAGACTTTGAGCAGATTTGGAGTTAAGTCTTCTTGGAATATTTGGTAGAATTCCCTGTAAAGTTATCTGGTCCTGGGCTTTTCTTTCTTGGGAGGTTTTTTGTTTTGTTTGTTTGTTTGCATGGGCAGACACCTCTTGGGAGGTTTTTGGTGGCTGATTCAGTCTCTTTACTATTATTTGGTTTGTTGAGATCCTCATTGCTTTTTAAGTCAATGTAGGTAGTTTGTAGGTTTCTAAGAATTTGTCCTTTTCATCTGAGTTATATAATTTATGGTTATTCATAGTATCCTTTTATAGTCCCCTTTATTTCAGCAGGGGAGGTAGAAATGTCTCTCTTTTCATTTCTTCTTTTCATTGTTTGTATCCTCTTTTTCCTTTGTCAGTCCAGCTAAAAGTTTATCAGTTGTTTCAAAGAACCTACTTTTGGTTTTGTTGATTCTCTCTGTTGGTGTTTTTGTTTTTTATTTCATTGACCTCTACGCTGATTTTTACGGTTTCCTTCCTTCTGCTTACTTTGGGTTTAATTTATTTTTTGTTGTTGATTTTCCAGTTTTGCAGTTAGGTCTCTGACTTGAAGTATACCTTCTTTTTATAATGTAAGCATTTGGAGCTAAACATTTCCTTCTAAGCCTTGCCTTCTGTACATCCCATACATTTTGGTATGTTGTATTTTCATTTTCATTCACCTCAAGAAATTTCCTAATTTTGCTTCTGACTTCTTCTTTAACCCATTGGTTATTTAAGAGTATATTGTTTCCTACGTGGGTCATGTCTCCCAGAGGTGTAAATCTCCCTGACAATGTGGGACCTGACTCCCGGGAATGAGCTGGGGCCCAGCATCATGGGAATGAGGAAACCTTCTTAATCAAAGGGAAAAGAGAGAAGTGAGTCAAAATAAAATCTCAGTGGCTGAGAGAGTTCACATAGACTTAGGAGTTTATCCTGGAAGTTATTCTTATGCGTTGTATAGATATCCCTTTTTAATTTATGGTACATTGGAATGTCTAGAAAGAAGTACCTGAAGCTGTTGAACTGTGTTTCCATAGCCTTGATTCTTGAAAAAGACTATAACTATATAGCTTTTACAGTGTGACTGGATGGTTGTGAAAACCTTGTGTCTGTTGCTTCTTTTATCCACACTATGTATAGATGAGTGAAAAGAAAATAAGGATAAAAAATAAATAGTAGGGAGAGATAAAAGGTAAAAATTAGGTAGATTGAAATACTATGAGTCAATGAGAAGGAGGGGCGAGGGGTATGGAATATATTAATTCTTTTTTTTTTCTTTTTATTTCTTTTTCTGGAGTGATGCAAGTATTCTGAAAATGATCATGGTAAAGAATACACAACTATGTAATGATATTGTGAGCCATTGATTTTATAATATGGTCGGACTGTGTGTGTGTGGATATTTCTCTATAAAAATATTTTTAAAAAACTGGGCACAACACACACACACGTACGTTGTTTAATTTCTATGTATTAGTGAATTTTCCATTTCTCCCTATTATTGATTTCTAGCTTCATTCCATTGTAGTGGGAGAATATACATTGTATGATTTCAGTATTTATGAATTTTGATTGGGATTGCATTGAATCTATAAATTACTTTGGGTACTATTGCTTTCTTAACAATATTTTGTCCAAATAGTTTATCCTGGAGAATCATCCATGTGTACCTAAGAAGAATGTATATTCTGTTTTCATTGGGTGTGGTGTTATATGGGATATAACACATATGTGTTATATCTACTTGGTTTAGTGTATTATTCAAACCCTGTATTTTCTTATTGATCTTCTGACTAGATGCTTGGCCATTATTAAGAGTGGTATTTTAAAGTCTCCTGCTATTGAAGTAGAACTGTCAATTTCTCCCTTTAAATCTATATCTTGCTGCATGTATTTTGGGGCTCTGCCATTAGGTCATATATATTTATAATTATTACATCTTCCTGTTGAATTGCCCCCTTTATCAGTATATTATGACCATCTCTGTCCCTAATAGCTGCTTTTGACCTAAAGTTTATCTTATCCCATATTAGTATAGTGACCCCAGCTCTCTTGGTTACTACTTGCATAGTATATTTTTTTCCATCCTTTCACCCTCAACCTACATGTATCTTTGACTTTAAGGTGGATCTCTTGCAGACAGCATCTAGTTGGACATTTATTTTATCCTTTTTGCCAGTTTCTGTCTTTTGACTACAGTGTTTAATCCATTTACATTTAAAGTCACTACTGATAATACAGGACTTTCTTCTACTGTTTTGCTATTTAGTCTGTAAGTTTTACATTTTTGTCCCTCACATCTGTTAACGCCTACTTTTACATTTATTTGATGTTTTTTGTTGTACCATATTTATGTGCCTTCTCTCTTCTGTCTGGATACATTCTTCATCTGTTTTCCTTGTGGTTACCATGGGTTTAAAATTTAATACCCTAAACATATAACAGTTATATTTGGTTTGATACCAGCTTAACTTCGATATCATGCATATATACTTTTCCTATGCCCTTCTGTCCCTCCACCAGTTTCCTTGTACTTATTGCTACTTGTATCTTTGTACACTGTACTTCCCTTCATTTCCTTGAATAGTTTTAAGGTCTTTTTTAAAAGACATTGTTTGGTGTGTTCACATTCTCATCTTCTTCATTGGTATTTTTATCCTCCCTTTGGATGGGACGTCCTTTCCTGATTCTTTGTCTTATACTCTTTTGTTATATACTGTACATTTTAATATTTTGAAATTTTAACTCTAGGATTTACTGTCTGGGGTGTCTGTTTCTTGGTTTTTTAACCAAGTTGATGGTAAGACAGATTTTCCTGAACTTCAGCCCTTATATCAGGAAGGTCTGCCCAAGGTGAATATACTGTGCAAGGTTTTCCTTGTCTTTCTGGTCATCTTTCTTGTCTTGGATTTTGCTTGTTTGTAGTTTCCTGTTTACAGTAGTTTAGTTTTCCAGGAGGTAGACCTCCCCTATAGAATATTTGAAGCTGGCAAGTCTTTGCTCTAGATTGTCCAGCTCTATAGTTTCTTATACTCCTTTCCTTGTGCCATGCTACTTTTGCCTGGAGGGAAAATTCTGGCAGGATGGGCACCCCAAAGAGTTCTTATCCTAAGTCAACCTTTGCCAACCACAGTAGGGCCAGGGACCTATGGAGAAGGTGCATACTGCCTCTAAAGTGCCCCAGGTAGGAGAAGACTCTAAAACCTTCTCTAATGGCTACCCAAAGCTGGGCTTTTCTTGCCTGTCCAGCAAGTGCAGCCCATATGTTACCTGTCCCTGCATCTCTGAGGAAGAGGAAAAGATAAACTACAGCTGTGCCTTTAAATCTCCATTGCCTATGTACCTGTCTAGGGAGGGTTGAAAGAATGACTGCCATCACCATTATCTGTGCCAAAGGGTTGAAAGAATGACTGCCATCACCATTATCTGTGCCAGGTTGAAACAGTAGGTGCCCTTAGAGTTGGGACCTAGCAATCCAAATTCTCTAATTGAAAGCTGTGATTGGCAACTTATGCCCAATCCTGTTCTTGGGGAAGATTTTTATGTCCCATTCTGTTACCAGCAGCTAGCCAGGAACTGGACCCCATGGTGGCCTGCTGTGAGATTAGAGGGTCAGCCAAGGTAGTCGCCGTGGGTAGAGAGCGATTTACTGTCATTTACTGTAGTTTATCTTTTCCTTCCTCCCACTCTTCTCTGGATGATATACAGCATTCTTCTGGACTCTGGAGTTTCAAAATCGTTGTTTCACACAGTTCCTGCCTGTTTAGTTGTTTTGGTGGAAGGACTGAGTCCTGGAGCACCCTACTTTGTCATTTTCCCTGGAAGTCTCTTCACCATATTTTTACAATAAAATTTTAAGATAATCTTAAGCCTCGTTAGAGAGTGAAACATGCAGTTTAGCTTGCAGTGAGGATAGGAAACAGGAAGGTGTGATCACAAGAAAGAAGCAGAAGCTGGAAATAGCTGAAGTTGTGCCACTAGGCCACACTTTTCATTAAGCTTATGTATTTATTTATTCATTTTTAATTGGAGAAGTTTTGGGTTGCAGAACAATCATGCATAAAGTATAAGACTCCCATTTACCACCCTGTTATTAACACCTTGCATTAGTGTGGTACATTTATTACAATTGATGAAAGCACACTTTTATTATACTGTTAACAGTAGTCCATGGTTTAACTTAGGGTTCACTGTGTTGTGCAGTTCCATGGACTTTCTTTTTTAAAATTTTTATTCTAGTACCATGTATACACATATAATTTACCCTCTTAGCTACATTCAAATATATAATTCAGTATGTTAATTACATTCCTCACAGTGTGCTGTCATCATCACCATCTATTTTATCAAAACTTTTCCATCATCCCAAATAAAAACTACCCTTTAAGCCTAACTCAGTGTTCCCAGTCCCCACCTTGTAAGCATTATTCTAGATTCTGACTCTATGAGTTTGCTTATTTAAATTATTGCAAATCAGTGAGATGATAGGATATTTGTCCTTTTATGTCTGGCTTATTCCACTCAACATGATGTCCTCAAGGTTCATCCATGTCATCACATATATCAGAACTTCATTCCTTTTTAGGGCTAACATGCTTTTGCATGTATATACCACATTTTATTTATCCATTCACCAGTTGATGGACATTTGGGCTGCCTCCAGTTTTTGGCAATTGTAAATAAAGCTACTATGGACATCAGTGTGAAAATATCGTTTGAGTCTCTGCTTTCAGTTTTTTCAGGTATATACCTAAAAGCAGGACTGCTGGGTCATATGGTAATTCTTTTTTTTTTTTTTTTGATGATTTGAGAGAATCACACTTGCCAAGACTGCATCATACATATTTCACAATAGTATATGAGAAAATCTCTTTTTTTCTTTTAGTATTTTTATTGAGAAATATTCTCACCTTCCATACATGGTGTACAATCAGTGGCTTACAATATCGTCACATAGTTGTGTATTCATCACCATAATCATTTTTTAGAAATAAAAAGGAAAAAGAAAAAAACTCATACGTATCATACACCTTACCCCTTCCTCTCATTGACCACTAGTATTTCCATCTACCCAATTCCTTTTACCCTTTGTCCCCCCTATAATTTATTTATTTTTTAATCCATATTTTTTTACTCATCTGTTCATACCCTGGATAAAAGGAAATTTAATACAAGGTTTTCACAATCACATAATCATATTGTAAACGTTATCTATTTATACAATCGTCTTCAAGAATCAAGGCTACTGGAACACAGATCAACAGTTTCAGGTATTTCCCTCTAGCCACTCCAATATACCATAAATTAAAAAGGGAATATCTCTATAATGCATAATAACCTCCAGGATAACCTCTCAACTGTTTGAAATCTCTTGGCCACTGAAACTTCATTTTGTCTTATTTCTCTCTTCCCCCATTTGGTCAAGAAGCTTTCTCCATCCCTTAATGCTGGGTCCCGGCTCATCCCAGGATTTCTGTTCCACGTTGCCAGGCAGATTTACACCCCTGGAAGTCATGTCCCATGTAGGAGGGAAGGCAGTGAATTCACCTGCTGAATTGGCTTAGAGAGAGAGGCCACATCTGAGCAACAAAAGAGATTCTCTGGGGGTGAACTTAGGCCTTATTTTAAGTAGGCTTAGCCTATCAGTTGCAGGAATAAGTTTTGTAGGGGCGAACCCCAAGATCAAGGACTTGGCCTATTGATTTGGCTGTCCCCACTGTTTGCTAGAAGATCAGAAATTCTCCACCCGATGCAAAAGTTGAATATTTCTTCCTTTCTTCCCAGTGCCCCAAGGGGACTTTGCAAATACTTTTTTATTGTCTGCCCAGATTATTCTGGGATATATTGGGGCATCACACTAACCTGGACAAACCAACAAAATCTCATGCCCTATTCAGTATTCCCTATATGGTAATTCTATACCTTACTTTTCGAGGAACTGCCAGACTCTCTTCCACAGTGGCTGTCATGAAGTTTTCAGTGGTATAGTCTGGCTAAAGAGACAGAATATAACACAGTAAAATTAAATTTCCTCAGTATCTGAAAGATCACCAGCCTTAAGTTAGGCAGATCTCCCCAGATGTAATCATTTAAGTACTTAGCCCACAGAATAGTAAGTTATTTGGTTTGATTGGTAAGTCCCTATATAAGTGTTCTTAAGACATTTACAATTTTATTTGTCTGTCCGTAACATTATAAATTATTATTTTTTTACCTGTAGTTCCTCACCCAGTGCTTCTCACACAGTAGGCACAGAACAAATACAAGAGCCTGTATGAAGTCATTTTCACTCTACTTGAAATATATATTTGATTTTTTTTGTGTGAGCATAGGCATGTTTTGGCCCTAATTTCTGCCTTCAAATTTTAAATAAATTATTTTCTGCTTCCTTCATGGAAAATGGTTGTATATTTTTCCTGGCACTGCGTTTGTTTCACTATAGGTTGAAAACAATCCACATATGCAGGATTATTTAAAGTGTTTATTTCATTGTCACTCATCTCTTTGGTGAATAGCCCGTTTGTATAGAAAGGTCAGTTCCTTCTTTTTTTTTCTTTGTGCTTTTTGAAGTTGATCCAAGAAAAGAACTTCCTTTCATTTCCTTTGATGTCTCTGTGAATTCTAAGCTTGTTCAGACCTTTAACTGAAGAAATGTTAAGTAATAATTTGTATAAGGGTGTAAGGATGCCATAACCCTACTCACTTAAAGTATGTGTATGCATATAACAGTTTTACAGGCGTTTATCAGAGGAAATGACACAGAGAAGATGGGAGAATCTGCCAGTTTCCCAGTCAGTACAAACAAGTAGAGGATATCAGGTATTTTTTTTTAACTATTTGCTAATACAGTATTTTCAACTGTGTACTTTTTTGCATCTTTATTAAGGAAAGGACTCCGTGATTGTAGAACTTTATAGAAGCAAAGCAATGTTATCCTTATTTTATTTTTGTAGCATCTAATTTAGTGCTCTATAGACAGTACATATTTAGTAAACATAGAAGACTGCTTAACAGTATTTCTAAGGGGAGTAGAAGTCAGATTCCACATACTACTTTCTGTTCTTCATAATCAGAGCACTAAACAGTGCTGGATGGCATTTTCCAGACCAGGCTAAATTAATCACTAACCACGGACAGGCACTCAAATATGTGGCTGCAGCTTATATAGTCACTGGCTAGTGCCAATATTTTAACTATAGTTTCTTGCAGATTTGATACCCTATTAAGAATCTGTTGCATAATCACTTGCCAAGGAACAAAAATGAATTGAATAATTTATATCTAAAATATAGGACAAAATATGCCATTTATTATATATTCAGTTTTCTTTAATGATTTGAAGATCTTTATGTACCGTAGGAAGCTGACAAATGTTTTGAAAGAAATTTAGATTTCTTTCTGTTGTTTTTCTTTGGTCCTTTGTGGGTCTTTTCCTGCCATTGGGTAACACAGTGTGTTGAGATACAAAAGATTTTGTTTCCTTCCTATGTTGTATTTCTTATTTCTGCTTTTGTTTTTCAGCCAGGAAGAATAAGGGCTGTAGGAATTGTAGGTATTGAAAGGAAACTGGAAGAAAAAAGAAAAGAAACTGACAAAAACATTTCTGAGGTAATTATTACACAAATTCTGGTCAGCCGTCTTTTTCAGCCTTTTGTGTTTATTATTTTTGGTACAGCTATGCCTAATTCTTTTCTGTAATTGAAATATATTTAGTTTTCCTGAAACCACAGTCTCCTATTCCATTTAAGAGGTCCATCTCAGGTTGGCATAATTTAACCAAAACATGTTCTAACAGCCTTTTTCTAAAAAGAAGTAAAAAAAAGAAAGGTCAATATGTTTTCTCTGCTCAATTTTTTTTTTGGTAGACTATATAGTGGAGGTCACATTTCATTTTTCCGTGTGACTGTCCTATTATTGCAACACCATTTGTTGAATTCTTTGGGGGGTGGTAGTGGAGGGGAAGTGCATGGGCCAAGTAATTACTCAGTTTTTAATGCAATAGTTTCTCTACCTCAGTCTCCTGGTAGGGCAGTTTCAAAAGTTTCTAGGGTCTATGCTGCTTGCCCTTTCAGCCTTTCTGAGGACCCCTTGCACACATTCTATTAGAGTTGGGAAATCCCTCCCAGTTTTAGGTGCTGTCCTCAGATTGGCCTGCTATGAATACCATTGGCTCGGTGGGTTCTCTTATTCTCAGAGCTGTCAGTAGCCCTGTTGTTCCCCTTTCCTTCCCCTTGCATGGATGTGGCTATCGTGCAGGACTTGTGGCTCTTGGTAGTTTGTCCCTCTCTGTTTGTATCATAGAGTTTTGTGGGTATCTTCTAACTTAGTTGTTTTTTTTTATGCATATTTCTGTTTATTTTGGCTCATATTTATTAAGTATCTTCTATTAGATTTATGTATTGAAGGAACACTGCTCCAGAAAATTCTGAGTTGGCCAGTTGTCATGTAGTTGATAAGCCGTAGGATGTGTTTGTCAAAACATAGTTGTAGAGGTGAGCAAGATCAAATATTAGCAAAATACTATAAAACTTAAAACTAAGAATCAAATCGTATGGCTGAGCCATATTTCTATAACTGGGTTTTTATTGCTCCTTTGAAGTAGTTCAATCCGACTAATTCATTTTTTGCAAATTAGAGGCATTCATTGATTATAAAATATATACTGCAAAAAGCTGGATATTTAGACGTAGAATTATATACTGTAGAGCTGGCTGAAAGTGAAATTTTAAAATTTAATAGGAAAAGACCAACTACTGCCAAGAAAAATTAGAATTATGAAACAATGTGGACTGATGAGACACACATAACAAATTGAAAACAATGGAATTTGCATACATTCACATATATAACAGATGAGAACATTAAATTTTAAGCACAAAACCAGTTGGTGATTTATTTCATTAAT
Source organism: Tamandua tetradactyla (assembly GCF_023851605.1). Classification (NCBI taxonomy): domain Eukaryota; kingdom Metazoa; phylum Chordata; class Mammalia; order Pilosa; family Myrmecophagidae; genus Tamandua; species Tamandua tetradactyla. The sequence goes on along the minus strand of NC_135330.1, from coordinate 106,460,906 downwards.
AGTAAATGGATATAAATCAGTAAAATGTATGTGAAAATATGAAGACCAGAAATAATACATGGCTAAAAGTCATGGAAACAGTCCCAAAGTGGAACAGTACAGGGCTCATGTGCAATTTCAATGGCATGTAACTTAAGTAAATGTTTATTACAGTTTTAGCAAGCTTCCTTTTTCATTTACAAAGTTAATTTGGGATGTGCAGTAAGGAGATTAGCATACCAGTCTTGTGGGGGCAGACCTGCTGTTTAGGGTGAAATCTTTTGATTAGTTGTTTCCATGGAGATGTGATATACCCAAATGTCAGTATGATCTTTTGATTAGATTATTTCCATGGCGATGTGACCACACCCATTTGAGGTGGGTCTTAATTTGTTAACTGGAGTCCTTTAAAAGCGGAAATGTTTTAAAGAAAGTTCAGACACAGACATGTAGAGAGATGCTCGGTGTGCCCACACAGACACCTGGATAGACACAAACATTTGGAGATGTAGAACCCATGAGACATCGCCATCTGCCTTTCCGTGAAAGGACCCGCATTACTGAAATACCAGAACTTGGAAAGAGCCAAGGTCTTGTCACTTAGTTTTGAAGTATTATGTATGTATTGTCTGTGAGTTTTGGTTTTGTGATCCAGTTGTCCTCCCTGGTGTTGTGATCCAGCTACTGTCTGTTTTTATGTGGGGATTTGTAGAGATTTAAAAACTGTGTCGTCACAGCCACCATCTTCCCAGAATCCTCTAATCTCATTTTGAAAAACTGCTTAACTTCTTTTAGTCTCAGTTTTCTTTTCAATAAAGTATATACATGTTTATATGTGCCTTTCCAGGTTGTTTTGAACATAACCCTGGTATTACCTTCAAATTAATGTTTTTGTTTATTTATGAGATACGTTATTCTATTTCCATCTAATTTTCATGAAATCTCACAGCTAAAAGGACTGTACACAAGCAGTTGTGCTCTGTAATGTGGGTCACTAATACATTCAGCAAGCAGATGGTCCTTGCTCTCTGTGGACTTGTCACATCTGACCCCAAGATGCTGTGAATGTAGTGGTGACAAGCCAGACACAGGCAGGCAAATAGGAGTTATCTACAGTGCAAGAAATGCAACGTTAGGGAAAAATACAGGGTGCAATAGGAACAACAAATGGCCCCTAACTTCCAGTGGGATCAGAAAAGGTTTGTTAGCAGAAGTAGCCTCAATGTCAAGACCTGAAAAATCAGTTGGCAGAGGGAACAGCATCTGCACAGGTACAGAATCAAGAGTACTGAAACAGAAAATTCACGAATAGATTGTTAGTTACTGACACTGGTTATCAAAGTAATGACTGCAAGTCAGTAAGAAATAATGCCATAAATCAGGATAGACCACAGTTGTAAAGCAGAGATGCCGTTTTTCTCAAAATTGGAGTGGGAATTGGGACATAGTAGAGGGATAGGTGAATCTGTAAACTGGTAAATAAAGTAATAAAATGGGCATGTGCATCTATTTTGCATTTGTGCCTATATTGCTTTAATTTTTATTATAGGTAGATTTTAGACATTTGGCTGATTCCAAATTTTAAAAGTGAAAAGCTTTTGTTTGTGTTTTGTAATTAAAATATTTTAGGGATAATTCTTCTAAGGCACTAAAATATTTATTTTATTTTCTTCCATTGTATTTTTTTAGCTTTTTTATTGTGTAGTATAACATATATAGAAAGCAAAGAAAGAAAAAAGCAATAGTTTTCAAAGCACTGTTCACAAGTAGTTACAGGACAGATCCCAGAGTTTGTCATGGGCTACCATACAGCCCTCTCAGATTTTTTTCCTTCTAGCTGCTCTAGAATATAGAAGGCTAGAAGGCTTAAATACTTTTTTATTATCACAATTGACTTTTTTTCTTCTTTTTTGTAAAAAATAACATATACAAAAAAGCAATAAATTTCAAAGCACAGCACAATTAGTTATAAATATAAATATTTATATTTATATATAAATATAACAAACATTGGCTAAATATGTAAGAAATAGGGTTAATTTTTTGTATTATATTACTCTTATTTTTGGCATATTTTTCCTATGAAAATATAATACAATAAAGAAAGTGATTTGCCATATAAATTTGTTCAAATGTTGTCTTATTGGTTTTCTTTATACAGGTAAAAGAAATATATTAATACTTTATATAGTCAAAGTAAAAATCTTAAGTGTATAAAAGGTTTGTGTGTTTTATTTTTTAAAACTAGGTTGGTGTGTGATTTGCCCTTAATTTAAATGTTAGAAATGAGTTAGTTTGAGAGCTGGTGCCCAGAGTTTCCCACAAAAGGTTTCCTGCATCTGCTGTTTGTTGCTGATAAGAATCCAGTGTTTAAGCCTTTTGTTTATCTGAGGAAATTCCTGTTAGGTGTGTGCACAGTCCCCTTTGTTTTCTGTATTAGTCTTAGTGAGTTGGCGGTAAGAATCTTACACAGCACTCTATTCTTTTAGTAAAATCCTTTCGCACATGAAGGATACCTTCCTGCATGTTATTAAGATGGGCACAAGCTGATCAAAGCCTGTTGATCACTAGTCTATGTAAATGGAAAGATTTCCATTACTGATGTTTCTTAATTGACCTTTGAAATTAACGCTTATGCACATCAATTAGAATAAATCTGGAAATATATTTTTCATCACTTGAAATAATTTATTATATCTGAGTTAGTTTGAAGAGGCCTTTGAAGTGGCTTCTAGATGTAGTGAGTTAAACAATTCATGAGTTTTATTTGAAACTTTTTGGTAGTATTTGAATGTTATTCTTATGTGATATTCACATAACCCAAAGCTACAAGCATAATCTGTTCATATTCAAAGGTTGAGGTTCTCTGATTCAGTTATATCACACCTGCTTTTAAAACCAGAGTTATTATGCCCAAAGAAGTATTCCTGCCAGCTGCCTATCGCCTTTTTTCAACAGGAAGGCTTTACAATGCCTTTGATTCTTAACTTCCTGAGAGGAAATGATTTTGGAAAAAACCAATGAAAAATTTTCTTGCTTCTATCAAAGAACAATAAAAAATATTTTCTGAACTATAACTGATGTTACCTTTTGTTTGTTTAATCAATAATAGCTATTTTCTCTTTAAGAATTTGAAAAGGTTTTGCAGTTCGTTTTGGAAACAACAAAACCGAACTGAATTCTCAGGGTAGGCGATATATTTTTGTATAAATATTCATGCAAATAAATTAAAACTTGTAAGAAATTTCATAAAATTTTATTATAGTAAAGAAAATACAGAAAGTGTTTCATCGCTTGAAAGCATTTTAACCATTTAGGCAGATGCCAACAAACATGTGTTTCTCATTTCAGGCCTTTGAGGACCTCAGCAAGCTAATGGTCAAGGTATGTGCCATTTGCGCCTATTTAATTCATCCCAATTATGATATGGTTTTGAAAATATACCTTGTTTTTAGACACTTTGGGGACATTGTTTCTTTTTGGTCTTTTGCTTTTTTCTGGACAGGCTAAGGAAATGGTGGAATTATCGAAGTCAATTGCTAATAAAATTAAAGACAAACAAGGTGACATCACAGAAGATGAGGTAAATAAGTTACCTGTTTAAGGCATTAGAAACCAAATTGCACAAATAATGCAAAGATGATTTGGTAGTTTACCAGTTTTCTTTCTTAATGTAATGCTTTATTTCTTTTAGGACTCAAGGATAAATGAAAGTATTAAAAGAAAGTGACCATAAAAACTTTGTTAGTTCTAGTAGGAATGAAGGTTATCTTAGTACCTTCTCTTGGAGGATAGAAAACAAAAGTATTGAAATGTTGTCATATCTGTTTCATTAAAGCTGTCTACAATCTGGCCACACCCATTTTCTTTTCTAAATTTTAGGTCATATCATTTGGTTGGCATTAAGTATAATATAGTTGTATCTTAATCTCCTCTGGCACCAAATTTGTGAGTATAAGATACAAGATAGGAGAAGGAAGAATAAAATCTAGATTTATTCAAGTAACTCTGCTCTCTCAATAGTTCACAGTATAGAAACCTAGTAGAAGAAATGGTGAAATATGGAAATAATTGTATTTATTGCTGGAATATTTGAAATGTTGGAGAGGAGTGCTAATTCTGGAGAGTGATTTTTTTTTTTATATTTTTTCCTTCATTATAGACTATCAGGTTTAAATCCTACTTGCTGAGCATGGGAATAGCTAACCCAGTTACCAGGGAAACCCACGGCTCAGGCACACAGTACCACATGCAGCTGGCCAAACAGCTGGTTGGAATACTGCAGGCACCTTTAGAGGTAAAAGCCAAAAAAACTGTGTGAAACTATTTCAGTGTCATCAGAAATCCTAAGAAACAGAAATCCTTTCATAACGTGGTTACATTCAACTTTCCTGTTAGTTTTTCTTTTGGAAATGTTAATTAAATCACTGTGCTTAGTAATGATTATTTGTCAGCAACCTTCTAAATTGTTTTCACCATCCTTTTCAAATAGGTATAGCTTTCTAAATCTATTTGATAGGAAGTTGTTTTATTTCTTATTTTCAAAAGGAAATATATGATCTTTCTCTATTCCCATATACTCTCAAATATATAATGCACGAAGTAATTAGATATTATAAATATTGCAGTATGTAATTGTAAAATAAAAGACTCTTTTAAACATACTATAATCATTTCATGCCAAAAAATTTAAAATAATTTAATATCAAATATCCAGGTAATGTTTAAATTTTCTCTTACAGTTGGATTATTCAAATCAGAATGCATTGCGATTGATTCGTGTTGAGTTTTTTTGTTTTTAAATCCCTAGATTTCCTCTTTCCCCACATTTCTTTTTGCCACATGAAGTTTATTAAAGAAACTAGTTGGCTAGCCTATAGAGTTTCTCATCATTTGAATTTTGCTAATTGTATCTCTCTAGTGTTTAACATGCTCTCTCTCCTATGTATTGTCTATAAACTGGTTGCTATATCTAGAGGTTCCCTTTTTATTTTGTGGCAAAAATATTTCATAGATGGTGTTGTGTGCTTCTATCAGGAGGTATATAATGCCTGGTTTGTTTTGTTACCAGCCATGAACCATCATTTCCTAGACCTGTTATTTCATTAGGGATGGCGAAATGGTGTTATTTATAATTCTGTAATTCCATCTTTATTTACTAACTGGAATAGTTTAAAAATCTTTAAATATACATTTTGAAGCATTTCATTTTGATCATTTAAGTAAATGTTAAAACAGTAATAATGACATTAAATATTGAATTTTAAATGCCCCATGGTACCTCACTAGATTTCCCTGTGTGTAAATATGTAACTATAGTTTTTAAAACCTAAATTAATTTTCTGATTTCTGTTAAGAAATGTAGATAAGTAAATTAGTTTTACTATCCCCATTTGGGTGCAAATTTATTATAATTATACTTTTTTATTTTATATTTTAACAGGAACGAGGGGGAATAATGTCACTTACAGAGGTGTACTGTTTAGTAAATCGAGCCCGAGGAATGGAAGTAAGAATAAAATGTTTAGGTGTTCTGTTAACTAAATATAGACTTTTCCAAATAATACAAATTCTCCTCCAGTGAATACAATTTGGGGAAGAGTTGTGAATATCAAAGCTATTTCGAGAATCAGTTTGGTCCAGTGGGAAGAATATGGTTCTGGGATCCAGAAAGTAGATTCTTTACTGGTTTTGCCAGTGAATTTTTTGGGGGGTGGAGGGGGGCGGTGCATGGTCTGGGAATCGATTCTGGGTCTCCCGCATGAAAGGTGAGCATTTTACCACTGAACAACCCATGCACCTTTTGTCAGTGATTTACTTCAAGCAGTGTACTTAACTGTCCAGGACCCAGTTTTCTGAGTTTGGACTGAGCTCAAATACTTGGGTCTTTACTGTGGCAGATAAGGTTGTGCATGAGGCCCTTTCTCTCTTAGTAGAAGGAATTAACTTGGTTGGATGCAGCTTGCCTTGTATAATTTAGAGGGAGAGCACCCATCTTCTCTGGCTAGGTATCAGCAGCAGATGTCCTTCAACTCCCATTGCCGCCACACCCAGATATCCTTGGCTTTGAGGGTTTTTTTGGGTGTGCTGTGTGAGCTCAAGACCATTTGCAGTAATGTGGTGTCAGCAGCTGCCTCCGTTGCAGGTGACTCACACCACAACTTTCCATCCCTTACCCCGTGCCTTGAGCTGAGTCCCTGCTCTGGGTTCCTACTGAATAGGCATATTAACTGCTACTATGGGGTGCTCACTCTCTGCCAGACAAGCTCCCAAGCACTCCGCTCCTGTCATTTCACTTACCCTCCCAGTAACTCGATGAGGGTGCTATTTTTACTATCCTCATTTGGGGTTAATTTGGGGATGAGGAGATTGAGGCTCAGCAAGATTAAATAACTTGACTAAGATCACATCAGGAGCCAGCAGCTGACCAGCGTTTGGATCAGGCTGGGCCAGCTCTGGAGCTATGGCTTGTAGCCCTCCAGTCCTGAGCATGCTGCCGCCATTCTACCCGGGCTGCTCATTCCCCACGAGTCCTGCTGTGCTCATGGGCCTGTTTTCCTCTCTTGTTTTGCTCTTCTGAGCCTCCCACTTACCCGGGCTGAAAATGGGGCAGCTAGGATTGACACACCTCTCTCTTCATGCCACCTGTTAGGGGCAGGTCCTATGTAAGACATCTGTGACGAGCTCCTCCCCCTTCCCTCCTTGCCTACCATGCGGATTTAGGTACTGAACCGTTCCCTTCCCCTGGATAATGAAAAAATGGTCTTTTACTTGGTCTTCCTATTTGTATCCTCTTCTTCTCCAGTGAGTTGGATACCACTGTCAAATTGATTTGCCTAAAACATATCTCTCATTAGTCTCACTCTCACTAGGTCTGCACTGGCCACACGGAAAATTCCATTGGCCCTCGTTACCCTCTATGATTGTCTGGCATATTGTGCTTCTGAACTTCCTTTGTGTCTCCCTGTGTTTCAGCCAACACAACTGAATTATTCTTGTATTAATTAATTATATATTGGTCTTGCACTTTACAACATCTTTGCCTTTATTTATGTATTTCCTGGCACCTGGAATGTCCTTTCCCCATCTGAGTGTCCAGATCTTAAGGTCCTTCAAGGTACAACTGAAGTATCACCCCTGTCACAAAACCTGTCAGGCTAGAAATACTCTGTCTGTCCTTTGAATGCCCACTGCACCGTGCTGGGCTCTCTTCTGCCTTTTTACCAGGTAATAGAGTTTTTAATGTGTGTGTTGTCTTATTTCCCTTAAGAAGCTATTAACTTCTTAAAGGAAGGATTCTTGTATGATTTATCTGCATTTTCCAGTGTATCTAGAATAGCAGTTTTTACCTAAAAATGATCACTAATTAATTGTTGAATGATTGGATGACTGTGTTGTGTAACTCATTCATCCAAATGCTCAAAATAAAACACACAACAATACACACATGTGAGTGTAAGAAGGAATAAAGAGTTGATTATTACGTATGTCTTTTCTCTTACTATATCCAGAGACTTTTGTTCAGTTCATTTATTTCTGAGGGGTTAAAAGAGAATTTATTCCAACTCCTCCTCCTCCTCCTCCTCCTCCTCCCCCTCCTCCTCCTCCTCCTCTAGTAGCATCCAAGGACGGAGGGCCATCTCAACCCACTTCAGTTGTCCACCCCAACTGCTAGTCTAGTACCCAGCTAGTCGCAGACTTATGGAGTTGAGATGATTAATAAGGAGATGAAATATTCTCCTAAGATAGCCACAGTGTGGTACAATTGTAAATATCCCCATCTTTGGGTAAAAAGACCTGGGTTTGAACCCTGTTTTGTCTGTTTTCAACTGAATGAACCTGGGCAAGTTCTTTGATCACTGAGCCATTTCCTCATGTCTAAAAAGAAGACAACAAGAAAACCTTCTTTACAGGGTTAAAGTGCTTTTGCAAAAATACCTCGTATTCGGGAAAGCAGAAACAAATGCAAACTGTTACTCTTCTAAGATAAAAGTCATCATCATCATCGAGACTATGCCTGGCACTGTGTTGTGTGCTTTGTCTTGTTAATTCTCCCAGTGACACCTTGGAGGTGGGTATTAATCTCTTTTTAAAGATGAGGAAAACAAAGAGTGGAAAGATTAAGTAATTTACTCAAGGGTCTAGAAGTTAACAAGGGGCAAAGCCAAGATGTGGACCTAGAATCTGTATGAGTCAGAGACCTACTTGTCACCACCATACTGCCAACACCTTTAAAGCTGTGCCATCCCACCTGGCTGCCACCACCCACCTGTTGACCTGTGAACTGTGGCTGAGCCAAATTGAGAGCTGTGAGTGCAAAATGCCCACCAGATTTAGAATTTAAAAAAACGAAATGTAAAATATCTCAGTAATTTTTTTATATTGAATATAGGTTGTGTTGATAGTATTTGGGATCTACTGGGGTATAAATTACAATATTAAAATTCAGTTCACCTGTTTCTTTAAAGTAGCTGTTAGAAAATTTAAAATTACATACATGCCATGTTAAATTTCTCTTGTATAGCACTGCTTAGATGAATGAATGTCTTTTGCTCCTTTGCTAACTCTTTTGCCTTGTAATGATTAAGTCATCTCAAATCCCTGATAGATTGTCTTTTTTTTTACTTCCCTTCCTGTTTTGGTGATCATGATAATTATATAGCATCAATCTATTAATTTGTAGTGTAAACTAGATTTTTTTTTCTCCATTAGTTGCTCTCGCCAGAAGATTTAGTGAATGCATGCAAGATGCTAGAAGCATTGAAATTACCTCTCAGGTAAAGGAACCACCACAGGATGTTTGTTTAGAGTAGATTGGACAGCCTGCAATGTTTGCCATCAGGCATAGAAGGCTAGAATATTGCCCCTGTGACATGATATCCTGTGCCCAGGATGTACCTGCCAGGAGAAGCACCTTCTGTCATCTCAGCTTCCATCTTTATCAGGGCCGTGTGTCATAAAGGAGCCAGTAGTCAGACTGTTGATTTGGATCATGAGACAAGAGGGTGGGTTCTTTCCAGGAGGTCAGAATAACCATCACCCCTCCCCTAGACATTTTGTATTCAATCTCTAGAGGCTTAGATTTGTGAATGTTGAGCTGTAAATTACATTTTCCTTATCCCAAGGGACTAAAAAAGTAGCCACACATATTTTATTTAACATACAGATTTTAGTTTATAATTTTATTAACTCTTTACGCATGAGGTTTTCAGTTATCCCATTGTTGCTTGTTGTTGTTAAGGCTTTAAATGTTGTTTTTGTGTTAATAGTGCTCTCGTACTTGGTTATAAAAAAAAAGTAAAAAGTGTTGGCTCCTGCTTAGTGGTCAAAGATTGTAGGTAATTCATTGCTTTGTTCTCCCATCTGTGGTTTTCAGGCTCCGTGTTTTTGACAGTGGTGTCATGGTACTTGAGTTGCAGTCCCACAAGGAAGAGGAAATGGTGGCCTCGGCCCTAGAGACGGTACGTGAACCCAGTTTCCTTCAGTTATTAGAGTTTACTGTGAAGACTCAAAGTGTTTAGAAACTTGAGAGACAGGATTTCCTTTTGCATTTGACTTTAGTTTCAGACCCAATTAAAAACAGTTAATCATTAGCAATAAATAAATATTTATCAAGATTACGTTTTAAAAGCTCCTTTGAAACTTGTGTTTATTGACACTCATAAAATCGTATAAATAAGGAGAATTAGAATGAATGAGGAATAAATAAGCTTCAATTGAAGCTTACTATTGAGAACAAGTTTTTAACTTTGTTCATCAGAGTATTACACTTAATTGAACTTTTTCTTTCAGTAGTAACTACATAAGGAGCTTTGTAAAACAATTACAAGTTGGGGGTGCAAAGGTAATTCAGTGGAAGAATTCTTGCCTGCCATACGGGAGACCCAGGTTCGATTCCTGGCCCCTGCATTTCCCTCCTCCACCATCCCCCCCCAAAAAAAATTCAACAAATGGTGCTGTAGTAACGGGATAGACACATGGAAAAAGAATGAAATGTGACCCCCACCATACAGCAGACAAAAAAAAAAAATCACAAGTTGTTTTGTGAAAGAATTGCTTCAAAAAATGTAAAAAGTAGTTGTAGTTTAGACAGATTTTAAGGACCAAACTGCTATGTTACTCGTTAGAATACTTGAAATATTATTGCCTTCATAGTCTCTGTGGTGAGCTGGTATAATCTGAACATCTTGCATTTATTATACATCTTATTTTAAACCAGATGAAAGCCCCAAGACCATAGATATTTCTACCACATATTTTAAACAAACACGTAATATGTATTCAATTCTATTCTTTTCAGAATAGAGAATAATTCTTTTTCTGCTTTAGCAGAGTGCCTTTGTTATATCATAGAAGGCTTCATTTTGATATTTTAGTTTCTTTATTTGTTCTGTGTCTACCAACTCTTATAGAATTAAACATCAGTGAAGAAGATTTAGTTCAATCATGATAATATTCTGGGGATTTTGGAAGAAAATTGTTTCCTAGGAATATGGTAGACATTCTCCCTAGGTTAATACCCAGATGACCTAAATTATCACTTTTTTTTTTCTGCTTTGCCTTTCTCCTAGATTTCAGAGAAGGGATCCTTAACATCTGAAGAATTTGCCAAGCTTGTGGGAATGTCTGTCCTCCTGGCCAAAGAACGGTAAATAAGGTCCTTATGTTGCATTAAAATTTGTATTTCTGAACAGACAGCTGATTGATTGTTTTGTTCCCTTTAATTCTTAGGTTGCTTCTTGCAGAGAAGATGGGCCATCTTTGCCGAGACGACTCAGTGGAAGGCTTGCGATTTTATCCAAATCTATTTATGACACAGAGCTAAGAACTTAGTATTTGAAATACTTTTTGTCTTTTTACTTGTATCATGTAGAGGTTGTATGGCATTGAGCTAAAAGAGATAAATCCTGGTAAATTGAGAATTTATTGGAACTTCGCAGTATAATATAAACTCTTAATTTCTTCCTAAACATTATGGTCCACAAAGCTTATTTAGGATAAATAGGAAAATATAAAATATTGAATGCCAATATGAATTTAAAATCATGTTATAATTATATAGAACCTTCAGAGTTTGACCTGAAAATCAAGTGAATTTTAACTTGATCATCAAATCTGTCCATTTGTATAGAAGAGAATTTTTAGTTCATGGGGTCAGATAAAGAGAAGTTAGTTGCTGGTTTGGGCAGGTTAGATCACTGTTTTTAGGAGACTAAAAATTCCCTGAATTATAAATGAAATTTTTCTCCATATCTAATGAGCCCATTTTGGGGATCTTCACAAAACCAAGTCATCCCTATGAGAACCTGATAACAGTGGAACAAATAACAAGCTGCTTAAGGCCATATCAGTCTCCTCCTAAGGGCTTTTAGAAACAGTCATTAGCATGTCTTCAACGACCAAATAAAGTATCTTTTAATAAGGAGAGAATTTTATTCAATTTATGTACATATAATATGACTAATTTCTTTTTTTTTTTTTTAAGTGATGATTTCATGGCTGGCATTTAAAGGATGCAACTATGCCATTTTTTTTCAAAAGTGCTGTGGATTTGGACACTGAGTTAAAGAGCTGTGTAGACATGCCCAAATACAAGAGTTCAAATTTGGGAAGTAGATGGCCCAGGCATTCTCTGAGATTGCCGCGTGAGTGAAGGGGCAGGGGGCCTTTTAACTGGCTTTTCAGAAACCTCAGATCCTTAGTACTCTTTTTCCTCAAAGCCAAGGACAAGGAAATAGAAAATGGAAAAGAAATATGTTTCTTTTTTCTTCTTTCAAGGAACTTCAGCACTGAGCTTTAAAAAAATCCGTCCTATTTCAGCAAACTTTTTTGTTGTTCTTGGCCCTACCTATTTTAAGTTGTGTGGAAAAACTATATTAGTAAAAAGTCTTACTGATATAGTAACTGGCTATTACTGAATTTTGACTGCTGAAGTTTTAGAGTGGCCTGCCTGACTGCATGTGTCACTTCTATACAGCATACAGTTTGCTGGCATTGCCTCAAACTCAGGGATCCCACGGGCACAGAAAGGAAAACCCCATCTGAGACTGAGTTGGGTGGGAGGGGCAGTGATGGTTCTCTGCTGGACCATGTCCCCTCAGGGTTGCCTGCAGAGCATGGAGGGCACTGCATTGAGAGAAACATCAGCGAGACTCGGAGGAGAGATACCCAGGCTCAGACTCTGGAATTCTTGTCACATTCTCACAGAAGGAATCAGAGGCTGCTTGCTAAAAAGACCCCTGGGAGAAGTTCCAGGGATCCTCAGCTGCTAACCCAGGGAATCCCTCTAGGGGCGGCCAAAATCAATTCTGACCCCCCCTTAAAAGCTGTTGTCACTGCTTGGTATCTTCCAGTGTGGCCATGCAGCCTGCTGTAGGCTTTGTTTTCCCAAACTGTTACTGATTCATTCTTCATTGTCATGACAGATTCCCTGATTGCCCCATTGCTCACCCTCAGGTTTCTTTGGGTACACTTTCAGTGTCCGGCCACCCAGTCCTTTCAGGGATTTGCTGGATATAAGTTTGTTGTATATGTCAGTCTTCACACACACATGCAAACACACACTTTCACACACGCTATCTCATCTGGCTCAGGTTTTTAAATATTACAAAGATAAGTAAATAATTATCTGTTTCGCCAGTTGGAAATGAATTCTAGTTAAGATTGAACTAGAGGGTATAGCTCTGATGGGTTAGTTACAGCAAATCCACGTAAATCAGTGTATTTGCTTTAGTGGGATAACAAATTAACATAAGTGGCACAATCATAATTGTTAACTAAAGAAGAAAAGTGATGTATGAATATATTGTGGAAAGTCACATCAATTTTTTAAAAGTATGATTAAGTTTACTTTATTTTGTGTTTCAAGTGGGCATTCTTCCTTGTTTCTCTACCTCTGTATGTATTTTTATCTTTTTTTTTTTCCAAATAAGATGTTATTCCTTGTCTTCTGTTGGTAAAGGTCACATTTAACCACAACTAATCAGGCCCTAAGTGCAAAAAAGTTCTGTCTTGGTGCTTTCCACTGGTATAATGATTATTTTTGCTTTCCTAACTTGGCTCTGAGGAGCAAAAAATCTGTTTCTAGCTTTATGATATTGGAATATTTCTAGTCACTTATTGTCAAGAAAATTTTTTTTACATTGTATAAGTGAAGATTGTTTTCGGGGTTAAATGATTGGTATTGATGTATATATGGTAAACTTATTACAAAATTAAAAAACAATTTTTCTGAACTTGGTGTTCTATTAAAATGTTTTTAAAACAATATATGAAAATGATAAACCTTGAAGTTAGAATAAACCAGGATTCATCCTTTTTTAGACTTTATAATCCAGAACTGATTGTAAATATTTATAACAACATGCCCTTGCTATTTGGGTTATTTTAAAAGAATGGGAAATGGTCCTGAACTTTTTTACAAACACCTGATGTGAAGTCCACTGTTGATCAACCACGGGAATGTGCTCTCTCTCCTTCCCTATTAGCAGAGGAATCTGACTGGAACACGGAGTTGTCATTGAGCATCGTTCTCAAGCTCTAATACTTAAATTGGATTTCCTTAGCCCAACAGTCTCAGAGCCATCATTTTGGTATAGTGGAGTCACAGCTTACAAGGTCGTTAGGTTATAAGGACTGTGGACAAAATCAAGTCTCCCTTCAAGATTATTCTTGAAAATTTTTTAATTTGCCAATAAAGTTCAATATATAGAGTCTTGCTGTAGAGGGATATGTGGGTATGGATATATTATAAATATAGTATGTACAACATATAATAAAGACTTTTTAGCAGCAGTAGACTTCTATAATTTTAATTATTATACTATTGACGCTATTTAAATGAACATATCTTTTTCTGCCAGTAAATATAGTTGAATTTATGTAAATTTATTGCTAATCGAATCCCTCATGATGAATGTAAGCTGCACACGGGAAGAGATTTTTATCTGGTTTGCTCAAGGATGCATCCTCAAAGCCTAGAAGAGAGCCTAACACATAGTAAGTGTTCATTGAATATTTACTCAATGAATGAACTCTGATGTATGCACTTCTATAATCTGTCTTCATTTTTTTTTAAGGCATAATATATTTTATTCATTTATTTTGTCTATTGTCTCACTCTACCCACAGAAGATATGCCGTATCCCCAGTGCCTAAACTGTTCCTGACACACAGTGCGTACTCCAAGAATGAAGGAAAAGCTATTTACATTTTTAAAAAGTTATATGAATTTTATATTACAAATGTCAGTTTCCAAACCAGATAATAAAGTATTCCATTATTAATGTCTATTTATCATAAGAGGTATTCAAGTAACCTTGAAACAGGTCAATCCTACACTATTATTTTAGTTAAAATAAGTCCAACTATGACACACAATGATAACTAATTTTAAATTAAAATTACAGTCAAGATTTGCCTTCTCCAAATATAGATTCTCTCAGGTAGTCCATCCGAGCATCCTTTGTTGATAATGCCATAGAGTTCCATTCAAAATGAGGTGTAAAGCTGTGGGAATCCTTTGAAATTAGTTCATGCTGCATAGACTTTGAATCCTCCTTGGAAGTCAAAGTGGATCTTTCTTCCTGGCAATGCCCTAAAGACCTTTTCCTGCCTCATAGCTCCTTTTATTCTTCAGTTTTTGCAGTATCAACAACAGATGATTTTTCCTGTACAGCCTTCTATCATCATACAGTAGCCTTTTTCTCTTATCAGCTCTCCACATCTTCATAATGCCTCTCTCCCTAGTAAGATAACTACACAAATCAAGGGACCCTAAATTACTTGATAGCCCAAAATTTCCAAGTGGTATTTTTCATGGCAGATTTTCCGTTTAAATGAGGCATGTTTCTACAAAAAGCTCTTGAATCCAGAAATTCCAAAGCAATCCTTTCAGCTCCTGGTGGCATCCTTGATCCACCTCTCTAGGTATATGATTCCCAGTGCATTTCTGGCAGTTATCCAAAAATTATATTATGGTTACCATAATATAATTATGGGGAAGAGGCTTTTCCCTTTCATCCAAGACATACTCGAAATCTCTGAAGTAAATTCCTCCCACAACGCCAGACAACTCTTCTGGAGGGTCCAGGAGAAGGTTGGTTACTATGGCTTGGAAGTCAGAGTTACTCCCAGTCTCCAACAGGGCATGCGACAGGGTCAGTTGTCTCGCTTACCACTCAGCTCCCAGGATTTTTAGCCCTTCTCGAGAGACATTCCCTTTTTCTGATGGAGACTAACCCCAAACCAAGAAAAAAAGCCGGGGAAGGGTAAACGTGCAAGGCAGAAGCTCTGTCTTCATTTTATCCTGCCTTAACACCCATCCTTCAATTCAGTTAAATACCTTTTTGAATCCACGTCACTTTTGTGTGAGGAACTTTGTGGGGCACTGTACCTGAGAAGAGGGCAGCCTAGTTGGGGAAATAGATGTAAGCACCTTTAATTGAGGACGAATGAAGTGAGTGCCATGGCAGGGTCACAAGGCCATACAGTGGGGGACAAAGAAAGGAGACTTTGGTTCTGATGGAAGGACCTGGGAAGGCTTTATGGGTGAGGATCCTGGTAACCCAGTAGGCATTAGAAACACTTGCTGGTCAAGGAGACACCATGCGATATACCCTTCCTGCTCCTGGGATGCCTCTCCCATGTCTGTCCAAACATCCCCTCATTATTCCTCCTCATTCGCTTGTTCTACCCCCCACACCACGCAATCCCACCTGCTTTTTAAAAGTCTCTGTTTTGAGCCCACATCTCTCCTATTTCTAAACTCCCCATAAGAGTTCTCTCTGTCCCATAAACTTAACTATGTTTTGTCTTGTTCTTTACTTGTTGTCTTGATACAGAAAGAAGAGAACTTGGATTCCTTTAAGTTCGAGGACTGTCATAAGCACTTCTTTTGAATTATCACTGGCCTAGGCGATTGTACATGGTAGATTCCTACTTAAATATTAACTGAATTGAGTGATTTGGGGATTATGATACTATGTTAACCAGGCAAATCTGAATCTGTGCCCTTTCCCCTCTTCCCAAAATTCTTCTCAGCCAGATTTGTCCCAGTTCAGCTTGTCTGACATCCATGCTTTCTTACTCAAATTCCATGATATGGAACATATCTGTGATGTGGGAAGCACTCCAGGAAAATCAGGTTACATACCTGTAAGATCTTATTTTATAAGCTGTTGTATTACAGTGTGAAAATTGGGACAGCTTTTATCTCAGAGTAGTACCTAGGGAAATAAAAAGATTTCCCCATTTGTTTGAAGGGAGTTATTGAGAGTGATAGTGTATAAATTTTATACAATTTGCAAAAGATCACTGGACCAGACACCCAGAAAGAGAACTGAAGGTGTCTTGCCAGCCATCTTTGTTTTAGTTCAATACTGACAAGACCATACCACTCTTCTTTGGAATGCATTTTTTTCTCTGCTTTTTATTTGCCTTCTTTTCTAAAAGATTAGACTGTATATTAACTGCTCCAGTAAAGACAGTAATATGGTTTGTCAAGGATTCTAATGACCAAGCATCTTAGAACGGTTTAATTTAAAAACCAACCAAGCATATTGATACTGCCACTTAAACCTATGCTTAGGTCCTGCTACTTCCCAGCATTGGCTTTCTGGGGGAGAATCTGTATGAAGGATTAGTGGGGAGCAGGTTGCTTTTTATATATGCTGTCGGTTATCACAAAACTTCAATGTAACTTTTATGCCTTTTACAGTGGAGGAAAAGAGGGATTAAGTAATTTGCACAGGGTTACAGAGGCAAGGCTGGAGTTTAAACTCAGATCTCTCCAACTCCTAAAGCCTGCTTTTTCCACTGAGCTTTTGCTTTCAGAACTGAAAATGTCAGGGACTTGGGCAAATATTTGAAAAGGAATCCCAGCTTGAGTTGATGAATGTCATATTGGATTAGATGATTTCATGATTATACAACTGAAAACACAGTTTTCCCAATTAAATTTTAGTGGAAAAATTAGATGATAACCTTAAAGGCATATTTGAAACTTTAAATGGATTTAATTAATTCTATTTAGTATGAATTATTTGGCAAGCTAGGTAGTTAGGAAATTTGATACTTGGTATCGTGTAAGTGTATAGTTGTGCTAGTCTTTTAAAAGATGGAAGTAGATAGATTCAAGGGCCTGCAAATGGTATATATTTTTAAGTTTTAAAAATTGAGGCAAAATATACAGTGAAATGCACAGATCTTAATAGGATGAATTTAGACTAATATAAAACTCATACCCAACCAATACAAGATATTTGTCTCCCCAGAAAGTTCCCTCGGGCCTTTTCCAATTACCCTCTCCCGGAGGCCACCACTGCACTCTAATTTCTAGCACTGAAAAATAGTTTTGTCTGTTTAATGGTTTAATTTTAACAATATTTTGTGTAAAAGAAAAGCAGATAGCAAACGATTACACATTACAGTGTACTCAAAAAAACAAATGAAGCTGTTAAACAGTTCCCCTTGTATTTGTTCTTTAGTATCCTTTTAAAAAGACAACCCTGACACTTAGTTTTTAAAATGTTATTTTTTAATTTAAATTAAATATCCAATAACTGCTAAATTATTATTGGATATTTAATTATTGGATATTTAAAGATGGGCTCTCCCTGAACTGTTTTCTTTTCGAACTCCTAAATGACATTTGAGAAACCAGTTTGTGGGGATGGGGGGGGGGGCGGGGAGCCCACATATTATGCCATTTCAACGATTTATTTTTGTGGTCTCCCAGAAAAAATACACTGCGAGGAGAAGTATTGAATGTGAAATGTCAGGAGACGCTACGATGTTGGCTAATCCTAAAGCCTCGGGTACAGGCTATGGGAGTGTGTGTGTTTGGAGGGGCGGCCTGTGTTTACTGGGTCTGCGCCCCGTCCGCCGACCCCTCCACGGCCGTGCAAGCTTCCTGCCAGGTTTGCAGTCAGGCAGCGGGCGAGCCGGGGCAGGGAGCAGAAGATGCGCTGCCCAGAAGGGGCGGGCGGGCCGACCTCGCCTGGCGCCCCGAGTCCAGTCCCCGCCCCAGCTCTCCGGATGCCGCCCTCCCCGCACCATCGGGGGCGGGGCCGGGCGGGGCCGCAGGCCGGGTCTGGGCGCACAGTCCCGGCACCGCGGGATGCTCCGCGCGCTTCCCCGCGGCCTGTGTGGCCCGCCTTCCCACCCCGCCAGCTTCGCCTACCCCGGCCCGGAGCCGGCGCCCTGGCAGACCCGAGAGGTAAGTGGAGCCCGCCGTGTGCGTGGGGTCCCCTCGGCGGCGCGGTCCGGCTGGGACACTGGCTCCGGAGCCCGCCGTCTCCCCGGAACCTGAGCGCACCAGCAGCAACCAACCCGCGCACTCGCTGTCTCGTGCGCCTCCTCTTCTCCCGGGGCCATGCTTTAAAAAATCTCCTGTCTTCTCTCCTGCGAATCCAACCCTGCTCTGAGCCCGGCTTTCCCGTCGCCCAGGTGTTGCCAAGAGATTGGGGCTGCCCGAAGCTGGGCATTGGGGTCAGAACTCCCAGGACCCGTGACAAGTCGCGACTTGGGATACTAAGCGTTTCAGAATGTTTGCTGCTCTCTAAAACGAAATCCTTTGAGGGAGTGGTGGTGGGATTCAAGCAGTGTGACGTGTAAGCATTTCAAAATGGTCCTTATTTTGAGATGTCTTTATGCTGACGACACGGGTAAGGCTTGATTTCCAAGCCTGAACTTGACCTGTGCGCCTTTCCAAAACTGAGTAGATGTGGAGGGTGCACACGGCGCCCTAGCAACCAGGGCAGAGCAAACTCTAAATAAAGCCTGCCTACACGAGCTGCTTTGGGATTAGGAATTTCCTCCTAATAAATACTACTATTATACACCCACGGGCATGTTCATGTTTGTTAGAAGGGACAAAATCTCTTTACTTCCTTTAACTTTTTAAACTTTTATTCTTTGACGAGTAGTCGGTCCCGTGGACATCAGCGTAGTTTATTTACTTCTGCAGCTACGAAGACATTCTGGGGGGTAACGGAAACTTTTTATCTAGCTGGTTTCAGCAAAAATTAGGGTCGTGACCTTGATGCAGTGCCTTTGGCCATTGAGAATATTCCCAACCTCCCTTGCCCCCCTCAGCTGATGCAATTAGAATTTCTCAATAAATGTTTATGTATATGAATGCTATACAAGAGTATTTTTGAATGTGCATAAAGTATACCATACCCAAGTTCTTATCTTAAAACAATTCCGAAGCCAAGCACCATAAATATCCAATTGTAATACTGGCACAGCCTCTGGGAAGAAAACTATCAAGCAAGGTAAAGCAATTAAAAAAGAGAGAGAGAATTAAGAGACATGCCCTCTTCTAAAAAAAGTAATACTCTTTCCCCAGCATGCCATTCCATCTGGTGCTTTGCTAATTTCTTCAAATTCATGATTAAGCTAGTAAAAATTCAGCATTTAATTTTGAAAGCCTGAAAAGATTTTCAAGAAAATCTACAGTATGATTTAAAGGTCGCAGGGTAATTTATTTTATAATTCCATTTCCATTCAATTTATAAAGTACTCTAAATATAGATCATCATACAACTCTACATTCTACTGGTCATTTTCATAGGGAAGAAAAATGTGTTTTGATCAAACAATCAGTTTTGATTTGGGCTTTAAAAAAATGACTATCATGGAGAAGCAAGTAGAACTTTTGGGATCTAAGGAAATGTCTTGCTTCTCCTTATTTTGGTTACTGAGTATCAGTGGCTGTAAAGGAAGCATGTAATTGCACTAACTTCCCACACTTGACTAAGAGATATGAGAACTCTGCAAGGGCCTCACCTTTCCCTGTCCATTTTCAAGGAAAGGATTTATTCAACTCTGCTGCCAATTCCAGCAAACTGATTTTTTTTGTTGTTGTTGGGGGTGGGGGCAGAGCTAATGATCAGCATAATTAACTTCAGATCTCAGTTTCCCTTTGAGGAAGTAGTGTTTCCTTTGTACAATCATCTCTTATCGAAAGAAAGCTAATGGAGACACACCAGTTTCCTTCCCATTGAAGTTTGGATTATTTCAATCAGCATTTATTTCGGTTCTTTTCTGAAAGGCTGTATTGTACATATATTTGGAAAATAGTATATTTTACTTATTAAAATGTATTAATTGTGGACAGTGGGAGGAATCTAAAAATTAAAAATATATATATTTGGTTATGTTTAGTAGCCCCTAGTCTACAAGATTTGAGTGTGAAAAAAAAACTAGCCCTTCGGTGCACTGTGTCTTATTCTCAAAGTCCAAATGTATGTTATGTCCAAGTGGGAGCCTCATAACAAATGACTCTGAAACACGGTTTGCCAAGGTCTTCCCTGCCTTCCTGGGTTGTCTGGAATGAGAGCTGCCTGAATGCTTAGAGATGTGCCAGCAGCAACAGGTATTGGAAGACTGATAAAGGATGATAATTGTTACCTGTTTCCTTTTTAGCTTGGCCTAAAGGGAAGCAGGCCACACAGAGTTCACATTGAAGCATAATGCTCTGGGGGATTTTTTTTAAGGCTGGTTGGTTTTGATGTAGCTCCTAAGCATCAAGCAGTGAGGCAAGAAAATGAGAGTTTGATGACACATTTGTGGAAGTAAGTCAGGAAGGGTTTTGATCTATATAGCACAATGCAACGTGGAAGTTGGGCAGGATTTAGTGAATTGATCAGATAAGTAATTTGAAAGTATATCATCCAAATGGTCTATTCGCTTTGACGAAATCAGGCAAATAACAAACACTACATGTGAGGATGTGCTGTAAAAATAAGAGAAACTTGATGTTTGTGAAGTTCATCTTTGGGGTGCTGAGTATACCTGATGTTCTTAGCAGGTGAGCTATAAAGAGGTATTATATATATATATATATATGGATATAATTGATGATTCCAGATTATTTCCCCAGGGAAAATTAGTTTCCACCCCATTTTCCTTTCAGTATACCTTAGGAAGTTTAACTCTTTAGAATGGTTGTCATTTCATGATTCCTATTATATGAATCACACAGAACAGAGCCGTCATTAACTGAGTTTCCTAATTTCAGTTGTTCCTGAAAAAAAAATCATGATTTGGATGGGAGAAAGGACATGAGGAAACCAAAGACCTGGGATTTTGCTTATCAGAATGAAACAAATGTTGAAAGACTTTTCAAATCTACTATTGGTAGTACTCTGTGACTATGGTGAGTATTGAGTATGCCTAATGTTGGTATCAATAAGCATAAATGTGAGGTCTATAAATGTATTGTTGTTGATGACTTTTCACAGAGTGCCTTTAGAACTGTGATCCTGGCAACCCTGGATTCTACTAAGGTGTGTCAGACAATTTGCATGAATGATTCAAATTTCCTTTTTTATCTAAATACATTTTTTAGCTCTTCTTTAAAAAAGTAGTATAAAATGACTCACTCCCTCTGCAGGGCCTTAAATCTAGAATTGTTTCTTACCCTAGCCATGAGGTAGGGTGGTTGCCTTGCCAAACTCTGTCTTTGGATAGGGTTCAAAATAGAAACAAGGATTGCTATGTGTCTTGTGTTCTTTCAGCTTTTCGCTTCTGCTGCTCTGATGGGTGTCTTTTTAAAAAGATATGATTGCTCCCGATGGAATGATCCTGGGGCCTGTTATATAGGCCAATTTCAGGATGCTAATGTCTTTAGGATGACCAAGGACAAGACTAGTCATTTCATAAACACTCACACTCTGAAAGATAACACTCCATCTCTTAGCTCATCTGGGTAGAACAAAGTGCCAACATTGCTTACCCATCTAAAAATTACTGCCCCATATCAATCCATGGGCACTGGTTCCCTTGCTGGTAAAAATTCCCAAGTATTTTTCTTGAATATCAGAAAATAGTAGCTTTGAAGTAAATTTTACATCTTAACCTTTCAAGTGATCTAGAGCATTTTGCATTGTGTCATTTAAATCAAGCTTTCTCTTGCCTCACTGTATGTCCATTTTCCCCAAATACCTAAAGACCAGAATAGGATTAAAACGAAAAATGTGAGCTATTGGGTTTTTATTCTGAGAATTGTCACTTGTTATTCTTGCTCTTGTGAACCCAGAGTATTTATAATGAATTCATTATTTTAAATATAAGCATGAGAGATGAAGATAAAGGAGCATAGGCACTATAGGATGGGCAGAGTACGTTGCCCATCATCTCCCAGCTCCCAGCATCTGTGCACACCATCATTTTACATCCTCCTTGGCTCAGTGCAAACATATCTTGTGTCTAAAATGCCTATTATGGCCTGTTACAGCACTGTTCAAATACTCCTTTTTAAAAACCAATTCTGACCATTTCATTTCAGTTCTAGGAGAAGCTGAGTATCTCCTCTTGGGAGAGCCAGGCCATGTAGCACTAAGCAACAACACGGTGTCTGTGGATTTCCAATATTTCGATGGTGCTAATGGGACATTGAGGAATGTCTCTGTCCTGTTGTTGGAGGCCAATACCAATCAGACTGTGACCACCAAATCCCTCCTGACCAACCAGTCACAGGGAACACTCGAATTTGAGTGCTTCTACTTCAAGGAAGCTGGTGACTACTGGTTCACGATGACTCCAGGAGCCACAGACAACAGCACTCCAGTCCCCTGGTGGGAGAAAAGTGCCTTTCTGAAGGTGGAGTGGCCCACCTTCCACGTGGACTTGAATCGGACGTCCCAGGCAGCGGAGGGCACCTTTCAGGTGGGCCTTTTTACCCCTCAACCACTCTGCCCCTTCCCTGTGGACAAGCCCGACATCTTAGTAGATGTCATCTTCACCAACAGCCTTCCTGAAGCGAGAGCTCATCAGGGACAGCCACTGCAAATAAGAGCCAGCAAAAGGGCAGAACTCTCCCAAAGTCAGTGGGTAGACTTTGGTTGTGCACCAGTGGGGCCGGAAGCCTATGTCACGGTGGTGCTTAAGCTGCTTGGCCGAGACTCAGTTATTACCTCAGCAGGACCCATCGACCTGGCCCAGAAATTTGGATACAGACTAGTTATGGTGCCAGAACTCACGTGCGAGTCCGTGGTGGAGGTGATGGTGGTGCCTCCCCCATGTGTCTTTGTCCAGGGGGTGGTCACTGTCTTTAAGGAGGCCCCCAGACGTCCCGAGGAGAGGACTGTTCAGCTGGCTGAAAACAAACTGAACCTGGGAGAGAGGAGAACCATCTTTAACTGCACTTTGTTTGACGTGGGGAAGAATAAATACTGTTTTGACTTTGGTGTTTCAAGCAGAAGCCATTTTTCTGCAAAGGAGAAGGAATGCATGCTAATTCAGAGAACTATAGGTTGGTACTGAGATTATCAAATTGGTGCCTTTGTGTAATCAAAATTATTAATTAGAATTTAGATGAACTTAATTTTCTCTAAACTGTACCGTCATTTGTAAGGTTCTCCCCTCTTAATATCGCAATTAGCATATCACCTGTATGTGAAAATTAAGAGTCCTGGTAAAGAGACCATGCTGGCTACTTACTTAACCTCTCTGGTTCTCATTTTCCCCATCAGTAAAATATAGGTGATAAAAGTATCTACCTCAGAGAGTTGTAAGGATTGCATGAGAGAAAACATGTAAAGTGCTTAGCATAGTGCTTGGTATATAGGAAGCACTCAGTAAAAGTTAGGTACTATTACATTAGATTTTTAAAATTATATTATTGTATCATATGGCAAGTCCATGGTCGGTATGAATAAAATTCAGAGCTAAAAAAAATTCCAAATGGAAGCTTAGCCTTCTTGGATTTAGTAACTTCTGGTTTCCTCTAGCTGAGCATATCTCTTTCTTCTTCAGTCATCCCTTACAGGAATTGAGTCTCTTTAGTGAGATTCCAAACAAGATTTCTAAAAACATCTTTAGATTCTATTTGTGTACCCAGTCACAAAAAGTGGAGTTATTATAACTTCGTCTCTCTCCCGTGTTCCTCTTTGCATTTCTCCCCCTTTTCATAGGGGTAAGCCTGGCCCTCACAAATGGTTTACTTTGTCAGATATTGTCTGGTTCCCTTATAAGCTTCTCTTATCTCCTCTGCTTTCTTTAGCCCTCTATTAACAGTGTCGCCTTACTGCCTCAAGCCTCTGTAACCCCAAATATTCCCTGCTCCAAATTTACCCACTCAATACTCCCCTGTCCACTGGCCACTTTCCTGCCTGCCTTTCCTCTCTATCCAGCTTAGATTCCATGGCCCATCCCTTACCTCACTCTCCTACCTATATCCTAAACTCCTTTGCCCTGCTGTCCTTGTGATGCACCTGCTAGGCCGGACCACAGCACTGTATGAATCTAGCCATCCATCTGCTGCCCACTCTTCCCAGGCTGCTGAGATCACTGGAGAAGGTTCCACCCAGGCAGACCCGTGTCTTCACCCTCAGCCGAGCCCTCCATACCCCCAACATGGTGTCCTGGCCAACTTGTGCTTCCGCTCTCTGTAACAGCTCTTTCAGACCTTGCTCCCTGCCTTCTGTTTAACTCTGAGTTGACCTTGCCTCCTGGAAGCTACCTGGCGGGAACTCCCTCACCCTCCCACCCAAATGTCTACAACTCCATAAGCATCAGACTTCTCTCCCCTGTGGACCCCAAGCCTTTCTGCTCATTTTTGGAACCTTCTGTTAATCGTTACCCCCTCTCTCTCCTCTGTCTTTTACTATTCCTTCTATACTGGACCATTTATATCAGCATTGAAGTTTTTTTTTATTTTTTATTTAAAAAAAATTTTTTTATTTATGATACATAACCACAAACAAACATTCTTACCACATGATCGTTCCATTCTTGTTATATAATCAATAACTCACAATATCATCACATAGTTGTATATTCATCATCATCATCATCATTTCTTAGAACATTTGCATCAATTCAGAAAAAGAAATAAAAAGAAAACAGAAAAAAAATCATGCATACCATACCCCTTACCCCTCCCTTTCACTGATCACTAGCATTTCAATCTACTAAATTTAACATTTGTTCCCCCTATTATTTATTTATTTTTAATCCATATGTTTTACTCGTCTGTCGATAAGTTAGATAAAAGAAGCATCAGACACAAGGTTTTCACAATCACACAGTCACATTGCAAAAGCTGTGTCATTATACAATCATCTTTGAGAAACATGGCTACTGGTATACAGCTCTACATTTTCAGGCAGTTCCCTCCAGCCTCTCCATTTTACCTTAACTAAACAGGTGATATCTATTTAATTCGTAAGACTAACCTCCAGGATAACCTCTCAACTTTGTTTGGAATCTCTCAGCTGTGCTTTATTTTGTCTCATTTTGCTCTTCCCCCTTTTGGTAGAGAAGGTTTTCTCAATCCCTTGGTGCTGAGTCCCTGCTCATTCTAGGATTTCTGTCCCATGTTGCCAGAAAAGTCCACACCCCTCTTCACACACTTGGTAAGTCATCTCATTTACATCCCTGGCTCCAATTGCTATCTTGAAGCTGATGACTTCAGGTTGGTGTGCTTCCCCAGCCCTTCTTCCAGCATCCAAGTGCTTGTACATAGCTGCACCCCTCAAATGTCTCTCAATTGCCTCAAAAGCAGTATGTTGCATAGTAGACTTGCCATCTCACCTCACACCTGCTCCTCAGTTTATGACTCCATGTTCTCCTTCAGATATCACCTTCTTTCCTTCCATTTTTTAAAGAGTTGCCTACATTTTTTTCTCATCTCACATTCACTCTCAACCCATTCCAAACCCAACCCACCTCATATCCCTCTCCTGAAAATGTTCTTACTAAGGTAATCATTGATGTCTTCCAGGTCCCAAAATCCAGGGACTTTTCCTGGATTCCTGAACATTCATCTCAGTGTTCAAACCAAAAGCTCAGGAGTCTTGCTCTTCTCCTCACCTCCTATAAAATAATAAATCACTAAGCCCTATAGATTTTGTCTCCTCGGTGTCAGAGTCTCTCCACCTTTGTCTAGTTCCGCTGACACCACTTGATTGACGCCTCCATCATTTCTTACCTGGACTCTTGCAGCAGATTGGTTCCCCGCTGTCCACTCTGCTCTCTCAGTGCAGCCAGAGGGATTGTTTAAAATGCAGGCCTGGTCAGACAGTTCCTCTGCCAAAAGTCTTTCAGTTCAACTCCCGCCATGTGAGGGTGAGAATTCACAACCTTTCTTTGAGTCTAAAGCCTTCCATTGTTGGCTGCCCACCTCACAGTGATCATTTCTGGGTGTAGACCTGGAACATTCTCCTCCCACCTTCACCCAGGTAACATGAACTCATTCCCCAAGTTCCCAGGTCCCCACGTCTCCACTTGGGCGACTCTTCCTCAGCCCCAGACTGGTTAAGTTCTCTTGGTGTAAGCTGGCAGAGTATCCTTTAGTTTCTTTAGCAAGGCATGTATTACTTCTGCCATTGTTTAATGTCTTTCTCCCCCTGCATCCCTCTCCCACAGATTGGTGGCAGATCCTAACTTGTGTTGCCTTGAGGCTATTTATGGTCTTCATTTGTCCCACTTAATATACCTGACACATTAGGTGCTCAAAATATACTTGTTAAGTTGAGAATTAAATGAGGTATGGCTAGTCTCAGCTGGGTATTAGGAGAAAAATAATTTGATTGAGCTAATCTTATCATCTATGATATGCTTGTCTTTTTGAATGAAGATCCTTGTTAAGGAGGAAAAATTCTAATTGACTTAATTTGATGGAAACTATCCAAGGGAAGTAAAGACATTTAGACCATTTGAGTGAAGGCATTTGGGGACAGGAAGTCCACCCTGTTAATTCTGTAAGCTGCTAGGCTTTCCACAGATTCTTCCATTCAGTGTCTAAAGACTGGATTTTTTTTCAGAAACGCTTCTGTGGCAACAGAGGAGGAAGACACGAGAAAGGGGCAGAGTGGAGTCATTCTCCGTGTGCCTGGGTTAAGGATGGTCAGGGGCTACCCAGGCAGCAGCAATTGGATACAACCCAAACAGCAGGGCTGAAAGGAGTAAAGAGATTACCTGGAGGAGGTAAAACCTCCTGGAGAACCACACAGAGGTTCTCTGTGGTGATAGACAGACATTGGCTTTGCCTCTGTTTGGCTGACAAATTTATACTAGCAACAGGAACCTCAGAGCCTTCCTATGTTTTCAGTATATAAATTTACAACTCACCTGAGTTCTTTTCTTTTCTTTTTCCATTGAAATCAATAGCTCTGACCAGTAAAGACTCCCTTGCCAAATGGCTTGATTTAGGGACCTCACGAAACCCACAATGACTTGTGTGAGTCACTGACTCTCTGAATTTCTTATCAGTTCTTTCTGAAAATGGGATGATTTGGTTTCTGTATTTGTCTCCTTTTCTAAATATGTTTTAGGACCTAAAGATATTACATAAATAACAATTTACAACAAATACAAATGGATCTTGCCAAAAGTGAGTATTTATGGTCTTTATGTATCCTACTTAATGTGAATATTTATATATTTCTCTGCAGAAAGGTTGTAATTTGTTTGATGATAGGCTACTACCTGAGATTCACTGGGGGAATGTTAGTCATAAGTGGCACAGGCACTTTCAAAAATCCGAAAAATTCTAAATTCTGAGCACATCTGCTCCAAAACTTTCAGATAAAGGAATATGGGCACTTTATCTCAAGGCAAAATGTGTTCTTTAGGTGAAGTTGAGAATTATTGATAGTAGGTATGACTCTATATCCCACAATTGTGTAGACGATTTAAATTTTTTGGCCATCTTCTTGTTTTTCTGATTAGACAGTCTTGTTTTTACTTTGTAATGTGATAAAACAAGAGCTTTTACCAAGAGTAGGTATACACTCACCCTGTCATCTTCCTGTTTGCAGGTGCTTGTAATAATAGTATTATTGTCAATCTGGGTTGCTTTTTTTTTTTGGGCCAGAACCTTTTTTTTTAAACCTTTTTTTATTGTATAGTATAACATGTATACAAAGCAAAGAAATAAAAAGCATTCTTCAAAAAGTGGCTACAGGATAGATCCCAGAGTTTGTCATGGGCTACCATACAATCCTCTCATATTTTTCCTTCTAGCTGCTCCAGAATATAGGATACTAGAGGGCTTAAATACTTTATCATCACAATCAACTTTTTTTCCTTCTTTTTTGTGAACAATAACATATATACAAAAAAACTATAAATTTCCAAGCAGAGCACCACAATTAGTTGTAGAATAATATTTCAGACTCTGACATGGATTACAATTTCACAATTTTAGGTTTTTACTTCTAGCTGCTCTAAAGTACTGGAGACTATAAAAGAGATATCAATTTAATGCTTCAGCATTCATATTCATTAAAGTCCTATCTTCTATGTATAATTCCACCATCACCTTTGATCTTTTCATACCTCTTATTGAGGTGGCTTGGGCTATGGCAGTTCTAAATTTTTGGTATTGGAAGGGTCTGTCACTAATATGGGATAGGGAGATGGAACTATGTGATGTTCTGGAGAGGCTGGGCTATGTTTTAGGACTTATCTGGACCAGAGACCCATCTGTAGGTTATAAGTTTCTGACAGGTTACTCTAGTGCCTGGAACCCTTGTGGAATCTTATAAATTGCCCTAGGTGTTCTTTAGGATTGGCTGGAATGGTCCTGGTTGGGGGTTGGCAGGTTATGATAGGTAGCAAGGTCTACCTGAAGCTTGCATAAGAGCAACCTTCAAAGTAGCCTCTCAACTCTATTTGAACTCTCTCTGCCACTGATACTTTATTAATTGCACTTCTTTTCCCCCTTTTGGTCAGGATGTAATTGTTGATCCCACGGTGTCAGGTCTGGATTCATCCCTGGGAGTCCTCGCCCATATCACCAGGAAAACTTTCACCCCTGAATGTCATGCCCCACATAGTGGGGAGGGCAATGATTTCACTTGCAGAGTTGGTTTTGCCAGAACCTTTTTAAGCCACCTAAAAAGTAAACTCATTTTGGGTGGGCCACGGTGGCTCAGCAGGTAGAGTTCTCGCCTGCCATGCCAGAGACCCAGGTTTGATTCCTGGTGCCTGCCCATGAAAAAAAAAAAAAAAGTAAACTCATTTTGTGAGTTATTTTACTTAAAACAAGAAAATGCAGTTATAAAATCAATATAATCAGATTCTTGGGCACTATGACAATCCACAGCTCTCTGGAAGTGAATAACCCAGTAAATGCTTCCATTTAATAGCACTCCTACCCTTTCTTTGAGATTCCTTTAGGACATGGATGTGGCATGTGACCATCTGACATAATAAGGACAGCTAATGTGTACATGGTGATAACTGGGACCAGGCACTGGCCTGATTTCTTTATGTACATTAACCCATTTTTTTTTTCCTAATACCTCCATAAGGTGAGAAATACAGACGTGAAGATTGAGGAGCTTGCCCAAGGTCAACAGTGTTCAAGTGGTAGAGTCAGGACACAAACCTAGTAGACTGGCTCTAGAGTCTGCTTTTGCCACTATTCTAGACTGCCTTCCATGCAACCATTGGTCAATCCTAAACAATATAAAACTTTTAGATTAAGAAAAGTTCTAGTGTTTTCCTTTCTCATCTCAGTAGTTCATCTTGTGACCCTCTTAAAAAGCACATCATCCACTTTGGAGACCATTGGCTCAGGCAGAAGCATGATTTTTTTCAATGTAAGTGAGTCTTATTCTGCGAAAAGAAAATTAGAGCTGTTAATCTCAGATGGCTTAGCTCCAGCAGCTACTTTTAGCTTCTTGTTCATGTCTATAAAGTTTTCTTACAAGCATGTTTTATTTAGGTATCTTGGTCCCTTAAAAGTAAACTGTCTTGTAGACTTGAATATTTCATAGCCTGTTATTCCTTCAGTTAGTCTTAGGGGTGAGAAAAATCTACCCTTTCGCATTCCGGACAACTTTTTCTCACCCAGAATTAATATCCTCTATGGTTACCTGAAAGGCATTTAGCCTGGCCAAACAGGTTTATGATGTAGTGTGATCCCATGTATGGACATCTGAATAGAACAAAACCAAACAAAAAGCTCTTTCATTCATGAAGTAAGCCTATTTGGCATATTGGTCATCTTGCCCTTCATTTCTAATAAGCAAGCCTTAGTTAATGAGTTCCCATCTAGCCAAGTATTTTCCTCAAAGTTATTAGCAGAGATCCGTAGGGATCAGATAGAGTTATGTAAGGCATTCTTTAATTTGCCCGTTAAATTTGTTCATCTGAGTGATTTCTTGTAAAAATTTTTTCCGGTAGAATTATAGCGATTTAATCTGATTTAGAAATTAAGAGGTATAGAAACATAGTTAAAATGTTTTTATTATTGATTGTCCTGCCAGTCATGATTTTATTTCCAAGGGAAAAAACACAACATTTTAAAATGAGATTTTTGACATTAAGAATCATGCCTTTTTTGACACTGATTTTTTTCTCATCCCCACTAACGGAATTTTTGGTTTTAGTCTATGACAAATGACTTTATATATTTAAATAAATTGTATTTTTGTAAAGTATAAGAGTAAAAAAGTAATAACCAAAGGTTTCTTTAGCTTTTGTAATTGTCTTTGATGGTCTTAAGTAAACTATATGTGGACTTAAATTTTTAATTTAGGTTTCACAATAATGGGATTCCAAATCAATTTTTCAAAAATAAATCATAGCACTTTATCTCAGAGGATTTTAATATGAGATTCCTGAAGCTTTGCAAGCACCAGGGGCTTAGTATCTGAACAGCTCAGAGGCCTTTAGGACAGGGTCTGCTCGTTGTTCTGCTGTGTGATCTGGGAGGCACAGAACCAGCATTGTGTTCAGTTGGACCTCTGGATGGAGCATAATTACCACACCTCAGCTGATGTTGGTCCAGGATACTGGTTTGTGATGCTCCCACTCTTGTGAAAATCTTCATAGACTTTTAATTGCTGTAAAGAACTCATATTCCATGACTCATCCCAAATATTGCACCACTTGACTCACGTGAGAACACATCTGCTCTACATGTTCCCCTTAGGTTTGTGTAGTGCTTTATATACCTTGGACTGCATTGTGAGCTTTTGTCCATAGAGGATGGGTGATGAGAAGAGACTTAAGCGGAGGTACCTAGGGTTGGTATTGCCTGATGGGTCTTCAGGTTTGATGTGTATGCCGATAGAGGACTTAGGATAAAACTTTATAGGGGACCCTTCAGTATTCTATCTGGCAGTGATGACATATCTGCCTGGAGGAGAGGTTTGCGTTTATAAGTCAATAATGACTGTTCTAGGAGTGTTTTGTGTTTAGAAGCTCTGGTGTTAGGGATATCCTCATTTTGGATTACTAAGGCTTCTTCTTGATTTGACGATTTTATCATTATGTAATGTACCTCTTTAGCCCTCATAATATTTCTCATTCTGCTGTTCATTGTGTCTGATTGTAGGCAGTTTGCTTTCTTTTGATTATGCTTGCAAGGGATATCTTCTTCCATCTTTTTACTTTTGATCTTTTTATGTCTTTATATTTAAATTCGACTTCTTTTAAACAGCATATAGTTGGATCTTTTTTATCAAATCTGACTATCTTTCTTTTAATTGGTGTGTTAAGATTATTTATATTTAATGTAGTAATTATATGGTTGGATTAAAAGCTATCATATTGCTAGTTATATATTTGTTCCATCTGTTCTTCATTTCTTTTTCCTCTTCTTTTTGCTTTCTCTTAGATTAATTGGTTATTTTTTTGTGATCTATTTCATCTCCACTATTAGTTTTTTATTAATAACTTAATAAAACTTAGTGATCTTCCTAGTGTTTACAATAAAGATCTTTAATTACTCTCAGTCTACCTTCAAGAAATATATTTCTTCATGTTTAGTATAATGACCTTATAACAGCACATTCCCAACTCACCTCAGTTCCATTCTTTGTATGAGTGTAGTCATCCGTTTTACTTCTATATATGCCATAAACACATAACACATTACTACTATTTTGCTTTAGACTGTCAATTATATTTTAGAGCATTTAAAAAATAAGAACTATTGAATTATATATTTACCTTTATTTATACCATTTCCAGCACTCTTCATTTCTTTGTGTAGATCTAAGTTTTTTTAGTATCATATTGCCTTTGCCTGAAGTATTTCTCTTTAACATTTCTTGACATGAAGGTCTACCAACAATGAATTCTCTCAGTTTTTGTTTGTCTGAAAGTGTTTATTTCTCCTTTTTCTTTTTTCAACTTTTTTATTGCATTGTATAACATATATACAAAGCAAAGAAATAAAAAAGCAATAGTTTTCAAAGCACTCTTTAGCAAGTAGTTACAGGACAGATCGCAGAGTTTGTCATGGGCTACCATATGATCCTCTCAGATTTTTCCTTCTAGCTGCTCCAGAATATAGGAACTAGAAGGCTTAAATATTTTTTTATCACCACAATTGACTTTTTTTCTTTCTTTTTTTGTGAAACATAGCATATATACAAAAAAGCAATACATTTCAAAGCACAGCACCACAATTAGTTGTAGAACATATTTCAGAGTTTGACATTCTTCTTTTTTGAAAGTGCTTTCACTGGACATAGAATTCTGGGTTGACAGTTTTTTCTTACAATACTGCATTGTCACACCTTGCATAGTGATCTGGCTTGCATAGTTCCTGACAAGAAGTCTGCTGTAATTTTAATCTTTACTCCTTCTGTATGTGATGTGTTTCCACACATACTTGCTTTCTGGTAGCCTTAACATTTTTTGTTTGATTTTGTTTTTCACCTGTTTGAACATGATGTGCCTAAGTTTTTGTTTGTTTTGTATTTCTCCTGGTTGTTGTTTTCTGAGCATCTTGTATCTGTGGTTTGTTATCTTTCATTAATTTTAGAAAATTCTCAAACATCATCTCTTCAAATATTTCTTCTATTTACGTTCTCTCCCTCTTCTCTTCTGGGATTCCAATTACAAGTATGCTGGACCTTTCCATGTCATCCCACAGCTCTTGAGTAATATTTTATTTGCTCTTTTTTCTCTCTTGTGTTTCAGTTGTGGTGATTTCTCTTGACCTCTGTTCAAGTCTGTTTCTTTCCTATAGCTGTGCTTAGTCTACAGATGAGCCTGTAGAAGGCATTCTTCATCTTTGTTATCATGTTTTTTAATTTCTAGATTTCCATTTGATTCTTTAAAGTTTCCAACTCTCTGCTGAAATTTCCCATCTGTTCGTGATTTTTGTTCACTGTTTTCACTAAAACCTGTAACATATGATTAACATAAATAATCAGAGTTACTTTAAATTCGCTCTTTGATGGCTCCAGTATTGGGTCATAACTTAGTCTAATTTTCCTGATGACTTTTTCTCTTAGCATTCTGTTACTTTTATTTGCTTCTTTGTGTGTCTTGTAATTTCTGCTTGAAAGTGGAACATCTTATATAGGCCTATAGACACCGAGGTAAATGGTATTTATGCTTAGAAATGGGAGCATGTTACTTTTGCTAAACATTTAATATGGGCCCTAAGTCTGGAGTGGAGCTGGGTTTGCATTTTGCTGTTGTTATGGCTTCCCTCAGTGTACCGAGTAGGAGTTAAATTGCCAGGGTTTTCCTAGTGTTTGTATTCCACCTTCACCTTCAGGCTTGATTATGCACATCGGAGAGGTTTCACCTCTCACTCTAGCCTTTCCCTCAACAGTACAGCATTGTTATTTGATGCTTTGTAGGTGCTAGTCAGATGGTAGGGAGTGGGAGAGACTTCTCTGTTGTTCTGGTTCA
Source organism: Tamandua tetradactyla (assembly GCF_023851605.1). Taxonomy (NCBI): domain Eukaryota; kingdom Metazoa; phylum Chordata; class Mammalia; order Pilosa; family Myrmecophagidae; genus Tamandua; species Tamandua tetradactyla. The sequence goes on along the minus strand of NC_135330.1, from coordinate 106,427,309 downwards.
GTCTTAGTCTTAGGTAAGTGCTGGGGCCCTGGGCCTCATATAAGACTCCTTGATGATCCTGCCCCTCCCCAGTGGCAGAAGATCTCTAATGGCTTCAGCCCAGGGTATTTTCTTACCCTTCCCAAAGTATGGAGACTTTTTTTCTTTTGCCATTCCCACTAGTGGGATTCTACCTGTGCTGTTAGGGTGACCGGGTTTGTTGCCCTTCCCCCAGTGGTTTAAGACCTTTTTTTAAAGCCTTTTTAAGCCTCGTTTTACAGGGAAACTTGGGGGGAAGAATCTGGGTGAAGTTTTCTGTCTTTCCAACAGCACTGTTGCTTCTCTTCTCATGCTCCCTCCATGAGGAAAGCATTCTCTAGTCTTGTACCCTGCCCTCGGTCCTTTTTGTGAGCATTTGATGAGATCTATGGAGAAGAGTCTACGAGTGGATATGAATTGCCCTTGTGTCTGTGGCTCCCAGAATTTCTGTATTCTTGTGCTGGCCCATACTAGGCTTTTAGCAATTCATTAAGAAGTTTAACTGATTTCTTCTTACTGGCTTGGATGGTTCCTGGCATTTGCCCCAGGTAAGCAGGTCTTTGTGTCCTGTCTTTCCTGGGAGGAGCCTGTTTTACCTTCAGTTTCAGACTAGCTGGTTGCCTTGTGGTCTCAGTTTTCTGATGGGTTCTAGAAAGGTTATGATTTTATGATTTGTCTAGTGCTGGGAGTGATACTTTTTCTACTTTATGCCATCTCTGGGGGTGTTTTTGCTTCCTGACTTTTCAAGGCCTGAGATTTGAGTTTTGCTTCTTCATTTGGGTGCAGTTAAATATTGATTCTCAAGTGAAATAGCATTAAAAGCATGACTTATGTTCTTGCAGAAACTTGGGGACCATGGCAGCCATGGAGCCAGTGTAGCACCACATGTGGGAATGGTATCAGAGAGCGTCGCCGAGTGTGTCTCACATCCTTCCCCTCCAGACCTGGCTGCCCCGGAATGTCCTTGGAGAATTCTCTGTGTTCCCTGGAGGAGTGCACTGGTAGGTCTTCTTCCTTCCTTTGGGAATGTCTCCTCAGAGAAACCATATAATCTTCTGTTACTGTTATTGGGTGAACTAACCCTGTACTTGTTCAAGACTGGGAGAAACTGGGAGAACACTGTGCTAAGGTGATGATGGGGAATAACAAAATGAAGATAGAGGATTGACAGGGAAGTACATCTAAGTTAAAGATTCAGACATATTAAGTAATTTCTAACAATATAAAATGGGGGAGATGATTATTTCTTCCCCCTTTTTTTCTGCTGTATTTCCCATCTTTGCTTTCCCCCAGCCAAACTGTGGGAAAACATTTTCTTTAATTTTTCTCCCCATCATTCCAGAGAAGCCCAAGGGTCTCACACAGACAGGAATTTGCCACGGTGGGGTTAGGCGTGACTTCTCATCCTCTAGGTGGCCCCCTAGTTTATTCTTCATCGCCTCTACCCTGGAGGAAAGGGTGGCAAGATTTCTTGTTGCTGCCTCCTGGGAGTTGGCCTCTCCTCATCCTCCAGGTACCTTCCAGGCTCACCCTAGTAGGTGCTTGATGAGTATCACATAGGTGAATTGGGTTTCCTTCAGCTCATGGAGTTGAATCCCATTCATCTACCACAGGTTACAATAATAAATGGTCTTTGCACTTCCTACATATCATCTCACCTCCTGATACTCAACTCAGCCCCTCATTTAGTTTCTGGTCTTGACCCTTAGATAAAGTGCTTCTGTCCAGTCCTGCTTTCATCCATTCACCATTTCCAGATGGAAAGATCACCCCTAGCTTCTTGTCCCTTGGGATTTGGAGGAGTTAGGCATTTATCTGTGTTTTGATCTCACAGTACCTTTCAGCCAAAACTACAGGCAGCTGGCAATGTCTCAGCCAACCTCCCACCTGTGACCTTAGAAAATCCTTCTCACTTTTTCATCTTTCCAGCCAGTGCCGTAGGCCTGGTTCCCTTCATTCCAAAACCCTGAGAACATTGTTCTCTTATGTCTTTTTCCTACTGCATCCTCAAACCCAGGCTTTGCCTCCCAGCCCTAAGCCTGCTCTCTCTTCTTTTATTGATCCTGGGTCCCACCCTGAATCCATTTTTCATCCAATGATACCTCTCTCTGTTTCTAAGACCCCTTCTCTGTCTCTCATTTTCTTCACTTTCAATAACTCCTTCCTTGTTGTATATCACTTCCTTCAAATACCCCTCATATTCTCAATCATGTGCTGGCATATTGTGTTAAGATATTCCACCCTGAGTTCTGTAACACTCAAATAAATTTAACACTCAGTTGCCACTGGCTTCCACTTGACTTTTAGAAGTCACAATAATAACAACCTTTATTGACCATTTGCTATATGCCAGCACTTTCAATATGTTATCTCATTTAAACCTAACAGTAAGTCTACAAGGTAGTTATTGTCATGCTGTGTTCATAACTTGAGTTTGCACATATATGAAGTAATATGCCATTATCTCCGCTTAAAAGATAGGATTATCTCCACAGTGAGTCATTAAGAGGGTAAGTGACATACCCAAGATAATGAAACTAGCAAACAGAGGCTCAATCTGATTCCATATTAAACTCCCTACCTTTAATACTTTGCCTTCAAATACATGCCAGTCTGGCTTTCTAGAAGGATCAGCAACCCAGAATTAGCAATAATTTTTGAGGAAATATACTTGCATGTTCTGGCCTTTTAATTCTTTGATATGGAGCAAGAACTAGAAATGTGTATATTAAAAATTAGCAAGTAGGGTAAATGCTACCAACAGACCTTCTTCTACTATAAGCAGTCTCAAATGAATGCTTATATGGATAAAAACTGTTATCTCTTCCAAGTGTTTTCTTTTTCCTATTCAACCTCTTTTTCCACTCCTTGGAAATATAAATATCTATCAGTAGGCTGCTGAGCATCGGGAGATGAAGGAAGCAAGACTAGATGAGGAAGAGATGGGTGAGGCCAACAGCATTGGCACTTTTCTCCAGTTATGGTTTTGAAAGGAGCCAGAGTCTAAAGGTAACAGAGCTGAGTGAAGAGGGTTTGTGGTATATATGAGTGGTGCTGCTACCAAAAGCCATCAGCAGTCGCTGCAGACAAACAAAAAAGTCAGGAAACAAGGCTTTCGTCATGTCACTCTTTGCGCCTGTTTGGAAGTTTAGAGTTTAGTTTGGCTTCAAAAAATGTTTTTATGCCAAGATCTGAGTGTAGCTAACGTATTAATTTTGACTCACTTGTTTGACAAACAAATAGGAGTCATCAATTACTATTATACCTGCATTCCATCTGGTGAAATATTGATCATTTTGCTCTCACCTTTTTAATAACCAGTGAATCCATCAATTAATTAATCCTAATGTTTATCAAGTACAAGCTGTGTGCAAGAAACTGTGACTGATGTTGAGAATATTTAGATAAGACATGCCTTTGTCTTGAAGGAGCTTATAGTGTAGTAGCTAGACAGACACATGTTCAGGGCTAGTACACAGTACAATATAAGGCCTGAAATGGTAAGGGTATCCACCGCATGCTACGGGAGTTTGCAGGGTGATAACCCATAGTGGAAGCATCCCCGTCCTTGGAAGAAATGATATTTGAACAGAAGTTTAAAAACTGAGTAGGTGTTCTCCAGGTGAACTTGATAAGAAAGTGAGTTTCAGCAAAGGAAGCAGTATAGGCATTGAATGAAGATATTGGAGATTGAACCATGTCCTCCACTAGACATGCGTAAACCTAATTCCTAGTCCTGTGAGTATGGACGCATTTGTAAATAGGATCTCCAAAAATCCTATCAAGATGAGTCCCAGTTAAACCAGATTATACCAGGAGGACCTTTATGTGGTCCAAAAGCCATTGCTGAGGCCTGGGCTCGCCCGGACCACAAGTTTGACCTGATGTATGCCAAGCATGCCTTTGTTCACTGGTACGTGGGTGAGGGGATGGAGGAAGGAGAGTTTTCTGAGGCCCGTGAGGACATGGCTGCCCTTGAAAAGGATTACAAGGAGGTTGGAGCAGATAGTGGTGAGGGAGAAGATGGGGGGTGGGGGACTGGAGTCCTTATAAGGACTTATAAGTTGTCCATTGTGCATCTAAAAGATAAATCCAACTACCAGTATCCCATGTATATATTACTTAACAGAAAATCTTCATATGGACTACAGTAGAGGAGTGAGATAGCCATGTCATGGAGACAGAAAAGTATATAACCATCAAAACTCTAAAATATAGACATGATCTTTACCATTGGGATCAAGATAGAGAGAGTTGCAAGAAGTGTCTAATGGTAGCCAATGCTGCTGAGGTAGAGGAATGTAAAGACTAAAATACTTTGACCATGACAGGAGCCATTTCATTAGAATCCTGGAGGCAGGTTGCAGGAATCAGGTGACAATGTGAAAGCAGAAGGTCAGCAGATGTAGATTCCTCTCTTTGCCTTCAAATCCAGGCCAATCTGGCTTTCTAGAAGGATCAGCAACCCTAATTGGTTGGGAAGAGAAGAACAATGTTTGGTTGTAGTGAGAGGATTGGAAAAGAGTCTTTCAAAAGTGATAAATGCTTGAGTGTGTTTTTGTGCTGAGGGAAAGGAGCTACATAGAGGAGAAGCCCAGATATAATTGGTACAGAGGGAAGAGCCACCTGAAGGATGGAGGATTTACCTTTCCTGCTGATTCTGTAGAGAAAGAGGTAAATATAAGTGTGCCTGCTGGTAAGTTTATGGGGGAGGGAAGGATGGCAGAAGAAACCTGGGATATATTTTCCTCATGTCTTCTATAATTTTGTGACCTCAGAGAGTCACCTCAGAGGAAGGGCATTAAGTAGGGGACTAAGGAGAGTGGTGAAACTTTGAAGCTTTGTACGGAATGGAAGATAGAGTTGCTTCAGGATCCATAGAAGAATTGCTGGATGGCCCTGAGGCCTAAGATGATGCTAGATGCTGGGGATATGTAGGGACGCTGGTCCTTTGAGTTGTATTTATTTCCACTACTAGTTCTTAGAGTCTTCGAGCAGCAGCTAAGAATTCAGATGTCTGCATTTATCTAGTGTTTTAGTTTGCTAGCTGCTGGAATGCAATGTACCAGAAACGGAATGGCTTTTAAAAAGGGGAATTTAATGAGTTGCTAGTTTACAGTTCTAAGGCCGAGAAAATGTCCCAATTAAAACAAGTCTAAAGAAATGTCCAATCAAAGGCATCCAGGGAAAGATACCTTGGTTCAAGAAGGCCGATGAAGTTCAGGGTTTCTCTCTCAAGTGAGAATGCACGTGGCGAACACAGTCAGGGCTTCTCTCTCAGCTGGAAGGGCACATGGTGAACACGGCATCATCTGCTAGATTTCTCTCCTGGCTTCCTGTTTCATGAAGCTCCCCGGGAGGCATCTTCCTTCTTCATCTCCAAAGATCGCTGGCTGAAGGACTCTCTGCTTCGTAGTGTCACTCTCTCTGAATCTTTCTGAATCTCTCATTCTCCAAAATGTTTCCTCTTTTATAGGACTTCAGAAACGAATCAAGACCCACTCAAATGGGTGGAGACATGTCATCCCCTAATCCAGTTTAACAACCATTCTTAACTAAATCACATCAACCAGGGAGATGATCTCATTACAGTTTCAAATATACAGTATTGAATAAGGATTATTCTACCTTTTAGAAATGGGATTTATATCAAAACATGGCTTTTCTTAGGGGGCATACTTCCTTTCAAACCAGCACATCTAGGGTTGGACTTTTGCTGGAGAGGAGGGAAAGAAGTAGAGCTCAGTATTCAAGGTCAAAAAAGTTGAGGATATTGGAAAAAGAGGGTCTAGATTAGTTAGGGAAACAAGTAAGACCAGGAATTTTCTGGCAGATGTGGAGAGAAAAGATGTGCTGTAAAGTTAGAAGTCTCAAAGAGGTCGAATAATCGATGAGTAAGAAAAGAGGGTACAGCCAGAGAGTAGGCTATGAAGTTTAAGGTTTCAGAAAAGGAGCAGCTGCAGACAATGTAAAGGTTTAGCATGTGGGATGGACCACTCCAATGAACACTGAAGTCACCAGGATAGTATCAGTTAGTGGATGGTTAGGAAAACAGGATGCAGGTGCTAGAATGATGGCTGGAGGTTGGGAGATGACTATTTAGGGGGAAATAGGAGAATGATCTACATCAAAAGATTTGAAGTTTTATGTGGAAGTGAAGGAGTACTGGCTGAAAATGATAATCAGAAATGAGTAGATTGAGGCATGCCCCCTTCTACTGGCTCTGTTGGTTTGTGAAGGAACTATGTGTAACAGTTTCCACCTGAGAAGGTGGAAGGGTTGCTATGTTCTGCAGGACATCCAGGCCTTAAGTAAGGCAAGTGGCGAGGGAGGGTTTTGTGGAAAGGAATATGTTGAGGAGTTTGGTTATCAGATGTCATGGTGGGTACAGTAGAAAGTAGAGAGGAGCAGTGGGATCCAGGAGATGAAGCACCCAGCTAGGTGTTGATAAGAGTGGGGAGGGTGGGGGGTGGGAAGGATCTAGCACAGGTGACTGGAAGGGCTTGAATTGAGGACATTGGCCAAAGAGGAAAGAGAGGTGAGGCCTGGTGGGATTAGTTGACCTCAGGCTTCCAGGGCTGTGGTGGCTTGAAACTGTTTGTACCCCAGTAAAACACATTATTAAAGTTAATCTGTTCCTGTGGGTGTGAACCCATTGCAAGTAAGACCTTTTGGTGAGGCTACTTTAATTAAAGTGTGACCAACCTCATTCAGGATGGGTCTTAATCCTATTAACTGGAGTCCTTCATAAGTGAAATGAAGAGACAGAGAGAGAGAAAGAAAGGAAAGCCACAGAAGCAAGAAAGTGAAATCAGTTAAACCTGGAAGAGAAGGGAGAGACCAGCAGACACCACCATGTGCCTTGCCATGTAGCAGAGGAGCCAAGGATCTCTGGCAGCCAGTCTTTGGGGAGAAAGCATCCTCTGATGATGCCTTGATTTGGACATTTTCTCAGCCTCAAAACTGTAAGCTAATAAATACCCATTGTTCAAGCCAAACCAGTTCATGGTATCTGCTTTAAGCAGCTTAGAATATTAAAACAAGGTGTTATGGGATGTGCAAATTTAGGCACAGGCTACTAAATTATTGTACATGTTAAATTTTATACCTGGTGAGAATTTTCCATTGTGTATCTCAAAGATAAATTCACTACAGATATCCCACGTATATATTATTTAACAGAAAAATCTTCATTTTATCTTGAAGTTTTCTACATCTTACTGCCATGTAGAAAATTTCAGACACATTTCAGCAGGTGACAACTCTAAGCAAGCAGGAGCCTGGGTTGTGGCTTAGCTCACCTCCCTTCCTTGCATCTCAGTGTTGGCATGCTTCCCCTTTTTTGGTGATATTGTTTGGCTTAAGCTGTCGGCAGAGATACTTGTGTGTTATCAGCTAGTGTTCTCTGGAGAGAGAAATCAATAGGATTTGCATATAAATTATACCTTTATATATAGTTATTTATTTAGTCAGTTAAAGACCTTGGCTCACATGATTGTGGGGACTGGCAAGCCTGAAATCTGTAGGGCAGTTGGGCAGCCTGGGACTCAAGCAGGCGTTGATGTAGCAGCCTAGAGTCTGAAATCCACAGGATAGGCTGGCAGGCCGGAAACTTAGGATTTTATGCTAGTCTTGAGGCCGAATTTCTTCTTCTCTTCTTTGCTCTTAAGACCTTCAGTTATTGGAACGAAGCCCACCCACATTTTCGAGGGTCTTCTCCTTTACTTAAAGTTGATCGATTATAAACGTTAACCACCTCGCCTACAAAATACATTCCTGGCCACGCCTAGATGAGCGTGAGATTAAAACAACTGGGTAATCATAGCCTCGCCAAACTGACACACAGACTAACCGTCACAATATGTGAAACCAGAAATTCTAGTCCTTGTTTCTTCTTTCTTTATTTACGTGCTAGAGAATTAGACCAAGCACCTCAGAGACCTTAAGACTGCCTAGAGCTACCATCTCTATTTTTTTTTCTTTTTATAGCTTTCCAGCCCTCCAGCCCGTCTCCTCTTCAGCCCCAGGCTCCCGCCGCGTCCAACAACACCGTGACCATCACCGGCATATCCCTGTGCCTGGTCATTATCGCGGCCACCGTGCTCATTACGCTGTGGCGGAAGCTTGGCCGCGCGCCCCAGTGCAGCAGCCCGGCCCGGCACAGCGCCATCCACTCCCCCAGCTTCAGGAAGCACTCAGACGAGGAGAACATCTGCGAGCGGAGCGAGCAATGCGGGAGCCTCTCGGACGCGGGTGACGGTCCCTCGGGGAGCCCCGGCGAGATGGGCATCCCTCTAACCTGCAGGCACAGCGAGCCAGCGGCCCCCGAGGATGATGCCTCTGGCAGCGAGAGCTTCCAGTCCAGCGCACAGAAAATAATCCCCCCTCTGTTTAGCTACCGCCTGGCCCAGCAGCAGCTGAAGGAGATGAAGAAGAAGGGTCTGACTGAAACCACCAAAGTGTACCACGTGTCTCAGAGTCCCCTGACGGACACTGCCATCGACACCACCGCTTGCCCAGCCTTAGACTTGGAAAGCCCCGAGGAAGCTGCGGCCAACAAATTCCGCATCAAATCCGCGTTTCTGGACCCGCCTGCGGTCAGTGCTGGCGAAAGGCCTCCCTCCAGGCTGGATTTTCATGTCTCTCCGGCCAGCTGTGCTGTAAGCCCCAGCCAGACCCTGATCCGCAAATCGCAGATGAGGCACATGGGCAGCAGAGGGGGGCAGTCGGAGAGGAGCCATCCCAGGAATTCCCACTTCCGAAGGACAGCTAGTTTTCATGAAACCAAGCAGGTCCGACCGTTCAGGGAAAGGAGCATGTCCACGCTGACACCCCGGCAGGCGCCCGCCTACAGCTCAAGGGCGCGGACCTGGGACCAAGCAGAGGATCCATCGAGGCCTCAGAGTCGGGGTGCCCACGTGTTTCCCGAGAAACTGGAGCATTTCCAAGGAGCAGGGGGAACCAGCGGTCCTCTAAGCCCCTTCCCTAAATCCCACACTTTGGGGCTGTCCACAAGGAAACCAGAACCGGGGGATCGCCAGGCACGATTGGTGGCAGGAACGGAGAGAATGGAGCCTCCCAGAGCTCGGAGGGGACCGTCCCCCAGTCACAGGAGTGTTTCGAGGAAACACCCTCCCCCCACCTCCCCCAAAGAGAACTACCAGAGGGCCAGTCCTCTGAGCCCTTCTCAGTGTAGAAAAGACAAGTGCCAGAGCTTCCCCGCACACCCCGAGTTCGCCTTCTATGACAACACGTCATTCGGCCTCACCGAGGTAGAGCAGAGAATGCTCGACCTCCCTGGATATTTCGGGTCAAACGAAGAGGATGAAACCACAAGTACACTTAGTGTGGAGAAGCTGGTAATCTAAGCCAGGACTGAGTCCGTAGATTATTTCTGCACAACTCTCTGTGCTGTAGGACAGACTGGGGAGGGAAGGAACTCACACAGAGGAGCATGTGTGCTTGTGCACCTTGTTTTACTTCGTAAGAAAGAAGTGATTTATCCTGAGCGTTTCCCTTTGTCAGCCTTTTCTCTTGGTTTATTACTCATAACGACAACAATAAAATTTAAACAAAAAGGAAAGTAGGGCTTGGTCTCCCAGGTGGATATGAAACGTGACATGATGTGACTTGTAACAATGAAATGCTTTAAACAACTTGCATTGTCAGTTTCCAGCTTGATGGAGAAATCCAACTCTAAATCAGGGCTGGTGCAGAGTTAACTTGGTAACACAACTCTCAATGTTAATTTATTAAATTATAAACACGTAAGAATTTGACTCATAGAGGGGAAGAACGCACAACTTTCATATTTGGTTAATTAAGTTAATGGTGACTAACTAGGTACTAAGCTACTGAGACATGGTGAAAGCACAAGAAGAATTTTAGGGCCAGAGTAGGGTGAGATATTATGAATGTTCTTGATGCATCAAAGAGCCCAGGTGATGGGACGCTCAGTTATGTGAGTTAATTCTGCTCTGGGGAAATAGTATAAGAAGCTGGTTATTGAGGTCACGGGTCAAATGAAGACCTAGGCATGCATCCATCACTGTTCTGAACAAATTATCTTGGAAAGAAAGATATTGTCTGCTGAGAAAGCTTCAGCTGGGAAATGGGCAATGGCTGCTGGTCAGGTAACCTCCTGGCATCACAAGGCCCCTGCCATGGGGACCCCTAGGTGATGTCATCTGGCAAATAGTGTGTGTATGTTGTTTTTTTTCTTTTTTTGTATGTATGTTGTTTTGTTTTTTCAGTGTGGGCACTCACTGGGAATTGAACCTGGGTCTCCAGAATGGCAGGTGAGATCTCTGCCACTGCACTACCATCACCAGCCCTATATGAATGTTTTCTTTTTAGTTATTTTTTTATTTGTTTGTTTGTTTGTTTTTGTATGGGCAGGCACCCGGAATCGAACCCGGGTCTCCAGCATGGCAGGCAAGAACTCTACATGCTGAGCCACTGTGACCCTGTATGTTTTTAAAAGTAACTTTTAAAAAAAAAAGTAAGTGCCTGCCCATGCAAACAAAAAAAGTGACTTTATCATTTTATTCAGAAAATGCATGCATTAATCTCGGATAAATGGAATGCAGGCAGACCAGATTATGACTTCACAATTTAAGCATTTTTAATTGGAAGAAAGAGGTAAAGAAGGGAATTTAGAATCATGCTGGTTTTCCTAGTCAATCTTCTTGCCACATTTCACAGCTGAGGAATTTGAGGCTCAGGCCAGCGAGTGTCTTAACTCTTTCAGGGTTGGATAGTGCATGGACTCATTTTTATTTTAATTGGCCATCCTCTTTGCACTCTGCCATCACAGCCTTTGCAATTCTCCTCTAATAGCCGAAACTAGAGGTGCTTTAGGAGAAGGTTGAAAGCTTTTATATAGAAGGGTATAGAGAGAAGAAGCCTCTGCTAGATTTTCCCAAAGGAAGAAAGCTTTCTGCTGCTTGCTGAGATGCTAAGACTGCCCTTGCAACTTGCTTTGTTAGGAAGTAAGGGCTAAACAAAAGAACATAAAGGCTGGATGCCTTTGTTGGAAGTCTGTAGTCAGGTACCCTGTGTGCACTCACACTGCAGTCTGTGCCTCACTTCCTTCCAGCTTTTGAACTTGACTCCTTACTTATCTGCCTAGGCTGAGTAGCTGCACTTTCTTTTCACAGTGACCTCTCTAACTGCCACACCCATCTCTGCCTTTTTGACTGTTTTCCATCTTCCTTTCCTAGTGTATCAGGATGTCAGCCTGCTGGAAAGACCATCCAAGAGAGTGGAATTAGATGGGAAAAAAATCACAAATGCAAATATTGTAGTGTGGCAAATTTCTATTTACTGCATTGCCACCTCATTTATACCATTTTTAATGGAAAGTAAAATACGTCTCCTTTTGGAAATGCTTCTATACTAACTATCTAACTTTCAGGAACAGGAGGGGTCAATTATTCAGAGCTTTCTGACAAATGGTATGTGCTGATACAAAGAAGAGGAAACCCACCTTTTTAATTTCCATTGTCTTTGTTTATCATACTAGAAAGCTTGTTCTCTTTTGAAGTTCGCAGGCTTGCATGCCAAACTTTGAGAACAGAGGGTACAGGCTCATTCATTCCACATTTCACAGTGAATTCCCATACAGCCTCAGAGGGCCAAAACCTCTGTGGGTAAGGTGAAGAATAGAGAACATCACTGTGATCAGAAAAATCTGTAATTATGTTTCTCCATAGTATGTCATGTCATGTATCTAAATTAATATCACAGTGTACTAATACTCACATCTAAACTGTTCGCCATCGCCCTGGCTCTTGGTTTACTGAAGATCTAATCAAAGACCGTGTCTCTATATTTCGAAGTTGTTAATTTGGCCTCTCCCTCTGAGAAGGAGAAAAGTAGATGCTTCAACATTGTCTTTGGTGGATAAATGTCAAAGCTCATTAGAAATAATCTCCCATGTTTCACCACCATGTTCCTAGGTCCCAGGACCAGTGCCTGGTATAGAATAAGAACTTGATGAGATTTGTTGGGTAACTATTCAAAAGTCCTCAAACTGTACTTGTGGTTGAACTAGAGAAATTCTGTTTAACACTTCAAATCTTAAACTGTTATTAATGGGATGTTTTCCTGAGACGGGGTAGGATTTTAACTTCTGGAGATCTCCAGGAATGAAGGAATCCCCTCCTTTTGGGGATGCTACCCTGGCTGAAGGGAAAGGGGTTTCTGGAGCCTCTTGCAGTGTGTGGTATACAGTAGTCGGTAAGTACTGAATGCATACGAGAGAGTGGTCCAAGTGGTTGGGGTACTCTACCTTCCTGTGGTCTCTACTATTCACCCCACTACTCCAGAGTTTGCACCATGTTTGGGGATCAGTGTTTCCCAGTCTGACTTCTTCTTAAGTGGGTGTTATAGAGCCAGCAACATTCAATGTGCCAAGCTCCTGCCACTGACACCCAAATGATAATCCAACCCATCCTAGCCATTTTATCTCCTCAAGTTCTACTGCACTCCAACCTGACCCACAGAATTTATAACTGCTGTTTTATGGCTTAGTTGGTTTCTCATTTTTCTTGATACGTCAATCATAAAATGCTATTGAACATGTTTTTGTCTGGGTTTCTGGCGCATTCTTATACACGAAGAGCAGAACATTTCAAACTTATAGTATTATGTAAGACCTTGTGACTCCAGGCCAAACCAGCCAAACAAGAAGTTTGGCATAGTTTGAAAGAACACAAATTTAATCCAGGCCCTTTCCTTTCTAGCTGTGTGATCTTAGGCAAGTCACTTAATCATCCTGATCCTCTGTACTCAAAATGCAAAATGGGAAAAATAATACTGATCCAAGCTACCAGTTCAGATGGAGACAAGCGCGTGTATTTATTTCCTCTCCCTCCCAAGATCCAATTAAAATAAGATTAAAGGTATATAAATGCATAATACCAAAACATTTTTAAAGAATAAGAGGATGAGCGTTTTTAACAAATCCCTGGAAGATACTACAGTGCATGGAAGAACACTGGATGGAAAACACTATAGCCCAGGATGTGCAGGGAGGGTCCTGCAGAGGAGGAGGGAGCCTCCCGGTTTGGTAGAACTTGGAGCAGTTGAAGACTCAGAAGTTGCTGGGGGATAGAAATGAAGAAAAAACTGCAGACAGTCAGGAAGACTGTACAAGAAACAGTCATCCTCCATGCTACACTTCAACCCTAGTACCAAAAACCTCAGACAAAACTAAAACAGCCACAAATAACCTAGGGGGACATTTCTAAAGATATTTCAGGATCTTTCTGGGAAAAGTGGGGCAGCTGGAGCCATCACTGGTACTCTAGCTCAAAACCATTTCCAGTCTGGCTTTTGTGAAGCCAAAGCACAATGATCAGATCTTTGTCTTCTCACCCTACAATTAATCCTGCCCATCAGCAAGCTCCACTCATGCTCAGAGCTCCTGGCCAGCCTTTCTTATGTCTCATTCTTAGATATGGCCTAGCAAATAAAAATCACAAACATTTTAGAAAAGCCTACAGTATGGTAAAGAAAGATAGAGGAAGCATATAATTCAGGTACTAGGATTAAAATGGGTTAAAACGAAACCCCACAAAAACTATCACAATAGAGCTATGTACTTATATTGGATCTATTAAATAAGAACAGGATGTTATATTTAAAAAAGAAGAATCAGAAAATAGGAAATGACATTTGGAAATGAAAAAGTCAATGAAAGATGGTAAGATAAATTAGAGGGAATTTCCTAAATCCTAAAGCAAAAATATGTAAAATATGACAGTTTGAAAAAAGAACACACACGGGGGATCAAATCAGAGGGGGACTAGTAAGAGATTAGTAGGAATTACAGATAAAGCAGAGAAGAAAAGAAAGATACCAAAGAAATAATACAATGGAATTTTCTAAAACTAAAGGAAGACATGCACTTCCGCATAAAAAGGGCCTTTCTGAATGTTGATTAGAAGGAATGGAAAAGGCTACATATTATTTGGAAGTTTTAGAAGAACAATAAAGAGAAGATCCTAAAGCTTTCCACGGGATGGGGGAAGAAAGAGATAGTCCTCTACAAGAAACAAGAATCATACCAACATTAGAGATCTCATCAGCTGCATTAGAAAACAATAGAATATTAGCTTCAAACTTCAGGAGAAAGTTGATTTTCAACGTGGGAAATCTATGTCCAGTCTAGCTGAGGACAAAATAAAAACTTTGTTAGAGATGCAATGACTCAAAAAAGTTTATGTACTTCACACTTTTTCTTGGGGAGTTATTTGAGCATATAATCTATCAGTAAAACATCAGCATAATGGAAGGAAGACATGGGATTCAGGAAACAGTAGATGTGACCCAGGATTCAAGCTGTGTGGGTGACTTAGCCACAGCTCCTATTTGAGCAAAAATGGGAACTCCAAGAAAGAAGGGGCTTTCAAAGAAATTTTAGAATCTTTGAAGATATACTGCAGGCAAAGAATGAATGAAAATAGGCAAGTAGAAATTACTGAAAAAAAAAGAGTACAAGAAAACCATGTCATAATACAAATGATGAATCAAATTTGAATAGGAAATCAAGCTTCAAAAAGATAAAAAGTTTTTTATGCAACAGATAAAATGGGTAAGATGGCACAGATTCCCTTTCCCAACAGGAAAAGAAAATGCCAGGAAAAGTAAAACAAAACAGGAAATGACAAAGACATGCTCAAAATTTGGGTAATTGAGTGACACAGAGAAGGGAAATTAATCACAGCACACTACTTAAGAATGAAAGTTTTCATAAACAAAACTTTTAATGCAGTTTATTGACCACTGTCATATTCAACCTAAAGACAAACTATAGGATACTTTAAAATATTCTCAATCATTGCAATTTAAGTATAACTTTAAAAAGTTGGGCGGTGGAAGTAGGGGTGGGAAATCAAGAATTAGGAGTCAAAATAGCCTCTCCTCTTACAAAACAGAGAGCCAGGGATGCTATACATATTTGACAGAACTAAAAAGAAACATTTAAGGATATTAAAGTTTTAAAAGTGAACAATAGAACTAAAAATGACTTTGTGTGTGTGGTGGGTGGGGTGATATTAAGTAAGCCGAGTTCTTATCTGTCAGAACAAGAATCAATGAGTAACTTCATAAAATAGCAGCTTGATCATATTTACACAGTTGGAGACCATTAGCAGAAGAATTAAAACTCACAAAGGTTAAAAGAAGTAGGATTGAGTCTGGGAAGTCCTAAGCAAGGAACAATTGCTTTTTATTTTAACTCCTCCTGTGCTGTTTAAATGCCTCTGCCATTTTATTTATTTATTTATTTATTTAACCTTGACAAAAAATAAAAAATAAGCATAGCAATCCTACCTCATGGGGGTTGGGTGAAGATCAGAGATAAGCTATTTTTAATGCTGGCAAGTAAAATCGAGGAGCCATCTTTGGCTGTTATTAGCAGACATTGCTTCTGGAGCTGTTACTGCCCTCTGACCACCCCCACTCTGCTTTGTCCCTTTCCTTGGGGGATCCTGGTTGGCTCGTACACCCCAGTTGCATCCTCAGCTGTCCTTCTTTTCCTGGCAATCCGGCTGTGGTTGTCCCTCACAGCCCACCTTCTCTCCGGATGCCACCTCTGCTGCCAGGCCTGGTGCCCCAACCCAGCCATTCCCACTCTCATCACTCTGCATGGATTCTCATCACATTTTTTGTTTGTTTCTCCCTCAATTGCTGCCAAAACACATCCAGGTAGCATTTTAATATTATAGATAGATTGTAATGTATTTATTTTGTAAGTTCAAATGTATGGACACATCCACGCAGTGTTCAGCTCATAATTACAGTGCTTACCCTGTATAAGCTTTTAAGGTTTCCGAGTTCTACATCAAGTTTTACAAATTTAAAAATACATTTTCCTTGAAAAAAGGAAGCAATATATACTCATTGTAGAACATTTGGAAAAACACATAATTGCTCTTTTTCTCTTCGTCAGCTTGTTGTAACTAAAAGAAGTCCCATTCTGTTGATATTAAAAGTAGATGCCTGACTCTGAGTTATATCACTTCTGGTGGAAAGGTCTCTCCTCCTTGAGTCTTTTGGCCTGAATAATCCCAAAGCCCTCAGGGAGGTTTACACCTCTTCTTCCTGAGGTGTCAATCTGGCTAGAAATCTGGAAGTCATCCTAAACTCCATTTTCCTCTTCATTCCTCAGATCTACTCAATATTAAGTCCTTGGAGAGGCTAAATGCCTCGCCCAGGTCACATTAGCATCCGATGGGTGAGGCTTAGGAGCCAAAATCTGGTGCTCAGAGGGCTTTGTATCAAGCAGGTTTGCACACTGCTCTTGGGTAGGGTTTATGCTTATTGGGGTGGCACGGGATAGGGGAGACTAATGGAGGATATGGGTAGGATAATGCTTCCCCCAGCACCCCCAGACCCCATAAAAACCTTCCTTCCTTTGGCATCATTGCCATCATATAGCCACAAAGTGGCAAAGGCAGGATTTACTCCTTCGTGAGTTTTGATGTCAAACTGTTCTCTTTCCTCATTTAATTTTTTCTATTTTATTGACAATTTCCAAAATATCAGAAGAGTTGAAAGAATAGTACTATAACACTCGTCAATCACCAGGTTGAAAAGCTGTTAACATTTATTATGTTTGTTTTACTTACCTATTAGGTCAAACAGTATGAAATTGAAATGAAAAATGGCTCAGTAGAAACAATTTCATGTAATTCAGTTGCTGAACAATTTGAAAATGTGGTTGCAGACATATGTGGCATTTCAAAGTGTACCTTCTAAGAACAAGGATATTCTACAAAACCATATTTTCACCACACCTAAGAAAATAGTTCCCTCAAATAATCTAATATACAGTCCATGTTCAAATTTCCCCAATTGTCTCCTAAATGACTCTGATAGCCTCCTTTTTTTTCTGACAGAGACTCCGAGATTCATGTGTTGCATTTTTTTGTCTCCTTCTATTCTGTATCATCCCCCAGAGCACTGACTTTTTAAATTGTCTATGCCAGATGTCTTTTAGAATGTAGGTTTATCTGGTTGTTGCCTGATGGTATTAACTTGTTCTTCTATTCCCTTTTTCTCTTGTAACTTGGAAGTGGTGGCTAAAGCCTTGATTAGACACCACTTGAAGACTTTTGACAAGAACGTTTTCTAGGGATTCTGTATCTCCCACCAGGAGGCACTTGCCTCATTGGTAGTGATGCTAACTTTGCACCACTGAGTGAGGTGGCAATTGCCAGATCTCTACAATGTAAGGGTATATGTGTTGAAAGACAATTCTCTATGGGTCTCTTGCTTTTTTTTTTTTCCCAAGCAAAACTGCCCTTTAAGAGGGTACAAGGGCAGTTTAGTGGTAGAATTCTTACCTGCCATGTGGAAGACCCGGGTTTGATTCCTGGCCCATGCACTTCCCCAAACAAACAAACAAGCAAACAAACAAAAAAATTTGTTGAAAAAATTCAACAAATGGTGCTGCAATATTGGGACTCTCACATGGGTCAAAAAAGAAATGTGACCCCCACTATATAGCATACAAAAAAGTCACCTGTCCTTTATATACTGGACTTAGAATTTAAATGGTGTCTCTCTCTGGAGCAAAGGGCAGGTATGCTTGCTGGCCAGTATAATAAAGATATTATCTTCCTCTAGAGCCAAGGGCAGACATGCTTGTACTGTAATTATGAAAGACTAGGAAAAAAAATTAGGGTTCCCTAATCTCAGGGTTCTTCTCTTGTGTGCAGGTATTATCTAGCCCTCTTTTGCAGCACTGGCCTGTGGGTTTTGGGGAACCAGTGCAAAAATGTTGCTGCTCTGGTGTTGTAGTTTGCTAGCTGCCAGAATGCAATATACCAGAAACAGAATGGCTTTTAAAAAGGGGAATTTAATAAGTTGCTAGTTTACAGTTCTAAGGCCAAGAAAATGTCCCAATTAAAGCAGGTCTATAGAAATGTCCAATCTAAGGCATTCAGGGAAAGATACCATGGTTAAAGACGGCCAATGAAGCTCAGTGTTTCTTTCTCAAATGGAAAGGCACATGGCGAACACAGTCCGAGTTTCTCTCTCATTTGGAAAAGCACATGGTGAACACGGTCAGGGTTCCTCTCTCATCTGTAAGGGCATGGTGAACATGGCGTCATCTGCCAGCTTCTTCTCCTGGCTTCCTGTTTCATGAAACTCCCTGGGAGGCATTTTCCTTCTTCATCTCCAAAGGTTGCCAGCTGGTGGGCTCTGCTTCTTGTGGCTATGTCATTCTGCTCTGCTCTCTCTGAATCTCTTTCTTTCTCCAAAATGTTTCCTCTTTTATAGGACTCCAGAAACTGATCAAGACCTACCCAAATGGGTGGAGACACATTTCCCCTAATCCAGTTTAGCAACCACTCTTTATTGGGTTACATCTCCAGGGAGATGATCTAATTACAGATTCAAACATACAGTATTGAATAGGGATTATTCTGCCTTTACGAAATGGGATTTTGATTAAAACATGGCTTTTCTAGGGTCCATACATTCTTTCCAACCAGCGCATCTGAGTATAGCTGTTGCTTGAGTTTTCAGTTGTCACTGAGCCAGGGGTCTGTGTTTCTTGCCGACATTCCTGAAGCTGCACCTAACTTGTCCGCTTGCTAGTAGGGTGAAATCTCAGACCCTCCACAGTTCCTGACAATATGTTTTCCTTTGCAAATTACTAAGTCATCTATGGGTAATACATTTCCCTGCGTGACTATCTTGACCCCCCACATTTTACTATTGATCTTACCATCCGTTTATAATCCTTGCTGGAATCAACTAATTCATTGTGGGTAACAAAGAGGTTTTTTTGGGTTCCTGTTATTCTTTCCACACTTATTAACTGCATTCTTTTGTAAAGCAGAGCTTCCCCTCATCAACTGGAATGACCAACAGTTTCTTCTCTCACAAAGAAAGGTAAATGCTTACTTTTTCTTTCTCTCCTTGTGCTCATGCATTTTTTTAAAAAATTAATATTTTAAGCAGCCAGTTGTTTCTTTTGATGTCCACATTGTTTGAATTTGGCCAGTGGGAGAAACATCAGACTGGCTTCTGTGTCCTTTTAACACGTCCTATTAGACTTTCAGAGCTTTCTAGCTTGTGAACATATTAAGATGTCCTAGCCTCAACTTGTGCTTCCTTGCCCAGGGCTGAAATTAGCCATTTCTGTAAGGAGTCCTTGTTCCTTTTCATGGGGAATACTGTCTAGGTACCAGGATCTGTGGGATGCCATTGCTTCTGGCCTTTTCGAAGAACAGCACTAGGGGTGCACGGGTAATTTAGTGGTTAGAATGCTCACCTTTCATGCGGGAGACCCAGGTGTGATTTCTGAATCATGCACTCCCCTCCCCCCAAAAAGCCAAAGACCAGCACTAAGAAATACATTTTTAAAAATCATGAGAACCTAGTGATATTTTAATTCAGATTTGACATTACAACTTTTGTTCTTGACTTCTATAATTTGACATTTGTTTACCTGTTTTTTTACACTCAAAATCTTAGTTTCTAATATATGAAAATAATTAGTTAATTGCTTCTTATCTTACAATATACAAAAAAAGAGTTTCCAAATCAAAATGCTGCAACTGCTACTAAAAATAAAAGTACAGAATGAAGTTTAAAATGTCTTTGAAATTCTTTTTGCCCTCAGAATATATAGAACTAAAATGAATTATTAGAGTACTATGGTCAAAAAGTCTCAAGGTTCTTGTCTTTGTGTGGTTATCTTACCAGTTCGATACACAGTTTGGTTAACTTTTTTCAATCTGCTTTCTGTTTTAGGGTTGCTTGGATCAAAAACTAAAGCTCTGCAACAAGATATCCTGAGCAAGATATTGCTTGCATCCCTATGCTCTATACTTCATCCCTCATACCTTCACCCAGAAGTTTCTGATTTTTCTTTCCAGTGTTTCTTTATGCAAAAATAAGTCATGTATTCTATTTCTATATATCTCTATCTAACTTAGAGTCTTATTTCTCCCATTCCTTACACAAAATGTAAAAGAACTGGTATCTTTTGTATGAATCTTAAATGTAGGATTCAAACACTTTTTTCTGCTTTTAAAATCTGCAAATAAGGCTCATAATGCCAAACAATGTAAACTTCAGAAACTGCTCGTTCTAAATGGTACATGTTGGAAACATTTAAAAATAAGGGGGCAGTGAATGACACTCATTGTATTATCATGAGGATTTATTGATATTTTGGCTTTGTCATTCCTTGCTCTCCTTCTCTGCTTATGGTAAATACACAGCTTTCTGGGAACTTTGGCAAGCCTATATTCCTGCAGTACTTTACTCATAAACCTGCTTAGCATTTATCTTATTGTTTTATATATAGTTGTTTCTTTATAGTTATTATAGTTATTTATGTGCCTATTTTTCTTTTAGTATGTGAGATCTGAGAGTAGGGATCAGATCCCATCCCTCTTTGAATCTCAAGCAATACACTATAGTGGGAAATTCCTTTCCTTGGAATCCTGGCTCTACCACTTCTCACTGTGTGAGTTTATACCTGTTACTTAACCACTGTAGACTTCAGTTTACTCATCTTTAAAATAAAAATAATACCTTCTTGTAGAACTATTGATGACATTAAATGAGATTATGTTAGGGAAGTATCCAGCATCTGGCCAAGCCATCCTCTGACCTCTCAGTGCCATTTGGCCACCATTTTGCTTTTCCCTGGCTTTGACTTCCATCTCCATTTGTGATGTTGGCTCTTTTGATAAGTTTCCTATATTTATTTATTTATTGTTTCTATCCCAACTTCTGCCTCCATTCCCTAGCCCTGATGATATTCTTGTAGTCTTGATTTTTTTTTTTTTTTTTTTTTTTTTTTTTTAGCATGAGCAGACTCTGGGAACAGAACTTGGGTCTCTGACATGGCAGGCAAGAATTCTGCCACTGAGCCACCATTGTACTCTTAATAGATGTTCTTGCTTGCTTGCCTAGGCTTCTGTGACCTCATTCTCTCCTGGTTTCCTTCCCTACTTTTTAGACCACTTATTTTTCCTTTTGTCTGCTTCCTTTGTTCTTCTTACTACTTAAGTATTGGCCATCATGATTTTGTCATTAATTTTCTCTATTCATGCTATAATATAAGTTTCCAGGCAACTTCATTCAAACTCAGATGAAAATTCTCAAATATTTATTTCTAGCTCTTGCTAGCAATTTCAAAACGGATATTCCAAACTGGATCCCTTTTTTTCTCCCCAATCTGCTCTGTATTGAGGCAGAAGCAATGCTGCACAACTGATCCCCCAACTGAGGAATGTAGAAATCACTTTGAACTTCTTTTCTTCACCCACTCTCTGCAACCACTAAGGCATCAAGTTCTGTCAGTTTTATCCCTGCGTGCTCTATCCCCACTGCACTGTCTGATCATTTCTTGCCTGAATGGTTTCATTAACTTTCTAATAGTTCTATACTTCTATCTTGCTCTCCCCTGATCCATCTCAGCCTAGCAGACAGAGAATTCTTTTAAAAATGCATATTGGACAATGCTACCCCCTTAGTAAAACCCTTTTGTGGGGTATGCTAGAAAAGTTCAGTGGTAGAATTCTTGCCTGCCATGCAGGAGACCTGGGTTCAATTCCTAGCCCATGTACTTCCCCAAAACAAACAAAGAATAAAGAAAGAAAAAACAAACAAAAATTCAACAAGTGTTGCTGCAATAATGGGATACTCACATGGAAAAAGAATGAAATGTGACCCCCATCATACAGCATATAAAAAAAATTTTTTTTTGTGGCTCCCACTGTCCACAGAAACCTTCCAGACTTCTTCACATGGTACATAGGCCCTTCAAGATCCAGCTTTCTCCCACCCTGATGAAAATATCCAATGCCCTGTATGCACCTCTTTCAGTTCCTTGAACAAACCGCACTTTCTCTCATCTCTGACTTTGTATGCACAGTTGAACTTCCATGCTTTGTCCATCTGATGAGCTCCTCTGGGTCCTAATAATCCCTGGCAGAGAAAAGGAGCATTCTGTGGCCCCTTCCATGATTAAGTACCTCCATTACAGTAGTGATTACATTGTAGTAATTGTTGGTTGTGTTTTTTTTTTTAACATATTTGTTGTTTCAACAAACTGTGACCTCCCATAAGAGAACGAACTATCTTTGAATCATATTTGTGAACTGAGGGGATAGGGTAGTGCCAAGCACAGAGGTTTTACTGTTTACTGTTTACTATTCCTCTTCTTGAACATCTCATATTTAACAAGATATTCGTATTTGGGGTGGCTCGGCATTTGGGGATTGCTGTTCAATGCATGAAGGAGGAAGCCAAGTACAATCCTGGACTGGCTAGTTGGTTCAGGAGACTGAGTTCTCATTTTTCGTTTTCTGTGTGGACTTTGCCCCTCATGCTTCAGTTTCCTCACTGTAAGGCGAGGAGAGGAACAACTGGAGTTCTAAGATGGAACCAAAAAAAAAAAAATGGAAGTGCAGTTAAAATAACAGTCAAGACAATGTCTATATTTCACCATCAAAAAATCAGCACTGTATATTTTGTCTGTTTTTGTATATTTTTGCATATTTTGTCTGTGCAATTCAAATTCTGTATATCCATTTTACATCCAGCAGAGTCATCGGCAGTCATTTTAGAAAGCAAACTCCAGGAAGGCAGGCAGCCTTGTAAACCTCAGGGTATGGTTGTGCACAGTACCTGGTGATTCATATGTCCTGACTTTTTAACAGAGCTCAGAGCAACTTTTTGGCAAGTTTTGAAACAGCAGGATTCAAAGCAGGTTTACAGTGATTTTGCTTAGAAATAACAAGGGAAATGCTTTGCTCCTGGTAAATGGAAGGCACCAGTGTAGCCAAGGCAGTACGAAAGGAAGCTGAATGCTTGATCTGTTAAACCCAAGTCCTCTTGGCAGCAGGGGTAAAAAATGGAAAAACCTGCCCCTAGATGTCTTTGGGATGCTTCATTATCCCCAGAACAGCCTCTCTATAAATACCTGTTGAATGAATGTGGAATGCCGACCATTATTCCATTCAATACAACTTTAATGAGTTCGCAGGAGCAGTCAACCACATCCTTTAATAGTGCTTTATTGCTGGTGGTTTTAGCATCTTTGTTAGGTAGTGAAGGAGAGAAGGGCTAAACCTGAGTAAATATCTAGGGAATTAGTAAGAGAAGATAGGCAAAGAGCTGGCATGATTCAGCATAGGAAAAGTCTGAACACGAGTTTATGTAAGCCTTATTCAGTTAGGGGGACCACTTTAAAAATCAAAAGTTGCAAATTGTACCTGCAGATACACTTTGACCTGAAAATGAGTTTTGGACAGGTAATGATTTAAACATTTTAAAAATTGAATCCTCTTTTGATGAGACCTAAACAATCCAATTTTCCACTGATTCTAACCCTCCCTATCTCCCACTTCACTCATTTACATAACTTGAATGATTCCTAAAGGCAGGGATCCTGGCTCAGATAAAGCAGAAAACAGGGAGACCTTTTGGTGTCAAACTGTCCTAAAATTAGAATTTATAGTCTTAATAATTGGTCTAATGAAGCTTTCAGAACTGATGTGCTTTCTTCCTTTATTTTAGTTATCGGAAGAACTTTGTTTCCTGCTACAATTTGTAAAAGACATTTTTCTCAATAATCAAGAACCATTAATTGTATGCATTCTAATTGCTAGCCCAAGTGCTGTTAGCTATGGCCTCTCCTTTAATTTATACAACTTTCTCCAGGTTACATCCAGCCAGAGAAAGGACTCACATGTTTTCTGATTTCAAAACCATGTCATTTCGAATGGATCACAAGGCAACATGTGATTTCCCATTATATTGGGTACTGAAACAAAGGGTAATAATTTCATAATCTATAGATGATCAATATTTTAAAAAGTCTGCTGCAAGATTATAATAAAGGAATAACATTTGCTGAGTGCCTTATGCCTTTATTAATTCATTTAATTCTCGCATCAACTCAAGAAGGTAGATCCCACCAGTAGCCTCATTTTACAGATGAAGAAAATGAGGCACTAAGAAGTTAAGTAACTTTTCCACCCAAGAGCATTCACTCTGTGTATGGAAGCCAGGATTTGAATCCAGCTCCAGATTCAAATAAATGCAATAAATCATTTTGTAGCTATTTGCCATTTATTTCTGGGTGGGTGTAGGCATATACAGTAAATTGGACACTAACTTGCATTCAAAATCAAATAAAATATTTCTATTAAAAAGATAGCTGTACTAGCAACTCTGTTCCTAGGTATATACCCAAAATAATTGAAAAGAGGGACTCAAACAGATACTTATACATCAATGCTCATAGCAGCATTATTCACCAAAAGATGAAAACAACCCAAGTATCCAACAACAGATAAATGGATAAACAAATGTGGTATATACATACAATGGAATACTATTCAACCGTAAAAAAGAAATAAAGCGCTGATACATGCTACAAAGTGGATGGGCCTTGAAACCATTATGCTTTAATGTTTTCATTAAATAAAGCAAACAGAAGGAGGTAAATTGTATGATTCCACTTATATGAAGAATCTAGAATAGGCAAATACATAGAGACAAAAAGTAGATTAGAGGCTGGGGGTAGGGAGAATGGGGAGTTATTTAATGGGAACAGAATTTGTGTTAAGGGTAATGAAATGTTTTGGTAATGGATAATGGTGAATGTAGTGCAACATTATTGTAATGGCAATTAACGCCACTGAGCTGTATACATAGAACAAGGTTTAAAAGGCCAAATAAAAAAGTAAAACTATTCTAAGGAAAATAAAAGTGATAAAAAGAGACAATTGTATAATGGGGGCTTATTGATATTTTATTAACAGTCTACATTTTATTACAACGGCATCCTGTGATAAATATGTATAATTCCTTTGGAGAGTTCTTAGAGTACGAAATATTTTTTAAAGCTAATTAGGTGGACACAGGCTTTGTTTACTAGGAAAACAAGCTGCAGAACCCTGGAATATGCAGCTTTCAGTGGTACAACAATGCAGTTCTACCCCAGGGAGCCACCATCTGTTTCCACTCTACCACCGCCAAGTCGAGATGTTCTCCTCCTCCCAGCACAATTCCGCAGCCTGTGTTTTCCACCTGCAACTCGTTGTTCAAGCAAATCAAAGCAGAGCAATGTTCTATGTTAACTGGACTTTGGCTGTTGCCAACCATCCCCTATTAAAGACACACAAAGTGATTATTTGGTTGCCTTTGTACTGTGTTCTGAACCAGCAACATGGCAATGTCATACATGAAATTAAACTTTTATTTCAGTAGCTCATAAAAATGGTTTCAATTTCAAATCTAGGATAGTACAGGAAAAAGCCCGTCCTAAAGTGTGGGAAGAAGCAGGAACTTGTGAGGGGTTCCTCACTCATAGTTATAAAAATCTTTATGACAAGGAGATTTTTGCTTGCTCTAACTTTTTAAAAAAAATTTTGTTAATTAAAAAATGAATTACAAGAAAGAAACACAAACATTCCCAACACATACACTCAGCAATTCACAATATCATCACATAGTTGCATATTCATCATCATGATCATTTCCCAGAACGTTTGCATTGATTCAGAAAAAGAAATAAAAAGACAACAGAAAGATAAAACAAAACAAAACAAAAATTTTACATACCATGCCCCTTACCCCTCCCTTTCATTGATCACGAGCATTTCAAACTAAATTTATTTTAACAATTGCTCCCCCTATCATTTATTTTTATTCCGTATATTCTACTCATCTATTGACAAGGTAGATAAAAGGAGCATCAGACACAAGGTTTTCACAATCACACAGTCACATTGTGAAAGCTGTATCATTATACAATCATCATCAAGAAACATGGCTACTGGAACATAGCTCTACATTTTCAGGCAGTTCCCTCCAGCCTCTCCATTACATCTTAGTTAACAAGGTGATATCTACTTAAGCATAAGAACAACCTCCAGGATAACATCTCGACTCTGTTTGGAATCTCTCAGTCATTGACACTTTGTCTCATTCCACTCTTCCCCCTTTGGGTGGAGAATGCTTTCTCAATCCCTTGATGCTGGGTCTCAGCTCATTCTGGGATTTCTGTCCCACATTTCCAGGAAGGTCCACACCCCTGGGAGTTATGTCCCACGTAGACAGGGGGAGGGTGGTGAGTTTGCTTATTGTATTGGCTGAAGAGAGAGGCCACATCTGAGCAACAAAAGAGGTTCTCTTGGGGGTGACTCTTAGGCCTAATTTTAAGTAGGCTTGACCTATCCCCTGTGGGGTTAAGTTTCATATGAACAAACCCCAAGATTGGGGGCTCAGCCTATAGCTTTGATTGTCCACACTGCTTGTGAGTATATCAAGAATTCAACTTGGGGAAATTGAGTTTTCCCTCATTCTCACAATTCCCTGAAGGGGACTTTGCAAATACCGTTCCACTCACTGATCAAATCACTCTGGGATTCATCACGGAATCACCTGGACAAACCAACAAAATCTCATGTCCTGTACAAAGTTCCATGTACTTAAGGTGTTCAACCAACTATCTACATAAGTTATATGAGGAGATGCACTAGTCAAAATATAAATTTGTACCAAATAAACATTTTTTGCTTTAGTTTCACACATAAGTTGAAATTTTAAAATATTAATTATCATCTATTTTCAGCACCCTGCAGTAATGACATTCCTTTGTTCTTCCTCATGCAAAACATTTTTAAAATTTGTACATTTAGTCACAATCATTATATACTCTAGGCATTCCTAGATTATACCATCTCAATCTTTAACATCTATCTTTCTTTCTGATTTCATTTGAGCTACCAGTCCTCGTCCCTTTATCATTCTCACATTCAGCGTCATTCAGTGTTTTAATATAACTGTATTGCAGTTAGGTCGTATTGTGCTGTCCATTTCTGAGTTTTCACATTCAGTCCTATTGCACAATCTGTATCCCTTCAGCTCCAATTACCCAATATCTCACCCTATTTCTATCTCCTGATGGTCTCTGTTACCAACAAAATATTCCAAGATTATTCACTAATGTCAGTTCATATCAGTGAGACCATACAGTATTTGTCCTTTTGTTTCTGGCTAATCACACTCAGTATAATGTCCATTCATGTTGTTACATACTTCATAACTTTATTCTGTCTTACAGCTGCATAATATTCCATTTTATGTAAATGCCACAGTTTGTTTAGCCAACTGTCTGTTGATGGACATTTTGGCTGCTTCCATCTCTTGGTAATTGTGAATAATGCTGCTATAAACATTGATGTGTAAATTTCCATTTGTCTCCTTGCCCTCATGTCCTTTGAGTAGAGACAGCATATAGATGGGTCCTGTTTTTTAATCCATTCTGCCAGACTATGTCTTTTGATTGGAGAGTTTAATCCATTAACATTCAGTGTTATTACTGCATGGGTAGTACTTTCTTCTACTATTTTGTCTTCTGGATTTTATATGTCATATCTAACTTTCCTTCTTTTTACCTTTACTCATAGTCTTTCTTTCTACACTCTTCTCCACACCTCTCTCTTCTGTCTTCTTATCTGTCTCTAGTGCTCCCTTTAGTATTTCTTGCAGAGCTGGTCTCTTGGTCACAAATTCTCTCAGTGATTTTTTTGTCTGAAAATGTTTTAATTTCTTCCTCATTTTTGAAGGACAATTTTTCTGGATATAGAATTCTTGGTTGGCAGTTTTTCTCTTTTAATAATTTAAATATATCATCCCACTGTCTTCTTGCCTCCATGGTTTCTGCTGAGAGATCTGTGCACAGTCTTATTGGGTTTCCCTTGTATGTGATGGATTGCTTTTCTCTTGCCGCTTTCAAGATTCTCTCTTTCTCTTTGACCTCTGACACTCTGATTAGAAAATGTCTTGGAGTGTGTCTGTTTGGATCTATTCTCTTTGGGGTACGCTGCACTTCTTGGATCTGTAATTTTAAGTCTTTATAAGAGTTGGGAAATTTTCAGTGATAATTTCCTCCATTAGATTTTCTCCTCCTTTTCCCTTCTCTTCTCCTTCTGGGACACCCACAACACGTATATTCGTGTGCTTCATATTGTCTTTCAATTCCCTGAGTCCTGCTCATATTTTTCCATTTTTTCCCTGTATTTTCTTTTTCTTGCCAGATATCAGATGTTCCGTTCTCCAGTTCACCAATCCTATGTTCTGTCTCTTGAAATCTACCATTGTAGGTTTCCATCGTTTTTTTCATCTCTTCTACCATGCCTTTCATTCCCATAAGTTCTGTGATTTGTTTTTTCAGACTTTCAATTTCTTCTTTTTGTTCTTTCCTTGCCTTCTTTATATCCTCCCTCAATTCATTGATTTGGTTTTTGATGAAGTTTTCCATGTCTGTTCGTACATTCTGAATTAATTGTTTCAGCTCCTGTATGTCATTTGAATGGTTGGTTTGTTCCTTTGACTGGGGCCATATCTTCAATTTTCCTGTTGTGATTTGTTATTTTTTGCTGGCATCTAGGCACTTAATACCTTAATTAGTTTTTTTTCTGGAGATTGCTTTCACTTCTTTTACCTAGGGTTTTCTTGCTGGATGAATTTGTTGTCTATCTGTTCTTTGACATTCAGTTCAGCTTTCTCTGGAGCTCTAGCTTAAGTTTTGTTTAACAGAGGAGAATTTTTCAGTTCTTATTTTCTTGTTTCTTGCCCTGCTTGTGTGGTGCCTTTTTCTCCCCACACTTAGGAGGTTCTACTTAGGTATTATAGACCACAGCTGGATTTTCCCAGACCAAACTGGTCTCCTATCAGGAGGAAAGAGTCACCTGCGTCGGTTTTCCCTGAGGGTGAGACCCAGCAAGTTGAAAGACTTTCTTGTGAAGTCTCTGGGCTCTGTTTTTCTTATTCTACCCAGTATGTGGCACTTGTCTGCCTGCAGGTCCCACCAGCATAAGACAATGTGGTACCTTTAACTTTGGTGGACTCTCCCTGCTGGGGGCATGGTGAAGACAGAGGAGAGGTTGTAGGCTGGTTTTAATGACTTCAAATTACCAAGCTCTGGGGTCTGAATTCCTTGAGGGAGGGATTCCACCTGAGTTGGGCTTCACTCCTCCCCTGGGGAAGGCACAGGCTCCAGACAAACCCCCAAAACAGCTCACTTCTGCCTATGCCTCAGGCAGTTGCAGCCTGAGAAGTCCTGCTGCTATATCCAAAGGCAGTCAAGCCTTTGTAGAAACACAGCCACAAAAACCTCTGTTTCCTTCTTTTTTTCCCCCTTTTTCCAGCAGCCCTGCCCCCTTGGTGCCAGAGCAAAAATGAGCAACCTCCACCTAAGCTGGGGGCCTATTTTTAGTTGTCAGAATTTGTTAATTAATTTCACAATTGGCGTTTGGTTGGGCTCAGTCCCTGCTGCTGGTAAAAATCTCTTTCCTTTCCCCTCTGGGAAGCAGACTGTGGGGGAGGGGTGCTGGTCACCATAGCTTTGGGAACTCATGGTTCTGGGGCGGCTTGCAGCTTGTCCAGCTGGTCCAGACTGGGGTACGCTGTGTGTCTGGTGACAGACGTGGCCCCAGGAGCTGTTCTGTACTGTTTCTGGTTATTTAGTAGTCGTTCTGGAGGACGAACTAAAATGCACACATTGTTAAGCTGCCATCTTGACCCAGAACTCCATTCTGCCAAATTTTGCCTTTGACAGGATAGTTTAATCTATTTCCATTTCATGTCACTACTAATGATGCCTGCTTGCTCTAACTTTTTAAAAACCAACTGATTCTGAGTATTCTTAAGGTAATATTCATAAGTAAAGACTGTCAAAGACTCATTTGAATAAAAGAACATAGTCCTTAATGAGTAGTTTTAACTTAATTTCCATATAGTTAAAAAGTGGCTTAACACTGGGCAGTGCAACGGTGGCTCAGTGGCAGAATTCTTGCCTACCATGCCGGAGACCTGGGTTCGGTTTCCGGTGCCTCCCCATGCCAAAAAAAAGTGGTTTAAGACTAAAGAAGGCTTCTGAAGGAGGAAAAAAAGATGCCCTAGATCTGTATCACCCTTTTTGACTTTGGGGTGTTCCTTTCCAGTTTATGACATTGTGAGTAATTCATGGCTATTGTGTAGATGTTCAAGGTGTCAAGATAATCTATCCATAATTCCACTTTCATGATTTTTTGGATAAAATTTTTGATAAAAATTCAAGTTAAAAAGAAGGATTTTTACCCCCATTTAAAAACAATATTTAAGTAATGTCAGGGAATTTGAGTATTTTCTAGAGTTTATGTAGACTTTATATAGGCTTGGCAAAGCAGAATGTCTGAAAGTATTTTTTTTTTTTTTAAGTAAACCTGGAAAGAAATAGTCACAACAGGACTAAGAAATGGGTGTGAGTTTGGGGTGGACTTGGAACCCACTAAGGTGGGATTTCTAGAGATAGTCATTTGCATGTATTAAACCATTTAATCTTTACAGTGGGCCAACTATAGGAGACAATAACAGAGGACAGGGAGTGGGGACTAGATCCTGTTGAGATGAGCCGGCTCCTGAAATCAGCACGTGGAGTTGCATATCTATGCAAAAGTAACTGCAAGGCCATATATTGTTTACGCTCCAAGTGTCCTATGGTGTTAAAGAAATAACTTGCCAATATTTGTACCAGAAATCAGGACCACTGTTTACATTTTACACTGTTAAAATCATTACATGATTGTTAGAACTACATGGATGTGATTTGGGCATTAAAAGGCATTCCTGAATGAGACTGGACTACTTGGTATCTGCCATTAGGGATCCAAAGTGGAACCACAGCCAACATATATTGAGTACTTGCTGTGGATGGGGCACTGTTGCAGGTAATTTGCAGGCATTAAATTATTTAATTTGACACCAACTCTGTGTCCTCAGAGGAGGACACCAAGACCCAGAAAGGTTAAATTGTTTGTCCAGCATTAGAGTGAGTCAATGTTTGAGTCAAAATGATAGCCCAAGCAATTTCTTCCAGAGCCCATGCTTGTGGCCATCATGTAAAGTGGCCTCTTTGAGCTGTGGCTACTGTGGTGGGGGTTCCCAGAGGGTTTTCCCTGGAACATTAGCCTAAAGGACCCTTTAAAGGGTTCATAGCAAATTTATTCACAGAATTCCCTTTGTATAGATGCATGAGTATTGTTACTATGGCTGGTTATCCTCTGGACACTGAGGAGCCCTCTTCAGTCCTGATTTCATATGGGGTCCCTCCTGACCTTCACCCTGCTCAGGCCACAGGCTTCGTCTCCTGACTCCCTGGGATGGACCGACCACCAGGGATCAGTGCAAACACTGGCCTCCTCTCTAGGTTTGCTTTCTAGTCCCTTATCTCCTTTCATTAATGCCCTTACTTTATCCCACTCAGTTAGTCGAACTTTTAAAAAATATGCTTTTTGTAGTGTGCTAGTTTGAAAGGGTACATTATCCCATACTTTAGAAAAGCCATGTTTTAATTGTAATCTATTTTGTGGAGGCAGCCATTTCTTTTAATCTCTATTCAGCACTGTAGGTTGAAAGCTTCATTAGAGTATCTGCACGGTGATATGACTCATCCAATTGTGGCTATTAACTTTTCTTTTAATTTTCTATTTTAAGGCATTCACTTTTTTTTTGTTTTTTGCATGGGCATCAGGAATCGAACCTGGGTCTCCAGCATGGCGGGCAAAAATTCTACCTGCTGAATCACTGTGGCCCACCTGGTATTAACTTTTGATTAGAGGGAGATGTGACTCCACCCGTTCCTGGTAGGTTTTGATTAGTTTAATGTAATCCTTTAAAAGAAGAAACATTTTTAGAGCCACAAGAGCCAAGAAAGCACAAGACCAAGGGGAGCCCACGCAGCCAGAGACCTTTGGAGATGTAGAAGTAATATGCCCTGGAGGAGCTTCAGGAAACAAGAAGCCTGGAGAGAAAGCTAGAAGACATCACTGTGTTGGCCATGTGCCTTTCCACTTGAGTGAGAAACCCTGAACTTCATTGTCCTCTTTTTTTTTTTTTTACTTTTTTATTGTAGAGTGTAACATATATACAAAGCAAAGAAATAAAAAAGCAATAGTTTTCAAAGCAGTCTTCAACAAGTAGTTACAGAACAGATCCCAGACTTTGTCATGGGCTACCATATGATCCGCTCGTATTTTTCCTTCTAGCTGCTCCAGAATATTAAAAAAGTGTGCATTTTTATCACCACAATTGACTTCTTTCTTTCTTTTTTTGTGAAAAATGACATGTATAAAAAAAGTAATAAATTTCAAAGCACAGCACCACAATTAGTTGAAGAACATATTTCAGAGTTTGATATGGGTTATAGTTCCACAATTTTAGGTTTTTACTTCTAGCTGCTCTAAGACATTGGAGACTAAAAGAGATATCACTTTAATGATTTGGCAATCGTATTCACTTGTTGAATCCTATCTTCTCTCTATAACTCCACCATCACCTTTGATCTGTCTATCCCTCTCTTTAGGGGTGTTTGGGCTATGGCCATTCTAACTTTTTCATGTTGTAAGCATCTGTCACCAAGATGGGAAAGGAGATGGAACTAACTGATGTTCTGGAGAGGCTGGGCTCTCTAAGTTTCAGGACTTATCTGGTCCAGGGACACATCTGGATGTGGGAAATTTACACTAGTGCATGGAACTCTTGAGGAATCTTATATATTGGTCTAGGTGTTCTTTAGGATTGGCTGGAATGGTCCTGGTTGTTGTTTGGCAGGTCATGATAGGTAGCAATGTCTAACTGAAGCTTGTGTAGGAGCAGCCTCCAGAGTAGCTTCTCAACTCTATTTGAACTCTCTCTGCCACTGCTACTTTATTAGTTACACTTCTTTTTCCCTTTTTGGTCAGGATGGAATTCTTGATCCCACAGTGCCAGGGCCAGATTCATCCCTGGGCATCATCTCCCATGCTGCCAGGGAGACTTTCACCCCTAAATGTCATGTCCCACGCAGTGGGGAGGACAATGATTTCACTTGAGGAGTTGGGCTTAGAGAGACTGAGCCATATCTGAGCAACAAAAGAGATTCTCCAGAAGTAACTCTTGTGCATACCTATAGGTAGGATAAGCTTCTCCACTTGTACATAATCTTCATAAGAATAAGTCTCAAAATCAAGGGTATGTTTACTGATTTGGGTGTCCCTAAAGTTTGACACGGTATCAAGAGATTTCCTGATGGTAAAGATTAATAGTTCCATATTTTTCCTCCCATCCATCAAGGGACTTTGCCAATACTTTTTGATTATTTGCTTAATATACTCTAGGATGTATCCTGGCATTACATTAAACTATACAGGATTAAAGGATCTCTTTCTTATTCTGGGCTCCCTGTGTTTCAGTTGTTCAAATGAGCTATACAGATAGGTTGAGTTAGATTATGTGCTACAGAAAAATTTTGGTTCCAGACTAAAAAGCCTTTCTTCCTTTGGTTTCAAAGAGTATGTGTGTTTCTAAAATATAGACATTGTCTACCTTCCCCCAGTGTTCTGAATTACTTTAACCCCAACCTGATCGGCTTCGTCCTTATCTCTAAATATCAGATTTTATTTATATATATATATATATATAACAGCCTCTTGAAATCCAGAAATAATTACCACTCCAGGCTAAATGTGTCTGCTATAAAAGCTTAAAATCTAAGCCCCTGTTTTCTTGTAAACATTTTCTAAATGAGACCATACCATTGTTGTTCTTTTGTTTCTGCCTTATTTTGCTTCACCAAATGTCCCACATGATAATTCACATCATTGCATGCCTCACGACTTCTTTCCTTTTTTGTAGCAGCACAACATTTGTTCATAAGTATGCACCATCATTCCCCAATTACTCCTCAGTCAGTATATCCTTCAGCCACCTGCATTCATCAGGGATCATGTATAGTGTCCAAAGTCCACAGTCCATCAACACTCTCAATTTTAGATAATTTCATTGTTCCCAAGAGAAAGGAAACCATAAACACACCCTCACCAAATAGGAAATCTTAACTCCTCTTAACTTATATCCCTCCCCCCAGTTATTTACCTCTGCTGTTGCTGTGGTAGTGCTGATGTTTTCCTTCAAAGCATAGCCAATAGCATGCAATAGCAGTTTTCTCCTTGAACCCTGGACTTAAACACTCTTTGTACACAAATCATAACTTTATAAAGTAGTTCTTGCAAGAGCTAATTTATATTACTAGTGTTAAACAGTGGGACATGAAAGTCTATACAACCCCTTTCAATCTTGTTCATCCTCAATATGGTAATATTATTTATTACCACTAGAGAACCACTTTCACTTCTATCTATTCCCTTACATTGGAATTCAATCTCATTAGCTAACCATTCACCCATCTCTAGCTTCTATGTATCTCTAAGTCCCCTATATTCTGTATTATAAGCCTCTGATTTTGCCTTTACCATGGTCAAAAAAGTGGAATCATACAGTATGTATCCTTTTGTGCCTGCCTATTTCACTCAGCATTGTGTTCTCAGGGCTCATCCATCTTGTCATTTGCTTCAGTACGTCATTTCTGCTTAATATTCCACCTTAATTATATGCCACATTTTGTTAATGGGCATTGTCTGTTGATGGGCATTTAGTTTGCTTCCATCTTTTGGCGATTGTGAATAATGCTGCTAAGAACATCAGCGTGCAAGTATCTGTTTGTGACATTGCTTTCAACTCTTCTGGGTACATATCAAGTAGTGCTATTGCTGGGTAATAGGAAGCTGAGATTTAGTTTCCAAAGGAACCACCAAACAGTCTTCCATAGTGGCTGCACCATTTTACATTCCCACCAGCAGTGCATAAGTCCAAGTTTCTCCACATCCTCTCCAACATTTATAGTTTCTGTTTGTTTAATAGCAGTCATTCTTACAGGTATCAGGGGATATCTCATTGTAGTCGATCTGCATTTCCCTTATAGCCAATGAAAATAAGCATCTTTTCATGTGCTCTCAAGCCATCTGTATTAGCTCTTCAGGAAAATGCCTATTCATATCTTTAGACCATTTTATAATTGAGTTGTTTGTCCTTTTGTTGTTCAGTTGTATGATTTTTTTGTATATGCAGGAAATCAAACCTTTGTCTGATATGTAATTTCCAAATATTTTCTCCCATTGAACTGGCTGCCTCTTCACCTTTTTGACAAAGTCTTTTGAGGTGCAGAAGCATTTGATTTTGAGGAGTTGCCATTTATCTATTTTTTTTTCTAGCTTGTGGTTTGGGTGTAAAGTAGGAAGCTACCTCCTAGTACTAGGTCTTGAAGATGTTTCCCTACATTTTCTTCTAGAAGTTTTATGGTGCTAGTTCTTATATTTAGGTGTTTAATCCATTTTGAGATAACTTTTTATAGAGTGTAAGATGGGGTCCTCTTTCATTCTTTTGGCTATTGATATCCAGTTCTTCCATGCCCAATTACTGAAAAGACTATTTTGTCCCAGTTCAGAGGATTTGGGGGCCTTATCAAAAATCAGTTGACCATAGATTTGGTGGTCTGTTTTTGTGCCAGTACCATGCTGTTTTGATTACTGTGGCTTTACAATAGGTTTTAAAGTCAGGGAGTGTTAATCCTCCCACTTAGTTCTTCTTTTTTAGGATGCTTTTAGCTATTAGGGGTCTCTTTCCCTTCCAGATGAATTTGGTAACTAGCTTTTCCAAGTCTTCAAAGTAGATTGTTGGAATTCTGATTGGTATTGTGTTGAATATGTAGATCAATTTGGGGAGAATTGACATCTTAACTATATTTAGCCTTCCTTTCCATGAGCAGGGAATGTCTTTCCACCTATTTAGATCTTCTTTGGTTTCTTTTAGCAATGTTATGTAGTTTTCTGTGTACAAATCTTTTTCATCCCTACTTAAGTTCATTCCTAACTGCTTGATTTTTTAGTTGCTATTTTGAATGTAACTGACTCCTCAGCTAGGTCATTGCTTGTGTATAGAAGCATTACTGACTTTTGTGCATTAATTTTATATTCCCCCAACTTGCTGCTCAAGTAACTTTGCTGTAAATTTCTCAGTATCTTCCAGGTATAGTATCATAGCATCTGCAAGTAATGAAAGTTTTATTTCTTCCTTTCCAGTTGGATACCTTTATTTATTTGTCCTGCCTGATTGGTCTAGCTAGAACTTCTAGCAAAATGTTGAATAATAATGGTGACATGGGCATATTTGTCTCGTTCCTGATCTTAGGGGGAAAGCTTTCAGTCTCTCTCCATTGAGTATGATGCTGGCTATCAGTTTTTCATATATTCCCTTTATCATCTTAAGGTAGTTACCTTTGATTCCTATCTTATCAGAAAAGGAGATTGAATTTTTAGCATCAATCAAGATGATAGTGTGATTTTTCTCTTTCACTTTGTTAATGTGCTGTATTACATTAATTGATTTTCTTGTGTTGAACCATCCTTGTACTCCTGGTCACGGTGTATAATTCTTTTAACGTGTTGTTGGACATTTCAATTTGAAATATTTTGTCAAGAATTTTTGCATCTATGCTCATTAGAGAGATTGGCTTGTAGTTTTCCTTTCTTATAGCATCTTTACCTGGTTTTGGTATTAAAATGATATTAGCTTCATAAAGTGAGTTAGGTAGAGTTCCCTTTTCTTTGATTTTTTTGAAAAGTTTGAGCAGAATTGGAGTTAGTTCTTTTTTGGAATTTTTAATAACATTCCCCTGTGAAGCCATATGGTCCTGGCTTTTCTTCGTAGAAAGATTTTTGATGACTGATTGAATCTCTTTACTTGTAATTGGTTTGCTGAGATCTATTTCTTCCCAAGTCAGTGCAGAATTGTTTGCGTGTTTCCAGGAATTTGTCCATTTCATCTAAGTTGTCTAGTTTGTTCGCATAGAGTTGTTCATAGTATCTTCTTGTGAATTTTTTTATTTCTTCATGTGGTAAGGCACCGTTCTTGTTTCTGATTTTGTTTATTTGCATTCTCTCTCTTTTTTTCTTTGTCAGTCTTGCTGGTGGCCCATCAATTTTATTGATTTTCCCACAGAACCAACTTTTGGTTTTATTGATCCTTTCTATTGCTCTTTTGCTCTCCCATTTATTTAACTCTGCTTTTATAGTTGTTATTTCTCTTCTTCTATTTGATTTGGGATTAGTTTGCTGTTCTTTCTCAAATTTTGTCAGGTGAGCAGTTAAATTCTTGATTTGTGTCTTTCTTGTTTTTTAATATAGGCATTTAAGGCAATAAATTTCCCTCTCAGCACAGCCTCTGCAGCATCCCATAAGTTCTGATAAGTTGTATTCTCATTTTCATTTGTCTCCAGATAGCTACTGATTTCTTTAGCATTTTCATCTTTGACCCATTAGTTGTTTATGATTGTGTTATTTAATCTTTATGTATTTGTGAATGTTCTCATTCTTTGGTTGTATTTAGATCCAGCTTCATTCCATTGTGATCAAGGAAAGTGCTTTGTATAATTTCAATGTTTTTAAGTTTAGAAAGACCTGTTTTGTTCCTCAGCATATGATCTGTCCTGGAGAATGTTCCATGAGCACTAGAGAAGAATGTATATCCTTGTGTTTTGGGGTGCAATGACTTATACGTGTGTGTTAAATCTAATTCATTTATTAAGTTGTTTAACTTCTCTGTTTCCTTGTTGATCTTCTGTCTGGTTATTCTATCTATAGAGGAGAGTGGTGTATTGAATTCTCATACTATTATTTTTTAAATGTCTACTGCTCCCTTCAGTTTGGGAGCATAAACATTTATGATTGTTATTTCTTCTTGGTGAATTCCCTTTAAGTAATATATAGTGTCCTTCTTTGTCTTTTATGATGTTTTTACATTTAAAGTCTATTTTGTTCAATATTACTATAGCTACTCCTGCTTTCACTTGGTTATAACTTATGCAGAAAAACTTTTTCCATCCTTTCACTTTCAGGCTATTTGTATCCATGTGTCTGCATCGAGTCTCTTGTAAGCAGCATATAGCTGGTTATATTTCTGAATCCATTCTGATAATCTATATCATTTGGTTCAAAATTTAGTCCATTAACATTCAAAGTTATTACTGAAAAGGAGTTTCTTGAATCCACCTTTTTATTTTATTTTATTTGTCAGATCTATATGTTCTTTTCCCTCTTCTTCCTTTTATCCGTTAAGTTACACTTACTGGTACTCTTCAGTTCTGTGCCCTCCTCCAGCCCTCCCTCTCCTGTCTTTTTTTTCAACTGGCAGAACTCCCTTTAGTATTTCTCATAGGGCCAGTCTCCTGTTGACGAATTCTTTCAGGATTTGTTTGTCTCTGAAATTTTTAATCTCTCCCTCAGTTTTGAAGGACAATATGGCTGGATACAGAATTCGTGGCTGGAATTCTCTTTCTTTCATGATCTTAAATATATGATATCACTGCCTTCTTGCCTCCTGGGTGCTGGTTGAGTAGTCTGAACTCAATCTTATGTGGTTTTCCATATATGTAGTAGATTGTTTTTTTCTTGCCACTTTCAGAATTTTCTGCTTTCCTTCAACATTTGACAGACTGATTCGTATGTGTCTATAAATCCAAATAGGATTTATTCTGTTTGGAGTTCTTTGGGTTTCTTTGATTTGTGTATTTATGTCCTTTATAAGAGTACTCTTCCTGCCCTTTAATCCTCTCTTCTCCTTCTGGGACACCAATGATTCTTATATTTGTGTGTTTTATTTTGTCTATCATTTCCTTGAGATCCAATTCACATCTTTCCATCTTTTTTGCCATTTGCTGTTTTGAGTTTTCAAAATCAGTTATCCTGTCCTCTATATCACTTTTTCTTTCTTCTGTCTCTTCAAATCTGCTGTCGTGTGTCTCTATGCTTTTTATTTGGTCAACAGAGTCTTTAATCTCTGTGATATCTGCTATATTTCTATTTACTCTTTCAAATTCCTTTTTACACTCTTCTACTGTCTTCTTGATCTTCTTGATGTCATTAGCCATCCCACTTATTTTATTAAGTAGAGTTATATGAACATCTTTGATTAGTTGTTCCAATATTTGTGTCTTCCCCAGCATTTTAATTTGGTCATTAGGCTGGGCTATATCTGTCTCCATTGTTATATGTATAGTGATCTTCTGTTGTTTTCATTGCATGCAAATATCTTGATTGATTTACTTTGTGAGTTGAATTCCTTCAGTAGAATGCAGGGTACAGGGCAGGGCACAACAGTGTGGTGATGCGTTGCAACGTAGGTATAGGCACAGGTTGGGGATGCTATGCTGATGCTTGTGAACAAGGGTGTCCAGCAGTCAGGGAAGATGTAACTGTGTGGGTACACAGGTCTAGGGGGCGTAACCCTGTTGTGCACTGCTCTAGGGCATAGGGTCCTTTGTGTGCAAGCATAGAGCTATGGCAGAGGGTCAACATTATGTCTTCCTGGCCTGGGGGCAGATGTGACCCACATGTGCAGGTCAGTGCTTTCTCAGAGCTGGAAAGCATAACTGAGGGCCATGCACATGTGCGGGTCTAGGAGTGCCATAAACTGATGTTCCCAAAGCTAAAGGGCATGATTGGGGTCTGTGCACATGCATGTGTCTAGGAGGGCTGTAAACTGATGCCCAGAGCTCGGTGGGGCAGAGTGAGGCTGTGCGACAGTATAGGTAGGGAGTGGGTATAGCCTGGGTATGGAGGTTTGCACCTGCAGCCTTTATGTGCTGGCAACACCCTGCAGGGAGCAGGGAGGGGGCAGTAGTGTTTGAGAGGGGTGCAGGAAAGGGGGATTGGGCTGCACTTCTTGTGGGGGTGTGGGGCGGGTATGCAGGCTGGGGGTTGGTGGTGTGGGGGTGCTTAGAGCACAGGGAGTGGGGGCGGGTGATGGAGTTTGGGTGCATGGGGTGTGAGGTTTGTCACAGGTTGCAGGACTTCACTGATGAGGGTAGTGCATTCAAGGTACATGGCTTGGCTTACTTCCTAGTCCCTGTCTCCCCATGCATGCACTTCTGTGGGCTCCAAGCTTCCAAATTAGACTCCAGTTTTCTGCTTCTCAGTTCCTCAGCTTTTGAAACCAGGGCCGCCCTATGTGGTGCTCATTGGCCTTTCTGGAGTGAGGGTAACCTCTTGTTGGTGTCTTAATTTTGACATTTTTATAGACCTGCTTTAATTAGGACCTTTTCATGGCCTTAGAACTGTAAATTTGCAACTTATTAAATTCCCCTTTTAAAAATCCGTTCCATTTCTGGTATATCACATTCCAGCAGCTAGCAAACTACAACAGTTACTGAAAAGGGTAATGTAGTCCTGACAAGTACCAACATACCACCATCATTGCCAATGTGTAATTGGCTTTCTGGTGGAATCAGGGTGAGTAATGTTGAAAGCATGTGTATTCCTTGGGAAACATGGTCATGAGCAATACATAGGGTAAGGCCAATGAAAAGATCTTGCTAATTCTTATGAAAGTGAACCATTCTGAGATGGATTCCCAGAGTTTTCTGGGTGATTACAGAAAATTTCCAGTAAGCTTAAAAAACAAAACAAAACTCAACTTCTTATAGCTTAAAAAAAAATGTGTTGGGTGGGACAAAGGATTAAAAGCACTTGCTGGTTGTATCAAAGTAGAATCTTGATAAGTAGAACATTGAAATGAGAGTGGAAGGTGGAGTGGTAAGGAGAATGACACCTTCTGATTGTTAACAACCAAAGAAAACCTTGCAGAATTTGGAAAGCTTATGTAAAGGGGATCCCTCTCTGCATTGTCATCTTGAGCTCTGGTTTATGTTTTAATTAGATGCCGTGTTGCTGCAAGGATAAAGGGTTCATAGAAGAGTGAAAACAGGGAGGCGGATATTGATGGAAAGAGAGCATGAAATGTCATCAGTGGTCAAGAGAAATGCATATGTGGGTGTGTGGGAGAGTACTAAGGGAAACTAGCACTGCCAAGCTGATTTGTTTTTCATCCCCAAAGAATTCCCTGGACATTCTCCTTAGTTACTAGGATGGGGGCGAGTTTCAATAATAATATGTTTATTCATTACAAATACAAGCATTTTTCTGATATATGTATTTTTAGAATTAAAATTGAAGAAATGTTAACATTGAAGAAACTTTGAGGCAGGATAACCCTCATAATTCTACTACTCTTTAATAGATAATATTGCATTTTTATGTTTTCTTCTATTCCAAAAATGTTCTTTCTTTAGCAAAACTTTTAGGCCAGTAAGTTTCCTCTTGGAATAATATCTGCTAAAGCAGCTTCTGATCCCTTAACAGGCTGGGGACAATTCTCCAATTTTCTATCATTCTGCCTTACATTGGAAAGTAGATCTGCAGAGATGAATTAACTGCAAATATCATTTCATGGTTTTTTTCTGAGATTCCTCCTTTCAACAACGGCTGATCCATGATCACTTCATCTACTGAAGTAAGGGGAGCCACACATTGTGGATGAGAAAGCAACTCCATAGTTATCCACAATAAGCTTAGGGATCTTCCCTCCTGGTAAGCATGTTTAGTAAGGAAACTAAGGCCCAGAAAGTTCACAGGGTGAATAAATTGAAGAGCTGAGATTTGAACCCAGGTCCTAAAGGTAATCTTTTGTTTTAAATAGTTTAAGACTTGAAAAAGTGGTAAAAATAGTTCTGAGAGTTCATGACTACCTTCACCCAGCTTCCCATACTGTTGACAATTACATAACCATAGTTCAGTGATCAAAACCAGAAAATTAACATTGGTACAATACTATTAGCTAACCCACAGACCGTGTTTGAATTTCACTAGTTTTCTCTCCAGTGTTCTTTTTCTGTTCCAGAACCCAATCCAGAATCCCACTGCCATTTAGTTACTGTGTTCCCTTAGCCTTCTCCAATCTGAGAGAGTTCCTCAGTTTTTTTCTTTCATGACCTTGACAGTTTTGAGGATTGCTAGTGAGGTTTTTTATACAGTGGCCCTCAGTTTGGGTTTGTCTGAAGTTTTCTCATTACTAGATTGAGACTATACATTTTTGGCCAATACACCACAGACGTGAGTGCTTGTCTCAGTGCAATATATTAAGGGCACATGATATCATATTGAAGGTCTTATTGTTGGTGATGTTGACCTTGACCACTTGGTTAAGATGGTGTCTGTCAGGTTTCTCCATTGTAAACTTAGTATTTTCCCTTTACAATTGATAATTTTCTTGGAAATGATGTATTTAGACTATGCTAATATCCTGTTTTTCCTCAAACTTTCACCCATGGATTTTAGGACCTAACTGTGGATCTTGCATGCAACAGTTATGGAGGTGTTTGCCCAACAGTGGTTTTGTATTTCCCTCTTTCCTTTCGACATTTTTTAATGGGATTCTCCTATAAAAAAGAGCTGCCCCTTCTCCCTTACATTCTTGATAAATATGAACTCATGAATGTTCATTTTGTTCTATGGGTTACAATCCAATACTCTGATTATTTATTTTATTGTTCAAATTATCCTAGCTTTCACCATTGGGAACCCCTTCAGGTTGACATCTGTATCTTTTTGTCATACTCCCATTGTTATGGTGGGTGTTTTTGTTGGCGGTGGTTTTTTGAAAACTTCCTTATTTTCTGGCATCACAGAAAGATTTTCCCTGCCCCAGCCCTAGAATCAACTACTTCTCTAGGGAACCCTATGAACTAAGAACCTTCGATAGAAACCTGTTGTGCTCCTTCTACCAGCTCATGGTGCATTTTAAACAATTTGGACTTGAATTCTTTAAAAGTTTTCTCATAAATATACTGAAAAGTTAGGTAGAGCTGGCACTTGTTGAGTTTGTTCTAGTCATCAAACATTGCCCTGCAGTTACTTCCATTGCTCCTCTGTCCACTCTCTTTGTCTTCTTGGAATGACACATACCCGGGCATGAGAGAGAGGAAAGTGAGAAGATAAAGAAGTGGATTTGAATATAGATAAGACTATTGCTATAGACAGAATTGATGTGCATGTAGATGAAGATATGGGTAGGGAGGTGGGGAGAATTCCTGGATGGGACTCAAACATACAGATAAAAAATTCGTCTGTTTCACCACTATGCAAATCGAAAAGCACAAAGATTTCAGAAATAAGTCAGGTTTTTTTTTTTCTTTTGCATGTACAGGCACCAGGAATTGAACCCAGGTTTCCAGCATAGCAGGCGAGAACTCAGCTTGCTGAGCCACCATGGCCTGCCCAGTCAGGATTTTTTAAGTTTATTTTTTTCTGGCACTCAGCTGACTTTGTCTATGGTGAAAATGTTCTGTGTGGCTTTAACTTCTGCTCCTTCTATATTCCTCTCCTGGACTGACTCTGGTAGCTCTCTGGGCTGAATGTGGGGTCTCACATACCCACTGCTTATATTTTATACTCCTTGTGTTAGCTGTGGTTAAAAACAAACATTTGGATGTTAATTGAACACACAGCTAAGTTCACAGTAAAAATTAAAAGACAAGCTAAAAATAAAAACTTACAAATTCTACATTTCTAAGTTTTTGCATAAAATAATAAGATTAAAAAGCCACTTAGAAAATCATCTGGTTAGCTCTACTACTATTTGCAGGCAGGAATTTATGAAAACTAATACAAATAGATGAGATTGTATCATGATTTAAATACTTGCAGTAAGACCCACATTCCATTCCTGGACTTAAGAACACTTAATGGTAACATTGCATAGTTGCCTGCCAATAACACATGAATGCAAGATTGTTTTTCTGCTACACTAATAGTCAATCCATATTTTTTAAATGCTTTTTATTGTAAAATATAATATATATACAAAGCAAAGAAAGAAAAAAGCAGTACTTTTCAGAGCACACATCAACAAGTAGTTATAGAACAGATGTTTTTCTTTATTTTTTCTTTTTTTACAAATTACATTATACTTTTCTCTATGTCCTTGTTTGAATGTTTGCATGTGTGAGAAAGAGAGCAAGAGCCAGAAGGAGAGAGAGGACTACTTGTTCCTTACTTTTACAGGAAATTTAATACATGTCAGCACAAATCTGAACTGAGACTGACTCATTTGGCAGAAAATACAAGATCATATGCCAGAGTAAACAGAGAATGGGGCGAGATCCCAAGAAGAGGGAACAGGCGAAGAGACAATTTATAATTTAATACACGAGTAGAAGTGCTTTGTTAAAATTATTTCATTTTCTCCTAATCTTATTGGGTGTTTCCCCTGATCTCCACTGTACTTGTTTCAAACTATCTAGGAAATTCCTTCCTCCCTCCTGATTCCATGTCTGTTTACTTATTAAATTCAACTTATCTCCTTCACATCTTGTACATTTTATCTCTTCCTTTCTATCCCCACAAGTACCCACTTGTTTCAGGCTTTCACCAAGTTTTGTTGGACTATTGCTATCATCTTCTACCCTTCTTGATTGTCTCTGAATTGTCTATCCCTAAAATTCACCCCAAACATCTCTTTCTGCACAATATAAGCTAGTCATTTCTTTCTTGGTGCCATCATTGAAACCTGTGTTAACCATTCTATGACTCTGTCCCCAAAGTATTCAAATTGTTGGTTTATATACTTTTGTCCCGTACTTGCTGTGAGCTCCTTAATGAAAGGGATTACGTCTTCCTTATTTTGTATCCCTAATGGCGTTGGGCACTCATAAATGAATGGAAAATGATCAAAACAGTGGGTGGATAAGTGAAAGAGCCCATTCACTGTTCATTGATGGAAATATTAACTAGTGAACTACTCATTATTAATCCCTAGCAAACATTTCTCCCAGAAGCCTATAATTTCTTGTATGGAAGATCATCTAATTTAAGATGAAATTTTGCAAGCTATAGTTGCTCTCGTACAAATAAATTATTTCCTTAAAATATCAAAGGTTATTTTTCCTTTTGGAAGACATTTGTAATTATTATGTCTTGTATCTCCATCTAGTGAAGCAAACTGATAATACAGCAATTAAGAAACCTATGAATGAATATATAAGAAGCACAGTTGTGAAAAATAATTAATGGAAAATTAATCTTCCTTCTCAAGGTTCCAAACT
Organism: Tamandua tetradactyla; assembly: GCF_023851605.1. Taxonomy (NCBI): domain Eukaryota; kingdom Metazoa; phylum Chordata; class Mammalia; order Pilosa; family Myrmecophagidae; genus Tamandua; species Tamandua tetradactyla. The sequence goes on along the minus strand of NC_135330.1, from coordinate 106,382,446 downwards.
GTTTGTATCAACTTGTAGTACTCGCTAGCACACCCTACTTTCTGGAGTTCACCAAGTTTTTTCCTGCCAAAATTTCTAAATGTTAGGACAGTGTCATGCCACTGAAAAACAGTTTGGGTATAAGAAAAACATTTACAATTAGCTTGATTTTCACTATTTCTTAATCAAAAAGCCAATAATCTTTATTAATACCAATGATCTTTATTAATGTTATTAATCTAATGTTATTTAGATATTTTATGGAATAACATTTTCATAAACTGTCCAAACCATCCCTGCAATTCAATGTAACACATATTTTTGAGTGGTTCTTCATGGTCAAGATATGCTTCAAGGTAAATATTATTTCATTGTGATGCCCATTGCACTTGGAATAAGTTTAAAGTTTCTGATTTTTACCTAAACACTTTAAATGATCAGCCCTTGCTCTGAGCACTTTCCCTACTGTTTGAGCAAATTAGCACAATTTTGCTGGCTTAAAACACAAAAATATATTGTCTCATAGTTCTAGAGGTCAGAAGTCTGAAAATCGAGGAGTTGGCATGGCCATGCCTCCTCTGAAACATGTGTGGGAGAATCCCTTCCTTGTCTCTTCCCAGTTTCTGGAGTTTGCTGGCAATCTCTGGCTTTCCTTGGCTTGCAGATGCATCTATGTCTCCGTCTCCATGTGGCCTTCCTTCTTGTCTCCATCTTCACATGACACTCTTCCCTTTATCCTTGTCTGGGTCCCCTCTCTACTTCTCATTAGGACACCAGTCATCTCAGATTAGGTCCCATCCTAATCTAGTTTGGCCTCATTGTAACGATAAGATCCTTTTCTAAATAAGGGCACACTCACAGGAACATGGTTAGGATTTAAACATGTCTTTTTTGGGGGGTGGTGGGACACAAGTCAATGTATAACACCAATAAGGTCCCAGCAGAAATTTAAAAAGCTGACTTTCAAATTAATATGGAAATGCAAAGGAATAAGAACAGCCAAACCAATCTCAAAAAAGAAGAAGAAGATTGGAGGATTACCATATTGATTTAAAAGCTATGATGGAGCTACAGTAATCAAGACACTGTGGCATAGCACCAGAAAAAGGAGCCAATGGAACAGAAAAGATTCCAGAATGAGATGTCCCTATATACAGTTATTTTCAACAATGCTGCAAAAGCAGTTCAATGGGGAAAGAAGTCTTTTCCATAAGCGGTGTTGCTACAGTTGGATAAATGTATGCAAAAGATAAAGCTGGACCCTACCAACATACACAAAAATAAATTTGAGATGGCTCCTATATCTAAACCAGTGTTTCTAAAACCCTTTTCTCATCATTGCCCCTCTAAAACACAGAATGTAGTAAAGCGGCCATTAGATGGAAATTTGAATTTATATCCTCAGGTGCTTACATTAGAAAGTAAAAAAAATGATTAATGAACTTAGCACCAATGTAAGAAGTTAGGGAAAGGGACAGCAAGAATAAACCTAAAGAAAGTAAAGGGAAAGAATAAAAACTACCGTTGAAATTAATGAGAGGAAAAAACTGAGATATGATAGAGAGGATCAACAAAACCAAAATTTAGTTCTTTGAAAAAAAAGTCAGTGAAATAAATGCTGCTAGTGTGTGTGTGTGTGTGCACATGCCTCTAATATAATGTTGACTAGAAGTGATGAGAGTGGACACCCTTGCTGTCTTCCTGATCTTAGGAGGAAAGCATAGTCTTTGACCATTAAGTATTTTTATAAATGCCACTTATCTGGTTTTAAAAAAGTATTCTTTTATTTCTAGTTTGCTGAGAGTTTTCATCAGAAATGGAAGTTGGATCTTGTCAAATGCTTTTTCTACATAAAGTGAGATGATCATATGATTTTTCTAGTTTGTTAGTACCGTGAATTAAATGGATTGATTCTATAATGTTAAATTGCCCTTGCATTCCTGGATAAACTCCACTTGGTGATGGTGTATTATCTTTGTTATAGGTTGTTGGGCATGAGTTGCCAAAAATTTGTTTTGAATTTTAGCATTTATGTTCATGGGGACTGTTGGTCTAGAATTTCCTTTCCTTATGCTTTTTTTTACTGGGATTTTTCATTGGCAATAGCAATGACACATGTAGTTGAAAACTATTCCCTTTTCTTCAAATTACTGGAAAGTTTGTGCAGAATTGGTATTACTCCTTTGTTAAATGTTTGGTAGCATTCACTTGTGAAGGCATAAGGTTCTGGAGTTTTCTCTGTTTCAGTGTTTGAAACTACAAATTCAGTTTTTAAAGTAGATGTAGAACTATTCAGATTATTATTTTCTTCAATGAACTTCGGTCGTTTATGCCTTTCTAGGAATTTGTTCATTTCCTCTAACATAAAAAGTCGCTTATAATATTCCCTTCATATCCTGATGATATCTGTAGAATCTATCTGGATACCTCCTCTTTTATTCCTGATATTGATTATTTTGATAATCTTCTTTCATTTTTACCCCTGACCAGTTTTGGCTAGATGTTTATCAATTTTACTGATGTTCTCAAAGACCCAGCTTTTGGTTTCATTTTTTGGATTGCTTTTCAATTTTCTATTTCCCTGATATCTGCTCTTATCTATTTGATTTATTTTGCCCTCCTCACTTTGGATTTAACTTCTTCTTTCTAGCTTCTTAAGGTAGAAGCTAAGGTCATTTATTTGAGAGCTTTCTTCGTTTCTCTCTGAGAAGCCTGCGTTTGTGTATGCATGCGTGTGGTATGTATGTATGGGTTAGAAAAAATGATCTGTAATTTTCCAAAACCATCACAATGCTAAGCAGTTTTCATGTGCTAAGAAGGTCACTGTGGTTAAAAGGAGCAGAATTAGGGTTTGAACACAGCAGAACAGGTAGCTTGAGTCAGGGTCCTTGGCGCCAGAAAGAAAAGCAGGAGACTTTTGAGCCAGAGCTGAGGTCAAGGAACTATGGCACGTTCCGCAGCATGCGGCACTATGGACCCTGATTTTTAGGTTTCCTTTGCCTTATGCCCCCAGAGGCAGAATGTTCTTCCCTCTCTGAAGGCACCTTCTCTCATTCGCTGTTCAGCTCCCCTTCTTCCTCCTGCCACTCACCCTGGGTGTCCTCCAACTCTCAGGCCCTGTCTCTTTCTTCTCTCTCTGGGCGCCTTTCCTCTGAGATCTGGTCCTGCATTGGGCTCTGCCTTTCACCTCTTTCCTGATGTCTCCCATATTCGTTGCTCCAGCCCGAGCCTCTGAAACTCCAGGCTCCTGCATAGAATCCCTGGTTCCACTTTGAAATCCTTTTGCAACTCCAGGTCCAATTTGTTGACCAATCTTTCCATGAAAAAAGTCTCCCAGTGGAGATTTTGGACACAGGCAGACCTCAATTTGAATCTCAGCCTTATAACAAGTGGCTAAACCCTATGCCCTTGCATTAGTGATGTCATTTCTGAGCCCCTGTTTTCTCAACTATAACACGGGGATAATAATATTTACTCATTTGGAGGCCTTGATGTGGGGGTTAAATAGGATTCCACATTTGAAGGCCTTCACATAGAGCCTGATGTAAACACTCAACAGCTGATTGATGTTATAAAGAGATTTGAAATTCTATCAATTATTTATTAATCCCTCAGTCATATGTTAATGCATTAATCTTCCAACATTTGCTGGCTTAGTAGAATCTCTATTCTAGTATATCAATTCAAATATAACTGGCAAAAAAACTTTGTTAAACTCTTGTAAGCTAAATTTTCAAGTTTAAATTGAGTGCTATGTAAAGAATATCTCTAATAATGTGATAAAATTCAAAGTTCTCCCTTGAACTCTAGCAGGGTTGTTTACAGAGAGTATATAATTGGTTGGAAAGTGGTTGGCCTAACTCAGATGACCAAAAACAGAATACAAAAATTCTGTACATATCATATTGATTCATTAATTGTGACAGATGTATAGCACTAATGTAAGAAGTTAATAATGGGAAATTGAGTTGGGATATATAAGAACTTCTGTAATTTCTGCAAATTTTCTATAAATATAAAACTATCCTATAATTAAAAGTTTATTTTAAAAGTTCTGTAAGTTTATACTTTTTAATAAAATAGATAAGTATTAATATGTATGGAATTTTTATTTTTCTATTTTGCAAATAAACTATAGTGATGAAGGACTGGGTTTAAAATCAGAATAAAAAAAATAAAAGAGTTAAAAATGAGCTCCTGAATTCACCCTCCCTCACCTAATACAACTGCCCACATAACACAGCAAATCTCCATGACCTCTCATTGTTATATTACATTAGGTGCTTTCAGTCACAAGAATAGTATAAGTGATGCTACCTGGTTAAATGGCACTGAATACTTATTTCACATGAAATTCCAAGGTAGAGAGGCACCAGGGTTGATGAACTCAGTGGTTCAATGATACCATCAGGATGCCAATTCTTTCTTTGTTCTTTTTAATTCATTTATCTAATTATTTATTTTTGCTCTCTATTGTACTCTTTATTTTCTGGCATTCCAAGCAAAACATAATCATTGTAAAGCCTGTGTTTGAGAGGAGAAAAAAAAAGAAACAAAGCCTGTGTTTGTGCAGTAAGTTATATGAACCAAATTAACATTAAGGCAAACAGGGAGAAAAATCTATAGATACAGTTAGCGTTTCTTAAATTCTAAATATTAAACACTAAGTTAAATACCATTTGATGAGCTATCAAGACTATGTACATTCTCGAAATATCAAGTAGAAGTTATTAGAAACATCAGCATTGCAACAGTAATGACCTGTGTTAATGAACATTTTCAAGTTTTTAATTAAAAAAAATGTAAAGATACAGAAGTTTTTACAGATTATATATGAAAATCTTACCTCTTATGATATCATAACTTTAAAATCTATTTTATCTAATATTACTATAGCTACTTGTGCTTTGTTTTGGTTATAGCTTACATAGAACATCTATTTCCATCTTTTCACTTTGAATCTGTTTGCATCCATAGGTCTAAGGTAAATCTCTTGTGAGCAGCATATAGATAGATAATATTATTTTATCCAGTCTGTCAATCTGTGTTTTTTTAGTTAGTTAGTTTAGTCCATTAACATTCAAAATTATTACTGTAAAATCAAATCTTGGGTCTAGCATTTATCCCATATCTATAAATACAGATATCAGTTTCTTAAATTCAAAATATTAAACACTAGCTGTATACCATCCATATTCAACACCTTGCAATGTTGACATTCCTTTGTTCTCCCTCATGCAAAAACGTTTTTATATTTGTACATTTAATCAACATTATTATCCATCCTAGGCATTCCTAAATTGTACTGTCTTTATCCTCTATCTTTCCTTCTGGTTTCATACGTACCTCCAGCCCTTCTCCCTCAGCCATACTCACATTTTGTTTCTGGCTAATTTCACTCAGCATAATGTCCTCAAGGTTTATCCACGTTGTTACATGCGTCATGATTTTATTCTGTCAAACAGCTGTGTAGTATTCCATTGTATGTATATACCACACTTGTTTAGCCACTCATCTGTTGATGGACATTTAGGTTGTTTCCATCTCTTGGCAATTGTTAATAATGCTGCTATAAACATCAGAGTGCAAATGCCCATTTCTGTCTTTGCATTCAATGCCTCTGAATACATAGCTAATAATAAAGATTGCGGATCATATGACAATTCTATACTTAGCTTCCTGAGAAATCACCAAACTGCCTCCAGAGTGATTGTACCATTTTACATTCCCACCAACAGTAGATAAGTGTGCCTCTTCCTCCATATCTTCTCCAGCAAGGGTCATTTGTTTTCTGTTTTTTTTTTTTTTTTTTTTTTTTGATAATGACCATTCTAGAGGGTGGGAGATGATATCTCATTGTGGTTTTGATTTGCATTTCCCTAATAGACAGTGAAGTTGAGCATCTTTTCATGTGCCTTTTAGCCATTTGCATTTCCCCTTCTGAGAAGTGTTTGTTCGTATCTTTTCCCCATTTTTAATTGGGTTGTTTGTCTTTTTGTTGTTGAGTTGAAGAATCCCTCTATATATTCTGGATACTAAACCCTTATCTGATATGTGGTTTCCAAATATTGTCTCACATTATATAGGCTGCCTTTTGCTTTCCTAATAACATTCTTTGATGCACAAAAGTATTTAATTTTGAAGCGATCCCATTTATTCTTTTGTCAACACCCATACTTTGGGTGTAAGATCTAGGAAACCATCCCCTATTACTATTTATAAGATATTTTCCTACATTTTCTTCTAACAGTTTCATGGTCTTAATTCCAATGTTGAAGTCTTTAATCCATTTTGAGTTAATTTTTGTATAGGTTGTGAGATATGGATCCTCTTTCATTTTCTTGAATTTAGATATCCAGGTCTCCAAACACCATTTATTGAAGAGGCTGCTCTGTCTGAAGGGGGTTGGCTTGACCACTGTATCAAAAATCAGTTGTCCATAGATGAGAGGGTTTATTTCTGAACTTTCAATTTTATTCCACTGGTCATTATATCTGTCTTTATGCGAGTACCATGCTGTTTTGACTGCTGATTGGAAGTTTAATTAGATTATCTCCACAGAGATGTGACTCACCCAATGGTGGATATTAACTTTCAATTAGATGAAGTTATGACTCCACCCATTTCAGGTGGGTCTTGACTAGTTTACTGGAATATTTTTAAAAAGGAAACTTTTTTCTTCATTTTTAACTTTTTTTATTGTATAGTATAACATATACACAAAGCAAAGAAATAAAAAAGCAATAGTTTTCAAAGCACTCTTCAACAGGTACTTACAGGACAGATCCCAGAGTTTGTCATGGGCTACCATATGATCTTCTCAGATTTTTCCTTCTAGCTGCTCCAGAATATGAGAGGCTAGAGGGCTTAAGTATTTTTTTTATCATCACAATCGACTGTTTTTCCTTCTTTTTTTGTGCGAAAAATAGCATACATACAAATAAGCTATAAAATTTAAAGCACAGCACCACAATTAGTTGTAGAACATATTTCAGAATTTGGCACAGGTTACAATTTCACAATTTTAGGTTTTTACTTCTAGCTGTTCTAAAATACTGGAGACTAAAAAAGATATCAATTTAATGATTCAGCATTCATATTCATTTGTTAAATCCTATCTTTTCTGTATAACTCCACCATCACCTTTGATCTTTCCATTCCTATCTTTAGGGGTGTTTGGGCTATGGCAATTCTGAATTTTTCATATTGGAAGGGTATGTCACTAATATGGGGTAGGGAGATGGAACTATTTGATGTTCTGGAGAGGCTGGGCTAGGTTTCGGGACTCATGTGGACCAGAGACCCACTGGAGGTTGTAGGTTTCTGGAAAGCTGCTCTAGTGCATGGAACCCTTGTGGAATCTTACATATTGGCCTAGGTGTTCTTTAGGATTGGCTGTAATGGTCCTGGTTAGAGGTTGGCAGGTTATGACAGGTAGCAAGGTCTACCTGAAGCTTGCATAAGAGCAACCTCCAGAGTAGCTTCTTGACTGTATTTGAACTCTCTCTGCTATTGCTACTTTATTAATTATACTTCTTTTCAAACTTTTGGTCAGGATGGAATTGTTGATCCCACGGTGCCAGGTCTGGATTCATCCTTGGAAGTCATCTCCCATGTCACCAGGGAGACTTTCACCCTTGGATGTCATGTCCCATGTAGGGGGGAGGGCAATAATTTCACTTGCAGAGTTGGGCTTAGAGAGAGTGAGGCCACATCTGAGCAACAAAAGAGGTCCTCCAGAAGTAACTCATAGGCATGCTTATAGGTAGTCTAAGCTTCTCCACTGCCTACATAAGCTTTACAAGAGTAAGCCTGATGATTGAGGGCATGACATATTGATTTGGGTGTCCCTAAAGTTTGACACAATATCAGGGGATTCCCTGATGGTAAGGTTTAATAGTTCCATATTCTTTCTCCTCTCCCTCCAAAGTATTGGGGATCTTGCCAATACTTCTTGATTAGCTGCTTAATGTACTCTAGGTTATTTCCAGGCACTACAATAAACTATACAGAATTAAAGGACCTCTTTCTTTTTCTGTGCTCCCTGTGCTTCAATTGTTCAAATGAGCTATACAGATAGGTTGAATTAGATTATGCCCTACAGAAAATTGCAGTTCCAGATCAAATAAAACCTTTCTTCTTTCTCAAAGAATATGTGTGGTTCTAAAAATAGACACTGTCTTCCTTATCCCTATGTTCTGAATTACTTTAACCCAACCTGTTCAGTTTCATCCTTATCTCTAAATATGAGGTTACATATATAAAACAGCCTCTCAAAATCCAGAAATAATAATCACCACTCCAGACTTAATGTGTCTGCTCTAAAAGCTTAAAATCTAGGCCTGTTTTCTTATAAGCACTTTCTAAAGGTGACCATACTATTCTTGTTCTTCTGTTTCTGCTTATTTTGTCTCACCAAAAGTCCCACTTGTTCCTTCACATCGTTGCACGCCTCATGACTTTGTTCCTCTTTGTAGCAGAACAACCTTCATCTATAAGTATACCCCATTGTTCGCCAATCTACTTCTCCATCAGTGCATCCTTCAGCCACCTGCATTCATTGAGCATCATGTAGAGGGCCCAAAGTTCACAGTTCATCAACAGTCTCAATTTTAGATAAGTTCATTGTCCGAAGAGGACGAAAACCAGCAAACACACCCTCAAAGAGGAAGCATTTTGTAGAAAGCTTCAGAATGAAAAGATAGAATGAAAAGAAAACTACCAGATCCCATGTAACCAGAGACCTTTGGAGGTGAGAAGGAAAATGCCTCCAGGGAAGCTTCATGAAAGAAGTCAGGAGAGAAAGCTAGCAGACGTTGCCATGTTTGCCATGTGCTTTTTCAGTTGAGAGAGAAACCCTGAACTTCATTAGCTTTCTTGAGTGAAGGTAATCTCTTTTGGGTGTCTTAATTTGGACACTTTTATAAACTTGCTTTAATTGGAACAGTCTCATGGACTTAGAGCTGTAAACATGCAATTTAATAAATTCCTCCTTTCAAAAGCCATTCTGTTTCTGGCATATCACATTCCAGCAGCTAGCAAACTATAACACTCTTCAACTAAAAAATAGATAGTAATATTTTGGCAATTTCTAATGTTCATAGATGACATGTCCTAATTATCTTTTTTTCTAACTTTTTTTATTGTATAGTATAATATAAATACAAAGCAAAGAAATAAAAAAGCAATAGTTTTCATAGCACTCTTCAACAAGCTCTTACAGGACAGATCCCAGAGTTTGTCATGGGTTACCATACAAGCCTCTCATATTTCTCCTTTTAGCTGCTCCAGATGTAGAAGGCTAGAGTGCTTAAATATATTTTTATCATTACAATCGACTTTTTTCCTTTTTTTTGTGAAAAATAAAAAATATACAAAAAAAAAAGCTATACATTTCAAAGCACAGGACCACAATTAGTTGTGGAACATATTTCGTTAGAATTTCACAATTTTAGGTTTTTACTTCTAGCTGTTCTGAAATACTGGAGACTAAAAGAGATATCAATTTAATGATTCAGCATTCATATTCATTTGTTAAATCCTATCTTCTCTGTATAACTCCACCATCACCTTTGATTTTTCCATCCCTCTCTTTAGGAGTGTTTGGGCTATGGCAATTCTGAATTTTTCATATTGGAAGGGTCTGTCACTAATATGGGGTACGGAGATGGAGCTATCTGATGTTCCAGAGAGTTTGGGGTGGGTTTTAGGACTTATCTGGTCCAGGAACTCATCTGGAGGTTGTAGGTTTCTGGAAAGTTATTCTAGTGCATGGAACCCTTGTGGAATCTTATATATTGGTCTAGGTGTTCTTTAGGATTGGTTGGAATGGTCCTGGTTGGGGGTTGGCAGGTTATGACAGATAGCAAGGTTTAACTGAAGCTTGCATAAGAGCAACCTCCAGAGTATCCTCTCAACTCTATTTGAACTCTTTTTGCCACTGATACTTTATTAGTTACACTTCTTTTCCATCTTATGTTCAGGATGGAATTGCTGATCCCAAGGTGCCAGGTCTGGATTCATCCCTGGGGGCCATCTCCCACATCGCCAGGGAGACTTCCACCCCTGCATGTCATGTCCCATGCAGGAAGCAAGACAATGATTTTACCTGCAGAGTTGGGCTTAGAGAGACTGAGGACACATCTGAAGAACAAAAGAGGTCCTCTGGAGGTGGCTTTTGAGCATACCTATAGGTAGTCTAAGCTTCTCAGCTACCTCCATAAGCTTCACAAGAGTAAGCCGGAAGATCAAAGTCTTGGACTATTGATTTGGGTGTCCCTAATGTTTGATACAGTATCTGGGGATTCCCAGTAAAGTTTAATAATTCCATATTTTTTCTCCTATCACTCAAGGAACTTTGCCAATACTTTTTGATTATCTGCTTAATATATTCTAGGATGTATCCAGGCATTACATTAAGCTATACAGGACTAATGGCCCTCATTCTTATTCTGGGCTCCCTGTGTTTCAATTTTTCAACTGAACTGTGCAGACACGTTGAGTTAGATTACAAAATAAACCTTTTTTCCTTTGGTCTCAAAGAATAGATGTGGTTCTAAAATACAGAGAATGTCTTCCTTACCCCTGTGTTCTAATTCAGTCATTTTAATAGATATATAATCTCTTATTTATATTAGTTTTTTTATTCACCCTCCCCCCCTGAGAAGTTAGTTTGTCTCCACTTGTTTACTCTTACAAAGGGCACATGTTGGATCATTCTTGTATATGTTTCTTTGAACATGTTACCAAGATTTTCTAAGGTAGCCACTAGAAGTGGAATTTTGAGGACATAGGGTATATATAAATTCTACTTAAGTCTTTGGCTTATCTCTGATCTATGAATGTGCAGTGCGGACTAAAAGAAGTCTAAAATTAGACTTGAACTACTAACCACTTTTGGTAAAATAAAGTTTGCAGCTTGATTCTAACTATGTCAGTCTTCAGCTTCTACTATAGTACTTCTACTATATCGCCAAATGGCCTCCAAAGTACTTGCACCAAATACACTCCCACCAGAAATGGCTAACAGTATGTGGTACGATCAGATTTTTCCCAATCTCATGAGTGTGAAGTTGTATTCCATTAGGATTCTAATTTACATTCCTTTTATTTCTAGTGAGGATAAGCATATGCATATGTTACTGGGTCATTCTTTGTTTACCTTTAGGATGTTTTGCTCAATAGAGAGCTGCCATCTTTCTGGCTGGAGGGAGCAAGTTAAGGATGCCAGAGCAGCCGTGACCCCTGAAGAGTAAGGGGGAATTCCAAAAGAAGAGAGGAAAATAAGGTGTGGTGAATAGATCCTACGTTGGCCCCCAGTGGTCCCTGCCTCCTGGGATTCACACCTTTGGGTTATTTTCCTTTCTCAAAGGTGAGATGGCCTAGTGACTTGCCTCTAACCAATAGGTATTGCAAAGGCAAACGGATGATGTCTCTTGTGATTAGATTAGAAGATTTTACAATCTCTGTTTTGCTTGTAAACTCCTTTGGTAGAGTCCCTTGTTAGAGTCCCTTGTTGGCTTTAATAATGCAAGTCAGTATGTTGAGAAGGTTTATGTGGCAAGGAATTTAGGTTGAGCCCCTGCCAATAGCCAGCTAGAAACAGAGGCCTTCAGTTCACAAAAGAAACTACTTAGTCCTGCCATAAATGTCCTTGAAAGTCAATCTTTCTCCAGTCAAACCTTCAGATAAGATCTAATGTCTTCGTTGCAGTCTCCTGAGAAACCCTAATACAGGGGACATAGCTAAGCTGTGCCCAAACTCCAGAATTACAGAAGCTATGAAATATAAATGTATGTGTTTTAAGCTGCTAAATTTGTGATAATCTGTTATGCAGCAGTAGTAACTAATACAAAAGGGAATCCCTAATTTCTTTATATAAATTCTACTTAAGTCTTTGGCTTATCTCTGATCCATGAATGTGCAGTGCAAACTAAAAGTAGTCTAAAATTAGACTTGAACTACTAACCACTTTTGGCAAAATAAAGTTTGCAGCTTGAGTCTAACTAAGTCAATTGCCTATTAAAACGAAAACATCAATATTTTTCAGAGGAATGTAAAAGAATCCAGAATCTCTGTAACATAACATTTATGAATCTGGATTACAGTAAAAAATATATATCATCATACAAAAAATGAGGAAAATGTAACCCCTTCTTGAAGGAAAAGAAACCCTGAAATGATACAGATGCTGAAAGTTTTAATGAGATCTTTAAAGCAGCTATTAAAATTAGACTTAATAAAGTAAAATTAAATTTGCTCAAAATGAATGAAAATATGGGAAATTTCAGTAAAGAAATAGAAAATATATAAAAATAGGAGAAAATGATAATTATTGAACTGAAAAATAAAACATTTAAAGTAAAAATTCACTGGATGGGCTCAACAATAGAATAAGAATGACAGAAGAGTCAAAGAGCTTGAGCTCCCAGCCTCCCATTTTTCTGGAAAGTCTCCAACTTCCTCTTTTGTTCAGAGCAGAGTAATTTAGTCATGTGAAGATTCTCCCATATCCATTTCCAACTTTAGGAAAATGAGACTTTCTGGTAAGTAACCAAAGTTCTCCCTGTTAAAGAAGCATCCACATAAGGCCACAGAGAAATTATGAATAATAAATTTATCCACTGTACCTTCACACACACACACAGATACTCCTGTCTCACACAGAGAGGGCCAGAGTCAAGGGCAGGTAGATGCAGAGGAGCTAATTCGCGTGTCAGAAAAGGAGACTTCAGTAAAGCTTGAGGAGAATTCCCAACGATCAAAGGAAGGAGTAGGTGTTTGGGTTCTGAATCCTTTGCCTCACCTCTTCTTCAAGGGGTCTTATCTTCAGGCTGCCCTGCGTTCCTCTTCCTCAGAATCCCTGACCTACAGCACATTCTTAGAGCTTGCCTAGACTTTGATCCGGAGATTGGAGCAGACATTCAGACAGTGACACAAACTATTCTTAAGGTTAAAGGAATTCACCAGTTGTTAGCACAAATCAGACACACCTGGTCTCCTCAAATCTGTTCTCCCCTAAAGTTGCCACTATTACTTTTTTTGTGCTAGTTTCCAAGACTGGACCCTTTAACCATTGATCCTAGGAAACAAGGTATCTGGGTGAACTTGTGTGAATGAGCTCCAGGGGCCAGATGAGAAGAGGCAGAGGAAGGCTGCCAGAGCAGATGGTGGCAGCTTGAGGGCTCTTTCCTAGGAAGGTCCCACAAGACAAAGTGCGCTCTGTCCAAGAGTTGGTCACTCTGGTCCAATAAAGATGCGTGGGATTCTCTCGGACGTTTTCCGTATCCCGGGTGTGAAGACAGAAGGCTCAGATGTGAGAACTCTAGGAGGGCAGAAACCAGGCTAAATTCAATGCTGTATTTTTATTAGTTACTTGGAAAAACAGTGCCTTGCCATATGTAGGTGATCAATATGCATTTGCTGAATATAAACTCTTAAAATTTGAAAGTGTGAAAGGCAAAAAGCCTGGTTGGGAATCAGAATACCTGGATTCATCCTTGGATCTAAGAAAGGATGAAAATAGGTAATAATGAGAGCTAATAATGAGAGTCAATAAGAGCTAGCAGATGTTGTGCTCAACTCTCCACAGATTTTCTCAAGTCAAAGAACTCTCTTATATCATATGCCAAAACATTAAAGAAATGGAAAAGAAAAATTAAAGAAAGGGAAAAGAAACCCTAGAAGATCAGTCCAAGAGGGCTAACTTCCAATTAGTATCAGTTCCAGAAAAAGATTAGAGAAAATGAAAGGGAAAGACATTTTCAGAGAAGCAAGGTAAGACAACCTATTAGAAGAACAGGTCAACATGGCACTTTGAGTTGAAAGGGTCTAGAAAACAGAGCCACCTCTAGACACATCTTGGTGAAATTTCAGAGCACAGATGGTAGAGGGAAGATCTTCAAACACTTCAGAGAAACAGGAAACAAAAATTGACCTGGCATCAGACTTCTTTCCCAACTGTAGTGGATAGTAGAAGACAATAAGGAAATGCCAACAAAATTTCAAAGAAAAAATTTTCAATCTGCAGTTACACAACCAGTTTAACCATCAGGTAATTGTGAGGACAGAATAAAGATATTTTAAAACCTGCAAGACATTTAGGAAATGATGTCCTTTATACTCCTTTACTTGAGTATTTATTTCACCAAAGCAATGGGGCGACGTCTGAGAGAAGACAACACTTCGGGAAAAAGTAGAATGGACCCAGAAAGTAGTTAAGGGAAGTTTTGGGATGACTGCCGAAAGGCTCTGGAAGGGGGAGGGTTGCAAGGGGAATCAATAGGCTAGACAGTATGAGTAAGAGCTTGGTAATACTTGGTGATATGGCAGAACCGAAAACAAAACAAAAATGAAGGGGTAGTTGACATTTTCTGATTTTGCCTGCCCAACAGGCACTCATTTTCTCTGGTGACAGCACCGCACCCCCATTTCCTTTAGGGGAACTACCCTTCCTCCCCTGCAGTCTTGGTGAGAATGACATTCCAAGTGCTCAGCCCTTTCCAGGAAAAGGGTTGTTTCTGTACCTAGATTGGCTAAACTGACCATTGCTCCTTGAATGGAATAATGGAAGGACAGGAAACAACAATTAAAACTATTTTTTTATCCCAGTGTTGGAGCACAGAGAGCTCAGCCACTGCTTTCCAATCAGCTGCTCTGGCTCTGGCTCCTCCCGGTTTTTCGGTTTTTCCTTCAGTGCTCCCTGTATCCTCCCAATAATTCATTTCTCTGGTTTAGCAGGCAAAAGGCCATTCCTTATATTTATAACTACAGCTCTCTACTGGATATACATAGAAATCAGTCAGAAACTTCTGGAAAGAGGAGAGGGTGGTGAGGTACAAAGAAGACACAAACTAAATTGTAGCCCAACTTTGAGCACAATTGGTGGACTAACCAAGGTGGAGAGGAGGCTGAGGAACTGGGACTGCATTTGCTGGTAGGAACACAAATCAGTACAACCACTGTGGAAAGAGTTAGGCAGTTTCTTATAAAGTTAAGCATGCAGTGACCAGAGGAGCAATACCACTGCATTTCCAGGAACTCGCTTTCAGAAGGGTTAAGTTACCTTGTGTGAGTGGTACACGTGTGTGAATAGGCACTTTGGCTACGTCTTGGTTGGACACTCTGAATATGGACAGGGATGAGGAGGTAAAGTACATTTCTCTCTGCCTCCTGCCCCTCACAGGAGGAGGATGGGGTGGGGGAGAGCAAGGAGAAGTCTTAGCAAACCTGGGGGAGGAGGGAGATATGCTATTTCAGGCTTGGGCAAGGGATCTCTACTTATCTTCTAGGAGCACTCAGGTCCCTCTCCAACCTTTGCAGTAGAAGCCAAGGATATGAAGTTTGACCTTCGGCCTGGGCCCAAAAATACTCCCCACCCCAAAATAACCCAGTTCTGAATGCGCAGGAACAGAGATATTGTCCTGAAAACAGTGGCATTTTGCACTGTAGAAAAATTGCTATTGTCTAGTGAACATTGGTTGAACGGGTCATTGGTTGAATGTGGTGGTGGGGGTGGGGGGTGTTGTAGCTCAAATGGAACTCCTGGCCTGATGTGCACCAGAGTCGATTGAGTAACACTTTATTTTGAGAAGAAAAAAAGTTTATTCAGCAAAGGCTAGCCTCGTGGAGACAGGAGAGAATTCCTCAAATCTCTTTTCCTGAGTTAGAAGGGCTAAGGGCTTTTTACAGGATTAAATAAAAGGGACGTGGGGTTGTGACAGAGTTTGGGTTGGCATATTTTGATTAGGTGTTTATGAATTATCTGAGGGGAAGATTACAATGCAGAAGTGGGGAATATGGCAGATTGCAACATGCTGACTTACATGTTTCATGACTAGAAAATGACATTTTTAGTATGATGAGTGGGTGGGGTTTTATCAGGGCAGACGTTAACGAAGCTATAGGGAGGCTTGTGGGGGGTTAAGGGTTTATCCAGCTTTAGGAAATGGGGTTGTCACTTCTGTGCTGACTCATATTGATTATTAAAGTAGATATGTGCAAAGGTATCGACTTCAGGGTTGCAAAAAAGATGAAGTGAAATAAGCAGGGCCAGTTACAAGTTGTCTCATCACTCTCCTACTACAGGGCAAAGATTGTGCAGTTACAAAACATAGTATTAGCATCAAAGAAGCATTGAACTGAGTTACAGTTACTGAGTTACAGTTCAATGAGTTACAACAGTTACGGGTAATTGCTTCTGGCTACATCAATATATCAGAAAGTTAGAAAGCATTTAGAGATGATTCAATAGTCATAGTTTATATTTGTTAGCTCTTGTTTACAGGAATGGGTAGGGTCTAACTGTGGTGGACCTTGTACCAGCTGAGGCAGGGCCTTGAAACAGCTGCTTAAAGATCTGTAGTGACTGTAGTTCAAACTAAATTTGAACTCAGCAGTCATGTTTTCCATATGGGTGAGCACTCTGGGGAAGTGAAGCAGGGTTCCTTCATTGTGCCTGACGGGATATCACTATAAAATCAAAGTGGGAATATTCATGGTCACACCTGGGGAAAATGGGGCAGAGACAGAGGAAAAGACTGGAGGGTAAAGTGAGTGAGGAAGGAAAAAAAAAAAAAAACAAAGAGTGGGAAAGAATGATCCAGCTGGTGGAAAGAAATGAAACTGTCCCCGTTAAGGCTGATCAGTATCTTCACCTCCCCACCTTCCCTCCTTCCCTCTGGATCAACCTGCCCAAAGCCCCACCTCCTTGAGACTGATCAGGGCCCTTAGATCACACTGGTGTAATCCAGGGAGAAGGGTGTGTGGTGCTTCTTTCTGAGCATGACAAAAATGTTTGCAGGGATGCTGTCAGGCCTGGCACCCACCTCTTCGGGGAAGGGGATCTTGGTGCCAGCCTCCAGTGTCACTTGCTTACAGGGCACAGGATCTTGCCTTCATGTTCACAGTGCATCCACCAGCATTTTAACTCCTTATGTGTTTGGTGGAGCCATGCGGTGCTCCACTAGGAATAGACCTCATGTGCCACCAATGAGCCCAGTACCCTGCACCAAAGGCAAAGTGATTCTGGGACTGACTTTGGTCCCATCCTCAACCCACCAAAGTTAAGACAATTGAAGGACTCAGAAGATTCTTGTCCTCAGCTACATCCAAGATATCTCGGTCAGAGCCATGGAAGACCCCGGTGGAATGACTGCTGGCAAAAAATACACGAAAAAGGTTAGAGCCACCAAAGAAGGAGGGCTCTAGGAGGTGGGTTTAGCATGTAGGTGTAGCGAAAGGAGCCACAGGGTCCTGGTGTACACCACTTGTCTTCAAGCCTAGAGAGGTGGAAAAGTTTGGGGCCATGCAGTTCATCCTGGCTCCATGCCACTGTTCTAGCTCTCGGATCTCAGGACTTTTAGGCCTTTACGGTAAGAGCCAAAGTTTACAGGCTAGCAAGATGAATAGCTACTCTTAATAATTTATTTAACAATATCACATATCCATCACTTTATGTGGTTCTTACAGTTTGAGGTTCAGAGAGGCTGAGTTATCCAATAGGTAGAAAATATAAGACTAGGGAACTCAGGGGATAGACTTCAAATTCAGTGATATTTTTCTCATGTACCCATAGTACCAAAACTTTTAAAGTAGCATCTTAAAATGGCTGAGTGACTGCCCTGGGGTTACATAACAAGTCATACCTAACTCCCAGGTGCTTGCTTGTTTGCTTATCTCCAGAGACAAGGGGCAAGGAGATAATCAGGATTTGCACACACAAGATGGTTAGCAACTGCCCTGCCCCAAATGAAGTGGGGGCACATCCAGGATGGAAGCTTCATTCTCGTTCTGCTTTTATCACAGTGTTTCCCTTTCCCCCTTTTCTTGTCCATGTGGGAAAGCAGGAGGACCCAGGAAATCAGGAAATCTTAGCCAGATAACAAGGGGATAAGTAGCTATTGATCTAGAAAAAACTTAAGCACTTTGTGCTCATACGCAGAGCTCACAGCTTTGCACAACTTCAAGGGGAACAATCACTTTGCGGAGGATGACATACCAGGAGTTGCCAT
The DNA here is from genome assembly GCF_023851605.1 of Tamandua tetradactyla. Lineage (NCBI taxonomy): Eukaryota > Metazoa > Chordata > Mammalia > Pilosa > Myrmecophagidae > Tamandua > Tamandua tetradactyla. Next base: position 106,364,456 of record NC_135330.1, on the reverse strand, counting down.
TGACACACACAGCATGAATGAGACTCCAGGGAGTCACACCATACCAAGGCCTATGCTCCACACCTACTATCCGGGCAACAAAATTGCATGAATGGGCTGGCCTCTAGGGATGGAGTGAGCACAGGAACCCCAGTACCCAGAAGCTGGATTGCTCTTTCTCTCTTGGTTTACATTCCTGGGGGCAGCCTTCAAGGCAGTGATGAACACTGAGAACTGAACCTGAATCTGCAGGCTTAGGGCAGGGACCTAGGCCACAGAAAAGGCCCTTCTTTTTGAGGCCTGCCTTCTAGAACCCCCATTGACCCTGGAACACCAAGTCTAAATGAGTGTGTTACATGCCTTGTGTCACAGTGAGAGGTTCTCATCTTATTAGAGAGACCAAGTGGCAATTCAGGGACCTGTGATGGCTGCCCCCCCTTCCCCTGCCCCAAAAGTCAGGGTCTGGTAATTGGCTTGTTATCATACAATTTAAGGACCCAGGCAATGCTTCAAAGTGGGAGAGAGTTTGGGCTGACAAGAACTGGAGGGCAATTTCCCTTTGGAGGTGTTCTAGTTTGCTAGCTGCCAGAATGCAACACACCAGAAACAGAATGGCTTTTAAAAAGGGGAATTTAATACGTTGCTAGTTTAAAGTTCTAAGGCTGAGAAAATGTCCCAATTACAAAAGTCTATAGAAATGTCCAATCAAAGGCATCTAGGGAAAGATACCTTTGTTCAAGAAAGCTGATGCAGTTCAGGGTTTCTCTCTGAAGTGAGAAGGCACATGGTGAACACAGTCAGTTTCTCTCTCATCTGGAAAGGCAGATGGTAAACATAGTCAGGGTTCCTCTCCCATCTGGAAGGGCACATGGCAGACACAGCATTATCTGCTAGCTTCTTCTCCTGGCTTCCTGTTTCATGAAGCTCCATGGGAGACATTTTCCTTCTTCAACTCCAAAGGTCGCTGGCTGGTGGACTCTGCTTCTCGTGGCTATGTCATTCTGCTCTGCTCTCTCTGAATCACTTTTTCTCCAAAATGTTTCCCCTTTTATAAGATTCCAGTGAACTAATCAAGACCCACCCAAATGGGCGGAGACATATCTCCACTTAATCCAGTTTAACAACCACTCTTGATTAAATCACTTCTCCAGGGAGATGATCTAATTACAGTTTCAAACATATAGTAGTGAATAAGGATTAAAAGAAATGGCTGCCTTAACAAAATGGGATTAGGATTAAAACATGGCTTTTCTAGGGTACATACATCCTTTCGAACCATCACAGGAGGTGTTCTTGCTCTTCCTCCTTACTGTAGGGAAATAGTAGTCACACCTAGTCAATCTTGTTTGTAGCTGTTGCCATGCTATAAGTGTGTTTTTGGCCCTATCTGATAATGAGAATTTATTCTTGTCAATAAAATAAAAAATTAAAAGTTTATACACATGGTATATGTTATGTAGGCCCTATAAATGATGTTCCAAGAAACAAGTTTTGAAAGCTAAATAATTCCTTAAACTAGCACTTTTGGCAAATAATTCCACGTAGTGCTGTTAACCTTGTAAGGATACAGAAAGTTGTTATTTGAATGCGCTTCAATAATGTTCACTATTGTTTTCCAGAGTTTGAATGTTTGTGACGGGCCATAGTTTTTGGTAAATATTACTAAACTTAACACTTTTTAATTATTAAAAAATAAAAATATAGGATTATAAAAGTACATAGTAATTTACGATTTGGAGATTACTAAGAATTCAAATTTCTAATTCCTGAATCTGGAACTCAATTTCTTTTGTGAATTTGGAAACATTAGTGGCAATGATAATGAACTGAAGACCAGAGACTCTTTCCAAAGTTTTTTAGAGCACAGTCCACCACAATAAAGAGGGAAAAGGGCCTCCAATCATGACTGATATTGAGTATCTTCTTATCATAGTAAAATGTGGGCACAGAGCTAAATTTAATTTAGAAAAATTAATGCCACTTGTCTTTCGCTTCAATGTTTTAAAATTTATTATCCACTTTATCTTTATAACTCTGTGAATTATTTATTGTTCATCCCCTTTGGCGGAAAGAAAAACTGAGGTCTAGGGAAGTTAATATCCATTTAACAAACTAATTTGGAGGCAAGGGCCAAGGATGGAGAAACCCCTGATATCATGGTGAATAATGTGGATATGAGTGACAGAAAATATAATTCCACTGGCTTAAAAACAAAAGGGAATGTATTGGCTTGTATAATTGAAAAGTCTGGAAAGAGAGCTCGCTGCAGGCAGCAGGGTTGATACAGGGCTTAGCTGATGTCATCAAAATTTGATGTCTCTCCATTTCTTGGTTCCCTGTCATCTCAGACTTTATAGGATGGCAGGATGGCTGCCCGCAAGTTCAGGTCACCATCCTCCCTTCAAATGCAGTTGAAAATGTAGTGCCTAACAATAGTCTATGCAAAGGTCTCATTGTACCTCACTGGTTGCAGTTGGATCCCATGCCTGTTATTTAACCAATCGCTATGGCCAGGGGAATGGAAAGTTCTTTTTGCCAGGCCTGAGTCACAAACCCTCCCTTGGTGTAACAGTGTAAGTGTAAAAGATGTAATTAGTCAGTAGAAGCCAGAAGTCAGAAAAAGCCAGAAGTAGAAAAAGCAAGGCAGGAGATAACCATGTGATAGAGAATTGCCATCACCACAATGCAACAGACTCTGGGAGAAAGTATGGACTTGCTGAAACTTTGATTTGGGACTTCTGGCCTCTAAATCCAGAGCCAATAAGTTCCTGTTGTCTAAGCCAACCCATTGTGTGGTGTTTGTCATAGCAGCCTTGGAAAATTAAGAAAATCACTTAACCAATATCCAAAAAATCCACTCAATGCTTTTTTCATCATTCCTGCCTGGCAAAATCCCAACTATGCCTCTTCCAGACTTGCCCTCTGGGAAGTGGCTCTCCACTTTCCTCAAATTTCCTCCCCCTTCACTCTTCCAGCAAATGGGCTGGAGTTCCACTTCACAGGGGCAAAGAAGACATCAGATAAGAACTTTTCATACCAATAACACCTTCAATGAGACATCATCCCATCCCATCTCTCCTCTTTCTCCGTTTTATTGAGAAATGGGTGTCCCTCTTGAAGATCTTCTTCAGTGACCTTTCCTTCCTCCATCCTAGCACTTTTCACCTTGGGTTGTAACTTTGGCCTCAGTTATATGCTTTCCCACCCTGTCTTTCAATGCCCTGTCCCCAACAGCTGGTCATTTGCATGTCGCTGGTGCTCAGGAGTCCACTGGGAGAAGGAAAGAGGCTCAGGGGCGACGTCTGGTGGAAGCCCCGCCCAGTGCCCCTGGGGGGCGGGGCCTGACAGGCCCTCAGAGGCTTGACATCTGGGGGCGGGGCCTGACGGGCCCTCAGAGGCTCCAAGTCTGGTAGAAGCCCCACAAGCGCCCCTGGGGGCGGGGCCTGCTGGGCGCCCTCCTCGCGCTTCCTGTGGGCGGTTTAGATAGACGGCACTGAGGAAATGGAATTCCGCTTCTGTCCCCTCAAAGAACAGCGGTGGACCCATGACCGCTCAGATAAGGGCCAGGTGGGCTTTCTAGATGCCCGCAGGGCCTTTCGGTCTGCACCGCCTCGGGGCCTTCCCGGGCCCTGTGGACCTGCCTCAGAGCGGCAGCCTCGGCTGGCCTTGCCCTGGACAGGCCCGGGAGTCCCCGAGGCTGGCTAGGCCGCGTCCGCGTGAGCTCGGAGGCCTGTCGAGAGCTGCGCCCGGCCTGTGGACCCCAGCTGTTTGGACAGCGGGGATAAGGATACATGGGAGCAATAATATTGACAACTGTTTATTGAGCCTCTACGACATGCTAGGGCTCTGGCGACTCGCGCCACTTAGGGCCCGGACCTCCGTTCCACAGATTTCTATGGCCAACTCCGTAACGGGGTTGTCGTGAGGTACAGAATGCATGCGAATGGCACTTTACACGGTGTGGAAGTCCGCCTGCTGCGTGGCCTTCACCCGCAGCTTCTCAACCCTGCGAGCCGTGGTGTCCTGGAAACGTCGGAGGACAGTGAGACCGCAAGGCGCCAGACCCGCCTTCCAGATTGAGGGGCGAGTATCTCAAACGCTCTCTCTCTCTGCGGAATCCATATGCAGAAGATGGACATACCCACAGCCTCACTGAAACTTGCTTCCAAAATAGCTGATCAGGGCTCTGAGCTCCCTGGTGTCTACAGAGAGGCCAGGGAGGCCAGCAGGAAAGGTGTATGGGAGCATACCAGAGACAAGCATGTTCCTGAGGGGCGTCTGCTGATACTTCCAGCAGACAGAAGCAGACTCCAGCCACATGGCAGAGAAATCAGAGACCGCTGCATTAGAAAAACACAGGTATTGATAAATTCTGCAATCTTTGAGGATTTACCATGTATCAGACCACATTTGGATAAGAATGGTAGCTGTGTTCTTCATCCCTCGAGGTGAATAGGAAAGTGGTTTTTCAAAAAGTTTTATTGAGATATAATTCACTTATCATACATTTTATCCTTTTAAAGTATGCAATTCAGTGAATTTTAGTGTAGTCACAACATTATGCAACCATCATGGCTATCTAATTCCATAATATTTTCAACACCCTAGAAGGAAATTAGCAGTCATTCTCTATTTCCCTCCTCATTCCCACTCTAGGCCTAGGTAGCCACTAATAAACTTTGTCTCTATGGATTTGTCTGTTTTGCACCTTTCATGTAAATAGAATCATATAATTTATGGTCTTTCATATATTATTTCTTTCACTTAGCATGATGTAGCATGTGTAAGTACTTCATTCCCTTTTATTGCTGAGTAATATTCCATTGTGTGAATATACCACATTTTAGATATCCACTTATCAAATGATGGATATTTGGCTTGTTTCTGCTTTTTGGTTATTACTAATAATGCTGCTATGGACATTGAAATACAAGCCCTTGTGTCAGTGTGTATTTTCATTTCTCTTGGGTATATACCTAGGAGTGGAATTGCTGGGTCTTATACTAACTCTATCTTTAACCTTTTGAGGAACCGCCAGACTGTTTTCCAAAATGACTGCATCATTTTACATTCCCATCAGCAGTATATGAGAGTTCCAGTTTCTCCACATTCTTGACAATATTTGTTATTGTTTGTCTTTTTAAGTTTAGCCATCCTGGAGCAGGTGGTGATGATGGTAGGAGAAGTGGTTAAGCGGTGTGTCACTGTGTTGTGGGTTTTTTTCCCCAGATTTTTCCTTCTTGCTGCTCCAGAACATTAGAGGCTGTTCTAGTTTGCTAGCTACCAGAATGCAATATACCAGAAATGGAATGGCTTTTAAAAGGGGGAATTTAATAAGTTGCTAGTTTACAGTTCTAAGGCTGAGAAAATGTCCCAATTAACTATCTAGAAAAGTCCAATCTAAGGCATCCAGGGAAAGATACCTTGGTTCAAGAAGGCTGATGAAATTCAGGGTTTCTCTCTCAAGTGTAAGGGCACATAGCGAGCACAGTCAGATTTTCTCTCTCATCTGGAAGGGCACATGGCGAGCATGGCATCATCTGCTAGCTTTTTCTCCTGGCTTCCTGTTTCATGAAGCTCCCTGGGAGGTGTTTTCCTTCTTCTATCTCCAAAGCGCTGGCTAGTGGACTCTCTGCTTCATGGTACTGCAGCATTCTCTGCTCTCTCTGAATCTCCTTCATTCTCCAAAATGTTTCCTTTTTTATAGGAGTCCAGAAACTTATGAAAACCCACCCCAAACGGGTGGAGACATGTCATCACCTAGTCCAGTTTAACAACCACTCTTCATTAAATCAGATCTCCAGGGAGATTATCTGATCACGGTTTCAAACATACAGTATTGAATAGGGATTATTCTGCCTTAATGAAATGGGATTTAGATTAAAACATGGCTTTTCTAGGGGACATACATCCTTTCAAACCAGCACAAAGGCTAAAAGGAGTATATATATTTTAATCACTTTTTTCTTTTTTGTGAAAAATAACACATGTACAAAAAAGCAATAAATTTCAAAGGACAGCACAACAGTTAATTGTAGAATAGATTTCAGGGTTTGGTATGGGTCACAATTCCACAATTTTAGGTTTTTACTTCCAGTTGTTCTAAGATACTGGAGACTAAAAGATATACCAATATAATGATTTAGCAATCATACTCATTTGCTAAACCCTACCTTCTCTGTGTAACTCCACCATCACCTTTGATCTTTCTCCCCCTCTTTAGGGGTATTTGGGTTATGCCCATTTTACCTTTTTCATGTTGGGAGGACTGTCAATAATAAGGGGTAGGGAGATGGAGCTAGTTGATGTTCTGGAGAGGCCGGCCCCTCTAGTTTCAGGACTTACCTGGTCCAGGGACCCATCTGGAGGTTGTAGGTTTCTGGAAAGTTACCCTACTGCATGGAACCTTTGTAAAATCATATGTATTGCTCTAGATATTTTTTAGGATTGGCTGGAATGGTCCTGGCTGGGGTTTGCAAATTATGATCGGTAGCTATAGTTATGATAAGAGTGACCTCCAGAGTAGCCTCTCAACTCTATTTGAAATCTCTTATCCTCTGATACTTTATTAGTCACCCTTCTTTTCCCCCTTTTGGTCAGAATGGTATTGTTGATCCTATGGTGCTAGGGCCAGACATCCCTGGGAGTCATCTCCCATGCCGCCAGGGAGATGTTCATCCCTGGATGTCATGTCCCATGTAGGGGGTGGGGAATGATACACTGCAGAGTTGGGCTTAGAGAGAATGAGGCCACATCTGAGCAATAAAAGAGATCCTCTGGAGGTGACTCTTAGGCATACCTATAGGTAAGTTAAGCTTTTTGCTACATACATAAGCTTCACAAGAGCAAGCCTCAAGGTCAAAGGCTTGGCGTATTGATTTGGGTGTCCCTAATGTCTAACACAGTATCAGGGATTTCCCCAGTGGTAAAGTTTAATAGTTCCATATTTTTCTCCCATTTTCAAGGAACTTGGCCAATACTTTTTGATTATCTGCTTAATGTATTCTGGGTTGTATCCAAGCATTACCTTAAGCTAAACAGGATTAAAGGCCCTAATTTTTATTCTGGGTTCCCTGTGTTTCGATTGTTTAAATGAACTATCTAGACAGGTTGTTAGATTATGTGCTGCAGAACATTTAGGTTCCAGACAAAATGTACCTTTTTTCCTTTGGGTCTCAAAAAGTAGGTGATGGGGCGGGCCGCGGTGGCTCAGCGGGCAAAGTGCTTGCCTGCTATGCCGGAGGACCTCGGTTCGATTCCCGGCCCCAGCCCATGTAACAAAAAAAAACGGAGAAACAGAATACAATAAAACAAGAAAATGTTTAAAAATGTTTCCCTTTCTTCCTTCCTTCCTTCCTTCTCTCTGTCTTTCCTTTAAAAAAAAAAAAAAAAAAAAAGTAGGTGATGTTCTAAAATATAGACAATGTCTTCTTTACCCTCATGTTTTGAATTATCTTAATTCTGACTTGATCGGCTTCATTCTTATCTCTGATTACCAGGTTATACATATATAAAACAGCCTCTAAAAATTCAGAAATAATTATTACCACTCAGTACAAAATGTGTCTGCTACAAGCACTTACAATCTAGGCCCCTGTTTTCTCTAAAAAAAAGAGAGAAATAAGAAAGAAAGAAATTCTTTCTAAATAAGAACATACAGTAATTGCTCTTTTGTTTCTGGCTTTTTTTTTTCCTCACCAAATGTCCCACAGGTTCATTCACAGTGTTGCATGCCTTACAACTTTGTTCCTTTCTGTGGCAGCACAATGTTCAATCATATGTATACACCATCATTCGCCAATCTACTTCTCAGTCAATGCTTCCTTCAGCCACCTGCATTCATTAGGTATCTTGTATAATGTCCAAAGTCCATCAACACTCTCAATTTTAGATAATTTCATTGATCCCAAGAAAAAATAGGAAATCTAAACCTCCCCTTAACTCTTGTCCCTCCCCCCATTATTTACCCCTGGTGTTGCCGTGGTACTGCTGGTGTTTTATCACTGTGGTTTTGATTTGAATTTCCTTTAATGACTGATGATGTTGAGCATCTTTTTATGTGCTTTGGAGAAATATCTATTCAAATATTTTTCCCATTTAAAAATTGGGCCATTCATCTTTTTATGTTATTGTTGAGCTGTAAGAGTTCTTTATATATTCTGAATATATATTCTGGATACTTGTTCCTTTGCAGATAAAATTTGAAAATATTTTCTCCAAGTGTGTGGGTTGTCTTAAAATAATAGATTTTATTATTTTAAATTTATTTGGTAATTGAGCAGATAGTACAAAGAGTACCTGTCTCACCCCTAGCACCATTCTGCATAATGGCTCAAAAATGGAAACACCCCGAATGTCCATCAGCTGATAAATAGATGTCTAAAACGTGGTGTAATCATACAATGTAATATTATTCCAGGCATAAACAAGAATAAAGTATTCATGCTACAACATGAATGAACCTTGAAATCATTAGGCTAAATGAAAGACACTAGACATAAAAGACCACAAATTGTGTGATTCCATTTACATGAAATGTCCAGAATATTTCTAGGCAAATCCTATATATATATATATATATATATATATATATAGGGGGCTTATTTTGTACGATATATTCAAGGTTCATTCAGTGTGTTGTGTGCCTCACGACATCATTCCATTTTTTAGCCACACAATATTACATGTCATTGTACTTTTCGGCCCCATCCATCCATTGGATATCATGGATAATGTCCAAAATTAACAATCCATGTCTTAAAGTGTCATCACTTGGTTGTACCATCAGCAGCACTCTCAATTTTAGGCAGTTTTCATTGGTCCAATGAGACAAAGAACCAATAACCACAACTTCACCAAATATCAAATAAAAACTTCTCTTAATCTCTTGTCCCTCCCTGCTATTACTTATCCCTGGAGTTGCTGTGGCATCGTTGGTGTCTTCCTGTTAACTATAAGCCATAGTATTATATTTTAGTTTTCTCTCTGTTTTAGTTTGTTAATGCTGCCGGATATGCAATATACCAAAAATGAGCTGGCTTTTATAAAAGAAATGTATTAAATTACATGTTCTAAGGCCATAAAAATGTACAAACTAAGGCATCCAGAGAAAGATACCTTGACTCAAGAAAGGGCTGATAACGTTCAGGGTTTCTCTGACAGCTGAGGAAGGCACATGGTGATGTCTGGATTTAGCAGTAAGTCAAAAATAGAGTGCTTGACTGAACTGGCTTTCTCTCCCCACTTCTCATGACAAGTGGTTTCCCTCGGGGCATTTTCTCTCTACATCTCCAAATGTCTCTCTTTCTGTCAGGTCTGATAATTTTTCCAAGATTCCCTCTTAAAGGACTCCAGTAAGCCAATTAAGACCCACCTTGAATGGGCAGGGATACATATCCATGGACACCACCTAATCAAAAGGTCCCATCCACAATTGGGTGGGTTATGTCTCCATGGAAGCAACCTAATAAAAAGGTCCCCCCCCAAAAAGCAATAGGTCTGTCTCCACAAGATTAGATTAGTAAAAAGAACATGGCTTTCTGGGGTTACACAACAGTCTCAAACCAACACATCCTCTGTTACTGACTCTGTGCAAGATCTAACCTTTGAAGTAGTTGATATGGGAATTTATTTATAATTGTAGAGTTGATCGGAAGGACACATGGCACTATACATCCCCTTTCAATCATATTCATCTAGAATTAGGCAGTGTTACTCATATCCTCACTAATTTGCTACCATCGCTTCTATCCTTTCCATTACATTTAGATTCAACCTCATTGATTAACCTTTCCCCAGCTTTAGCTTTGTAACTCTAGGTCACCTATATTCTATATTATAAACCTCTGAGATTACCTTTACCAGAGTCATAATACTGAAATTATACAGTATCTATTGTTTTGGTCTGATTTATTTCACTCAGCATTATGTCCTCAAGGTTCATCCATGTTATCATATGCTTCAGGACCTCATTTTGTCTTACTGCTGAATAATACTCAATTGTATGTGCAAATCACATTTTATTTATCTACTCATCTGTGGATGGGCATTTGGACTGCTTCCATCTTTTGCCAATTGTGAATACTGTAGCTACGAACATCGGTGTGCAGATGTCTGTTCATGTTACTACTTTCAGCTCTTCTGGGAGTATACTGAGCATTGGTATTGTCGGGTCATAGGGCAACTCAATATTTAGTTTTCTGAGCAATCGCCAAACCGTTTCCCTAGTGGCTGTACCTTTATACATCCCAACCAACAATGAATAAGTGTTCCAATTTTTCCACAGCCTCTCCAACATTTTGTTTGTTTAATGGCAGCCATTCTTATAGGTATAAAGTGATATCTCATCATAGTCTTGATTTGCATTTCCCTTAGAAGAACATCTCTTCATGTGCTTTTTTTTTCTTTTTTCTTTAAATAGTGTGATCCCTATATATTTCTTCTGTCGATTTTTTTGTTCGTTTGTTTGTTTATTTTTTGCATGAGCAGGCACCGGGAATCGAACCCTGGTCTCCAGCATGGCAGGTGAGAACTCTACCACTGAGCCACCTTGGCCTACCCTCTTCATGTGCTTTTTAGCTATTTGCATTTGCTCTTTGGAACACTGCCTATTCAAATCGTTTACCTATTTTATAACTGGATTGTTTGTTCTTTTGTTGCTGAGTTGTGTACACAAAATATCAAAGCTTTATCTGATGTGTGGTTTCCAAATATTTTCTCCCATTGAATTGGTTGTTTCTTTAACTTTTTGACAAAGTCCTTTGAGGCACAAAAGTTATTTACTTTAAGGAATTCCTAATTATCTATATTTTCTTTCATTGCTTGTGCTTTGCATGTAAAGTTTAAGAAGTTACCTCCTATTACTAGGTCTTGAAGATGTGTCCCTACATTTTCCTCTAGGAGTTTTATGGTACTGACTTTTATATTCAAGTCTTTGATCCATTTTGAATTAATTTTTGTATAGGGTGTAAGATAGGGGACAAACATACGTCTCCTTGATTGGGAGCATAAACATTTATGATTGCTATTTCTTCTTGGTGAATTGTCCCTTTTATTAACATGTAGTGTCCTTCTCTTTTTGTTTGACGTTTTTACATTTAAAGTCTATTTTATCAGATGTTAGTATAGCTACTCCTGATTTCTTTTGGTTACAGTTTACATAAAACATCTTTTTCCATCCTTTCACTTTCAATCTATTTGTATCCTTGGGTCTAAGATACATCTCTTGTAAACAACATATAGATGGATCATATTTTTAAATCCATTCTGCCAATTTGTATCATTTGTTGAGTTAAGTATGTTAATGTTCAAAGTTATTACTGTAAAAGCAGTTCTTGAATCTACATCTTGTCCTTTGGTTTCTATTTGCCAGATCTATATGTTCTTTTCCCTCTCTTTTTATCCTTTAATTAAACTTTGTGTTAGCTAGGGTCCTCTAGGAAACAGAATCAGCAGGAGATATCCGTAGATATAAAATTTATAAAAGTGTCTCACGTAATCATGGGAATGTAGAGTCCAAGGTCTGTAGGGCAGGCCGCAAGCTGGTAACTCCAATGAGGGTCCTCAACGAACGCTCAGGAGAGGCTGGCTGGACAACTGTGGGAATGGAAGAGTCCAAAATCTGTAGGGCGGGCTGTGAAGCTGGCAACTCTGATGAAGGGTCTGGATGAAGTCTACAGGAGAGGCCCACTGGCTGAAGCAGGAAAAGTGATTATCTCTTCTGAATCCTCCTTAAAAGCCTACAGATGATTAGATTAAATGTCACTCTTTGCAGAAGACACACCCCTTAGCTGATTACAAACACAGTCAGCTGTGGATGTAGCCAACATAATCATGATTTAAATCTGGGAAATGTCCTCACAGCAATAAGCAGGCCAGCACTTGCCTGACCAGTCAACCGGGCACCACCACCTGGCCAAGTTGACACATGAACCTGACTATGACACTGTGGTGGTTAGATTCTGGTGTCAACTTGGCCAGGTGAAGGTATATAGTTCTATTGCTATGGACACGAGCCAATGGCATGTGAAGCTCATCTGTCGCTGATTACATCTGCAGTCGGCTAGGAGGTGTGCCTGTTGCAGTGATTGATGCTTGATATAATTGGCTGGTGCTTAAATGAGAGAGCTCAACGTAGCACAACCCAAGCAGCTCAGCATACCTCATCTCAGCACTCACAGCTCAGCCCAGGCCTTTGGAGATGCAGAAAGGAATCACCCAGGGGAAAGATGTTGGAACCCAGAAGCCTGGAGAGAAGGCCAGCAGAGATCGCCTTGTGCCTTCCCATGTAAGAAAGAATCTCAGTTGAAAGTTAGCTGCCTTTCCTCTGAAGAACTATACATCAACTAAATAAATCCCCTTTTATTGAAAGCCAGTCCGTCTCTGGTGTGTTGCATTCCAGCAGCTACCAAACTAGAACAGACACCCTTACGGGTACTCTTCAATTTTGTACCATCCTCCGAACTTCCCTCTCCTGTCTTTTTTTTTCAGCTGATAGGGCTCCCTTTAGTATTTCTTGTAAAGATGCCTTTTGTTGACAAATTCTCTTAGCCTTTGCTTGTTTGAGAAGATTTTAATCTCTCTTTCAGTTTTGAAGGACAACTTGGCTGGATAAAGAACTCTTGGTTGGATGTCTTTCTTGTTCAAGATCTTAAATACATCATACCACTGCCTTCCTGCATCCATGGTGCCTGGTGAGTGGTCTGAACTCAGTCTTAGGTGGTTTCCCATGAATGTAGTGAATTGTTTTTCTCTTCCTGCTGTCAAAACTTTCTACTTCTCTCCAGCATTTGACAATCTGATTAGTATATGTCTTGGAACAGGCCTGTTAGATTTATTCTATTTGAAAGTTTTCTGTGATTTGCATATGTATGTCTTTTATAAGGGTTGGGAAGTTTTCCCCCATTATTTCTTCAACTAACCTTTTCCTAGCCCTTTACTCTTCTCTTCTTCTTTTGGAACACTGATAATTCTTATATTTGTACCCTTCATATTGTCTATCATTTCCCTGAAATCCTGGTCCATTTTTTCCGTCTCTCTTGCCATTTATTCCTTTGTGCACTCAAGTTCAATTGTCCTATTTTCCAGCTCACTTATTCTTTCTTCCATTTCATCGAATCTGTTATTGTGTGTCTCTAGTTATTATCATGTGCCTCTAGTCACATTTCTAATTTGGTCTACACTGTCTTTCATCTCTGAAAGACATGAAATATAAATATTTATTTACAATATTTTTCTATTTATTCTTTTTTCTGCTATTTTTCTATTTATTCTTTCAGATTCTTCTTTATGCTCTTCCAGTGTCTTCTTGACATCCTTTATATCATTATGAACAGTCATGATTAGTTGTTCCAAATTCCATGTCCCCTCCTATCATTTGATTTGGTCATTTGACTGGGCCATGTCTGCCTGAATCTTCACAGGCTTTGTGATTTTCTGTTGCATTCAGGGCATTTGATTATCTAAGTTATTTTGCAAGTTGATTTTCTTCATTCATGTAAGGTTTTGTATTTCGTTGGATTTGCATTGAAGGTCTTTTATACTTGGTATGTCAGTAATTCCCGGCCAAACCAAGGCCCAGATCTCATGGAGGGGATGCAGTTGTACTTGAGGGTCTATTAAAAAGCTAGGTCGGTACATGGATAGTTAGTGGCAAAATACCTGTCCACCATAGCTCCGCTCTGGGTCCATGCACCAAAAACAAAAAATAAACAGAAAACCCACTAGGTAGATAGGGAGTCCCAGACTGTACTTACTGTTTCTTCCCAGCAGATGGAGCTCTTCAGTCGCCTCTTCTCCTAGGGCCCACCTCTCCCCTAATGTGGCAGCCAGCTAAAGTGGCGTGTGCAACCGGCAGTGTGTGTGTGTGTGTGTGTGCTGTTCTGTAAGCAGGTGGTTTTGGTGTGCAGGACAGGGCAGCTGATCATAGTGCCCAGTGCCCCGTGGAATCATCATACATCATGCCTGACAAGGCAGCTATTCACAGTGGCCGGTGGAGCGACTTTTTCTAGCAGGCCACTAGGCGTGCCTCTGGGTTCCCCATAGGTGTTGCCCGCTTCAGATCCACATGGGGGAGGTTTCCCAAGCTAGCTGTTGGGGCAGAGTGGAATAGGGGGATGGTCCACTCCCTTAGGCCCACACTCTTCCACATGCTGCCGCCCACCCTCAGTGGGGTCATATCTGAACAGACTTATTTCTTATAATTTTTGCTTCCATATTTTAAAAAGTATGCTTTTAATAATATTTCTTGTATTTATTTTATTCATTACATGCTCATCTCTTACTATCAAATAAGAGAATTTAGACTCCACAGCCATCCCTGTTTTCTTCCCCCTCCTCTAAATATGATCATATAATTTTGGGTACAAATGTTCAGTTTCTACATTATTCTGAGTATGTAAATATTTTGTTTACTGTTGAATCAAGTAATGTGCTCTAATTATCTTTCCTTTCTTGTACAACTTCTTTTTCTGCAATTAATAATTAACTCAGTTTTTCCATTTACTTGGTTTTCTGTATGCCTGTAATCGCTCATCTGCTTATGACATGAGCAAAATCATTAAATAATCATTTGAACTTTTTTTCTGTAGATCTCCCTTTTAGAATCCTCCATCCTCCTGTTCTCTTTTGGTCTGGTTGTTTTTTAGACCTTCTGTACAGCTGTCATCCCAGGACTTTCTTTTGTTGCTCTCCTATATTGGAACCCTATTTCCTCGATCTGTATTTCCCTTTTTCTTTTGATTTGCTGTGAAGTATTAGGGGATAAACATCCTCCAGTGGCTTCCTAAGAAAGAGTGCAAGGGAGGTAAATTTTTTAAGATTTGCTCATCTGAAAATGTTTTTGTTCCTCCCACACAATTAATTAATACTTTGTTAGGGTAGAGAATTCTAGATTGGAAATAATTTTTTACTAAGATTTTGAAGGCGTATTTCACTGTTGTTGTTTTTAAGCTTCCAGTGTTGTAATTGAGATGTCCAGGGTCATTCTGATTTACTCATCTTTTATATATATGCCATTTTTTCTCTTGATACTTGAAGAACTTTCATTATATCCCCGGTATTTTGGAGTTTACAGCTGAAGTACCTTACTGTCTATCTTTCCATCCATTGTTCATGGCCCTTGGTGGGCTCTTATCAATTCAGACGCAGTCCTTCAGTTGTGAGCTGCCGTTTGAATTCTTTCTTCATCTCTTCTTCTTTCCGACAGTCATAACTAGTTGGATTCTTGGACCTTAACCTCTAATCATCTAAGCATTTCTTTCCTTTTTATCCATTTTATTGAAGAAACACATTTTGTTCTTGTTTTTGGAAATTTATTTGGCTTTTACTTTCCAATCATTCTATTGAAATTTTCAGTTTGGACAATCCTTTTTCCTGTTTTTTATTAAGGCAAATTTATGTAAAATAAAATTCACCCTTTTTAGTATACAGTTCTATGATTCTTGACAAATGTCATCAGTCATGTAACCATCACCACAATCAAAATATAAAGCAGTTCCATTACCCCCTTTTTTATCCAATCTCCATATTCTGGCAACCACTGATTTGTTATCTGTCCCTGAAGTATTTGTTTTGCAAGAAATGTCATACAGATGGAATTGTACGGTGAAATAGCCTTGTGAATATGACTTCTTTCACTTAAGCACAATGCATTTGAGATTCATCCACATTGTTATGTTTGTAATGGGGTTGTCATTTTCCTTGCTGAATGGTATTCCATTGTATAAATGTGCCAGAGTGCATTCATGTATCCATTGGGGAATTGGGTTGTTTCCAATTTTAGGCAATTATGAATAAAGCCATTACAAACATTCATGCACGAATTTTTCTGTGAACATAGGCTTAATTTTACTTGGATAAACACTTAGAAGTGGGCTTTAATTTGTAAGAAATGTTATTTTCCAAAGTGCAAATTATCATTTTACATTGCTACCAGCAATGTTTCACATTTCTAGTTGCCTTATATGCTTGCCAGCACTTGGCATTATTGGGATGTTTTCTTCAGTTTTTTGTTTTGCCATATACATAGGTATATAACAGTATCTAATTGTGCTGTTTAGATACTTTTTTAATTTGCATTTCCTTAATGACTAATGTTGCTGAGCATCTTTTCATGTGCTACTTTGCCACCCATATCACTTCTTTAGTAAAATGTCTTTTCACATATTTGCCTGTTTTTCTTAGGTTGTTTTCTAATTGAGTTTTGAGAGTTCTTTATATATTCTAGATGCAGTCCTTTATCAGATATGTGCTTTGCAAATATTTTCTCCAATTCTATGACTTATCTTTCCATTCTCTTAATAGTGTCTTTCAAAGAGCTTATTAATTTGAATGGTTTAATTTATTACATTTTCAATGGATTATGCTCCTAATGAGTGTGAGATGGTATCTCATTGTAGTGTTGATTTGCATCACTCTGATGACAAATGATCTTTTTACATGCTTTCTGGCTGTTAGTATATCTTCTTTGAGGAGATGCCTATTCATGTCTTTTGCCTATTTTTAAATTGGGTTGTTTGTCTTTTTGTTGTTAAATTGAAGGATTTCTTTATATATTCTGGATATTAATTCTTTATAGGATATGTAGTTTCAAATATTTTCTCCCATTATATAGGTTTTCGTTTGTCTGTTTTTTGCATGGGCAGGCACCAGGAATTGAACCCGGGTCTCTGGCATGGCAGGCGAGAACTCTGTCTGCTGAGCCACCATGGCCCACCCTGTGTAGGTTATTGTTTTATTTTCATGTACCTTTGAGAAACAAAAGTTTTTAATTTTTAGGAGGCCCTGATGATCTATTTGTTATTTTGTTTCCTGTGCTTTGTGTGTAAAGTCTGAGACCATTGCCTAACACAAGGTCCTGCTGATGCTTCCCTGTTTTCCTCCTGTATGTAGGTCTTTGAATCATTTTGAGTTGATTTTTACATAAGATGTGAAGCATGCATCCTCCTTATTTTTTTGTGCAAATAGAGATTCAATTTTCTCAGCACCATTTGTTGAAGAAACTGTTCTTTCCGAATTCAGTAGTTTTTGCCACCTTGTGAAAAATAAGTTGGCATAAATGTAGAGCTTGATTTCTGAGCTCTCAGTTTGATTCCACTTTTCTACATGTCTGTCCTTATGTGGTTTTGTCATAAGTTTAAAAATTGGGAAATAAGAGTCCTCCAACTTCATCCTTCTTTTTCAGGTTGACTTTATTCAGAACCTCTTACCATCCCATATAAATTTGATGGTTGGATTTTCCTTTTTTTCAAAGATGCATTGAATCTATAAGTTGCTTTGGATGGGATTGACATTTTAACAATATTTAGTCTTCCATGCATGAACATGGAATGTTCTTCCATTTATTTAGATCTTCTTTGATTTCTTTTAGCAGTATTTTGTAATTTTCTGTGTACAAGTTTTCTACATACTTCCTTAGAGTTATTCCTAGATATTTGATTCTTTCCGTTGCTATTGTGAATGAATTTTTTTCCTTATTTCTACTTGTGATTTTTTGTTTGTGTATATAAATACTAATGATTTTTGCATGTTGAATTTGTACCCTGCCACTTTTCTGAATTCATTTAATAGCTCTAGGAACTTTGTTGTAGATTTTTCAGGGTTTTCCACATATACGATCATGTCATCTGCAAATGGTGAAGGTTTTACTTCTTCCTTTCCAATTTGAATACCTTTTAGTTCTTTTTCTTGCCTAACTGCTCTGGCTAGAGCTTCCACTACAGTAGTTAGTAACAGTGGTTATAGTTGTCTTAAGCATCATCTTAGAGGGAAAGCTCTCAGTTTTTCAACATTAAGTAGAATGTTAGCTGTGGGCTTTCATATATGCCCTTTATTGTGTTAAGAAAATTTCCTTTTATATCTAGTGTTTGAGTGTTTTTAGCAAGAAGAGGTGATGGCACAGGTGTTTATGGCAGCATTTTTCGTGATCGCCAATGGATGGAGGTGACCAAGGGTACATCAGCGGATGAGTGGAAGGGCAAACTGTGGTGTGTGTGTATACATACAATGGAATATTGTGTGGCTGCAGAAAGAAATGAAGTTGTGAGGTACACAATGAAGTGAATGAACCTTGAGGACATTATGATAACTGAAATAAGCCAGACACAAAAGGACAAATATTGTATGGTTTCACTAATAGAAACTAACTATAAGGAGCAAACTCTGAGAATTAAAGTTGAGAGCATAGGTTATAAGGAGATAGAAAGTAAACAGAGATTGGGCAAGTAATGATGAAGTAGTACAGAATGTTCAATAAGGCTCATTGTAAATGCCCCTAGATTATAAGCATTCATAGCAGTCACATTTACTCCTACGTTTTAACTGTTATCTATAAATTCTGAGATTTTGTCCAAAATTTAAATTTTCTGTAGCACACTACCTCATTTAATCTATCTGGTCAGTTTATTTGAACAACTTAATTACATGATTACATGAACCCTAAAATAGGGAATGAGATCTTATTACTCTGTACAGGTTCTTGTAATACCTTGATACATTCCAGAGTATTTTAGGCATAAAATAAAGAAGTATTTGCAAAGTCTCTTGTGGGACTGAAGAAAAAATGTGAAACTGTTAAACTTCCCCACCTGGGGAATTCCTGATACTCCCTCAAGCATTAGGGACTCCCAATTTAATAAGCCAAGCGCTCTATCTTGAGGCTTGCCCTTTTGAAATTTACTTCTGTGATGGTGAAGCTAAGCCTACTTCTAATTGCACCTAAGAGTCACCCCTAGAGAACCTCTTTTGTTGCTCAGGTATGGCTTCTCCTTCTAAGCCTAACTCTGCAAGTAAATTCACTGCCCTCCACCCTACATGGGACATAACTCTCAGGGACAAGCCTGGGCCTAGCATTGTGGGATTGACAATGCTTTCTTGACCAAAAAGGGGAAGAGAAATGAAAATAAGTTGCAGTGGCTAAGAGATTTCAAGTAGAGTTGAGAGGTCATGCCAAAGGTGACTGTTATGCAAGCTTCAGCCAGATATTGCAAATTGCTACAATATACTTAGCCCCCAGAATACCTTATAGAGTCTATTTAAGACTCTAAAAATGTTTTATCTATTAGGTTTATTTTTCCAGAAACTTAAAGCCTCCAGATAGCTCCTATGCCAGATAAGCCTTGAAACCCAGAGGAACCAGTGTCTTCAAGAACATCAACCAGTTTCATTCCTCTATCCCATAATATCAACATCCCTTTTGAACATGAAGAAGTCATAATGGTCATTGCCCAGATGTCCCTGAAGATTGAAAGAATGATCAAATGAGAGGGAGGAGTTGTAACTAAGAAGTTAGGATTTAACAAATGATTATAACTACTGACTCATTAGATAGGTATTTCTTTTTAGTTTCTAGTTTATTAGAATAGCCATAAGGAAATACCTGAAATTGTTGAACAGTAATCAAGTAGCTTTGATCTTTGATAATAATTGTTATAATCATGTGATTGTAAGAACCATTGACTAACAACCCCTTTATCCAGAATATGGCTAGATGACTTATAAATCAAAGACATACATGAAAATATAGGCTGTAAATATGGGGGGTCGGAGCCCTACATAAACTATGGACAATAGTTAATAATACTACTTTAATAATCTTTCATCAATTGTAACAAATGTAATTGCTGTTAAAAATATAATAGAATTACAAAAAAAAGTGCTGTAAAAACGAAGGGGTGCTGGATTTGTCAATTGTCTTTTCTGATTCAGTGGAGATGATCATGTATGTTTTTTACCTTTCTTATGTTGATAGAATTTCACTGTGAAGCCATCTGGTGCTGTACTTTTCTTTGTTAGAAGGATTTTTGTTTACTGATTCAAGCTGTTTATTAGTAATTGGCTTGTTATCTTCCATTTCTTCTTGAATCAATGTAGATAATTTGTATATTTCTAAAAATTTGTCCATTTCATCTAGGTTATGTAACTTACTGGCATACAGTTGTTCGTAGTATGTCATAGACCTTTTCATTTCAGCAGGGTTGGTGGTATTTTCCTGCTTTTCATTTCTGATTTTCATTATTTATATCCTCTCTCTCTTTTTTTTTTGCAGTCTAGCTAAAAGTTTGTTAATTTTATTGATATTTTCAAAGAACCACTTTTGGTTTTGTTGATTCTATTGTTTTTTAATTCTCTGTTTCTTTTATTTCCACTCTAACCTATGTTATTTCCTTCCTTCTGCTCACTTTGGGTTTAGTTTGCTCTTCTTTTTCTAGTTATTCTAGTTTTGAGGTTAGGTCTCTGATATGAAGTCTTTCTTTTTTAATGTAAACATATAGAGATAAAAATTTTCCTCTCAGCTCTCCTTTCATTGCATCCCATAAGTTTTGTTATGTTGTGTTTTCATTTTCATTCACCTCAAGATATTTCCTAATTCTGCTTCCTCTTTAACCTATTGGTTGTTTAAGAGTACATTGTTTAATTTCCACATATTAGTGAATTTTTCATTTCTCCCTCTGTTATTGATTCCTAGCCTCATTCCATGTGGTCGAGAACATGCATTGTATGATTTCATAATTTTGAATTTATTGAGAATTGTTTTGTGACCTAACAGATGATCTATGCTGGAGAATTATCCATGTGCACTTGAGAAGAATGTATATTCCAATTTTTTTTGATTAAGTATTCTATATCTGTCTGTTAGGTCTAGTTTGTTTAGTGTAGCATTAAAGTTTTATATTTTCTTATTGATGTTCTGACTAGATGTTGTATCCAGTATTGAAAGTGGTGTATTAATATCTTTTATTATTAATATAGAAGCCTCATTTTTTTCCCTTCAAATCTGTCAACAACTACTTCATATATTTTGGACCTCTGCTCTTAGGTGTATGTTTATTTATAATTATTACAACTTCTTGTTGAATTGTCCCTTTTATCAGTATATAATGACCATCCTTGTCCCTCATAACCGTTCTTGACTTTAAAGTCTTTTTTATTTAATGTTAGTGTATCTGTCCCAGCTCTCTTTTGGTTCCAACTTGCATGTTATACTTTTTCCCATCCTTTCACTTTCAACCTACTTGTGTCTTTGAGTTCAAGGTGTTTATCTTGCAGACAGCCTATTGTTGAGTTGTGCTTTTTCATCCATTCTGTCAGACTCTCCGTTTTACATTTAAAGTCAGTACTGATACATCTCCTTAGTCTGACTCATTTCAACTGTCTTGTCTTTGAGTTCACTGATTCTTTGGCTACAATCTATTCTTGAAACCCTCTTGAAAATTTTTCATTTCACTTATTGTGGTCTTCAACTCCAGTAGTTGTGTTTGGTTTCTTTTTCAAATTCTGTGTCTTTACTAAATTATCATATTGCTCCATCATTGTTTTCCTAATGTACTTTAGTTCTTTCTCTGTAGGTTACTTCATCTCTGAGCAGTTTTAAGATCATTTTTTAAAAGTCTTTGTTTAGTATGTCCACATTCTGGTCTTCTTTACTGGTGTTTTATGGATTTTTATCCTGCTCCTTTGTATGAGACATCATTTCCTGTTTCTTTGTTTTCTTGTACTCTTTTGTTGTACACTGTACATTTTAATATTTTTAAATGTTATCTCTGGAATGTATTCCCTGAGGTATCTGTTTTTTTTTTTTAATTCTGTAACCAGTTGGTGATAAGACAGAGATTTTCTTGAGCTTCAGCTCTTCTATCAGGAAGGTCTGCCCAAAGCAAATGCAGTGTGCAGTGTTTTCCCTTTCTTTCTGGGCCTCTGTCTTATCTTGGGCTTTTGCTTATTAGTTGTTTTGGACTTCCTCTGTTTACAGGAGTTTGCTTGTCTCCTCTGTTTCCTGGGAAACAGATCTCCCTCTCCTGGATGTTTGAAGCCAGCAAGCCTTTGTCCCAGATTGCCCACCTCTATAGTTTTGTACATCCCTTTCCTTGTCTCAAGCTGTTTTTGCCTGGTTCTGGGATGAGGTGCGTGCCAGAGAGGACTTCCCCAATTCATTCTTTTCCAACTGAAATAGGGCCAGGAACCCATGAAGGGGACATCAACCAGCTCCAAAGTATCCTGGGGAGATCAGTAAAGGTAACAAGAGCTTCTTTGATTGAGCCCCAAGGCTGAACTTTCTTGTCTTGCCCAGCAAATGCTGCCTTTCAACTAACTATACCCTGTAGCCCCAAGGAAGTATAGTATCTTTATGTCTCCTCTGCCTTGGCCTTTGTCTGGGACAGGTTGAAACAATGGCTGTCCTCACAGCTGGGCCCCCAGTGAGCTGAATTTACTATTGAAAAGTTGTGTTCAGTGAACAACTGTGCCCACCCCTGGTCTTGGAGAAGAGTATTTTTATGTCCCCTTCTGCCACTAGTGAGCTAGTCAGGAGGCCAAGCAGCTTGCCACAAGAGTGGAGAATGGGCTCCTGTAGCCACCATTCTGTGAGAGCAGTATACTGTTCTTTGCTATAATTTATCAGCCTCCTCCTCCCACTCTTCTATAGGTGCTGTATAGTGTTCATTTGGCCTGTGGAGTCTCAAAATAGTTGTTTCAGACCTGCCTGTGTAATATTTATTTTGGTGGAAGGTGTGATTCCTGGAGCTCTCTACTCTGCCATTTTCCTACAATCCCTCCCTTCAGTAATCTTTTGTACTGGATGTAGGTGGTGGTGAATTGATGATTACATGGAAAAGGAGGTACCACCATTTTATGATATTATTTTCAAAACAAGAATTAAGACCTTAAACATAATTGGTGCTTCAACTCTACTTACCCTTCACCGTATGCTGGATGTATTTCAAGTACTGTTAATTTTCTCTGGGGACTCTCTAACTTTAATGCCTTTTTTTTTTTTGTAACTATTCAAGCTCATGAACTTTGAGTTTGAAAGGGATAAGGATGAGAGCCTCCTTGTAAACTTAAGAGGGTATGAAAAGGTCTGCTACCTACCACTTCTTGATGATCTTTCTCTCAAGTCTTCTTTAGCTTCCAATGTCATGGTATTTCCATTACAGTAAGAAGGAGACAATTTTAGTACTTTTCTTTGATTTATGTGTACTTAACATGGCTTACTTGTTTTCCTCTCCTTAGTTCTAGGTCAGGAGTTACTTTCTATTATATACGTTTTCTAGGATAATTTGTAAGGATTCAGTAGAAAAGTTGGGGCATAGAGCATGAATTGCTAATGGCAGGGTTGATTCTGGCTAAAAAATTCTGGAATTCTATCTTATGTACAAGATTGACCAATTGTTTTAGTTTATAAGCTGCCAGAATGCAATATACCAGAAATGGAATGGCTTTTAAAAAGGGGAGTTTATTAAGTTGCAAGTTTACAGTTTTAAGGCCATGAAAATGTCCAAATTAAGGCATCTAGAGAAAGATACCTTGGTTCAAGAAGGTGATGATGTTTGGGGTTTCGCTCTCAGCTAGAAAGGCACATGGTGATGTCTGCTAGTTTTCTCTTCAGGCTTCTTCAACGACTTCCCCAGGGTGTTTTCTCTATGCATCTCCAAGGGTCTCAGGCTGTGTGGCTCTAAAGCTTTTTCCAAAATGGTTCCCTCTTAAAGGATTCCGCTAAGCAACCCCATCCTGAATGAGTGGAAACTCATCTCCATGGAAACCTTCTAATCAAAAGTTACCATCCACAATTGGGTGGGTCACATCTCTTTAGAAATAGAAAGATCCCACCCGGTATTTAATACTGCCCCAGCAATATTAAATGAGGATTAAAGGACATGGCTTTTCTAGGGTACGTAATATCTTCAAACTGGCATGAGAAGCTAAAAGGGGAAGAATTAGACTCCCAAGATTGTTTAATAATCTGGGTTCTACATTCACATATCAAGTATCATCAACCAATCAGCTTTGCTTTCCAGAAGCAGTCATTCTGACCAGTGTTCGCAGATAGGAAAAAGAGTTGTAGATTACTTCTGGTTTCTTGGTCTTTCTAGCTCCAATTCATCTCCCTTTTAAAGCCGTTTCAACAGACTACTCTTTGGAGCCTTGTGATGACATGTTTTTGTTTCTATATAGGTGTGTCTTTTAAAAATATCTCATATTTGGAAAATCTTGTACACTCATTTACTTTAGCTGAGAACCTTGTCTATTTTATATTTTAGGTGTGAGTTCTGTATACCTCACATTCTGTATACTATACCTATCTTCTGCAGCATCTACTAGTTTTTATGCAGAGTGTTCTTCTACTTTATGGTTTCTGAACAAGTTTTATTACATTACCAGTATACTAATGACAACTAATTACTATTCCAACTCCACCTGCCATTTTTAGCTACAGAGATAGTTTAGGTAATCCGTTTGATTAGTGTTTCAGTTTGCAAATGCTGCCAGAATACAATATACCAGAAATGGATTAGTTTTTACAAAGGGAATTTGTTAAGTTAAAGGTTTACAGTTCTAAGGCCATGAATATGTCCAAATTAAGGCATCAACAAGAGGATACTTTACTCAAGAAAGGCCAGTCACTTCTGGGGTTTCTCTATCACACGGGAAGGCACATGGTGACATCTGCTGGTCCTTTGCTCTCAGGTTTTGTTGCTTCAGCGCCTGGTTCCAGTGACCTTCTCTCTAAGCTTCTGTCTGTCTTCAGGCATCTCCAAATGTCTGTCTTTACGCATTCGCTCTTTTCTACTGGCTCTTTTATAGACTCCAGTAAACTAATCAAGACCTACCGTGAGTAGGTAAGGATCATATCTCCGTGGAAATAATCTAATCAGAAGGCCCAGCCACAATTAGGTAGGTCACATCTCCATGAAAACAGTCTAATCAGGAGGTCCCATCCTACAATATTGGATTAGGATTAAAAGAATATAGCTTTTCTGTGGTACACAATAGTTTCAAACCAGCACAATTAGTTTACTTGCTGTTCTTGGTATTGAAAAATGATTTTTCATTTAAAAAAACTGGGAAAGTCAGTCAAAAGCAAGAATACTTTTATTATGAAAGCAAACATAAAATAAAGAGCACATTCTCAGTATTTTTTCCAAGATGTCTTTTTTCCAAAAGTCCTCATGACACCAGTTTTCCCTTTTCCTTGAATATTTTTGCTTTACTATAATACAGCATGAGGATTTTCAGGCCAAAATGCATTGTTGTCTTTTAAATGCATTATTGTCTTTTAAATTATCTTGAATGTCTGTCTTAATTTAGTTTTGTGTTTTGTTTTTTTTTCATGGGAAGGCGCCAGGAATCGAACCCAGGTCTCCAGCATAGTAGGGGAGAACTCTGCCTCCTGAGCCACTGTGGCCCACCCTCAATCTAATTTTTACTTGACAGTTTTATTTCAGCAGAAATTCTAATATGAAATAAACTTTCACACAAAGTTAATTAAATCAGAGTAAATTTTCAAAAAAATATTTGGTTTGCTTTCAAAATGACACATCATTAGCAGTAGACAGGGCCCCTATATATATATATATATATATATATATATATATGTTTATTTATTATTTTATTTTATTTTTTTTATTTTACATGGGCAGGCGCCGGGAATCGAACCCGGGTCCTCTGGCATGGCAGGCAAGCATTCTTGCCTGCTGAGCCACCATGGTCCGCCCCCCAATATATATTTATTTACACAGGAATAGCTACAAGGAATTAGTGGACTGATTAGATTGTGTCCATTTCTCTCTCTCTGTTTCTGTCACAGTTCCCAGAAACATTGATATTAACCTTTGACCTGTGTGTCAGCATTACCTGATTTTGATTTTGATTTTGATTTTACCTCAGTGGATACCTCCCAACCAGTAATGTCTCTGTGTGGATTGTTAAACTTTGATAATTGCAGGACAATTACAGGACTATAAAAAATTGTATTACTTTTTCATTTTTTCTCAATTTCTCAACAGTTTATCTTGGAATTTAGAAAAAATATATAAATTTCCTTGAGAAATACCAGAAAGAATTTGTACATAGAAACATTATTTTCCCTGGGGTTGCTCACTAAACAAGCCCAAATGGCCCATTTGAATACAGGGCCTGTGTGGTTTCTCTGTCAAATGTGTACACTGGCATCTTTTGCTGCACCTGCCACAACTTTCATGCTATTTAGTCTCCTCAGCAAACACCTGAAGTTCACCCCTTCAGAAGACCTGCCGCCTCCTAAGGGGCTTCTACCCTAGAAAGAATTTCCTCCTGCCACTTAAGGTTCCTGTGCTGATTTGAAAGATGTATGTCCCCTAGAAAAGCCATGTTTTAATCAAAATCCCATTTTGTAAAGGCAGAATAATCCCTATTCAATACTGTATGTAATTAGATCATCTCCCTCAAGATGTAACCAAATCAAGACTGGTTGTCAGACTGGATTAGGTGACGACACGTCTTCACCCATTTGGGTGGGTCTTGATTAGTTTCTGGAGTCTTATAAAAGAGGAAACATTTTGGAGAATGAGAGATTCAGAGAGAGCAGAGAATGCTGTAGAAGCAGAGTCCACCAGCCAGTGACCTATGGAGATGAAAAAAGGAAAATGCCTCCTGGGGAGCCTCACGAAACAGGAAGCCAGGAGAGAAAGCTAGCAGATGAAGCAGTGTTCACCACGTGCCCTTCCAACTGAGAGAGAAACCCTATGTTCGCAATGTGCCTTCTCACTCGAGAAAGAAACCCTAAACTTCACTGGCCTTCTTGAATCAAGGTGTCTTTCCCTGGATGCCTGTACCCTGGATGCCTGTGATTGGACATTTCTATAGACGTGTTTAATTGGGACATTTTCTTGGCCTTAGAACTGTAAACTAACAACTTATTAAATTCCCCTTTTTAAAAGCCATTCTATTTCTGGTATATTGTATTCCAGCAGCTAGCAAACTAGAACAGTTCCTGTCACCACATTCTTTTTGTTCAAGTCTCTGAAGCCACTGCCACCATCGGGCAACTTCTTCCTTCCCCCACTTTTTTTTAACACAACACCCCTTCCATCTCCTCCCTTTTAGGACCATCTAGTTAAATAACCCTCCCAGAGAGAGCCTGGATAGGTGTCTTGCAACAGCGGTATGAGGCCAAGAATCACAGAAGCCATATACAACTCCTCTCTTTGAGAGCTAAATATTGCTTCTCTACATGCTTTATCTGAGAGGTAGGTCCAGGTGAAGTAACTAGGGAAGAGCTAGGATGAGCCACACTTTCTCCAGCTTGTCCTCCCCTCTAGGCCTGAAGACTGGTAGCACATCATGTGGTTCCTTTTGCTACACCTTTCATGGTGACTTCAATGCCATATTTGTATTCTTCTTTGGTGGCTCCGTACCTTTTTATACCTTCTTTGTAAGCAGCTGCTCTACTTGGTCTTTGACCTCAGTGGCATGCAGGAAGGTGAGGACAAGAGCCCATTTGTGTTTTTGGCTGCTTTCACTTCACTTCATTGGGGTGGGAAGCAGTTCAAGGCAAATCCCTGCATCATTGGAAAGGTGCAGACGTTCTATCCTAGTCATTCTGTCCCCCAGCCTTTCCCTTGTTTGCTGTCTCCCTTTTTTCCCTGGTGCTGAATGGCTGCACTGTGAATAATGAAGATACTCCATGAGTGGGGCTTCCCATCTTCAAGTGCCCAACCCAGGGCACTTGACCTCATTGTTGAATTCAAACTTCATTTCCAGACAGATTAGCACTACGGACACAACAGATCCTTAAACAGCTTCTATCCTACTTTTTCCCTGACCACCTGAGGGTCTACCACAATTACCTTCCCCAACACACACACACACCATCACACTGGACAGTTAGAACACACACAAAATGTCATTCTGGACAATTTACATTTCCCTAAAATATAAAATGGCACTGTTTTCAGAAAAGTATTCCTGTCTTCCCTTTCAGGATTGGGCTGTTTTGGAGTGGGGATTGGAGAAAAGTGGCCCTGGCTGAAGGTCAATTTTTATGTCCTGGGCTTTGACTATAGTTCTTTCTACCATGGCTGGAGCGTGACCTGAGTGTTACTTGAAGATATGTAGAGATCCCTTGGCCAACCCTGAAACTGCCTGTCCCCCTCCCCCTCTCAGAATTGCTAAGTCCTCCTTTCTGCTGTCTTCTCCCTCTGTCCTTCTTCTGTTGGGGGCAGTAAATACAGAGAAAGCATACTTCTTTACCACCCCCTACCACTCATGGTTCAGAGTATCAGTAGCCAAGGTTGCTACACACATAGGCCCACATATATGTCACCCACACAGAGCAGCTCTGCCTTCTCTGGAGTTTGGCAACTGACAATCATCACTGGAGCAGGAAAGCAACCATGGTCCTAAGCAGCCTCTCTATGGCTCCCCTGCCTATACACACAGAGATGTATCCCTTCTTCTCTAATGTGTGTGCAGAGTAGAGGAAGGAAAGATGGTAGACTGTTTTATTAAGGGTTACACTGAGAAGTAGAGTGCAGATATAATTTCCTCAGCCTTTATCTCAAAAAGAAAACAGTCTTGTGGGCAAGTGGGACCTATTCGCCACCAAGGGATTCAGGATCACAGATTTCTCCCTATAACTCTGAATTCACAGCCTGGCCACCACCAAGATCCAGTTCCTCCTTTTAGGATCTGTGAAACTACTTGTCTTGTGCCCTTCCCAAAAGCTGAGTAAGGATTTCTGGTCCTATATAACTGTGGTGTATAACCCTGCTGATCTCTATAGCTCTAAAGCTCAAGATAGTGAGAAAAGAGGGGCAAAAGTGGTTTATACAGTCTTTATTGGTTTTTCTCACTTTGACAAGCCACTTTTGAAATTTTTTGAACAGTATTTATATATACATTTATATATACAGATACATATACACATACGGGTAATGTCATTAATTCAAAATCAAATTATTTTCTAAAAATAGTACATCTGGGTAAGTACAAATGAAGGAACCAGGATGAGAATGGGTCTCCAGTGCTACTGTCAGTCCCCCTCCATGCACCTGGACACATTTTAGAAATAAAAACAGGTATTCAAAAGAGCCAAAGCTAATAAGATGTTCCATCCTCTAAGCCCAAGTTTCTGGGATATCTTAAACTTATTCCCCAAACGTGATACAGACATAAGATAACATGTTCCTATTGAAAGAAAAAGTACCTTTGGTTATAAGAATCTCTGGGATTAAGTAAGAAGGATGCCTCAGACGTGGTTGCTGATACTTTCACAATTTTCCTGGATGTCTGTCCAGGTCTCTGATCTATCTGTCCCTACCTGAACACCTTTGACTGTCAGTGTAGCTTTGATGACTGTAGGACCTGGCAGTCTATACTTTCCTTTGCTTGGGATGGGAGGGGGCCTGTACTTGCAGGAATGCCCCCTCACTAGCCCCTTCACCCCAAGAATGAAGTACATGCTCGCGTCCCAGTGTCTCCTCTAGGCTTAGCCTATATCTGTCCTGTGCTCCTGAATCCCAGTGTTCCCACTGCCCATAAAGACAATTTCCATTGCTGCTTGGCCTGGACTCTGTACAGAGCCTGACACTGACTTGCCTTTTTATAGGAAAACTCCCAGCCCTGTGACTTTTTTCTTCTGGGATTAAGCCTCTGAAAAAAAAAAGTATCTCATCCTTTTACCTAAGGTATACTTTGAAAAATCTTCTACGTTCTGTGGTAGGAAATGCAGGTTTTTACAAGGATGACTGGTAATCCCCTGGCATGGTGGCTCTTTCCTCTGGCTTGGGATATCCCCAATTCTGCATCTCCTTCCAGATGCTTTCCTCCTTTGGGGCTCCTAGAGTCCTCTTCATCAATTATAGCCAAATTCTTATCCTAGCTTTGCCGCAGAACCTGAAAATTAGGGACCCAGGGCTCCTGCTTGCCCAAGCTACTCTCTCTGTCCTCACACCACACCTGGGAAGCTGCCTTATATTCACTGGGAACACTTGGTGACAGAATTGTGAGACCTTAGAATCTAAGCCTGTGGTCTTATGCTTCTTTGACCAACTCTAACTTGAGGGCATTTAGCTCCATGGTCTTCTTTTAGTACAGCCCCCAAGCTAAGAATATTTTTTTACATTTTTAAAGAGTTATAAAGAAAAAGAGAGAATAATATCTGACAGAGACTGTTTTCTAGTCCTTAACAAAAAATGCTTGCTAACCCCTGTCTGAACCAGTAGATACTTTATTGGACAGCTCTGAGGCCAACTCTCTGGTATTACTTCCAATTTGCCCATTAGTTCACCAGTAAACTGATATTTAAAGCATGGGTGTTGTGAATCATGGTCAACCAGTGTTCTTAGCGATAGGGGGCATTTCTTGGTCATTGGGACCCCTAGATCACTCAGATTCTGATTTGTTTTTTACAAATTTCCTAGTTTACTGACTCTCAGGACATCTTCCAATTGTGATTTTAGAGCTGATGATTCCTTGACTTGTCTAGTCTACCTAGACTCTTTGGCCCTCCAAGGGATCCCTGGATTCATTTGTAACATCCTTTTCCTATAGTGTATACTCAGCCCTTTCTTTCATGACCCATTTTCTGTTCTCGCCTCTGTAGCATTACTATCATATGAAAGGAATTTGGGGGGGGTACAACTCCCACAGTGTAACTGACTCATTCCTGCCAGTGTTGAACTTGTATTCTGCTCTGGGATTCCTGTTTTGGTTCTCTGTTCAGTTCCTTTTTACCAGGTTTTGTCCATGGGTTGGGGAGCTGAAATGTCTGCTGTTATCCTCCTTGGTTACAGGGTCTCTGCAATCCTATGACCAATATCAGAGAGCAACCCTCATAGTGTCCTCTGATTCTCCTCTCTCAAGGGTAAGAGGGCAGGGTGAGGATAAATCACAGTGGGGACTGAAATGTTTGTGATCATTTCCTCTAAGGAGCTTGACAACCTGGGCCTTGGAGTCAGCCTGAATCATAGATGGCGGAAGAAAGAAAGGCAGACTGGAGAAGGAGTCCAGATTTGGCCACTCTCAACTTCAACAGATGTAGGAATTCAATGACCTTGAGAGATAGGACACCCCCCCCCTTCCTTTTTGTTTTACCCCAACCTGAAAAATGTGGGCCTGAATTAAGGAAGGGAGGTTCCTGAGAGGTATGTTGTTTCTGAACCACCAAGGCTACCAAATTTCTCATTTCCAAGATGTTAATAAATAGTTAGTAATGAAAGGGAGAAAAAACAGCCATGTGGCAGAGGTAGAGATTGAGTTATGCCAGAAGCCAAGGATGCCATGAATTGTGATTGCTAGTAAGCTTCTGCCAAAACCCTACAGACTTCAGAGGGAGCCTGGTCCTGCTAACACATTGACTTGGACTTCTAGATTTCAGGATTGTGAGACAATACATTTCTGTTGTTTTAAGCCACCTAGTTTGTGGTAATTTGTACTGGCAACCTCAGGAAACTAAGAAGGCTTAGAAACCAAGGGAAGCAGAGAGGGAGCAGCATTCCCACAGTCTCCCCAAATAACTGGTCAGCTTATGCCATTGCTTCAGTCACACTCCTTTGAACAGGAATCTTGCCACCAGTGCTGCCCTTAACAGAGAGTTTGCCCAGGTAGCTGTAGCAGACAGGAGGTATAAGTCCCAGTCAGGAGCAGAAGGGACCCAGGAGTGCCGGCAGGCCTGGCAGTACCCTGCATCCTGAATTCACAATACTCCTTTTCTCTCTCATCCCCAGACTTCTTTTTCACATTCTCTTTCCTTTTGGTTCTCTCTTCCATGTCACCCCAAAACTGCATTAGGGCTTAGAAAATGCATAGGCCATGCCAAGCATGATAAAGACAAGAAAAGGAGAGTAATCACTTTTTCAGAAGAGAAAACAGGTCCCATGCCATTTCAGTTCTTTTTTGGCAAGCTCTCCATCCTGGGCAACCAGGAGAGCAATTTACAAGTGATCACAATAGCAGCAACAGGTTCCCATAGGTAGCTGAATATAAACACCTTTCTGGGAAGATTTAGGAGATTAGACATTGAAAGACACAAGCATAGATAGAAAAGCAAGTAGTCCACAGTTGTGAGATGAAAGTATGTATACTGCTTTATCATTTAAAAAGTGTTTTCCCAGTCATTATCCCAAGTGAACCTCCCAAAGATCCTGTTGGCTACATAGATCATTGGAATTGTGATCTCCTGGAGGGATATGTGCCTTAGGGAAATTAAGCAACCTGTTCAAGATCAAGACATTTCTGCCTCCAAAACAAGAAAGTCTTTGTTCCACTACATCTCACCCCACCATCTAGTGGGCAGGACCTATGGCTCAGTTCTATCATGTTTTCTTTCTAATGATGGGCAGAGCAGAGTATCTGAGAAGTATCCTATGTTCTGATTTCCTTTCATGGGTCTTTCTTCTGAGGACTCTGTTTTCTGAGAGGGGTTGGATCTAGCAGTTAGCATCCTCAGAGATTGTGGACATGGGACTCCACTGAAAGGTGAGATAAGCTTGGAGAAACTGGAGTTGGAAAGGCAGAACCTTATTTTTGGATGTTTCCCTTTTTGGTTCTCAGAGGTCTCTGCATTGATACTGAAAGAAAAAAAAATGACGGTAGAGACAGTTTTTACTTACTATGCAAATTGCAGATATCCATTATTCATGGGTAATTGGTCTTTATAGATTTGAATTAATGGAGTTCTGGGTTCTTTACCTTATGTTCATGTTTCAAATTGACAACAATATTTTCAAACTTTTATCTTTGAAAAACTCTGTCATCCTCAAATTGAATTTTTAGTCAATAATCCTTTGCTGAGGAAGGCCAAAGACTTGCAGGCCTGTAGGAGATAGCCAGTGGACACTGTCAGATGGAATTTTGCCCACTGAGGACAGATCTCCAGCTCTAGCATCTGTTCTTTCAGAGGGCCAGCATTGCTCACCAGACCAGACATAACGCAAAGGAAAAGCTTGGCCTAAAGCCACCTGAGATGAGAAAGTGACCCATGTATGTGGAACTCTGTTCTGCAAAATCCTGAACTATCTTGATAAACTAATCTGTGGCCATTGAATTTCCATGCTTGAAATTTTAACCTGGAGCCCTCTATCATACTGAAAGAGATGGTCTGTGAGCTTCAGATAAAACCCTACCCTGCCCAATCTGTCTTCCTTGAAACATGATCTTCTCTTCTTTAGTGAGAGTTGTTTATCTCAGGTATCTCTAGGTCTACGTAATTGATTTTAGAGTGAGAAAAGGGAGAGAATCAATGTATGCAGGGGGGCTGGGCTCAGCCTGATTGATACCTTTCACAAAGATTGGTTGCCTTTCTCTGGAAGACAATAGCAGAAAGAGTCCCACCCCCAACAGGAAGTAGAATATTGAATCATCTCCCCATGAAGGTGAGCTTAAGATAAATACTAAACCTTCTGTGAAGTGCATTCTTGCCTCAGGCAATTGGGCACTGAGAATACATGCCCTTGACTGGATCCCATATGCCAAAGCTGTGGAACAATTATAACCTACAATCCACAGAGTGGATATGGGGGTAAAAAGGAGGTTATCCCATAGTCCTTCTCCCTCCATTTGTCTTAATCCGTCCCTGTACTCATCTCAAGGTCTTCTTACTTCCCAATTCCATCCTATGTCATATATATCATATCATACATATAAGTAGGTTTCTTTCTATTCCACCTATAAACAAAGTATTAACTTTTACCTCCAGGAGATCTGTGTTTGGTTCTACTTATTCCTAGCCTTTGAAAGGTCTGGAATTCTCCAAGGAATTTTTGCTAATTCTAGCAATTTATATCCTTGATCTGGCTTCTTAGTATAACGCTTTTTTTTTTTTTTTACATAGTCAGACACTGGGAAACGAACCCGGGTATCTGGCATGGC
The DNA here is from genome assembly GCF_023851605.1 of Tamandua tetradactyla. NCBI lineage: Eukaryota > Metazoa > Chordata > Mammalia > Pilosa > Myrmecophagidae > Tamandua > Tamandua tetradactyla. The sequence goes on along the minus strand of NC_135330.1, from coordinate 106,330,853 downwards.
AGGCGAGAACTCTGCCTGCTGAGCCACTATGGCCAACCCAGTATAATGATTTTGAGACTCATCTGTATTGTTGAATGTATTAATAGTTTGTTCCTTTTTATTTCTAGTGGTATTCCATTGTATTCATTACCTTGATGTATTTATCCATTCACCAATTGATAGACACTTGGGTTGTTTCCAGCTTTCAGCAGTTATGAATAAAACTGCTATAAACATTCACTTACAGTATTTTGTATGTACATAGATATATTATTTTTCTCTCGCTGTAGTAAGTAGTTACCACAAACTTAATAGCTTAAACAACACATTTATTATGTAACAATTCTGTAGGTCTGTAATTGTTCTCACTGGACTAAAATCAAGTTGGTAGGGCTGGTTGCCTTTCAGGAGGCTATAGAGGAAAATGTATTTCTTTTCCTTTTCTACTTTTTGAGGCCATATGCATTCCTTGGCTTGTGGCACCATCCAATCTTCAAAGCCATCAATCACATCACACTGACTTCCACTACTGTCATTACATCTTTTCTGAATTTGATACTCTGCCTCTATCTGTTTTAAAGGCACCTGTGATTACACTGAGCATACCCAGATAATGTAGTATAATCTCCCAATCTTAAAATCAGCTGATTAGTAAACTTAAAGTTGCAAATAGAATTAACTCCTTTTTGTCATTTACTATATTGATAGGTATGGAGGTTAGGATATAGATATCTTTGTGGGCTGTTATCCTGCATACCACAGTAGATTTTCATTTGACTTGTGTTTTAGTCTGCTAAAGCTCTTGGAATGCATATGCCAGAAATGGAATGGCTTTTGAAAAGAGAGTTTGTTAAACTTATTTTACAGTTTACAGTTTCTAAGGCCATTGAAGTGTCTAAACTAAGACATCCAGGGAAAGATACCTTGATTCAAGAAAGGCTGTTGGGTCCAGAACACCTCTGTCAGCTGGAAAGGCGCATGGCAACATCTAGCTTTCTCTTCTGGCTTCTCATTTCAAAGGCTTCCCCAGGGACATTTTCTTTCAAATGTCTCTGGCTGTGTGGACTCTGCTGACTCTAAAGCTTTTTCTGAAACAGTTCCCTCTTGAAGTACTCCAGTAAGCAACTCCATCTTGAATACTTTTAGGTATATATGTTATTTAAAGAGAAGAAGTATAACAGAGAAGATAAGATTTAACAAATGAGTATGACCGCTGAATCAAGATACTGACATTTCTGTCCATCTCCAGTGTCTTGGAGGTGCTAGAAGGTAAAACCTGAAATTGTGGAACTGTAACTCATACCAAACCATGGAGTCTGTTCCATAATTACTTGTTAAAATGTACACTGAAATTTATTGCTCTTTTGCATTTATTTCACAATAAAAAAGTTAAAAAAATTAAAAAACTTTGTTCTTTGAAATTAAGAATACTAAATAACATATATACCTAAAAGCAATACATTTCAAAGTACATCACGACATATAGTTGTAGAACAGATTTCACAGTTTGGTATTAGGTACAGTTCCTCAATATTAGGTTTTTATTTCTAGCTGCTCAAAGGTACGGGAGGCTAAAAGAAATATCAGTAAAATGATTCAGCACTTATTTGTTAAACCTAACTTTCTCTATATAAGTCCACCATCACCTTGATCTTTCTCACACTCTGAAGGGTATTTGGGCTATGCCCTTTCTAACTTTTTTTTTATATTTACTTTTTTTATCATATAGTAGAAATACTATACACAAAGTAAAGAAATAAAAAGGCACTAGTTTTCAAAGCACTCTTCAACAAGTAGTTACAGAACAAATCCCAGATTTTGCCATGGGTTACCATACAATCCTCTCATATTTTGACTTCTAGCTGCTCCAGAATATAGGAGGCTAGAGGACTTAAATTTTTTTTTATCATCACAATTGACTTTTTTTCCCTTCTTTTTTTGTGAAAAATAACATGTATAAAAAAAGCTATAAATTTCAAAGCACAACACCACAGTTAGTTGCAGAATATATTTCAGAGTTTCACGTGGGTTACAATTTCACAATTTTAGGTTTTTACTTCTAGTTGCTCTAACATACTCAAGACTAAAAAAGATATCAATTTAATGATTCAGCGTTCGTATTCATTTGTTAAATCCTATCTTCTCTTTATAACTCCACCATCACCTTTGATCTTTCTATCCTTCACTTTAGGGATGTTTGGCTATGGCAATTCTAAATTTTTCATATTGTAAGGGTCTGTCACTAATATGGGGCAGGGAAATGGAACTATGTGATGTTTTGGAGAGGCTGGGCCAGTTTTCAGGACTGATCTGGACCAGGGACCCATCTGGAGTTTTGTAGGTTTCTGGAAAGTTACTCTAATGCATGGTGTTTTTTTTTTTTTATCCGTATTTTTTACTTATCTGTCCATACCCTAAATAAAGTGAGTATCAGATACAAGGTTTTCACAATCACGCAGTCACATCATAAACATTTTATCTTCATACAATCATCTTCAAGAAACAAGGTACAAGGTTTTCACAATCACGCAGTCACATCATAAACATTTTATCTTCATACAATCATCTTCAAGAAACAAGGCTACTAGAATACAGCTTTACAGTTTCAAGTATTTCCCTTTAGCCACTCGAATATGCCATAAACTGAAAAAGGATATCTATGTAATGCCTAAGAATAACCTCCAGAATAACCTCTAGACTTTGAAATCTCTCAGCCACTGACACTTTATTTTTTCTCATTTCTCTCTTCCCCTTTTTGGTCAAGAAGGTTTTCTCAATCCCTTAATGCTGGATCCCCACTCATCCTGGAATTTCTGAGCCACATTGCCAGGGAGATTTACACCCCTTGGAGTCATGTCCCACATAGAGGGGTGGGCAGTGAGTTTGCTTGCCCTGTCAGCTTAGAGAGACAATCCACATCTGAAGAACAAAAGAGGTTCTCTGGGGGTGACTCTTAGGCCTATAAGTAGGCTTAGTCTATCCTTTGCAGGAATGTTTTATAGGGGCAAACCCTAAGATCAGGGCTTCAACCTATTGATTTGGTTGTTTTACTGCTTGCAAGAGTATCAGGATTTCTCCAAATCGGAAAGTTGAATCTTACCCTCTTTCTCCCCATTACCCTAAGGGGGCCCTGCAAATACTTCTTTATTCACTGTCCAGATCACTCTGGGATTTATTGGGGCATTACACTAACCTGGACAAACCAACAAAATCTCATGCTCTGTTCAAGATTCCCTATACTTACGGTGTTCAACTAAAGTGACCATACAAGTTGAATTAGGAAATTCACTACCCAAAATAAAAAGTTTTCATCAAATAAATATCTCTCCCTTTAGTCTCACACAGAAGTTGAAGTTTTAAGATACAGACAATATCATCCTTTACCCAGTCTTCTGACATACCTTAGTCCTATCCAGGTCAGCTTCATTCATATCTCTACTGGATGTCTGATCACTTTTTCAGCTTTTTAAAAACAGTTCCTGTATAGGGTACTGTTGACTTTCGTAGATAGCCTCAGAGCTCTGATTCTGAGCCTCAGGTGTCACATAAACACCTGAGGTTTCTGGGAAAGACCAGGTTATATACAAACAGCTCAATATCTCAGAATTTAGAATTAACAATTACACCTCCTGAATATGTGACTGCTGTTACACCTTATAAGCTAGGACCCTTTATAATAAGCCCCAACTGACAACTCATGCTCTCAACTTTATGTGATTTTTGGGGGGGAGAGGTGAGGGAGGAGGGTTGGTGCATGGTCTGGGAATCAAACCTGGGTCTCCCACATGAAAGGCGAACATTCTACCACTGAATCACCCGTGTGCTCCATGCTCTCAACTTTAGTTCACCTAATTTTTATATTATAGTTAGTCCATATAATTGAGGTATGATAATATGTTTTCTTGGTTCTAATATTCCATTCAACATACAGCTCTTAAGGTTCATTCATCTAGTTGCATGCCCCACAACTTCTTTCTTGTGGTGGCTCTTAAGTCCATTGTACCCTCAGGCTACCTCCATTCATGGTGGATCATTGTGGAGCATGATCACTGCCACCAGAAACACCAGTGTGCAAATATTCATTTGTGTCTCCACTCTCAGTTCCTCTTGGAATATATTGAGCAACAGGGTTTCAGGATCATGTGGTAACGCCACCCTAGCCTCCTGTGGAACCACCACACTGTTCTCTGAGGGGATCTACCTCTTATTTCCCTATTGAGAGTGAATAGGTACATTTCTTTCTCTGCATTTTCTCTAGTACTTGTGTATCTCTCTGACCATTTTTAGTTTTATTTACACATCATACAATCCAGCTTAAGTATATAGATATGTTATTGTCACCGTACTCTATTTGAAGACATTTCCTTTTCTTCCACAAAGAATCCAAACCCCTTTACCAGTTCCCCTCCTATTGACATTTAGTTTTGGCATAATGCCTTTGTTACATTCAGTTGAACCATATTACAATGTTATTGTTGACTATAGACCCTAGCTTACATTGATTGTACTTTTTTCCTATATACCATCTATTTTCAACACCCTGAAATATTGATGTTACTTTGTTCTTCCTCCTGCAAAAACATTTTTAAATTTGTATATTTAATCACTGTCATTGTACACTCGAGGCATTCCTAAATTAAACCACCCCAGTCTTTATCTTCTATCCTACCTTCTGATTTCATTCATGCCCTTGAGCCCTTCTCCCTCAATAACACTCACAGCTTCATTCACTGTACTTACATTATTGTGCTATGATCATGTAGTATTATGCTTTCCATACCTGAATTTTTACAGTCAGTCTTGTGGTACAATCTGTATTCCTTCAGCACCAATTGCCCAATCTCTACCCTATTTCTATCTCCCGATAACCTGTGTTCTTAACTTAAATTCTCCAAGTTCACTCATTAATGTTAGTTCATATCAGTGAGACTATACAGTATTTGTCCTTGTCTGGCTAATTTCACTCAGCATAATGTCATCAAGGTCCATCCATATTGTTACATGCTTCATGACTTTATTCTGTCTTACAGCTGCATAATATTCCATCATATGTATATCCACAGCTTGTTTAGCCACTCACCATTGATGGACATTTCAGCTGTTTCCATCTCTTGGAAATTGTAAATGTTGCTATAAACATTGGGGTGCAAATGTCTGTTTGTGTCCTGGCTTTCATGTCCTCTGAATAGATAGCTAGCAATGGGATTGCTGGATGATAATGGCAATTCTATACTTAGCAACCTGGAACTGCCATACTGCCTTCCACAGCAGTTGTACAATTTTACCTTCCCACCAACAATGGATAAGTGTACCTCTTTCTCCACATCCTCTCAAGCACTTGCCATTTTCTTTTTTTTTTTTTTTTTCTGATGGCTATTATAGTGAGTGTGAGGTGATATCTCATTGTGATTTTGATTTGCATTTCCCTAAGCCAGTGAAATTGAGCATCTTTTCAGGTGTCTTTTAGCCATTTGTATTTCCTTTTCTGAGAAGTGTCTGTTCATGTCTTTTGCCCATTCTTAAATTGGGTTGTTTATCTTTTTGTTGTTAAGTTGAAGAATCTCTTTACATATTCTGGACACTAAAATCTTATCTGATATGTGGTTTCGAAATATTGTGTCCCATTGTGTAAACTGCCTTTTTACTTTCTTGGCAAAGTTCTTTTATGTACAAAAGTGTTTAATTTTGAGGAATTCCCATTTATCTGTTTCTTCAATGCTTGTGCTTTGGGTGTAAGGTCTAGGAAACTGCCTCCTATTATAAATTTAAAAAAAATTTTCCCAACATTTTCTTCTGAAAGTTCTATGGTCTTAGCTCTAATATTTAGGCCTTTGATCCATCTTGAGTTAATTTTGTATAGGGTGTGAGATATGGATACTCTTTCATCCTTTCGCATATGGATATCCAATTCTCCAAGCACCATTTATTGAAGAGGCTGGGGTCCAATATCTAATCTTTAAGTATAATATCAGGTCTGGCATGAGGGAGGCAGCTGAGAACCACTCCTCACAGTTCCAACTGACTAATTTGTTCATTTTTGTCTGAAGATTAGTGGATGAATTAATGAACTGATGCAGCTGGAATGAAAAGCTACAGGCTTCACTCTGCAAGTCTTAAAATCCTCATTTTTAAAATCTGCAACAAGGGGTTGGTTAGTGATGAAGCTCTAAGTTGGGGCTTATGGAGGCCTGGGTTCACATCCCAGTGCTGTTATGGTTCTACTCTGTTGTTCTTTAGGAAAAGTCTCTTCTCTGAGCTTTAGTTTCATCTTACAATAATAAATTGGATTTGGCAGTGTCTAAGGGAAGGCTCTGCTAGCAGTGGCATTGCAGGGTTACACTCTTCAAAGTTGGTCTGTAAATGAGTTTAGTGGGTGGACAGAAAGGTGCAGAGGTCACAAACTCATGGCTCCTGGGCTGCACCTTGTGTTTTTTTTTTTTTTTTTTGCATCAGTAGGTTAATATATTCCTTTTTATTTTGAGTATCTTTAGATGAGTGTTTCTGTTTGGCCCACTCTCCTATTCCCTGTTTTCTTAGTTCCTTGTTAGTTTGCTAACAGATTGACCCCTCTGGGCAGTTGTGTTTGCAGCCTGAGCTGAGCTCTTCCCCCTTAGCTCTACTTTTTAAAAAAAATTTTATTGATAAAACCAAACAACCTATGAACACAAACATTCTTAACATATGAACATTCCAGACTTGGTGTGCAATCAGTGGCTCACAATATCATCACATAGTTGTATATTCATCACCATGATCATTTCTTAGAACACTTGCATCACTCCAGAAAAATAAATAAAGAAAAAGAAGAAACTTGTACATACCATACCCCTTACCCCTCCCTCTCATTGACCACTAGTATTTCCCTCTACCCAATTTATTTTGACATTTGTTCCCCCTATTATTTATTTATTTTAATCCATATTTTTTTACTCATCTGTTCATACCATAGATAAAAGGAGCATCAGAACAAGGTTTTCACAATCACACAGTCACATTGCAAAAGCTGTATCACTGTACAATCATCTTAAACATGGCTACTGGAACACAGCTCTACAGTTTCAGGCACTTTCCTTTAGCCTCTCTAATACACTTTAAACTAGAAAGGGCATATCTATATAATGTGTAAGAATAACCTCCAGGATAACCTCTCAACTCTATTTGAAATCTCTCAACCATTGACACTTTATTTTGTCTCATTTCTTTCTTCCCCTTTTGGTCAAGAAGGTTTTCTCAATCCGTTGATACTAAGTCTCAGCTCATTCTAGGATTTCTGTCCCACGTTGCCAAGAATGTTTATACCCCTGGGAGTCGTGTCCCACATAGAGAGGAGAAGGGCAGTGAATTTGCTTGTCATGTTGGCTAAGAGGCCACAACTGAGCAACAAAAGAGGTTCTCTAGGGGTGACTCGTTGGCTTAATTTTAAGTAGTCTTAGCCTGTTTGCAGGGATGTTTCATATGAACAAACCCCAAGTTTGAGGGCTCGGCTTATTAATTTGCTTGTTCTAACTGCTTGCAAAAATATCATGCCTTCTCCAAATGGGGAAGTTGAATTTACCCCCTTTCTTGCCATTTCCCAAGGGAATTTTGCAAATACATTTTTTATTCACTGTTCAAATCACTCTGGGATTTATCAGGGCATCACTCTGGACAAACCTACAAAATCTCATGTCCTATTCAAGGTTCCATGTACTTATGATGTTCAATTAAACTGTCCATATAAGTTATATTAGGAAATGCATGAGTCAAAATATAAATTTTGTAACAAATAAACATTTTTTGCTTTAGTCTCACATGTAAGTTAAAGTTTTAAAATTTGAATTACCATCTGTTTTTAACACCCTGCAATAGTGACGTTCCTTTGTTCTTCCTCATGTGAAAACATTTTTTAACTTGTACATTTAATTACTATCATTGTATACTCTAGGCATTCCTTGATTATATCATCTCAGTCTTTACTGTCTGTGTTTCCTCCTGGTTTCATTTGTGCCCCCAGCCCTCCTCCCTCTATCACTCTCACATTCAGCTTTATCCAATGTACTAACATTATTGTACTACAATCAGATAGTGTTGTGCTATCCATTTCAGAATTTTTATAAGCAGTCCTGTTGCACAATCTGTATCCCTTCAGCTCCAATTATCCAATATCTACCCTATTTCTGTCTCCTGATGGCCTCTGTTCTTAACTGAAATTCTCCAAGTTCATTCATTAATGTTAGTTCATATCAGTGAGACCATATAGTATTTGTCCTTTTGTTTCTGACTAATCTCACTCAGCATAATGTCCACAAGGTCCATCCACATTGTTACATGCTTCCTGACTTTATTCTGTTTTACAGCTGCATAATATTCCTTTGTATCTATTTCCCACAGCTTGTTTAGCCACTTATCTGTTGATGGACATCTGGGCTGTTTCCATCTCTTGGAAATTGTAAATGCTGCTATACACATTGGTGTGCAAATGTCTGTTTGTGTCCTTGCTCTCATGTCCTCTGAATAGATACCTAGCAATGGTATTGCTGGATCATATGGCAATTCTATACTTAGCTTCCTGAGGAACCACCAAAATACCTTCCACAGTGGTTGTACCATTTTACATTCCCACCAACAGTGGGTAAGTTTGCCTCTTTCTCCATATCCTCTCCAGGACTTGTCATTTTCTGTTTTATTGATAATGGACATTCTAGGGGGTGTGAGATGATATCTCATTGTGGTTTTGATTTGCATTTCCCTAATAGCCAGGGAGATTGATCATCTTTTCATGTGTCTTTTAGCCATTTGTATTTCCTCTTCTGAGAAGTGTCTGTTCATGTCTTTTGCCCATTTTGTAATTGGATTGTTTGTGTTTTTTTGACATTGAGTTGAACAGTCTCTTCATTTATTCTGGATACTAGGCCCTTATCTATTATATTGTTTCCAAATATTGTATTCCATCATATAGGCTGTCTTTTTACTTTCTTGACAAAGTTCTTTGATGCTTGAAAGTGTTTTTTTGAGGAGCTCCCATTTATCTTTCTTTCTGCAATTCTCATGCTTTGGGTGTAAAATCTAGGAAACCACTCCTATTATAAGTTTTATAAGATATTTCCCTACATTTTCTTCTAAAAGTTTTATGATCTTAGCTCTAATATTTAGGTCTTCGATTCATTTTGAGTCAGTTTTTGTAGAGGGTGTGAAATATGGATCCTCTTTCATTCTTTTGCATGTGGGTATCCAGTTCTCCAAGCACCATTTGTTGAAGAGACCATTCTGTCCCAGGTGAGTTGGCTTGACTGCCTTATCAAAGATCAGTTGTCCATAGGTGAAAGGGTCTGTATCTGAACACTCTATTTTATTCCATTGGTCAGTATATCTATCTGTATGCCAGTACCATGCTGTTTTGACCACTGTAGCTTCATAATATACCTTTAAGTCAGGTAGTGTGAGACCTCCAACTTCATTTTTCTTTCTCAAGATATTTTTTTTTCACATGGGCAGGCACCGGTAACTGAACCCGGGTGTCTGGCATGGCAGGTGAGAACTCTGCCTGCTGAGCCACTGTGGCCTGCCCTTTTAAGATATTTTTAACTCTTCAGGGTATCCTGCCCTTCCAGATAAACTTGGTTATTGGTTTTTGTATTTCTGCAAACTGAATTATTGGTTTTTGTATTTCTGCAAACTGAGTAATTGGTATCACATTGAATCTATAAATCAATTTAGGTAGAATTGACATCTTAACTGCATTTAGTCTCCCAGTCCATGAACATCATATGCCCCTCCATTTATTTAGATCTTCTGTGATTTCTTTTAGCAATTTGTTTTAGTTTACTTTTTATAGGTCTTTTGAATCCTTAATTAAATTTCTTCCTAAATATTTTATTCTTTTGGTTGCAATTGTAAATGGATTTTTTTCTTGATTTCCCCCTCAGATTGCTCATTACTAGTGTATAGCAACACTATAGATTTTTGGGTTTTGATCATGTAACCTTCTACTTTGCTGTATACACTTATTAGCTCTAGTAGTTTTCCTTAACTCTACTTTTAAACAGCTTTATTGAGATATATTTGACATGCAAATTATGCGCTATTAAAAATTGAACTGCTATGAAAATTCATGTAGGAGTCTTTTTGTGGAATATGCTTTCAGTTCTCTTGGGTAAATACCTAAGAGTGTAATGGCTGGATCATATCGTAGGTATGTATTTAACTTTTTATGAAACTGCGAAACTGCCAAAACTGTTCTATCATTTTACATGCCAGCAGTGTATGTGAGTTCCAGTTCCTCTCCATCCTTGCCATGGTCAGTCTTTATAATTTAGATACTGTAATAAGGGTATAGTGGTTTCTTCTTGTTCTAATTTGCATTTCCCTCTAATAGCTAAAGACAATGAGTTTCTTTTCATTTGCCCCTTTGCCAGTTGTAGATCTTCATTGAAGTATTTGCTCACACCTTTTGCCCATTTAAAAAAAAATGGGGTATTTTTAAAAAAATGAGCATAATTGATTTTTATTCTTTCTTATTATTCAGTTTTGAGAGTTATTTATATAATGTGGTAACAAGCCCTTTTTCAAATATATGTGTTCCAAAGATTTCCTCCCAATTTATAGCTTTTTTCATTTCTTTACCAGTGTCTTTTGAAGAGAAGTTTTTTATTTTGTTGGAGTCCAATTTAAATCAATTTACTCTTTTATAAATTGCACTGTTGGGGTTGTATCTGAGAAATTAAAAATTACGAAATACTTAGGGATAAGTCTGACAAACTGTCAAACTGTAGCTGAGAGAGTGCATCGAGTTTAAGTACACTATTAAGACTATTTCTTTTTTTTTAAAGGAAAGACAGAGAGAAGGAAGGAAGGATAGAAGGAAGGAAGGAAGGAAGAAAGGGAAACATCTTTAAACATTTTCTTGTTTTATTGTATTTTGTTTTTCCGTTTTTTGTTACATGGGCTGGGGCCGGGAATCGAACCGAGGTCCTCCGGCATAGCAGGCAAGCACTTTGCCCGCTGAGCCACCGCGGCCCGCCCAAGACTATTTCTTATTCCTGCTCTCTGACCCCTCTGACCTGTAACTAAAGTCACAATGATTTATCCTAGAAGTTATAGTTTTAGAATTTACCCTTAGTCCTATTATTCACTGTGCCTGTTTTGAAGGATTTATGTACCCTAGGAAAACCATGTTTTAATCCTAGGAAAACCATGTTTTAATCCTAATCTATTTTATGGTGGTAGCCATTTCTTTTTATCCCTATTCAGTATTATAGGTTGGAAACTCAATTTGATGATCTCCACAGAGATGTGACTTACACAATTGTGGCTATTAACCTTGGATTAGAGGGAGCTGTTACTTCACCCATTCCAAGTGGCTCTTGATTAGTTAACTGGAATCCTTTTAAAAGAGGGAGCCATTTTGGAAAAAGCTAGAGAGCCACAGGAGATCACGAGATCTGCAAGAGGTAAGAGAGCCCATGCAGCCAGAGATCTTTGAAGATGAATGCCCTTGGGGGAGCTTCATGAAACAAGAAGCTTGGAGAGAAAGCTAGCAGACAACACCATGTTCACCATGTGCCTTTCCAGTTGAGAGAGAAACCTGGAACTTCATTGGCCTTTCTTGAATGATGGCAACCTCTTATAGGTGCTTTAATTTAGACACTTTTATAGATTTGCTTTAATTGGGACATTTTCATGACCTTAGAACTGTAAACCTGTGACTTATATTCCCATTTTTTAAAGCTGTTCCAGTTTTAGTATATCATAGTCTGGCAGCTAGCAAACTAGAACATTCATTTTGACTTAACTTTTGATATGGTGTGAGTTACACATTGAAATTAATTTTCTTGCATATGGATATCCAATTAATTCAGCACGATTTGTTGAAAAGACTATCCTGAATTGCTGAATTGCCTTTTCACCTTTATACCTTTGTCAAAACATCTATTGTCCATATGTGTGTGGATCTATTTTGGACTCACTATTCCTTTCCATTGCTCTATTTCTTATTAATTTTTTTTTGTGAAACATAGCAATAAAAAAAGCAATAAATTTCCAAGTACTTTTTAACAAGTATAGAACAAATTTTAAAGTTTGGTATAGGTTACAGTTCCATGATTGCTTGTTCTTCCTTCTAGCTGCTCCAAGACACTGGAGACCAAGAGAAATATCAACATAATGATTTAGCAGTCATACTCATTTGTTAAATCCTATCTTTCTCTGGTATACTCCTCCTTCTCTTTAAATAACATATATACATAAAGGCAATAAATTTCAAAATACATCACAACAATTAGTTGTAGAACAGATTTCAGAGTTTGGTATGGGTTACAATTCCACGATTTTAGGTTTTTATTTCTAGCTGCTCTAAGATACTGGAGGTTAAAAGAAATATCGATATAATGATTTAACACTTATACTCATTTCTTAAATCTGACCTTTTCTGTATAACTCCACCATCACCTTTGATCTTTCTCTCACTTGTTAGGGGTATTTGGGCTATACCCATTCTAACTTTTTCATTTTGGAAGGGGCTGTCAATAATATGGGGTGGTGGGTGGAACTAGTTGATGTTCTGGAAAGGCTGACCCTTCTGCATTTCAGACTTATCTGGTCCAGGGACCCATCTGGAGGTTGTAGGTTTCTGGAAAATTACCCTAGTATATGAAACCTTTGTAGTATCTTGTATAATACCCTAGGTATTCTTTAGGATTGGCAGGAATGGTCTTGATTGGGGTTTGGAAAGTTATGATAGGTAGCATTGTCTAATTGAAGTATGTGTAGCAGTGACTCCAGTGTAGCCTTTTGACTCTATTTGAATTCTTTCAGCTACTGATACTTTATTTGTTACACTTCTTTCCCCCTTTTTTGTCAGCATGGTATTGTTGATCCCACAGTGCCAGGGCCAGGCTCATCGCTGGGAGTTATCTCCCATGCCGCCAGGGAGAATTTCATCCCTGGATGTCATGTCCTACATAGTGGGTAAAGTTGTGCTTAAAGAGAGAGTTGCCACATCTGACAATAAAAGAGGTCCTCTGGAGTTGACTCCTAGGCATACCTGTAGGTAGGCTAAGCTTCTCTGCTACATATATAAGCTTCACAAGAGCAAGCGTCAAAATTAAGGGCTTGGTCTATTGATTTGGGTGTCCCTCATGTTTGGCACAGTACTCGGGGTTTCCCTGGTGGTAAAATGCAATAGTTCCATAATTTTTCTCCCATCCCACAAGGGAATTTGCCAATACTTTTTTATTATCTGCTTAATATACTCTGGGATGTATCCAGGCATTACATTAAGCTATACAGATATAAAGGCTCTCATTCTTATTCTGGGCTCCCTGTGTTTGGATTGTTTAAGTAATCTATTCAGACAGTTGAATTAGATTATGTGTTTATAGAAAATTGAGGTTCTAGACATAATAAAACTGTCTTCCTCTTGTCTCAAAGAGTAGGTTAAGTTCTAAAATACAGGCAATGTCTTCCTTACCCCTGTATCCTGAATTATCTTAATCCTTTCCCAATTGGTTTCATTCTTATCTCAAAATACCAGGTTATATATATATAAAACAGCCCCTCAAAATCCAGGAATAGCAATTACCATTGCAGGTAAATGTGACTGCTGTTAAGAGCTTTTTTTTTTTTTAATCTTAATACAATAACACCTGTTTTGTTTACTCTAGATTTATAATGTCTTAAAATCAGATAACTTTAGCCCTCCATTTTCATTCTTTTCCAAAGTTGTTTTGTCTATTCTAGTCTCTTTATATGACTATATGAATTTTAGAATCTGCTTGTCAGTTTCTAAACAAAATTTTTTTAAAGCCTGCTAGGATTTTGATTGGAATTGCATTGAATCTATTGACAACTTAACATTATTGAGTAATCCAACCTATGAATAGCTATACATTTACAAAATGTACAAAATGTTTCAGAGTTTTCAGGGCACATACATTTTGCATTTATAGAACACTCCATTCAACAATAGAAGAATGTACTCTCTTTAAGCACACTTGGAACATTTAGTCTATCCAAGATGGACAACATTTTGATCATGAAACAAGTCTCAAAAATTTAAATGGTTTCAAGTCGAAGTATGTTTTCTGCCTACCATGCAATCTAAATTAGAGATTAATAACAAAGTTATCTGGAAAATTCCCTAAGATTTGGCAAGAAAATAAAATACTTCTAAATAATCCATGGATCAAAGATGAAATCAAAAGGGAAATTAAAAAGTATTTTGACCTGAATGAAATGAAAACAAAACATATCAGAATTTGTGGGATAAAATTTACCAAAAAAATACCATGCCAAGAGCATTTAAAAAATATGAAATACTTAGGGTTAAATCTGATGCAATCACTGTCAAATTGTAGCTAAGAGAATAGATGAAGTTTAAATGCACTGACCTTTTTCTCTGCTGCCCTCTGATCTATTTTTGGGGACTCCCACTTGCTGAACCCAAATGGAGACCAAAGGTCAAAGAAAATTTTGATACAATCTATAAAGCTGATTCTTCCCAGACACAGAGCAGGTGGACAAGTGTGAGAAATGGGTCCTGGATGTCAGATGGAGACTTTTGAGAAAAATGATGAAGCTCTAGATTGAAAAATTGATGAAGCTCACATGTACTATCAGCTTATCTCTGCAGATAATTTGAATTCACATTGGTCACAAGTGAAAAAAATATCTAATATATATGAAGATAGGCATTTGGGGGCCACCATTGGGGGGATGTATGGCATACTGACTTCACCAATTAGTATTATATGAGAAGATACTTTGGCCCTCCAACCCAAAGTGCTCAAATGAGGGCAAAATTGTGAATTTTCATGAGTAGTTTTTCTTTAGCCTGCCACATATCCCAAAGCACTTATCATATAGAAACATCTCAATAAATACTTCCTGAACAACTCAGGAACTGGGGCAGTGCAACAGTGGCTCATAGAAAAGAATTCTTGGCTGCCGAGCTGGAGACCCGGGTTCGATTTCCAGAGCCTGCACATGTAAAAAATAAATAAATATATAAAGTTATAGTTAAACAACTCAGGAACTATCCTACATCTCTCACATCATTTGACTTTATTCCATAGTTTTCTACCTGCTCCAAATTACTCACAATTTATTCCTTAATATCTTATCATCCCTTAGAAAAGCAGCTATCATCCAGAAGCTGTTCTCTGTGTCCTTAGGTTTGGCCTTAAGGTCATCGCCTGATAGTAAAATCAGTGACCAGGTTTTATTCAGTTTTGTTTCTTGTAAAAGACTTTGCAGAAATACTAAATATGAGTTTAGTATTTTTATTCCATGTTTTCAACTGCAGAAATTCTTTTATTCAGCATCAGAATATGTACTAACACATACTAGCAAGCGGATCTTTATTCCTCTTTTTTGGTAATTTTTATTTTAACAATAGAAATTTATAATGATTCATTTACGTTTTAAAAACTCTCTCTCCATGTTTGTTTTCATTTGTTTAGCATGTGTATACACTTTCAAGATTTGTTCTCCAGGAATATGGGTATATTTTTAATTTACAAGAAATACTTTATTGCTTCTTCACAATCTTAGGAAAATATAGCTTGAGTAAATGAAGTATTTTTTTCTTTTGTGACAATTGACCATTGACCTTGCCTATTTTAATAAAATTTAATATTGACTAGAAAACATTCAGCCCCTCTCCAATCCATAGGGAAAATCAAAAGCTACATGAACCCTTCCTCAAAATCAGAATATGTAAGAAGGATCCATTCTATTAGTGGGGGACAGAGATTATTGTCCTAGAGTTTTTGAACTTAGTACATCTTCTGTTCTCTTCCCCCAGTCTTTAAGGAAAAGGGTATGTTTAAGTTCAGGCTTTCCCAGACCAAGTGCATTCTATTCCCCACTTTATGGCCTCTCTAGACCTCTAAGAATGTTACTTGGGGTTGCCATGGACACGGAGTTCTTATTCCAGTACTGGCTGTTTTTTAGCACCAGGTAAAGACCTAAGGGTGGGAGTCTCTGAGCAAAGAGGGACTATCTCATCCTTGGCCTTCTAGGTCAGTTAATGTCATTTTCTCATCTTCACCAAGAGGGTTGGAAGAGTTTAACGTTGGTTTTAGAGGGATAGGTACACCTGGGAAGCGGGATGGGGGGAGAGAGGATGGGGATCTTTGGGGGCTGTGGACAGGTAGGTTTGCCCTGTGTCTGGACAGGGATACCTCCCGAGGAGCCCCTTACCCTTGGGGAATGGGAACAACTAGGCTTACGTTGGGGGGGGGTAAGTAGAAGCAATCTTGTTGCTAGCCAGGAATGGGGTGATGAATTAGGTTTAAAGGGCTTAGTTTTTGGAAATTAAAAATTAAAATTAAAAATGATGAGAGAAAGTAAAAGCCATCACTCTTGAAAGGTAGTGGAAGAAACCGCTTCCAGAAATTCGAGGAAAATTTACTACAACTGAGAAGTTTCACTGAGTTGTGAGAACCGAGATCTGCTGTGAACAGCTGCCCCTCCGCCCTCTGGCCCTTCCGGGCCAGGCTTCCCGGGGTAGGGCAGCCCCCGGCTGCAGGTAAGGGGAAACAGGGCTTGCAGGAAGAGGGCACCGCGGACATCCGCCGCTGCCTTCGCAGCCCGGGCTCTCCTGGCCACATCTCTGGAGCATGAAGCTGTAGCCGTAGAGTTCGGGGATTCCGCGCTACACAGAAGCTGGTACTCCTCGAAAGTAAGGAATTTACAGGTGGCTGTGCCCCAGGCTTCAAACTCAGAATCAGCATCTTGTCCAGATTGCTCTGTTTGTCTTTCTTTTTCTTTTGTAAAAAAAGTATTTTTTAAAAAATCTGTTTTCGTTTTTCTCTCCTTGCCAAGAGTTTAGGGGCTTGTGGAACATTTCTGTCTGCCTCAATGTAGACATTGTGTGATTACTATTAACTTGGCAATGCACTTTGCTATATTATTTTTTTTATTCTCCAGTGACTTCCCGTTTTCTTGCATTACATGAGCCCAGCTCTGTGAAATGTTGAGTGGCATGTCTCTTCCCTCTCCCTCCTTTGATTTATTCTACAGAATATTTCAGGATGGAAATATCATAAATCATTATGGTAATGTAAAATTGTCTTGAAATATGTTTTCTTGCACATTCTGGGTCCTCTGTGAGAAATGGATAATCTTTCAATTGGTTCTGTATTTGAGCTAAACTTAAATTTTGTTGAACAAATAGAACTGTTCTGTTTGTTGAACTAAAATACCAATGGAGAAGATAGAACACAAGTTATGCGGGATTTATAAAATTGCACAATATTGTAAATTTCATAAATCTGTGGATTCTTTAGAAATGCTGTTTCATATCTAATAAATTCTATGCATGACTTTCTAATTTAGGGGATATCGTATGTATTTTAAACACATTCATATGTATTTTTCTTTTTTCTTAGATTAATTGTAGATTAAATTCAACCACAAGGTTTTACAATGCAGCGATTTATGAGACGGCTTTCCATGTGTTGCCAAATTAATAGGTAAGTGATATGATTCAGATTTTCTGAATGTTAAACATAATGCTCAGCTTTGGTTATTGGAATAGGGAATATGTGTGTACCTTCTTTCATAATAAATGTAAACTGTACACAGATGAGATTTTTAAATGAGCTAGGCAAACTTACAATTTAAAGATCTTGTTCTGTGCTTATAATTCCTTTAGAAATTCTTCAGTTTAGGCAGTATGATAATATGTATGTGCTGGTTGCTTTAAGTTTCTCTTGTAGGGTAGCTGATGGCCCTAATGTTCAGTCCAGAGGCCAAAAGCTGGCATCTATTCAGGAAGCCCTTCTCCAGAGGGGCCACTACAAGCCCTTCAGTTATCCCATCTGGATCAATACCTAAAACATTGTTAACTACCACAGTGAAAGTCAGAAATGGATTTTTATTAGTAAGATGGATGTTAAAATTGTATTAAAATTTAAGATATGTGAATTGGCTAAAATATTTTAGGGACAGCCTCACCCTTACATAAACAGATAAAAATCTGAGTGAGGCCTATAGCACCCTTAGGATATAACATATAACCTTAGGCATGTCCCCTATAAGTTTCTGTCTCCAACCCCTGGTTTAGGATAATTTGGGTCTCTGAAAAGTTGGTCTGTTTGCCAGGAGAAAAACATTTCATGCGAGGTGATACTTAAAACACCTGAAAGGACAGAATATTTATAGGACAGGTTATATGAACTCTTTTGTGTCTAAGATTTATGCATTACCAAATAAGTTCAGGTTGGTTTCACAGTATCTACCACCTTCCTTAGAAGGCAGTTTAGCTACCTGTTATTCATGCCCCCAAGTAACTTATCAAAGTATTACTTCAGGCTTCATACAATACTCTCCCTAAAAGGAGTTCAGGTATCAATCTAGTGATGTCCCCCATTTAAAGATTGGTGCCCCAGGCAACAAACTTAGCAGGCCTGATCTGTCACTGGATCTGATGGGTACTTTGAATATTTGCCAGTTCTCTTCCTTAGTGGAAGTCATCTGGAAAATCTAGTACTTTTTCAGTATCGCTGCCTGTGTCAGAATCCAAATTCTTACCTTGTGGTTATTCAAGCATTTTTCCCTGATGTGATTGATCAGTATATTCTGTAGTCAGCCCTGTTGACTGTCCCTGTTGAGAAGCAATTGTTACCTATAGATGTCTTTCTTTTTATAAAATGTAACTTTCCTCTTGAAACCTGAAGGGACTTCTGTGAACCTTGCTTCAAGGATATGGACATACCCATGTGGAACTAGGAAGGCTCCTTTCATGGACCCTCAGCCTACTTGAGGAGTTTTGGCGACTCTAACTCCAACCCATCTTTCTAAGCAAGCTGAGAGAGCAGCATATTATTAATGCTATCTGTGATTAGAGTTTAAATCTGTTGATTAAAGTGTAAAGTTGGTTTGTAGGGGGGACTTTTATTCATTTCAAGTGACAAAGAAATACCATTTCATAATAGTATTTCCAAAAGTGTTCTGCACACATTTCCTCTGTGCAAAAGAGGTTCTATAGCGAAATAAGTTTAAGAACTGTTGTGTATTCCAGTTTTGTCTCAGAGGTTCACAGTGTTTATCAGCATATAAGTCCACTGCAAAGAACTGTATGCAACCAGTAGTTTCTCAAACTTGTTTGAACATTTAGAAAATTAGGTAAATGTTGTGACTACAAGTATGGATTCCTGAGTCAGACTGGATTCAAATCTCAGCTGTACCTCTTTCAAGTTGGTGATGATGGGCAGATGACCCTTTCTGTAGCTCATTTCTCTCATCTGTAAAGTGGGGGAAATAATAGTATATACCTTATAGAATAATTGTGAGGATTAAATGGATTAGTATATATAAATCATTCAGAAAAGTATCTGGCATATATGTGCTATTGTTACTTTGACTGTAATTAATATCTCCCCAAACTAGTATATCATTATATATGTTTGAGGAACACTGGCTTAATGATATATTAAATATGACTCAAGGATGCCACAAAAAGCAAATGCTGGTATGTTTATTTGAGACATGTCTATAAACCATTTCCTGTGAAATTTATCTATTCATCACTCTCAGATTTTAAGTTAACTTATCATATATATTGTCTAACAGTTTCAGAGCTGAAAACTGTTTAAAAATCTTATATAAAACAATGATGAAACAAAGAAAACTCCAAGCCTTCTATTGTCACAAGGAAGACCTAATAAGATGTCCAAAACCTACTTTTTGATTCTTCTGACCTGTGAGAGAGATGATTCACTTGACAAAATGGGTTATGAGAGTAAAATGTCTGTTCATTCCAAAATTTCTGCATTCATTCACTCATTGTCATGGCTTCTTGGCTGTTCTGAAAGACAACTTAAATGAAAAACTCTTAAAATGCCTTTCCAAGGAAATGAAAACATATAATTTCATGCTTATTAGGAAGACCTAATAAGACATCTTATTAGGTCTTCCTTGTGACAATAGAAGGCTTGGAGTTTTCTTTGTTTCATCATTGTTTTATATAAGATTTTTAAACAGTTTTCAGCTCTGAAACTGTTAGACAATATATATGATAAGTTAACTTAAAATCTGAGAGTGATGAATAGATAAAGGTGAGATTTTAATACCACTATCAGATCAAGCCACTTCTCTATTAACTATACCATAGCTATTTCATGGTTTGTATCTCCATCATGGTTGAGAGATGGTAGAAAAAAATAGATGCAGGGTTGTTGAGTGAGGCACAAACCAACTTCCCAGAATTATATCTTGTAGGCATTGGGGGTCAGATTTCTGGTGCTCAGCTTTACATGTTCATGTTTTCCAGGCAGACTGACTCATGCTAACCAAAATCAGGAGACTGACTGACACATTAGAGCCCCAGTTTATCATAATCTTAATCTGAAATATAATTGAAAGGATGCCAAATGCTCATAATGGTTGTTAGGTACATTCTCTTCCCAGAAAAAGTCTCTTCTTAGAAAACCAAATTAAGGTTTATTGCTGAGGATATTCATGATAAGAGTAGCTGACTTATCTCAAGGATGATATGGCTCTACTTCCTGTTGGGCCTCACCTCCCTTGTGGTCCGGTATACCTCTGTCAGCCTGGTGGGAGCTCATGGTACACTGGCCAACATGAAATCTTTGTGAGTTCTCTTCTTATACTCCATATGTCCTTTACCCCTTTTTATAACACTGATATCTGCACACCACTGTTTGTTAGATCATAGGAGATCTGTTGCTGTATTTAGTCTCTTGTTAAGACCAGGGAGCCTTTGTGCTCCTTTGGAAAGAGTTGAGCAGTCAGTGTCCTCATCTGTTACTCATTTTCAGATTATGTATCATC
Organism: Tamandua tetradactyla; assembly: GCF_023851605.1. Classification (NCBI taxonomy): domain Eukaryota; kingdom Metazoa; phylum Chordata; class Mammalia; order Pilosa; family Myrmecophagidae; genus Tamandua; species Tamandua tetradactyla. The sequence goes on along the minus strand of NC_135330.1, from coordinate 106,310,099 downwards.
AATTTCTTGTGCAGATGATATTCTCATTCATTTTGAGTTGATTCTTCCTAGTCTCACTTTCAGAGCATGGCATATCCTGAACTGCCAACTGAGGGTGACATCACAGTAAAGATTTTTCTCTCCTACTGGTGGTGACCATGGCATTTTTGCAAATGGATAGCACACTTTTATATTGCTTATGAAGCAAAAGACTTCCAAATAAAGCATTAGCCAATCTTTTTTTTTTTTTTATTAACGGAAAGAAAAAAAAAAGAAATTAACACAACATTTAGAAATCATACCATTCTACATATACACTCAGTAATTCTTAACATCATCACATAGATGCATGATCATCATTTCTTAGTACATTTGCATCGGTTTAGAGGAACTAGCAACACAACAGAAAAAGATATAAAATGTTAATATAGAGAAAAGAAATAAAAGTAGTAATAATAGTAAAAACAAACAAACAAACAAACAAAAACCAAAAAAAAACCCTATAGCTCAGATGCAGCTTCATTCAGTGTTTTAACATGATTACTTTACAATCAGGACTTAAGGGCAAAGACACAAACGGACATTTGCACACCAATGTTTATAGCAGTGTTATTTACAATTGCAAAGAGATGGAAACAGCCAAAATGTCCATCAACAGAAGAATGGCTAAACAAACTGTGGTATATACATACGATGGAATATTATGCAGCTTTAAGACAAGATAAACTTATGAAACATGTAATAACATGGATGGACCTAGAGAATATTATGCTGAGTGAGTCCAGCCAAAAACTAAAGGACAAATACTGTATGGTCCCACTGATGTGAATGGACATTTGAGAATAAACTTGAAATATGTCATTGGTAACAGAGTCCAGCAGGAGTTAGAAACAGAGTAAAACAATGGGTAATTGAAGCTGAAGGGATACAGACTGTGCAACAGGACTAGATACAAAAACTCAAAAATGGATAGCCAATCTTTTACAACCAGATAGTCCCAGTTTACTTATTTAGCAATTACCGGTTACAAGAAGTCGAAGTTCTGTGGATCTACCTACCTAGAAATTTTGCCTCCCACAAAATCAATAGAAGAAATTAAATCAAGTCTAGGGACAAAATTAGGCAGTAACAGATGGTTTTTGCATTTAGGGTTTGCTAAAAATAACTAGATTTTTTTTTTTGAACTAATATCTACATCATTTTTACTTTCATCTCCAACCTAGGAACCCAAAAATATCTTATTCTGTTCCATTTAAGTAATTCTAAAAGGTTAATAATCTAAGTTTTAACTAGAATAGTATTATATGTGTAATTTTGGCACAGTATATTTAAAGGAAATTTATAGTGAGTTTTACCATGAAATTAATTATTAATTAATGTAATATAAATATGTTGAGCACCCACTATGTGCTTGGCCTTATTATAGATGCTTATGATATAGAATTAAAAAAGGGGTACAAGATCCTCATTCTCTTAAACTCTACATTCAAGCAGAGGAAGTTGTGGAAGACAGGAAACAAGCAAATTAGTCAATGAAAACATAGTATTTAGTGAAAAGCCGTAACAAAAATTACTAAAGGGTTGTGGAACCTGCACTGGTTGAAGATCAAGAAAGGTCTCTCTGAAGAAATGAAATTTTAAATGATGTATGAATGAAAAGAGGCAAATGACTTTTAACTTTTTCTTTTGTGTATTGGGAACTTTCTCATTTATTAGGAGTCAGGCATATTTATACTATAGCTGTGTCCACCTTTTACTATAGAGATCCGGGGAAATTCTTAGATTCCTTTTTTGACCATTTTGATAGGAGATAAGCCTCTTATAAGGGTGTAATACTCTTCAATTTCTCTTTCCATGTGCTATATACATATTTATAAACTGCTAAAAGCTCTAAGAACTTTGAAACAGATTAATTGACATATGTGAACTTATTTTAGTTAGACAGCCAAGGAAGTATTTTGGATTCAGTATGACTAACCTAAAGACTGAACATTAAACCTTTAAGCTAAGAAAATGGCTCATCTTGGACTTTTACCATGACTTTTTTCTTCATTAGAATTTTGCAAGAGTACCTAAAATTTTAACTCAAGAGAAAATGAAGGCATTGCTATCAAATCAATGACACACAGTGGTTGAGAGCACAGAATCATATAAATCTTAACATTATGCCAAAAAAAAAATACCCATACTCCCCATACTCACCTATTATTAACAGTTAGAATTGGTGTGCTACCTTTGTTACACTTTAAAAAATATATATTTTTATTGACAAATCTTCACACACATACAGTTCATACATGGTGACTAATCAGTAGCTCACAATAGCATCACATAGTTGTATATTCATCACCATGATCATTTTTAGAACCTTTGTGTATCACTCCATCAGCTCAAGCACCATCAACTCAAAAGGGTTATCTATATAATGCATAAGAATAATCTACAGAATAACCTCTTAACTCGGTTTGAAATCTCTCAGCCACTGAAACTTTATTTTGTCTCAATTCTCTCTTCCCCCTTTTGGTCAGGAAGACTTTCTCAATCCCTTGATGCCAGATTCCAGTGAATTTCAGGAGTTCTTTCCCATGTTGCCAGGGAGATTTACACCCCTGGGAGTATGTCCCACATAGTAGGGAGGGCACCTTCCTAACTGGCTTAGAAAGCAAGGCCGCATCTAAGCACATTTGTTACAAATGATGAAAGAATATTAAAATATTAGCATTAACTATAGTCCATAGTTCGCGTTAGGTGTATTTTCCCATATATCACCCTACTATTAACACCTTATAATAACGATGAACATTTATTCAAATTCATGAAAGAGCTTTCTTACATTTGTGCCATTAATCACAGTCGCCATCCACAACAGGGTTTACTGTGATATACAGGTCCATGTTTTAGCCTGTATCTTTCCTTCTAGTGAAAAACATGACCCGAAACTTCCCCTTTCAACCACACTCACACGCACAATTCATCAGTGTTAATTACACTCACAATCATGTGCTACTATCACCTCTGTCCATTTCCAAACATTTAAATTCAATGTAGTTAAAAATCCTGCCCATATTAAGCAACCACTCCCCATTTTCTAACCTCATTCTATCTCCTGGTAATCTATATCCTAGATTTTATGTCTGTGAGTTTACATATTATAATTAGTTCATTTTTTGTCCATTTGCATCGGTTACACTCAGCAGAATGTCTCAAGGTTCATCCATGTTGTCCTGTGCTTTAGAACACCATTTCTTACTGCTAAACAATATTCTATTGAATGAATATACCACATTTTGTTTATCCATTCACTAGTGGATGGACACTTGGGTTGTGTGGTAGTTTGAAGCTGTCATGTGCCCCAGAAAAGGCCATGTTCTTTTCATCTATTCCTGTGGAGATGGGCCTATTTTAGATGAGACCTATAGGTTAGGTTATTTCTACTGAATTGTGATCCAGCTAAGAGATGAATTGTAGAGAAGACCCCTGGAGAAGATAAGAGAAGACTTACAGATGCTCAGAGAGGAGGCCACTGGAACTAGAAGTTGAAAGAAATGAAGCCCAGAAGTGGAGGACCAGCAGATGCCAGCCATGTGCCTTCCCAGGTGACAGAGATGTTCCAGATGCCAGCAGCCTTTCTTCAGAGAAGGTATTTTCCTGTGATGCCATAATTTGGATATTCTCATGGCCTTAGAACTGTACATTTTGTAAGCTATTAAATCCGCATTGTAAAAGCCAGCTCTTTTCTGATATATTGCATTCCAGCAGCTTTAGCAAACCAAAACAGATTTTGATACCGAGAAGTGGGGTGCTCCTGTGATTTGGAAATACCAAAGATGCTGTAATGGATTTATAAATAGATAAAGGGAAGATTCTAGAAGAATTGTGAAGTGCTTGATAGAAAAGGCCTGGATTGCTTTGAAGAGACTGTGGTATAAATAGGGAGACTAAAGGTGCTTCTGAGTAGGACTCAGATAGAAATGATGACTGCATCTTTCCAAACTGAAAGAAAGGTGAGCCTTGTTTTAAAGTGGCAGACAATTTGGCAAAAGTGAATCCTAATGTCAGATAGAAGGCAGAATGTGAATGTGATAAACTCAGCAATTTAGCAGAAGAGACTCAGCAATTTAGCAGAAGAGATTTCTAAATTCAATGTGCCAAGAGCAGCCTAGCTTCTCCTTGCATCTTATAGTAAAATGAGAGAGGAAAGAGATAAGCTGAGAAATGAACTCTTGGATAGAAAAAAACTAGAAGTACGTACTTTGGAAAATCCTGGGTCTCCAGAAATGAGACCCCAGAGAATAGTGCCCCATGTGAGGATTTAACAGAACATAGAACTAGTCAGCCATGTCAGTGTGAGTCAGGATTGTGGACGGAGTTATCCAGGAAGGATTTATGGAAGGTTCTGTTGTCTGATGGTTGGGACCCCCTGTGTGCTGCATATGAAACCAAATTTTTTATGAGCTCTATATGAACAGAACCACTACCATCCTGGACTAAGAGGGACAGAAAAGAGACAGATTAAAGGAAAAATTATTTCAAAGGTAGGACCATGGAAGCTAAGGTCTAGAGTCAAGTCACGTCAGGCCAGTGGAGATGGCATGCATATGTGAAATGTGAGTTTGCCCCAGAGTTTACAAAAGGCAGGCCTTCTGCCCCATTTTTCAGGAAGAGTGCTGCCACCCCAGAGCTCTCCAGTGTCTTAAGGACTGAGGAAAGCTTGGCTTCCCTTTCTTTCAGGATGAGTTCTAGTGGCATGGACTTCAGAGAGGATGGAGCCATGCCACAGGGATTAGGGAGAGTCTGGTTGCCACCCCACTGTTCTGAGTGAGGTTAAACCTGTGCCCTGAGGATGGAGAGAGTCCGTTCAGCAGTAACATGCTTGAAGAGGATGAAGCCAAGAACATGGCTACCTCCCCATTGTTTGGAGGTGTTGAAACCTTCACCCCAGTGTTTGGAGAGAACAGGGATGCTGTGTAAACCCTTGGAAAGGGTGAGACTGCCACTCTATCAAGCCCTGAGGACAAAATGTCATTTTATAGATGACTTTCAGAGCTGGAAATCTCATGGAGTATGCCCTGCAGGTTTCCAGAACTGTTAGGGACCCGCTACCCTTGTTTCCCTTTCAGTTTCTCCCTGTGGAAATGGGAATGTGTATCACCCCTCCTTATATATTGGAAGCAGATAACTTCTTCTGAGTTTCACAGGTCCACAGCCAGAGGGGAATTTTGTCTTAGGGCAGACCACATCTGTACTGATTTTGATGAGATTTTGTACTTAATATTACTGAAGTGATTTAAGCCTTTTGTGATATTGTGATGGAATGAGTGTATTTTGGATAGGGAAAGCATAGGTCTTTTAGAGGTCCGAAGGATGGAATATGGTAGTTTGAAGCTGTTTTCTGGTCCAGAAAAGGCCATGTTCTTTTAATCCTATTAAAGACTATTATGGGTGGGACATTTTTATTAAGTTATTTCAACTGAAATATGACCTAGCCCATTCAAGGTGGGTCTTAATTCCTTACTGGAATCCTTTATGAGAGTATAAAAGAAAGAAAAAGCCCAAAGAGCTCAGAGAAGCTAAGAGATGAATTTTAAAGAAAAGCCCTGAAGAAGCTAAGAGAGGACTCACAGAAGCTCAGAGAAGAGACTACTGGAACCAGAAGCTAAAAGCAATGAAATCTAGAAGTGAAGGACCAGGAGATGCCAGCCACATGCCCTCCTATGTGACAGAAATGTTCCAGGTGCCAACAGTCCTTCTTCAGAGAGAATATCATCCTGCTGATGCCTTAATTTGGACTTTTAGATCTTTGATTTCTTTTAGCAATGTTTTTATCATTTTCTATGTATGGGCCCTTTATGTTGTTGGTTAAGTTTATTCCTAGATGTTTGGGTTTTTTGTTGCTATTGTAAATGGAATATTTTTCTTGATTACATGCTCAGATAGTTCATTACTAGCATATAGAAACACTCCCGATTTTTGTCTTTTGTGTGAATTGCCTTTTTTTAAATATATAATGTCCTTCTTTGCCTCTTAACATTTTTGCACTTAAGGTCTGTTTTGTCTGATATTAGTATATCTGTCCCAGCTTACTTTTTGGTCACTACTTGCATGGAATATCTTTTTCTATATTTTCACTTTCAACCTGTTTGTTTCATTGGTCTAAAATGAGTCTTTTGTAAATAGCATATAGATAGATCTTATTTTTACAGATCCATTCTGCTGATCCATGTATTTTGATTGGAGTATAATCTATTAACATTCAGTGTTATTATTATAAAGGCAGTACTTACTTCAACCATTTTGTATTTTGGCTTTTATTTGTCAGATCTATTTTTGTCCTCTCTTTTACCCTTTTAATCAACCTGACTGATAATCTTGATTTCTATACTCTCCTCCAATCCTGTCTCTCCTGTCATTTCTTTTCAGCTGGCAGAACTTCCTTTAGTATTTATTATAGAACAGGCCTCTTGTTAAACTCCTTGGTCACTGTTTGTGAATATTTTAAACTCTCCCTCATTGTTGAAGGACAGCTTTGCCAGATAAAGAATTCTTGGTGGCAGTTTTTTCTCTTTCATTATCTTAAATATATCATACCACTGCATTCTCACCTCCATAGTGTTTGATGAGAGCTCTTCACTTAAACTTATTTGGCTTCCCAGGTATGTGGTAAATCATTTCTCTCTTGTTGCTTTCAGAATTCTCTTCTTCCCCTTGACATTTGATAGTATGAATAGTATGTGTCTTGGAGTAGGCTTATTCAGATTTTTTCCATAGTAGTATGTTGGACTGCTTCTTGGACTTGCATATTTGTGTCTTTTATAAAGGTTGGGAAATTTTCAGCCTCTTTTTCCTCAAAAGTTCTTCCTGGAACTTTTCCCTTCCCTCTTCCTTCTGCAACACCCATGATGCATGATTGTGTGCTTCCTGTTGTCCATCATTTTTCTGAGGCCCTGCTCATATTTTTTCTTTATTTGTTCTTTTGTCTGTTCAAATTTGTGTTTTGTCTTCTAATTCACTGATGCTTCCTTCTGTCTCTTCAAATCTGCGTTGCATGTCTCTAATATACTTTAAATTTACTCTACAGTGATTTACGTCTCCATAATATCTGTTATTTTTCTATTTCTGTGTATTCTTTCAAATTCTTCTTTAAGCTCAACTAGTATCTTCTTAATATCTTTTATCTCTTAAGCCATCTTGTTGAATTTGTTTGGGAGATTTGTTTAATATTTTTGATTAGTTGTTCCAAATTTTGGGTCTCCTCCAACTTTTTAATTTGTTTCTTTGACTAGATCATATCTTTGTATGTTTTACTAAGCCTTGTGATTTTTTGCTGGTACCTGGGTCATTTGATTATCTTAATGGGTTTATTCTGAATGTTAGTTTCGCTCTCTTTTCTAGGATTTTTTTCTTGCTTGCGTTTTTATTAGGGCACTTGTTTGATGGTTGGGTCATCAGTATTTCCCAGCCCAAACAGGGTTGGGTACCCATGCAAGAGGCACAGACCACTTCCAGTGGGCTCTGGGATAATGTCTGGAAAGATTCCAAAAAGCCCATCTGTTTTCCCTGCGCTTTCTGGACTTCCCAGCAGATAACACTCTCTGGATACATATTTCTCCTCTAAAGAAGTTGAAACTGTGGTGCCTGTCAGTATCTGATGGGACTCCATATTCCCACTTTGCTGGCCAATATTTGGCTCAGTGTTGGTCTGTGTCCTCCTCTGTACTTGGGCAAAGAATTCCTGCTGCCATCCCAATGACAGCCATTCCCTAAGCCAGGTTTGGGCCACCCGCCACTGCTTCCCCCAAGAGTGGGGAATGTACACCAGGAGTTGTGGACAGAATTACAGCCTCTGCCCATGTTTTCTCAGTCTTTCCATCCTGCACTGCCCTGGACATTGTAATATCCTCCCGTCTTCCTCAAATATTTGATTCAGACAGTTTCTGCCTGTCTTTTGTGAAAGAAAAGTGTGTCTTTTTGCTGCTTTTGTGAAAGAAGCAGGTTCTGCCATTTCCTCCTAACCCTCCCTTTTGGATTCTCCTCCTTGGGCCCCTTTTGTATTCAGCACTCCTCAAAGGCTTGTGTTCTACACTAGGTCTTTGTGAACTTGGGTCTCTGTGTCTGGATGTACATGGGATTCCCTCTCACTGCTGTGAGGGTTTTTCTAATCTGTGTCCCTGGTGGGAGGTGGGAAGGATCTCAGCCAGTGCCTCTGGGCACTTCCCAAGCTGTGTGGAACAAAGTAAGGGAGAGTAGAGAGGACCAGCCAGTCCAGGACAGAAGCTTCTTGCCTGATATTTTCCTCTTTCTTTGAGTCAGTGTTTGTAGAATCCTTCTCCAGTCTCTACCTTTCTCCAGATTTCTAAACAAGTGAGATCTGTCCTTTTTTTCTTCAAGAAATCTCAGCGTTGGTTTTTCAGTGGATGTCTTATGTCACCATGTTGATACATTTAGTATATTTTTAATCTCTTCTATTATGCCTTTAATTTCCATTAGTTTTGTTATCTTTCTTTTCATTCTTTCAAATTCTTCTTTATGTACCCAGTGGCTTCTTAATATCCTTTATCTCTTTAGCAATATTTTTCTTGAATTGATTTACGAGCATCTTTGATTAGTTGTTCCAAATTCTGTGTCTCCTCCAAAATTTTGATTTGTTTCTTTGTCTGGACCATATCTTCCTGGTCTTAACATAACTTGCAGTTCTTTCTGGTGTCTAAGTATTTGATTATCTTGATGAATTTACACTCTGTAGATCAGTTTTCTTGCTTGTTTAGGTTTTTATTGTTATTTGGCTTTGTATTAAGGCTCTTCTTTGATACTTGGTTCAACTTATTCTAGACCTTTAGAATTAGCTGTGTTTAACCAATCCAGTTTGATCAACTCTTCTACATTTGATTGTTCTTCTGGGTATATGGTACAATTTTTAAGATAGCTCTGCTTGTGCAATTGTTTCTGTCATGGAGAAAGCTTCCATACCTCTCTTCCTTCTCAGAACATCTTGCTCTGTTCTGTTTGTTTTTCTCTCTGTAATGTATTTTTTACTCCTCTTTCTTTGCCTGAAGCTGCATTTGCCTAGAGGACAAATTCAGGGGGGAGGGTCAATCCAGAGAGGACTTTGCCAAGTCGGTGTCTCCCAGCCTAAACATGGTGGGGGACCCATAAAGGGGGTGCAGACCTGTTCCAGAGGGCCCTGGGGAGAGGATCAGGAAAGATGCCAAAAAGCCTTTTTGTGTGTCAGCTCTCCAAGATTGTGGTTTTCTGGGGCAGTAGTAGATGCCACTATTTGTCAAACTGTTCACTGCACACTAAGTAGGTAGAATGCCTTTAAGCCTCCTTCAGCTCTGCTTCTTTCAGGGTCATCATTGAAACAATGGCCACTGCGCTTCCTGTTTGAGGTGTGCTTGAATTATGGTTCAGAACCAGGGCCCAGTGATCTAAATTTTGTGATCAAAAGCCACGATTAGTACTTGGATATTCCTCTTAACCCCATTCTTGAGGAAGAGGGCTTCCATGTCCCTATCTGTCTACAGCAGCCAAGTAGGAACTGGACCCAAGGTAGCTTGCTTCAAGGATGGGGGAAGGTTGCTGGCCACTGCCTCAAAGTGAATTACCCATAGTATTTTTTACCACAGTTTCTTAGTCTCTTTGTTCCACTCTTCCCCAGATGCTATTCAGAGCTCCCCTGGCCTCCAGAACCCCAGAGCAGTTACTTCAGACAGCTTCTGTCTGTCCACTAGCTGTTTTTGGAGGCGTGACTCCTGTAGCTCTCTACTCTGTCATCTTCCCCAGATGTTCTCGATGCCCTCATGCTTAAAACGGGGCTTCTAGTAACTATCTCAAGGGTTGTATGGAAGGCCAATTGAAGTAAGATTTGCGAAACATTTAGGACGATTCCTGGCAATTAGTGAATGTCATTTAAATTTTTATTGGATGAAACATCACTTTTATAATATTCTTTCTTTAATTGAGGAAATTTGCCTTTATGTTTTTGTTTTGAAGATTTCCTATTCTCCATATTTTTCACTACTTTGAATTCTGTTTTTATCTGCCATATCACTTGTCTTTTTCTTTCTTTTCTTTTTTTGTATGTTCTATCTCTTTGTTCTTTTCTACTATTTCAGCAGTCTGATCTTCCAACTCACTAATTAGCTTTTCACACATATCCATACTTCTGTTTATCCCATGAATTGCTGCTTTATTTCTACAATTTTACTTTTACATCTAAGGTTTCCTCTTGGACTTTTAAAAGTGATTTTTTATTCTAATTTTAAGTAACTGACTTCTTCCCTTTTCTTTAAGTGTACTTCTCATTCTTATTTTTAAATCTTCGTCAGGATTATCCACTAGCTCTGCTTCAGATATGTTTGTTGTATTGTTTTTTCAGTAGTTGTACTCTTCTGGCCTCTATTTTGGCCTGTGAGCTCAAATTCCCCTTGAGGAAGGACTAAAGGTTAGCTTAGCACAATCTCAGTATGTGGTTATTGTGTCAGCCTAAGTATCAGTAGTGTCCCTTTTCACTTTCAATGTGTCCTGGTTTGGGTCATGAATTATATAATAGTCCTCTTTGAAGGCTAGGACACATTTGTCTTTCTACATAAGTTAAAGGTGAGGGCAGGAGATGACTCCTGGAAGAGAATTTAAGGAATCACTAAACAATCCCACAGTTGTATACCAAAACTGCTTCTTTACTTCCTGCCATGTCTCTTAAGGATTTTGCTTTTCCTGTTGTAGCTCCTGTAAGACAAACGAGACGGATAGCCTTCCACAATGTCTGATTTTACTTTTTGTATACATTTTTACTTTCTTGCAGAGTTACAGATTCTTTTACAACTCATTCAGTGTCATCAGTGAAGAATGACAAGAAGAGGTGAGTTGATGACACGTATGAATGGCAAAAGGTATAGTGAGTATCCATGGCAATAGACTGTCCTTGGTAGCCTATAAGCTTCTGTAAATAACTTCATTTCTTTTTGGACTATGGTGGAAAAAGCAGGAGCAGGTCAAAGAGGGAATTTTTACTCCTGGTCTATTTGTGATCTTTAGTTACTAGCAGCCAAATTCCTTAGAAACCTATCAGAATGCCTGTGTTTGAGACTCTAGCAGAGAGGGCCAAGGAAGAGAGAATGCTCTTTGGTAACAAGGAGGGTGGTAGCAGTGGACAGGACACAGAGGAACCCTTGGCTGAAAGAAAAGCCACTAATAGACCTTGGATATGTCCTTCACCATCCAGAGCTCTGCTACCATTTGAGGCTGATGCCCCAAAATCTAAACCAACCCTCGTATTAGATGGAGTTCCTGCCCCAGGAATGCAGTTGTTTGAACCTTATTTGAGGGCATCAGTGTTACATAAAGAGAAAGGAGGTGGTAGAGGGACTTGAGAGGAGGAAATTATAAAGGTCAGAAAGAATGTATACATACAAGCTGAAGTTAAATTTGAGGAAAATTTAACCTCATAAGATGTTAAATATGGCAGTCATGTTCAGTAGAAAAGAACTGAACTTTAATCTTGAGTCATTTGGACTTTTTCACAGACCTATGACCTATCTTCGAACCATAAAAAAATCATTGTTTCTAGAGAAAAATAAAATATGAGGGTCCAAATAACTGTTACAAATCACATTTTAGATTTCAACCAGTTTATAAGTTGTAGAACAACTGTACCTAATTTCAACAAAAAGAGCAAGTTGGTAATGTCGTTTGGTATCTGTCTAATCATATACACTTTTAAATCTTTAGCACTGATTCATGTGAATTGACAGCCGTTGCTTGTGATGAAGTCTGCATTGAAGGGTGAGATATAAATATATATTAAGAGAGATAAGGAGAAAAAGAGAGTAAGATTGAGAGAGAATGAGAGAGAGAGAAAGAGAGATTAATTTTGTGCCGTTCAGTCTTGGGAGCACCATTGGCTATAAATAGTATTCTTGACAGTATCACTAAAGTCTTCTCTCTATGTATTCTGTATATAGCTTTCTTTCTCTTTTGGGTCATGGTGAAAAAAAAAAAAAGCAGGACCTCTGAGTGAGACTTGTTTCTCTTAGTCTGTTTATGACTAGTTTATATGGCCTTCAGTTGTGATATAAAGTATAAACCCTACTAGAAAACCTGTGCATGAGACTCTGAGTGGGGTCAAAGAAGAGGAAACTATTTAGAATCAAAGAGGGTAATAAGGTAGGCAGAGATGAGGCATCCTTGGTAAAAAGAAAGGAGATAATAGATCCTGGACCTGAACTTTTCCCCCCAGAGCTCTGCTACCATTTGCCCTAATACTTTGACTCATCCTTATTAGGATAAGCCCCCAACAGGCATGCAGTTCTTTGAAACATATCTGAGGGGCAGTAAAAACATCTACATTCATGAAGAATAGAGACATGGGGTGGAGGGCTTGAGAAGCAGGGAGTTAATTACGTAAGAAAAATGGTTATCTTTAACTGAAGCTAAATTTTGAAGTAAATTTTACCTACAAATGCCATTATACTGAGGTTAAGTAAAAAGAACCATACTTAAATCTTGATTTATTAAGCATTTTGACAGAACTAAGGTTTTTCTTACAAACATATAAAGCCTGTTTCTAAGGGAAAATGAAGTGACAGCCTCCAAATAACTTATTTTAGACAAATTTTGATAATTCAACTAGTATTTAAGTTCAAGAGTTAATGTTGCTAATTTCAACCAAAAACTGTCTTTGACATTATGTGGTATCTTATTATATACATTCTTAAATATGTTTTTATTAGAAAAGGTGTAGATTTACAGAAAAATCATGCAGAATATACAGGGTTCCCATATGGTTCTGTGGTGGATTAATTGTGTAGCCCAGTTTGGATATGTTCTTGATCTTGGTCTGCATTCTGGTGGTGTGGAGCCATTGTAATTAAGATGTTACTTCAATTAAGGTATGGCCCTACCTGAATCAGGTTGGGCTTTAATCCAGATTACAGAAATCCTCTATAGGCAGAGTGAAACTCAAATGGAGGGAGAAACCGTGGGGAACAGCCAGAAGCTGAAACTCAGTTGAACCCAGAAGAGAAAGAAGAGACTGTTTGCATTGCCATGTGACAGAAAAGTCAAGGAACCCTCCCCCACCCCCAAATTGCTGACCAGCCATAAGATAATGACCCTGGGAGGAACCAAGTATTGTAGCCTCTGAAATCATGAGCCAATAAATTGTTGTTTAAGCCAGCTGATTGTATAACATTTGTTTCAGTGACCAAGAAACTAAGACAGTTTTGGTACAAGAAAGTGGGGTGCTGCTATTGTAAATATTTAAGGATATGGAAACAGTTTTGGAATTTGGCATTGGGTACTTTGCATTCGTGTGATACTTTTATTACAGATGATAGAAAAATGTTATTATAATTGTACTACTAGATATAATCCATAGTTGTATAAGTATCATATATACAACTTAAATTTTTTCCTGTTAATGACATTCAAATACATGATTCAGTGGTATTAATTATGTTCACAATTTTTTGTTACTACCATCACCAACTTTTACCAAAAATTTTCCATCTCCCAAACAAAATTCTCTACTAATTAAGCATTACTTACCCATTCCCTAACCCATCCTGGCCCTGTTAACTTGTATTCTACTTTTTTACTTTATGTAGTTGTTACTCTAATGATTTGATACATATATGTAACCTTTGGTTCTGGCTTATTTCAGTCAGCACATATCTTCAAGGTTCATTTATGTTCTCTTCTACCAGAACTTCATTACTTTTATGATTGAATAATGTCACTATCAATGTCAGTGTGCAAATAGCTGTTTGAGTCCCTGCTTTCAGTTCTTTTGGATATATACCTAGTAGTAGTGCTGGGTCTATGGTAGTTACATACTTAGCTTTCCGAGGAACACCTGAACTTCTTCCACAGAAAGTGCACCATTTTACAAAGGAATAAATGAGTGTTCTTATTTATCTTGATCCTCTCTGATGCTTTTTTTCCTGTTTTTTCTTTTAATACCAGCTATTCTAATAGATGCTCAATGGAATCACATTGTGGTTTTGATTTCCATTTGCCAGATGGCAAATGATGTTGCACATTTTCTAATTTTAATTGTTGATGGCTGAGCTCAGAATACTAGAAAATGGCTGTATTCCAAGAAAAAAGGCACATACAGCTGGGTATCATCTCCAGCTCGTGATTGGTAAACCTGGGGGGGGCTGGTAACCAATTCTGAAAAGGAATTTTTAAACTTTTTTTAGCAGCCTGTTTGAAAGAAAGGCCTCAGGAATTTTAAATTGTCAGCACTGACCCAAGCAAAGATTGTATTAAGGTATGTCTGAGAGACAAAGTAACTAGTCTGGGAAGAAGATAATTCCCCAAAGGACCTATTTCCCCAAGAAAAGGGGGTGGGGTGCAGGGCCCAGCATAAATGGCAGCTCTCATTCAGAGAATTTTAGATCCCTGGAGCTGGAAAACAACTCCTTAAGTATATCTTCAACCTCAGCCTCTTTCTCAGTCATGCCCCTGACAGGGAGAGGGTCTGATGAGAATTAAAGGCATCATACCATTTAATGCCAGTGGTGAGCTGTGGACTGAAAATTGCCACCTGCTTGGCAGGATATGTAAGGCACAGAGTCAAAAGGCTTCCCAGGAAAGACTGGCAGCCTTCTGGATCTCATCCTCAGGAAAACATGATACTGATTACACCCTCATCCTGAGATCTGGGCCTCTCTGTCTGGGAAAATCAGATTGGGGTCAACCATATCTGGAGAGACCCTCCTCAAATAAGGTTTCCAGATAGGTAGGGGAAAAAAATAAGAGCTGAAAAATTCTGAACAAACAGAAGCTTTGGTAGCGTTCTAGGATAAGTTGAATTGAATGCAAAGAATAGACAGAGAGCAAAGGCAACCAATAAAATATTAGTTTAAAAAGCATAAAGATATGGCCCAGTCAAAGGAACAAACTAACACTTCAAATAAGATACAGGAGTTGAAACAACTAAATAAAGATATTAAAACAATCTCTTAGATCAACAAGTTGAAGGGGAATGGCAAAAGAGATGAAGGATATAAAGAAGACATTGGGCAAACATAAAGAAGAAAGTTTGAAAAAACAAATGGTAGAACTTATGAGAAAGGCATAACAGAAGGGATGAAAAACACAATGGAGACATACAACAGAAGATTTGAAGAGGCAGAAGAAAGGATTAGGTAATTAGAAAACAGGACATCTGAAGCCCTGCACACAGAAGAACAGATAGGGAAAAGAATGGAAAAATATGAGCAGAGTCCTGGAGCACTGAATGAGGATATGAAGTGCACAAATATATATGTTATGGGTGTCCTAGAAAGAGAAGAGAATGAAAAAGGGACCGAAAGAATAATGGAGGAAATAATCACTGAAAGTTTCTCACCTCTTGCAAAAGACATAAAATTATAGATCCAGGAAGTGTAGCATACCTGAAATAGAATAGATCCAAAGAGACTTACTCCAAGACATGTACTAATCGGTTGTCAGAGTCAGAGAGAGAATTCTAAAAGCATCAAGACAAAAGTGATCATTCACATACAAGGGAAGTTCACTAAGACTATGTATAGATTTCTCAGCACAAACCATGGAGGCAAGAAGACAATGGTGTGATATATTTAAGATACTGAAAGAGAAAAACTGCCAGCCAAGAATTCTATATCTGGCAAAACTGTCCTTCAAAAATGGGGGAGAGTTTAAGATATTTGCAGACAAACAGACACTAAGAGAGTTATGAGCAAGTGACCTGCTCTGCAAGATACACCAAAGGGAGAACTACAGGCAGATAGGAAAAGACAGGAGATAGAGGTCTGGAGACGAGTGTAGAAATGAAGACTATCAGTAAGGGTAAAAAGATAGCACAATATTGGAAGTATAATGAACAAATCTGAGTGTGCAGATAGTTGAAAGAGGAAGACTAGGGGAATGTATGATACCAGAAGGAAATATAGAAGATAAAAACTGGGACTATATAATTTAGTAAAACCCAAAGTGCACAATGGTGGTGATTAAATATGCAAATATAAGAAAGTTTTTCATGAGTGAGAACAAATGAATGTCAACTATTCAAGGGGTTGAAAATTGTGGCATATGGAAAAAATACAATCAATGCAAACTAGGGTCTATAATTAACAATAACATTGTAATATGATTCCATTAATTAACAAAGGCAATATTCCAAAAAATATCAATAAGAGGAAGAGGGTGGTGCAACGGTGGCTCAGTGGCAGAATTCTTGCCTGCCATGCCAGAGACCAAGGTTCAATTCTCGGTGCCTGCCCATGCCAAATAAATAAATAAGAGAGAGGGGTATGGGATTCTTGGTGGTGGTGTCATCATTTCTCCTTTTTATTTTTTTTATCCTTCTTTTTTCTCTTCTTTCCAGAAGAAATGGAAATGTTCTCATACAGATTGTGGTGGTGAATGCATAACTGTGTGATTATGCTAGGGATCCCTGATTGTTTGCTTATGATGGATTGCATGTTGTGTGAATAAAACTGTTTAAAAATGAATAGAAAGATACAAGTACTGGAGAAAATGTAAAGAGAGAGTTGTACCTTTTACTGTTGGTAGGTAATAGAAAGGTACATCTCCTCTGCAGGGCAGTGTGGTGGTTCCACAGGAGGCTAAGTACAGGGTTGCCATATGATCCTGCAACCCCATTGTAAGGTGTACACTTGGAAGAACTGAAAGCAGGGACATGAATGGGCATTTGTACATTGGTGTTTATGGCAGCAGTGTTCACAGTTTGCAGTGAATGGAGGTGTCTGGAGGATACATCAATTAATGAATGGAGGAGCAAACTGTGGTGTATATGTACAATATAATATTGCACGGCTGCAAGAAGGAATGAAGTTGTGAGGCATGCAACAAGGTGAATGAATCTTGAGGACATTATGTTGATTGAAATAAGCCAGAAATAAAAAGACAAATATTTTAAGGCCTCACTGATATGGACTAACTATAATGTGCCAACTCTTAGAATTGAATTCGAGAGCATAGGTATCAGATTGTTGAAAATGGGCAGAGATTGGGCAATCGACAATTAAAGAGTACAGAATGTTTAATAAGATTTATTGTAAAGGTAAGCTATCTATTCCTATCGCATCTGTTCCTGAGTTTTAAATGTTATTTCTCAATTCAGAGATGCTGAGCTCTTTGTGTATAACCTGGTAGTTACCTGAAACTTTGGGTATCTGTGTGACACCTGAGACTCAGAATTAGAGTTCTGCAGCTCTGAAAGTCAGAATTACCCCATACAGCAAGTGTTTAAAAAGCTGAAAAAGAGATAAGATTTCAGTTTGTGATATGAGTGAAACTGATCTGGTTAGGACTAAGGGGTGAATCAAAATACAGAGTAAAGGATGATATTGACTGTAGTTTAAAACTTCCAACTTCTGTGTGAGATCAAAGGAAGAGATGTTTATTGGCACAAAAATTATATTTTCTATAGCATAATATCTCATTTAACCTGTGTGATTAATTTATACAAGCAATAAAATTACATGGAACCTTGAATTTTGATATTTTGCACAGGTTGATGTAATAACCCTGAGATATCCCAGAGTTATTTGGGCATAAAATAAAAATATATATTTGAAAAGTCTCCTAGAAGGACTGGGGAAAAATGTGGAAATATTAAACTTCCCCACCTGGGGAATTCTTGATATTCTCACACGCCTTAGCGACTACCAATTTAATATGCCAAGTCCTTGATCTTGCGTTTGCCCTTATGAAACTTATTCCAGCAAAGGAAAAGTTAAGTCTACTTATAATTACGCTTACAAGTCACCTGAGAACCTCTTTTGTTGCTTACATGGCCTATCTATCTAAGCCAACTCTGCAAATAAACTCATTACCCTCCCCCTACAAGGGACCTGATTCCCAGCGCTGTAAATTTCCCTGGCAACATAGGACATGACTCCCAGATATGAGCCTGGCCCTGGCATTGTGGGATTGAGAAAGCCTTCTTGACCAAAATGGGGGAAAGAAATGAAACAAAACCAAGTTTTTAGTGGCTAAGTGATTTCAAATAGAACTGGAGGTCATTCTGGAGGTTGTTATTATGCATTATATAGAGATTCCTCTTTAGTTTCTAGTGCATTAGAATAACTAGAAGGAAATACCTGAAACTATTGAACTATGATCCAGTAGATTGATTCTTGACGATTGTTGTATAACTATATAGCTTTTACTGCAACCATGTGGTTGTGAAAATCTTGTGACTGACACTCCCTTCATCCAGTACATGAACAGATGAGCAGAAAATAAAGGCCAAAAAAAGAGAGGGGATAAGGGGCATGGGATGTTTGGGGTGTTCTTTCTTATTTTTATTTTTGTTTTTTTTTTTTGAGTAATGAAAATGTTCTAAAATTGATTGTGGTGATGAATGCTCAGCTATATGATGATACTCTAAGCCACTATTACTGTATTAGTTTGCTAAGTGCTGCTGAAATGCAATATGCCAGAAATGGAATGGCTTTTCAAAAGCGAACTTATAAAGTTACAATTTTATAGTTTTAAGTCCATAAAAAGTCAAAACAAAGGCATCCAGAAAAAGATACCTTGCTCAAGAAAGTCCAATGTCTGTCTCTTGGGAAGGCACATGATTGACATCTGCTGGTCCTGGTTCCTGGTTCTGTTGTTTCCAGATTTAGATGCTGGTGGTTTCCTCTCTAAGCATCTGTGGGCCTTCATTTAGTTCCTCTGCAACACAGCTCTGAGTTCTGGCTTGCTTAACATCTCATGGGAAGGCACATAGTGACATCTGCTGCCCTCTGCATCTCCAAATATCTGAGTCTAGGCATTTGTACTCTGTTGGCATTCTAAGCATCTCTGAATGTCTACATCTCTGTTGGCTCTGAAGTAACTGTTCTCTGAGTATCTGCATTTGAAGTTTCTCTACAATGTTTCCCCCCTTTAAAGGAAACTAATCAAGAACCACCTTGGATGAGCAGAGTCACATCTCCATCTAATCAAAAGGCCACATCCATCAGATATGTCTCATCTCCATGGAAACAATCCAATTAAAGTTTCCACCCCACGATATTGAATCAGGATTGAAAGAACATGGCTGCCCCCACAAGATAGGATCAGAACAAAAGACATGGCTTTTCTTGGGTACATAATAGCATCAAACCAGCACATATACATTGAGTGATTATATGGTATGTGAATATATCTCAATAAAATTGCATAAAAATTTAATAGTTCAGATTATTATATTTAGGTCTTCAGTCTATTTTGAGTTAATTGTTTTATTAGAGAAGTCATGCATTTACATCCCAATCATGCCATAAAATATAGAATTCCCATATATCACCCTCTTTTAACACCTTGCTTTGGAATACATTGTTACAATTAATAAAACATATTTTTATGATAATATAAACTATTGTCCATGGTTTAACTTACGTTCACTATGTTGTGCAGTACCATGCATTAAAAAATTATTCTAGTACCATATACTACATAACATTTCCCCTATTAATCACATTGCAATAAATATTTCAGTGCTGTTAATTACAGTCACAATGTTGTTCTACCATCTCCACAGTGCATTACCAAACATTTTTATCATTGCAAGTAGAAACTGTACATTTAGAGATTTAACTCCACAGACCGTGAGGCCTCTCTGTTCCTATGAGCTCACAGTTTGATGTAGAAAAAGCTCAAATCAAGACATCATCAAGGCAATGCTATCAACCCAAAGACCAGAGTTTAGAGACTGGGTGCTGGTGATCCGTGGTTCCTCTGTCACATGGCAAGGTACATGGCGGCATCTCCTGATCCTTCCATTCTCTTCTGAGTTCCATTGATTTCAGCTTCTGGCTGCTCCTTCTGTGGTATTCTCTCTCACACTCTCTTTATCTATTCTGTTTATAAAGGGCTCCAGTAACAAGATTAAGACCCGTCCTGACTGAGGTTGGTCACATGTTAACTGAAGTAGCCGCAACAAAAGGACCTACTTACAATGGGTTTACACCCATAGGATTCAGATTAACAACATGTTTTTCTGGGGCTTCA
The DNA here is from genome assembly GCF_023851605.1 of Tamandua tetradactyla. Classification (NCBI taxonomy): domain Eukaryota; kingdom Metazoa; phylum Chordata; class Mammalia; order Pilosa; family Myrmecophagidae; genus Tamandua; species Tamandua tetradactyla. The sequence continues at coordinate 106,290,125 of NC_135330.1, read as the reverse complement.
TACATTTTCAATCCACCACAGTAGCCTTCTAGTGGATGGAAAATGATATCTCATAGTGGTTGTGAATTGCGTTTCTTGATAGCTAATGATGTTGAGCATCTTTTCATGTGCTTTTTTTCCCTTTACTTTTGCATAATTTCTTTAGAAAAATATCCAAATATTTTCTCCCATTGTGTCGATAGTCATTTTACTTTCAGGATAAAGTCGTTTGAGGCATAACGTGTTAACAAGGTTCCATTCATTTATTTTTTTTTCTTTTTTTACTTGTACTTTAGTGTAAGTCTAAGAAACCATTGCCTAGCTCACATCCCAAAGATGCTTCCCTATGTTTCCTTCTAGGAGTTTAATAGTACTGTCTTATATTTAGCTCTTTAATTCATTAAGAGTTTATTTTATATATGGTTTGAGGCAGGGATCCACCTTCATTCTTTTGCAAATGGAAATCAGTTTTCCAAGTACCATTTGTTGAATAGAGTATTGTTTCCTAATTGAGCAACCTTGTCAGAAATCAGTTGTCCATAAATGTATAAATCCTCCAACCTCAATTAACTTAAAAAGTTGCTTTGGCTATTTCAGACATTTACTCTTCCAAATAAATTTGATAACTGGATTTTTCTATTTCTTCGAAGAAGTTTGGAAATGTTATTAGGATTTCTTTGAATCTGTAAATCAATTTGAGTAGAATCGACCTCTTAATGATATTTACTGTTCCGATCTGTTAACACAGAATGTCCTTCCATTTATTTGAGTCTTCTTGATCTTTTAGTAATGTATTTTAGTTTTATGTATCTGAGTCCTTTCCATCCTTTGTTAGATTTATTCCTACATCTATTATTCTTTTAGTTGCTATTGTAAATGGAATTTTCTTCATTTCTTCTTCTGATTGATCTTTGCTTCTCCACAGAAAAACTAGTGATTTTTGGGTGTTGATCTTGTACCCCACCACTTTGGTGAATGTGTTTATTTGCTCTAGGAATTTCTTATGGATTTTCAAGATTTTCTGTATATGGATCCTGTCATCTGCAAACAGCAAATGTTTCACATTTGTCCAATCTGGATCACTTTTCTTTTTCTTGCCTACTTGCTCTGGCAAGAATTTCTAGTACATTGTTGAGTAACAGTGGTGACAATGGGCATCCTTGTCCTGTTCCTGTCTTAGAGGGAAAGCTTTCAACCTTTCACCAGGGAGTATTATGTTACCTGTGGATTTTTCATATAACCTCTTTATCTTGTTCAGGAAATTTCCTTCTATTCCTAGTTTTCTAATTATTTTTATCAAAAAAAGAGGATGTTTGATTTTGTAAAATGCTTTTCTGCATCAATCGACATAATCATGTGTTTTTATTCATTTTTATAATGTGGTTATTACATTATTACATTTTTATAATGTGGTTATTACATTGTTTTTTATAGATTGAACAATAAATAAATCCCACTTAATCATGTTGCATAATTCTTTTAATGTGCCACGGGATTCGGTTTGCTCATATTTTGTTTAGGATATTTGCACCTATATTCATAAAAGATATTGGTCTGTAATTTTCTTTTTTGTAGTGTCTGTATCTGGTTTTAGTATAAGGGTGGTTTTGGCTTCATAGAATGAGTGTTTTCTTCAAATTTTTTATAAGAGTTTGAGAAAGATTGGTGTTTATTCTTTTTGTAGTATGAGATGGTTAAGTTCGTGTGTCAACTTGGCTAGGTTAGGGTGTCCAGTTGTTTAGTCAAACAAGCACTGACTTGCTTGTTACTGTGAGGATATTTCATGGATTTATATCAGGTACAAATTGGGACCAAGGAAGAGGTGTGTTACATTCCAAAAGAACTACTTGATTTTTCCAAGTTTTATAGACAGAAATCAAGGGAATATGTGGGAATGGATACTAAGGGTGTGAGATAATGGTGGAAGGAGTATAAAGGTGGATCAGCTGTATTTATTGACATGGGCCCACTAATGAGTTATTCTAGATTCGATGTTGTAGTTTAGCATTAGAGGGGTTAGAAGGGGCTCTAGCAGTTTGTTCAGGTTGTGAACTGAAGCAAGGACAAAGGTGGCATTTTTTGACAAAGGCCAGAAGTCAAATCCCAGAACTGCCCTGGTACAATGTAATTGGGGAATGCAAAGGCTTAAAGTTATTGGGATGGTAGAGTGGATTTATTATGTAAGACCTGCTCAAGTACCCCAGGAACATCCAGAGCATATACCTTTCACCTGGACTGTGAGGAATAAATTTGTGAGACTATCTCCGTTATGCTGCAGTGCTCTGTGGTCACTCTTCTCTGTAGATCAGATATCACTGGGGGAAGTATCACTGAATTTGGATCCTTAAACACAGTACAGATGATCAGATCTCAGATTGGCAGAAGAAAAATGGTAGCATTTAATCACCATGAAATAGGTAGACATGGCTACTATAATGAACAGCAGAATCAAAGCAGCAATCAAAATAATTTGACTCTCAGATGATGATGGCATTGGCTAGTAGAATGTGGGGTACCTAGAAGTAAAATGAATGGGAAATCTACTAAATTCTAACTTGATCTGCATAAAAGTTCTAGATCAAGTGAATAGAGTCTAATGTAAATTACAGAATCAGAAAATCATGACTTCTTAATCAATTCTCAAACTTGAGACAATTTGCAGACCCAGAGCCCCTTGAATGAAGGAAATCTGGGTCCCTTTGAGGAAGAACCCTGTTATACTGCCAAAAAAATGTATATAGTTAATCTTTCTCCAAGCCTTCCCCAAAGAGACCTATGTCATTTATTATTTTTATTTTTTCTCTACTAGATAAGTTGTAGTATTAGAGAACAATCATACATATAATACATATAATACAACACCTCTCCACCAACTTTCATTTGTGGGAATACTTGTTACAAATGATGAAGCACATTTTTATAATTTTTCTGTGAGCTATAGTCAATGGTTTGACTCAGGGTTCACAGTTTGTGTATGGTAGTTTCATGCATTTTTTTTTAAGTTTTATTCTTTTGCCCTAAATATAATCTAACATTTCCCTCCTTTTAATCACATTGTTATATATTTCATTGCTGTTAATTGTGTTACAATGTTGTGCTACAGTCACCTCCATCCATTACCAAAATATTTTCATTGTTGCAAACAGAAACCCTGTACTTTTTAACATTTAATTTCCCATATCCTACCCCCTCCCCATCTCCTGGTTACTTTATATTCTAGATTCTGACTCCATGAGTTTTCTTGTTCTAATTGTTTCAATCAGTGAGATTATACAATATCTGTCCTTTGTTCTTTGACTTGTTGCACTCAGCATGATGTCTTCAGGGTTCATCAATGTTCTCACATGTATCAGGACTTCATTCCATTTTACAGCTAAATAATATTCCATTCGGTGTATATACCACATTTTACTTATTCATTCCTTGGTAGATGGACACATGAATTGCTTCTTTTGGCAGTTGTGAATAATGCTGCTATGAATACTGCTATGCAAATACATGTTCAAGTCCCTGCTTTTAGTTCTTTTGGGTGTATGCAAAGTAATGGGATAGCCAAGTCATATAGTATTTCTATATTTAGTTTTCTGAGAAACCACCAAACTGTCTTCCACAGTGGTTCTGGCATTTTACATTGCCACCAGCAATGAATGAGTGTTCCTATTTCTCTGCATCCTCTCTAATACTTACTTTCCAGTTTTTCAATGTTAGCCTTTCTAATGGATATAAAATGGTATCTTATTGTGATTTTGGTTTGTATTTCCCTGATGTCTAATGCTGTTAAGCATTTTTCATATGCTTTCTATCCATTTGCATATCTTCTTGGAAGATATACAAATTGAAAGGTGTTTATTAGTATCCTTTCCCACTTTCAAATTGTGTTTTTTGTCTTTATCTTTTAGTCAAAGGGTTTCTTTATATATTATGATATGAACCCCTTATTGAACATGTGGTTTCCAAAGATTTTTTTCCATTGTATGTTTGTTATTATACTTTCATGATAAAGTCCTTTGAGGAACAGAAGTTTGTAATTTTGATGAGGTCCCATTTATCTATTCATTCTTTTGTTGCTTGTGCTTTGGCTGTAAAGTCTAAGAAACCATTGTCTAACATAGGATGCTGAAGATTTTCTGCTAGGAGTTTGATATTTCTAACTTCTCATTTAAGTCTTTGATCCATTTTGAGTTTATTTCTTATGTGGTGTGAGGTAGAGATCGTCCTTCTTTTTTTTTGGAAATGGCGATCCAGTTTTCCCAGCATCATTTGTTGAAGAGATTATTTTTCCCAATTGAATGGTCTTTGCTCCTTTGTTAAAAATCACTTGGCCATAAATGTGAAGGTTGATTTCAGAGCTCTAAATTCAATTCAGTTGGTCTAGATGCTTGTCTTTGTGCCAGCCACATGTTGTTTTGATCATTGTGGCTTTGTAATAAGTTTTAAGATAAAGAAATGCGAGTCCTCCAACTCATTCTTGTTTTTCAAGATGGCTTTAGCTATTTGGGGTGTGCCAGTTTGAATCTGCTGTGTACTCCAGAAAATCCATATCCTTTAATCCTCATTCAGTATTTCTCTGGGAGCTTTTTGATTATCCATGGAGATGTGATCCACCTAATTGTGGGTGGTAATTTTTGATGAGATGGATTCCATGATGTGTCTCTACCCATTCAAGGTGGGGTTTGCTTCCTGGAGCCTTTTAAGAGGGAACCATTTTGAAAAAGCTTTAGAGCTCATGTAGCCAGAGACCTTTGGAGATGAAGAAGAAAAATGTCCCCCTGAGAGCTTCATGAAACAAGAAGCCTGGAGAGAAAGCTAGCAGATATCACTCTGTGCCTTTTCAGTTGAGAGAGAAACCCTGAATGTCATCAGCCTTCTTTAACCAAGATATCTTTCTCTGGATGCCTTAGATTGGACATTTCTATAGCCTTGCTTTAATTTGGACATTTTCGCAGCCTTGGAAGATGCAAACTGGCAGCTTAATAAGTTCTCCTTTTTAAAAACTGTTCCATTTCTGGTATATCGCATTCCAGCAACTTACAGACTAGGACAGGGGTGTCTTACCTTTCCATATAAATTTGATGAATAGCTTTTTGATTTCTACAAAGAAGGTTGTTGGAATTTTATTGGGATTGTATTGAATCTATAAATTGCTTTGGGTAGTATTGACATCTTAATGATGTTTAGTCTTCCAGTCCATGAATATGGAATGTCATTCCATTTAATTAAATTTTACTTTATTTCATTTAGCAATAATTTGTAGTTTTCTGTACATAAGTCATTTACATCCTTATTTAGATTTATTCCTAGATATTTTATTCTTTAGTTGCTATTGTGAATCGAATTTTTTTCTTGATATCTTCTGATTGTTCATAGCTTGTTTATAGAAATGCTACTAATTTTTGGTGTTTATTGTGACTTACCACTTTGCTGAATTCATTTATTAGCTCTAGGATCTTTGTTGTGGGTTTTCAAGATTTTCTGTATATGATTATATCACCCTCAGATAGAAAAATATTTACTTCTTCTTTTCCAATTTGGATGCACTTTATTTCTATTTCATGTCTAATATATTGGCAAGAACTTCCTGCACAAAATTTCAGACAGTGGGCATCCTTCTTTTGTTCCTGATCTAGAAGGAAAGATTTCAGTCTTTTACCATTAAAGGATTTTAGCTGTGAGCTTTTCATATATACCCTTTATCATGTTGAAGAAGTGTGCTTCTATTCCTATTGTTCTCAGTGCTTTGATGACAAAGCGTTGCTGGGTTTTGTCAAATGCCTTTTCTGGCAACAGTGGAGATGATTTTGCAACACCCTCCCCCTTAATTCTGTTAATGTGGTTTACTACAATAATTGACTTTCTTATATTGAGCAAGTCCTGCATAAAGGGATAAATCCCACTTGCTCATGGTATATAATACTTTTAATGTGATGTCAGATTCAGTTTGCTACTATTGTGGAGGATTTTTGCATCTATATTCATAGAAGTTATTTGCCTGTAGGTTTTTTTCTTGTGGTATCTTTATCTGGCTTTGATATGACAGTGATGTTGACTTGTAGAATGAATTAGGGAGTGTTCTTTCTCATCAGTTGTTTGGAAGAATTTGAGCAAAATTGGAGTTAAGTCTTCTTGAAATGTAGGTAGAATTCTACTGTTAAGCCATGTGGTCCTGAGCTCTTTTTGCTGGATGGAATTTTGAATTACTGCTGCAATCTCTTTACTAGTAATTGATTTGTTGAGCTCTATGTTCTCTTGAGTCAATGTGACTGACTAGTTTGTGTGTTTCTAAGAATTTATGCATTTCATCAAGTTTATTTTATTTATTAGCTTACACTGGTTTTTAGTATCCTCTCAGAGTCCTTTTTTTTCCCATGGGGTGGATAGTTTTGCCCCCTTTTCATTTTTGATTTACCTGTTTATATCCTTTTACTTTTTTTCTATGTCTGTGTAGCTAAAGGTTTGTAAATTTTATTGATCATTCCAGAGTACTAACTTTTGGTTTTGCTTATTCTGTTTTTTTTTTTTTTTCTTTCTTGTTTTCTATTTTATTGATCTCCATGCTAATCTTGGTGATTTCTTTCCTTCTGCTTTGTTTGAGTTTTGTTTGCTCTTTTCTTCCTAGTTCCTCCAGTTTTGAGGTTAGGTCTCTAATTTGACGTCATTCTTTTTTATTTTATTTTTTGGGGGGCAGGTGCATGGTCTGGGAATCGAAACCCGGGTCACCTGGATGAAAGGCACATTCTACCACTGAACCACCTGTGCACCCTCTTCTTTTTAAATGTAGGCATTTAGAGCTATAAATTTCCCTCTAAGCCCTGCCTTCACTACATCCCATAAGTTTTAGTAAGTTTCATTTGCCTCCAGATAAATCCTAATTTTGCTTCTGATTAACTCTTTAACCCACTGATCTTTGCAAGTAAGTTGTTTCATTTCCATCTATTGT